>NC_064627.1:977517351-978767351 GCF_023864275.1 Schistocerca cancellata
AGCTCGCTGTAAGTGGATGCGATGCGTTGTTTTAGCTTCTCGTTCTCCTGGTGGAGTTGCGTTGCTGAGTCCTATTCTGACAGTAGGTCAGTAACGCAGGTCACAGTGTTGCCCATGAGAGCAGAGCACTCCTGTATGATATCGTATGTTGTGCTGGAAACAAAGCATTGGACATAGGTGCAGGTGCACGGTATGTGAGTGTTCGTAGGATGGTGGAGCACTGAACCCTGTACAACATTCGGAGATAGTTTGTAATGAGACAGAAAATCCATACCGAGGATCAGTTCATTGATGTCGCCAATTTAGAACCTCTACGGAAAATGTAGAGAAGGAGATGGGGTCACCATAACCTTCACTGAGCCTGAGGTAGGTAATGTCGTTGCGTTGACAACTCATAGAAGTGACTTCGTCTGTGAAGAAGCGGGTGGAGCCATCGAAGTACGTATGATTGACACGTCAGCACCAGTGTCAACCAGAAAAGCAAGACCTGACACAATGTCAGTCACATAGAGACGACCACTTGGCTGGGCAGACAAGTGAACAGAGTGTAACGTGTAATGTAAGAGGACGCCTGTTAGGTTCCCTGCAGGACTCGGCGGCTCTTAGTTCCTGCGGTCGGCATTTGGGTGTTGGCATGGCAACCTTATCATTGTCGCCGAACACTTTGTGGTACCAGCAGAAAGGGTGGGCAGGGTGAGGGTGGAGATGGAGACTGTGACAGCGGGTGTGGCTTGTCCTCATTGATTTGTTCTGGTAAATAGACTGGTACGTAAGGTGTGTGGCCAATCCTGGAGTGCTCGGGCAGGGGAGACAGTGAGCCGACACTGCCAGGAGAAGCAGACGAGGTGACGGCGGAGCGAGCCCTGCCTCTGACAGTTGAAGGTCGGTACGGAGGGGTGGCTGTGCCGACTAACGGTGTGGAATGAACTGGCTGATGTTGCCACAGCAGCGAATACATCTGGTCAGCGATGCATAGGCAGGAGCCGATGGACTCGAACGAGTGTGGTAAAAGATGGATCTGTAGATTGGTAGGTGGTTTGGCAGACCACACAGCCCATAGCATGGTTTCAGGCATGGTATGCTTGTTCATGAGCAATCAAAGGTTGTACCAGAGTTGTGAGGGGGTGCGTTCCCACAGGTGCTCCTCGTAGAGAATCTTGATTATTAACTCTTGTGGAATGCAGGCAAGTCGTTCCATTATAGTCTTCTTTGCAAACTCGTATTTTGGTGCAGGCAGTGGCAAAAGGAGCAGGTCCCAAATCAAATCCAAGTGGTGGTGGAGGTGTGTGATGAGGCAGAGAAACTTTGAGTTGTCGTCAGACACACATGATGTAACTCGTGTAACTCGAACACATGCTCGACAAGTGGCAGGCGGTTGAGTGACCAGAAACGGGTACCCCAGCAAGTAGAGGAGGGGGGGGAGGAGGCCCTCACAGTTCCTGCACCATTTGCGGAGCCTCGCGCAGTCCGACATGGTGCCAGATTCTCTGTTACGCACTATCTGGGTGTGCAGTTTCCCAGCTCAGGTGCAGGCAGTGATAGCAGCACAGACAGAGAAGCAGCTGGACGCCGTCGCTAACTTGGCCGACCGGGTGCATGATGCACTGACAATGGCACCTAGCACCGCGGCAGCTTATGACACCGCCCCCCCCCCCCCCACCTCCGTGGTGGCACGTGCCTCCCGCAGCTGCATCGGAAGCTGACCTGCACCAGCTAGTGCAAAACTTGGCCGCACAGGTGGCAGCTCTCTTCACGCAAGTCGACCGGTTGGCATGCTCGCAGCAAGAGGGCAGTACGCACTGCTCATGTCGACTCGCACCTGATAGGCTTGCAGTGGCAAAGGCAGAATTAGAGGCCATGCTGTGGCAAGGCATTGTTCGACCATCGAGCAGCTCATGGTCATCGGCGTTACACTTAGTACCCAAAAATGACAATTTGTGGCGCCTGTGTGGAGACTATCACACCCTTAATTCGTGAACGGTGCCGGACCGATACCCAGTCCCACACCTGCAAGACTTCAGTTATGCTTTGGCAGGCTGTGTGGTGTTCAGCAAGATAGATTGTGCAAAGGTGTACACTGAAATTCCGGTGGCGCCTGAATACATTAAGAAAACAGCTATTGTAAAGCCCTTTGGACTTTTCGAAAGCCTGTGTATGACTTTTGGTCTTTGGAATGTTGCCCAGACTTGGCAGCGGTTCCTGGACGGCGTCTTGCAAGGCTTGCCATTTTGTTTTGCGTACCTCAACGACGTCCTGGTGTATTCCAAGTCGCCCGAGCTCCACTGCCGACACCTAACAACCATATTTCAGTGCCTGAGTGAAGCCAGCATCGTTATTAATCCAGCGAAATGCGAATTCGGTGTGACGGAAATCGAGTTCCTTGGCCACTTAATTACCCCCACCGGATTGACGCCACTACCGGAGAAAGTGCAAGCGATACTGAACATGCCGCGTCCACAGACACACATAGAATTATGCCATTACCTCGCCATGTTGAACTTCTATTGTCGACACCTGCCCAACACTGTCACTGTGCAAGAGCCATTGATTAAGGCGTTACACGGTCCTATCTCAAAGGGAGAGACCCCTGTGAATTGGACGGATGCAATGGAGCAGAGCTTCACGACTCAAAACGAAATATAGCAGAAGCGACGCTGCTCGGGCACCCTGTACATGATGTGGACTTGGCTGTAGTTGTGGACGCCAGCCAGGCTGCCATCAGTGCGGCGCTACAACAGCACGTCAGCGGGAGCTGGCAGCCTCTCGGTTTTTTTCTCTAAAAAGCTGTCCGAATCACAATGCGCTTGGAGCACTTATGACCGAGAGTTGCTTACGGTGTACGCAGCGGTGAAATATGTCCGACCGTCCATAGGAGCCCAACAATTCGTAATTTTCAATGACCACAAACCGATTACCCACGCATTCCAGAACAACCACACTAAGTGTTCACCGCGCCAACTCCAGCAATTGGAGTACGTGTCGCAATCCACGACAGACATCCGACACATTTCGGGGATGGACAATATCATTGCCGATTGTTTGTCCTGAGCGTGTGCCATCATCTCAACCCCTGTGAACTTTGAGGACGTTGCCCAAGTACAGGAGAGTGATGAAGAACTGCATCGCTTCCGTCACGACACTTCCAGCAGCCTATAACTGGAGCTGGTGCCTGTCCTCGGCTCTGCATGGAAGATTTGGCGTGACATCTCAACTGGCAAGCACCGATCATTCCTTCCGGAGAAATTCCGGCACAGTGCCTTCGACCGTGTCCATGGACTGTCACACCCCAGCACAGACACCACTGCGATGCTTGTGGCTGCGCGTTTCATCTGCCCCAGGCTTCGGAAGGACTGCCGCAAATGGGCGCGCACTTCCACGGCATGTCAGCGCACCCAAGTCAGGAGGCACACCCACGCACCCGTGGGCACCTTCCCTGATGCGAGAGGCTGATTTGTGCACGTGCACATGGACCTCGTCAGCCCACTTCCTCTCTCTCAAGGCAAGTGATATCTGCTAATTATGGTGGACTGCTTCACTTGCTGGCCGGAAGCAACGCCCGTCGCGAACATCACTGCCGAGACTGTCGCCACCACATTCGTCGACACCTGGGTGGCACGCTTTGGATGTCCCAGTCATGTGACAACTGACTGTGGCCGCCAGTTCGACTGTGCGTTGTTCACACACATCGCCAGACTATGTGGCATCCGCTTACACAGGACAACAAGCGACCATCCAGTGTCGAATGGCATGGTCGAACGTTTCCACAGGACTCTGAAAGCCGTCCTAATTGCCACAACAACTTGTGGCCGGAGGCACTCCCACAGGTGCTGCTCGGCCTGTGAGTAACGCCGAAGGAGGAGATCAATGCGTCACCTGCTGACCTCGTATACGGACAGCCTCTGACAATCCCGGGCGATTTCGTCAAGGAAGTATCACTCCCACACGATGCCGCGGCACCCACTCTGGCAGAACATCTGCGCACTCACATGGCCATCCTCCGAACACACGCACCGACACGGCACGGCACGGCACCGGGAAGGTATTCGTGCATGCCGACCTCCAGTGCTGCACGCACATCAATCATGTTGTGTACAGACGCAGTACAGCCACCTCTCCGGCCACCCTACAGCAGACCACATCGCGTGATCGATTCAAATGGCTCCGAACACTATGGGACTTAACATCTGAGGTCATCAGTCCCCTAGAACTCAGAACCACTTAAACCTAACTAACCTAAGGACATCACACACATCCATGCCTGAGGCAGGATTCGAACCTGCGACCGTACCGGTCGCACGGTTCCAGACTGAAGCGCCTAGAACTGCTCGGCCACTCCGGCCGGCTTCGCGTGATCGCCCAAGGAGACAAAACGCTGGTCATCAAGTGCAACAGGAAGCCGTCTGCAGTGTAAATTGGCTGTGTCAAGCCAGCTTACATATTGCCCGCTTCAGCAGCCACGCATTTCTTCAACCCGGAGGAAGATCTGGTTACAGACGACACTCCCTCTGCCAGTGCAGATGGAGCGCGCACCCGTAGCCACCAGTGATGCACAGCTGCAGCCTGCTGTCATCGTGTTGCCATGTGTGCCTCCCACCACCCTGCCCAGGCAGCCAGCATGGCCACCCGGACCGTGCCCACCACTGGCGCACCAGTCGTCCCCACCACAGCCGCCAGCGAACTATGTCACCCACGCCGGCTGCCGCGTCTGATTCAAACAGCCATGCTGCGCCACCATCGCGCCGCGCCACCCAAAACAGCAAACACACACCCAAGCTGCCGAACGCCATCAGAATCCAGTGTCCACAAGCCGCCGTACAAGGTAGAGATCTGGCTCCAGCTGACCGTGCCCTTGGCTGGTACCTCCAGTCGAGCCCCAGACAATGCCTCCCGTGTCCGTCACAGCTCCTGGACCTGCGTTCGCGTCCCTCTGCCTCCGCCGTGTCGGGTATTGAGGCCAGTTCAGCATCCGCGTCAGTTTAACAAATTCGCGTTGCTGTTGGTTCGAATGCTGCGCTGTGTTCCCGTGCCTGAGTCACTCGGTGAACTTGTGAAACGTTGTAACATATGAACACTTGGACTTGCCACTCTGAACAATGTAAATAGCGAACTTTTTCTGCAGCTCTTGGGGATGCTCAGCATTATTATTAAGATGTCAGTGCATCAAGACGTCATACCAAATGACCCGCAGCACGCGTTTTCACCATGCATGCCACAGACAGTTGTTACCGGTGCTTCACGCCACTGTCACTAGCCGACCGCGCAAGGACACGCCCACCACACGCTCGCCAGTCCGGCGCGCTGACGTCCCGGGCCGCAACGTTGTAGCAGCTACGGAGCTCTGCTCTCCAAGGGGGGGGATCTGTGTGGTGGTCACACCGTTCAAACATGCAAAGGGCTGAACTACGGCACAGCTGACACAAGTAAGCGACGCCCCGCATTCACGAGTGCAGCTATACCGCTACGCCGAATTTTGGCACACCGGACGCACAGAACAAAGCAAGTGGACAGTGCGAGCCAGTCAACGCAATGCGACACACGTCTCCGCTCCACCAACTTTGCCATCACGGACCATGTGCGTCGAGTCAACGCAACTCCCCCGCAAACGGGTATGCACAGTCTGAAATGCAGTCGCTCGTTTCGCTTCTGTTTGACAGTGCCTTCCTCCCTTCCGTGGACATCGTGGCGCTTCCGCTGGCGCCAGGAGCTGGACATTGGCAACGTGGACTTTATCTCACTAGGTCCACGCGGTTGCGCCATGGCTGATCACTGGAGTGTACACCCTCCGGGATCTGTGATCAAGCCGTACCGCTAGGGCAACATGCCTGTACGGACGAACGTTAAGGATGCATTGCATTTGTAACGTAGTGTAAGCCTTCCAAAGAATAAATGTGTCACGACAAAACACCTGTAGTCATTCCATCACCAAGCCTCTCCCTTGAACGCAGTGCGTGTGCATGGCAATAAAGCCGGTTCACCGCACCTTAATGACCGTAAGCAGTGATACCACATGTCGCTGCTTCATATTATGTTCAAGCATAGTCCTTTGACTCATGAGTATGAAACACATGGTAATAATAGATGTGGTAAGTCTTGAATCAGTGAGCTAGTAATGTAGAGACTTGAAGAGATTGGAAGTAAGGTTGCTCCAACAAAACATAATAACCTAGTCTCATTCATCATTACATTACAGTGAAATAATGTTTCATAAAGACCTGTGTCTGGCAACCATATATTTTTCCTGAGTATCTCTTCTTTCTTTGTGCAATTAAACTCTTTCAGGCAGGCAATTGTATCATTTCATTTATTAAATTTGCAGGTTTTTTATCATACATTATCTCATAAGATGAAAATCCCGTGGCTGAATGTTGTAAACTATTTAGTATATCATCAAAATTACTTATATACCCGATCCAATTTGTGTGCTCTTTACTGCAATATATCCTACATAATCTATCAATTTCTCTCATATTTCATTTAGTGGGGTTACTTGATGTAGTATATCCTGATATTAATATGTGTTTTATATTTTTTCCATGACTTAGAAGCAAACTGAGCTCCATCATCAGACAGAATAGCTTTTGGAATCCCTACCTTTCAAAAACAATCTTTTTTTTTTTAATTGTCTGTATTATATACTCTTGTTAGGTGGTTGTTTATGGGATATAACTTTAGTAATTTTGCAAGTAGATCTACCATAGCATAGACTTAACTGTATCCTCTTTTGCTTTTGGTTATTGTCTAAATAAATCAGTACCTTGCAGGCTTTCAAATAAAAAAATGTTGAAATGGTGTGGTGTGGTGTGGCCCTCAACTATGTACCCTCAGACTCAGAGTTGATATATGAAAAGTTTTGGCTGGTTTTGTTGTCTAGGGGCTGGGATACATAGTTGCCGCATTACAAGCCAAATACTGCTGAGTCTGGTATATTTCTGCAGAACACTTATTGGTGTCGCTGGTCCAGCAGTTAAATAAAATATAAGTTGAATAACAGGGAAACAATAGATTCCTACTGCTCATAATTAGTTATGAACAACAACATAGCTCACGAGACATTCATTTCGAAATGCACACTACATCTTCACTGTAGAAGCCATGGTAATCTCATAAGTGCACAAGTCAGCACTCCGAAGTGTATCTATCTGCGGCGACCACAAGCAAACCACTTCACACTCTCCAAGTCTCTCTCGCGACCATCCGTCCACCACGCCGTACTGTCACAGACTCCTTGTGTCCTGTCCCATACTCCATGCTCCTCCCCCACTTCCATACAGTATCTCCATTAACAAATGCTGTGATTGGCTAGAGCACTCCCACCATGTCTTCAAGCCAACGCACACTCACAAACATATTAAAACACATTCAAAATACTGGATTTACATTTAAATAACTTGAAAATAAATAAATATTTCTTTGGCTGGATTATAAACATGCTCTAACATACACTATTAAAGACATAAACGAATTAAATAGACATATATCAAAGGGATAGCAAGCAGAAGTTCACCAGTAGCCCAATGTCTCTTTGCCTTCTAAAACACAGTAAATAATTGACCAATTTCTTCATGAATAGCATATATCAGATATAAACAAAGACATAGAATAATAAATATATTTATAATCATGCTGCTACCGTTTTTTCATGTCACTGTGGAGTACTTATGGCCTGACGTGATGGATAGTAATAGGCCACTTTGACCTCCAATAACTCATGTACTATTCAAGTTACATGCCTGTAATTTATACCAAATTAGGTTTACACTAATAGCTTTCTAACAATACATCGATCAACAAAATCGAATGAACCATTTAGATTTTCGAAATTCGTTGCTGGGTGTTACTTGTATAATTTACTATCAGACACTAAACTTTAAACTAATAAAGACATTGAAAATCTGATTACACCATCAGAATCATTATGGAAATAATGGTAATATACATGTTTCTTTTTCAGGTATCATGATTCATCTGGCTATTATTAATTTCCATACGAACTGTGAAATGTCTGCCATGATGGTTTCACAAAGTCCGCCATCTTTGACACCCTTGGCATACAAGTCTCTTTCATCAACACAGTGTCACCATGGAATTCCCAGCCACGTGCTTGGTCTGGACCCCTCTTGCTTCAGCCAACGTCCAGCACCGTGTGGTCAGCCTGCCAAGCAGCCCGCACCCGCCGAGCGGCCTGTGCGGCCACGCCAACTCCGAACTTAGAATATTTTCAGGGTACCACAACTCACCCATTACCTCACACACTTCCACTTATCAACATTCTGGCTTGCCAGAATGTTCAGAAGTAGCACCCTTCAGTTCATGCAAGTACGTATAAAACAAATTTCAAAGAACAGAGTTAAGTGATTAAAACACCAGGCCAATAATGTTTACAAAATTTTTGTAGTGGTGTAGGAGCAGCATGAATTTCGAAATAACTTAAACTAACACAAATTATGAATGAAATGGCATATTAAATAAATGCCTGCATTTCAGTTATGCATAAATAATTTTGTGGACAAGAAATAAAATTTTTAAATGCACTTTTACTTATGTACGATTTTGTAAGCACTTCTTGTGCCACTCACTCAGCACTAATTTTTTCCGTTGCACCACACACGCTCACACACATTTTAGCACAAAGTATTGATCAACTAACATCAGGCTTTTGACCAAGTGCCTCGCAGAAATCGTTTCTGCCTCTTAATTCTGAGTTCCACCGTTTATCATGACAAATCTGTCTACAACGTAAACCAAAAGTAGAAACCCCTAAACAAACTATTTCACAAAACCAACCAGAATCCTCACTAAAGATTCCCTCCAGTGGAAAATAATACTTTATGAACAAAGTCACAACCAAATGACTGAATCACAGTAAGCTTAAATTCCCACAAGTTCTGTTTAACTGACTCTGATAAATCCTTCCTGCCTCCACGCACCAAAAATTGTGTGTGCATACAATTACAATTGTAACACTCTTCAAATTGGCCACTAAATTCTTTGCCACACTCTTATACAAAGCATAAATCAATACATATTTTACTTAAATCCTTGAGGTCACTGACCTCCACACACCCTCAGTGCCTAAACTTCCCTTTTTTGCACATGTACAGTTCCACAATAAACTAACAAATTACTAATGAATCCCCAAATAAACATATAAATTATCCCTCCAAAATTATTACCACTAATTACAGGTTAGAACAGCTTTTCACTTCTGCACTTTCTCTGTATACCCTGAGCGATTTTAAACTTCTCACATTTCCACAGATGACATAGTAATGACCGTAATGTTCTACCGTACTAATGCCTATCAGTCTCACTAGAATCACACTCCTCCTCCATATACCAATTCATACAAACTTCATTACACAAACTATCCCCATCCACACTATTTACTTCAGCCCTCTCTAAGTTTTCTGGTAGTTCTTCCACACATTTCGCTGATTCACTACCCACAGCATACACAACTTTACTGCTTTTCTCCCCACAAAATATCAACACTTGCAGCTTGAACAGAATTACACATCAATTCACTATTAAACACTTTATCTTCCTGAAATAAAACTTCGATGCCTAAGCCATCATCACCTTAAATATTCATCTCAGCAACCCTATCCGCCGGTACACCATTTCAATCGCTACATAAATTCACATCAGAAACTTTACTTTCCTCCATCGACAAATTAACTTTATGTGAATCATAGACAACTTTATCCTCCGCTGCTACATTACACAAATTGCTGCTACCTTTTTGTACAATTTTGGAACTTCCAAACTTGCTACATTCTGCTGTGATCAGACAAAAATCAGCACACACTGCCATTTCTACACACTTTTCATCCAAATTAACCGCCAATCCTACTTTAAATACAGTCTCACATTCACAATCTGACAAATGTTTTAGATCCACACATGATGCTGTGGTGTATCGAGAGGTTGTAACAATGGAAAATTGTACTGAAATGCAGGAGGATCTGCAGCGAATTGACGTATGGTGCAGGGAATGGCAACTGAATCTCAATGTAGACAAGTGTAATGTGCTGCGAATACACAGAAAGATAGATCCTTTATCATTTAGCTACAAAATAGCAGGTCAGCAACTGGAAGCAGTTAATACCACAAATTATCTGGGAGTACGCATTAGGAGTGATTTAAAATGGAATGATCATATAATGTTGATTGTCGGTAAAGCAGATGCCAGACTGAGATTCATTGGAAGAATCCTAAGGAAATGCAATCCGAAAACAAAAGAAGTAGGTTACAGTACGCTTGTTCGCCCACTGCTTGAATACTGCTCAGCAGTGTGGGATCCGTACCAGATAGGGTTGATACAAGACATAGAGAAGATCCAACGGAGAGCAGCGCGCTTCGTTACAGGATCATTTAGTAATCGCGAAAGCGTTACGGAGATGATAGATAAACTCCAGTGGAAGACTCTGCAGGAGAGACGCTCAGTAGCTCGGTACGGGCTTTTGTCAAAGTTTCGAGAACGTACCTTCACCGAAGAGTCAAGCAGTATATTGCTCCCTCCTACGTATATCTTGCGAAGAGACCATGAGGATAAAATCAGAGAGATTAGAGCCCACACAGAGGCATACAGACAATCCTTCTTTCCACGAACAATACGAGACTGGAATAGAAGGGAGAACCGATAGAGGTACTGAAGGTACCCTCCGCCACACACCGTCAGGTGGCTTGCGGAGTATGGATGTAGATGTAGATGTAGATTCATGAATAAGTTTCATTTTGCCTTAATTCGTAACTAGAAACACGTAAATTCCTTCCTCCGAAGTATCAATACCAGTAGCTGTTACATCATTACATAAATTACCATTACTCTGTTCCTTTAAACAGGAATCATCAACATCCACTGATACATTTTTAACTTCAACTGCTGGCGAGACCAGTGCTAAGCCTCCCTTAGTAACACTGATGCTTTCCGCTGAATCACAATCACCCTCACTTGCAGCAGGTGAGACAAAAGTTATGCCATCTTCACTAACATCTACGCTTTTTGCCCATTCACAAATACTTGCTACTATGGCACCTTCCTTACCGCAAATGCCACTGTTTGCTAATACCTCTTCAGAATTCTCCAAACAATTTGCTTTCACAAAATTCATCTCCTTTTTAACTTCCTTTCGAACCACTGAATCTTTCCATTCATCACCATTCATACACACATTCATTACACATTCGTAACTTACATCATTCCCCACAAATTTATTCCCATTACATTTACTTAAATCTCTCACAAATCTATGCTTCCGCTGTTCACACCGGCTTTTATTGAAAGAGCCACCTATATAGCCTCCGTCTTTAACATACTCCATATTACATATTTGTTGCCTTTCTCCAAACCTATCAACATTTATACCATTACCATTATCTCCAGTCCTTTTCATCGCCTGTTCAGATCGCCATCCCCGGACCTGAGATGTGACGAACATCAGTTTCCCAACTGGTTGTTACACGATTGCACTTTATGCAAATTTCCCCCATCAAATCTGCGTTCTTTACTTGGAACTCGTTCATGGAAGTTATCACTCCTGTTTGTTCTCTGACCATTCTGCTCATTCCAGCTACTATCTCCGTGAGAATTCCTTTGATTTCTCTCATGATTATTATTTTGGTGGTGATTATTTGGATTCCCATTTTGATAACTATCAGCCGGTTTGCTCTGAGGTTTGAACTTCAAAGCCCTCTCTAATTTTTCTACAAATTCAAAAAATTTGTCCATGGAATCACATGGACAAGATCCCACTGAAAATCTACGGGTAATCATCTTTGTAACGTGGTTATTTCTGTTAAAACCCCCAACGGATTTTTCACATGCACAAGCTTGTCAAGTATGCGCTTGCAAAAATCTCTCATTGGCCTGTATAAAAATTCATTTTGGATCTGCATCTGTTTTGCCTCGCTCCAAACTTTATTCAAAAACACTTTTCAAACTCTTTGTTCGATTCGCATGAACTATATTTGACATTTGCCCAAGACTGTGGGTCTCCCTCCAAATGTCGTTTAACATATTTTATTTTTGCTTTGTCTGACATGCCATGAACAAAAGCGTCCCTATACACAGCCAAGTAATTTACTGGGTGATATCTTCCATCATCTGTGTAACATTTCACAGATCCGGTATTTGCCCAAAGGGTATTTATAACCGACATGGCCTGTTGGGAGGCTAACGAATTTAAATCACTTTTTATCTGTTGCATTTGTTTTTTAAATTCATTTTCACTAGTGATACTGGACTCTATTTTATCTTTAATTTTGCCCATTTCTTTTTCCGCCTCACCTACACAATTGGCAATGTCACTAATTGCTAAATTTATATCACTTTTATGAGCATTTTGAGCTTTTATACAGTCGCTTATCTTGCCCCCAACTTCCATCTGTATCTTATCCATTTTTCCCTAAACATCTTTTTCCACTGATTCGATTTTAGTTTTTACTATTACAACTTTGTCTGTAATTTTCCCCATATCCACTCAGAAACATTTTAATTTATCATCAATTGCTTTTTCAAGGTTGCCAGTACCCATATCAGTCCGAATTGTATCCATAACTGTTTGAATTGTACTGATATTATTTGCCATTGTATTCATATTATTTCCCAATCCCTGGGTCATTTGCATTAGCTGAGACATCATATCTCCCCCACATTCATTCCCCTTGCCTGAATTCCTACTAGTTACACCTTCGCACTCTAATTTCAAACTAACCGGCTCAGTTCCATTTGCAGGTGACTGTTTTATATTCAGGAGATCTATAAGTGTAGCTTGAACTTCAGAGTTAAACACTATTTCACTATTTGTGCAGGCACTTATCTGATCTGAAATGGTTCCCTCTGCCATGGTGATGCCGTTGGTTGTAGTGGAAGTTGACATTGAAGACTGCCCTGCAGTATTTGAAGAAGCTGCCATTGTACTGCTGTTGAACTGCGTCTGCCACATGGAAAAGTCGCCTGATGTAGTTGTAGCTGCTGCTGGTTACCACGTGTTTCAACCGTCTCCAATACCGCTGTCCGTTAAATGTGCTAACCGCTACTTGTTCCCTGCACTCAACTTATTTAGACTCTGAGCTCCCACGCAAATTGCCTTTACATGACAGATTAGAGCCTCTATTGATAGCATGCGTTAATTGCGAAAATTACTGTGTAATTTCACTATTTCCAGAAACCTACTTGCGGAAAAAACCGATCTTACACTGAAATCTTATTACAGAAATCTCTGCTGGTTTTGCGAAGGTTTTTACACTTCACATAGTACGTTGAATAACAGAAAGCAAAGGAATTATCACTTTGCAGGGCACAAATCCCAGATACGCCCCAAATTGCGGGCTTTCAAATAAAAAATGTTGAAATGGTGTGATGTGGCCTTCAACTATGTACCCTCAGACTCAGAGTTGACATATTAAAAGTTTTGGCTGGTTTCATTGTCTAGGGGCTGGGATACATAGTTGCCACATTACAATCCAGTCTACAGTATACAATATGAATATACACATGAATTGATAGGTCGATGGTTCCTATCACTCGGCAATTGCGAATGTAATATAGAAATTTATAAATGAAAGATTTCAATTAAATAAAACTGCAGTTACTATCTTAATGAGTTTAAATGATGAGTACGATAGTAGAAGTAATTTTGAGAATGTGGTATATTTCTGCAAAACACTTATTGTTGTCGATGGTCCAGCAATTAAATAAAATATAAGTTGAATAACAGGGAAACAATATATTCCTACTGCACATAATTAGTTATGAACAACTTCTAAATGCACACAACGTCTTCACTGTAGAAGCAACGGAAATCTCACAAGTGGACAAGTCAGCACTCCGAAGTATTTCTAGCTGCCACAACCATGCACAAACCGCTCCACGCTCTCCAAGTCTCTCTCACTACCGTGCGTCCACTGCGCCGTGCTCTCTCGGAATTCCCATGTCCTGTCCTGTACTCCATGCTCCTCCCTCACTTCCATACAGTCTCTCCATTAACAAATGCTGTGATTGGCTAGAGCACTCCCACCATGTCTTCAAGCTGACGCACGCTCACAAACATATTAAAACACATTCAAAATACTGGATTTACATTTATGTAACTTGAAATTAAATAAATATTCCTAGGGCTGGACCACAAACATGCTCTAACACACATTATTAAATACATAACACAGTAAATAATTGACCAATTTCTTCACGAATAGCATATATCAGATATAAGCAAAGACATAGATGAATGAATATATTATAAGCACGCTGCTACCATTTTTTTGTGTCACTGTGGAGTACTTATGCCTGATGCGATCGATAGTAATAGGCCACTTTACCTCCAATAGCCCATGTACTATTCAAGTTACATGCCTGTCATTTATACCAATTTAGGTTTACACTAATAGCTTTCTAACGATACATCGATCAACAAAATTGGATGAACCATTTAGATTTTGGAAATTTGTTGCTGGATGTTACTTGTATAATTTACCGTCAGATACTAAACTTTAAACTAATAAAGATATTGAAAGTCTGATTACACCATAAGAATCATTGTGGAAATAATGGTAATGTACATGTTTCTTCTTCAGGTATTGTGATTCATCTGGCTATTATTTATTTCCATACGAACTGTGAAAAGTCTGCCATGATGGTTTCACAAAGTCTGCCATCTTCGGCACTCTTGGCATACAAGTCTCTTTCATCGACACAGTGTCACCATGGAATTCCCAGCCATGCACTTGGGCTGGACCCCTCTTGCTTCAGCCAACGTCTGGCACCACGTGGTCAGCCTGCCGAGTGGCCCGCGTCTACCGAGCGGCCCATGCGGCCACGCCAACTCCGAACTTAGAATATTTTCAGGGCACCATAACTTGCCCGTTACCTCACAACCTACTAGTTCCATCTGTTTCTTTGGAATAATACATTGCAGGTGTCCTCTACTAGTTTGATTGCTTACTTTTACGTGTTGACATCTGTCACAAGTGGTTAAAGTACATTTAACTCTCTGGCTAAGCTATAAAATATATATTTTCTTGTATTTTCTATATACATTGCAAAACTTCACAGTGTCCATAACTCTCATGAGCATACTTGATAAGACAACTTTATAGTGTTCTGGCAAACATAGCTTCCACTTATCACTAACTGGACTGCCACTTTTGAAGAAAAGTGAGCTGTACTGAGCTGAGGTAAGTACTGGCCAGCCCCTCTATCTCTTTGTTAGTATTTGTTTCACTTTTGAAGAAAACTCCTTTGTAAACTTTGTAATATTGTTCTGCTTTTTTGCTCAAATCTGTCAGTCTACTTCATAACTCTCTAAACATAAATTCATAATTATTAACCACACCTAGATAAAACCAAACTTCTTTCATCCATGTATGTATGTAATTATGCACCTAGCTTTTGTGCTGTATGTTACTAAGCCTAGTTAACTAAAGCACAGGTATTCAATAGTTTTAGTAATCAACCAAGGCATTGCACAAGCTTTTCTTCTATCTGTATGTATATAAGCAGAATAATGTTTTTGTTACAAAGATGGAATATAGAATAGAATAGAATAGAATATTTTTATTAGTCGTTCAGTATTTTTCATACAATTGGCTTCGTCAAAGTTTACAGAGGGTTTTAGTTTCAGTACGATATTCAAATAGTTACAGAAAGGGGAGAAAAGGAACTAAAGACCTTTTCTTCAGCATTACGTAAAACAATGTTTTATACAGTAATTAAATACACACATAAGAAAAGAATCACAGTAAATAACTAGCTTATATAATATCAAAACATTTTCTTCATAACTTAGGTAAAACATATATTTTGATGATAAGTTTCTAAGAATTCTTCAGTTGTATAGAATTCGTTGTTTTTTAGCCAGGTTTACAATGTATTCTTATATTTATTTAGTGGTACTGTACGAGCATGGTAACTTATTGAAAAATTTTATGCTTAAATACTTATAGTTATTATGGACTACAGCAAGTCTTGTGGAAGGCAAGTCCAGCAGGTGACTGTTTCTTGTACTGTGTGCATGCACATCACATCTCATGTTCAATTTTTTCAGATTTTCTCTGGCATATATTAGACAGTTATATATGTACATGCTTGGCACTGTCATTGTGCCAAGAGATTTAAAATAATTTCTGCAGGACTCTCTGGGTGCTAACCCCTCGATGCACCTAATTGCTTTCTTCTGCCATCTGAAAATACATTCAGCCCCTGGAGTTACCCCAAAGCAATATTCCATATTGCAGTTGGGAATGAAAAAAAGCATAGTATGAGTGGAGTAGCAATTGCTTGCTCACACTGTTTCTTAATTTATACAATAAGAAAAGTACTCGTGCTAGTTTACTACATAGATAATTGGTGTGTCCTTCCCATGAGAGCTTTTGGTCTATGATTAGTCCAAGTAATTTCACTGTTTTGTTTTCATTTTTAGTTACTTTGAGATTAAATATTATTTCTTCTGTTTTTGTTTGATTTATGCACAGCTGGTTAGCCTGACACCAGTAATTAGCCATTTGCATCATTTCTCTATTTTTGTCCAGTGCACTCTCCTGTACTTATTAATGTCATATCGTCAGCATATAGTATGTTCTTACATGGTATGTAATTCGAGAAGTCATTAACATAGACAATGAACAGAAAAGGTCCAAGAACAGAGCCTTGGGGTATTCCTCTTTCTATAGGGAGTATTTCTGACCTCTGCTTATTTGCATATACATGTTGTAACCTATTGCTTAGATAAGATCTGAATAGTCAGAGTGTGTCATCTTCAATGCCATAGTATTTTAACTTTTTGATGAGTATGTCATGTGACACCAAGTCAAAAGCTTTACTTAGGTCAGTAAGTGTTCCAGACATTGATACCCTTTTTTCATACCCTTCATAAACATTGCTTACCAAAGCTTCTACTGCTTTTATAGTTGATAAGTGTGACATGAAGCCAAACTGTTGTTCATTTAAAATTTTGTTGGTTTCAAAATAACTGTATATCTGCTTATGCATACAATTTTCTACTAACTTGGATATGATTGGTACTATTGAAATGGGTCTGTAGTTTTTTGGGAGGTTTCTTTCACCTTCTTTATACACAGGTAGTGTAACTGTGAGCTTAAGACAGTCGGGGAATATTCCTTCATCAAGTACTCTGTTTGATAGTGAGAGAAGTGGTATTTCAATTTCTTTTGCTATACATTTAATGATGAGATTACTGAGTCCATAATAATCTTCTGTTTTGGAATTACTTAATTTGTTTATTGACTTATGAATATCATTTAATGTGATTCGGGTCCAAGTGAACTTCTCACTTCTTGTCTGTTTTGCACAAGTGAGCAATGCTTCTGCATCAGAGGCAGAATTGATGGGTGGGGTGGTGACACTACTTACAAAATATTCATTGAGAATATTGCAGTCAATAGGGATACTCCTTTCTTTATTGGTATTATTTATTTCCCTTTTAATGACAGTCCAGGCAGCTTTACATTTATTTTTAGAATTTAAAATATATTCATCATTTGCACAGCACTTAGCATTTTTTATTTCTAATCTGTAAAGGTTTCTCATTTTAGTGTAATTTTCCTTGTCCCTATCACTGTTATGAGATTTGTCTTTCATAATCATCAGTAGTATTCTGAGTTTGTTAAGTTGTGGGGTGTACCACTTGTTAGTATTTTGTTGCTTATGAGTAATATTACTCTGGTACCTTTTGGTTACCAAGGGGCATCTCATTTCTACTATATGCTTGATCTCTGTCAGGAAAATGGAAAAACATTCATTAATCGTTTTCTTGTTATCCATTACATGAATCCAATCCATTTCTTTTAACTGGTTTATCATTTTGTTTACATTGGATTCACCTAGAATTCTATATGTCACTTCTCTCTCTGTAGAACTGAAGGCTGACTTTTCTATTTGAAGCCAGAGCCCGGCATGTTCTGATATTCCTAATTCTATCACATCACATTGTATGGAGTCTCTTTGTACATTGCTAATTATGTTATCAAATCATGCATTCAGCCTAGTGGGTTTTTCATTGAGACAGTAATAGTTTAATGACTTTAGAGTGTTAATCATATGAATTACATTTTTTCTCTTTGCCCTTATATCTATGACCGAGCGAGGTGGCGCAGTGGTTAGACACTGGCCTCGCATTCGGGAGGATGACAGTTCAATCCCACGTCTGGCCATCCTGATTTAAGTTTTCTGTGATTTCCCTAAATCACTCCAGGCAAATCCCGGGATGGTTCCTCTGAAAGGGCATGGCCGACTTCCTTCCCCATCCTTTCCTAATTCGATGAGACCGATGACCACGCTGTCTGGTCTCCTTCCCAAAACAACCAAACCAAACCTTATATCTATATTAATATCACCTACAATTACAATTCTATGCTGCTTATATTTTGACAACAACAATATTAAAATATTAATTTTTTCTATAAATACTATCTCATCAGAGCCTGGGATTCGATAGATTGAGACAATTACAGTTTTCTGTTCGCGCATTACCACACCAGCTACTTCTATTGTAGCTTCAAGGCATATTCTACTAAGGTCTATAACTGAGTAATGCAATTCAAGGTCACTTTTGACATATATTGAGACCCCACCATGTGTAATACTTTTTCTGCAGTAGCTTGTAACTAACGAATATCCAATAGGAACACACAAGTCTATTTCAGTGTCTTTCATCCAGTGTTCATTGATGCATAGAACACTACAGTTGATTTTATCGAGCCAGTATTGAAATTCATTGATTTTACACCTAACAGACTGTTCATTTATATGAAGGAGGAAACTGTCACTGCTACATAATGGTATTCTATTTTCACAGAACCTTCTGTATTCATTTATTTTCGCTACATGATCTAGGGTTTCACAATTATCTGAATGAATTAGACTGCTGCAGTTTCCACTTAATGTGGTTTCTAACTTTCCTTCGTCTGTAATGTCGTTTTCTTTAAAAAAGGAGGTGTACAGTCATGCTCTGTGGGACTGTCTTTTAAGACAAGGCTGCTGCGTGCTCGTATTTCATTTACAACTTTGTTTATCTCCTGACACAAAAATGTTTTCCCATAGTAATTTAGATGCTCACCATGTACAGTGTGCAAATTTCTTTCAAGTCTGCTAATATCCACTACATTGCATTTAGCATAAATGGAACATAGTTGTTTGATTTTAATATTTGTTTTACCAATCTCTTTGTTAACACATGAATTATAGATCAAGTCATATCGTCACAACAATTGTGTTTTCCACCTTACTTACATCTAAAAAAAATTTCAGACCTGTTATACACTTTTTGGCTTCATTATGTTCTACATCATTTGCACCAGTCACACAAACAACAAAGTCACTGTCCCTTGTTGTATTCTTGTGTTCTGAGATGCCTTCAACAATATTTTCTGTCCTCGCACCAGGTTTTACGATGCCAGTTGCACGAAGATCCGTATTCACATCCTGTAGAATATTTGCTAGCTTTCTTCCATGGCTGTCCGCTAGAAAAAGCACATTGTGTTTCTTTGTTCGCTGTTTCTGGCTGTTGGCGATGTTTTTGCAGCTCCTTACAATGTTTTTATCTTCACGTTGGGTGGCTTGTTCACTTTCAATGTTTATGGAGTTGCTGCTGCTTTCTGATAACACACTGAACTTGTTTGTGCACACAAGATTAGGTTCATTCCATGTATTTCATTGTGAGCAAGGCACTTTTTTAGTCACTTTGTTTGGCATTACACAAGAAATAGTTTTTGAATTGTTTACACACTTTAGGCCACTGTTTTCAGTTCGAAGGGCATTTGAGTTAGGCCTATTTACGCAGTTTTGACCGTTACTTTCACTGGTATTTGAGTTCGGCCTATTTACGCAATTTTGACCATTACTTTCACTGGAATGTGTGTTTAAGTTGTTTATGCTGTTTTGGCGTTTACTGCTCGCAACCAATGTATTTAACTCACGGTTTTCGTTCTCAAGTTTAGTGATATCTCGTCTCAGTATATCAGCAACTAGCTGAAGACTTTTTAATCGTTCATTTAACTTTTCGATTTCTTCTTTACCGTTATTACAAACACTATTTTTTACAACGTGGCTGTAGCTTTTTGTCTCGTTAATATTACTCACTTCTGCACTCGATGCGCTTTCCCTTAAATATTGTACAGCTTCCCACTCCGTTGTAGTTCCTACCTCTTTCGTCAGCTGAACATGCAAGGCAGACTCGCATGCTTCACAACAAAACTTAATTTGCTCTTTCGAATTTCTCACGAGACATATTTCACTGTTGCTTAGACCAACACAATCACTGTGAAACTGTTTTCTAAACCATAATCCACATATCATGAATATTTCCATGGTTTTTATTAATTTATTGCACTTAAGACACGATTTACTCTTGTCACTAGTGGCCATCTTGAAATAAGATGTGTTGATACCAATGATAAGATTTTGTACATGATGTAAATATGTAATATTTTATACAGTTCTGTATTTTGGCAAGATGTGTTGATACCACTGATAAGATTTTGTACATGATGTAAATATGTAATATTTTATACTGTTCTGTACTTTGGCAAGTCCAATTCATGACTGTGATAATACAGGTGCTAAATAAATAAATAAATAAATTTCCCTTCTTTCTCTTAAGATTTTTCACAAGTTTCCAGTTTTCATCATTGGTTTGGTTTCTCCTTATCTCATTACAGATTTTTCTAATTTTCCTTTCTGACTTGACTCCTCTCATGCACATTATCCTAAAATCCGATTACCCTGTCCTGCTCTCATCATCACCCCCCCCCCCCCCCCCCCCCCCCCACTGGTAATCTAGACAGTGCATATGCAGTTACATTCTCCTTTCCTTTTATGTTCTTTATTGAATAATCAATATTACAAAAAGGATAGTTGCTACTCACCATACAGCGGAAATGCTGAGTTGCAGACAGGCACATCAAAAAGACTGTCACAAAATGAACTTTTGTCCAACAAGCCCTTTGTTGAAAATAGAAGCAGCAGTGCATGATGGGAGAGGAAACTGGGTGGGGGTAAGGGGGAGGCTGGGGCAGGAAGGGGAAGGGTTAGCAGGATAGGGGTGTGGAATGGTAATGTGCTACTAGTGGGAGAGTGCAGGGACGAGACAGAGAGATGGAAGAGCAGCAAGGTGAAGTCGGGAGGTTAGGCGGAGGGAGAGGTAGGGGTGGGTTATGTAGTGGAAAAGGAGAGAAGTATAAAGACTGGGTACACTGGTGGAACAGAGGGCTGTCTAATGCTAGAATGGGAACAGGGAAGAAGCTAGATGGGTAAGGACAATGTAACAAAGGTTGAGACCACCCTGTCACTGAGCATGCTGCCAAGCCCAATGTTCTACATTTCAATGATTGCTTCACAGTCTGTGCATCTGGATCCTTCCCACCAATATCAGCTTTTCTGAATTGTGCAGGTGGGAACTCTCCATGCAATATATCCTACATTCCCGTAATCCTACTGGCCTCAACCTTCGTTAGTCTTCCTCTTCCTCAATGAATTCTCTATTACACCAAAACTTTAATCCCCCCAGTATTGTAAACCTGGTTCTAGAAAAATCTGCTTCTAGTAAAATCTCACTTTCATGTACCTCTCTATCACAGTTCTAGCCGCCCTGGGTGTAGTAACCACTACTCTTCTCATAACTACCTTCCTCTAAAACACTGTCTTTAACTTCTACATATATAATACCATCTAAGTCCCTATATAGATCTATTTCACTCCTCATTTGCTCTTCAGTATCTTATACAACATCTATACTCTCCTCATAACTAGTAACAGTTTCATCTTCCTCGCTAACCTCATCATAATCTTCTAAGACATCATCTTCACTTTCCTTACCTTACTACTATAATCTGATATAACATCTTCCCCCACTAGCTAAATTATTATTATCAGGTTCATCAGTATCAACATTAGAAACAATAAAATGACTACTTGCATTTGCTATGTTTTCAAAATTAATCAAAATCATTTTCATTGCTCATCTCTCCCACTAACACTTCATTGCTTGGTATAATGTAAAAGTCTGCAAAACTTTTGGAATCTGATTCTATTTGCACACTTTGAGTAGACTTCCTTTGATCTTTTCAACACATGCCTAAAATCATACCTCCCCAAAGTTCCCAATCAAAATGTAATCTATTCATCCTAAGACTATTCCTGCTCATATTTCTACTCTGTTGCCAATATGGTTTAAATTTCCCCCTACTCTCAAAATTCCTGTTAAAATAGTTTGCCTGATTTCTCTTGTTTCTTCTTGCCCCAGATGGACACACTTTCATTGGGACATCCACTGGTTTACAAGATCATTACCTCTATTTTCAAATCTATTGTTGTTAAATGATCTGTTTTCCCATATAAAGTTCTGTGTCTACTGTCATCTGAGCTACTATAATTCCTGTTTTTAACATCACAATGTATTTTTCTTCTTTTCCCTCTTCCATGAAAGTTATCATTTCTAAAATTTCCTACCTCTCATTTTCCAAAATTACCAGTACTGTTATAGTTTCGATTCTACCCTGCCCTCCTGATTAATTTTAATCCACTTTGTTTGAGTTATATTTTTCTTTTTTTTTCTAGCGCTCCATCTCGCCTACTACATATTTTGGAAATTGTTCTATGGAATCATCTGGTCCATAGTTAATCTCCACTGAACTTTTCCTGGTCAATTTTACTGAGCGAGGTGGCACAGTGGTTAGCACACTGGACTCGCATTCGGGAGGACGACGGTTCAATCCCGTCTCCGGCCATCCTGATTTAGGTTTTCCGTAATTTCCCTAAATCATTTCAGGCAAATGCCGGGATGGTTCCTTTGAAAGGGCACGGCCGATTTCCTTCCCAATCCTTCCCTAACCCGAGCTTGTGCTCCGTCTCTAATGACCTCATTGTCGACGGGACGTTAAACACTAACCACCACCACCACCTGGTCATTTTCTCTTTAATGTGTCTATTTGTGTAAGCTCATCAAATGATCTGTCTAAAGGTATTAACTTTCTAAGTTGCTATTCACAGATACCTTTCATATTGCCATCTGCTTCTTTATAACGAGCTCCGTTGAAGAAATTGCCTTTAATTCTAACCAGTTCAATTCCAACAAATATTTATTTAAAAAGATTTCCTCAAAATCACTATGAGTCATGAAACTTCCTGGCAGATTAAAAGTGTGTGCCAGACCGCGACTAAAACTCAGTACCTTTGCCTTTCACAGGGAAGTATCCTACCATCCGAGCTACCCAAGCACAACTCATGCCCCGTCCTCACAGCTTTACTTCTGCCAGTACCTCATCTCCTACCTTCTAAACTTCTCAGAAGCTCTCCTGCAAACCTTGCAGAACTAGCACTTCTGGAAGAAAGGATATTGTGGAGACATGGCCTAGCCACAGCCTGGGGGATGCTTCCAGAATGAAATTTTCACTCTGCAGTGGAGTGTGCACTGATATGATGTGACGACATGAGATGGTTTGAGTGGCTTAGATGGTTGAGCACTTGCCCGTGAAAGGCAAAGGTCACAAGTTCGAGTCTTGGTCCAGCACACAGTTTTAACCTGCCAGGAAGTTTCATATCAGCACACACTCTGCTGCAGAGTGAAAATTTCCCTAATGAAATTGATATGGTAGTGTTGTAGAAAATTGACACAGGGTGAAGTTTATTGTTGCACAGGCCCACATTCTACTGTAATTACTGGTAAAACTTTTAGTCAGAAAACTTTATTCTAATTTGGCTAATTTTTTGCAAGCTTTTCCCATGTTAGTTTTTCATTCACCCACATTACTAGTTACAACTTTTTCTACTTCAACAACTTTACTGTTAATAGCTACTAATTGATTTTCAGTTTGGTTTTCTAAACTATTGATTTTGATTTCTAGATTTTTATTATTTTGACACATTTCTGATCTTAATATTTCACTTTCTTGCTTCTAAATACAAAGCATTACATCAAAACCTTTATTTAGTTGTGCAACAATTTGTGCAAAATTTGTCTGAACTTTGGGTACTTCATCTTCTACAACACCTATTTGTGTTTTGACCTAACAACTGATTTATAACTACTCAGTCTTCTTCCACGTTGTTAATTTTAACACTAGTGGTTTAAAGTTTATACCTTAATTTCTTTAGTTTGGTCTTTGTGGTCTCAATTTTAGTGCCCAAATTATTATTAGTTATTTCAATTTTACCCCCCGCCCCCAAACTGACATTTAGTCCTTTGCTGTGTTTCTCCAGTTTTTCTTTAATGAACTTAGTGAGTTGTTAAAATGAACTATAATTCTCTCTGAGTTGTTGTCACTGATCAAAACCTTGAAATGGACTGCAAACATTGTCAGCATTACTGTCTACTGTTTCCTCATTATGACTCAAATTTAGTTCATTGTTATTGTAAAATAATTTCTGCTTTGCTATGATTAACATCATGCTCCATACTGCTATTTGCTACTAAATAATTATTAATTACTTCATCATCACTTGATGTTTTTTAGCAATTGCCAGAAAACTACACAATCCCAAATGGAAACTTTTTCACATGACCTACAACAGAATCTTTCACAACAGGACAAAATAAAATAAAATTTCGAGTACTTAACTTTTTGATGTATTCAGTGGTGACATAGCACATAATTTATATACAGAAAATTGGCTTGTCACTTTCCTTTTTTTCATCTGTCCAGTTCACTTTTGGTCCATATTGTCAAAGTTGTACATGACTTCAGTTTTTTAAATAATTTAGAATTTTGTACTTTTTGATGCGCTGGTACCTGAAACTTAGAAGTGATTAATACAACTGCCCTGACAAATTTCGATGGGTCCCACCTCCTCCACAAAACTACAATGTAACCACATTGTTGGGCTACAAAGGTTAATACAAAATTTATATTCTTGATTGTTGAAGATTGGATGTATCTCTCCATTGCTAAACACTACCTGAAAATATGTCCGGGATTTGTTGCACAGCAGGAAATTTATTTGGACGTAAGTAATTGTAATCATTTTTTAAAAACAGGTTGAACTGTGATGCTAACATGTTTCCTAGGTCTTTTCATTAAGTTGAACAGTAATAGCAATTAGGTTTTCATGTACAAATTTTATAAATGTGAGTTTTAGTGGTTGTTTGGTTATTGAGCATATTCTTTAATATTAATCATATTTTATGACAGAATACATCATAACTATAACTCAAATTACCATTGTTTCATTAATTTAGACAATTAATAACATTACAACATATGATCATTGAGATTCAGTACATTGTGTATGCATCGCAAAGTGGTATCATATTTTATAATCCTAGTAAATGTTGTGTTCCATGTACAATCTGTTATCGCTATAAGCTTGATGAGCTACCGTACATTAAATAAATGATTTAATATGTATGTTTACATGTATGTATGTTTACATTTATGTATGTTTACATGTGTGTTAATTAAAATTCTGATTCTGGTTCACTGACCAAGGATTGAAGTTTTCATTATGAGTCAACCTATTCTATTACTTTACACAGTTTTGTGCTGATGGAATATAGTGCCTCTTTTACAATGTTCTGTTTACTAACTGGAATTCAACTTTGGACAGTTCCTCCTCCTTCAACGCTTCTACAAATATCATATAAAAATGACAATATCACCTAGATAGCAAAGAAATGTTGTCCATTGAAGGTGTCAAAGCAGGGTGACCATTATGCACTCAGAGGTGGCTGGAGCATTACATAGTCCAAAAAGCATAACTTTTGAGCTCATAGAGGATGTTAGGTGTCATCAAGGCAGTCTTTTCCCGATCGGCCTCATCAATCTCGATTTCTTGGCTGCCTGTCTGTATGTGCGTAGTCAAGAAATACTATGTAAGATGTAGTCAGTGTGCAGCTATGATTTTGTTTAGTTATTGGTTGTTTATGCAGAAATGCCATGTGCCATTGTCCTTCACAAGGACCGTAGGATAGGACCAATGACTCGGAAGAAAGAGTGATGTCGTCTTACAGCATCTCTCAACTTCCTACTAAATTGTGTGGTATTCATCCAGTGACATGTATACAAATGCTTGCTAATTGGCAAATGATACCCAGTGCTGATATGATGTTGTACTTGGTCTGTGTTTTCTCCACTCCAAATTTGAAAACATTTGATACCTGGTACAGAATGGCTAAATTCACCAACATTGTTCCTCAGTCAGACAAGAACCTATTGGCAGTTTTATAATAGCTTCTTCTCAGTATTGTCTGTGGTGATAGTGGAGCATGATTCATCATCAATGGCACTGGGCTGCCCATTCTAAATTGGTTCAGTTGTCCCTACACATATACCTTAAGGAAAAATTTGTGGTTGCTTGTGACAATGAGAGGTACAAAGTTTTCCTTGACTGCCTGCAATGCTTATGATCACCTCTGGTGCAAAATTTATTTATTTATTTATTTATTTTTTAGCCTGAGCATGCTTTTTCAGTTGAAAAAGGCCTCACAGTTAACTAAGCATCTAGGTTGATGGCTGGAACTCATCTTGTTGGTGATATCCACTATCATCATTATCAATGTCAAACAACTGCCAGGGTAATCTTTGTTATGTATGCTATTTGGAACAACTTCTTCAGTCAGGAACTATGATCTTCCACAGTCTATGACTGCTTTTGATGTCTTCAAGAAGTCCTATTCAAGAATAATATTATGACTACATTCTGTTAAAGTGACAAATTTGGAGAACAGTGTTCAGTCATTAAAAGTTATTTTTGCAATAAATGTTCCTGATGTCTGGACATATTTCCCATCTGTTTCTTTCATATCATGGAGCATAGTATTCTTTAGCAGACAACTATAAGTATCTATCATTACTGAAAATGAAGCCCTAGTTGACTAGTGCTCAGACAACTTGGCTGTGAATGAGATTTCCTTACAGCTTGGTAAATGCTATCGATGGAGGACTTTATGTGTGGGAGCTTCACCTTCATAGATGGTCACCTCACCTACTTTTCCTGAATTCAACAGCTAGGCAAGCAGCTGGAACCTCAATAGAGCAACAGGGAACAGCTACAGAATGTTGAGGAGTGACCTCATCCAGGGTACAGCGACGTGCTTTGTCCCACATGTTGACCGACATGAATTGGTCTGATGGGATGGCTGACATTTTTCATGTAATAGTCAAAAAGACACTCATCTTCTTTCCCTGCAGTACTGTACAACATGTCCAGGTGTTCATAGGGAAACATACCAGTATGTTGTGCTCTGACCTCCAAATGTCTGTTCATCTGGGAGATGTTATACTTGGTGTAGCTGCATTGGTTGGACGCTGGGTTGTCATTTGACAGCTGTGGCATACAACTAAGTTTGCCAAGTCCATTCTTCCTGGCACATTCAACTGGTGGCAAAGATTGGCACTAAAGATCAACACAAATCTTCTTCACCATTCTCCACTACCTACTGCGGTAAGGGGTCAACATACATGAGTGCTATCTCTTGTGTACTCGGTCCAACATTCCTGGTTGCCATAAAGTGCTATACATGGCAAATTGACTCAGGTATGTAAATTATTTGAATACAAGTCTTCTGAAACGTCCTACCACACTGCACTACCATGGCAGAGCTAAGTGTCAAACCAGTGCTGCTGCACTGAATTATGCTACATTTTCAGAACACAGATATAATGACACAGAATAAACCTTTAGATTATTAATTAGGAAGGACAGGTGAATAAGATACTCATTAATATCTACAAGGAGAAGAAGTGAGTAAGGGAGTTCAATGGTGAGGTCTTCAAGAGTTGCATCAGTTGATTACACTGCAGAAGATACACGAAAGCCCTGCGATCATTTAGAGTGCTTGAATTTCTGCACGTACTACCTGAAGGTCAGTGGGAAGAGGTATATATGATTAGTAGTATGAGTCTGGAATGAAATGAAGGGGGGTGGGGATATAACAAATTGGAGGTTACTTTAATAATCTAACAATTGATTGTAATAGTTTGTAAGTGGTGGGCACAAGACCTCCTGCAAAACTATCTGAAATGCTTTCTCTGAAAATCAGTTAGAACAGATAGTTTGAAAGTCCAGTCTTAAATCTAATGGCCACTAATACTCCCGATGTTTTTGAGAATGTTCACACTGAAACTATTATCACTGATGTTGGGACAAATGTAGCAACAGTTATTACCAAGGTATAAAGGACAGCAAAAAGAAGTAGAAAAATTTACATTTTCATTAAAATAGACTAAAAGCAGTAGTGCCTTATCTCAAGGAAGAACTTGAAAGCTTTAGCTCTACACATGAGTATACAGAGGAAATGAAGACCAAAATTAAAAAGCAGCCTACCAAGCATTAGATAGCTACGTACATAATGGAACACACCATGATGGGAAGGACTCTTACTGGTATACAATTTCCATAAAAAAGTTTCTGTCAGAAGGGCAATGAGTGAAGCCTCTAAATGAAAAGCTTCTCATGAAACCCAAAGAAACTTTAGTTGGATGTGAAAGTTGTGAATGGCACTAAAGTCAGTGTTCAGACACTCATGAGAGACACAGGAACTGAAACTGAGGCTAGCAAATCAGAAGTAGGACTTCTGAACTATTTCAAATGTTCCTTTATGGATAATGGACTACACTGGAATACTGGGCAGTTCAATTATCATATCACTGTAAAGTTGGGTGAAATATACGCAATCGTCAGCTGTGTGAGAACAGTTCAAAATGATAAAATGGCACTAGTGCCCAATAGAATCCACATCAGAGTCTACACAGAATGCAAGGCGACTAAGACAGGTCACCCAAAACGAGTAAATATATTGAGGTATGATTTTTGCTAAATCGTTGGGACCAAGTGGCAAATTTTCTGAGTTATGCAAGTAATTTTTAACATTTATAGCTGTCAAATTATGCACCAACTTACATTGTTTGCTCTATCATTTTTATGGAATTACATTTTTTCTGCAGCTTTGCACACAGGTCATCTTCTAGTTGTTAGTATTGCTGCCTCTAGCTCATGGGGTCTCAGGTTTGATTTCTGGTCAGGTCAGAGACTTTCTTCACTCAGAGACTGGGTGTTTGTGGTGTTCTAATCATTTCACCTTATCTTCTTCAACACGCAAGTCACTGAAGTGGCATCAAATAGAAAGACTTGCACCAGGAGGCCAAACAGCACACCACCGGGGCCGCACGACCAATAATGCCATATGATCATTTCATTTCATTCTGCAGTAATGGAAAGATTCTTCAAAGAGGACTTCATCAATATAACATGCAGAATTTGAGCAAGCGAAGTCATGTGTTTGCTTTCATTTGGTACAGTAAGGCTGACATTTGTATGGTTTCTTCTTTCGACTGTAGGAAACTGGTTTGTAGCAGTTATTTTGTTACTATGTGATGAAGTTCCATGTCATTTCACTGAAGTTCTCTTCAAAGGCTCTTTCCTATGTCACAGAAAAATGTAAACATTTCTGGAATGAGATTTTCACTCTGCAGCAGAGTGTGCGCTGATATGAAACTTCCTGGCAGATTAAAACTGTGTGCCGGACTGAGACTTGAACTCGGGACCTTTGCCTTTCGCGGGCAAGTGCTCTACCGGCTGAGCTACCCAAGCACGACTCACGCCCCATCCTCACAGCTTTACTTCTGCCAGTACCTCATCTCCTGCCTTCCAAACTTTACAGAAGCTCTCCTGGGGAAGGTAGGAAGGTAGGAGACCAGGTACTGGCAGAAGTAAAGCTGTGAGGACAGGGCGTGAGTCGTGCTTGGGTAGCTCAGTCGGTAGAGCACTTGCCCGAGAAAGGCAAAGGTCCCGAGTTTGAGTCTCGGTCCAGCACACAGTTTTAATCTGCCAGGAAGTTTCGTAAACATTTCTGTTTTTAAAAGAAAGTCAGTGTCATCGTTCAATGGTAATAAATGAGAAAGTTACTTTATTACTTGGCCAAGTCAGACAATGCAGCACATTGACCACTATAACTTACCAAGATATACCAAACCTGGATACACTGTATTTACTCTCCTGGACATGTGTGGGGTGAGTGCGGAGTTTGTTGTGGGACATTGTGGAATATTCCTGTTTCAACCTTTGTACTTTCATAGAGTTTCAAAAGGTGGCAGAATTATACATAACCTTCAAAATGGCATCTTTCGTGGAAGTGCATTTCAAGCAGGGACCTGTCACCGAGTTTCTTTTAGCAGAAAACCAGAGCACTGTAGACATTCATACACATTTGAAAAATTTGTACATTGATCTAGGAGTGAACAAAAATGCGTTGAGTCATTGGGCGAGGCATCTGTTGTCATCGCACCGAGGTCATGCAAATCTGACCGATCTCTGGCATGCCAGTTGACCCACAAAGCTGTGACTCCTGCAATGTTGGAATGTGTGGACACTCTCTTTTGAGTTGATCAACAGTTCACTGCTCAACTGGGCATCTCTGTTCATAGTGCTGACACACGTGTCCACCAGTTGAGGTACTCACATGTGTGTGCCTGCTGGATACCTTGCTGCCTAACAAAAGACTATAAGGAGCAATGAGTTTGGTCCAGCAAAGGATGCACTCCACAGGAAGCAGTATGTGGATGATTGGGAGGTTACTGATGCAGCAAGATATTAGCTCTGGCATCATCGAGGAGAGCAGTACCATGCGGCGATACGAGCCCTCCCTGTAACATGGCGTAAGGTCATTGCATTGAATGGAGATTATGCTGAAAAATAGGATTTTATAGCCAAAAGAGTAGGATATTATATGGTGTACTGGAATTCTGAATAAAACGAACCTGCTCTCACAAAAATGTGTTGCATTACCGAATGTCCCTTGTATTTGGTGTGATCTGTATTAGCTACCTTGCCCTGTATGCTGGAGATCACTAAAACAATAAATTTGTCTAGTGTTTGGAAGAAAGGACAGGTCACACCTATCTACAGGATGAGTAGCAGAAGTGATTTCCAAAAGTATTGTCCCATATCACGGACATTCTTCTGTTGTAGAATCTTAGAAAATATTCTGGGCTCAAACATAATGGAGTACCTCAAAGAGAATAACTTCCTCCATGAGGAAACTGGATATTTTTTTTATTATTTTCTCCGTCTCAATTGCATCAGCATACAATTTATGCTGCAGTGGTTAATGGTTTCAGGCCGACACACCCAGTCTCAACCCACACACTTATTATTAATCATAACTAGTCATACAATGCCAAAAGACGTGAATGGCTTCAGTAATAATAAGGTGTGTGGTTTGAGAATGGGTATGTCAGCCCAAAACTGGCAATCAGTGCAGTAAAATTTATACATCAATGCAACTGAAATGGATGAAATAAAAAAAATATGCAATTTCCTTAGTACTGAACAGTTGCAGACCTATCATCCTGTGGCATAATGCCTTGAATCAGCAAAATTCGTCCATGCTAACCAGCAGGCATTCTGAAAACACTGGTCATGTGAAACCCAAATCTCACTTTTCTCATTACATCCCGAAATCCATGGATGAAGACAATCAGGCAAATGCAATATTTCTCACTTCCAAATAGCATTTAATTCAGTATTACACCACTGCTTATTAATTAAAGTATGATCACATAGTGTATCAAAAAAAATGTGTGACTGTAATGAGGGTTTCTTGGTAGGAAGGATTCAGCGTATTATCTTGGGTGGAGAAGTAACATCATGTGTGTCCCAGGTAAGTGTGCTAAAACCCTTGCCCATGTTACCGTATTTACTCGAATCTAAGCCGCACCCGAAAAATGAGACTCGAAATCAAGGAAAAAAAATTTTCCCGAATCTACGCCGCACCTGAAATTTGAGACTCGAAATTCAAGGGGAGAGAAAAGTTTTAGGTCGCACCTCCAAATTGAAACAAAGTTCGTCTAATTGTAATATGAGACACAATTTAGGTCGAATGAATGACGATACAGTTGCAGTAGTTTGGTTCGAATTGTAAGCTTAGCAGTTACGGTTTACCAGGTAGCCATTGCTACGTGTCACGCGCTCCGTCCGTATTTATACGGATATCCTTCCTTTTTCACATGCTTCGTCTGGTTTGAATTGATTGCTTATTTTTCTTTGATCTGATAAGAGGCGTTTTCTTTGTTATAGGTGTTAACGTCACTCTAAGCTGAAAATGCATTACTGTACTGTGTCATGCATTGTTTGTCGCATTCTGATAGTGCGTGTTTACGGCCTGTCGCCGCTCGCGGCATGGCTTGATTTTGTGCGCGCTACCGCCGCTTACAAATAAAATATAGAGAGGAATTGTCTCATTAGCGAAACATTTGTTGTTACTTACACTACTGCTTTCTTTGATAATGATCAACAAGAACAAAATAATAGACTGCGTATGATAGATGATGTTCTGAATGAAATTTTAGCGAAAATTTTTCTCCGTTTGAAAATCTTTGCAGGAGCCTCTTTAGTTCATTACGTTCTGCACAGAAATTAGAGTCATCTTAGATTTAAAAATCTAGTCAGTTGCTGTGCTTCATTTCTGACTGTATCACTATTAGGCATAAGAATAATATGAATATAAACATGACATGATATGTATGTTCTACCGCGTTTGCTGTTGTCTCACTCTAGTTTCGTAGTTTATTAGGCAGACAGGATTTAAATGAGATAGTAGCAAACACGAAACAATACATGGCAAAATGTTTATATTCGTATTAATCTTATGGTGAAGAGAATACTGCATGTGATTCACAATTCATAAAAGTTCCTATTAGCAACCATCTCTTCTCACAGGTAGGAAAAAATTCAGAACGTAGAGTTGGCCATATTGACAAACATCCCAAACAGTCTTGCCACTCGGATTTTCGTAGTACATTGAAATGCTGCTACATTCGAAGATCAACAATACAGAATTTGCATTTACTTTGTTGGATAATGTACCAAAATGCAGTGGTCGAAACTCTGGGCGGAGGAAAAAGGCTCGTCTTCCACTTTTTTTTTTTTAATTTATTTACTGACGCAGAGATTTTGGTGCCAGTATTTATCTTTGTGCCTACAAAGCATGCCTGTGTAGCGCTACATATATTCGACGGCAGAAGTTAGTTGTGGCGGCACCCACCAACATTTTTCAGAACTCCCGCTTGCTTTACACTCGATTCTAAGCCGCACACAGTTTTTTGGATTACAAAAACAGGAAAAAAAGTGCGGCTTAGATTCGAGTAAATACGGTATATATTAGTGACCTGGCAGATAATATTAACAGCAATCTTAGATTTCCTTTGCAAATGCTGCAGCTCTCTACAATGAAGTATGATCTAAAATAGCTGCACAAATATTCAGTTAACTGTATCAAAAGGAAAATTCATTTGCGAAAACTATAAAATTAGAAATATTCAGTTTGGTCTCAATGATATTTCCAAGTGGTGCAAAGACTGGCAACTTACTTTAGATATTCAAAACTGTGAAATTGTGAACTTCACAAAATTAAAAAAAAAGTAACAATGTATCACAATAAAATCTATGAGTCACAACTGGAATCTGTCAACTTGTACATTACATACTAATCCTTTGTTGATGATGGTCCACAGTTCTTACATGATGCCGTTTCTACAATCACACAAATATCTCATCTCTGTGTAGTAATTCATTGGTAAATAAAACAGATTGCTCACATAGGCTCAATCATAGGCAAAACAGTAGACAGACTACATTTACATCATAGTCCACAAGCCACCTAATGGTGTGTGATGGAGGGTATCTCTGGTACTCCTCTACCCTGTTCCACACATGAATAGAACTTGAGAAGAATGATTGTTGGTAAGTCTCTGTATTGCCTCTAATTTACCAAATTTTCTCATCACAGTTATTATGCAAGAGGTGTATGGGATGAAGTAATATGTTGTCTGACTCTTCCTGCAAAGTGCTCTCCCAAAAAACCTCTCTGCAATGCACAACGCCTCTCTTGTAATGTCTGCCAGTGGGGTTTGTTGATCATTTTGCTAACACCATCGCACCGACTAAACAATCTCATGACAAACTGCGTTGCTCTTCATTCGAACTTCTCTCCCCCCCCCCCCCCCCCCCCCCATTTTACCCCCTGGTAAGGATTCCATATTGACAAACAACATACAAGAACTGGCTGAAAAAGCTCCTTATAAGCCACTTCCTTCAAGGATTCATTTGTAGCATAAAGGGAAAATGCAGTGTAGCTACGAAGGAAATTGCTTACAAAACAGTCTTGTGACTCATCCTCGAATATCACTTAAGTGTGTGGGTACAGTACCAAAGACATCTAACACAGAAAATCAAATGTATACAAAGAAGCATAGCATGAATGGTAACAAGTTTGTTTGATCCAATGGAGAATATCAGTCAAATGCTAACAAACCAGAACTGTCACAAACGTAAAGAGAGAAGTTAAATGTCCTGTGAAAGCCTACTTATTGAAACTTCCTGACAAAACTTTGTGCCAGGTTGAGACTCAAACCTGGGAACTTTGCCTTTCATGGACAAGTGCTCTACCAACTGAGTTATCCAAACCTGACTCACAACCTGTCCTCACGACTTAACTTCCACCAGTACCACATCTTCTATGTTCCAAACTTCACATAAGTTTTCCTGCATACCACACAAGATTCGCGCTCTTGGAAGAAAGGATATTGTGGAGGCATGGCATAGCCACAGCCTAGGGAATCATTTCCAGAATGAATTTTTCACTCTGCAGTGGAGTGTGCACTAATAAAAAATTCCTGGCAAATTAAAGTTGTGTGCTTCTAGCTCAACTGGTAGAGCACTTGCCCGCAAAAGGCAAAGGTCTCTTGTTCAAGTCACAGTCCAGCAGACAGTTTTAATGTTCCAGGAAGTTTCATATCAGTCCACACTCCACTGCAGAGTGAAAACTTCAATCTGGAAACAATTCCCCTCCCCCCAGCAGGAGCTTCACCAGCCCTCCACAAATTCTTTCTTCCAGGAGTACTAGTCCTGTTTGGTTTCAGGATCTTGGATAATGTCTGGTTAGTTGAGAAAGACCATGAAATGCACCCCTGTACCTATTACACCCATGCTGCACCACAAATTAGGTCTTTCACAAACAAGCAGGTCACGGTCGCTGTCCTGCATACTAATTAAAAATTCTTTAACATATAAAGTAAAAGATGATTCTAATTTTCTAAATGATGAGGGCATATTTGAAAGTTGTTGTATACAATTATTTAATTGGATAGATAGAAAATCTACTCACTAAGCGGTGGCAGAACACACACGTAAAAGACTGTTGTGATTGGCAAGCTTTTGGAGCCAGTGGCTCCTTCTTCAGTCAGAAGGGTTGAAGGGGAAGGAAGAAGGGTGAAGGAAAAGGACTGAAGAGGTCTGGAGAAGGATGAAGTGTGAAGAATATAAATAGAGAGACAAAACATGATGATAATTTCAAAGTAGGGAATCCTAGGTAAATAAGTGACAAAAGTATTACTGTTAAACTATGGAGGCTCTTTCAGAAACCAACATAAGAGCAAAAGAAAAAGATTATCATAGATGCTGATTTTAACACACACATAATAAACAAATCCAATGAATCAACAGAGGTCACTGATCTGATTCAAGCATTTGGTTTCAAGCTAAACTTCACAGAATTAATTCTGACAAATTATTCATTTGTAAAATAGAAAGAAACATTCCACATGGGAAAAATATATTAAAAGCAAAGATTCCATGACTTACCAAACGGGGAAGCGCTGGTAGATAGGCACAATAAAAAAACACACACACAAAATTTCAAGCTTTCGCAACCCACGGTTGCTTCGTCAGGAAAGAGGGAAGGAGAGGGAAAGATGAAAGGATGTGGGTTTTAAGGGAGAGGGTAAGGAGTCATTCCAATCCCGGGAGCGGAAAGACTCACCTTAGGGGGAAAAAAAGGACAGGTATACAGTTGCACACACACACATATCCATCCACACGTTGTGTCTGTATATGTTTGGATGGATATGTGTGTGTGTGCGAGTGTATACTTGTCCTTTTTTCCCCCTAAGGTAAGTCTTTCCGCTACCGGGATTGGAATGACTCCTTACCCTCTCCCTTAAAACCCACATCCTTTCGTCTTTCCCTCTCCTTCCCTCTTTCCTGACGAAGCAACCGTGGGTTGCGAAAGCTTGAAATTTTGTGTGTGTGTTTTTCTATTGTGCCTATCTACCAGCGCTTTCCCATTTGGTAAGTCATGGAATCTTTGTTTTTAATATAAATTATTCACTTGATGATACAAAAAAAATCTGCATTATTTAGGCATTTCTGATCATTCTGCCCTTTTCTTGGAGCTACCAGTCATTACAAAAATGTGCATCAAACAATGCATCAGTAAGGAAAATGTAAACTTGTTTTAATGAAGGCTTAAGGAAGTAAACTGATCGGTGGACCATTGTACTACAAGTTCTAAAAATCATGTCAGATTTATTGAGAGTATTTTTTTTTTTTTGGCATGTTTTTAATGAAATATTTCCCCCACCCCCCACTGTCTGTCATAAAAAATGTCAAGCAAACTGAAATGGATAACTGTTGGTATAAATGTGTCAAGTACCAGATAAAGACAGTTACATAATGAACCGAAAAGTAATACAAATTTAGATTCTATTAACTATGTAAAAAGGTATAAAACTGCATTTAGAAGGGTGATGAAGCCAGCAAAAGAAATAGCATACAAAAAATTCTTTCTGAACCATACAAATAAATCAAAGTCAGTATGTTCAGTTGTAAAATCTGAACTTGGTGTAATAGCCAGCAGTCCACAAATTTCCAGAATTAATTTGGGTGACAAATCCATTGTACATCTCTCAGAAATATCAGACTATTTCCATGAGTTTTTCATAAATGTATTAAAATCAGATGTTGATGTACGTGGTTACTTAGATAATGTCCAACCCTTTGGTTTCAAACAGGTCAACAGACAAGTACTAATTCAATTTGAATGAATCATTGCTAAATGTGTAGAAAAAGTAGTATGCTTCCTTAAAAATAAAAATTCAGTTGGATGAATTGAATCCACTAGGGTAAATAAGAGGGTTTCTAGTATAATATCAGCATCCCTATCTGAAAAAATCAGTCATTTGAAGAAAGATGCTTGCCATGTGCTCTAAAGTACACAGTGGTAAAGTCATTATTCAAGAAAGGTTCAAAGGAAGATGTAGGAAACTACCGAACAGTAAGTCTTCTCCCAAAAGTTTTTGAAAATAATGTCACAATCCATATCTGAAATTTCATGACAAAATTTAATATCATCACATTAATCAGTTCATTTTCCACAAAAGGAAGAGTATAAAGTGTGCCATTAACAAATCTGTTGACAAAATTCGGTTCTCTCTGGATAAATCCCAAAAGGTCATAAGAATTTTCTGTGACCTTACAAAGGCTTTTGACTATAACTCATTTTCTACTGTTACATGAATTAGAAAGACACGGAATAAATGGTAATTCTTTGAAATGGCCATATTTAACAGTCAGAAAGCAAAGGGTAGTTGTAACATCAGGTACAGGAAATTGTTTCTCAGAATGGAAAATTATTTCACAGGGCATCCCACACTGTTCTGTCTCAGGCTCAATCATGTCTTCATTTTATGTAAATGATTTAGGCTCAATATAACATCACACTCAGTTTTGCTTGCAGAATGATACATCTACAGTAATTGAAGGTGAGACCACAGAACAAATTCTCCAAAGAGTCATTGACACCCTAAATACCTCAGAAAACTGATTTGATGTAAATGGATTAAAACTAAACATGAAATAACCCACCTCACAAATTTTAAAACGGAACAGTCAAAACCAAGTTACTTCCAAATTATCCACAAAAATCAGGAATTTAGGGAAGCAGAATCTGTCAAATTCCTGGGGATATTTTTAGAAAAAAAAAATCCCGGTCTTCACATGCAAGTTACTTGTCAAACAAACTAAACAGTCTAGCATTTGCATTGACAATATTGTCCTATGCAAGTAATATTGACACTATGAAAGTTGTTTGGTACAACTATTTTGAAGCTGTTTTAAGATACAGAATAATTTTTTGGAGTAATGTAAATAGTGTAAATAGCGGAGATGCTGAGTTGCAGATATGCACTGTACAAAGACTGTCACAAAACACACACACACACACACACACACACACACACACACACACACACACACACTCTCTCTCTCTCTCTCTCTCTCTCTCTCTCTCTCTGTACAAAGACTGTCACCACACACACACACACACACACACACACACACACACACACAGTCTCTGGCAGCTGAAGCCACACTACCAGATGTGTGACATATGAATATAATAGAGGGAAACATTCCACGTGGGAAAAAATATAACTAAAAACAAAGATGATGTGACTTACCAAACGAAAGCGCTGGCACGTCGATAGACACACAATCAAACACAAACATACAAACACAAACATACACACAAAATTCTAGCTTTCGCAACCAACGGTTGCCTCGTCAGGAAGGAGGGAAGGAGAGGGAAAGACAAAAGGATTTGGGTTTTAAGGGAGAGGGTAAGGAGTCATTCCAATCCCGGGAGTGGAAAGACTTACCTTAGGGGGAAAAAAGGACAGGTATACACTCGCACACACACCCAGTTCAGGGATTCCGGACTGGAGCAGATTCGTTTGCCACGAAGACCTAGGCTGTAGGGAAGGGACCGTTTCATGTTAGGTCTTCGTGGCAAACGAATCTGCTCCAGTCCGGAATCCCTGAACCATTACACCAACAACCTGACAACAGCTTTCGCATCCCGCAACTACCCTCCCGACCTGGTACAAAAGCAAATAACCAGAGCCACTTTCTCATCCTCTCAAACCCAGAACCTCCCACAGAAGAACCACAAAAGTGCCCCACTTGTGACAGGATACTTTCCGGGACTGGATCAGACTCTGAATGTGGCTCTCCAGCAGGGATGCGACTTCCTCACATCCTGCCCTGAAATGAGATCCATCCTTCATGAAATCCTCCCCACTCCACCAAGAGTGTCTTTCTGCCATCCACTTAACCTTCGTAACCTCTTAGTTCATCCGTATGAAATCCCCAAACCACCTTCCCTACCCTCTGGCTCCTACCCTTGTAACCGCCCCCGGTGGAAAACCTGTCCCATGCACCCTCCCACCACCACCTACTCCAGTCCTGTAACCCGGAAGGTGTACATGGTCAAAGGCAGAGCCACGTGTGAAAGCACCCACATGATCTACCAACTGACCTGCCTACACTGTGACGCATTCTATGTGGGAATGACCAGCAACAAACTGTCCATTCGCATGAATGGACACAGGCAGACAGTGTTTGTTGGTAATGAGGATCACCCTGTGGCTAAGCATGCCTTGGTGCACGGCCAGCACATCTTGGCACAGTGTTACACCGTCTGGGTTATCTGGATATTTCCCACTAACACCAACCTATCCGAACTCCGGAGATAGGAACTTGCTCTTCAATATATCCTCTCTTCCCGTTATCCACCAGGCCTCAATCTCCGCTAATTTCAAGTTGCCGCCACTCATACCTCACCTGTCATTCAACAACATCTTTGCCTCTGCACTTCCGCCTCGACTGACATATCTGCCCAAACTCTTTGCCTCTGTATATGTCTGCTTGTGTCTGTATATGTGTGGATGGATATGTGTGTGTGTGTGCGAGTGTATACCCGTCCTTTTTTCCCCCTAAGGTAAGTCTTTCCACTCCCGGGATTGGAATGACTCCTTACCCTCTCCCTTAAAACCCAAATCCTTTCGTCTTTCCCTCTCCTTCCCTCTTTCCTGATGAAGCGACAGTTTGTTGCGAAAGCTTGAATTTTGTGTGTATGTTTGTGTGTCTATTGACCTGCCAGCGCTTTTGTTTGGTAAGTCTCATCATCTTTGTTTTTAGATATATTTTCCCACGTGAAATTTTTCCCTCTATTATATATATAATTTTGACAAAGGCCTTGTTGGCCGACTGTGACTCAGCATCTCCACTATATGGTGAGTACCCACTATCCTTCTCATAATATTGTTACATTCCATCCTAAACTTTCCTTTTTTAATGCTAAGGCTAGAGAGTCATCCTCACCTTTATTCAGGGATGTAAAAATGTTACCTATCCCATGCATTTATATTTACAAACTGTTTGTCTTTGTCCATAGTAATCCTGAATTATTTATAGAAAACTGTTTCCAACATACGTACAATACTAGAAACAAAGATAATTTCATTCTGCAGCTCACAGATTAAAATTCTGCTCCCAAACTCCTTATTACATGGCTATGAAAATTTGTAATAAATTAAAAATGAAAAATCTTCACAGTATAGAACTTGGTTAAGATTATGCTCCATTATGATTCAACATTTTCTGGTGTCCTTACTCTGCGTCTTGGGCCAAGATGCTTCTCATCTAGTATGTTTCCAGTTGATCTGAAGTTTTCCACCCATCTGAGGATTATATTATGGCTCAGAACAGCTCTATGTCTACTGACATTAAACCATGCACGAAACAACTGCTGTGTAGCAATAATAGACTCACCACTTTTCACGAAACTGCCATAGACAAACACTCAATGTTGCAAGTCCCACTGCTCCATAGTGACTGAGTAAATGAAATGGTATCTTGTGTGGATCAGAACTATCCCCACCATGGCCACCTCCCACCACCGCACCCTCAGAACTACGCAGTTCAAAATCGTCCGTCTCCCGTGTGTCACCCTGTACTTCCCTTGCCCTTATTTGAGTTGGTGTGATAATTAATGCCCTCTTCAAAAAGTAATTTGATTGCATATTTAGGGTGAGAACATGTTCAGTTGCACTACTGATGTGTCAATGGTGTTGTACAGAGTGAAGCAAAATTTGCACACTCGGGCTCTGCAGCCCGATTCTTCACATACCAGCGATAAAAAAATGTCTCTCACCAAATTTCGTCCGGCGAGTACATCGGCAGGAAAAGGACCTTAAAAAGTGGCCAATCTGGCAACACTGTAACCACATTTACGGTAACTATCTCTGTCAGTACATGTTAATCTGCTGTACAGTTGGCACAGTGGAGAGAGTTTTGGGTTAGCACGCAGGAGGTCGATGGTTCAATCCTGGGTTGATGTACATTTTTTTTATTTGGTAAATGTAGTCCATATGGTATGGTATCTGGCATCTTAATCATCAACAGCAGTTGCAGCAGGTTCTCTAGAAAACATTTGCACTTACATATTACAACCGTAGAAATGGAAAATTTGTCAGCTTTGAAAGAAGCCCTTTCCACGCCATGTGCATGAATTTGCATCTACTAGATGTGAAACCTGTTTCCTTTGTACCCTCCTCCAATGGTCTCATGGATTAGTACCAACTACATACATCAAAAACAGTTTTGCATCCCCCAGTTCCAAGAACTCCCGAAGATAGACGTTGACTGTGGTTAGTGTATCACAGAAACAGTCTCTTTGACTGTTCAGAGATCTCACTAAACCTGCCCAAAGATGGAAACAATCATGCATGAGCAGCACCCATTAGACGGAGAGGGTCTGACAGCTGATCAGTTCCAGTCATTCCACCAGAAAGGAGGTACACAGCTCGTGATGTCTGTAGTTCAACCATGCCTAGACAGTCAATACCGCTGTTCGATTGCGTCCGCATTGTTACTTTGTGCCAGGAAGGGCTCTCAACAAGGGAAGTCTCCAGGCATCTGGGAGTGAACCAAAGCGATGTTCTTCAGACATGGAGGAGACAGAGAGACAGGACCTGTCGATGACATGCCTCGCTCAGGCTGCCCAAGTGCTACTACTGCAGTGGATGACCACTACCTACGGATTATGGCTCGGAGGAACCCTGACAGCAATGTCACCATGTCGAATAATGCTGTTCGTGCAGCCACAGGACATCGTTTTAAGACTCAAACTGTGCGCAATAGGCAGCATGATGCACGACTTCATTACCAATGTCCAAGGCAAGGTCCATCTATGCAACCATGATATGATGCAGCATGGTGCAGATGGGCCCAACAACATGCCGAATGGACCGCTCAGGATTGGCATCACGTTCTCTTCAGTGATGAGTGTCACATATGCCTTCAACCAGACAATCGTCAGAGACGTGTTTGGAGGCAACCCAGTCAGGTTGAGCACCTTAGACACACTGTCCAAGTGAGTGCAGCAAGGTAGAGGTTTCCTGCTGTTTTGGGGTGGCATTACGTTGGTCTGATGTACGCCACTGGTGGTCATGGAAGGCACCGTAACAGCTGTACGATACGTGAATGCCATCCTCTGACCAATAGTGCAACCATATTGGCAGTGTTTTGACAAGGCATTCATCTTCATGAACTACAATTCGCACCCCCTTCATTGACATCTTGTGAATGACTTCCTTCAGGATAAGTACGTTGCTCAACTAGAGCGGCCAGCATGTTCTCCAGACATGAACCCTATCAAACATGCCTGGGATAGATTGAAAAGGGCTGTTTATGGATGATGTGACCCACCAACCACTCTGAGGGATCTACGTCAAATCGCTGTTGAGGAGTGGGGCAATGTGAACCAACAGTACCTTGATGAAACTGTGGATAGTATATGCCAGGACGAATACTGGCATACATCAATGCAAGAGGACGCGCTACTGGGTATTAGAGGTACCGATGTGTACAGCAATCAGGACCACCACCTCTGAAGGTCTCGCTGTATGGTGGTACAACATGCAATGTGTAGTTCTCATGACCAATAAAAAGGGCGGAAATGGTGTATATGTTGATCTTGATTCCAATTTTCTGTACAGGTTCTGGAACTCTCGGAACTGAGGTGAGGCAAAACTTTTTTTGATGTTTGTATTATTCTTGCCTCATTCAGGTCCATTACATTTCATTAGTGCTTACATTACCAGTAGGACTGGGAACGTGCTTTGTGAATAATGTCCAAACTCGGTTACTATTTGTATGTGTTATCACTAATTACGCCTTTCAACACTGAGTCTGTTAACTGCATGCTGTTTAGTATGTATCTCAATGTATGATTATTATTATTATTGTTTCTTCTCTCAGACATTACGTCTGGTCAAAAATGGAAAGTGACGCAGACCTTGATCAAGCGTGACTTCCTTTTAACTGTACGGTATATGTTACATTGCATTTAGGAACTTTCGGGTAGTTGAACATGTATTAATAATTACAGATTTCTGTAGTTGTATATATTCGTTTGGATGTAGCTGTATTGCGTTGATGTACTGGTGGATATTGTGTGGCATGACTCCTGTAGTTGATAGTATAATTGGTATATTGTCAACTTTATCCTGATGCCACATGTCCTTGACTTCCTCAGCCAGTAGGATGTATTTTTCAATTTTTTCTCCTGTTTTCTTCTGTATATTTGTTGTATTGGGTATGGATATTTCAATTAGTTGTGTTAATTTCTTCTTTTTATTAGTGAGTATGATGTCAGGTTTGTTATGTGGTGGTGTTTTATCTGTTATAATGGTTCTGTTCCAGTATAATTTGTATTCATCATTCTCCAGTACATTTTGTGGTGCATACTTGTATGTGGGAACGTGTTGTTTTATTAGTTTATATTGTATGGCAAGTTGTTGATGTATTATTTTTGCTACATTGTCATGTCTTCTGGGGTATTCTGTATTTGCTAGTATTGTACAACGCTTGTGATGTGATCTACTGTTTCTATTTGTTGTTTGCAAAGTCTGCATTTATCTGTTGTGGTATTGGGATCTTTAATAATATGCTTCCTGTAATATTTGGTGTTTATTGTTTGATCCTATATTGCAATCATGAATCCTTCCGTCTCACTGTATATATTGCCTTTTCTTAGCCATGTGTTGGATGCGTCTTGATCGATGTGTGGCTGTGTTAGATGATACGGGTGCTTGCCATGTAGTGTTTTCTTTTTCCAATTTACTTTCTTCGTATCTGTTGATGTTATGTGATCTAAAGGGTTGTAGAAGTGGTTATGAAATTGCAGTGGTGTAGCCGATGTATTTATATGAGTGACTGCTTTGTGTATTTTGCTAGTTTCTGCTCGTTCTATAAAGAATTTTCTTAAATTGTCTACCTGTCCATAATGTAGATTTTTTATGTCGATAAATCCCCTTCCTCCTTCCTTTCTGCTTAATGTGAATCTTTCTGTTGCTGAATGTATGTGATGTATTCTATATTTGTGGCATTGTGATAGTGTAAGTGTACTGAGTGCTTCTAGGCCTGTGTTACTCCATTTCACTACTCCAAATGAGTAGGTCAATATTGGTATAGCATAAGTATTTATAGCTTTTGTCTTGTTTCTTGCTGTCAATTCTGTTTTCAGTATTTTTGCTAGTCTTTGTCTATATTTTTCTTTTAGTTCTTCTTTAATATTTGTATTATCTAGTCCTATTTTTTGTCTGTATCCAAGATATTTATAGGCATCTGTTTTTTCCATAGCTTCTATGCAGTTGCTGTGGTTATCCAATATGTAATCTTCTTGTTTAGTGTGTTTTCCCTTGACTATGCTATTTTTCTTACATTTGTCTGTTTCAAAAGCCATATTTACATCAGTGCTGAATACTTCTGTTATCTTTAGTAATTGGTTGAGTTGTTGATTTGTTGCTGCCAGTAGTTTTAGATCATTCATGTATAGCAAATGTGTGATTTTGTGTTGGTATGTTCCAGTAATATTATATCCATAATTTGTATTATTTAGCATGTTGGATAGTGGGTTCAGAGCAAGGCAGAATCAGAAAGGACTTATAACCATGAGTGGGGTATACTATCAAAAGCTTTTTGGTAATCAATTTATGCGTAGTGTAGCGACCTTTGTTTAGTTTTAGTTTGATATGTCACCTCTGCATCTATTATCAGTTGCTCTTTACATCCTCGTGCTCCTTTGCAGCACCCTTTTTATTGTTATTATTATTATTATTATTATTATTATTATTCTATCTATGGGGCCGTGGAAACATCACGTCTGTTACCATTAGGGAAGAAGTGTAATTCGAAACTGATCATTTCATAATTAGCGGTCTCGGGATGAATCATGCAAAGCAATATTTGTCAAAGGTGTAATGCGTGTTAGGTGTAACAGCGCGTGGGATTGACGGCGTTTTTATACTGTATGCACTGTCTGCCAGACAGGAATTAGTTGCGAGTGGAGTAACGTGCCTGTGGCAGACTCCAATGACATATAGACGCATAGAATTTTCTCATTGTAAACCTCTAAAACAGTTTGGTAGATGTATGGCATACACTAACGATGAATATGTGGATATGCTTCTGGTTCTTGGTGCATCTGATAACTGGGTTTGTGTTGCTGCTTGTGAATATGCTGTTAGATATCCTCGTCAATGCTATCCAGATAAAAATGTGTTTCGTCGTACGGAGCTGCCCCTTCGGGAGTCAGGTTCTCTCCTTCCACCACCGCACAACAGAGGTAATCCACAGACTCACCGTATTCCAGCTATTGAGGAAGCTATTCTGGAGGTCATACACCAAGAAACTAAGCAAAGTACATGTAGCGTAGCAAGGCAGCTGTGTGTCTTGCAATACACAGTTGTTAACGTGGTGCACGAGCATGGGTTGCACCACAATCATTATGCTATCATGCAACACCTGCATCCTGCAGATCGCCATCAGCGGATACAATTCTGTGAATGGTTCCAACAACAACAGGAAGCCAATGATGACTTAGTGAACACCATAATATGACTGGATGAAGCAGCATTCACTTGTAAGGGTGTCATCAATATGCACAATGCCCACCATTGGTGTGAGGTTAACTGGCAAGTCACCTGTGATCATGGATATCAAGTTCACTTTGGTATCAACGTCTGGGCCAGAATATTGGGCGACAGGAGTTTGGACCTTTACATGTTGCCTGCGCGAAGGTATCATGCATTCCTATCAAACTATCTGCCTGATGCACTGGAAGATGTTCCACTACATGTTCGGCAGAGAATATGGTTCCGACATGATGGTGCACTTCCACACTCTGGAATTAATGTGCAACAGTATTTGGACAGAACATTTTCAGGAAAATTGCTTGGACATGGAGGTCCAGTTGTATGGCCACCGTGTTCACCTGACCTAAATCCCCTGGATTTTTTCCTGAGCGGACACCTGCAGGAGTACGTGTGTACTCTACTCTGTCAACGAATGTGGGAGAATTGGTGGCACATGTTCATGCTGCTCTTGTTACTGTGGACGCAGCTTTGCTGTGAAGGGTCCAGGACTGGAAGATCCAGCGAGTTGCGCAATGTTTAGGCGTGCAGGGAGGTCGCTTTGAGCATCTGTTGTTCTGAGGACAACATATTCTGTCATGCGATCATTAATATGGACAGTATTATTGCCACTGGTTGCTAATGTCTGACATCTGAGTACTCATATTACATGTAGTATAAATGACAAGAAGACGTTGTGTTATTGAATTGTGCTATCATCTTTAGCATCTCGAAATTGATATTGTTTTTGTAGTTGTTCTGTCCTATGACAGGTCATTGGTTTCAACTGTCTATTTCTTAGTTGTCTAACCATGTATTTCTTATGTTCAGTGTAGCAAAAATGTTGTAAATTTAGGATACAGAATGAAATAAGCAAATAAAAAAAATGTGCCCCAATCCAGGATCGAACCCTCGATCTCCTGCATGCTAACCCAAAACTTTTTCCACTGCACAAACTGTACAGCACAACTGACAAGTGCTGACAGAGATACCATACATTTGGTAGCAGTGTTGCCAGACTGCCACTCTTTAACTTCCTTTTTCTGCAGATGTATTCATCAGACAAAATTTTGTGACAGACATTTTTTTATCGCTGGTAAGTGAGGAGTCGAGCTACGATGTTCGAACGCATGAATTTTGCTTCGCCTTTATTCTGTATTATATTTCCTGTCTGCTAGATTATATTAAGTAGTATATAATACACAATGAAGTGGTAAATCAGCCACCACAGGAAGCGTAAGATCAACACTAGACTTACTTCATCAAATAATTTATTTTAGGGCTTACAAAATATGCTTCACAGAGTTCTTAAAACAGTAAAATGATATTCAAAATATATCCATGAATATTAATTTCAAAATACATTTCTTGTTCATTACAGCTTGGATTACACCGACTGTTAAGAGCATATGTATGAAAATATTTACCAAGTGAGGTAGTGAAAAACTCTTTAATGTGTTTTCATATGATGATGCTGCAAAGGGCATAAAAATATTTTCCTCAATTCAACAAAACATGTCAATCAAACAGGAATCTTCATTAATGGATCTTAGGCAACCATAGTTGATGGTGTAAATTTTCAAATATCAGGTAATCAGTCTTTTACAGCTCTGGCAGTGAACCAGTTAAAAAAACAAAGACCAACTGTGAAAAGTTCCACAGCTGGCATATCAGCAAAGGTACCACACGTACCAATCACAAAAAAGTTTGCTGCATAACAAAGGGCAGCAGCTAAAGCATAGTAATTTCTTGCCACATAGCCTATATAACACACAAAAAGTAAACTTAAAATTAAAGACATGTCAGACATATAGTCGCTAGGTTTTTTACTAACATAATAACACACAACAGGAAACACTGCTGCTACTATATTCATAAGTGCAAAGTTGCCATCATAGCCATAATAGAGATGAAGCTCTGTTGCCAAGCATGGGAAACACAAGGTTGAACTCAGAAACAGAATGTTGTTATACAATGTTCTCAACTTATGTCCATATTGTGGGTTACCTGCAATGTAAAACCATAATATTAAAACTGAAGAACTGCTTATGTTGTAGGAAAGAAACAACTTTTACTAATGATAAGACAAACTTCTATTGAATAGTAACCACAAAATACGTTGGTTGCTAATGGAAATAGCAGTCTAGCTTATAACAAACCACAGAAACTAAAAAACTACTTCATGAGTAAGAAGGCAACTGCAATGTGTGTCACATTCACACAGATTGTTTTAAAAGAGGTACAGAAAAATGTATCACGCTCAAAAAAAACCTCTTTCAATAAACTTAACATGATATATTAGAAAATTAGATGATTTAAAAAAAGGTTTATGGCCTTCTTGTCTGTTTACATTATCTATAGCTATTAAGTCTGTCTGAGGACCAAACATATCTACATAAATAAAAATTCATTGCCGCATATTTGGAAGATCATTACTTGAGAATGGCTTGGCTGATTTTTCTTTCGTTGTGTTCATAATTGACATTACAGGGTTTGCATGAAAGACAATTTTTGGAAAATCCACTGGAAAAATCAGAAATCTGGATGGTATTTTTGTATGAAAAATCTTAATTTAAGAAATGTGATGCTCAGTTTACAGTTCTGCAGTTATATGTTTTCATTTTTTTAAAATGTGATATTCAGTTTGACAGTTCTGCTGTTGAATGCTTTTATAACAATTCCTCCGGCGGCTGGCTGATTTGGTGAAGACAACCAGCATCGCACGCGGAGTGCAAGCTGAGCTTAATATCTGCAGCATAGTGCCCAGAGTCGATCGCGGTCCTCTGGTTTGGAGCCGTGTGGAGGGTCTAAACCAGAGGCTCAGACGACTCTGCGACTATAATGGTTGCAAATTCATCGACCTCCGTTATTGGGTGGAGAACTGTAGGGCCCCCCCTAGACAGGTCAGGCGTGCACTACACACCGGAAGCAGCTACTAGGGTAGCAGAGTACGTGTGGCGTGCACACGGGGGTTTTTTAGGTTAGAGGGACCCCCCCTTGGGCGAAACGATAAAATACCTGACGGCTTACCAGAGAGGACATTATCATCGTTGATAAAGAACGTCCGTCCTCAGAGACCAAAAACAGGAAAAGTTAACGTAATATTGGTAAACTGCAGGAGTATCCAGGGCAAGGTTCCTGAATTAGTATCTCTTATTGAAGGAAATAGTGCGCATATAGTATTAGGAACGGAAAGTTGGTTAAAACCGGAAGTGAACAGTAACGAAATCCTAGACACAGAATGGAATATATACCGCAAGGATAGGATAAACGCCAATGGTGGAGGAGTATTTATAGCAGTAAAGAATTCAATAATATCCAGTGAAGTTATTAGCGAATGTGAATGTGAAATAATCTGGGTTAAGCTAAGTATCAAAGGTGGGTCAGATATGATAGTCGGATGCTTCTATAGACCACCTGCATCAGCAACCGTAGTAGTTGAGCGCCTCAGAGAGAACCTGCAGAACGTCGTGAAGAAGTTTCGTGATCATACTATTGTAATAGGGGGAGACTTCAATCTACCAGGTATAGAATGGGATAGTCACACAATCAGAACTGGAGCCAGGGACAGAGACTCTTGTGACATTATCCTGACTGCCTTGTCCGAGAATTACTTCGAGCAGATAGTTAGAGAACCAACTCGTGAAGCTAACGTTTTAGACCTCATAGCAACAAATAGACCGGAACTTTTCGACTCCGTGAATGTAGAAGAGGGTATCAGTGATCATAAGACAGTGGTTGCATCAATGACTACAAGTGTAATAAGAAATGCCAAGAAAGGAAGGAAAATATATTTGCTTAACAAGAGTGATAGGGCACAAATCGCAGAATATCTGAGTGACCACCATCAAACGTTCATTTCTGAGGAAGAGGATGTGGAACAAAAATGGAAAAAATTCAGAAACATCGTCCAGTACGCCTTAGATAAGTTCGTACCGACTAAGGTCCAAAGCGAGGGGAAAGATCCACCGTGGTATAACAATCATGTACGAAAGGTACTACGGAAACAAAGAAAGCTTCATCATAGGTTTAAGAGTAGTCGAATCATAGCTGATAAGGAAAAGCTGAACGAAGCGAAAAAGAGCGTAAAGAGAGCAATGAGAGAAGCATTCAACGAATTCGAACATAAAACATTGGCAAACAATCTAAACAAGAACCCTAAAAAGTTTTGGTCATATGTAAAATCGGTAAGCGGATCTAAATCCCCTATTCAGTCACTCGTTGACCACGATGGCACCGAAACAGAGGACGACCGAAGAAAGGCAGAAATACTGAATTCAGTGTTCCGAAACTGTTTCACTGCGGAAAATCGTAACACGGTCCCTGACTTCAGCCGTCGCACGGACGCCAAAATGGAAAATATTGAAATAAACGATATCGGAATTGAAAAACAACTGCTATCACTTAGTAGCGGAAAAGCATCCGGACCAGACGAGATACCCTTAAGATTCTACAGTGATTATGCTAAAGAACTTGCCCCCTTTCTATCAGCAATTTATCGTAGATCGCTGGAAGAACGTAAAGTACCTAGCGACTGGAAGAAAGCGCAGGTCGTTCCCATTTTCAAGAAGGGTCATAAATCAGATGCGAATAATTATAGGCCTATTTCGCTTACGTCAATCTGTTGTAGAATAATGGAACATGTTTTGTGTTCTCGTATTATGACGTTCTTAGATAATACAAATCTCCTTCATCATAACCAACATGGATTCCGCAAACAGAGATCATGCGAAACTCAGCTCGCCCTATTTGCCCAAGAAATTCACAGTGCCGTAGACACTGGCGAGCAAATTGATGCCGTATTCCTGGACTTCAGGAAGGCATTTGATACGGTTCCGCACTTACGTTTAATGAAAAAAATACGAGCTTACGGAATATCGGACCAGGTTTGTGATTGGATTCAGGATTTCCTAGAAGAAAGAACTCAACATGTCATTCTTAACGGTTCAAAATCTGCAGATGTAGAGGTAATTTCGGGAGTACCGCAAGGAAGCGTGATAGGACCTTTATTGTTTACAATATACATAAATGACTTAGTTGACAACATTGGTAGCTCCGTGAGGCTATTTGCAGATGACACGGTTGTCTACAAGAAAGTAGCAACATCAGAAGACTCGTACGTACTCCAGGAAGACCTGCAGAGGATTAATGCATGGTGCGACAGCTGGCAGCTTTCCCTAAACGTAGATAAATGTAATATAATGCGCATACATAGGGGCAGAAATCCATTCCAGTACGATTATGCCATAGGTGGTAAATCATTGGAAGCGGTAACGACCGTAAAATACTTAGGAGTTACTATCCGGAGCGATCTGAAGTGGAATGATCACATAAAACAAATAGTGGGAAAAGCAGGCGCCAGGTTGAGATTCATAGGAAGAATTCTAAGAAAATGTGACTCATCGACGAAAGAAGTAGCTTACAAAACGCTTGTTCGTCCGATTCTTGAGTATTGCTCATCAGTATGGGACCCTTACCAGGTTGGATTAATAGAAGAGATAGACATGATCCAGCGAAAAGCAGCGCGATTCGTCATGGGGACATTTAGTCAGCGCGAGAGCGTTACGGAGATGCTGAACAAGCTCCAGTGGCGGACACTTCAAGAAAGGTGTTACGCAATACGGAGAGGTTTATTATCGAAATTACGAGAGAGCACATTCCGGGAAGAGATGGGCAACATATTACTACCGCCCACATATATCTCGCGTAATGATCACAACGAAAAGATCCGAGAAATTAGAGCAAATACGGAGACTTACAAGCAGTCGTTCTTCCCACGCACAATTCGTGAATGGAACAGGGAAGGGGGGATCAGATAGTGGTACAATAAGTACCCTCCGCCACACACCGTAAGGTGGCTCGCGGAGTATAGATGTAGATGTAGATGTAGAATACCAAATTCCATATCGAGTATTAATATTTTGCGAAAAAGAATACAATTGAAAGTGACACTTGTGTGTGTTATTGTTGGTGATCATATCTTTGGTGTGCTGTGAAGGTCGAATTGATGTCAGTTGTGGTAATTTAGTATGTTGCAATCATTAAATTGATTTCATTCATGGTTTATTTCTTTGTAAAAAATGCCACCAATGAGGTGTTGAAATATTGGTCAGTGTTCATGCTTTGCAGGCCAACTACACGACTGTTGAGTCAATGATACTGATGAAGAGCGTATATAGGTTTTGAGGCAAACTGAATATGAATTTCTCAAGTGCAATCAATTGTGAGTCCAGAACGATGAAAGCAGTCAAGATTGGCTCACCCAGGTGGAGCTTATGCACAAAATAATTTGGAATGTCGACCAAACAGATAGTCAAACACGTGTTATTGGTGGAGATCATATCTTTGGTGTGATGCAAAGATTAAACTGATGTCAGTTCATGGCAATTTGGTATGTTGGAAACTTTCAGTTTGCAGTTTATTTCATTGAAAAAAAATGCCACCAGTGAGGCTTCAAAATATCGGTCGGCACGTGCAACACAAGCCAACTACATGTGTGTCAAGTCAATGTGACTGACGAAGAGCACAGACAGTGTTTGGAGGCAAAGTGAATAATTATAATACAATAAACACTTTCTGTTAAAACGAACTGAGAGAAAGAACAAGCTAAGTTGTGCTGTGAAAATGTGTGGTTTTGTTTTTCTTTTCATAGTCATTTTTAACAGAAAACAGGAAAGTTATTTTTATGGCTAACTTTACAATCCTACTTGTTTGTAGACTAAAATCATGCAAAATACTGTCATTAAAGCTCCTATCCTCACAGATCCAGCAGCTGTAAAGGTCTCCCTCATGGCCTGTAATGATTCCAACCAATTTACTGCTTCGTTTTGACTTCTGCTCCCAATTAAGGTTCTGTTTGCAATAACAATAAATAAGGTCCGAGACATGGAGGGAGGAGGATATGGAGAGACATGGGAGAGGAAATGGATATGAGAAGGAGGGGAAGGACATGGATATAAAGAAGAGGAAGGGGGAAGGAAGGGGGATATGGGTACAGCAAGATGAGGCAGGGAGAGATGGGTAGAGAGAGTTTTTTTTTTTGGTGGGGTTTAAGGGCGCTCAACTACTGAGGTCGTTAGCGCCCAGTCACAGTTATTAGAGCACAGGGAATCTAGTAAAACTCAAGGGGAGGGGGGACACCAGAAAGGCTTGACAAAGATGCAGATAAAATAAGTAAAAAAGTTAGATATCTTTGGACAAACCAACCAAAGTTATAAAACGCAGAACACGAGCAGCTGCTCGAGCGTCATCAGCTAAAATATCCAGTAAAGTAGATGGCAGGGACAGGACAACACGAGATTGACTAAAGCGGGGACACAATAAAACATGGCGCACTGTTAATGCCTGACCACAAGGGCACTGCGGGGCTGGGTCACCGGAGAGCAAGTATTGGTGGCTAAACCGGCAATGCCCAATCCACAACCTGGTCAGAAGGACCTCCTCTCGCCGAGATGGTCGGGAGGAGGTTGTCCAAGCAGTTGGGAGCGGTTTTACTGCCCGGAGCTTGTTTCCTTGGAGGGATGACCAAGCATCCCACCACAACGACACAAGCCTCTTACAAACGTCCCCACGAACGTCTGATGACGGGACACAATGGGAGGCTGACCGAGGCAGGAGGACTGCAGCCTTGGCCGCAGCATCTGCACCCTCATTCCCAGGCACTCCTACATGTCCAGGAACCCACAGAAAGCGGACAGGAGAACCATTATCAGCGAAAGAATGGAGGGACTGCTGTATCCGTTGAACCAAGGGATGGACCGGATAGGGAGCTCCAAGGCTCTGAAGAACACTGAGTGAGTCAGAGCAGAGTACATACGATGAATGGCGGTGGCGGCGGGCATACTGAAGGGCCTGATGAAGAGCAAAAAGCTCGGCTGTAAAGCTGGAGCACTGGTCGAGGAGCCGGTATTTAAAGGTGGCAGCCCCGACGACAAAGGCACAGCCGACACCATCGTCAGTTTTGGAGCCATCGGTGTAAATAAAGGTGTGACCGGCAAGTCGAGCACGAAGTTCGACAAACCGTGAGCAATACACTGCAGTCGGAGTACCCTCCTTTGGGAGTGAGCTGAGGTCGAGATAAATATGAACCGGAGCCTGGAGCCAAGGTGGTGTCGGGCTCTCACCCTCTCTGAAGGTGGTAGGAAGGGCAAAATCCAATTGTCACAGCAGGCGACGGAAGCGGACTCCGGGGGGCAGCAGGGCAGACACATACAACCTGTACTGACGGTCGAGAGAATCTGCGAAGAAGGACTGGTAAGAGGGGTGGTCGGGCATAGACAACAGCCGGCAGGCATACCGACACAGCAGTACGTCGCGCCGGTAGGTCAATGGTAATTCGGCAGCTTCAGCATAAAGACTCTCGACAGGACTAGTGTAGAAGGCTCCGGTTGCAAGACGTAACCCCCGATGGTGGATGGAGTTGAGACGGCATAAGAGGGATGGCCGAGCAGACGAGTAGACGAAGCTCCCATAATCCAGCTTCGATCGGACTATGGACCGATACAAGCGAAGCAGGACAGTGCGATCCGCTCCCCAAGATGAACCACTAAGAACTCTGAGGACATTAAGGGAACGTGTACAACGGGCCGCCAAATAAGAGACATGCGGAGACCAACACAGTTTCCTGTCCAACGTGAGCCCTAGAAACTTAGTTGTTTCCACGAATGGGAGAACAACGGGACCGAGATGTAAGGATGGCGGAAGGAACGCTTTATATCGCCAAAAGTTGATACAAGCCGTCTTCTCTTCAGAGAACCGGAAGCCATTTGGGTCATTCCATATCAAATCACCCAATAAAAAATAAATTTTACACCCACCTCCTTAGATTTTCATGAAATTTGGCTCAAATGGTTCTAATACCATCCTGACAACACCTGCAATTTTTTTTTTTTTTTGCTGTATCTCTTACAGGTTTTTTTTAATAAATTTTTAAAGTTTTTATGTTTTGCGTTTTCTGAACCTTCGGAAATGGTCAGTTTAATTTGTATTCAAAACTTTAAATTTGCTTATCTTAAAAACTCTTTTAGATAACATCATGAATTTTTGCAGCAAGTTTATTTATTATACATATTTGAAGATAAAAATGATGCTATTAAAATATATTAATATTTTCTATGAAAAAAAAAATATATATGTATTTTTTTTCTTTTTTTTTAACGGATGTTTTGTTTTATAAGAATTGCAATATCTCGAGTCTCAGACCTGATAGAATGCTCAAATTTGTTTTAATTTACTCTTAAACATATAGGCTACTTGATAAAACAAAAATGATGGCTTTTTAACATGTTTATTAATTATAGTAGATTACATTAGAATTATGTACAAAGATAGTTTACTTACGACACTTATGTATAACCCAACTGATTGCTTGAAACATTGAATTTTTTGAGTAATTTTGTCTTTTTAATAAACATTAATGCTGATTCAAACTGTTTTTCCACTTCATCCAAGAGCTTTCAGTTCTTTTGATACAGTCTTTTTTGAAGTAATACATTCTCCCAGTGCCGCTTGATTAAGGTGCGTCTACTACACAGACTATGTGCTCCAAAGGCACTATGCAGGAATCTTCTCTTTCAGGCCAATAAAATGATGCAGCGGGTCCTGAAGGATGTAGAAATAGAATTTCTGCATCTTCTTCATCATTGAATATTGTTTTTACCAGTCCAAAGTACCAGTTACCATTTTAATTTGCAGCCACATAGCAATTTATGGATGGTTCAACACGAACCCAATCAGAAGAAGAATGGAAAGAAAAGACTAAGGAGGGTTTTACACTATCTGTAGTCCTTCTAATTTCAAGGTTGTTTGTTGGAAGTGGTTTGAAGTTATGAAAACTTCTAGTTCCAGGAATGGTTCGGGTTGCTGAAAAACGTTTTTCTAGTTTTAACCATAGCAAATCAGCTTCTTTTTTGTCAATAAAGTGAAAATGAATGTTTTCAATATCTTTTTTCACAAAACTTATACACATCGATTGCTGTCATTATTTGTTCTTTGTCTGAAAGCTGTAGACTGGCTTTCCTTAAAATTCTTTTAATAGTTCCTCCTAGGCCATCACAAATTGACTTCCCATGACTTGTTGCAAAAAAAGAGTGTTGGGCCTTCAAGTCTCTCAAGTGTTCAGTCAAATTTTTAAAACTGTTTCTATTTTTGTACTGCCCAGCACAACCATCTGTAAAGTAGTGAACTGAGTCAATGTCAGTATGATGTAATGACAGCCACTTTGTAATTTCTTTTTGTACAAAGTTAACAAAACCAGTGTCATGTTCTTGGTCATCACTAAAAAAACAGTGGTTGGAAACAAAAACATTGTTTTCCTCATTTCTTAGAAAAACTCCAGCTGGGTGTAGAGTACAACCACCTCTATTCCAGTGGTAACTTTGGATCTCATTTTGTATAACAAAGGAATAATTTTCACTGAAATCCATCACAATAATTGCTGTTTTGGGTGGTGGGTCTTCTTTCAATCTTTTAAAGGCTGCTGATTGGGATTTTGCTATAAACGAATGTGGGGTGAGCTTTTCCAATGACCTAACCAATAAAGAAATGTAGTCTTCAACACTGATAGATTGTTTGATCATTTCTGCCCTGTCTGTGTTAACCCACTGACTGATTACAATTTCTTCTTCTAAATCATAATCTTCACTTAGTTTTTCAGTTAAGCACTAGTGCAGTATTTGCAGGACTGCTGTTGCAATGATGTAGCATGCAGTTTTGGTTTTCTGTGTTGCACACAAGCATCTTAATTAGGTCTTTATTAGTTTCTTCAATTTTCACAGCATCCAGTAATAGTTTAACATTCTGGTGGATACTGCACACACATACAGTGTGTGTGCCTGCAGCACCAGCAAGGATACACCATTTAGGTCTCAAGAAACAAAATTTTGAAAATCCTACTTCTACCTCGGGATTCTCTCATTTGAAAGAGTAATAGCGTTCTCTCAAGTTACACACAATGAGTCTTTTTGGCATGTACACATTTTTTTGAACACTTACTTTGTCTTTTGTTCCAGGTAGCACTCTGGAACTTTCATCCTTTTCATAAAAATCTGTTACAAGTCTTACCGTATTTTCAGAAAGAGTTTTACCTTTTTTTGGACCAGGAGTTTCCAAAATACCCTTTTCAGATTTTAGCTTTCTAGCTTGTCGCACCATGTACTCACTTACATTAAATTCTTTCATCACTTTATTTCGAGTCCAAGAATCTGGAGCCAAGGTCAGAATCTGGATTTTTCTAGACCTCCCAACAGATGAAATCTTCTCTTTCATAAGAGAAATCATTACATCAAAATCCTTTGCTTTCTCAACCACACTTTTATCTTCTTCGTCATCATCAGAACTTGGTGCATCATATTTTAATGCTATTGAAACCGCCTTTTTTGCAGTCTTTTCAATACTGCTAACCTTCCTTTTAAAATAACACCCTTTACTTTGTTCTGACAAGCCATGAAGCTTTATCGGTGTTAAATCTAAATAATCAAGAGCAATGTTTGTTTGTACGAGGGATTCATTTCTGGATTCCAATGATTCTAATTCAACCATGACTTCATCTGTTTCACTTTCATTGACTTCAACTCTTAATTTTTCCTCACAAAAGTTATGGCATGTTGAGCAAAGCTTTTGTCCAGGTTTTATGCTAATATTTTTTGTCAGTAATTGTTTAGAAAGATCCAAGCCTACACTTCTCAACGATTTTTTGGGGGCTTTTTGTGTTTTTTTAGTGGGTCTACACATGTTGTTTGATACTTTTCAAAAACATTTAAAAAGTAGTAGCTGTGGTGTGAACATATATTCTTAAATTCACACAGATTAATTCCAGACCGTAAGTGGATCAAATCTTTTTCTTCCTCACTCAATTCTGATACCGGTTGTAACTTTTTTGAAGGTGTGTAGGTTGTTTGGAAACAGTCAGATTTTTTAAATAACCCTACACTACAGGTTTGAATAGCTGACATTCTGATTTCACTTTTGGTCTGATTACTGTTCTGGTTACTTTTATAGGATATTGGAAAAGAATCTCTGTAAACTAAGCAACCGTACTTACTGAGAGTTCGAATAAACTTAATAAAATACTATCCAAGCACTATTTAACACTGTAATAATTTTTTACTTCAAAACACAGGAGTAACAATACAAAATCCAAGTGTACATTGTTACTCCAAGAAGACAAAAACTTATTTTCGGTGTCTAAGTCACTTGGCATTTTTTATTTTTAAAATATAATTAATATTATTTTAAAAATTAGATAACTATTAAACAGGTTAAAAAGCCAACATAATTTTTCTTTTATCTAATAGCCTATACAATTAAGAGTATTTTAAAACAAGTTTGAGCTTTCTATCAGGTCTGAGACTCTAGATATTGCAGTTTTTGTAAAACTAAACATCCGTTAGCTAAAAAAATAAAATAAAAAACTTATAAATTTTTTTTCATTTGGAAGAATTTAATATATCTTTATGGTAATTTTTTTTAACATTTAGATATAATACACAAGCTTATTCCAAAATTTCATACTGATATCTTGAGTATTCTTTTATATACAATTTTTTTTAGCTGTGAGGACACGTTTAAGTTACAATTTCCGACTGCTGAAACAAAGCCAAATCTAAAAACTTTAAAAATTTATTAAAAAAAAAAAACTATAAGAGATAGAGCAAAAAATTTTACAAGTGCTTTCAGGATGATAAAAGAAGTAATTGTACCAAGTTTCATCAAAATCTGACATGGTTGGTGTCAAGGCCTGGGTGACTTGACATGGAATGACCCATTTGCCACGCTCCATGAGTATAGGCTGTCTAGACAACGCTGAAGGCAGCGCTCCAGGAGGCATGTTCTCTGGGCACTGCAGTAGATCGCGAAGTCATCGACAAAGAGAGAGCCTGAGACATTAGGTGGAATGCAATCCATAATTGGATTGATCGCGATGGCAAAAAGGGCTGCGCTCAAGACGGAGCCCTGAGGCACTCCGTTCTCCTGGAGGAAGACGTCGGACAATACGGAACCCACACGTACCCTAAACTTTCGATCCGTTAAAAAGGAATCAATAAAAAGGGGCAGGCGACCGCGTAGGCCCCACCTGTGCATAGTGCGGAGGATACCTCCTCTCCAACAGGTATCATAAGCCTTCTCCAAATCGAAGAACACGGCTACCGTTTGGCGCCTTCGCAAAAAGTTGTTCATGATGAATGTCGACAAGGTCACAAGGTGGTCAACAGCAGAGCGGCGGCGATGAAAGCCGCATTGGACATTGGTAAGTAGCCGTCGAGATTCAAGAATCCAGATTAACCGAGCATTAACCATGCGCTCCATCACCTTACAGACACAGCTTGTAAGAGAAATGGGGCGGTAACTAGAAGGAAAGTGTCTATCCTTCCCGGGTTTGGGTATAGGAACAACGACGGCGTCACGCCAACGCATGGGGACCTGACCTTCGGTCCAGATGCGATTGTAGGTACGAAGAAGGAAGCTTTTGCCCGCCGGAGAAAGGTGTGCCAGCACCTGAACGTGAATGCCATCTGGCCCCGGAGCAGAGGGCCAGGACAGTGCAAGTGCACGTTCGAGTTCCCGCATAGTAAAGGGGGCATTATAAGTTTCCAGATTCAGCGAGTGGAAGGAAGGTCGCCGAGCCTCTTCTGCCTCTTTCCTGGGAAGGAAGGCAGGATGGTAATGGGCGGAGCTTGAAACCTCCGCGAAAAACCGGCCGAAGGCGTTGGAGACAGCCACAGGATCAACAAGGACCTCATTACCTGAGGTCAGGCCAGGTACCGAGGAGTGGGCCTTAATGCCCGACAGCCGGCGCAGGCTACCCCAGACGACAGAAGAGGGAGTAAAACTGTTAAAGGAGCTGGTGAAAGAGGCCCAACAAGCTTTTTTGCTGTCTTTGATGACTCTACGGCAATGCGCTCGGAGTCGTTTGTATCCAATACAATTCGCCAACGTAGGATGGCGGCGAAAGGTGCGTAAAGCACGTCGTCGAGCACGGATAGCGTCTCTACAAGCCTCATTCCACCAGGGGACAGAAACGCGACGTGAAGAAGAGGCAGTACGAGGAATGGAACGTTCGGCAGCATTGATGATAACAGCCGTGAGGTATTCGACCTGACTGTCACAACTGACAAAATCGTGGTCCGGAAAGGTCGCCAGGGAGGAGTAAAGACCCCAGTCGGCTTTTGGTATGTTCCAGGTAGAAGGACGTGGGGATGGGGTGTGGTGCAGGAGACGAACGACACAGGAGAAGTGGTCGCTCGAATAGGTGTCAGAAAGGACATACCACTCGAACCGACGGGCAAGAGTGGTAGAACAGATCAAGAGGTCCAAGTGGGAGTAGGTATGAGTAGAGTCCGAGAGGAAAGTTGGGGTGCCAGTATTGAGACAGACAAGATTGAGATGGTTGAAGACATCCGCCAAGAGTGAGCCTCTTTGACAGGATGCAGGAGAGCCCCAAAGGGGATGATAAGCATTGAAGTCGCCGAACAATAAATACGGCGGAGGAAGCTGAACAATCAGGTGCATCATGTCAGCCCGACTAACTGCGGATGACGATGGAGTGTAGATGGTACAAACGGAAAAAGTAAAAGCAGAAAGAGTAATACGGACAGCTATTGCTTGGAATGGGGTGGTCAATGGGATGGGATGGTAATAGACATCGTCCCGAACTAGCAACATGACCCCACCATGAGCTGGGATACCGTCCACAGGGGTGAGGTCATACCGCTCCGAGGTATAGTGGGCAAAGGCAATACGGTCAGTTGAGCGCAACTTGGTTTCCTGGAGACCAAGGACGAGTGGACAGTGCAGGTGGAGGAGCAGTTGTAATTCCCCCCGATTAGAGCGAATACCTCTTATGTTCCAATGTAACAAGGCCATCGCTAGTCAAAGAAGAGGGGGAACGAGACGGGAAGAGCTGGTCACCTCGACGGCCGCGGAGGGCCAGGTTTCGAGGGAACAACGCTACAACCGGCGGGAGGCGGATCCTGTTCCATCGAGTCGTCGCCAGCTGCGGCCGCTGTCCCTGGTGGTGTAGGAGGGGCAGCATCATTTGCCGACGAGAGGCCACCTGAGCGCCTGGCAGCAGAGCGTCCTGGCGAAACTGAGGACGGCCGGGAGCAGCGACTCACGGATGGAGCGTCAGACGAAACGCGCCGTGGTGGAGAGGGGGAGAGAGACTTCTTCTTGGAGGCCTTCTTGGAAGTCCGAGGAGGCACAGGGATGGTGGGCTGGACCCGAAGAAGGTCTTCACGCGCGGGGTCTGTTTTGGAACGCCGGACCTCGGAAGCTGGGGTGGCAAACGTTTCCCCAATGGACGCCTGAGAAGAGGATCACTTCTCAGGCGGCGGGGGGGGGGGGGGGGGGGGGGAGGAGGAGGAGGAGGAGGAGGAGGAAGGGTGGCCCCTGGGGCAGAGGGGGCGGGGGCCACGGGGGAGGAGGATTTGGAAGGGAGGGATTTGGGAGGCGGAGGCAGAGACCCCGGATGGGGAGAGGAGGCGGAGGGGGGACAGGATAGGGGTGAGGATACCGCAGAAGGAGTGGACGCAACTGAGGCAAACGAAGCGGTCAACGGCACAGGATGGAGGCGGTCATACTTCTTCTTGGCCTCAGAATAAGAGAGATGATCCAAAGTTTTGAGTTCTTGTATCTTCTTCTCCTTCTGATATGCGGGGCAGTCTGAGGATCTAGGCGAGTGGATGCCAGGACAATTAACGCACCGAGGTGGTGGGGTGCATGTATGTTCCTCACGAAGAGGACGTCCACAATCTCCACAAAGGGGCTCAGCCTCACACTGTGATGACATGTGCCCAAAGCGCAAACAGCGAAAGCAGCGCATAGGAGGCAGGACTTAAGGTTGCACATCGCACCAGTAGCACATCACCTTTACCTTCTCCGGGAGAACATCCCCCTCGAAGGCGAGGATAAAGGCCCCGGTGTCGATGCGATGGTCTTTGGGGCCGCGCTGGACTCGCCGGACGAAATGCATGCCTCGGCGCTCCAGGTTTGCCCTGAGCTCCTCATCAGATTGCAGCAGGAGGTCCCGATGAAAAATAACCCCCTGCGTCCTATTTAGTGCTAGATGCGGGACAATGGACACTGGGATGTCCCCGAGGCGGTCGCACGCCTGGAGCGCCGCCGACTGTGTGGCGGAGGTGGTCTTTATAAGAACGGACCCTGAACGCATCTTGCTGAGAGCCTCGATTTCCCCGAAGATGTCTTCAATGTGCTGAACAAAGAACATGGGCTTGGAGGTGGCGAACGTCCCCCCATCGGTTCGAGAACAGACCAAATAGCGGGGGAAGTACTTCGCCCCAAGCCGGCGGGCCTGTCCCTCCTCCCAGGGAGTGGCCAAGGAGGAAATGGCAGGAGAACCAGAACTAGAGACAGTACCTTTTCTTTTGAAAGACTCGGCCGCAGAGCGACCTGATAGGTGTTGACGTTTCATCTGCGAAACGTCCGCCCCGATACCACCCACTCCGACCAGGGGCTCTCCCCACGGGCGCCACCCAGCCTCAGCAAGGGCCACCTGGCAGGATGACCGTTGCCGGGAGTCCTGATGCCCCAAGGAGACGGGCATCTACTCCTTGGTCGACGTGGGGAGGGTGCAGCTCAGGTATCAGCAGTACGATCCCTGTGTTGTCAGGGGGCTACAACCTAGAGGGTACATGACGACCCCACCACAACGGGCTGGCTACCGTGCTGGATTTCAGGTGCCATGGAAAGTCCATCAGGATCGTAGGTGCAGATGGGGACGCACTATGGGCCGTAACTTGTACAACCCATCAGGCGTTTAGGCCCAATTTGAGGAATAGTGGGTATGGTTACAACGCCAGTACAATGCTGAGTGCCAAGGTCTTAGTGCACTGAGGACCAGTGGTACACCACGTAAGGCGTCCTTCCCCAAAAGGCTCATACTTCTGTAGAATTTTGAAAAATGGAGGTCAAACCCCAAGGGGGACCATCACATGGAAGGCCGAAACGGTTGAAACTCCTTTTAGTCGCCTCTTACGACAGGCAGGAATACCTTGGGCCTATTCTTACCCCGGACCCGCAGGGGGAGGGTAGAGAGAGTGTGGGACACAAGATGTAGAGGGAGTGGGGGAGGCTGATAAGGCCAAGACAGGTTGGAGGAAAAGGAGTTGGACAGAGACAGGCAGAGGGGAGAGGGGGGCGGAAGGAGGTGGTGGTGGTGGTGGTGGTGGTGGTGGTGGTGGTGGTGGTGAAGGAGGAGGAGGAGGAGGAGGAGGAGGAGGAGGGGCAAAGGAAAGGGGAGAGGAGGAGAGGTATAGAGAGAGGGTAGGAGAAGGAGATTAGGACATACATCCAATTTCTATACATATTTAGCAATTGCAAAGCATTGTTGAGTTCGCTAGCTCAGGGATACATATGTTAAATACAACACCCTACAGAAGCCTGTTCAAGGAACTAGGGATACTAACTGCTGCTTCCCAGTACATTATTCCTTAATGAAATTTGCTGTGGGTATTACAGTATATTGATAATTTTTACTTATGGACCGTCTGACAGCAACTGAATAAAACACAATTTTAGTGCCATACGCGTTTCGCCTTTATTTTCTGCAAGGCATCATCAGTGGCAGGTTGCGTGGACAATTTCTTACATATTACGCTCCTGTTGCATTTTTGGTGTTGTTCTTCTTCTTATGAACGCCAATTTGCAGTTTTTTCCACATTCCACAGCACTATGCACTGAACGCTTGTTTTGGCTTCTGTTGCCGACTGTCAAAAAAAATACCGTAATATTACACGCAACTGAGGAAGGCAGGACTATAAAAGTTGCTGTGGGTAATCTATCTCTTTTTCAAACCAACAGATCAGTTTACAGAATCAGTCCTAGAAATAAGAATAATGTAAGGAGTAGAGGGAACAATTTACTGAATAGTACAAGTGTCGAGACACTGAACAACACATAAACAAAAGTGAGAAGTTTGCTAGCTTTCAGATGAAGCTTTGCTCTACACACACACACACACACACACACACACACACACACACAACACACACACACACAGAGAGAGAGAGAGAGAGAGAGAGAGAGAGAGCTTGACTGGGTCGAGGGGTTGTGTTGTTGGATGGACTGGGTGAAGGCGGAAAGACGACTGTGTTGGAGAACTGCGGCTGATGGCTGTGAGGGAGAGGCAGTGGGAGGTCAATGGGATTGGAATGGAGCACTAGCACTGGTGACCTCATTCTCAGTGCAGACAAGGGAACTTGTTTCCAGCAGCCAATGACAGGGAGGTTTGGTTTAGAGGGAGCAGGTAGGACGAAGGAAGGGAAGATTTGGGGAAAGAGGATATGGCTGCATAATGTGTGAAGTTAGGGTCTTGGGGCAGGGTTAGTAGAGATTGAGACCATGAGGATTACAGGATTGAAGGATGGGTTGAAAGGACAGTTCCCATCCACATAATTCAGAGAAGCTGGTGCCTGGGGGAGAGGGGGGAGGACCCATCTGGCATGGGTTATGAAGAAGCCATTGAGATCAAACACACTGTGCTCAACAGTGTGTTCTGCCACTGGGTGGTCAATTCTACTCTTAGCCACAGTTTGGCAGTGGCCATCCATTTGGGTGGACTGCGGGCTGATTGTCATATTCACATAAAATTCTATACAAAAGTTACAGCAGGACTGCTATATGAATATGATGTGATTGCTTTCACAGGATGCCATGCCTCTGATAAGATAAGCAAGTAACAGGACTGCAGAAGGATGTGCTGAGTGTGTGTATTGGACTGATCTTGTGGCAAGGGTCTGGGAGGGGGTGAGACATGGATGGCTGCTTCAAACCCCATGCCACTGACATCCTTCACCCCCAACTCATGTAGCATCCTGAAACAACCTTAAGAGCAGACAGAAAAACCAACAGAACTCTATTGGAGTGATGAAGGCTTTCGGACCCTGGAAGAGATCCATCTGAATCCAAGGCTGGGGAACTAACCAAGGGGGGATGGTTGGCAGAAAACAAGAGGAAGAGGACAAGGAGGGGAGATGAAAATCACGGCAGAGAGAAGCGAGGCAGAGCCCAACTGGTAAACCCACCTGAGGAACGGGCAGAGGGCAGGCAATGTCCAGAAGCCACAAAAGAGTAGAATGGGAGGGGTGAGCAGAGGTAGAGCAAATAGTGATGGTATTGTAAGCCATGAGCTGAGACCACTGAACCAAAAGGAAAGGGATACCTGTGTCAACTAGAAGACTACAGACAGGGATAGTGTGAAAGACACTGAGGGCTAAATGGATACCACAATGGCAAACCAGCTCCAAAAGGAGCATTGTGGAAGGGGCAGAAGATCCATAAATTTGACAACCATAGTCCAGATGAGACAAAACTAAAGCCTGATAAAGGCAGAGAAGAGTCAAATGATCCATGTCCCAAGAGATGTGCACAAGGAAGCAAAGGACATCAAATGAGATTTTAACTCTGCAGCGCAGTGTATGCTGATATGAAACTTCCTGGCAGATGAAAACTGTGTGCCAGACTCGAACTCGGGACCTTTGCCTTTTGTGGGAAAGGTAGGAGACGAGGTACTGGCAGAAGCAAAGGTGTGAGGAGGGGCGCGAGTTGTGCTTGGGTAGCTCAGATGGTAGAGCACTTGCCTGCAGAGTGAAAATCTCATTGTGGAAACATCCCCCAGGCTGTGGGTAAGCTATGTCTCCGCAATATCCTTTCTTTCAGGAGTGCTAGTTCTGCAAGGTTCGCAGGACAGCTTCTATGAAGTTTGGATGGTAGGAGACGAGGTACTGGCAGAAGTAAAGGTGTGAGGATGGGGCACGAGTTGTGCTTGGGTAGCTCAGATGGTAGAGCACTTGCCCACGAAAGGCAAAGGTCCCGAGTTCGAGTCTTGGTCTGGCACACAGTTTTAATCTGCCAGGAAGTTTCAAAGGACATTGAGTTTACGAAAATAGCCAACGCTCAGATGTACAGCATGATGGCACCAAGCTGTGTCGTAGCCTTATGAAGTAAGCTTGTTGACAAAAAGAAGACCCAAGTAATGAAATGGGGACCACTGTCAGGTGTTGGGCATCAAGATAGAGGTCTTGATCAGGATGGACTGTAGTAAGGTGACAGAAATGCATCACCCTCAACTAAAGGGAAGAGAACTGAAAATCATGCGAATGTGTCAAAGCAGAAGGACGCTGGATGGCAACCTGGAGCTGTTGCTCTGCAGAGGCCATCAAGTGGGATCTAGCCCAAATACAGAAATAATCCAAACAAGGAGCGGGGTGCCAATGGTGCAGCAGATGTTGCAAGTCCATTAATAGTGATGAGAAAAAGGACACTTAATACAGAGCCCTGAGGAACGCTATTCTCCTGGGTGTGCGTAGAGCTGAGAATAGTGCCAACCTGCACTATGAACAACCAGTGAGGCAGGATCTGACACACAAAAGCTGGGAAGGGGCCCCGACGATCTCACTTACGGGGGATAAGTAGGGCATGATGGCACCAAGCTTTGTCGTAGCCTTATGAAGATCAAAGAAAATGGCAACAAGATGGCAGAACTGAGATGAGGTCAGCTGAACTGCAGTTTCCAATTGAAGCAGATGATTGACTGGAGACCATCCCTCCTGAAAGCTGCTTTGGTAAGGAGATAAAAGGTCCCAAGATTCAAGGATCCAACTGGACAGATGAGACACCATCCATTCAAACAGCTTGCAGGGGACATTGGTTTGACTGACTGGCTGTAACTATCAAGGGACAATGGATCATTGCCGGAATTAAGAACATGGACCACAATACTGACTCTCCACTACAAGGGGAAACTGCCTTGGAGCCAATACAGTTACACACCAGGAGGAGATAATGACATTGTCAAGGATTGAGGTGTTGAAGCAATTGGTTATGGATGGGATCGGGCCCAGGGGCTGAATCGTGGGAAGACGAGTGCACCAGCAAAAAGTTCATTGCAGGATTCCACCTGACAAGGGATAAAATGTTCAGCCTGCTCTTTCCAGAGGAGGAAGGCCACTGCATAGGAAGCTGACGCTGATGCCTTTGCAGGATGGATTGTGAGCTGTTCTGTGAGAACTGATGGGATTCGCACATGGCCGGGAATGGAAGAATGCTGCTGACAACCTTGGAGGGTGTGGCATGTAGTCCACAAATGTGACAAAGGGACAGAAGAACCTAGGGAGAAGATGAACTGCTCTTAACATACCCGCCTGCTCTGTTTCATCAAGTAACAGGCTCTGGCATGAAGACATTTAAAGGAAATAGGGCTGGCAGAGGACAGGTGCCACTTAAGGTGTTGCAAGGCACAATGGAAATCACGGATAGGGGTGACAATGGCTGTGATCCACCATGGAACTGGCTGGCAGTCAACAAGGTCTGTCTAGAGGGGAACGACAATGCTGGTGGCAGAATGACCTTATGGACAGGTTATAAATGACTTCATCAATACAAGCTGACAAAAAAGGTGTCAACATGGCCTGGGAGGTATACAGAGGCCAATGAGCATGATGGAAAGCCCAGCGGGGTAACCTGGTCCTTAGGAGGTGGAAAAGGAAGGAGAGGATCAGCAGGAAGTGGTCACTATCACAGATGTCATTATGTGGCAACCAGTGTAGGAAAGGAAGGAGGGGAGGGGATGTGAGCAAAAGAACAATGGCAGAGAAAGTGACATAAGCAGCACTAAAATGAGTAGGGGAACCATCAGTAAGAAGGCACAGGTTGTAGTCTGCACGGAACTGGTCAATGAGGAGCCTCCAACTAGATGAAAAATCCCTGCCCCACAAAGAGTGATGGGCACTAAAATCCCCAAGGAGAAGGAATGGAGGGCAGAGTTGCAGAAGGAGGGGAGTTAGGGCAATGAGTGTAGGTGGCCCATCAGGACAGACATAGATATTGCATACCATGACTGCAGAGTCCAAGTGGACCCAGACAGCAACTGATTCCAATGTTGTATGAAGGGGGATCCATGTACTAATAATGTCTATATGGACCAAGTGAAAATGCCACCGGGAGCTCTCAAAGGGTTGACCTGTTTCTGACAATGTGCAGAACTCATGAAGGGTCGGTGTGTAAGCATCAATAAAATGAGATTTCTGGAGAACGGCACAAGCTGCCGAGTAAAAGGAAATAAAGGATTGCAACTCCAGTAAATGGAGGTAGTATCCATTAGAGTTCATTGAATAAGCATGGAACGGCACCTGGAGGGTTAGACATGAGAATTGCAGGAGAGAGGAAGAGGAGAGGGGGAGGGACTGGGTTGAGGATGAGGAAAGAACATAACAGAGACAAAGTTAGATGACATCAAGACAGGGTGAAGATGGTAATACTTCTAATATGCCTCAGTGTAGGATAAATGATCAAAGGACATATACTGATGTATCTCCTTTTCCTTCTTATAAACTGGGCAATCTGACAAGTGTAGAGAGTGACAGTCATGAAAACTAACAAACACAGGCAGCAGAAAAAACATTAAGATCTGATAAGTAGTATGACTACAATATGAAACACAGTATAGAGCTTCAACAGGGCATTACGTTGCCCTTAAGGCAATATGGAATATGTAATGAGGATGTATAGTTTCATGCTGGGGTAATTAGAATTGGTAGCTTTCTTGTAGATAAAGTAGAGTATTGTAATATGTAACCTTAAGTTACAAGTACCACAGGAATACTCAATTGTTGGGCTAGGCGAGAAAATCATAATGTGATGTAGTAAGCGGAATGACAGAGTTGGGGATTCAGAAGGGTAAACAAATCGCATGAAGTCACTTGCAGAAGCAATACATCCAAAGACCAAAGTGTCATCCATTCTAGGCTGGACTGGGTCCAACAGAATGTAATTGTGGTAGTTAGTGCAAAAAGTACATCTAACTTCAAGTTAGGCTCATGTAATGTATAAACTGTTTACAAGCACCATACGATAAAAACTATTACGCCAAATTAATAATCTGGCAATCGTAAATAGACATACAGAGGTGTGAAACTAATCGCCTCATTCCAGATGTAAGTTTGTCAAGTCATATTCTAGTTTATTCAAATACTGTTACAAGGAACGTAACACATTAAGACTTAAAATTAAAACACGTAGACTGCCATACTTGTAAAATAAGGAAAGGAGTAATTTAATAAGACAAAAGGAAATCCTGAAGATGTATAGCTGTGAGAATATACTAAAGAAATGTACTGGGTTACTAATCTACTGATCATGTCATTTCAACGACAATTTATGAATTAATGTTATTGGCATACAATTCATTTATACTAATTAAATTCTACTATTTATTTAAGCAAGATCCTAACTGTCAGAATTTGCATCATTAGCTGATAATTAGCAGTAAGAGACAAATGTGAAATGAAACGGAGAGGGAAGTAAAATGAATCTATTTAACAGGAGCACTGTCTCACTCTCCATAGGCTTTCCTGTACCTGTATTCTCTGGCATGTCAGGGTGATAGCAGTGTTCACACAACTTACTGTCAATACACTATAGTATTGCACTAAAACAAGTTACAGCTCAGAGTTTACAATCACTAATCATTAGTATCATACAATTAATTCAGTGAAATTATCTCAGTCAGAATATCCATCAATATCCAATAATTAGGTGGAAAAGAGAAGTAATGCAAATATATTTTTGCTGATATTAGGATATGTATTATCTTACATGCTGTTGTCAAGACAAATTTTTGCGTTTTTCAGGGCTCTGGTCATGAATATAATTAATAAGTCACCTACACAGAATAAAAAGAAGAATGTCCATTCACATGAGGAATAATGTAGAAATACAATTAGTGATGACTTGTAAATGAACAACTGTTAAAAGATATTTTTTTCTGTGATAACTAATCAAATGAACAGTTCCTGTATGACGTGAGCACACAATGTGTATCCAATGTGATATGTTAAGTACAAACCAAACAGCTTTATGATTCCATTTATGGCCTAACTATTAAGAGAGAAATGCTTGAAGCAAATTTTTGTAATGGAGAAAAAGATAATACAGTTGAGCTTGTCCAGTTTCATGGGGGTTGTTAGTTTAACTAAACCAAGATAACCGAGCTCATTTCATAGTTAATGAATTTAAGAGTGGACTGCATGCATGACTAATTAGAAAGTCCATATTATAGTCTCATTCAGAGGCTAGGCAGAAGTTACTATTTGACTAGCTGCACTCTCCACTGGCTTTCCTAGTAGGGTGTTCAAACCAATTTTCGGGGCCTGGGGTACAAAGCTGGTGGTGTCCATTCTGTAAGACTGATAAACAGCTCTGTCCTTGTGAAGTACCCCCTTCCCAGGGAGGAGTCCCGGGCGGGTTAGTATTGGGAAGGGTAGCTGTCTTTCAAGAGTGTCTGTCTTTTTTTTCTTCGGTTGGAATATTACTAATCTTAATTTTCCTTTCTTACTTCTCCTCATAGGGTACCTTTTCTACCACCCCTCTTTCAATATTTAAACGTTCCATTCAGTGAACCCTTTGCAATGTCCCCTGTTTATTTTTGACAGTCATGTGAAACCATAAGTACTCGATTGTATGTAATCACGTGTTTCCCCTGCAAAGTTGCTCTTGTCTGTTTCTGGAGACAGCAGTGCCATTCTTGAACCACATAAATGATTTACTATGGACATTGGCAAATGTGATATTTGCTGATGGCATAAGTATAATGATAAAGGGCCAAATATATCCATACAAAAGCAGTCAGGAGAATAATTAAACAGATTAACAACTGATCCTAAGCACTTTAAACTAGATGAAAATTCATGCGAGAAGTTCCAAAACATTTTGATAAATAATAGACTTTTGTGACATCAAACTGTTGAAAAATTAGCCAAAAAGCTTAGTTCTGCCTGTTCCCCCCCCCCCCCCCTCTCCCCCCCTCCCAATTAGAAATGCCTCTCACTGTGTTGCTGAGTTGCACTGCAGATAGGAATGCTAACATGCTTCCACTTATGTCACATGACAATCTTCTGGGACATTACAGTTATAGCCAAAAAATTCATTTTTTTTCTACATAAGTATTCAATCAGAACTAATGGGCTGATAATAATAAATAACATGAAAGAAAAGAATTTCACATTCATGTGCTGCATGGCACTTGGTGAAATTGATGACCTCTAATTCTAAGCTGTGAGCCACAATGCTTGGCTTGTTTTTATTGTTTATGTCAGGCAAGCAACCTAATAAAATGTCTTGCCTTTCACTTACATGTAAACGTAATACACAACTCTGTACCTATAAAAAATCCGTATTTGCTATTATTTATTTTGTTTCTAAGCAGTATCTCATATTTTCTCACCTTCCCTCTCCCTCTTTCCCTCCCTCCATTCCCCCCTCTTCCTCTCTCTCTGTACTCTTCTTCTTAATTCCTTAAAAGAGTAGGCCTATGGCCCTCTGTTGTCGACCTACAGCTAGTTAGTTGTATCATTAAATGAGAATACCTCAGCACATAATTTACAAAGAATTTATCTCTACAGCTGTTTTTTAAAAGAGTGAAGAAGCAAACAGTACAGAGACTAGACTAAAATTATCGTAATCTAAAAGTAATCAAAAAACAAAACAACTTACCAAATCTGAATATGCCCAAAATGGATAATACAAGTAATGGTACAAATGTTCCATATATCCATTTGTAAGGATATTCAGTAGCATTGAATGTAGACTTCAGAGCCCACAGAGTTGAGCCAGCTAGTAAAATGTGTGTAAATGCTGTTGAATAATGTGTTTCAACCATTTTTCAGTTCCAAATTCTGTAAAATTAAGAGACTGCAATCAAATGATGCACAAATACTCCATGCAACAGTACAGGAATATGAATAAATGACAGAGAGTAAACATGTTGAAATCCATCCACTAAATTTTATCACGACATTCAAGAGGTCATAAATATGGGTACAGGTAAATTGGCTGTTGATACGGCAGAAGTAACCTGATACCAACATACAAAATGATAACCTCCCAAATTTTTATTTAGTGAATAGGAAAATGGAGACCAATATGAAAATTCATGGCTCTGAAATATGTCCTGCATTAGAAACAAAATTTTTAGGCCTCTGTATACAGAATAACACAAAGTGGCAGACACATTAACACAACTAAAGCAGAATAAAGTATGCACCTCATGCGTTCTTACATACAGCACAAGCACAGAGACTGTTTGCAGTGGATACTATGCAGTTTCATAGTGTAAGCTATATTGTATCCTTCCCAGATTGAGACTCTTCACCTAGCTTACACATTTTCCTTAATTGGAACAGAGCTGTGAGAGTAATGCACAGTGCAAAGCCAGCAGACAGCTGCAGGCTGCTGTTCCAAAAATCAGTTACCCTGTGAACTGAATAAAAGAGCAGTGCCTTCCAAATTTAGACTATAACCTTCATAATATTTTTTTGTAAACGGCCATTTTATCACCATCTGAGCTGTAATTACAGCCATTTAGAAACTTTTGGATGACTGTGGTTACCAATAAAGAAAATTTTTTAAATTTTGTTAAACTATGATTGCAACTTATTACAAGATGTACGGAGTAGAGCCATCAGTCACAGCTGCTGGCTATGGGGAAAAAATTAATTCAGAGAAGTGTTCAAGTAAAATAAAAACATGACAGTCAAAACTTATGAACATATGACTTATATCACCAAATTTCCTGTACACGGCTGTCATAAAATCAGTTCGATTAACACAAAAAGGAAAATGTTAGTGGCAATATCAATATGGAAAAAGCGGGAATGCAGATAACATCAATAGAGCTAGAGCACAATCCTGGACTGAAATGGATGGTGTTGAAAACCAGCTGCATCATTTTCAAAGGAACTATACCACCAGCATTTACCTTAATTGATTATGGCGACACCCAAATCTAAATGATGAGACAGGGACTTCAACTCTACTAACTCCAAATGCAAAGACAAGGCCTTAACCACTGCATCAGTACTGGTACTCATTATCAACATGTCATCCATATTTCAAAATCAGAATTTAATGAATATTTGAAATGCACAAGTAAAATGAGAAAATGATTAATATGTAGACAACAGCAGTCCTTAGTATAAATCTAATGTGCATATGGCATACTCTGGTCGGGAGTCCCCTTTCAGGGAGTTCGGCCATCTGGTGAAAATCATCTCATTTGATGCCACTTCGTTGACATGTGTGTTGATGATGATGAAAACAACAACACAACATCCACCACCCAAGCGGAGCAACTCTCCAACTGGGCCAGGAATCAAAACCGGGCCCACTACAACTGACATTTTTTATTGTATAATATTGCACGATTTGGAGGGCCAGTCGAGATGTGAAATGGTGCCTGACAGTTCATCACACCAGGAGCATACGTGTGTGGCTCTGTGAACAGGGTTGTTCCTATCTTCAAAGATGTGAGTGTCCACAGCACATCCCTCATGAAGATGTAGAAGCTGGGACAACACTTAGTCACTGAAAATGTTAAAATAAACATCCTGGTCCATGTTCATGGTAAATTGAATGAGTGGGCCCATGTCATGTTCCAAAAACATCTCAAAAATACCACAGAACCACCACCTCCAGCTTGGATTTGCCCTACACACATTGCAGGCTGAAAACTTCAGCAGACCATCAGTGCACTTGATGCCTTGTTACTTGAAAAGAGCAAAATTGTGACTCTGCAGACAACATTAAATGCTTCCCACCAGTCCACTACCGTACAGTTTCTGTATTTGGCTCACTGAACACATGCAGCTTTATGTGCTACTGTGATCAACGACCTTTTGTGCGGTACCTGCCCACTGAATGAAGTTCCCTTCTTAATGTTCACTCAAAAACTGGTTCAAATGGATTTGCATTCACTGACAGCATGGCATTGACAAGGTGGCACATTCATTTCTGGTTCCAGCCAAGAGTGGTACACCATTTCTTATGTACATGTTGGACAGTCTGTGTTGATACATCAATGAATTTGGTAACTTAATTCCCATAAATTGGGCAACTTTATTCTAGTGTAGTCATGGGTAAATCCAAATACAATAACTCTTTTCTGCCAGTCTGTCACAATGACCAATTTTACTGTGCTGATTCATATTACCTCAAATGTCTGTGAACTGGACTTCATAAACATTCCACAAATCCTGTTCACGCAGAAGAAAAAGGAACTAGAAGGAAAATTCCTCCATTTCCTCAGTAAATTGTTAACTGGCAAAAAAGTTCCTCCACATGGTGGCTTGTATACAGTTTTTTGTACCCCAAAACTGGTATGTCACTCATTTGTGATATGGACTGGATATGAGAGAAGTCTGTCAATGGCTAGATATGAAATATGACTCCTCATTATGTACTGGTATATCTTATTAAGAACACAAGAATGTTCTTGCACAAATACTGAACAGTTTCAAGATTATGAATCCCTGTATGTTAATCATGATGAAGTCACGTGTCATCAATATTACATTCCAACAATGATTCCTGTGAAGACTTATATTTACAATTAAAAATCGTAGAAATCTAAAATTTCCTTTATCTGTAAATGAGAAACAGGCAATGTACACATGTGCAAGGATAGAACCCCAAGATTAAACAGTAAGAAGATTGGCTAAAATACAATTTGGAATCCACTACTTTATTAAACTACTACATGTAGCCTATATGGTGGAAACAGAGAGAACCACATCTGAGTTGCACCAAGTAAGACACAGGAGAAAATTTACAGCAATTCAACTACTGTTTACCAGACTTGAGACTCTTCTCTTTCAGTCAAAACAGGAGTGCTATGGGGCAAACGTAAGGTAGCAAACTACATGTATCCAAAATGGCATTGTAAAAATTATAATTTTAATATTACACTAACATTGCTGCATTCAACAGTGGTATGCAAAATAGCAGGTTGATGAGAATTTTTGTTTACTTCTAGCTCCCCCCACCCCTCCCTGCCGCAAAACACAACGTTGGAATCAACTGGAACAATACAATAAGCACTGACTCCTACATCATATTGCAAGGCAACATACTTCAGTATCAATTACTCGTATGAAACATAGGAACTTGTTTGATCTAAATCTAATTTATGAGGTACGAGAAATTGCACAGATTTAACGGGGAAAAGATGAATGAGGCAACGTGTAGGGCGGGCTATATGTCAACATTCTTCCTTATTCTTCATCGGCTATTTTATTTCACCTCGGTACTCTTTCTCAAGGTCTCTATTACATACGAGCGCAAAAAAAAATTTCTCTCTAACGAACTAATACAAATCCATTAAAAAGAACCTTATTCGAAATTACAATTGGAAGACGTTAAGCTTATAAAGTGCCGGAATTTCATCAGTGACAACATTGACCACTGTTCTGTCACTAAAAAGTTCTGAGAGAAAGTAAACGATTCTGTGAAAGGCTTACTTTCTTTAGCAGCTGGGGCTTAGTCATCTGTGATTGTACGTCCCTTGCATTACACGAGAACATGCAAAACATAACAATATTTACTTGTCAGTACAAATCCACAGAGGAATATGGAACTACAGACTTTCTGTATTGACTTTATTAACAACGTCTTTAAGAGAATGATACTCCAAAATTGACGGCTGTTTGACAACTGTCACAAATCACCATGCAGCTTATAGGCCGCTCAAGTTTATTCTTATTAGCGTTAGCTAGCACAAGTGTATCGATACTTGAGAGTTGAGACTCAAATTAAGCTCCAAAGACCTTGTAATAATAACTTGCCTCCCAGGAGATACTGCAGGCGCGGGATATTTTGAACCTTTATTCGTGATGGCTAAAAGGTTTGTATGCTAGAAGCCAATAAAAAGGAAAAAAAAAGATTTTGAACCCCGGTGATAAGAGTGTGGTAAGTTAGTAGTAGTAGTAATTGAACAGTATTATGGCTTGTAAGGATACAGACCTAACAGTATATATTTATTGGTGCATACATACAATATTTGAAACTTGTACATACACCCTGACAATATTTGTTAGTCATAACTGTACCGTCTACGCATTCCAGTGAAAGCGCAGAAATCAAATGAAGAACTGTGCGATACTGTTTGCACAAATAAATTCGGGAAAGGAACCAATACTGAACAGTTTCAAGATCCTGAATCTCTGTATTTTAATCATGATATCACATGTCATCAATATTACATTCCAACAATGATTCCTGTGAAGACTTATATTTACAATTAAAACCATACAAATCTAGAGTTTGGATATTTTTTATACTGGATATTTTTATGTGTTTTATATTAGGAACTTTCCGTCATAGTGCTTACATTTTCAGAAGGGATGCATCACCGATTTTACATTTTTTTAGTGGTATCTGATATTTTTGACAGTAATGGTCGCAATGAGCCTCAAAACATCTCAATTTTTGACGCGATGAAATAGATAGTGATAAGGACACCTTACAGTCACAATATCAAGATTCACCTGTGTATTTTTTATGGAAATAAATGGTAATAATATAGTGTAACAGCTACCAGAACAGATAGTTATGATAAATTTCTTGTACTAGAGCCTAAGTTAAAAAAATCGGTAAACAGTAACTAGTTGCCATTTGTTCACGAATTAATCTTAGAGTTACGTGAGACTTTATGTTTACGACATAACTCTGTCAAAGATGTGTTATAACAAGTCACAGAAGTTTACCACTACAGTGACCATCAATGCGCATTTCAAATTGTCCACTGCTTTCAGCAGAACAACTACGGCATTGTGGAGCCTTGCTGTTGCCATAATTAACCAAAATGAATACAACAAGCACATAGTTTCGACTCTACAAACTGTAAGTGGAAACGTAAACATTGATCTGATGAGATAGTTGCAATGAAAGACAATCAGCAATCAAAAGCAAAAAAATTGCTGAATAAAACTGACAAGTTGACTGCACAGGTTTTGTATTACAATAATGTGGATCTCTCTGTCGAACAAAATAAAGATTATATTGTTTTGTGTAATAGAAAGTCCACCAAAATCGACGTGGAAACGACCTTAATACATCCTGGAGCAATAGTCCTACTTCAGAGTGACACAAACATACAATATAAAATGTAAGGGCAACCGATACAGTCATACAGTCCTTTTTACATACACATAGAGGGAACTATCGGAAGTATTACAACATGCATGCGACGGCACAGGAAAAAATATCTTCCAAGCACAACCAAACCACTGAAGTGATACAACACGTATCAGATCTGTGGTAAGAAACATAATTAGAATTGTTGAAGGCTGCAATTGAAATATCTGAAATTAATGTTTCTCAGTACCTATGTCCCTTTCATTTTTCGGTGGCAACCTTGCCATATTATCTTTTTATTCTGTTACTGCACTGTGTCTGCCATGTGATTCTGTTTCTTTTTACACATTCAAATGTTATGAAATGTAATCAGTTCATTAAATAAATTGTTATTAATACAAGTGACTTCTAGCATGTGCACCTGAGGAATTCACATGGCTATCGAAATTTATCAGGTTATGGACCCAGATCTGTGTTGGTATGAGGGATATATGTGTGTGTAATACAATGAATATGATGTCAATACTAATCACGGTTAATGAGACAGAGAAATAAAAAATTCTGCTTCCATGGAAACAATTTTAGTAACTGGAAAATGAGGTACTTTACAATGACATGGATCAGTTGGAATGTATTCGAATGAAATGATTTGAAATGATTGTATATCAAGAATGTGACACAGCAGAAGTACACATAAAAAAGACAGATAGATAGCAACTATGAAGAAATGTGACAATAAATGTAAGTAGGCAGTCAGTGAATTGCCGATAATTATCTACATCTACATGTACATTATCTGGAATATGCTAAAGACAAAATTATCTCATTTATCAGTGACTGTCGCCATGTAGGGTTTTGAGTGAAGAGGAATGGAAAATCAGATATTAATTCAGAAAACTCTGCCAATGATTAAATTTGACTCAACAAGTAACTTGCTTACTGAGCATTTTCTGAAAATCAACAAAGTAATTCGAGGTTTACGATCGCTTGGAGCAATATCAGAAGGAACTGACGTTGTTTATCATCTGGTGTTGATAATTCCGCCATATTATGATAATCTAGTCATAGCACTACTGTCACCAGATGCATTAATTCCAGATTTTGTAAAGGATCGACTTTAGATGAAGAGAAAAAGAAGAAAGATGCTGTCAAGAAATACCACATTAAGTCATTGATGGTTATTTTAATCACAACAAGACAGAAATTAAAGTCTGGTAACTATGTTAAATCAGATAACATAAGTAGTAATCGTTTTATTTTTCAGTATTACAACTGTGGGTTGAAATGTCACAAAATGTCAGGTTGTCAAAAACCAAAGAAAATCACAATTCAGAACCTAAACCAATTATTCAGGAGGACAGAATTACTCTTGCCATTGCACAAAGAAGTGAGTCAAATTGTACACTAATTCTATACATAAGGAACTTAAATGTCCTGTAGCTTCATCAGTACAGACGATTCAGATATAGCAACAAAAGATTGGATCACCTGTGTTACAATAACATTTTAAAGTTCCAGATGCAAGCTGATGGAATGAACCTCTAACTTTGTGGTTCAGATTATTATATTTTTCATATATGTGATGAAAGGAAACAGACTTCAAAGCCACATAAAACAAGAAGAATAAAACTAACTTTACCATAATGATCTAACTGGACTAATTACACGAAGTTTATATGACAACAAATTATGTTTTAAGGTTTATTGATGGCTTCACTCATTTTTTTCGTACGTATTTTCTAGAAACAAAGAAATACCACAGTTTTTCAAAATCTTTGAAGCAATGTCTTCAGCACGTTTCTAATTTGAAAATAAGCCATCTTCATTGTGATAAAGGGTGAGAGTAAGTATCAAATGAGCTGAAGACTGTCTGCAAGGATTTGGGCATTCAGCAAAATGAGGTTTCTGAATGTCTAAATAGGACTATTATGCCAATGGGCTTGCCGCACTGCTAACACGGGTTCCCATCAGATCACCAAAGTTAAGCGCTGTTGGGCTCGGCTAGCACTTGGATGGATGACCATCCAGTTTGCCAAGTGCTGCTGCCAAGATGGGTGCACTCAGCCGTTGTGAGGCAAACTGAGAAGCTACTTGATTCAGAAGTAGCGGCTCCAGTCTTGTAGACTGACAACGGTCAGTAAAGCAGTGTGCTGACCACATGCCCCTCCATATCAGCATCCAGTGACGCCTGTGAGCTGAGGATGACACAGCGGCCAGTCGGGTGGAGTTTAGTTTACTACTTTAGTAAATAGGACTATTATGAATAAACCACTGTGTATACTTCTCATACCAAAACTTCACAACTATTTCTGGACAGAAGCAGTGTAGGTTGCAGACTGTTTCATAAACAGGAGACCGCTAAAGCCCTGGAAGAAAAACTACCAGCAACTCAGTGGTGTGGAAGAAAATCCAACTTGGAGAAGATGAAGGTTTTTGGTTCTGTAGCATTTATAAAAATTCCAAAGGAACTTACAGGTATAAACTTTGACTCTCATTCACATATATGCATTTTTATCTGATGTTGTCCAAGTGGATACAGATTTTAGTTACAAGGGCTGAAGAAAGTAATTTCAGCAAAGGATGTAATTTCTGAAGAAACAACTGTCACTTTCGATGGGACAACTAGTGAACAGTAGCTTTCACAAGAAGAAGAAAACAGGACAAAAGCATACAAGATGGATGAAAACAAGAAAGAATAAAAGAAGATGGAAAATTCAAGAATATTGTGCTTGGTGCTTAAAAGTACAAAATTTCGATGAAGCAATAGGGAACAAAGGATTCCTGCACAGTTTGATAATCATAAAATACTGGTCTTACATGCTGAATTATTTGTCCCACAAGCTACGACATGGTGGTCAATAGAACAGTAACCCAGAAAGTGTAGAATACATTTCTTTTTTTTCTCCATATCTGATCACAAAATTGTTAGGTACTTCGACTACTGGTTTCAGTCAGCAATGATCATCTTCAGATCTGCAGCAAACATTGGGAAAAATGCAATTACAACCAGCAGAGCCTCCGTGGGCGCGCTGCTAGCGCGTCTGGTGGGAGGAGGCGCTGTGTGCCGTGCCGAGGGCGGACGAGGAAGTTGACACGAGTCTTTGACCCTGGACGACCGATCTGCAGCGGGACGTTTGGTCCCTTTATGGCCCAAAAACCGGGGGCGTGAGGACCCAAGAGGCCACAGGTATGTGGACAAAGTTTGGTTTCCGTTCATGGGCTGGGAAAGCTATGAAGTCTGTCTGCAGCTGCCAATAACCTCCAGAAAGTGGTGTCATCACTGAAAGTAAGCTTTTTCATCTAATTAGTGCAATGGTCGTCGTCTGGTGGGGCCAATCTCCCGGTGTTGTGGGAGCTATTAATAACTGTGTGGCGACGTTTCTCTGCTTTGAGTTTGTGGTCGGAAATTGCCTTGCGTGTGTATTACTGTCCCCTTGCATGACCATGCATTTGAACGCCATGCTGACTTACTCAAGGCGCGCATCGTATAGAAAAAAAAGAGAAAAAATTTTTGGCTGTGGACCTTCTGCAAGCTATTGTTTTCCCATGGATGGCGTAGATCACTGTTTGCATAAGCATGTTGTAAAATGTTTAAATAACCATGTACTGTCTGGTGGAGAGATAGAGTGAACTGTAGCCAATTAATTTTAAGGATGTCTGAAATGTAAGATTATTTTAATGTTCGCTAACATCTGTTGTGTTTTAGTATGTAGGCATATTTAACTTTAGTCTTTGTTATTGTGTATATATTCTTGTGTTAAGGAGTTTAGTCCCCGTGGCATTTATGTGCTCTATTTAATTATATTTATGGTAGTGCTTGAGTTTCTATTTTGTAATTTCTATATCGGTTGCTCAGTCTGTCTGAAATGTTGGGTATGTTGGGTAGAGACCATTGTTGACTTGCTCTCCTCAGGTCCGAATGCCCGTATTGATACTATGGGGGTAGTTCTGGCAGAATCTCATTTGAAGAAGTAATCCATTCTTGTGACACAAATAAAGCTACCTCTGCCTCTGTAATTTTCGTCCACTGCCGAGCAAGCTTTGGTTAATGATTAAAAATCTCCAACTGGTCTTCGTGCAACCTAGTGGCTCGTGTTAGACGAGTTCCCTTTCCAGTCTGGGTAAATGTTTCCTCTTCCTGGTGGAACCATCCTTTTTCCCGAGCCTCGCTGGGGTAAGAGTTGCCCAAGCATCTATTGCCACTCAGTGTTCAAGGAGAATGAAATAAGAGATTAATCATCTACTCCACTGTTATGCCCAAGAAAGGCGAATTAGAGTAGTTCTGGATAACCTAAGTATTGTACACTATTAAGATATTCTAGGTTTGGAGAAATTGCTGTTTGGTAAAATTTAGCCTTCTGTGTCAGCAATCCAGCGTATTCCACAATCCAACATTGTGTAGAGGATAAGTGGTTATTATTAGGAAATACGGTGTGAAATTGTGATTTAGTGTGTTTCAGTGCGCGATGCGCCAACCTCACGGCAGACAGCAGACGAAGGCTGGTCAGCGTGTTATGCAGGTGACACAGTTTTGCAACGAGTGTCGGTATGTGTGTCTGTGCGCGGCAGCCATCAATAGCCAGAGCGCAGCATTAACAGAATTACGCAGGCGCGGGCCGCGTGTGGCACGGTTGCGTTAGCCAACTCATCGAGAACGTTCTAATAAACACAGCGCCGCGTAACCGGCGGATTCAGCAGCTGTCTGCGCTATTTAAGGGCATCAGAGGTGGGCGTCGGCATTCGGTTCAAACGATTGGGCCTTCGGTCGCTGTTACGTCGTCGTCATCAGTGACGCTGTGCTGAGGACTGGCCAGCGGAGGGCATTGCCCGCTGCTGCACCGGCGACTCCCGGCGTCGTAACAAGCCGCAGCTTCTGCAGGAGGCGCGCTAGGCCGGGCCTCGTGCTGCAAACCTCCTTACCGCCTGCACAACCGCTGATCGAGCACGGCGTCGCGTTTCCTGGGCTGTATGCATCAGCACGTCTCCACCACGACACGAGCGGTGGGGCTGAGCTATCGGGAAATGTATTGGAAGAACCAACAATATAGAGGAAGATTGCTAAAAACAGCCACCTACTTCTACCCAGCCACGCTCTTCAACCCCGACCACGTCACCCGCTCCAGTCATCCTATTACAATTATTATAGAATTGAAAGATTTGGTTCTGATACATTTGCTGAGACATGACTTAATTATTTGCTATTGATGTTAATTGCTTTAAATGAATCTTCTTTAATCTGTGGTTGTAATTCTTCATGAGTGATCGCCCTTAACGGTGAAACATTTAATGTACGTCTGATTGTCCCCTATGTTACCTACTGACTCCATTAAGAGACTGAAAAGGTGATCCTTGCTCGAGTTTATGGGACTTTATTAACCATGGATCATTATCGTTTATGGTCTTAAATATATGTTTGTTAAAAAGGAATAATCTTAGATTCCTATTGTTTATTAAGTAATTCTCAAGTTATATAGCAAATATTACTAGTGAAAATATTCTCTCATTGTTACACTAGCTTGTTCTGTAGTTTGCACTGATGGATGTGACAATAAATGCAAAATCTAAATTGAAGCGTTGGGGCGAATTAATACTTTCCCTTATCATTACCTTTAAAGATAACTGATTGTTTGTCGCTTGTTACTGAAATTGGTTTGGAGAATAGTTTATTGATTGACCCTGTAGAAAGAGTACATCACTTAATTGTATGATATGGAATAGAAAGAACAATACAATAGGTAAAGTTTATAGTGGGTGTACCAGGTGAATAAGTTATTAGAGTCATAAAATGCAATTAATTAAAAACACAATTAAGGTTAAATTTGGAGTGTTAAAAAGGAAATGGTCAAATGCCAATAATTCTGATATTCTCTTTTGTCGATTTTAAATAAAAATATAATGACACACATAAGAACAAGCTTAAGGAACTAGAAAAATAATATAAAAATTATTAAATAAATAGGAAAACGAGACAAATGCATGAAACAACAGAAAGAACAATAAAACACCATGCAAGTCAACTAATCAGGTTATCTGCTTAATGAAATATATTATATAAACAGAGAATGGAGAAGTAAACATGAAAATAATAATTCAGCATAAGGAAACGAAGTGAATATGTAATAGACTCTATACTAAGTAGAGACAAAGGTAAGATTTATATAATAGAGGCATTCAGTGATTAAAGTACAACATCATCAAACAAAGCAACATAGGCATTGAGTACAAAATCATTGTGCCCATTGAGAACCTTTACTGATTCTGGGTTTTTCGCTTTGTGCATTTCAAGCTCTTCTAACCATTTGAGAGCGTGGCCTGTTTGGACCCTGTGAAAAAAATATGCATACTATTCTCAATGCTCCCTATAGTGTGACCAGATTCTGATAAATGCAATCTGAAAGCAGTTTTGTTTTCCAGCTGTGACTGCTCCTTAAATCTTATGTTACAGTCAGTCTTGTACACTCCAGAAGCATCATATTTCTCATAGGCATTCTTCAGTTTATGCTTCACTCGCTGTTTTAGGGTGTTGTCAACTTGAGAGCCACCTCTAACAATAGATTTTCTGAAACATTTCTGTAGTTGCTAGGACATATTACTATGACATTTCAAAGGAATGGCTTTCATTCGGTCTTTATTTGTTCTGCTTTCTGGTGAGTGTTCATTTGCCTACTGTTTAGTTTTCGTTTCTTTATCCTACTATAAGGACATGTGACATCACTTACAGAAAAACCATTAACTATTGTAGTTTGCATTGAAATACTGAGTATTTTACACATTTCACTTTCGGCCAAAGGTAGAAGAAAGAGCCAACGAATCACTGAGGTGATTAAGGCTTTTTTATCCCATCGAAGATGGCATGAACGGGCAATGACATTTTATGTGTACATGTAAGATTTCTGAAAATCGAAAATTTGTATTTATTGTCAACTTTCTTAATATTAAGGTCAATGTAGTTAATGAACTTCTCTACTTCTAATTGTGTAGGAAAAGTTATTTTTAGGTGCATTCTGACTGTTGCTTCAGCAGATGCGTTTAGCTCACATGTATCACCCTCTAACAGTAATAAAATGTCGTCAGCATACCATTTATTATAAATAGTTTTCTCTTTCAGCTGTGGAAACTTGGCAAAAAAATTAAACTGTAAAGCGTTCACAAAAATATCTCCTAAGTACCAGATAGACTATTACCTATCCCAAGCACTTCTTTTTGACAATATATCCTGTCACTGAAAGTAAAAAAAATTGTAAGCTAAAACAAAACCTAAGAATTCAGTTAGTTCTGTTCATTCCACAGTATTTATTTTGTGATTGGTTAGCATATTATGTCTAACAGTTTCAATGGTTTCTTTTCTTGGGACATTCCTGTAGAATTATTTACATCCAATGATGCTAATGTCACATTATTTGGTATATGTGTATAGGATATTGCATCTGCAAGCTCAGGACTGTTTCTAACCACAAAGTAAGTAAGTATGCATGTATGTATGTATGTATGTAAACTGATTTAAGTGTATTTTTAAGAAACATATTTAGTTTACAGCTTGGAGGCGACATGTTTTTCACAGTTGAATGAACCAGATTCCCGTCTTTGTGAATTTTAACTTGAAATTTACGTTGGGGAAGTTTATGATTCATCACTTCAAGCGATTTCTTTTTCTAATTGTTAAGAAGAAATTAGGAATTGTCTATCTTTTTACCGGACCAATGTGGAACTTCTCGAATGGATTTCTGAAAATTTCTATTAGTAATCTTCACAAAACATGGGAAAGTTGCACAGGTCACACCAATATTCAAGAAGGGTATTAGGAGTAATCCATTAAATTACAGGCCCTTATCATTAACGTAGAATACAGCAGGATTTAGGAACATATGTTGTGTTTGAACATTATGAATTACCTTGAAGAGAACGGTCTATTGACACACAGTCAACATAGATTTAGAAAACATCGTTCTTGTGAAACACAGCTAGCTCTTAAGTCACATGAAATGTTGAGTGCTATTGACAAGGGATTTCAAAATGATTCCATATTTCTATATTTCCAGAAGGTTTTTGACACTGTATCACACAAGCAGCTTGTAGTGAAAATGTGTGCTTATGGAATAGCGTCTCAGTTATGTGACTGAATTCGTGATTTCCTGTCAGAGAGGTCACAGTCCATACTAATTGATGGAAAGTCATCGAGTAAAATAGATGTGATATCTGTCGTTCCCCAAGGTAGTGTTATAGGCTCTTTGGTGTTCCTTATCTATATAAACAATGTAGGAGACAATCTGAACAGCTGTCTTAGGTTGTATGCAGATGACACTGTCGTTTATCGTCTAGTAAAGTCATCAGAAGATCAAACCAAAATGCAAAACGATTTCAAAATATATTTATATGGTGCGAAAATTGTAGGTTGACCATAAATAACAAAAAATGTGAGGTCATATACATGAGAGCTAAAAGGAATCCTTCAAACTTCGGTTACCTTATAAATCAGTCAAATCTAAAGGCCATAAATTCAACTAAATACCTAGGAATTACAATTATGTACAAGCTAAATTGGAAGAAAGACATAGAAAATGTTGTGGGGAAGGCTGACCAAAGACTGCATTTTATTGGCTTAACAATTAGAAAATGTAACAGATATACCAGACACTTGTCTGTCCTCTTGTAGAATACTGCTGTGCAGTGTGGAATCCATACCAGATAGGATCGACAAAATACATCGAAAATTTCAAAGAAGGGGAGCAAGTTTCGTATTATCACGAAACAAGGGAGAGAGTGTCACTGAAATGATATAGGATTTGGGATGGACATCATTAAAACAAGGTGTTTTTCCTTACGGCAGAAGCTACTCACAAAATTTCAATCACTAATTTTCTACTTCAAAAGTGGAAATATTTTGTCGTCGCCGACCTACATAGGGAGAAACGATCATCATAATAAAATACGGGAAATCAGAGCTTTGCACAGAAAGTTATAGATGTTAATTTTTTCCAGCGCTGTATGAGATGGGAATAATAGAGAATTATTGTGAATGTGTTTCGATGGACCCTCTGCCAAGCACTTAAATGTGATTTGCAGGGTTCCATGTAGATGTAGATGTAGATATAAGTACTACCATATTCCCTTGTCTGCTCAAATGACCCTTGCCTTCTCTTTTTTTTTATTTTGTTTTGAATTTTTTAAAATTACAGCTCTCGTGATTCACAACTTTACAAGAACAATTTTGAACTGATTAAGCCTTATCGACCATATTGGCAATGTCAAGTTTCGTCATTGATGCGATGTTGCCAAATAACACCCTTACTTTTTACAGCATTTACATACTGATGTTTGACCAATTTACGCAACCTTTTATTATCTCTCTTTCTGATTTTCTCTACATTGTTCCTGACGCTATTAGAAATCTCTTGCCAAACAAACTGAAACTGAGTGCAAGAAAGTTCATTACTTAGTTGCAAATGTAATTCGAAAATTACTTTGGATGTGAATTTATTACCATTTTTTCACTGCTGAAAGAAATAACTATTTAGTATAAACTGTATTTTGACGACATTTTGTTCCTGATAGAGGGTGACTCCAGTGAATAATAGGCATCATACACCCAAAAATAACATTTACTACAGAAGCATTAGAAGAGAAGTCCATTAACTATCTTAGCCTTAATATTAAGAAAGTTGACAACAAAAACAAATTTTCAACTTTCAGAAACCTGCATGTACATATGGTATCATCAGTACTTGAGTATGCTATCTTATATGACAAAAAAAGGATTATTCATCTTAATGATTCAACAGCTCTTTCATCTACCTTTGCCCAAAAGCAAAATACATAAAGAAATAGCTAATGGTTTTTCTGTAAATGGTGTCATGTGCTCTTACAATAGGCTAAAGGAACGAAAAAACTAAAAATTAATAGCAGTAAAAAGCACACCCGTCTAGAAAATAGACCAATAAAGAATGATTAAAAATCATTAAAATGGAATCTCACAGAAATCACTCCAGTAAAGAGAGAAATATCTAATGCTAAATTTGGCTTTCAAGTTAACAACAAGCTGAAACTGCGATTAAAACATAAACTGGAAATTGTGTATGACAAATTTGATATCTTTGGAATAACCAGGATTGATTCTGGTAACAATAACAAATACTGTACCGGTCAGCCTGGCTGCTCTTTTAATATCGGTTTAAAGAAGCATTCACAGCAGTGTAACATAACTACTCTTGGATTGCATTTACCAGAAACTGATCGTACGATATGGAGCATTGAGTATAGTGTACGTATTTGCAGAATGAGATTTTCACTCTGCAGTGGAGTGTGTTCTGATATGGAACTTCCTAGCAGATTAAAACTGTATGGTGGACAGGGACTCGAACTTGGGACCTTTGTCTTTTGCGGGCAAGTGCTCTACCAACTGAGAAATCCAAGCACGACTCACGACCGGCCCCACAGCTTCAATTCTGCCAGTGTCCTGTCTCCTATCTTCCAAACTTCACAGAAGCTCTTCTGCGAAACTTACAGAACTAGCACTCCTGGAAGAAAGGATACTGCAGAGACATGGCTTCGCCACAGCCCGAGAAATGTTTCCAGAATGAGATTTTTCACTCTGCAGCGGAGTGGGCGCTGATACAGTGTACATATTCTCCACAAGGTGCAAAAAGCTTGTGTTCTCAGCACATTAGAAAATCTTGAAACTTATAAAGCGAAAAAGGATGAGCAAACAAAAGTGCTCAATGAGCAGAGCGATTTTTTGCCAGATGCCTACTTTGCTTTCTTTGACAGCGTCCTTCTTTAACTACTGAACGCCTCTATTAGATACATCTTGCCTTAGTCTTAAGTTAGAATAGAATGCACTATATATTTACTTAATTTTCTTATTTTGAATGTATTACTTTCGCATTTCCTCACCTTTTTCTGTTTATATGATGAATTTCAATAACTAGATAGTCTTATTAGTTGACTGTTATGGTTTTTTATCATTCTTTTCATGAAACAGCGTGTTACTGGGTATGAGAGTCCCTCTGGCATGTAGTTACTCCAAGCACTTCACACATATGCGGCTTTCTGGTGGCTACACCAGGAGAGAGCACCGATTGCTTACCACAATGAGTTGTTTCATCCTTTCCCTATTTATTTTCTCATTTTTACATTAGTCGCCGGCCGATGTGGCTGGGGTATTCTAGGCGCTGCAGTCTGGAACTGCGCGACCGCTACCATTGCAGGTTCAAATCCTGCCTCGGGCATGGATGTGTGTGATGTCCTTAGGTTAGGTAGGTTTAAGCAGTTCTAAGTTCTAGGGGACTGATGACCTCAGACGTTGAGTCCCATAGTGCTCAGAGCCATCTGAACCATTTTTTTAACATTATTCGTCTAGTTCCTTAAGCTTTTTCTTATATTTGCCACTGTATTTTTATTTAAAATCATCAAATGAACATATGAGGATTATTGTCATTTAATTATTTCCTTTTTAACTTTAATTGTATTTTTAATTTATCGCATTTTATCACCGTAATAATTTATGCGCCTGTTAGGCCCATTATAAACTTTCCCTATTGTATTCTTCTTTTTCTTGCATATTGTACAATCATGTACCTGACAAATATGTGTAGATTCACAATAGTAATGTCTAATGAACGTCTGAAACAACACATTTTGTGGTTACTGTATAGCAGTTTGCTGTGAACAGTAGCACTGTTATAAAGATGACTCTGCTTTCACTGTGGCTTAGTATACGGCATATTTTAAATGTGTGCCATGACGCTAAGCTGACTTTATCCTTATCTTTTGATGATGTCTCTATGGCTTCATTATATTAGGACAAGTTCTAAAACGGGTCTGCCTCATCACATTTAAAGTGTACATTTTACACATGTATTTCAGTCATACTTTTCATTATGGTCTACTTTATTGTTTTATGATGTAGACAATCCACTGGTTGTATTTGTATTTCCGATGTTCTGCTGCAGATCTGAAGATGGTCATTGCTGACCAAAATCATTAGTCAAAGGACATAACGATTTTGTGTTCAAAGGTAGAAATTTAAAGAAATTTATTCTAAGCTTTTGTTGATGCTTCCCTGAATGCTCTGAAGATATACAAGGGAGATATAATTAACATGAATGGAGGGAATCGATCAACAAAGAAACAAAGTAACGAGAATTTCATGATACATGGGAGTTAACAGTGTGCTGTTGAGAGAAGAAACCAATTTACAGCAAATAGGTCTTCAAAATTAATTATAACCAAGAAGGAGAAATTGAAAGACATAAGGAGCGGTGTGTAATAAAAGGCTGTGCTCAGAGGAAGGGTTATAATGAAACACATACTCCTTTATCACTTTTGGCTACTTGAGAACAGGGAATTACATGAAAATGTCTACATGAAGATCTCTCAAGGTCTTACACGTCAAAAGAATAGAATCTTCAAATTACAAAGGGCCATGTGAAGACTGAAACAAAAATCAAACGTTGCATTTCTTTATGAAGAGCTTTCTTCACACGAAGGAATGTAACATTTGATCGTTTTGTCAAAAGTTTTGGACTTAGACATTCTAATGTTGACAAGTGTTTGTTTATGGGCAATTTAGAAGATAATAGAGTATCTCTTTATGATATGTAACTACTGGAAGGAGCTCTGATGAGTTTAACAAGATTAAAAGAGCTTTGCCAAATAGATTTTTTTATATGATACATGGGAGTACTTAAATCATTTCTTGGTATTGAGTCCAAAACATCAGGTGATGGGATGATTATAAGCCAACCCAGATACTTGTGAAATCTATTGGACTTCTTTGAAATGAACAAATATAACCTGGTTAAGATACCAACTGGGAGCAAAACCTCAATGGAAAACCAACCAGAATGAAATAATGATCCAGATTCCATAGGCAAATCCAAACCATTTCGTCAGTTGATAGGTTGTTTAATGTGTGCTAAGCTTACAGCAAGACAAGGCTTGAGTGTAGCAGTAAATTATTCTGAGGGTACGAAGGAATGTTGGATTTTGGTTTCCACTATGAAAGAGGAGGAATGAAGAGGCTTCTGTACTACACAGATGCAAATTTTGTCAGTGGAAAAGGTAGATGATCTACATCAGGATTCCTTTTGCAAGTGCATTACAATGCTATTTGATGGATGAGAAAGCTTCAAAGCTGTGTTTCCTCATCTTCAGCTGACGCTGAATATGTAGCCTTGTGCACAGCAGCAGCTGAACTTCTTTGGCTAATTCACCTCTTGACAATGGTTAAATCCTGCGTCCAGCCATCCTCATTTAGGTTTTCTGTGATTTCCCTAAATTGCTCCAGGCAAATGCCTGGATGGTTCCTTTGAAAAGGCACGGCCGACTTCCTTCCCCGCCCTTTCCTAATCCAATGAGACTGATGACCTCGCTGTCTGGTCTCCTTCCCCAAACAACCCAACCCAACAATATCCTCCATTAAATTCTACTACAGTAAGATTCCCTGTGGCTCATTGTCAGTAAATCCACATACCCACCAGTATCATAATTTTCCCAGTTAGAAGGAAACAAATATAGGCAGTATTTCTTCTTCAGACTTGGCAAACAAGGCATAAATTATTTAAAAACTTGTGAGGCTTGTTGCTGATCACTGAACGTGGAGCTGATAGACTCATTAGCTATGCAACATCCAATTGCTGTTATTTCATATTAATTATTTATAAAATTTATCCAAATTTTACAGTTGAATGCCTGCTCAGCAATCGCATACAAGGAAACTTTAGAGAATGAACTTTCTATGAAAAATTGAGACCACTGCAATTTGTGAAAAATGGTTGAAACTGGAATCAAACATTAAGTTTAAAAGGTGCTATATACCCCACAAAGAAGACAAGTTGGTAACGGAGGTGTAGCTCTATTAATAACGACCTCTGTGGCTTTTACTGCACATTATATAGATTTTTCCAACATACATACTTCCCAAGCAGCAAAACTGTAAAAGACATCAGTAGCTGTGACTATAATCTGAATGCATTAAACTCTGAGATCTAAAATAACAATTAGAGAATGGTACCATTGTTTAATCAGTTACATCCGCCATTGAGTACTCTTAATTCTTCATGGGGCAGTTCAATCAATGACGTCTATGGAGAAACCATTTTGGGTGCCACGTATAAATTACATTTATTTATATAAAACGATAGGTCTTCAACATTGCTTACTTCACCATATTGGAGTAAATCAGTTGCTGATTTATCTACATGTTCAGCATCGCTAGCATATACATTTGATTGGGAAGTTATCAAAAAATTGTTCAAATGTGTGTGAAATCTTATGGGAATTAACAGCTAAGGTCATCAGTTCCTAAGTTTACACACTACTTAACCTGAATTACCCTAAGGACAAACAAACACACCCATGCCCGAGGGAGGACTCGAACCTCCACCGGGACTAGCCACGGGAAGTTATCATATGTCCAGTAGGCTCTGATCACTTTCCAATTGAAATATCACTATGTACATACCCAATTGATGTTATTTTTGAACCAAAATCGAGAGAGGATGTAGGAAAGCAAACTGAACCAGTGGTACATTTTACCTGTTAGAAGCATGCCATGGTAACAATGGGAAATTTGCAGATATGATGAATGCAGATGATTCAGCTTCCATCACTTAGAAGAAGGCAATAAGAAATCCAGAAATAAATTTGATTTGTGCCATGGTGGAAATCTGAGAATTAACATGGAGTGTACTTTGTACAAGCACGACAGCATGTGGGAAAGTTTTTGCAACTATAAGGAAGAATATGTCAAAGAAAAACTATCACATAAACTCCAAAAGAAATCTTACAGGAAATAATAATGTGAAAGGGTTGCCAAAAATTCCCCTCTCTCAGAAGTCTGGGCAATGAAAAGGAGGGTCAACAATAAATCTCTGCACCTGAATTCATAAATAACTGTACTCAAGACCTTGCAGACAGTATTGCACTCCACTGGCAGAAAGATAAACGTTACAATTTGAAAATGGCAATAACAAAATACTACAGGTATGTAGTGATTTTTTACTAAACCATTCACATACAAAGTATTAGATGTGCTATTTAAATATTTTACTATTACAGCACCTGGAATTGATAATGATCTTCGACTTTGCTTCAGTAGCAAAAATCGTACTTTCATACATATTAAATATAACACGGGTAAAAAGGGAAATTTCTCAAGGATGGGCTATAAATACTATTACATTTCCATTAAAACTCATTAAAGATACTTTGGATAGAGAGGTATTTGCGATTATTATATGGAGACTATGATATGCAGTTTCAAATATTTGTACTTTTCATCACTAAATCACAGTTTGGCAAGAAGAATTTTTAATTATTTGTTCGAAAAAACTGGAATCAGTATAGCAAAAACAGCTCTTCAGCTGCAGTGGAGACAATGACTCACAAGAGAAAGAAAGAGAAATATTGTAAATAAATTGTAGCTAGTACTGTGAAATATACTTTCGTTACACATGTTAATTGGGGACTACAGTATATGGTCATAAATACATGTATATATAAGTAATGAATCGAAAAGTTATCGTACATGAATAACTATCTATTGGAAAGAACATGAACTGAATACTGCAAAAAAGTCCCTCAAGCCGAAGTGTTGAGTGTGATAAAAAGTACAAATAAAGAAGAACATGCAGTAAAGAAAACATTCACAGAATATTAAAATTTCCTGCAAATTAGATGAGACGGTATTTTGTTTCTCATACACACACATATTAAAAATATCATTTCTCTCGAAACCAACTAAAATATGACAACAATCACTGCTATAAAGAAATACACCTCAATATGTACACCAAGAAAATGACATCAAGCATCCATTATCGTTATGACACTGGTCAAAGCCAATAGCGTGTTTCACAAATTCCTCTTGAACTGATCCTTCAACAACAGATGCAAATTGTCATTTTGCACTATCACAGTACTTGCTAAAGACTTTTGAACACCTTCTCAAGCTATGTTTCAAGTTATGGTTGGGACATAAAACAATTTTGACAGTGTCACAGTATGACTCCCAAATCAGGAGGAGCACTGTTTAAGTATCCCAACATTGCATATCAAAAATACCTTTGCTGATGAAGGTTATCTTACAGTTTTAGTTTTAGATATATCAGAAGTATATGAATCTGTTGACGTTTTCTAATAGCTGCAAATTTTAGGCCACCTATGGGTCCCACATATTTGTTTTCATTTTCTTCAAAACTATTTACATTGTAGAACTGTTTACATCAGGCAACAAAACAACTATTTACATGGACCTTTCTCATTGCTGAAGGACTACTTCAAGGTATTCTAAGTCCCTTCTTATATGTTTCCTTCTCAGCAGATCTAGGAAACATAGTTTGCCCCACTATTGATGTAATAGAATATGCAGATGATGTCTGCACGCACACAGCATCTATTAGCTTAGAAATGCATTGCTCATGATGAGTAATGCAACTTATCCACTATCTGAATAGCCCTGAAAGAATGGACACAATCTGGCACCTTCGAAATCTTCTGCGGTTTTCTTTACAAGAATTTACCAAATTTACAGTGGTGGATTTACATATAAGCCCACTAGGCATGGGCCTAAGCACGACACCTTAAGGGAGGTGGCATTTTTTGCTCTGTATTCATTTTAATCTTTTACTTTTTAAAACAACTGTGCTTACAAACAGCAAAAATTTTTGATAATGTTAAACAACTTGCTAGTTTAAATAAGCCTTAAGATCGAAATTCGAGAATACAAGTTTGGAAATATACATAGTTTACTTGGTGACTAAATGGAAATTATAACTGGATGGCAATCTACTATACAATGTTTAAAACGTTATTATTCCAGGAATATCGCCTTCCACTTAACTCTACCATAATTTCCCTTTGAAAATGTTGGGACCCCTGAAAAGCTGTGATAAACTAATCAGCAGTTTCTTTTATATAACATGCGTGGGCCTCACTATCTAAAACTTGAAGTTACTTAAATTTCTTGTAGAAAAATGTATTAAGCCAACCCTCCATTACTGTAATTAATGTGAAGGCTCTGTTGTTTTCAATATCTGAGCTTTGATTTAATGACACCCATTTAACAAATCATGTTCATAATGGGAATATTTCACATTTTTAAACACATGTTTATATGAAAAGAACATAAGCGGAATATCTAATACTGTGTGAAATACGCTTCACAACACTTTAAAATTTTTGTTTTACTTAGTTACTTTTTTGGTGAGAAAAGAAGAAGAAACCAACTTTCGTTTGTCTCATTTGTTGTGCTGCAGCCTGCACGATATGTAAGTTCCCACTCTGTGCAATCGAATAGTATGTGGCATTGCAAATTTTATATTAAACTTCTTAACTAAGCTTTCTTTATTCAAGGAAATGTTATTTTAACTTTATGTTAGAATAAAAGGTGCATTTGCGTGTAGACATAACAGCAATGTTTACACAACAGACAACACACCACATCAACTGCCAACAAGACTACTTAAACTTTGTAATCTGTCTTCTCTCCCCACATAAACTGGTAAAATGTTATAAGAATAAGTGGGATAACAGTCGATCCAGCACACCTCACTGCAAGAAACTGCTTAAATTATTTGGTTTTTAAATTAGAAAGACAGAGTCAACCATATTCAGAACATATTTGCGTCCCAGAGAAAATTCCAGTGATGTGGGAAGCAGAAGCCGCAAAAGAAACTGTCCCATTTTCTTTACGAGACGAATTCCAGCTGGTAGGTGTTCTTCTACTTTTCACTGGCAACACAGAAACAGGCAACAATGAAATTAAACTATTCTGCATTGTCGTTCTTTTGTAGCACAGTTACGTCGAGTAGTCCGAGTTGGTCAGTTCATGGCTCCGTGCTTAAAGGAAAAAGCTTTGTGCTCATATGTGGTGTAGTACGATTGGAGCTGGATACAGTATTTCTTTCTTTCCTTTTACAATTTTTTCTTTTGTTTTGACTGTTCGTTGATAATTTTGTAAGTGCCTTAACATGAATAACAGTGCAAAAAGCAAACATGCAAAATTAAGTGGGGTGGCATTTCGGAAATTACCAAAGGAAAGGCGAGAACGAGAAGCCTATGTTCTAAAAACTCTTGGCAGAGTAGATAAATTTTTCGCAGAAAATGTTGCTGGTTTGACTTCAAGTAGTACAGATGATATTTCTGGCACTGCAGCTGTTGTAAAAGACGTAATTCAGAAGAAACAGAAGTTAACAACGAAGAAAAGCATATTATTCCTGATTTCGAATTTCACGACAAACCAAGTGTCGAATCTGATATCACAAAAAGAAATAACCTTGTTAGTGATGATCCTGCAGAATGGTGTGTCAGTGAATCAACAATCGACATTCTGTTACAATATGGCATTAATCAAAATTGTAAGGGTGATTTTTCTAATTCAAGAAGTTCAATAGACGATAAAACCAGGCATTTGAACAAATATGTATTTTACTGTGAACCTTTAAATGGTGAATCAATTTTGCATGATTTTCTAGTATACTCCTGTAGCAGCGGTGCTGTTTTTTTTTGTACCATGTAAATTGTTTAGAGGTAAGGTGGCGATTGCTACCAATGGTATTGCAGATTGGAAAAATATTTCTAATATTTTATCTCATCATGAGACTTCGCTTGAACACAAAAATTCTGAGTTATCACTCTTAACAAGAAAAATGTCACTTGGAAAATAGATAACCATTTCGAGTCATATGTTGAGACAGAAAAAATGTACTGGCGCAGTGTGTTGAAAAGGGTGTTTGCTGCAGTGAATTAGCTAACAAGTCGTGGACTTCCCCTACATGGACATGTTGAAAGATTCCATTTATTACAGAATGGTCAATTTATGACGTCTCTTGAATTTATAGCCAAGTTTCATCCTTTTCTCGTAGAGCACATAAACGATATGGAAATCTAGGGCAGGGACATACAAGTTATCTTTCTTCAACAATCTGTGATGAAATAATAGAGCTGCTTTCTGAATAAATAAAAAGAATTATCATAAGTGAAATAAAAGAGGCCAAATATTTCTCTATAATAATAGAAGATTCTGCTGAGGACATTTCACATATTAATCAATTATCTTTCGTATTAAGATATGTGAATGAGAACAGTGAACCTGTTGAACATTTCCTTCTGTTTTTCCAAATCCGGGACACAAGTCGGAAAACTTAGCTGAGGCCGTACTAAAAGTCCTGTCTACAAATTCCATTAATGTTACTGACACTATAGGCCAGTCACGTGACAATTCAAGCAATATGTCAGGTACCTACACTGGTTTGCAGGCCCTTATTAAGGATTGAAATCTGAAAGTGCGTTATGTGCCTTGTACAGCACATTCTTTGAATTTAGTCGGCACTAGTGCTGCAAGCTGTTGTCAGGAAGCATGTTCATTTTTTGATGTAATGGAAAATCTTTATAATGTTTTCTCTGCTTCTATACAGCGCTGGGATAAACTTCTTTCTTCCATGAAACCAGGGGGCAAAACGGTAAAAAGTTAACCAAGAACATGGTGGTTAGTAAGAGAGAAAAAGTGTGTAAGTCTATATGAAAACTGGGAGGGCGTTACTAATGCCCTCAAACATATTGCCCTCAAACATATTGCCAATAATACTTGTGCGAAATGAGGCTTCAGCTTTATTAAACCAACTCAGCAGACTCGAAACAATATTCATGATGACAATTTTGGTAAACATTTTTGGAAAACAGTGATCAATTAATTGTTATATTTTGACTAAAGTTCAGTCTTGATCACATCATTTATGTTTTAATGATATAGGTAACCGGTTTCGGTTCTTTTTACAAAACCATCAGACCTGTGGATAAATTTTAAGAAATACTAGATACCAATCTTTAAATAAAATGAAAGCGTCTAATGATGTAAAAATATAACAAGATAAAATAAAATTAATTATATCCATGGCTCCCTAAGGATGGTAGGCGGAGCTCTCCTCGCTGCTATGCATAGAGTTACCTGTATCATTAAAACATAAATGATGTGATCAAGACTGAACTTTAGTCAAAATATTCATGATGACAGTTTGGAAGGACATACTCGAGAGATTTAATAGTGTAAAGCTGAAATTGCGAAGTGTAAATATTGATACTAAACTAGTGCATGAATTATATGAATCACTTGTAGGATATATTGCATCTATTCGTGTCATGTTCGACTATTATCAAAATAAGTCCATGGAGATTGTGACTGATATAGACTATGAATGCACCTACAAATGATCACGAAAACGCAAACTCCCTGATGACAAAGAAGCGGAGTCTGAAGAAGTTTTTCTGACTGCAAAGGGAAAAATTTACAGTCGAAATATTTCTCCCAGCACTCGACAACTTGTACACCAAATTAATGAGGAGGAAGGAAAGCTATAGAACACTGTTGGATTCCTTCACAGTTTTCAGTAACCTTAAGAACAGTTCACCTGACTATGTTGCTGAACGTGCAGCAAAACTTCCAAGCATCATATGACACAAATTTTACGTTCTAAGTTGTTTGAGGAGAGATTGAACGCCTTGTCCATTATTCACAATGAAGCCGACCGCCTAACTGATAACCGTCTGAAATACGAAGACATGATCAATGAGTTTTCTACCGTCAGAGCCTGACACAAACTTTGCTAACTCGTGAGTTAGTTTATTTATTGGTATAAGTTTTTAAAATTTAATATCATAATATGATTTTTATTATAATTTAGAGCACATTCATTGGATTTACAAACTACATATTACGTGTTTATTTTACAATTGCCGATGGCAGAACGTGGAACTAAACCTCGTTTACATGCAGACATGACCGAAGGCATTCGACAATACTAAACAATACCGGAATGACCCAGGCTTCTCATCGCTGTATAGTCAAGTCACACTGATACTGCAGTATATTAAAACTGGTGCGTATTCTTGGCGTCTGCTGAAATGTATAGTTATCGCGGAAATATATGTTATTGGAGAGTACGTTCAGATGAAAAAGTGTTAATAAATAATGTACTTCAGATCTGTCGATAAATACATAAAGGCTTTGCTAATACCTTTAGAAAGAGCTATGGTAAGAGCAGTAGCTGCAGTACAAAACTTATCCCTTACAGGGATTAAAGGTATTGTGCACACTAATTATGCTGCATGTAGCTACACTGACCCTAATGCTTTAAACGTTAACTAAGACGTTAACTATTAGATTATGAAACAAATTTGATTTTTCCACACCAGTCAGTAAAATTATGTAATAGCAGTTCTGCGTTTGTTATTCTGTATTTAGTTATTAGTTCATGCACTGAAATCTCTATTTTATTTTCATTTCATAAACTTTCCTATAGATTCACATATTAATATGGAATGTGTTTTTTTTTATCTGCTATACATTCAAGTTATTAGATCGTAAAACGACAGTTTAATTTTAATTTGGAACGGACCTCTGTAAAAGTACATATCAGTTTCTAATGTGTGACACTTTCGCTTCAATTTTTCGATCATAACACAAGTTTTTTATTTTCATTTTCAACTGTTTCGTGTAAAAGAACATATTAAAAGTGAATGTATAACAAAAGTCCGTTGACTCCTACACGCTCTGCTGAATTTTTAGGTCATAAAAGAAAAGTTATTTTCCTTGTGTTCGTTTCTGTTGTCTTTCTACAGAAGAATGTGTTAACACAATGCAGTTTTAAATTTGTTTTATCCACTGCCATACAGAAAGTACAGTTCAGGAACCATATTATATTTTGAATGAGAACGACTAGACCACTGACGCGCCCTTGAGAACAATGAATAGCAGAGTACGGAAACAGCTCACTATGCTCCCATCCAAAATGGCAGTTGTGAAGTGATCGGATAATAATATGGTGGGCTTAGGGGCTCAAATTTTTTTAAATCCGCCACTGCAAATGTACGCTATGAATATAATAAGCCTGGTACTTTTACATTTACGAACATCAACAAAGGTGTTGGGGCTTCTTCTGGATGAAAGGCTATACCGGACCGAACAAGTTAATCTTATTGATTGGAAACAGAAGGAGCTCTAAATATATTATATGTACTAAGTCACATTTGGTGTGGAGACCATCTCAGCAACTCCATCACCTTATACTATGAACTAATATGGTTTGTAATGGACTATATAAGTTTTGTATTTCAAAATGGCCCATCACATGTACTACAAAAAGCATTTGTACTTAAATTTCTGACTATTAGACAGAGTGAAAGAGCAATGAGGTCATCACAAATAATTCCCTTCCAACAGAAGCCAAAGAAATTCCTTTTTATATCCACAAAGAAATGCTGGCTAAGTAGTCTCTGCTTCAAGGATCTATAACTATTAATATCCCCGGAATGGTTAAAATTAAGCATTTGGCAGAAAGGTGTTGTCCAGAAGAAAACACAAGAACACGATTGTTAGTAAATATCTTCCAGTATCTCAAATTCATATTTATTCTGACATGGAAGGCTTCAATGTTATCAGTGTTTAATAAAGAATAGGAAACAGCAGTCTGTCAACCGGAAGTGTTTTACTGACAAGTCAAAATGTATCAACAGTTTAGCATTAATAATGATGTAATAAACTACATAAAAAGCAGATGGCCATTTATATATGTAGTTTTTGGGGATATATGACAATATACAGTGTGGGCCATAAGGAACTGTCAAAAACGTGTTTGGTGAAAAAATGCTAAACAAATGAAAATTCAAATTTATTATCTATACAGAAATAAATGTAGGGTTCAATAACCTACAAAAGACACTCTATGTTGTTCCCATGCTGTCATAAACAAACAACGCATCTTTTACACAATGATTTACAAATTTTGTTCTAAATTTTCCAGGTCTGTAGTGTTTCAAATTTTGATTGGATTCGTTCTTTCAAATGTTCAACATCATCCATGTTGAGAGAATAAATTTCATAAATTTCATTTTAGCACACACCAAACTGAAAAAGCTATGGCTGTGATATCTGGGGGTTGTGGAAGCCCCTCAACAAGACCTCGCTCGCCAACCAATGCAAAAAAGTTTTCATTTAGAAAGTCTCTCACTTTAAATCAGTAATGCAGGGATGCTCCATCTTGTTGACATATCAACTTTTCCTTTACCGGCTACAGACGCTCAAAAAATGGATTATTTTCCAGTTTTAGCAACACTTTTTGAATTATATATAGGTTATTTATATAACTGACAATACTGTTAAAATGAGGCCTGATTACCTCATTGCAGAAAATCCCTGTCCATACCCTCATGCCAGGAGAGTTTAGCTCTGTCTCCATCGCCAAATGACGATTCGTAGAATCCCATAAGACACAGATGTGTCCATTACCTCTGCCACTAATCTTAAAAGTCACGTTGTCATCCCAGTGAATGCTTTAAAAAAAAAAAAAAAACTTGGGGTCGGATTCTTGTCAGATTGTGTACAGCTTGCAGAATTCCACACGCTAGCCCAAATAATCTAAATTTACACTTTGAAGCGTAGTAGGCTTATATGGTCTCAATTTAAGCGTTTTCTGAATCCTTCATAGGCTTGTTCTTGCTATTATATACTCCTTGGACACCTCTATTTCAGATTTTGTTGATGATTTCACAAAACATTGTGTGACATCCTTGACACATTCAAATCACTATGGGCAGGTTGTTAGTTTCCTAATAGCCAGTGTGAGAAGAATCTGCAAGGTTGGCTTTCCTGATTGTTGCTTCATGATGCATTATTTCCAAGACGTAACTGCTTGAAGTCCGTTTTTCGCTCGTTTCGTACTTTGGGAAGCCGCTAAACGGATGTTCCTGTTTCCATAAAGTGCTATGTGACCTGAAAATCGTATTATAGGCGTGATCAGTTCCCACAGATTTGTTGCTGCAGTGTGCTACCGTAGCTGTACTGTCACAAAAGTTTGTCTTAAAATGTTGGACAGTTTGACTGATGAAAGAATTCTGAGGCTGCTTGAAGAATCTGATCTCGAAATTTGCGATAACGGTTTTGAAGTCAATGGCAGTACTTATGAAACGCACAGTAATGTGCTGGAAGGAAAATTTATGATGCCTGGGGGACTGGAGCAGTCACTAAATCTGGACTACAATGTGTTAAGATTCTCTTCTACCTGAATGAGAGAGCTCTACTATCGACCCCATCTCTCCAAATATTAAATTTAGTTTGCAAATATCCTGTCGACATGGGGGTTGGATGTTTGGAAAACATTCCACATCCAAATCACAAACACCATTGTAATTATGGCCAAGTTTCCAGCATGTTTGCCAAAGAAATACACGTAGTTCTGTAATTAGCTTTCTATTCATTGTTTCTCATGTAACAACAAATAACAAATCTCAAACTACTGGTGACAAATGACATATGAATGTGACACACTAGTCGAGTTCACAACTGACTACTGCTCCACTAGGCAAAACAACGTCAAAGGATTGTTAGTGATAACTGAATCATGGCACATCTGTAGTTCCTATGTGTATATGTCTGCCGCAAAGTGAACTGCACAGAGTTTAATGGAACTTTCTGACAATATACTGTGCTGTCCTCTGTAATCATGGCTGTTAAAACATAGCTTGCTTTATTTCTGCAATTTAGATTTCAGAATTACTTACTTTGCTGCAATAGTTCTAACAGGTTATGGACCCAGAAATCAGAGAATGTGTTTGGAATAACTATTCTGATATACAGAAGGAAAAAAATCATTGGATTAGTTTTGAACATGAAAGTGTGTTGTGAAATCTGTCGAGACTAGCTCGTTGCAAAGGAGTTTGCGAAATTTCGTACTGTCCTTATTACCAAGAAAGGTAACTGTGAAAAATGAGTGTGGCACAAATACCACAGATAGAGGAACTTATGGGTCACGAGAACTATGCTATATAGAAATTTGCTATGGATGCATACTTACACTAGGACGATATGTGGGTTTTAGTGAATATTAGAATGAAGCCCACAGAACAAAATTACACCAAGTGGGTCTAGAAGATAAGAGAAAAGTTGATTCTTTTGGTTGACCCATTCAACTTTGTACACATAGAGAAAGTTGTGAGGGCAAAACAAAACTATGACAAGTTACAGAGCGCATATGAAGATGGAGGTCTTACAAGTGAAGTCAGAACATGAAGAACATGGACTACATTTAAAAGGTAATATCTACATGAAGTCAACTAAGGCATCTTGCGCATTAGATTGCCAATCGATGCATTGGCACATTGTTGGCCATACTCTGAAGAAGAAAACAGTTTCAGCACTTTATTCTAAGAATTTAAAAGAAGAAACGAGTAAAAAAGTGATAGAACTGTCAGAAGATGGGCAGCATCACATCCCAATGCAATAAAAGGTAGAGTAACCGGTTAACAGCCCTTCTAATCAAGGTAAGTCACTCTCCATTATCACTTTTATGGAAAAATGAGTAATACATATAGACAAGGGCATCACTGCATAGCATTCGAAACAAAAACAGCTCTTTATGGTATTAGTCATAAAACGCACGTGGATATATTTACAGTGAATCTTTCTAAGCTACAATCTCAACTTCCTGGTAAAGGTGATCTTAATGTAATTGTAAAGTGAGAAGCATAGTATTGTGGCATGTGATGTTTACTATGCAAAAGATATTGCAACTAACTTGTTATATGTAAGTGCAATAGTCAAAATGGGCAACAGAGTAACTTTTAATATAAAAAGAGAAAGAATAGTTAATTACTATGGAGAAATTATAGCTACGGTAACAAATGAAAGTGGAATTTTCGAATTTGATACCACTACAGACAAAAAGGACCCGCCAAGTTAGCCTAGAGCGTTAATGCTCTGCTTCCTGGACTCGGGTAGGCGTACTGGCTCTGGATTGAATCTGCCCGGCGGATTAACAACGAGGGCCAGTGTGCTGGCCAGACTCGATGTGGTTTTTAGGCGGTCTTCCACATCCCACTTGGTGAATACTAGGCTCATCCCTATGTCCCGCCTCAGTTACATGATTCGCAGACATTTGCAACATGTTCGCACTATTTCATGATTTACACTAGAGGCAGACAGCTGGATTACATTGAATCCATCCTGGGGGGGGGGGGGTATGAGGTGGTGGCAGGAAGGTCATCCAGCCATCCCTTCAAATTAACCTCGACAAATCCGATTGTAACCACGCCGACCCTGCGAAAACTGTGAGACAAAGGCGTAAGCAAATGGAAGAAAACAAGATTTTGCTACAGACTACTACGTGTACTATAGACTATGCTGTGTACTCTGCAACAGGTTTCTTATGACATAGAATCATTTTTAGTTAGTAGTTCTCCATGGATGTGAAGAAGCATTTCTTTGGTTTCTATCAGGAGGATATTAGTTGATGATGACAATGAGCATGCATAGTAACTAGAAATTAAAGTACAATTAGCTTTGTAGCACACATTGTGTGGCATTTTCAAATAGTAAACTTCTGCGGTCCATTACTGGGCGTAATCAGTCCATAGTATAAAATGATGAGGATGTTTGCTGGGCTCCCACCACACACAAATCATACCACTATTGTCAGTAAATTTTTCTGGTGTACTAGGTTCAGATTTTCTTTAATAAGAAAGGCCTATCAGTCCGACATATTTTATCCACTAATCAGAATATATCAACAGTATGGCGTTAATAGTGACATCGTAAATTACCTGAAAAGTGGATCGCCAGATTTTCTGCATGTGTATAGCACGCTGATAGGTCGAAAATACACAATGGAGTTGGTTACGCATGTTATTGCCTTATGTTGCAGGTATAAAAAATTCATTACCACAATTAAGTAGTGTTTATACTACATAAATAACTGTAATTAAAGAAGCAGTTCTGTTTAGAACCGATAAAGGTAACAAAACATTAATTATGACCATCTCTTGAAATGCTTTACTTATTTATTTGTCCATCTTTAAGAATTTTTATGCAATCGATGTTATCATGATTAATGTAGAAAAGACTGTATGAAGTATAAATGGTATGTTAGGAAACATATTTACACACACTACATTAACACACATAACTAAAATACTCATAATAATTAGAACATCTAAAATGGAAATCTGTTAATTGATATGTTTCTGACATGGTAGAATTAATAGTCAAAGCCAACAAAGGCAATAAAGCTAATCATCTAATGTGGTTAAAGATGGCACTGAGTTGATCTACACAATGAAGTAGTAGATGACCTTGTGAAATACAGCACCTTCCATATTCAGACTTTCTCTACATTTTAAGAAAATAGACATACAAATAATGGGAACAGCAGCTGCAAATGTAGCAACAAAAAAGAGCTTTTTATTCACTTCAGTTCATTCCACTATTTCAGCAAAATTATGGTACAGCCAGAAGAATTTTCTGACAAGACGTTTCACATCCATTATTAGAATCAGTCTGCGACACTCACGTTTCCCTGCGCCCTCTAGAGGACTGGAGTGACACAATTTCCCAAATGGAACGAATATCGGGAAGACATAGAAATTCTTAACCAGAGCATTCTGGAACGTTCTTAAGTAGCCACCACACCAAAATAAACTGTGGGAAAACCTCGAAAACATGCAGATACCCCTCCCAACGAATATTATAACATCAATGAATCAAAAGAACATTCAAATTAATTTTTGACTAGCACTTTACATGCTAGAAGTGAATATGAACCTCTGACATATCAGATAACGACATTTGTAATTTTATATTCGTATAAAAGAGCTATGTACTTAAAGCTTAACTCTTGTCACTAATCATTCTGAGCAATTGTAATAACTGCATTAGTTCCAGTAAATAGCCAATGAAATTAGACACTGTCACCCCAAGTGGTGAGAAAGCAGACAGTCACAAGTGTCGTAAGGATAATGTTTATTTAAAATTATTTTCTACTTAAGTAACGAAATAATTCTTATATATTTGCTCTCCATGCATTAGTGTGTCACCAAGGGATATGAATTATCGGGAAATAATTATAAAAAGAGCTGAATTGCAATGATTCGAATACATAAGCCACAATGTGTTCATGAAGAAATCCATTCGAATATGTGTATAGTATCAGCTTATTCTGCTGAAAGAAAGTGAATATAAACACATATTTCATGCGTGAAAAGCATATATTCTGTTGTTATTATCATAGGCACTTTTCCTTCCTCTAAAAATTTTGCATAGAGTCTAATGTTTCTCCCATTCTTACACTTCACTCGACTTTCTAATACGTGAATATTATTTACATGTAATTTCTTTTGGTTAAAAAGCGAATGTGTTGTAGATTCTCGCCTTCTATGGCTCAGATTTAGTGACGATTGTGAAATTGGTTTCTTCTGTGTTGGGAAATAGTTTTATTGTTTTGACAATTTATTTTCACATCTGTTATGTTTTCCCTTAAGCTACAGTCGTGGTGGCTCATTTAGTACATTAAACAATGTAGGTATTATATTCTCTATAGGTCTCCTAAGTTACATATTCACTGATTTGGCTGAAAGTCTAGCAAATAAAACTCTGCTTTGTTGGGAGATTACGACGTCTTTCTACATAAGGTAAGGTCTTCAGGTGTTTACAAGCAATTTTTTTGTTATGAAAGGAAAACGGCGTTATTCAGTAAATGTCTGTCCATTACAAGAATATCGTAAATGAACTGATCTGTAATGTGCCATTTTGTACCTCCCAAAGACCTTAGGAAACAAAGTAATGGCAAATGTGGTGTCATTTTTAATTATTGTCGATTTTTATGGCACTACATAGTCTCTATTTTAAAAAGTATGTTACAAATTAATATAAACGATAGTATTCACTCTCATCCAATATTGTATTCAGAAACATCGCTTGTTGGCCGCTTGGAGCGCTGCTATCGCTATGGGTAACGAAAACGAAACGAGTGTCTCGACTGTTATGCTAGACTGTGGTGAAACTGTCTTGTCTGTATATCTCTGAACGGAACAGAACCACTTATTAACATATACACGTAACACCATAGGTGGAAGATGCTAGATTCACCGCAGCAACACTTCTCTGTGACGTCACTACGTCATTTACATGCCCAGTTTCGACTGTCGGGGACACCTATCAACTTTCATGGTCGTATCGAGTTCTGAAAAGTGGAAAAAGCCCTATTTGATCAAGTGGAGCCCACAGTGCATGCACAGAACCGATATTTTTCACCATACAGCACATTAAGTCAGTGTGGAGAAACTGTGGTCAGTTAACACACACTATTGTGTGTTGAAGCAAGTAAGTTCAGTATTGCTGCTGTTTGTTTTCATGTTCTATCGAGTTTATTTTGTCTGCTTGAAGTTAATAACGCCGAACTGTACTATGGCTGTATGTGAAAACTGTGTTCAGAAGACTGTCATACGTTTTCCAAAGATCCTGAAATATGTGCTCGATGGGTTCAGCTCTGCCGTGCAAAGTATTAACATTAAAAATGCTACTATCTGTGGCATACATTGTAAAGAAGACGATTATTTACAGGGTCTCCAAGCTGAGTTAATGAAACATCAGCCAAAGAGGATCTTAAAGATGACTGGAGTTCCTACATTACATGTCATTAAATCCATTTCTGTTGTTGCTTCATTTATTGTCCAACAAAGAAGTAGCAGAGGAAAAGATTGTGAAACATGTAAACATGCACTTAACACACTAGCTTCAATGTCACTGAAGGAAAAAAGTGCATCAAAGCATAGAAAAGGAAAAATGCCATGTCGATGATGAAATGGAGAGACTTGGTAAAGAGTTATATCTACTGAGAGAAAAGAAACAGTGTATAACAGCTGCAAACAGTACGCTGAGAACCAAAAACAAATTACTGGCGCAATCGATTTAGTAGGCAGAGGAAATAATGCCAATGCTTTCAGTATCGACAAAGTGCTAAAGTGACAACAAAAGTACATCAAACTTTAGAAAAAGTAGTTAAGGACACAAAAATTAAATGGCACTTTAAATCCAGGAAAAGCACCCATTAGAGTCAGGAAGACATAAGCAAAGCCTTGCTTTTACACTCGCTGCCCAGAAAAAAATATTATGTTGATTTGAGACATAATGGGTATACCATTACTGGGATTTTCTACAGGAAGAAGACAGATACCTAATTCTTTTCGCTGTATTCCTGACATTTTGAATGATGTGATGTACTTAATGAGTAAGCAATCCACAAGCTCAAATGAAGCAGAGAGGCTGTGCTTGTTAAGCTTTGATGGACAGTCGCATATACTATTGCCAAGAAACCGACACTATACCTGGACCACTTAGCAAGTTACAAGTTGCTATGGCACATGGTTTATGTGGACCTGGAAGCAGTTTATATTTTAAAATTCTAATGCTACGATGAAACAGGTTTTTCTGGTCAGTATCATCAAAGAGACACATTAAGTGGGATTTGTTGTAGTTGATATTGTACCTGATTTTTTTTGGGGGGGGGGCGGTAAATATGGAAAAGCGTGGAAGAAATTCCACTTAGACTGCACAGGCGTACTTCACCAACCCAAATGATGAAACTAAACATGTGGGGGTATTTGCTGATTTACCACATATTTTGAAACTTTCTAAAAACTACTTTTTGGATGTTGGTCCTTTATTGAGGAACGGAAAAGCAACAACAAAACACGTATTCAAGCAACTATTGTTGAAAGGTAATACAGAACTAAAACTGTGCTATGAGCTTTCTGCTCATGATCTGACAGTTTCTGGAAGAGATCGACAGAGCTTTCATCTTGCTTGCCAACTCTTTTCCAAAACTATATCATGGGCCATTTCTTTCGTAATGTCAAAAGAAAAGGACACTGCAGAATTCTTCAAGTTGGTGAATGACACTTTTGATATTCTGAATTCGAGGGTACCTGTTTATAAACGATTAGTTGCAAGTCCTTTTGTTTATTGCATATGTAGATACAAGAGGAAGTTCTTCACAGGTTCTACTCTGTGAAAAAATGAGAGTTGGAAGTCATAAAATTTTTCTAAAGGGGCTTACTCACCTCGGTACGGTCATTGCTATAGCGTTGACCGTTTGATCGAGCAAGCGGTCCCATAACATGTACGTGTACATGGGCTAAACATACAGTGGTGTCTGGAAAGTCGCCGATCGGGGCATGTACATGCCGAGACACTTTACTCCTTTAGCAGTAAAAATATGTCTTTGTCCTTCTCCAATATTCCTTTTCTATGCTCGGCCACACAAAGCGTTGGGAGATACGTCGAAAAGTGGGGCATACTCCAGGGTGGCACAAGTTATGGATGCTGTTGAAAGATTGTCTTCCGGACACCGGTGGAAGAAACGGGCGATCTCGTCCACCACGAGAGACGTCGCAGTAAAGCTTGACATCTCCTTCCAGATCGTCGATGAGCTGCAGTTGTAGTGCTGACTCGTCGTTGTCGACGAACGTTCGGAGTTCCCCGTCTTCTTTTTTCCTTGTGCAGTGCAGAAAAGTCGACGGCCTTCCGACGCCTGAAAGACAATCGGCCACGACATCATCGAGTCCCAAGTCGTGCTTGATGTCAATATTGAACTGGGCTATGAACTCTAGGTGGTTGACGTGGCGAGGAGAGCAGCTGGTACTGTAATGTCTGAATGAAAAAGTCAAACGTTTGTGTTGCGTGAATATCGTGAACACTCATGCTTCGACTTGAGGGCGGAAGTATTTCACTGCTTGCCAGGAGCTGGCGATCGTAGGCCCTCCGCGTTCTCTGAGATGGTGAGAGTTTCCGAGAAAAAAATGCCAATGGTTGCCACGAAACGTCAGACCACTTGTAGCTCCGTGCCAATAGCCGTCTGACTTGCATGCACCACTAATCCAAGATGTGTATTGAGCTTAGGATGATCTAGAAGTACTGCATCAGTCTATTCTGTTTCACAGCCTCAAATGCGGAACACATAGCCTCAGTCCACTGCACTGTGGAGTTACCTTTCGTCTTAGGACCAGTCAGCGCTGCAGTCAATGGTTCCAGCAAGTCTGCTGCATGAGGCAGTTTGCTACAATAAAAATTCGACAAAGCAAAGAAATAATGCAATTCCTTGATTGTGAATGGAGTAGGTAATCTTACCTTCTATGTCAGAGGCAGGGAGCCAGCAGCAGGGAGTCTGGCAACATTCAACACGACTCCACAATGCTCCAAACACTTGAACATATGTTGTAGATGCTGTCGATGTTGTTCCTCAGTCTCAGATAATACGAGCCCTCAGATAACATGAGCACTTGAAATCCAGGAAATGCACCCATTAGAGATTAGAGTCAGGAAGACATAAGCAAAGACTTGCTTCTTCACTCCCTGCCCAGAAAAAAATCTTATATTGATTTGAGACTTAATGCATATGCCATTACTGGGATTTTATACAGGCAGAAGACAGATACCCAATTCTTTTTGCTGTATTCCTGACATTCTGAATGATGTGATGTACTTAATGAGTAAGCAAGCTACAAGCCCAAATGAAGCAGAGAGGCTGTGCTTGTTAAGCTTTGATAGACAGTTGCCTATGCTACAGACAAGAAACCGACACTATATCTGGACCACAAGCTGCTATGGCACATGGTTCATGTGGCCCTGGAAGTAGATTATATTTTAAAATTCTAATGCTACGATGAAGCAGGATTTTCTGGTCAGTATCATCAAAGAGACGTAGAAAGTGGGATTTGTTGTAGTTGATATTGTATCTGATTTTTTTGGGGGGAGCGGTAAAAATGGAAAAGTGTGGAAGAAATTCCACTTAGACTACACAGACGTACTTCATCAAGCCAAATGATGAAACTAAACGTGTAGGGGTCTTTGCTGATTTACCACATATTTTGAAACATTCGAGAAACTACTTTTTGGATGTTGGTCTTTTATTGAGCAATGGAAAAGCAACAACAAAACACGTATTCAAGCAACTATTGTTGAAAGGTAATACAGAACTAAAACTGTGGAGATCGACAGAGCATTCATCTTGCTTGCCAACTCTTTTCCAAAACTATAGTAGGGGCCATTTGTTTCGTAATGTCAAAAGAAAAAGACACTGCAGAATTCTTCAAGCTGGTGAATGATACTTTTGATATTCTGAATTCGAGAGTACCTGTTTATAAAAGATCAATTGCAAGCCTTTTGTTTATTGTATATGGAGATACAAGAGGAAGTTCTTCACAGGTTCTACTCTGTGAAAAAATGAGAGTTGGAAGTCATAAAACTTTTCTAAAAGGGAGTGCTCACCTCGATACGGTCATTGCTGTAGCGTTGACCGTTTGATCGAGCAAGCGGTCCCGTAACATGTACGTGTACATGGGCCAAACATACAGCGGTGTCTGGAAAGTAGCCGATCGGGGAATGTACATGGCGAGGCACTTAACTCCTTTGGCACTAAAAATATGTCTTTACCCTTCTCCAAAATTCCTTTTCCATGCTCGGCCACACAAAACGTTGGGAGATATGTCGAAAAGTGGGGCATACTCCAGGGTGGCACAAGTTATGGATGCTGCTGAAAGATTGTCTTCCAGACACCGGTGGAAGAAACAGGCGATCTCGTCCACGAGAGACGTCGCAGTAAAGCTTGACATCTCCTTCCAGATCGTCGATGAGCTGCAGTTGTAGTGCTGACTCGTCGTTGTCGACGAACGTTCGGAGTTCCCCGTCTTCTTTTTTGCTCATGCAGTGCAGAAAAGTCGACGGCCTTCCGACGCCTGAAAGACAATCGGCCACGACGTCATCGATTCCCAAGTCGTGCTTGATGTCAATATTGAACTGGGCTATGAACTCTAGGTGGTTGACTTGGCGAGGAGAGCAGTTGGCACTGTAATGTCTGAATAAAAAAGTCAAAAGTTTGTGGTGCGTGAATATCGTGAACACTCATGCTTCGACTTGAGGGCGGAAGTATTTCACTGCTTGCCAGGAGCTCGCGATCGTAGGCCCTCCGCGTTCTCCGAGATGGTGAGAGTTTCCGAGAAAAAATGCCAATGGTTGCCACGAAACGTCAGACCACTGTTATAGCTCCGCGCCAATAGCCGTCTGCCTTGCATGCACCACTAATCCAAGATGTGTATCGAGCTTAGGATGAACTAGAAGTACTGCATCAGTCTATTCTGTTTCACAGCCTCGAATGCGGAACACACAGCCTCAGTCCACTGCACTGTGGAGTTGCCTTTCGTCTTAGGACCAGTCAGCGCTGCAGTCAATGGTTCCAGCAATTCTGCTGCATGAGGCAGTTGGCTACAATACAAATTCGACATAGCAAAGAAATAACGCAATTCCTTGATTGTGGTTGGAGTAGGTAGTCTTACCTTCTATGTCAGAGGCAGGGAGCCCGCAGCATGGAATCTGTGTCACAAGAAGGTCACCTCAGTTGTGCGAAAACGCTCTTGGCAACATTCAACACGACTCCACAATGCTCCAAACGCTTGAACGTAAGTTGTAGATGCTGTCGATGTTGTTCCTCAGTCTCAGATAACACGAGCACGTAATCCAAGTACTCAAAACAGAACGGTAGGCCTTGAAGAAATTAATCTTTGCCATGTCTGCGCGGCGTTTCGTAATCTGAAGCTCATATAGATGCTCTCAAACAAGCCAAACTGTGCTATAAATGCTGTCTTTGTAATATTCTGTTTAGCCACAGGCATCTGAGTATAGGCTTTATCACAATCTAAGATACTGAATATTGTCGCACCATGTAACGTGTAGTTGTTGTCTGTTAATAACAGAACAGAATATTGGCCCGGCACTGTTCTCGCGTTCAGCGCACAGCGCACGACAATCTGTACATGGGCGCAAGGCTCCAACTTTTTTCGGCACCAGATGTAAGGCAGAGGACCACAGACTGTTTGAGGGTCTAATAATGCCCTCTCGCAGCGTAGTGACGAATTCGGCTTTCGCCATTGATAGATGATCTGATGCTAAACGTCTAGGTCGCCATGACATTGATGGTCCGTCTGTCGTCTTGATGTCATGCACTGTATTTTGCTGAATCTGTTTAGGTGCGTCGAGTGGCCTAGTCAAATTCGGAAACTGCTTCACTGATCAGGCTTAGTCGCCCTCATGTACCTGCACTAGCTTTGTACTGTGGACAGTTGGACTGCGATGAAAACTGGTGGCGGTTAAACCAGTAATGCTGTCCACTAATAGGGCGTCTGCCACGTCTAGAAAGAGGTTTTAATGTACTAGGAGATATGCACTGATGATCGCTGCCCTGTTGTCTGCAACAGTGAAATTTCATGTGGATGGACGACGTAGACCTAAGTCTGGCTCCATTCACTAGGTTCCATAGGTCGCAACAGTCGAGTTACTGGCAGCTGTTAGACTGAAGGCAGTTGGTGGCCAACAGCTATGCAACGAAGACTGTGTTTATGAGAAATTTCAGGCCAGAACCCCTGTCGCTGATGAACAGGCGCTCGGATGGCGAAGGGCAGTCAGTTGCGCCTACAATCGACTGCCACCGGCATTTGGTTGGAAGCTCGGTGAAATACATTTTCGAGCATTATCGCCAAAATTGCGGTGGTATCAACACACAGGCTGCTCTCCTTCACCAGCTCTTCGAACGTCTCCGGTAGAGCCCTCTGTTGTTTCCGGCACCGCCTTGTGATAGGAATGCTATAACCTGTGTATATAATATGTCTACTTTTGCTGCGAGCTAGTCGTAATTGGCGCGCGATATTGTTCTGCTGCTTTGCGCCGCGGCCGCGCTAATCTGGGCAGCAGTGATAGCTCAATGTATGCGGTCTGTCAACTCTGCCATGGCATCCAATGGTATGTTAGGTTGTGATGCCACTAGTGTCGTAATTTGCAGCAGTAATCTACCTATCCACAGTGAACACGATAAGTTGTCTGCCACAGTGATGGTGTCTACTTTACTGCGTAGAAGCCTCAGATATTGTGACGCTTTACGATCACCGATGTCTTCTTGCATAATAACATGTCGAATGCGATCTTTCAGCGAAGCAGCGACTCGATGTATTAGTTATGCCTTGAGTTTCTCGAAGGAATCCATCGCTGCAGGTGCAGTGATGAAGTCTTGGACTTCGGTTGTGAAATGGTCTTCCAACTGGATTACAACGAGTGTGAACTCGTGGTTTCGGCCGTCCAGCAGAACAAATCTTGCTTCCATTTGTGCAAACCACAAGACAGGTTTACTGGGACACACTAGTGGCAAACAGACCACTAGTCTCGATATGGTGCGTTCTTCAGACATCTCCTGAGCTCAATAGAAAAAACGGCACTCACTGGTGCCACTTCCTTCAGTGGAGGGTCACGTCAGGGTCACCACTTGTCAGAATCTGCATAAATAAACCTGATCGACTTAACATTTCTAATTAATCCGATGCCAGAGGATTAAGATCGCCAGGAAACTCTTTATTCAGTAAAAACAGGAAGCTAACTCACAATCAGTTGTAAGCCAGAGCAACAAAACACCACTAAAAACATTTTAAAAAAGCATTGAACTTAAAAAATCGTGCTTGGAGGATGCACTAGTATATGTGGAAAATAAAAAACTAGTGTTCCTGGTGGCTTGGCGCTGAACTCATTGACAGCCGCAATTCACTATTATACACGAAACACAGGGCCCTTGGTGGCTGGCATAGAACTACCTTGACAGTCACAAGTCCACTGTTACATCACACGACACTGCGAATACACACTCTTAAGCGAAAACTTCACTTCTCTGCACTAGGGCGTAAAATCTGGAGTGTCAGACGTTGTAAGTTCATTTTTATCGCAGTCAATTGTAATTATTCTCATGAATTACAACATACTTCACACAACCACCACACTTTTACCGTTAGGGAAGCTTGTTGTCAAGTGCTTTTCGTAATACAAAATTGCGGTTGTAAATAACAGGTTCTCACTTCCAAAACAGAATAGGAGAGTATAGTTTCGAAAATTTCAATGAATGTACCAGGTAAGATATGAGTTGCTGCTATAATTTGTGAACAAGAATGCCTACCACAATCACTACAATACTGCGATATTACAATATTTTTTTCGATTTCAGAAGACTTTTATAGTAATATTACATTTATTATTCAAAGCACATTTAATTATTTATATGTAGCCAGACAAAATTACATTACGTATATGGTCCCAAAATGAATAAACCGATCATTTAGAACGGAGTCAGTTAACAGGTCAAACTGAATAAGATGAAGGAAAAATTCTTGTAGTAGTTGGTGTTAGAGCTGCACCTTTTTTAGATTGAAGTCAGCTGATAGGTATACCTGCTTAAAGGAAGTCTCTCACACTAAGGGCTCACCTTCTGAGGATGTAATGTTTCCAAGTAGAGAAGGAATTAGAATATTTCATCAAAATTTAAGAGGTATTAGAGATAAAGTTAGTGAACTACTCATAGATGTTGACTCTGAAATTATTGGTATGTTGGAGCCCCACTCAAATAATTTAACAATTCAGAGGCTTCCTTTACCAGGATACAGATTAGCTAGCTGTTTTTCAAGGAGTTCCTTGTGGGGGCGGGGAGTGGCTATGTACATAAAAAACAGTATTCCATTTGAGTCCATAGACATATCATGACACTGCATTGAACAGATATATGAATGTTGTGCGGGGCAGTTGAGTTTATTGAAACTAAACTTAAAATTCTTGTTGTTTATAGGTCCCTAACTCTGATTTCAGAGCAATTCTGCTCAAGCTGGAGAGGGTACTTGATTCACTTTTGTACCAAGTATCAGGAATTAATTACATGTGGTGACTTCAATATATATTTTGTATATTATGGTCCAACGAAAAGGATGTTGGTAGATATCCTAAGTTCATATGATCTGTTGCAGATTGTGTTTTTTCCAAATAGGGTGCAGGGGAACAGTAGCACAGCCATAGACAATATTTTTATTCATTCTTCATTACTAGATGGGCATTCTGTTAGTAAAAGCATGAACGGTCTTCCAGACCATGATGCACAAATTTTAACACTAAAAGACTTTTGTACCCAAACAAATGTCATATTTAATTACAAACTATGTAGGAAAGTTAATCCAACAGCAATAGAGAGTCTTTTAAACCTTGTCAAGGAACAAGAGTGGCAGGATGTTTATAGTGCCAATAACATAGATGATAAATACAATGCTTTCCTCAACACATTTCTCATGTTCTTTGAGGGTTGCTTTCCATTAGAACATTCTAAACTGGGTACTAGCAGTAATAGGCAGCCTGGGTGGCTGACTAGTGGGATAAGGATATCTTGTAGAACAAAGCAGGAATTATATCAAAATGTTAGAAGTAGTCACAATCAAGCTACAGTAGCCCATTACAAACAGTACTGTAAGGTACTTAAAATATTATTAGGAAGGCAAAGAGTATATGGTATGCAAATATAATAGCTAATTCACATGCTAATTCACATGATAAAATTAAACTCATAAGTTCAGCTGTGAAGGAAGTGTCTTGTCAGCAGCACAAGGTCGAATATATAAAGTCAGTTCGTAGTAAAAATATTTCTGTTACTGATAAATCAGATATATGTACATATGCACAATCATTTTCTGAGCATTGCTGGTGAATTAAAAAAAACTTGTTTTCTACAGGGAATTAAATAACTCTTTTGGAAAATGCATTTCCGAGACTGATGTCTGAAATACTCCTCTGTGATACTGACAAGAGGGGATTGAGGCAATAATTAAATCACTGAAGACTAAGGATTCTCATAGTTATGATGGAGAGTCTAGCAGAATATTAAAGTACTGTGCCATACATGTTAGCCCTGCAGTTAGCCATATTTGTAATTTTTCCTTTAGGAATGGTCAGTTTCCTGAGCGATTAAAGTACTCAGTAGTAAAGCCGCTTTATAAAAAGGGAGAAAGGTATAATGCCCATCAGTGTTTGCAAAAGTTATTGAAAAAGCTGTGTATGTAAGGATAATTGATCATTTCATATCACACGATTTGCTGTCAAATGTACAGTTCGGCTTTAGAAGTCGTTTAACAACAGAAAATGCTTTATTCTCGTTTCTCTGTGAGGTACTGGGTGGGCTAAACAAAAGGTTTCGAACGCGTGGAACATTTTTTGATTTAACTAAGGCATTTGACAGTGTTGATCACAAAATATTGCTCCAGAAGTTGTATCATTATAGAATAATGGGAGTACCTCGCACCTCTTACTTTAGCAACTGGGAGCAAAAGGTCATTTCTTCACAACATTGATAACAGCTGTGATGTGGGGTCTGAGTGGGGTACTGTCAAGTGGGGGGTGCCCCAGGGATCAGTGTTGGGGCCACTCCTGCTCCTATTTATATAAATGATATGCCCTCTAGTATTATGGGTAACTCTAAAATATTTCTGTTTGCTGATGACACTAGCTTGGTAGTAAAGGATGTTGTGTGTAACATTTACTCGGTTTCAAATAGTGCAGCACATGACCTAACTTCATGGCTTGTAGAAAATAAACTAACGCTAAATCACAGAAATACTCAGTTTTTACAGTTTCTAACACACAGTTCAACAAAACCTGACGTTTTAATTTATGATTAGTGAAACTGAACAGTTCAAATTTCTAGGTGTTCAGATAGATAGTAAGCTTTTGTGGAAAGCCCACGTTCAGGATCATGTTCAAAGACTTAATACTGCCGTTTTTACTAAGCGAATGGTATTAGAAGCGAGTGATCGTTCGACACGAAAATTAGTCTACTTTGCTTATTTTCATTCGCTTATGTCATATGGTATTATATTTTGGGGTAACTCTTACCATTCTAAAAGGATATTTTTGGCTCAGATGCGGGTGATCGAGCAATAAGTGGTGTAAGTTCATGAACCTCTTGTCGACACCTGTTCACCAGACTGGGTGTTATCACATTGGCCTCTCAATATATATATTCATTACTGTAATTTCTTATTAACAATATTAGCTTATTCCGAAGAATAAGCAGCTGTCACTCAGTGAATACTCGGCAGAAATCAATCCTGCATTTGGATTGGACTTCCTTAACTCTTGTGCAAAAAGGTGTGCCGTACACTGCTGCATCCATTTTCAATAAGCTACCACTCGAATCTTAGCAGTTATCCACGCGCTTTCGAATTGAAACTGAAGAGTTTCTTTATAGGTCACTCCTTCTATTCTGTCGAGAAGTTCCTTGAAAAATTAAGCTGATTCTTATTGTATTGTTGATTGTGTTTACTTAAACTTATGGATTGGGTTTTTTTCAGGTTCATAAACATTTATTTTTATCTGTTATTACTCTTTTGTTTTAATTTCATGTACTGACACGTTCCATGACGTTGGAGATTTGGTCCCCAATTTGGTCCTACGGAACTTGACGTGTAAATAAATAGAAAATAAGGAAGATGTGACTTATCCCCTGTTACGCAGTCCATATATCCGTTTCAGTTTTGTAATACTAATGAGCTGCACTTAATAATTGGGCGTTTGCAGACCATTTCTGAAGAGATCATAACTTTGTTTTCCATGGGTTACTTTCATGAATGGAAATAAGTACCTATTGAAAACAGCAACCAGTCACATGATCAGATCGATAGACTGCTATTACTCACTTAGGTGGTAGCACGTATCAGTTCTACCACAGTCTAACATAACAGTCGCGACACTTGGCCTCGATTGTGTTGCCTTTTGCGATAGCAGTGCGCCAAGTGACCAGTAAGTTAAACTGTTGAATTAGGCGCGATCGTGAAAGCGAAAGCGAAAAGTAGTTGTTTATTTTGGTTTGTACTGTGTTTTTTTTTTACAAATGGAAACGTAGAGTAGCGCAATAAATTGCAGCAACAACAAGAGGAAGATACCACATCTGTCTTTTTTAGGTTTCCTAAACACCCTGAGAAGGATATAACAGAATGTTATTAAACTGTGTCGTCAGGATTCGCTTGCAAACTACATGTATATAGATGATTAAGATTTCCTTCTATGAGCAGAAAATAGATAGTGAATGTGTATAGCAGATGAGAACATCTTATGAAAAAAGACCCTGTTTACCTTTATAATAATGTTAAGTTTTCGCCGCTACACGTCGAACAAAACCAGTTCATGAATGCAGACGGTAATAACTTCGTGTGGAATGCAGTTAACCTCATTGTTTGACATTCCGGATAAGCTATCTCAGCTGATGCTGTATAAAAAAATGCCACAAAGGTTCGACATTCAGTCTAAAGCTGTAAAACACTCCTATGGCACTGAAGCAGCCAGTTCAACCCTCCATATATCAGTGCCAGATTCATCTGAATCGTCAACACAGGCCCGTTTCGACGATGAAGTAATAAAATGAAGTGCAATTATTCGTGTCTAGAAAAAGCGTAGAATATCAGAATGTGCAGATCGCTAGATTTCGTGCAAAACTTTTATCGGACAAGGAAAGTGCCTATCATTTTATGCACAGACAGCAAAGGGAACTATCAGAAAGCTCAAGTGAAGAAAGATAAACAAATTTTGAAGACTGTAGGATCCTGATATTTAAAAAACGATGCTCTTGACTTATTGTTAAGCCAGATAAGCATCCCATCTGCAAGATGGAAAGACAAAATGTGCTGTTGGCTCTAAATTTATTATATTACAGCACTCAGACATACAGGTTTTGTCAAAATGTTTTGTTTCCATCAGTGCATACATTACAGAATATGTGGAAGGTATATAAATAAAATGTAGGATAAGTGACAATATCTTCCACCTTTTAAAGCAGAAGGTACAACATTTCTTCGATACTGATAAACTAGTGCAAATGTCATTGGATGAAAAGTCTCTAATAGCAAATTTAACATATGACAGCACTTCTAACAGTGTTATTGGTTTGAAGACCTGGGTTTTCCACTAACAGTATGTTTCTCTCACTATTTGGTACCGTAGTTGCTTGTCCCACTTAAAATAATATAAAGATGAAGGTCGTACTTGTGGCAACAGGCGACACTGTCTAAAACACAGGAGACAACTGAACGACAAATGCGGCGTTGATCCCTTTTGCATGTAGAGATACATGTCTGTGCTTCTTGTGTCTGAATCTATGTGTTTATATTCCGTTGGTATCAACTTGGTACCGTGCAGTTTTATCCAACGTTAAAAGTGTTCTTTCGCGAATGCGTTGTAAGTTGCCACTGTTTTCATGGTTTTATTCCCTATATGCGCTTATTTTAGAATCATTTTTAGAAACATCTATGTCTTCTGATATTACACAAACACTTGGAGGCAAAAAAATAATTTAAGTATTTCGTAAACCACGTATGAAAAGGCTGCAAAACACACATTAAGCTTACGACGCATTTGAAGTTCTCCTTTCTCACCGCTAGGAGCGCTAGTGTTGCTCTAGCTGTCAAACGCCAACAACTTTCACAGCAGTGAATGTTGCGATTGTTATGTTAGACTGTATGCTCTAAACAGCATGAATGACCAAGGAAAAAAGTTACCTTTTTATGTGTGTCAGTACATTTATTTGTGACGGCTAAAAAGTTTGTATGCTAGAAGCCAATAAAAATAAAAAAAGTTATGTTAGGCTGTGGTTCCACCCTGTACGAAAGTCATAGACGTACCCGATGGTCGATACTGCGCATGTTTACGTCATAGTGACGTCACGCAGGAGAGGTGAATCTAGCGTCGCCTACCAGACGTCGTTTTGTTTACCTATTGCATCTTTGGCTTAAGGATAAGCGAGTATATGTTGCCGATGTTGTTATTTATTACGATGTGATATTCTCGTGTGCGATTAAACACGTGAGGGATTATATGATTTGGAACTACATTTTAGGGCATTAAACAGGTTATTTTATGACAGCACTCAAGAATAGTAATAACTTGTGGTGTGAAGTGTAGAAACTATTCTGTGTCGTTGCTCGTATTTAAAATGAATTCAGCTACGAAGGTAATGTTTTCATGATTTGTTTGTAAGACAAATCTTTTATATTAACATGTTTTGGTTCAAGAGATAATATTACCCAAAGCTGTTACGGATAAAAGAAAGCAAATTAAAGTCCTTGGAGATTTTGACATTAATTTTATGAAACGTTAAGATAAAAGAAATGATTTGGAATTGTCATTGAACGCATATGTCTGAGTTCTGTTTCTAATTTTCCCACCATAATTCTACAGGAAAGCAATACACCGACATTTTAATAGGTTCACATAAAATAAATAAATTTTTACCTGTGATGAATTGCATCACTGTCAATTAGTTTTCTATTTCTTTGTGTAGTCTTGTGTAAGATATTTTCAAGGTTCTTTAACATGATGTTAATATCGCCAGTAAAGGAAAGAGTAATTAATGCTTAGGCAACAGAAAGTTTGAAGAGAGCCGTGCATGAAGTTTATTGGAGGGACATGTGTAATGTCACAAATGTCAGTTCCAAATTTAATGTGTTTATATTTGAATTTCATTCATCTATAGTAGCTGATTTCCCAAGAAAACAATTTATGACTTAAAGACAGTCTCGTGGAGTAGTTCTGAACACATTTTCTGAAAACTATCTTGAGCAACTGATTCAGCAAGCCACTCAGTAACAATATCTTAGATCCTGTAGCTGCAAAAATAATCAGAATTATATTGTCTTACGACATATGAACATAAAATCATTGATTCAAGTACAGGAGACTCTTCAGTATAGATAATGTATTAGAGACACAAGCAGTGTGTCAAAGAACAAAAACAATCTTAATTTACAAAACTCATTTGTTTCATAACTTTGCAAAGAAATCTTCATCATCATATAAAAATTCCATGAGTGAATAATAACATTTTTGTGGTAGGATGGTGCATAACTTCATCTTCACTAAATCTAGTTCCATACCGTGAAAGTTTTTCATTTATAATTTATTATAAATTTTCATAACTATTTATTAAGGAGTCTGAGGGTAGAGTTTCTGTCTATGAGACAGGAGCATACAATTTGCTTTGTTGAAAATGGTTTACTGTAGATAATTCTGGATTGGTACGGATAAATGTAAATACATGGAACAGTAAAAATTTTTAGATCCCTCAAAAAAGTCAGCAATAACTCTCAAGGCTCAATATTACACTTATTTCTAATTAATGGTTTTTTGATGTAATAATATTCTGTTTACATCATTTATAATTCCCATATTTTACTGTGGCTTCAACATAGTTGTGGTTAACCACTTTCCTGGTGTCAGTGTCACTTGTGTAATACGTTGTTGTCATTGCAAATGCAAGACTGTTTAGCTTGTTTGCCAAGGCTTATCTGTGAAGACCCGTAGAAAGTTTTTTCCAAAAATATTCCCAGGTATTTGACAGATTCTGCTTCCCTAGCTTGTTTTTGTGGGTATTTTGGAAGTCACTTGATTTTGATTGTTTGTAAAATGTGTGACATGTTTTATCATGTTAGGTTTTAATACATTTACATCAAACCAATTTTCTAAAATATTTATGGCCTCAATGAATCTTTGGGGAATTTGTTCTGTGGTCTCACTTTCAGTAAGTAAAGATTAAATCATGGGGATGTTATATTTAGAGGTAAATTATTTATATAAGATAAAAAAAGGGATTGGACCTAAGATGCAATCTTGTGGGGCTCCCTGTGAAACAGTATTCTATTCTGAGAAACAGTTTCATTGACCTAACATTACGACTACCTTTTGCTTTCCATCTGTTTAATATGATATTTACCATTTCAGAGTACTACCATTTATTCTGTATCTCTCTAATTTTTGTAACACTAGACAATGGTTTCCACAGTTAAAAGACTTCTTGACATAACGAGAAATTCCTGTGATTTTAAGATTTCCTCAAAGATAAGCAAATTTTCTCAACAAATTTGTTGGTGGCAAATATTTTACATTTCCCTTTCTGGAAGCCAAATTGATGTAATGTGATGACAATACACTTTGCCATGAAATATTGGATATGGATTACAAGTTTTTCGAATATTTTTGAAAATAGTGGGAGAAGACTTACTGGTCTGTAGTTTCCTGCTTCTGCCTTCAGGCCTTTCTTGAATAATGGCTTTACTGTTGTGTCTTTAGAGCATCTGGGAAGCATCCTTCTTCAAATGGCTGATTTATTATTTCAGATAGGGGTTCTGAAACTGTACTAGAAACTGTTTTAATTACTCTAGTGAGTATTTCATCCCATCCAGTCGAATTTTTAAGGGAGAATACTACTTTTTCTACATCTTCAGCTGTAATTCATACAAATTGAGTTAGAAATTGCCTCTTATTGTGATTAAGACCAAAGGGTTTGACATTCACTAGGTAACTACTTACATCAACATCTGATTTTGATACATTTATAAAATAGTCATTCCATGTCAAATGAACACAGAAAAGTTCAGTTTTCAACCGCTCTGATTTTCATAAGACTTGGCATGTTAATTCCGCATGACAACAGAATGGAAAATACTAAGTTACAGAATTTTAACACAAGTAATGTAAGAGTAATGGCCACTCAAAGTTCTAAATATGTGCGCAAAATTTGACAAACACTGCTGACAAAACTGGCTATAACTTCTGTTCTAAAAAAGATAGAACAGAGTATCAAGTAGTTTTGGTGATACATGATTTTGTCATATTCAAAGAATTTACACTATTAAGGTCAGTGACCTTGACCTGTAACCTCAAATAACTCTAAACATGTGTTGTTGTTGTGGTCTTCAGTCCTGAGACTGGTTTGATGCAGCTCTCCATGCTACCCTATCCTGTGCAAGCTTCTTCAACTCCCAGTACTTACTGCAACCCACATCCTTCTGAATCTGCTTAGTGTATTCATCTCTTGGTCTCCCTCTACGATTTTTACCCTCCACGCTACCCTCCAATGCTAAATTTGTGATCCCTTGATGCCTCAGAACATGTCATACTAACCGGTCCCTTCTTTTTGTCAAGTTGTGCCACATACTCCTCTTCTCCCCAATTCTATTCAATACTTCATCTTTAGTTATGTGATCTACCCATCTAATCTTCAGCATTCTTCTGTAGCACCACATTCGAAAGCTTCTATTCTCTTTTTGTCCAAACTATTTATCGTCCATGTTTCACTTCCATACATGGCTACACTCCATACAAATACTTTCAGAAACGACTTCCTGACACTCAAATCTATACTCAATGTTAACAAATTTCTCTTCTTCAGAAACGCTTTCCTTGCCATTGCCAGTCTACATTTTATATCTTCTCTACTTCGACCATCATCGGTTATTTTGCTCCCCAAATAGCAAAACTCCTTTACTACTTTAAGTGTCTCATTTCCTAATCTAATTCCCCTCAGCATCACCCGACTTAATTCGACTACATTCCATTATCCTCGTTTTGCTTTTGTTGATGTTCATCTTATATCCTCCTTTCAAGACACTGTCCATTCCATTCAACTGCTCTTCCAAGTCCTTTGCTGTCTCTGATAGAATTACAATGTCATCGGCGAACCTCAAAGTTTTTATTTCTTCTCCATGGATTTTAATACCTACTCCGAACTTTTCTTTTGTTTCCTTTACTGCTTGCTCAATATACAGATTGAATAACATCGGGGAGAGGCTACAACCCTGTCTCACTCCCTTCCCAACCACTGCTTCCCTTTCATGCCCCTTGACTCTTATAACTGCCATCTGATTTCTGTACAAATTGTAAATAGCCTTTCGCTCCCTGTATTTTACCCCTGCCACCTTTAGAATTTGAAAGAGAGTATTCCAGTCAACATTGTCAAAAGCTTTCTCTAACTCTACAAATGCTAGAAACATAGGTTTGCCTTTCCTTAATCTTTCTTCTAACAAGGGAACCTCCCCATCGCACCCCCCCTCCGATTTAGTTATAAGTTGGCACAGTGGATAGGCATTGAAGAACTGAACACAGATCAATCGAGAAAACAGGAAGAAGTTGTGTGGAAGTATGAAAGAATAAGCAAAATATACAAACTGAGTAGTCCATACGCAAGATAGGCAACATCAAGGATAATGTAAGTGTAGGTGCGTCGTGGTCTCGTGGTTAGCGAGCGGTCTTTGGTTCAAGTCTTCCCTCGAGTGATAAGTTTATTTTCGTAAAGTTTTGATCTGTCCGTTCGTTCATTGACGTCTCTGTTCACTGTAATAAGTTTAGTGTCTGTGTTTTGCGACCGCACCGCAAAACCGTGCGATTAGTCGACGAAAGGACGTGCCTCTTCAATGGGAACCCAAAACATTTGATCGCAAGGTCACAGGTCAACCGTTTCCACCACAGGAAAACACGTCTGATATATTCTATATGACACAGGTGACGGCATGTGCGTCACATGACAGGAATATGTTGTCGACCCACCTAACTTGTACACTTGGCGAATGGGTAAAAAGATTCTTCTACCTTTCACGATTTAGGTTTTCTTGTGGATGTGATAATCACTCCCAAAAAAGTGATGAAAACATAAGAGTTTGTGACATAAACTGAAAACAAAAAATTAAAATTTCCACTCGAGGGAAGACTTGAACCAAGTACCTCTCGTTCCGCATCTGCTCACACTAACCACACGACCACGGCGCTCCTGAGGTCACCTTGTCCTAGATGTTGCGTATAGCGCATGGACTACTCAGTTTGTATATTTTGCTTATTTTTTCATAGTTCCACACAACTTCTTCCTGTTTTCTCGATTCATCTGTGTTCAGTTTCTCAAGGCCTATCCACTGTGCCAACTTAGAATTAAATCTGAGGGGGGTGCGATGGGGAGGTTCCCTTGTAAGAGAAGTGGTAAGGTCAGTATTGCCTCACGTGTTCCAATATTTCTACGGAATCCAAACTGATCTTCCCCGAGGTCGGCTTCTACCAGTTTTTCCATTCGTCTGTAAAGAATTCGCGTTAGTATTTTTCAGCTGTGACATATTAAACTGATAGTTCGGTAATTTTCACATCTGTTAACACCTGCTTTCTTTGGGATTGGAATTATTATATTCTTCTTGAAGTCTGAGGGTATTTCGCCTGTCTCACACATCTTGCTCACCAGATGGTAGAGTTTTGTCAGGACTGGCTCTCCCAAGGCCAGTAGTTCTAATGGAATGTTGTCTACTCCCGGGGCCTTGTTTCGACTCAGGTCTTTCAGTGCTCTGTCAAACTCTTCATGCAGTATCGTATCTCCCATTTCTTCTTCATCTACATCCTCTTCCATTTCCATAATATTGTCCTCAAGTGCATCGCCCTTGTATAGACCCTCTATATACTCCTTCCACCTTTCTGCTTTCCCTTCTTTGCTTAGAACTGGGTTTCCATCTGAGCTCTTCATATTCATACAAGTGGTTCTCTCTTCTCCAAAGGTCTCTTTAATTTTCCAGTAGGCAGTATCTATCTTACCCATAGTGAGATAAGCCTCTACATCCTTACATTTATCCTCTAGCCATCCCTGCTTAGCCATTTTGCACTTCCTGTCGATCTCATTTTTGAGATGTTTGTATTCCTTTTTGCCTGCTTCATTTACTGCGTTTTTATATTTCCTCCTTTCATTTGTTAAATTCAATATTTCTTCTGTTACCCAAGGGTTTCTACTAGCCCTCGTCTTTTTACCTACTTGATCCTCTGCTGCCTTCACTACTTCATCCCTCAGAGCTACCCATTCTTCTTCTACTGTACTTCTTTCCCCCATTCCTGTCAATTGTTCCCTTATGCTCTCCCTGAAACTCTGTACAACCTCTGGTTCTTTCAGTTTATCCAGGTCCCATCTCCTTAAATTCCCACCTTTTTGCAGTTTCTTCAGTTTTAATCTACAGATCATGACCAATAGATTGTGGTCAGTGTCCACATCTGCCCCTGGAAATGTCTTACAATTTAAGACCTGGTTCCTAAATCTCTGTCTTACCATTATATAATCTATCTGATACATTTTAGTATCTCCAGGATTCTTCCATGTATACAACCTTCTTTCATGTCACATTCAAAATTGATGAAAAAATATAATTGCTTCTTAATGTTACACCACACAGCATAGTAAAAAGTCAAGCTGGTATGACAGTGGGATTTGGAGATATAAATTAATATATACAGCAATGTGTTGCTAGAATTCAGATTCCAACAATATCACTCAAACCTCTGAAAAACATTTTAGTGTTAAAAAGGTGGTGTTATAACAATGCACAGTAAGGTAACAATGTAGGCAGGTTAATATCAACCTATCAGATATTGGGTGGGAGTGTGTCTGCTGTATGTACATCGATAGTTGCTGCAAAAGATGTTGTGTGTTAAAATTATACAAATCTGCCCTGAAGATGGAGTTCGAGAAGATCATGTGTTGTTGTAATCCATTCAGGGAAGATGGGCACAACAGATACAAGAAAAAACTACAGAAAGTGCAAATTTGGATGGTGGATATGATCGGTGGCATAATGACAGTCAACAAAATTTGTGATAAATGTAATAAAAATTAATTCAGGGACAAGCGAGTGTGGCTGATTCAACTACATTGAAACAAGAGTAAACCACAAATGTGCATAATTCCTCAAATGAGTTAGACACATCTGTAGTCCTAAAAGTTGCATTAAATGATACTTTGGTATCTCTTGGTGAGTTCCCAATGAAAAAGAAGACACTGGGAGAGAAACATATGCAAGGGAAAGTTGGAGCAAGTTTCTGAGGCATCCAGAAGTAAGTACATACCATGTGTGGAAGGAAAATGCTTGAATACTGCTCAGCAGTGTGGGATCCGGACCAGATAGGGTTGATAGAAGAGCTAGAGAAGATCCAATGGAGAGCAGCGCACTTTGTTACAGGATCATTTAGTAATCGCGAAAGTGTTACGGAGATGATAGATAAACTCCAGTGGAAGACTCTGCAGGAGAGACACTCAGTAGCTCGGTACGGGCTTTTGTTAAAGTTTCGAGACTGTACCTTCACCGAAGAGTCAAGCAGTATATTGCTCCCTCCTACGTATATCTCGCGAAGAGACCTTGAGGATAAAATCAGAGAGATTAGAGCCCACACAGAAGCAATCCTTCTTTCCACGAACAATACGAGACTGGAATAGAAGGGAGAATGGATAGAGGTACTCAAGGTACCCTCCGCCACACACCGTCAGGTGGCTTGCGGAGTATGGATGTAGATGTAGATGAAATATTGAATCTGAAGTGATTATGCAATTTGAAGGAGAAATTCAGTACTAGCACCATAAGAATTGAGAAGATCCAAATTCTGGCACTTCTTTCGAAAAGTTGTAGCATTCCAAGGACTGAAAATGAATTTGAAGCCTCTAACTATTTTGTGAGAAAAGCAAAACAAGTAGCCAAAGTATGTGGTATCTTAGCAACTCCCAATCCAAGATCTAAATGTGTCTTAAGCAAACAACTTGTGAATGATGTTATAGAATTATACAACAGAGACAATAAAAGCTGCTGTTTGCCTGGGAAGAAGGATGTTGTTTCTATGAAGGAAAATGGTTCTGGGATTCGTAAACAAAAAGAACTAGTGTTGGGAAACCTGCATGAATTGTATCAGGCACTCAAAGATGAACATCCATGGCTGAAAATAGGATTATCGAAGTTCTGCCAGTTGCCACCCAAGAACTATGTACCCATAGTGTGTATGTTTGCAGTATTCACCAAAATGTGAAGCTCATGTTGGAACATTCCGGATGTAATGTGTTGACACATGCTGCAGGCTGTCAACTTAGCACTTACACACACTGTCTTACTCGGATCATTTGTAATCCCACACTGTCAGAATGCTGTATGTCCACTTGTGAAAACTACCCATGTACACATTCTATCATGACACATGTGCAACAGTTGTTTGGTGAAATAACATATAAACTGTGGACATGTGCAGTTAGAACAACTCTCCAGACAAGTGTATCACCTGTGGAAGACTTCTTGGAAAACCTTGAAGACAAATTAGAATAGCTTCTATTGCGTTCCTTCACAACCATCCAAAAGTTGAAATTTCTACAAAATCTGAAGGAGACACTTGATGACAATGAACACATTGTAATATGTGATTTTTCTGGAAATTGTGCATTTGTTGCAGGATGAGGTGCTGGGGTTTCATTGGAACAATGCACAGGCCATCATTGATTCCTGTGTCGTTTATTATAGACATCTAGGAAACCCTGCAGTTGATCACATTTCCTCTGTTATAATATCAGAATGCCTTAAACATGACACATTGAGTGTTCATCTTTTATATCTTCACTTGGTTAGCTTCATGAGATCCATTTCCATAGAACACCCAAGTGCATGTACTACTTCTAGATGGTGCTGCAGCCCAGTATAAGAAGCACAAGAATTTTGTCAACATAACTTTTCATCAGGCTGACTTCAACATTTCTGCAGAGTGGCATTTATTTATTTATTTATTGTTCCATGAGACCAAATTAAGGAGAAGTCTCCATGGTCATGGAACGAGTCAATACATGAAATTATAACACTATAGTAGAAACAGATAAAATGAAATATAAAAAACATATTCAGGTGACAAGTCGTAAGTTTAAATAAAGAAAATCAACAATGTCACACTGGAATTTGCTCAATTTCTTAGCTCTTCCAGGAGCTCCTCGACAGAATAGAAGGAGTGAGCCATGAGGAAACTCTTCAGTTTAGACTTAAAAGAGTTTGGGCTACTGCTAAGATTTTTGAGTTCTTGTGGTAGCTTGTTGAAAATGGATGCAGTAGAATACTGCACTCCTTTCTGCACAAGACTCAAGGAAGTGCATTCCACATGCAGATTTGATTTCTGCCTAGTATTAACTGAGTGAAAGCTGCTAACTCTTGGGAATAGGCTAATATTGCTAACAACAAACGACATTAAAGAAAATATATACTGTGAGGGCAATGTCAGAATTCCCAGACTATTGAATAGGGGTCGACAAGAGGTTCTCGAACTTACACCACATATAGCTCGAACAGCCTGTTTTTGAGCTAAAAATACCCTTTTGAATCAGAAGAATTACCCCAAAAAATAATACCATATGACATAAGCGTATGCAAATATGCAAAGTAGACTACTTTTCGTGTTGAACTGTCACTTATTTCAGATACTGTTCTAATGGTAAATAAAGCAGCATTTAGTTTCTGAACAAGATCCTGGACATGGGCTTTCCACAACAGCTTACTATCTATCCGAACGCCTAGGAACTTGAACTGTTCTGTCTTGCCACATCATATGGCAAAGGATCATGTGATGGTATTGCTGGTATCAAGAGTCTTGCTGCCTGTGCCAGTCTGCAGCAGTGCAAATAACAACTCTCATACAATGACACCCAGACAGTTGCTTGAATGGTGCTCAAAGAACATTGCAGTGTGTCATTTCCATTGTCCAACTAACAGTGAGAACAGCAAAAGGGCTAATGTATTTCCTTTCACCAAAAGATGCAGAAAAAGTGTTATATGTTGTTTCATTGGTTCATGGGCATTGCATTGGACAGTGTTGTGGAAGCTGCACAGTGTTTCAATGACACAGTTGCTCATCACCTTCAGGTGCTTACTGATGTGCTGCTGCAATATATGATGAATAGCTAGAAAAGTCCCCCCAATGAACCATGGACCTTGCCGTTGGTGGGGAGGCCTGCGTGCCTCAGCGATACAGATAGCCGTACCATAGGTAAAACCACAACGGAGGGGTATCTGTTGAGAGGCCAGACAAACAGCCTTGTTGTGCTGGTACTGCGAACGGCTGAAAGCAAGGGGAAACTACGGCCGTAATTTTTCCCGAGGGCATGCAGCTTTACTGTATGATTAAATGGGTAAAATATTCTGGAGATAAAATAGTCCCCCATTCGGATCTCCGGGCGGGGACTACTCAAGAGGATGTCGTTATCAGGAGAAAGAGAACTGGCGTTCTACGGATCGGAGCGTGGAATGTCAGATCCCTTAATCGGGCAGGTAGGTTAGAAAATTTAAAAAGGGAAATGGATAGGTTAAAGTTAGATATAGTGGGAATTAGTGAAGTTCGGTGGCAGGAGGAACAAGACTTCTGGTCAGGTGACTACAGGGTTATAAACACAAAGTCAAATAGGGGTAATGCAGGAGTAGGTTTAATAATGAATAGGAAAATAGGAATGCGGGTAAGCTACTACAAACAGCATAGTGAACGCATTATTGTGGCCAAGATAGATACGAAGCCCACACCTACTACAGTAGTACAAGTTTATATGCCAACTAGCTCTGCAGATGACGAAGAAATTGAAGAAATGTATGATGAAATAAAAGAAATTATTCAGATAGTGAAGGGAGACGAAAACTTAATAGTCATGGGTAACTGGAATTCGAGTGTAGGAAAAGGGAGAGAAGGAAACGTAGTAGGTGAATATGGATTGGGGCTAAGAAATGAAAGAGGAAGCCACCTGTTAGAATTTTGCACAGAGCACAACTTAATCATAGCTAACACTTGGTTTAAGAATCATGATAGAAGGTTGTATACATGGAAGAATCCTGGAGATACTAAAAGGTATCAGATAGATTATATAATGGTAAGACAGAGATTTAGGAACCAGGTCTTAAATTGTAAGACATTTCCAGGGGCAGATGTGGACACTGACCACAATCTATTGGTTATGACCTGTAGATTAAAACTGAAGAAACTGCAAAAAGGTGGGAATTTAAGGAGATGGGACCTGGATAAACTGAAAGAACCAGAGGTTGTACAGAGTTTCAGGGAGAGCATAAGGGAACAATTGACAGGAATGGGGGAAAGAAATACAGTAGAAGAAGAATGGGTAGCTTTGAGGGATGAAGTAGTGAGGGCAGCAGAGGATCAAGAAGGTAAAAAGACGAGGGCTAGTAGAAATCCTTGGGTAACAGAAGAAATACTGATTGTAATTGATGAAAGGAGAAAATATAAAAATGCAGTAAATGAAGCAGGCAAAAAGGAATACAAACGACTCAAAAATGAGATCGACAGGAAGTGCAAAATGGCTAAGCAGGGATGGCTAGAGGACAAATGTAAGGATGTAGAGGCTTATCTCACTAGGGGTAAGATAGATACTGCCTACAGGAAAATTAAAGAGACCTTTGGAGAGAAGAGAACCACTTGTATGAACATCAAGAGCTCAGATGGAAACCCAGTTCTAAGCAAAGAAGGGAAAGCAGAAAGGTGGAAGGAGTATATAGAGGGTCTATACAAGGGCAATGCACTTGAGGACAATATTATGGAAATGGAAGAGGATGTAGATGAAGATGAAATGGGAGATACGATACTGCGTGAAGAGTTTGACAGAGCACTGAAAGACATGAGTCGAAACAAGGCCCCCGGAGTAGACAACATTCCATTGGAACTACTGACGGCCTTGGGAGAGCCAGTCCTGACAAAACTCTACCATCTGTATGAGACAGGCGAAATACCCTCAGACTTCAAGAAGAATATAATAATTCCAATCCCAAAGAAAGCAGGTGTTGACAGATGTGAAAATTACCGAACAATCAGTTTAATATGCCACAGCTGCAAAATACTAACATGAATTCTTTACAGACGAATGGAAAAACTAGTAGAAGCCGACCTCGGGGAAGATCAGTTTGAATTCCGGAAAAATACTGGAACACGTGAGGCAATACTGACCTTACGACTTATCTTAGAAGAAAGATTAAGGAAAGGCAAACCTACGTTTCTAGCATTTGTAGACTTAGAGAAAGCTTTTGACAATGTTGACTGGAATACTCTCTTTCAAATTCTAAAGGTGGCGGGGGTAAAATACAGGGAGCGAAAGGCTATTTACAATTTGTACAGAAACCAGATGTCAGTTATAAGAGTCGAGGAACATGAAAGGGAAGCAGTGGTTCGGAAGGGAGTAAGACAGGGTTGTAGCCTCTCCCTGATGTTATTCAATCTGTATATTGAGCAAGCAGTAAAGGAAACAAAAGAAAAATTCGGAGTACGTATTAAAATCCATGGAGAAGAAATAAAAACGTTGAGGTTTGCTGATGACATTGTAATTCTGTCAGAGACAGCAAAGGACTTGGAAGAGCAGTTGAACGGAATGGATGGTGTCTTGAAGGGAGGATATAAGATGAACATCAACAAAAGCAAAACGAGGATAATGGAATGTAGTCAAATTAAGTCGGGTAATGTTGAGGGTATTAGATTGGGAAATGAAACACTTAAAGTAGTAATGGAGTTTTGCTATTTGGGGAGCAAAATAACTGATGATGGTCGAAGTAGAGAGAATATAAAATGTAGACTGGCAATGGCAAGGAAAGCGTTTCTGAAGAAGAGAAATTTGTTAACATCGAGTATAGATTTAAGTGTCAGGAAGTCATTTCTGAAAGTATTTGTATGGAGTGTAGCCATGCATGGAAGTGAAACATGGACGGTAAATAGTTTGGACAAAGAAGAGAATAGAAGCTTTTCAAATGTGGTGCTACAGAAGAATGCTGAAGATTAGATGGGTAGATCACATAACTAATGAGAAAGTATTGAATAGGATTGGGGAGAAGAGAAGTTTGTGGCACAACTTGACCAGAAGAAGGGATCGGTTGGTAGGACATGTTCTGAGGCATCAAGGGATCACCAATTTAGTATTGGAGGGCAGCGTGGAGGGTAAAAATCGTAGGGGGAGACCAAGAGATGAATACACTAAGCAGATTCAGAAGGATGTAGATTGCAGTAGGTACTGGGAGATGAAGAATCTTGCACAGGATAGAGTAGCATGGAGCGCTGCATCAAACCAGTCTCAGGACTGAAGACCACCACAACAACAACAACAACAACAACAACAACAGCTAGAAAAGTGCATGTGCCAAGAGGTACTCTAGATGATTAATTGAGCAGGACAACATCCAGTGCCCTCTGCGAGAGAAACAGACCGTAGTCTTTGCATTCACAGCATGGAAAAAGTGTGGCTGCAAATTGTGGACCTTTGCATGCATGGACACTGTACTGGCATCCAGTTTAAGTGTGCAGACTACAATTGTCTGTCTGTGTTGACTCGGATTCATTCGTCTGTGGCTGTTGATGCCTTAGTGCTACCAATGCTGGTTCCCATGCCTTGCCGAGTTGAAATCCTGTGTCTCTGTTGATCAGATCATTACTTATATGTATTTCAACTGCTGCTTTAGTGATGGGGTCCCAATATGTGGAAGTGGATGAAAGGATCATTGGCTCTCTGTAGTTCGTGCTGTGTCCCATACCAAGACAGTGTTCAGCCACAGCAGACTTTTTTGCTGACCTAATCTAATGTGACATCTTGTGTTCAGTGCATCCATCCTTGACAGTGCAACAAGTCTGGCCACTGTTTGATTTCCCACACTGCCAAGGGACTTTATATATCCTTGGTCGCCTTAGACCTAGATTATCTTTAACAGGACCCAGCATAGTTTGCACTCGCGCTGTAAGGTGTGCCAATCTTAAAGGACACGTCACCAGCAAAGGGTAGAAAAACCATCCTCGTGGAGTTTTCCTTTTCTTCTGGTTGTTCTTGAGAATTAGTGCTTGCAGGTTGAAATGCATTATGAATCTGTTTATCAGAGTACCTGTTTTGTACGAACATAGAGCAAAGATGGCTAAGCTCTGCTGATAAGCTCCCTGCATCTGAGATAATTCTGGCCCTTTGAACAAGAGTCTGTAACACACCCCTGGATAGAGGTGGGTGATGGCAGCTCGCACCTCATAGATATTGGTCAGTGTGAGCTGGTTTATGTAGCATGCTGTGACGCAAGGAACCATCTTGTTTTGTGCAGAGCAAGACATCTAAGAATGGGAGGTCTCTATTTTTCTCTGCTTTCATGGTGAAGCAAATGCTTTGATGGATGGCGTTAAGGTGTTCCAGAACGGCATGAAGCATTGCTGCTCTATGTGTCTAAACTACAAAGGTGTCATTCACATATCTCCAGAAACATTTAGGTTTTCAGCACCACTGCAGGATTCAGTGTACTCTAGTCTCCAGAAGGATCCTACTGATGCAGTACAACGGAAGACATCTGTGCTCCTCAAATCCAGCCACTTTTGTGGTTATCTTAAAAAGAGCTTAAGAGTACAAGCACCAGTTCCACCACAACTGTATAGGCTGCCTAAGATCCATAAGGAAAGGGTTCCACTTCACCCCATCATGAGGAATGTAGGAGCCCCATCATAGTACCTAGTAAAACATCTGTCTTCTCTTCTGATCCCTTTGGTAGAAAGATGTGAACATCACATTCAAAACTAGGCAGATTTTATACAGTGACTGAAGACTTTACATCTCAAACCAGCTGACTTATTAGTGAGTTTCGGTGTAGTCTCCTTGTTGAAATGAGTATCTCTGGTGGATTCATTACACCTTACAGGAACTAAGTTGAAGGAGGACATCTTACATCTATTCAGACATGTGCTTAGCTTGACTTACTTTTTATTTAATGAACAATATTTTGAGCAACCTGACAGTGTCACTATGGGTAGCCCTTTGTCTCCCATAGTGGTTAATCTTTTTGTGGAAGACTGAGGAAAAAGCACTTCTGTCAGTGGTGTTGAAACCTAAACATTTCTGGATATATGAAGTTTGGCCACATAGAGCAGCAATGCTTCCTGCATTTATGGAACACCTTAACTCCATCCATCCAAGCATTTACTTCAACATGGAAGTGGAGAAACATTGAGACGTCCCATTCTTGTATGTCTAGGTTTGCAGAAAAGTAGACGGTTCCTTGGGACACAGTGTCTTTCGCAAACCAACTCACACTGACCTGTATCTATGAGCTGCCATCACCCATCTCAATGCAGTGGTGTGTTACGGACTCTCATTCATAGGGCTAGAGTTATTTCAGATGCAGGCAGCTTGTCAGCAGAGCTTAGCTATTTTCACTCTGTGTTTGTACAAAACGGGTACCCTGATAAATGGATCCATAATGCATTTCAACCTCCACTCACTAATGCTCAAGAACAGCCATAAGGAACGGAAAACTCCATGAGGATGGTTTTTCTACCCTCTGTTGGTTGCATGTCCTTTAAGATTGGCAGGCTGTTCAAGAAACACCAAATAAAATGTGTTTTACACCCTCCAGTGCCAGTGCAAACTATGCTGGGTTCTGTTAAAGACAACCTAGGTCTAAGGAGGCCAGGGATATGTAAAATCCCATGCCAGGGTGGGAAATCATACATTAGCCAGACTTGTTGTCAAGGATAGATGAGCTGAACATAGGTGACACACCAGATTGGGTCAACCAGAAAATTCTGCTGTGGCTAAACACTCTTGACACGGGACGCAGCATGAACTACGGAGAGGCAAAGATCTTTTCATCCACTTCCACTTACTGGGACTCCACATTAAAGAAACAGTGGAATACGTATAAGTAACGACCTGATCAATAGAGGCACGGTATTTCAACTCAGCAAGGCATGGGAACCAGCATTGGTGATACTAAGCCATCGTCGGCCACTGATGAATAGATCCATGTCAACACAGATAGGGAATTGGAGCCTGCACATGTGCAGGGCCACAATTTGCGACCACGCTTTTTCTTGTATCGCAGATGCAAAGACTGTGGGTTGTTTCTCTGGAAGGGGGCACTGGAGTCTCCGTGCTCTATGATTCACCTACAATGATGTTATAATCCCGCCCTTTGGCCCTGTGCTTTTCTAGTGAGTCAGCGTATATATTGGTGAGCCATTGCAACAACATGTCTGTAAGCACATGAAGATGACAAGCAGCTGTCCACTGAAATTCTGTGCAGCTTCCGCAACATTATCTAACATGATGCCCATGAACCAATGAAGCAGTTACTATGTCGAGAAAATCTCTGATAGTGTTATATGTTGCTTCCCATTATTGAGGCATAGTTTGTCTAGATGATACATTTGTCATATTTGTTTCTGTAAGTCAGAATCTGTTTACCATGCCGCCCATGCATGTGTTTGGCTGGGATGTCTGTATCATGTTTTGCGTCATTGAAGGTCACATGTGAGAGTGTGTGACCTGCTATGGCTTGCTATAGGCCTGTTGACTGTACTATCTTACTGTGCTGTTTTATAACACCACCTTTTTAACAATAAACCTGTTTTTCAGTGCTTTGTGTCATAATGTTGGAGGCTGAATACAATTTAGTTTGCATTAATGCAACACATTGCTGTACTAACATGAAGAGTGACTGACCATACTGCCTTTGATGTATTTGTAAGGTTCAGAATGAATTTTTTGTGTGTCATTTCTTTTGCTGCCTTTACCACCCTTCTAAATATTATTTTATACCTTTTTATGTAATTTATGAAACCTAAATTCTTATTACTTTTCTATTTATTATGTAACCGTCCTTTTCTGGCACTTGATACTTTTAAACCAGCTCTTATCCATTTCAGTTTGCTTGTCTTTTTTTTGTGGGGGATTTAGTGATACTTCGTTAAACACATGCAAAAATAAAAACTCTTATCATAATTTTTGGAACTTGTAGTACAATGACACAATGGCCAGTCTACTTCTTTAAGCCTACAGTTAAAAAAAAAAAAAATCCTTACGCATTGTTTGATGGATGTTTTTCTAATGGCTGATCCATTTATTTTTATTAGCTGCAAATACAGTGCAGAATGATCAGAAATACCTAAATCAATGCAAGATTTTTTTATATCATCGAATGAATAATTTGTCACAATGTTATCTATACAGGTTGCAGACTTGACGTTATTGACAATGCCCAAATAGAGATGGGGATTAGTGTTCATAGCAACTGTGGTTGCTAAAACTCGTAAATCCATCAAGAAAACTAACAGTGTCTTTATGCTGGGAATAGCAGATAAGCAGTTGCTAGCATCCTAGCAAAGTTTAAACTGATTGTGATGCTTGCTCTGGAAAAGTATGTGCTAAGTAAGTGATTTAGGGATGGGAAAGTCCCACCCACTGTAATATAAAAACAAAACTCACAAAATACAGAGGAAAGAGAGATTGTTTCACTCTTGGTTCGAAACAGCACACGGACATGTCAACAGTCAAAAGTTGGCAGAAATTTACATGTCTGCAAAAAGGTAGATGTGCAAAGTGGACAACAAATTCCACAGTCACATGTTAGTGAACGGTCTTATGTAAAATTATTTGTATGTCTACATCTATACTCTGCAAACCACCCTGAGTTGCATGGCAGAGGGTATGTCCAATTGCACCAGTTATCAGAATCTCTTCTGTTCCATTCATGTATGGAGCATGGGAAGAATAATCCAAAGCTTTCAGTATGTCATGTGAGAATAGTGCAAGTTGGGTTTCACATGATCAGTGTTTTCGAAATCCATGCTGGTTGGCATTGAGGAGGTCATCTTGTTCAAGATACCTCATTATGTTTCAGATCCGAATGTGTTCTAAGATTCTACAACAAATCAATGTCAAGGATATTGGACCATAGTTTTATGAATCACTTCTACTACCGTTGTTGTAGACAGGTGTGACCTGTGCCTCCTGTGCCTTTTTCCAAGAACTGGGCATTTTTTTTTCTTCTGAGGGATCTACAATAGATGAAAGCTAGACGAGGGGCTAACTAAGCCACAAATTCAGTATAGAAACTGACAGGGATTGCATCGAGCCCCAGAGCTTTGTTAAATTTTAATAATTTCAGCCTTTCTCAACATCACTGACACCAATATTTTGTTCATATTTTCAGTGGTCAAGGATTACACTGGGGCAATTCTCCTGGGTTTTCTTTTGTAAAGGGACATTTGAATGCAGAGTTAAGTATTTCAGCTTCGGCTTTGCTACCCTCAATTTCAGTTCCTGCCTTATTCACTAGGGACTGGACACTAACTTCGGTGTCACTAAAAGCCTTTACATACAACCAGATTTTCTTTGGTTTATGTGAAAAATCACTGGACAATATTCTGCTATGGTAGTCATTGAAGGCATCACACATTGCTCTCTTGACAGCCAAACGCGTTTCATTCAGCATCTCTCTAGCTATAGCCCTACACTTTGCTATGCAGTAATCTCTTATTTCCTTAGAAGTTTCTTTACAGTGACTGTATAAGTGGGTTGAAGGCTTGTATCCAGTCATTCAGTGACCAATCTTGTCTGGCAGTAGAAGAAAGCAAAAGGAAAGATGAGTTTTAAATTTTCTGTTTAAAAAATCATTGAGACAGGAGGATCATATAGATGTACCATCCGTTGACCATTGTACAGGCTGTCGTACGGAAGGTATAGAAACAGGCATCCCTGGCAATGAGAAGCAACTGATAAGAGTTGAATACAGATAGGTTGCCAGTCTAGATGGAATCCCATTCAGTTTCAACAGTGACCCCTTACTTAGCTTGCATTTATCACGAATCAACACAAAGTCCCAAGTGACTGGAAAAAGTGCAGGTAACTCCTGTATATAAGAAGGGTAAAAGAATGGACCTTCAAAATTACAGACCAATACTTTAACATCAGTTTGTTTCAAAATTATTGAGCATACTCTTAAGACAATCATGTAAATTGTCAGTATTGTGCTATATTTTTCACTGAAAAAGTGTGCTGTAATTGTTAAACTGATTCATTCTTCATCATAGGAAGAAGTCACACTAATGAACCATGGAAGTTAGTTTCATAGTTTCATGTTCCATTGATCATTTTGCGTGGTAAATCCTACTTGTGTGGAAAGAATCGTTTTTCATCCACATCACAAATTAATTTGTAAATATGACTACATGCTGATATTTAGAAGTTAAAAAAAAAAAAAATCAGATGTTAGTGGGCCCCTAATTTCTACCCATCACCTTCTACACATTACAGTAGTAGAAATTCTTCTACAGTATACAAGGAGATGTCAAGTAGAAACTTGTTCAGTTTGTTTTCAGATTCTACTTTGCTGTGTGTCAGACATTTTATATCACTGGGCAAGTGATCAGAAATTTTAGTTGTAGCATTGTGCAGCTCTTTTTGTGCTAAAGTCAATTTGAATTAATGAGTGTCTCATTTTTCCTTCTGGTATATTAATTATATGTATAATCATTCCTTTGGGACTGCAGTAGATTATGTACAACAAAATTCATGAGGGAATGCAGTAAGCAGTAGTGAGAATGCCCAACTTCTTAAACAAATGTCCGGAAGATGATAGTGGGTGAGCACCACACATTATTCTTACAGTGCATTTTCGACCAATGAAGACTTTCTTTCTTAAAGATGAGTTACCCAGATCATTATTCCATATTACATTACTGAATAAAAATATTCAAAATATGTCAAAAATACTTGTTTGTTCCTCCCCAAGATTTGCAATGATTTCTAAGTGCAAATAACTAACTAACTGCCTTTCGATGTGCTGCTGAAATTGCTGCAGGAAATCAAACTGGACAATAAACTGAATAATTATGTGCTGCGTTGAAATATTGGAAGATTTTGCAATTTCTCTTAATGACCTGGTTATAAACAGTGTGTTAAGGGGCTCCGGAACGCCCTATACTTGCAATGTTAAAATAACGCTTATAAATTACATCTTTCCTCACAAAGTATTTGAGGTAAGAAGTTGAACTTTTTACAGATTATTTATTGGAATATGGGCTACAACTTAACACAGGGATTTTACAAAATTTTAGTTCAGTTATTAAAGATGATTTTTTTTCAATTGTAATGAAAATTCACAACATTTTTTTGCAATTTTTTATTTATATATTCAAAAATATACAGTTTTTTGGAAAAAGGCTGTGTTACATTATGCAGAAGGTACTGTGTAACATTTACTGAAAGTTTGAAACAAATATGTTTGGAAGATCCTTAGAAAACATGTAATTAGTATGAGAAAATAAAAGTTTAGGGAATCGAGCGACAAAGATTGGATTAACTTTTTAGTGCATTCCAGGTCCATAGGATGGATTATCTTCATCCTCTGCAAACTCCTCCTCCAGCTTCCTCTTGTTCCTCCTCCTGTTTACTCTTGCTTGTATTTCTAGACTCTTTACAGCCCTGTCTGCAGCCCGAAGGCGTTCCTTGTCTAAAGCAAGCATCGCTCGTACCATGTTAGAATGTTATTATTTACAGTAATAACACATACCTTTGGCTTTCCAACATTTCTCCTTTTCTTAAAAGCCTTCAGAGGATTTCTAATAACTTTACTTTTACTCATTATTATACTTCAACAAAACAGAGACTCAAGAAACAGAATTAATTACGAATATTTTCGAGATAACAACAGAGTAAATAAACATGAAACAATCAACAATCACACCAGCGATGTATATTGAACCATCACAGCTTAGCCACAACACATACTTTATCTCACATCACTAAAATGTACCTGATGAACACGGACGTTAATAATAACACCATTTGACAGCAGTTTAACAGCGCCATAGTGGGTCACGCCCATGTAGAACACATTTCAAAAAAAATTTAAAAATAGTTGTAGTCTTCGGAATTGAATAAATTATATATCTATTAAAAGGTAATAGTCTGCAGATTCAGAAAACGCAAAAAGGTAAAAATTGAACTTCTCATGATTTTGAGCCTTTCCGGAGCCCCTTAAGCCCTGTGAAGGCATGGCACAGGTGTAATATCTAACCAGCATGGTTCATTGTTTCGTTGATTTAATAGTACATACCCTTTTTTGTGTAATAGCCATAGATTCTTATGAAATAAAAGGAAAGCTTTCATATGGGCACTGTTTTTTTATTATTTCATTTTATTTACTGGTATGTCATCTTACAGTGATTATTTATTTCAGTCACAGTTGCAATTTAATGTATCACTTATATATTAACTTATATACCACTTATATATTCACTGAAATAAATAAAAAGCTATAACTTGCCAAAAGTTGCTGCATCTCTCCACAGACAGCATGTCTGCCCATACACGTTATTTTGTTGTGCCTCATTCATGACAATTGTAAAGCCACATGCCCCATATAGGACCAGTAAAGAAACATTTAGAGAAACATTTGTATGAATATCAACAGCTTAGATGGCAAGATAATACTAACTGAAGAAGGGAACACTTAAAGATGAAAGGAATGTATGGAAGGCTACACAAAGGAAACACACATACAGACAACTTGGTGGAAGCCAAAGATGATGCAAACAAAGATGAAATGGATGGTAAGGTATTCACAGAGAACTGAAAGACATAATTTGAAACAAGACACCCTGAGTAGCTGACATTCCCTCAGAATTATTGAGAACCTTGGGAAATAATTTATCAAGACTGCTTGAAGGTGGTAACATATGCCAGGAAAGTAAAACATCGCTCATCATCAACTTCATATTGACATTGAATGAAGTCAAAGGATGGCTTACACACAAGTTCAGATTCTGTCTTGGATTTCGTATGTTGAACATTGTATGTTCTTTGTGCTGGTAGTATTTCACTTGTTTTAATTATTTTATATTCTCAAACATTGTATTGATTACTGTGGTTGGTTGACAAACCTTTTATGCAATTTCTCTTGATCTGTAAATGAAAGCTTAGACTTCGAACTGTGATAATGTTCCAAGTGAAGAGAAGAATTGATGAATATGAGAGGAGAATTGAAGAATATGATAGAATACATCAGCTTTGACCATTGAAGCCATCGACTGGTATGGCGACTACAATGTCATACAGTGATGCATATTTTAAGGCAACTGTGATGTCATACACTGATGCATGTTTTAACTATTGAAGTATACAAATTCTTGGATGAGGATATTCTTACCATTAATGTCTTCAGACTTGAAAATTTCATCCCACAGCAGAAAATAAAAAAATGAAATCATGAAAGTTGTACTTAATTAGTAAAAGAGATTGTCATGATATACCCGTTAGCTTTGCTAAATCGTAATAAAACTTCCAGTGTATGAGAAAGGGGAAGTGAGTCATCAGCATAAATAGAAAATGGAACTATCATATTATTCTCCTTTGCAAAGATCCATTACAAATTTATAAGAAACCAAAGCGTCTTGGGATTAATATAAAACAATATAGAAAATAATTTATTGACAAAGAAATGACTGCGCGAACATACCAAAAAGAGAACAGTGTCATTCTTGCGACTTTATTACTTCTGGATGAGCATAACAAATTTTGCTGTCTAATAATCATGAGTAGAATGAACCAGTCTTTTACTTAACAGAACTTGAAAGTAGGAGAGAGTTGCTAGCAGAGCAATTGCGATGGTGGGTCCTGAGTCGTTTCGGGGTACCTAATTAAGTGATAGTGTTACCTACAAAAGGCAATGATCCAGGATTGAGAACTGATGAGGCACTCAGTTTTAACCCATCAGTAAGTTAGGCAATAAGTAATTTGAAGATGCAATGTTGTCACTGTAGACACACACTTTGTTTCCTGAAGTAATAATATCTGGCCACACAGGGTAAATAATAATGGTTAACATTAAAAGCATCTAGTAATATAAGATGAGCATATTAATTTTGTGGAAACCAAGAATAATTATTCTTTTGGGTTGACATTGTGTGTATTGTTATTGGTTTACTGTTGCAGGTTGGCGAGATTTTTGCTGCAGCTGGTGCAGCATTCAATAAACTAGGTGAACTAACAATGCAGCTTCACCCCACAGCTGATTCTCCAGCTGGGTAAGATTATTTTAGAGATGGGGAGTTCACTTCAGTAATTTTTGACATGATAATTTGATACAGTAGAGCTGTGTTGTGACCTTCAGTCCAGAGAATGGTTTGATGCAGCTCTCCATGCTACTCTATCCTGCGCAAGCTTCTTTATCTCCGAGTAACTACTGCAACCTAAATTCTTCTGAATATTTTTAGTGTATTCATGTCCTGGTCTCCCTCTATGATTTTTACCCTCCATGCTTCCCTCCAATACTAAGTTGATGATCCCTGCCCCAGAACATGTCCTACCAACCGATCCCTTCTTCTAGTCAAGTTGTGCCACAAATTTCTCTTCTCCCCAGTTCTTTTCAGAACCTAATCTTCAGCATTCTTTTGTAGTACCACATTTCAGAAGCTTCCATTTTCTTCTTGTCTAAAACTATTTATCATCCATGTTTCACTTCCATACATGGGTACACTCTATACAAATACTTTCAGAAAAGACTTCCTGACATGTAAATCTATAATCAGTGTTAACAAATTCCTCTTCTTCAGAAACGCTTTCCTTGCCATAGCCAGTCTACATTTTATATCCTACCTCCTTCGGCCTCCCCCTGCGGGTCCGGGGGTAAGAATAGGCCCGAGGTATTCCTGCCTGTCGTAAGAGGAGACTAAAAGGAGTTTCATGTTTCGGCCTTTATGTGATGGTCCCCTGTAGGGTTTGACCTCCATTCTTCAAAATTTTCCCGATGAGCGAGCCAATTGGGTAAGGGTGCCTTACATGCTGCATTGTGTCCATCGTACATTGAGATCTTTAGCCCACTTTCTCGTTGTCACATTTCAGTCCCGCTCATTCTCCATCTCTTGGGTGAGGACACATTCCTGGGTGCGTTTTCTACCGTGCACTAAGCAGTGTTGCTTTCTGCATCGACGATGACCATGGACTTCTTTACACCTGATATCCAGCATAGTAGCCAGTCCGTTGTGGTGGGGCTGCTATGTACCCTGTTTGTTGTAGCCCCCTGACCACACAGGGATCGCTCTGCTGATGCCCGCGCTGTTAACTCCCCACGCATACCAAGGGGTAGATGCCCATCCCCCTGTGGCATCGGGACTCCTGGCAGTGGCCATCTGCCAGATGGCCTTTGCTGCACCCATGGGGAGGGCCCCTGGTCAGAGTGGGTGGCATCAGGGTGGATGACACGCGATGAAGTGTAGTCCATCATCTCTTGCTGGTGGTGAAGCATCAGCAGTCTCTAAGCTTTCAGGAGCTCAATTCAACGCACAGAAGTACGACCCCAAATCATTCCCCTCCCTGGCCACACCATGGGAGTAACATCAGGCTAAGGATGGCAGCAGATCTTATTCGCCCCGGTACCTTGTATGTTCGAGAGCTGATGAGGAATCTTTCATGACGATGAAGCCTCAGTTTTTATTGAACATTTAGAGGACAAGTTTGGGGAGGTGGAGAGATTGTCCAGAATGAGATCTGGGTCAGTCTTGATCAAAACAGCATTCTCTGCCAAGGCACGGATGTTACTCACTTGTCACAAGCTGGGAGACGTTTCTGCAACCATCACACCACATAAGAGCTTAAATGTGGTCCAGGGTATCATATATCACAGGGACCTGCTTTTGCAGTCTGACGATAAGCTGCATGCCAGTTTAGAGCAGTGAGGTGTACATTTCGTCCGGCATGTCCACCGGGGTCCGAGGGATAATCTGGTTGCCACCAGTGCCTTCATCTTGGCCTTCAAGGGTGATACATTGCCTGAGAAGGTCAAGATGATGGTCTACCCCTGTGGTGTAAAGCCCTATACCCCTCTCCTGATGCGATGCTTTAAGTGCTGAAAGTTCGGCCATATGTCTTCCTGCTGTACTTCCAGCATCACATGTCGAGATTGCGGACGCCCATCATGTCCCAATACTCCATGTGCCCCACCTCACATCTGTGTCAACTGTGGAGAGCACCATTTGCCTTGCTTGCCAGACTGCAGGATTCTCCAGAAAGAAAGGAAATTCATGGAATACAAGACCTTGGACCAACTGACGTACTCGGAGACTGAGAGAAAATTTGAACGCCTGCATCCTGTACGTTTGACATCATCTTATGCCGCCGCTGCAACATTTCTGGCACCATCAGCTCCGCCAACCCCAGTCACTTCTCAGAGCCGGAAGACTACACCGGCCCCTTGATGGTGGGGGGGCAGTTCCCTCCTTGTTGCTCCCGCACCACCTACTTCGGGAGGAACACCCCCTGAACTATCAGGGATGTCTGTCCCCACTTCTAAGCCGGAGAAGCGTAAGTCTTCTTCGGCTTCTCTCGTTAGGAAGGGGTCCCTTGGGTCACTCCCTTCCCAGGTTTCTGCTAGTGGGAAAGATGACACCTGCCAGTGGCTGAAGAGCTCAAAAGTAGCTGGTCGTAGGTCTTCACGCTCATCCTCAGTCCTGGAGACTGAGCCAGTGAAGCCCTCCCAGGCAGGGAAATCCAAGGAGCAGCAAGAGAAATCCAAAAAGAAGACCCCTAAGACCATGGAAATTGCGGTGGCATGACATGTAGATTCTGGTGTCTGCTGAGGACCTAGATCTCGCAAGATCCTCAGACACAATGGATATAGACTGCTCAGGCAATAAGTCGGTGGCAGCAGGTGACCCTGAGGCGTAAACAGCCTCATTGAACGTTCCATGCCTTGACTGTGGGAGTGTGATTCATGGTTTGGCGACACCCTCAGCATTGCATTTGCTTGACCCATTGCACCATTGCAGAGTTCGACTAGTGACAGGAGCTTTTAGAACGAGTCCGGTGACAAGCGTACTGGTGGATGCTGGAGTTCCTCCATTGAAGATCAGACGTACACAACTGCTCGCCAATTACTTTGCACACATTCATAGCTCTTCTGAACATCCTAATCATCGTCTTCTTTTCCCAACCACGCCGGTTCATCTGCTGTATAGGCAGCCCAGGTCAGGGCTAACGATTGCGGTTCGCGTACGATCGCTTCTGTCTGAACTGAAGTCCTTCCCTTCACCACCTCTCCTCAAAGTCCATTCACGTACACCTCCATGGTGTAGCTGAAGGCTGAAGCTTTGCCTGGACCTTTCGTGTGGCCCTAAGAATTCTGTTAACCCTGCGGCTCTCTGCTGTCACTACCTCTTGATTCTTGAAGTGTTCCGGGGCTCTGAAGTGGTTTACACCGACGGCTTGATGGCTGATGGTAATGTTGGCTTTGCCTTTGTCCACAGTGGCCATATTGAACAGTATTCCTTGCCCAATGGCTACAGTGTATTCACTCCAGAGCTGGTGGCCATATCTCGTGCACTTCAGTATATCCGTTCATGCCCCGAGGAATCGTTTCTACTGACTCCTTGAGCAGCCTACAAACAATCGACCAGTGCTACCCTTGCCATCCTTTGGTGGCATCCATCCAGGAGTCCATCTATGCCCTGGACTGGTTCCGTCGTTCACTGGTGTTTGTGTGGACCCCAGGACACGTCTCATCCCAGGCAATGAACTTGCCGACAGGCTATGCAGAAACTGCTTCTGGAGACAGGGATCCCTGAACCTGACCTGCGTTCTGACTTACGCCACAGGGATTTTCAGCTTTGGGAGATGGAATGGTATAACAATATGCACAACAAACTGCGTGTCATTAAAGAGACTTCGAATGTGTGGAAGTCTTGCTTGTGGGCCTCTCGGAGGGATCAGTTGTCCTCTGTCGGCTCTGCATTGGCCACACTTCGGCGACCCACGGTTACTTGTTGCGCCATGAAGACCCACCTCAGTTTTGGTGCGGTGCCCGGTTGACATTGGCCCATATTCTGGTGCACTGTCCCACTTTGACTGCCCAGCAATGAAATCTTGAGTTACCGGACTCGTTGCCGCTCATTTTGTCTGACAAAGCCTCATTGGCTGGTTTAATATTACGTTTTATTCGTGAGGGTTGGTTTTATCATTTGATCTAAGTTTTTGCACATGTCCTGTGTGCCTCTGTGTCCTCCACCTTCGTGCTTTTAGGATGGAAATTTTAATGTGTTGCAGAGTGGCTGGCTTTTCCTTTTTATTCTCATGGTCGGCCAGCCACTGTAATTTGCATACGTATTTTACTCTCTTCTGTTTCTAGCGTCTCTGTTGTTTTATTGTCCTCTTTTGTTCCTTTTAGTGTTCATTGCCTTTCCTTCATTCTTGTGGTTTTTGCTTTCTTTTGGTTTTGTGTTATATGTCTTGTTTGTTTTATTCTCACACTTGTGGCATTGTTTTATTAGGAACAAGGGACCGATGACCTCGTAGTTTGGTCCCTTCCCCCCTCTTTTAAACCAACCAACCAACCAACCAACCAACCAACCAACCAACCAACCAGCCTCCTTCGACCATCATTAGTTATTTTGCTCCCCAAATAGCAAAACTCCTTTACTACTTTAAGTGTCTCATTTCCTAATCTAATTCCCCTCAGCATCACCCGACTTAATTCGACTACATTCCATTATCCTCGTTTTGCTTTTGTTGATGTTCATCTTATATCCTCCTTTCAAGACACTGTCCATTCTGTTCAGCAGCTGTTCCAGGTCCTTTGCTGTCTCTGACAGAATTACAGTGTCATCAACAAACCTCAGAGCTTTTATTTCTTCTCCATGGATTTTAATTCCTACTCCTATTTTTTCTTTTGTTTCCTTTACTACTTGCTCAATATACAGACTGAATAACGTCAGAGATGTTTCCTTTCATGCCCCTCTTATAACTGCCATCTGGTTTCTGTACAAATTGTAAATAGCCTTTCACTCCCTATGTTTAACCCCTGCCACCTCTGAAATTTGAAAGAGAGTATTCCAGTCAACATTGTCGAAAGCTATCTCTAAGTCTACAAATGCTAGAAAAGTAGGTTTGCCTTTTCTTAATCTACCTTCTAAGATAAGTCGTTGGGTCAGTATTGCCTCACGTTTTCTAACATTTCTATGGAATTCAAACTGATCTTCCCTGATGTTGGTTTCTACCAGTTTTTCCACACGTCTGTAAAGAATTCGTGTTAGTATTTTGTAGCCGTGACATATTAAACTGATGGTTCAGTAATTTTCACACCTGTCAACACTTGCTATCTTTGGGATTGGAATTATTATATTCTTCTTGAAGTCTGAGGGTATTTACCCTGTCCCAAACGTCTTGCTCACCAGATAGTAGAGTTTTGTTATGCCTGGCTCTCCCAAGGCTATCAGTAGTTCTAATGGAATGTTGTCTACTCCCAGGGTCGTGTTTCGACTCAGGTCTTTCAGTGCTCTGTCAAACTCTTCATGCAATATCATATCTCCCATTTCATCTTCATCTATGTTCTCTTCCATTTCCTTAATATTGCCTTGAAGTACATCTCCCTTGCATACTTGTAGACCCTCTATATACTCCTTCCATCTTTCTGTCTTCCCTTCTATGTTTAGAACTGATTTACCACCTGAGATCTTGATATTCATACAAGTGGTTCTCTTTTCTCCAAAGGTCTCTTTAATTTTCCTGTAGACAGTATGTCTCTTACCCCTAGTGATATATGCCTCTACATCCTTGCATTTGTCCTGTAGCCATCCCTGCTTAGCCATTTTGCACTTCCTATCGATCTCATGTTTGAGATGTTTCTATTTCTTTTTGCCTGTTTCATGTACAGCATTTTTATATTTTCTCCTTTCATCAGTTAAATTCAGTATCTCTTTTGTTATCCAAGGATTTCTACTAGCCCTTGTCTTTTGTCTTTTTACCTGCTTGATCCTCTGCTGCCTTCACTATTTCATCTCTCAAAGCTACCCATTCTTCTTATACTGTGTTTCTTCCCCCCGTTCTTGCCAGTCATTTTCTAATGCTCTCTCTGAAACTCTCTACAACCTGTGGTTCTTTCAGTTTATCCAGGTCCTATCTCTGTAAATTCCTGCCTTTTTGCAGTTTCTTCAGTTTTAATCTAAGTTCATAACCAATAGATTGTGGTCAGAGTCCACATCTGCCCCTGGAAATGTCTTACAATTTCAAACCTGGTTCCTAAATCTCTGTCTTACCATTATATAATCTATCTGAAACTTTCAATTGTCTCCAGGTCTCTTCCACATGTACTGTCTTCTTTCATGATTCTTAAAGCAAGTGTTAGCTATGATTTAAGTTACGCTTTGTGCAAAATTCTACCAGGCGGCTTCCTCTTTCATTCCTTACCCCCATTCCGTATTCACCTACTACTTTTCCTTCTCTTCCTTCTCCTACAATCGAATTCCAGTCCCCCATGATTATAAAATTTTCTACTGTCTTTACTACCTGAATAATTTCTTTTACCTCATCATACATTTCATCAATCTCTTCGTCATCTGTGAAGCTGGTTAGCATATAAACTTGTACTACTTTGGTAGGTGTGGGTTTCATGTCTGTCTTTGCTACAATAATGCGTTCACTATGTTGTTCATAGTAGCTTACCCATGCTCCTATTTTTTTTAAATTCATTATTAAACCTACTCTTGCATTACCCCTATTTGATTTTGTATTTATAACCCTGTATTCACGTGACCAGAAGTCTTGTTCCTCCTGCCACCGAACTTCACTAATTCCCACTATATCTAGCTTTAACCTTTTCATTTCCCTTTTTAAATTCTCTAACCTACCTGCCCGATTAAGGGATGTGACATTCCATGCTCCTCATCAGACAATTTTTAGCTTCATTTCCATAATCTGCCACCACCAAACCACCCTTTTAATACATCCTCACGTAGTTTTTTCGAAATTTTCCCGTAGGGATATGTGTGTGTGTGCGAGTGTATACCTGTCCTTTTTTCCCCCTAAGGTAAGTCTTTCCGCTCCCGGGATTGGAATGACTCCTTACCCTCTCCCTTAAAACCCATATCCTTTTGTCTTTCCTTCTCCTTCCCTCTTTCCTGACGAGGCAACCGTTGGTTGCGAAAGCTAGATTTTTGTGTGTATGTTTGTGTTTGTTTGTGTGTCTATCGACCTGCCAGCGCTTTTGTTTGGTAAGTCTCATCATCTTTCTTTTTAAGTATATTTTTCCCACGTGGAATGTTTCCCTCTATTATATATATATATATATATATATATATATATATATATATATATATATATATATATATATATATAAAATGAAATGTTGTATTTCATTATTTATTCTTTTAGTTGTTATTTATTTGTCAGGCTATACATTCAATACAGTTCGTAGTGCATTTTCAACAGTTCATAATAAATTTGTAATCAGTTTTCAAAAATTTATACTTCAACATTAATGGAATATGTTACTTTACTTCTGTTATTGTCTCTGTGTTGTTTTCCTTTACAAAAGCACATGTGCCCATAGTACAAGCTAACAGCTGCAGTTATGTTATATGTTGAAGGTGAGCACTACCAAGACCAATCAATCAACTAGGAAACTATTGTTGAGCTGTTGTTTCACCTGTAAGGTGTTGTATGCAGAGGCTTCATCATGCCAGAAGTAAATTGCATTATTTGTAGCCCAGGGAGTACCCTTCAGTTGTGTCATTCATTCCTCCAAAATAAAAGTCACAGAGTACTGTCTCAAACTTGAAGATGTTGCACATACTGTAGGGGTCAAAATGGCAGAAGCTTTTTGCATGTAATGATTGCCATACATATAATGTATGTATGCAGACTGAAGCCATGTATGAAAATTTGTACCAAGGCTGGTATTCATATCCGAGTCTCCTGCTCACTAGGCAGTTGTACTAACTATGCCACACTGCACAGTGACTTTGCACAACTGCGTGGACTAACCTAGCATGCCTCTTTCCTCAATCCAAATACCTTTCCGTGCTTCAGCCTACTTGATACACCCTGTACACCTGAACAGCATTGCAGAGTTAATCCAACTGTATTGGAATAGCAGCTCAGCCTTGAATGGGTAAGGCGGATTGCGCCTTCATCAAATGAAATACCAAGTAGGCTGAAGAGTGAATGGAAATCAGGACTGAGGAGGGAGGTGTGTGAGTGTAGTCAATGCCACTGTGTCAGAGTGGAATAGTGATTAGCACATCTACATAGTGATCAGGAGACCCAGGTTTGAATCTCGGTCGTGGTACACATTTACATTTGGTGCTTCAGCCTGTGTATGTACAGCACAGGTGTTTGGACGTGAAAAGGTTTTGGGATCCACATAGATTCACATGTACCGTACACGTGTTGGTGAAGCACTAGATGTGCAGGAGGTGGTTGCATGCTAGTGGCAGAACTGTGACGGATGCTATTGTTAATGTGTTGTTGTTCTGCTCATGTGTTGAACTCATCCAGATGCAGATGTTGATTAGGCAGTTCACTCCTTTCATGCAATGTGTTAAGTTGGAAAGTGCAGTTAGCATTCTTTAACAGAATAAGATACACTGCCATTGCATTGTCTTTTATTTGAATAGATTATCCATTTATAATTAGCATTTTTATTGTGCTCTTAATGTAATTGTAGTCAAGTATGTGTATTGGTTCTTTACAATTTTAAAATAGTTGTTTACATACTAAAACTATTCAATGTGTCTTCTACAAACAATTGATAGTCCTTCAATGTGAATCACTTATTTTCTTTTCATTGTTTCACTCTTTTGTTTGTTCATTAGTAGTACTGCGTGTTGGCACTGTTGACTTAAATTATTTACTGGTATAACACAGTAAAAAAATTTCTTTTTTTTTGTGGCAGTAAATGGACTGATGAAGAAATAGAAATGCTTCGGCAGGCTGTCAAACACTTTGGTGAAGAACTTACGAAAATAAGTGAGCACATTAAGGGCAGAACTGTGTAAGTTAATGTAGCATGTGGGATCTTTTTCACTGACAAGTTTGTGCTGCTCCAAGCAGACCCAGTTTTCTTTATTTTATAACCATTATAATACACTTTAAGTTTGAAAGTTTTTATGGTCCATGATGCTAGGACTAACGAAGTAGTTTTTTGTGGACCAATGTTTGTTCAGTATCGAGCTAGTTACGAGGTGAAAGGTCATTTAACTCCAAAACTGTGAAGAATTTAGTGACGTGTCAGATTAACAATGCAGGGGTGAATGAACAGACAGTTTACATACTTAACAAGGAAGACTTTATAAAAATAAACCTATATTAATGTTTCAGACTAGTTTCTTTTCTTCTAAATATATTTTTGTCTTACGATTCACTAAATGTTATATCCTTGTTATTTGTGGAAGATTATTGTGTAACGCTGGTACACAAAAAGGAATACAGATTTTATTGGTAGCTGATGTCAGCAAAACTCATATTCTAATAGTTCAAGTGGATTAAACTGTACAAACAGATTACGACAAGAGAACTCTAGAAGTAATGTTAATTTGATGAACTGAAGGGGGAAGATCAATGTGGAAATGAGTGATCACAGATTAATTAGTCCCATAATTATTGGTTGCTGCATTGCATTTTACCCTCTATTGCATGATGTTATTTTTTTAACAAACTGGTAGTTTATGTATATTGTTAAAGAAACCACTTGTTTATGCATTGTTGTGACAGGTCATCACAAATGAATTGGGCTCTGAACAGTTGATAAATGTCATGGTTATTGCACTTGAAACATGTAAGAATTGAAATATATTTACAGACTAAATGAACACTTATCTTTTGTTATACAACTTCTCCTTTGCTGTGACTGTGGGTCATGTTAAAATTAGATACATTAATAGAACCACTCTGAAACTTGTGATGAAACAGACTGTCATTGGTAATACAATTCGAAGCACTGTTCAGTAGAAACTCTCTTGTGTAGCACTGTTCATTCAGTAGAAACTCTTTCTTGTAACACTATTCTAAGACAACGTTCACAAACATATGCAAGGGCTTGCATATTAACCTCAAGAGTGTAACTGGTTGTCGCTAACTCTGTTCTTGCCAGACGCGGTACTCCTCTTGCTGCTTTCTGTGGGCTAGGCATTGACTGGAATGAGCCTGGCATAGAACAAACCTCGTGTGTGTGCGTGTGTGTGTGTGTGTGTGTGTGTGTCGGTCTATTTCAAGGCAGCCCACCGATGGTGGCGTGGAGAACTTCTGTGGGCGTGTCTCGCTACTTGTCTCATTGCTGTAGCCAGTGATCCTCTGGTAGCAAGGAGCATCTTTGTGGTGTTGACAGTAGATGCCAGCACCACACCTATCAACTACACCACATTCATGATGATGCTGTTTGGCAGTGCACACAGACTCGCCACATTGAGGTAGACTGTGACTAGCGTCATTATGTGGGCAGAAACAGTTCAAAATCCATGATCTTCACTGAAGGTCGCAAGTACATAAACACTCTTGAAAGCAGCTGAAAGAGTGAGTTACTGCTGCCACTTATATCATGCCTAGTCAGTTTTGTAAGGTATGTAAAATGAGAGCACAGATTATGTTTCTGTGTCTCTGTAATTTTACGGTTAATAATTAATCAATGTTTCTGGTTTGTTGCCATATGGCAACAAATCTAAAATACTGAATAAATCAAAATTTCCATGTTCAACCTCTTATGTAGCATTTTGTGTGCCAGACCCTACCCCCAGATATTTTTGTTGCTGAAATTAGTTTCCTAAAAAAAGTCAGCCAGTTGATTGACGAACAGCTAGTTGTAGTTAAATTATCACTCGGAAGTAATGGAAATAGAATCCTTGACAACAGCAAGAATATTATTCATGCAATGTAAAAAAAGAAATTTATAATAAATTTAAATACAAAAACAGGAAATTGTGTTGCCTGTTATGCTGTTTAAGAGACAGATGAAACATTTAACGCAGTTCAGAAATTACTCTGTGTCAAATTCTATTCAGATGTGTCTGGGTTCTGAGGTGGAACAGAACACACTAGTTACACTATATGCAACTTTTCTCCCTGTTGTCTTAACCCATTCGCCTACAGTCATTTTGGTGGTTCCATTTATTGCACTTCAGTGATGGGTACAGCTGACAAAGTGCTGCAGCAACCTCATGTTTTGCCTGGAAGTTGCTGTTTCTGTGGTACTTCTGTGACCACACCAGTAGATGAGAGTAGTGGTACATTTATGAAATTGAGTCCATCAACTGAGTTTGCAAGCATTCATTTGTTTCATGAGCTCAGTGAGTGACAGCATGCTCAACATGTACTAAGAAGTAGCTGTGAGAATTCTGTGTTTTTTGGAAGAAAGTGTTTGTAGTGATTCAGACAGTGTTGAGAACATTGATAGTGCAAATGGTATATTGCAAAACAAAGAAAACAGTTTCGGTATTTTTTATAATGGGCAAATTGAATGTACACAGCAAAGTAATGTGTTAGTAGAAAATTGCAGCTACAACATTGGTTTTTGATCCAAGCAACAACACGAGTTCTTTTCCTGTAACAGTGAATGAATTGAAAGTGCACTTTTGCCTCTGTATCCTTCTGTTACAGATAGTGAAACCTCCCATTCTAGATAACTGGTAAAGAAGAAAAATAATTGAGACTCCAGTTTTCGCTGAAACGCTACTACTGACAAGGAGACTGCACGGCAATCGGATTTTTGTAATTTTTCGTATTAATAATATGTGAAGTTCAGAAGTCAAGTATTAATTGGCCAGAGCAGTTTGATGCAACCCACAAACATTATCTAGAAAATCGACTTTCAAATTTTCCGATTTGTTTTTTATCAATGGGAGGCTTGGCTCTGTGGTACAATGTGCACCTACCTTGGGGGGGGGGGGGGGGGCTGGGTTCACTTCCTGGAGAGTGCAAAATTTTAACAGAAGTGCATGTCCCACAAGCATTTTTGGGAAGCATAGAATACATAAAAGTGGAAAAAAATTGATAGTGCTCGAGACTGGTAATTGTTGGTTTTGAGTCATGTTTCGGCTCTCCCCCCCCCCCCCCCCCCCTCCCCTCCTCTCCCCTTTTTCCACTTCCCTCCCTCTTTCGTTCAGTTCAAATACCTATGTCGTTAAAATAGAAAATTCATCAAATGAAGGGGATTTATGGCATAATGACGTAAGTCAATGTTGCCCATTTTGAGAAATTTTATCATTTTGTAAAACACTGTACAGGAAAATAAGGAAAGTGTAATAGAAGTACAGTCGTAGACTTGGTCGCCGGTCAGTCACAGCAGAGACTAAGTTGTTCACTCATGGTGGCCAATATAACAGGCTGCCATTCAGAATTCTAAGTCCGGCCATATGCACGATCTGGCAACACTGCAGGGTGTGGACATGTGTATGGAGGACATGCCATCATTCATTTTGAGCCGCTAAAGAGCTGTATGTGCTTGTGGTCTAGAGTTAAGTGCTGCGCAATGTAGATATGAAGTCGTGAGTTTGAGACACCTCGATGCCTTACTTTTTTAAATCGTATTTCAGGCATCTGCTAAAGTTCTGTCTGATGGAGCCTCAGATATAATTCGCTTCACTGTCTAATACACCAGTAACAGCAAAACTTGCAGAAAAAATTCCACCAAACAGCTTATGGCTGCATGAAAATCAGAACAGTTCATGCTGAAGAGTTGCCTCATCCTACACCGGCTACTGGCTGCCACCCATATGCCACCCACCGCCTAATGCCAGGCACCATGCAACAGCTGAATGTGGTGTGGTTTTCCAGCAGAATGAGCAGTATATTACTTTACTAATTACGATATGGAGAGTAGGCAGGAAAGCAGAGTACCCTTTACAGCAGTGAAGATTTTCGCACATATGTGCATATCTGTATTTAGCTGTGACTGCCAGGTGCCACAACTCCTTCCTGAATTAAGGTACCAGGCAACACAACTGTCAGAACAGTCCAGACTTCATTCTGTAAGTCATCAGGAGAGAGACTGAAAATCAAAATAGCATTGTGTTCAGAATCCCATTCAATCCAAAATTGAGTATTGCTTAAGGAAATTGAGAGTTAAGGCAATTAAACTTGGATAATACCCATATGAATATTTTGATAGCAGAATGTACCTATTAATGCACAACTATCAGGAATTAATTAAGATCAAATTGCAAGAACACGAAAAAATAAATAAAGGCTCTGCCCTTTGCTCTGTTGTGTTAACATTTATTGTTATTTTGGATCTCAGTCATAGGCGAACAGCATGTAGAAATTCATTGATAAGGCACTTTTCGCATTTCTTGGCATGCGTCATTAGCAATTATGTTGTAACTGTTATGAGTTGGTGATAGTAACATCTGAATGATCAGAGTGATATGAGTGCTCGGTAAATCTGATGGTGCTACGCTGTCCTCTTGGTTTGAATGACATTAGTGGTGACACGCGTACTCTAGTGCTGAGTACTTAAGCAAGAAAGTGTGGGACTGTTGGTGCTTCACCTTCCCTGATACATTGCCTTATGTTTCCCTCAAGAACAAGCAGAGAATGGAAGCAAGAACTCCTAACGTTTAGAAGGAAACACCTGTCAATATGCTCAGTGTAGCATATGTATCACATGTATCATTAGCACCTAATAGGCACAGAGTTCATTCTTGTGCTAAATACACTAATTCTACAGGTAGTTCCTTAACAAATATTACTGTCTGCTATGCACCTGAAATGTCACTAACTACACATTTTATATTTTACAGTTAATATAATATATTTTACAGTTAATATAATACCACTATGCCACCCAGATACAATTTTTATCGCTGTTGCGTGGATTTGGCCAATCCACATTCCGCCCTCCCATAGTGCCATCTATCCCAGTCCCTGTCCATGTCCTCTGTACTTGCTACTTGGAGATATCAGCAGGGGGTTGGACATAATTATGCATCCACACTGAATGTGCTGAAATCATTGCCCATCGAGGTGAATCAGTATTATGAACGCATAGTGTCTGTTCTTTCGAACATGTCCGGGTGATGTAGTGGTTAATGCAGCTGCCAAGTAAGCAGGAGATCCCAGGTTCGAATCCTGGTCTGGCACACATTTTCACTCATTGCCATTGATGCCGCACAAAGTCCTGATTCAGCTGATATCAATAGTTCCTTTCGTTTCCTCCTCCTTCAGAGTTACATAATATATGTCGCAGCTGTGGATTCCATGCGGTGTGTGTCCTTTCGAATATGTCCGAAAGATCAGACACTATGCATTCATATAATTAATTTGCTTGCTGGGCGGCGGATCCTCCGCATTCATTGCGGATGCACAGTTATGTCTGACCTCCTGCAGAAATCTCGAAGTAGCGAGCATGGAGGACATGGACAGGGATTGTGGATTGGTGGTGTTAGTGGGAATGTGGGTTGGCTGAGAGATGTGCCAAGATAGACCTCACAGTTGTGATATTCACTGTGTCCAGGTGATGAAGTGGTTAAAGCAACTGCCTAGTAAGCAGAAGATCCCGCATTCGAATCCCAGTCCGGCACACATTTTCACTTGTCACTGCTGATGCAGCACAAACTTCTGATACCGCTGATATCAGTAGTCCCTTCCTCTCCCTTCCCTTTCCTTTTCTGTCTCCCCCTCATTCAAAGTTACATAAAATTTTATATAAAATGCCATCTAGAAAATGTTTGACTACTGAGTGATAGGCAATAGACTTCCAGGACTTTAGCTGAATTATCCTACTATGTTTTCTAGACTTGTAACTTTGATGAAATATTCTGAACAATCTGCATGTAATAAGTGACAGTAAGTTGGAAAATTGCATTTTCGACTGCAAGAAGTTTATATTACAAACCTGCCTCTTTCCGCCTTTGCCTCTACTGCAGCAATGTGAGAATGTTCATGTTCTTGATGCCTTACTAGTTGTGACTGGTTTAATTTTAACAGCTTTTTGAGCCTACATTTTCTGCCATTGTATGTGGTTTCCAATACAGTAGCCTTTGTTGATAGGAACTTTGTTATTTGTAACTTACAAAGTCACCTTGCGGGTGTTCACACCTTGCAGTCAATGCTGTGTTGTCTTTTCATTCCTCTATTTTGGGGATAGTGCCAGTGACACTTATTCCAAGAAAAATATTTTCCAAGTCTGTTATTATAGAAAAAGATATGTTGCCTACTTATAACATTGACAGTATAAGCACTGGAGATGCTCCAGAAATGTGCATGTTGTCTGATGATTAGCTGTTTAGTTTTCAATACTCTTAGGACAGAAAAATGCAAATAATTGTGGCAGTTCTGGATGTGTGATGTTTAGTTCGCAGTCGGTGCACATTAGTAACTATGCTCTAGTCCCTAACCTTGTTAAAGAAATGCAAATAAGACTCAGTACCATATGCTTTTTGTATTCCGAACTTCGGCAGCCACATCTTTAAGACAGAATAGCTCTACAGCCAACTCAAGCACCATTGGCTGGTTTTCTTCTTGCAAGTAATCTAACTGAATCTTGGCAACAACACTGGATATGTTTGGCAACTATATGAATGACGAGTTACTTCCTGGCTGGCACAAAATTATCCTGCTAAATTCAATTGATCTATTTGTCCTGCTTTTGTTGAATAACGTGAGTGATTTGCGTATAAGGTGTGAAATAAGTTTGTCGGTGTGTGATTTTGAATCCAGGAAAGTTGTTCCATGTGGAGATTGCAACTAATTTCATCTTTTACATTGCAGTTTAGCTGTCGTAGCCACAACTGGGGCAATGAGGGAGGCAGCGAAACTATAGCTCTTCCCTAGCACCAAAGTAACATTGTCACCTATGAAGCAAAGGTCATATTTGTATCAGTTTCGTTTTTCATAGCTACAGGCAACCAGATGTAAAGTCAACACGGAAATCTTGTTGTTGTTGTTGTTGTTGTTGTTGTTATGGTCTTCAGTCCTGAGACTGGTTTGATGCAGCTCTCCATGCTACTCTATCCTGTGCAAGCTTCTTCATCTCCCAATACGTACTGCAGCCTACATCCTTCTGAATCTGCTTAGTGTATTCATCTCTTGGTCTCCCTCTATGATTTTTACCCTCCACGCTGCCCTTCAGTTCTAAATTGGTGATCCCTTGATGCCTCAGAACATGTCCACCAACCGGTCCCTTCTTCTTGTCAAGTTGTGCCACAAACTCCTCTTCTCCCCAATTCTATTCAATACTTCATCATTAGTTATGTGATCTACCCATCTAATCTTCAGCATTCTTCTGTAGCATCACATTTCGAAAGCTTCTATTCTCTTCTTGTCCAAACTATTTATCGTCCATGTTTCACTTCCATACATGGCTACACTCCATACAAATACTTTCAGAAATGACTTCCTGACACCTAAATCTATACTCGATGTTAACAAATTTCTCTTCTTCAGAAACGCTTTCCTTGCCATTGCCAGTCTACATTTTATATCTTCTCTACTTCGACCATCATCAGTTATTTTGCTCCCCAAATAGCAAAACTCCTTGACTACTTTAAGTGCCTCATTTCCTAATCTAATTCCCTCAGCATCACCCGACTTAATTCGACTACATTCCATTATCCTCGTTTTGCTTTTGTTGATGTTCATCTTATATCCTGCTTTCAAGACACTGTCCATTCCGTTCAACTGCTCTTCCAAGTCCTTTGTTGTCTCTGACAGAATTACAACGTCATCGGTAAACCTCAAAGTTTTTATTTCTTCTCCATGGATTGTAATACCTACTCCGAACTTTTCTTTTGTTTCCTTTACTGCTTGCTCAATATACAGATTGAATAACATCAGGGAGAGGCTACAACCCTGTCTTACTCCCTTCCGAACCACTGCTTCCCTTTCATGTCCCTCGACTCTTATAACTGCCATCTGATTTCTGTACAAATTGTAAATGGCATTTCGCTCCCTGTAGTTTATCCCTGCCACCTTCAGAATTTGAAAGAGAGTATTCCAGTCAACATTGTCAAAAGCTTTCTCTAAGTCTACAAATGCTAGAAACGTAGGTTTGCCTTTTCTTAATCTAGCTTCTAAGATAAGTCATAGGGTCAGTATTGCCTCAAGTGTTCCCATATTTCTACGGAATCCAAACTGATGTTCCCTGAGGTCGGCTTCTACCAGTTTTTCCATTCATCTGTAAAGAATTCGCATTAGTATTTTGCAGCCATGACTTATTAAAGTGATAGTTTGGTAATATTCACATCTGTCAATGCCTGCTTTCTTTGGGATTGGAGTTATTATATTCTTCGTGAAGTCTGAGGGTATTTCGCCTGCCTCATACATCTTGTTCACCAGATGGTAGAGTTTTGTTAGGCCTGGCTCTCCCAAGGCTGTCAGTAGTTCTAATGAAATGTTGTCTAAACCTGGGGCCTTGTTTCGACTTAGGTCTTTCAGTGCTCTATCAAATTCTTCACACAGTATAATATCTCCCATTTCATCTTCATCTACATCCTCTTCCCTTTCTATAACATTACCCTCAAGTACATTGCCCTTGTATAGTCCCTCTATATACTCCTTCCACCTTTCTGCTTTCCCTTCTTTGCTTAGTACTGGGTTTTCAACAAAGCTCTTGATATTCATGCAAGTGGTTCTCCTTTCTCCAAAGGTCTCTTTAATTTTCCTGTAGGCAGTATCTATCTTACCCCTAGTGAGATAAGCCTCTACATCCTTACATTTGTCCTCTAGCCATGCCTGCTTAGCCATTTTGCACTTCCTGTCGATCTCATTTTTGAGACATTTGTATTCCTTTTTGCCTGCTTTATTTACTGCATTTTTATATTTTTATTTATTTTATATTTTTATATTTTCTCCTTTCATCAATTAAATTCCTTTATTTCTTCTGTCACCCAAGGATTTCTACTAGCCCTCGTCTTTTTACCTACTTGATCCTCTGCTGCCTTCACTACTTGATCCCTCAAAGCTACCCATTCTTCTTCTACTGTATTTCTTCCCCCCATTCTTGTCAATTGTTCCCGTATGCTCTTCCTGAAACTCTGTACAACCTCTGGTTTAGTCAGTTTATCAAGGTCCCATCTCCTTAAATTCCCACCTTTTTGCAGTTTCTTCTGTTTTAATCTACAGCTCATAACCAATAGATTGTGTTCCTAAATCTCTGTCTTACCTTTATATAATCTATCTGAAACCTGTCAGTATCTGCAGGTTTCTTCCATGTATACAACCTCCTTTTATGATTCTTGAACCAAGTGTTAGCTATGATTAAGTTGTGCTCTGTGCAACATTCTACCAGGCGGCTTCCTCTTTCATTTCTTCCCCCCAATCCATATTCACCTACTATGTTTCCTTCTCTTCCTTTTCCTACTATCGAATTCAAATCACCCATGACTATTAAATTTTCGTCTCCTTTCACTATCTGAATAATTTCTTTTATGTCATCATACATTTCTTCAATTTCTTCGTCATCTGCAGAGCTAGTTGGCATATAGACTTGTACTACTGTCGTAGGTGTGGGCTTCGTGTCTGTCTTGGCCACAATAATGCGTTCACTATGTTGTTTGTAGTAGCTTACCCGAGCTCCTATTTTTTTATTCATTATTAAATCTACTCCTGCATTACCCGTATTTGATTTTGTATTTATAACTCTGTATTCACCTGACCAAAAGTCTTGTTCCTCCTGCCACCGAACTTCACTAATTCCCACTATATCTAACTTTAACCTATCTATTTCCCTTTTTAAATTTTCTAATCTACCTGCCCTATTAAGGGATCTGACATTCCACGCTCCGATCTGTAGAATGCCAGTTTTCTTTCTCCTGATAACGACGTCCTCCTGAGTAGTCCCCGCCCAGAGATCCGAATGGGGGACTATTTTACCTCCGGAATATTTTACCCAAGAGGACGCCATCATAATTTATCCATACAGTAAAGCTGCATGCCCTCGGGAAAAATTACGGCTGTAGTTTTCCCTTGCTTTCAGCCGTTCGCAGTACCAGCACAGCAAGGCCGTTTTGGTTAGTGTTACAAGGCCAGATCAGTCAATCATCCAGACTGTTGCCCCTGCAACTACTGAAAAGGCTGCTGCCCCTCTTCAGGAACCATACGTTTGTCTGGCCTCTCAACAGATACCCCTCCGTTATGGTTGCACCTACGGTATGGCTATGTGTATCGCTGAGGCACGCAAGCCTCCCCACCAAAGGCAAGGTCTATGGTTCATGGGGGGCAGGAAGGAAATCTTATTTATTTTATTTATGAACTGCCACAATTCTGACTCCTTGAGAGTGACACAAGACAGCGAATAAACACAGACCATTTTGAAGTCCATTGTGAGCAATATCTTGCTCATTCATGCCGATGTAAGCTCATTGGTGTTTTGGATACCTTATGTTTCATAACAATAGACTTTCAGTGTATGGTTTTCGTTCTAAGTAGCATTTCATTTCTATTAGCACAGTGTGTTATCTAATAGCACTTACCGTTATTTTATCTCAGACAGAAATTAATCATCAACATAATATTCTCTCATGTTATCTAAAAAGAGTCTGACAGTGCTCAGGTAGTTTACCAGTTGCCTGTAGAATTCTACAGGATCTGGATTAAAGATGACATCAAACCAGGTTTGAATTGCATTTTTGTCCAGAAAGGCTTTTTGATAAGGAGCAAGAATGATAAACTGTTGAGGGCATAAGATCAGAAGAATAAATGCATTAGGGATTACTTTTGAAACAAACTCCTGGATAGCTTTGTTTGTGAAATCAGCAGAGTGCATTATCTTATAGTAGCAACATGTGTTGTAGTTTCATTGGTTGTTTTTATTGTGCTTCACCTGAAAGGTGTGTTAGTTGTTGGCAACAAATACCAGCTGTGTGATAGGCATACCCCAGGGGAGAGGTCCGCAGTGCACAACACCCTTTTTGTGCTACTGGATACAAAATATTATGTTCAGACTGATTTTGCTGGAGTACATGTTTTTTTATTAGGACTCAGCAATTAATTTCTTAAGAAGTTAACATAGAAGCATCATAACACACCACCAGTAACAATACGGCATAGGAATTTTCAGTGAGCGAACTGATGTCCCTCAAGGAAAAATGCAGCAATGGTCATTCCTTTGACTTCTGTTGCTTTGAGGTAGATCATCCAGTACTCCTCGAGACTTCTGAACCTTGTCTATTGAATACAAATGTTGCACAATGTTTAAATGGTCATGGTTCACCACAAATGTCTGTTATTGAGACTTCCTGAAGTGAAAAACCATTCATGCCAGAACAATCTGTCTTGAAAGAAGAAAATCGTCTTCTGACGTGCTTTCCCAAAAGCACTCACTTCACACACAATACAGGGGTTTGAAGCTGTTTGTGTTGCCTTCACTCTTCTATTAAACCCATAGCCTATAGTGAGTCTCAAATGTTGATAATAGACTCAGCGCAGAGATCAGCTGGTCTGATGACATCTGGCATAAGGTAGTGGGTGGCGTATGGCTGTCTAGCGTTTTTGATAACTAAGAGTGTGTGTAGTGTATGTGCAAACTCCCCACTTCTCTTACATGAGTTGACTTACTTGGCAATGCGCAGCTGATCTTCTTCTCTGGATAGCCGGCGTCTGGAATCTCTACAAACTACTTCTCCGAAGAATGATGCTAGTCACAGGAACCTTTAAGACTCTCTCTCTCTCTCTCTCTCTCTCTCTCTCTCTCTCTCTCTCTCTATGAAATAATGAGGTACTCAAAACTATCGGTATATTTGAACTTCCACAAAGAACAAAATTCACACTTCTCACATAAACAATTGACTTCTTGTAAGTCACCTGTGTCGTCTCACATTAGAAACAATTAAGTTACATTTACAACAGAGTTGGCTTGATAACCACGACTCTATTATACAGGAATCATACACATGTCCTGCCTCTAGCAAGTTCAAGCTAAAAGTTTAAGTCTTCTCAACTAATACATTCTTTTGTCACTAACAATAGTCACAGTTATAAAACAGCTCAGAATAACACAGAAGTTACTTGGTTCTGCTGTGTGCTTTCATTACAACTTCCATGGCACCACCAGCAAGTACTTGTCGGTGCCATTCGACCGCCATGTCTACCGACTTCTCACGATAAACTTCGGACCTGTACACACAGACAGGTGATGTGCAGTAGATAGTGTTTCTTTCTCCCACTCACATCCAAAATATTGTGTGTTTGAGATGGTGGAAGGCCGAGTGGTTCTAGAATTTACGCGGAAATTCTCGAAACACTACAGCTGGTAGCCTGTGCCTGATAGCTATTGTAGGCCAAGGAAACTCTTGAGCACGATCTGTTCTGATCTTGTCGCAGACACAAGCTGTTTGGTGGAATTATTTCAGGAGGCTTTTTTTATTGCTGGTGTATTAGTGAAGCAAATTATGTTTGAGATTCCATCAGACAGGACTTAAGCAGACACCTGAAATTCAAATTAAATAAGGCATCGAGGGGTCTCGATCTAGCGACTGCATTTCTGCATTGCACAACAATTAGCACTAGTCCACAAACACATAGAGCTCTGTAGTGTCTCGCAAAGAATGACAGCTCTTCCTCCATGGACTTCTGCATCATGCAGTATTTCCAGATCGTGCATATTGTCGGACTTGGAATTCTGAGTGGCAGCAGGTTTTATTGACCACCTTAAGTGAATGACTCCAACTTAGTCTCTGTGGAGGTCGCCTTTTATGTCTGTATGTCTTGGGATATTGAGTCTGATAAGGGATAGTGTTAATACTGGAACATTAAGTGCAATAATGTTACTATTATCACCATAATTATTATAAATTCCATCAGGTAACTTTCAGTTAACAGTACCTGAGCACAATTGAGTGTAGTAATAGTACATTATCATCATAATGTTATAATACAAAACTTACCTTAAAACAGTTTTGATAATGTTAAAATAAAACAAACTTTTCTGTGAAACAATAATAATAATAAGGAAAGAAAAACTTCCCAGTGGCAGCACAGAAATCTTATTTTGTTTCATGGCATTATGGTGCATGTCAAGCATACTTCACTTTGCCATAACATGTATCATACAAACCATTTCATAACAGAACTTATCCTGCCATCTGTGGTGCTATTATGCATGCAAAGACATACCTCACTATGCTATCCGAAAGAGTGCAGTTTCTACTATATTACATAGTTCTTAACTGATTTTTGTCAGAATTATAATCACACCAATATACAAGCCTTTCAAATATATTCTAGTTAACATATATCTAATTGTCATTTTTATGAAAAATTCATGTCTTTTTATTTTTTATTATATATGCACACAAAAATCCAGTTTTCATTGCAAATATAAGTTCTTAATTACGTGTCTTTTATAAAATATTGTTAATAAAGGTGTTTCAAATTAAAAATAAAAATTATTTATTTTTCATCTATATCCATTTTAAACTTTGTGGAAATGCTCATAGAGTATGCACCTTTGTTTGAAAATTTATGGCACCTAGGAATCAAACACAGGCCCCACACATGGCAGGTGAGCATTCTGCCACAGAACATACGACACATCAGAAAAGTGACTTTGATTTAGACCATTAAAGACTTCTTGAAAAACTCAAAGTTAATTTTCTTGAGAATTGCATTGATCTGCTTTTGGATATTGATATTTGAGTTCTGAACTTGATCCACTATAAACGTAAAAAAGAAAATACAAAAGTCCAATTGTCACGTGGTCTTCTCATGAGACAATTCACAGCAGTCCCCAGGTATTTTCGCATTGCTACTTTTTCATCAGAAATACTAAATGATAAACTGAGGAAGGTACGAAAATAATTCTGTAATTAGGCATGATCATCAAATTTCAAAGAATGTTTGTTCCTCAACATTGATGAAAATGTAATTAAATTTAGGGACAGACTTTCATATGTCCAGTACAGTCCATGAAAGAGACCTAAATTTGATATATAAATATATAAAGTTGTTCTTCAGAAAGTAAATACTGTCACAATCTGAAGATACACACTAGAAAGGAAAAAGAAAGTGGTAATTTCCTGCCAGTTGTATTCCAAATGTGTGCAGCACTGTTCCACCAGTGAAGAACTATTTACAGGGGTAAATGATACTGCTCTCCCAACTGTTCATTGAATTGCTACACAAGTTTCTATAAAATCAGGTTATAAAAAAGTACACCATTTATCAATGCTTCATACACCGAAGAATGTGGGGCTGCATAACACTGGAAGAACAGAGATTAGACCTAATTGTTTTATCAGTTACAGTGAAGAATGGGTGTAGGTGACATACACAGATTGTTGTCTGTCCTCTTGTGGAAATGTATGTTGAGGGGTATAAGAAGATAAATTTCTATCTTCTGGACATAGTAAGGGTGCAAGCATAATCTACCACAGGGCTTCCCAACCTTTCCAGCTGGTGGACCCCTTCTTCAGTCAAAAATCCATGGTGGACCCCTAGTCAGTCAAGAGCACAGTAACTTTAAATTTCAGAGTGAAACCCATGGGTACTGAAAGCTTCTTAATGCAAGTTCCATGTTTCCAATGCCCCCCCCCCCCCCCCCCCCCCGAAGTATCAATTGTCTTTGGTTTAGAGATGAATGAAAACAACTTGAAGGTCAAAAATCGACTTATGAAATAGGTAGTGCACTGACAAAGCAAGTTTAACATTTAATTATGCCTGGAGCCGCATACATGCCAGCGAGTGCTGTGATTGGTCAACAAAGCTCGCTTCGCGCATGCGTAAAAGGTTTCAGCACATCTACCACCATGAGCCGGTGCACAAACGACCCCTGTATTGTTGCGATACAGTCGATCAGAGAAGCCGCATTCTCCGGCACTAAACTGTGTATGCGTTCTCACTTAGAAACCGTAAAGGCTGCTTGGGAATATGACCTGAAGTAAAAGTACACATTTTTTCACACGAAAAAAAATAGTGATGAATTTGATTTTCATATTTTTATTCAATAATTTTACTCATTACTTTACACAATTTGGTGAAGGGTGGCCGCGGACCCCCTAGAAAGAGCCGGCGGGCCCCTAAGGGGTCCGCGGACCACACGTTGGGAAGCCCTGATCTACCATATACTGAACCCAGCACACTACCGGATGAAGTTCACTATATTCCAGCTCACTGTAGCAGAGCAGATTTTGAAGATTGTGATTCTCCCTCTTTAAGGGACAACCAGTCTAAGGAAAAAAATCCATTAACATTCAAAGCAGGAGTTGGGGATCTTATCCATTGAAAATAATATTAACCGAGAAGAAAACCACTCAATCTAGAAACTTCAACATCTGTTATGATTGTGTACAACACGGAGAATTGTGTTTTGAACTAAGCAATGTAAAGTGGCCCTTCATTTGGACAAATGCTTCATGCTGTACTGTACACGGAAGAACTGAGGTATTTGAGAATATTTGTGAGACAGTAAGTGCTAAGACGTCCATGATTTGTAATTGGTCATGTATATGTGAAAAAATGTATGGTAAAAATAAAGATGTGGCGAATATTATTTCAGAAAATTGTAGGTGACTGGGTTAATCTACTATGATTATGGTGTCAAGGTAAAAATTTGACCCTGTTCCACATGTGATGATCTAGTGAAACAGCTTACGTAAGAAAAAGAAACTCTTGCTGTCCTACATATTATAAGTGTTGTGACATGCAAATTTCACAAATTTATTGTACCATTGTATGTAAACTGAGTATGTGTGCTGTACACAGGAAACTTGTTAACTCATCATGTAATTGCGGCAGTTTCTTCATTTTTGTTTTTTGGTTGCTATTTTCATCAAGTAAAAATGTTCATACTAAGATAATTTTCATGTATCTATTTCCTCAATTTTCAGATCTCAAATCAAGACTACTCTTAAGAAGAAAGCATTTGAAGATGCAGGTCTCCCAGTCAGGACAATTACCAATGTGCAAACTCAGCAGGTTTCCCAGTCTGGAATGATGGGAAAATCTGCTGAAGTGACACTGAACATGCTGAATGCTCATGAATCAGAAGTAGATGTTGAAGGGTTACCAGAAGATGTGAAATTGGAGTTTGATGGGGCTACAGAAGAAGTAACCTCATAAAACTCTACTTGTATTGTGTAAACATGTTTCACTGCAATGAACATTTGTGATATGCAAAATAATTCAGTTTCATCCTGTAGATATGTTTTGTAACTTAATGTACCACGAGGAAGCATTTGTGCAGCCTCTAAACAAAAACTTGTTACTGGAATCTATGATGAAACTTATAAAAATAAAGTTATTTGTTCTTGTGTCTACAAGTGAAAAAAATACTTTCTGTGAATGATTCTTCTTATAATGATTAAGCCATGAACTTGAGGGAATGATGACTAATAGGGAAAGTCATATTTCGGAGGAGTGAAGTTAAAATTTCCATCCGGGCTACATCTTTAGATTCTTCATGATTTTCTGAACCCACTACAGGCAAATGTTTGGTAGGATACTGAAACAGACAATTGTTGGTTCCTTCATCCATACGCTATGTGAGACGGCTCACCATCTTCATGTTGACATTAAATTATTAATATTCTTTTTCTAAAACAGGATAATAAGTCAAAATGGCTCAGTCTTTCATAGCCAATCTTCAACAATCTAACCTCTATCAGCCATTCTCTGCCATCTCCTGAAGATGCAGTTCAGTCAGGTATTTGACAAATCTACTGGGAAAGTAGGAGAGCATTTCTGGAACTGTGAAGCTTAGAGCCAATCAATTAGGCATGTTAAGATCGTAATTCATTGCTTGTAAAAGACAAATATATGAATTAATGTTTTTGTTTTGCAGTTTGTTTAGAATGTATCCATGAGGTAGTTATTTACTATAACAGATTTTTGCAACAGTCAGACAGGTAACAGTGGAGCGATTAACTTGCTGATTCAGTGTTGGACCACAGGAATCAGTGAGCAGCCTACTTTCTGGAACCATCTGTGCACGATGGGTTACAGAAGCCAGCATCCCACAAGTGTACTGTGTCAAATATTTAATTTGAACATTATCCACAATCTTTCTTGCTATGATATTTCTAACAGGATTATATCATGAAAGGAGCTCTTCAATGTGCATAGTAAGTGGTTGTGGTTATGTATAATATTTGGGTTAGAAAATGCTTCATGTTCAGGCCCTGAAGACTGTGCAATGTTGACTGCCTGCTGTGTCATCCCCTGTCATGTTGACATCATGTTGATGTGATATGGAGGGCCATGGGCTCGGCACACCACTCTCCCAGTCATTGCAAGTGTTTAGATCTTGAACTGCTGCCTATCGGTTAGATAGCTCTTCAGTCAGCATCACGAGGCTTAATGCACCCCAATCCAGTCTTCCACCAAGTAAAAGCCCTATGCAGTACTGGGAATCGAGCCTGGGTCCTCTGCATGGCAGCCATCTAAATTGACCACTCAGCTGCAGGACAGATAGACATTTCAGTTGCATTAAAACAATATTGATATTAATCAGTCAACCTTATACAACTATGCCATGCTGTGCATCTGCTCTTTATATGGCATTTCACTATAATGACCTTTTAAAATTATGGTCCTTTTTCGATTTACAGCCCACAGTGTTTCATTACAGGGCCAATAGCAATGCTCTATTCAGATTGTTACATGGCCAGTAATGATGATCTCTTTAGTTTCAGCTTCTCCCTTCATATGCTCTACTATATTTTGTCTTTGTCACACTTTATTTCCTATATCACTTTATTTGTTTCCAGTGACTCGGTAGTTTGACATGTTAGTTTCTGTTTTATTTGCTTGAATTAATTGCTGAATCATAAGCATGTTTGGTGTGTGTAAATTAGAAAGACTGTGTTTTCATTATGGATGTAGTTAATTGGTTTATTCATCACATATAATCATTCCTTTTTTTTTTTTTTTAAGAAAAATGCCACCATAACGTTTGAAGTTTGATATTGATTCTAATAAAAAAGAGAAACTGAAAGTCTTTGAAGTTTTATGTGACATAGAAGCTGGTGAAAAAAAAGTTAACATTTGTAATGCAATGGTTCTGGCAGAGTCCACTGTTCAAAACATGTTGGATAGAAAAGAAGAAATCAAAATGCAGTACTATCTGCTGCTCATTCAAGTGTTTCATAATTGACTCACCAAAGAAGCACTGCAGTGGAAAAAATGAAACTCAACTTAAAAATGAAATGTGAAAGAGCTAGTGCAGATGATGATACAGCTGAATAATATCTCAACATTTCAGAAAGAAATATTGAAAGAGGTGGATATCAACCTGAACAAGTTTTTGATCTAGACGAGACAGCATTCCATTGGAAGTGAATACCTGAAACAATTTACATTTCATGTGAAACATCTGCATCTGTATATAAGGTGTCAAAAGAACAATTAACTTTGCTCCGTGGTGCTAATGGTTAGGTGATTTTAAGCTAAAACTGCTTTTCGGATATGTTTCAGAATATCCCAGCTATTTTAAAGGCCTGAATAAGAAACAGTTTCCCATAATTTGGAGGTCCAACAAGAAAGGATAGATTACTAAAATTCTCATTGAGGGCTGGTTTAAAAATTTATTTTTGTCCGAAAGTAAAAGAAGAAAAGAAATTTGTAGGTCAATAATTTAAACAACAAGGCATTGCTTATTTTGTTTTATGCTCCAGGGCACCCAGTTAATTTATCTGAATTATCTGCTGATGTGGAGAGTGAATCTCTTAACAAAAATACAACTGTTCTGTTCCAGCCAATAGGAAACAGCCGTCTTAGGACTCTTCATTAACTTATACACGAAACTGATGGTGAATCTTCTGTAAAACATTTTTGGAAAACATACATTATCGGAGATGCCATAGACAATATTATAGAATCATGGAGGGAATTAAAACCAACCACACTGAACCAAGTTAGAGGAAAAAATCTTATAAGAATGCATAAAAACTAATGAACCTGAAGTTGATTCTCTTTCTGAAATTTGGCAACTCATATTAAACTTAGGAAGCCATCTCGGTTCTAAAGATAAGAAGGTAATTTGATTGACCTGAGTGCTCAACCTGCTGATCGCGATCAACCGATTGATTGCCATAGTTTTATGGGCTGATCTGTCGAAAAACTTGTCAAATCTGTGTAAATGATTTGCTTTTGTAAAATACCAGTTTGTTGACAATGAGTGTTTTGCATGGTATTTGTAGGCAGTAAATCTGATGATACCATCTCTTTCTCTTCCATCAGCATTTCACCAGTTTTAATACTTGTGCCAGGCAACAGTATTTCCTCCTGCATGGTGAGGTTACTACTCATGAGCTGTAAGTGTTGTGATTCAGGGTTACTGTGTGAGCGGCAAGAGCACTCGGGGCTACAGGATGAGGTGTGGTACAGTGCATGCTGTTAGGGCAGGGGACTAGCTCTGCCTCCAGTAGGCAACACAAACTACTGTTTTCAAGTTTACATGAAACAACAAGTGCAAAATGGAGGTAATGTTCAAATGTCAAAGGATTTGCGTTATCAAAATACTTCCTCAAATACAGCCAGAATAGTCCGAGTAACAAACACCTTTGTACCAAGAAGCCAACCTGACTAAGCACTGAGGACAGAGCATGAAAACTGATATTCAGAGTTCAAGGCAATGAACCTATTCTCGCTTCTGTAGCTCAATGTTTCCAAAAAAGAGGATGTGGAAGAGATTTCAAGTAAAGAGAGTATCTTTTTCTCTTTTAGTGCGACTGAACATGAATAATAAATAAGTTGATTTCACAATGACATTTCATTAAAGTAGGAATGCAGTGTAGATAACTTTTGGAAAGAGGTGACTGTAAAAATATACCCTAACATTGTAAAAGTTACATAGTATCCTTTATTGTCTTTTGGATCACCTTATCTATGTGGGCTAGCATTTTCAATGATGAACATAGTGAAATCTAAATTTAGAAATAAACTTACTGATCCTCATCATTCATACTGTGTAAGGTTGACTCCAACCAATTATTCACCAGATTATAAGAAACTTACCAATGACACGCAAAACCAAGTATCTCACTAAACTTTTTTCAACATTTATGATGGTGTATATTTTAATGTTTTTTTCATAAGTAATATCTTGAAAATTGAGTAGTAGGCCTACAACATTTGATGGAGAGAAGATAACCTTTCATGTATTTTGTGTATTTAAAATGATTAATTTTGCCTACAGTGTTGTTTTGTGCTCAAACTGTTATGAATTTTCAAGTCAGTAGATCTCTAAATGTACTAAACTGCTCTCAAGTGTACAAAGGTTGAGCACCTCTGACCTAGATGCTGACAGAGAGCTACCCAAGTACGACTCATGACTCATCTTCACAGCTTCACTTCTTCTAGTACCTCATCTCTTTCTTCCAAACTTCACAGAAGTTCTCCTGCAGAACTTACTGGACTGGCACTCGTGGAAGAAAGGCTACTGTGGACACATGGCTTAGCCACAACCTGAAGGATTGTTTCTAGAATGAATTTTCACACTGCATTGGAGTATGCACCAATATAAAACTTTCTGACAGATTAAAACTCTGTGTTGGACTGCATCTCAAGTGCTGGACCTTTGCCTTTTTCAAGCAAGTGCTCTTCCAACTGAGCAACTCGAGCATGATTCATGACCCACCCTCACAGCTTCACTTTCTTCAGTGCCCCATCTCCTAGATTCCGAAGTTGGTGGAGCATTTGCCTGCAAAAGCCAAAAGTCATGGGTTTGAGTCCTGATCTGACACAGAGTTTTAATCTGTCGGAGTGAAAATTCATTTTGGAAACAATCCACCAGGTTGTGGCTAAGCCATGTTTCCCCAGTATCCTTTGTTCCAGGAGTGCTAGGCCTGGAAGTTTCGCAGGAGAACTTCTGTGAAGTTTTGAAGGTAAGAGATTAGGTATGGTGCAAGTGCAGTTGTGAGGATTGGTTTGAATTATGGTTGGGTAGCTCACACAGTAGAGCACTTGCCTATGGAAGGCAAAGGTCCTGCGTTTGAGTCCTGGTCCAGCACATAGTTTTAGACTGCTGGGAAGATTACTCAGACTCTAGTCAACCCTTGGTCTCCCTCTACAATTTTTACTAATCTGCTATTGGCTGAACTATTCCTTGATGTCTCAGGCTCTGTCCTATCAATCGATTGCCTTTTTTAGTCAAGTCATGCTATGCAGCTTTTTTCTTCCTACTTTTCTCCAGTAATACTTGATTAGTTAATCGGTCTTTCCGTCTGAGCTTCAGCATTCTTTTATAACACCGTCTGACAAAACCTATTCTCTTCATATTTGTACAGTTTATCATTCATTGTTTCACTTCCATCTAAGATTACACTCACTTTCTCGCACTTAAACTTATATTTTGTATTCCCAAATTTTTTCTTCTCAGAGATGCCTTTCTTGCTGTTGACAGCCTGCATTTTATATCCCCTTTACTTCAGTCTTCATCAGTTATTTTGCTGCATAAATAACAGAAAAACTACTATTATTAGTGTCAAACTTTCACAAAATCATTCGCAGTTGCCTGAGTATTCATTAACTAAAACTTTCGGGCGAAGAGGCCATGGTTGAACAGTAGAAATTCTTCCTCCTGACGTTTTGTTGCCAACTGCGAGCAACGTATTCCGAGGTGAGTCAACAACTGGCTGCTGGGACATGGAGGTTCTGTTTATATAGAGTGCATAGAGGGCGACACCACTCATCATGTGCTGTTGACAGCGAAACTATCTCTGACTAACATTACTCATGATCACAGGTAATCGATTGTTACATCATTGGTACAGAGTCCACCATCATGTCCTATTTAACTTCAAGCCTTCTTGTCTTCTGTCAAAATTATTGTGATGTTTATAAGTCTCTGTGGCTTCTCTATACATACATGCATAATAATGCGATGCCTTAGCCAACCCACTTGTCTCACTGAATATTCTTTCATGATCACCATGTTCAAAGACGTGTTCCATTACAGCCAATTTGCCGGTGTGTCCTAGACACATGTGGTAGCTAAGACATTGCATTGTTATGCACATATATACAGAGAAGCCATAGAGATTTATAAACACCATGATAATTTTAACAGAAAACAAAAAGGCTTAAAATTAGATAAGGTATAATGGCCAACTTAATGACAGCGATGTGGCAATCAATTATCTGTGATCGAGAGTTATGACATTCACTGTCGACAGCACATGACAAGTGGTGGTGCCCTCTATGTGCTCCATATAAACAGGATCTCCACGGCCCAGCAGCCAGTAGTTGACTCACCTTGGAAGGTGATGCCAGCAGTTGCCGATGAAATGTCAGAAGGAAGAATTTCTATTGTTTGACCACAGTCTTTTAGCCTGGAAATTTTAGTTAATGAAGACACCAGTCATGAAAGCTTAATGTTATGATGACTGAGTATTGTTTGTCAGAAAATTTCTGGAAATTTATGGAAGGGACATCAGCAGAATGAAATCAAGATACAGTTTTACTACATTATTCATTAGTCTGGTGCCACAGTACAAATTTCTGCTCGCTGCCTGTTTTTGCACATTAGTGAGAGATGATAAAAAACTGAAATATACGGTATGCAATTGCAGTGACTTTGTGCCATGTCCTCAATAGAGCTTAATGTGATCTTTCATTGATATTTCTCACTTAGCATTGACTGATTAATTCCACTGCACTCCATTGCTCTTATTTTATTTCTGCTGTTATTCAGATTAATATGCATCTTATAGGTGGCCTAATAATACTGAAGATGTGCTCCCACATTGTTGGTTAAAGTGTAGAACACTCTCATTTGTTAATGTGTAGGGAAGCAGCCTACTCACGTTGTAGTAAATTCACATCAGTTTCCATTGTGTGCTAGCCAGTCTGCTGTAACTAGCTCTGATGTCATAAATGTTGCGCAATACCTTACAAATGAAACAAATGACCTAAAACTTTTCTAGCATGTCAGGAATAATACTAAATTAATGTGTGTTAAATATCAGTTCGATAACTTCAGCCATTTTCGAAATTTGGACGTTTTTCTAAAAAAAATCATTGGCTAGAGACTTCAAAATTTATACTTAGATTCATCTTTCATAATGATTTAATAAAAACAGTACTTTGGATTTCACAGATTAAGACTTTAGTGGAAATTCATGATTTTCTGGTTTTCGTCTCAAAACTGAAGGAAGCAAGATAGATTAAGTAGGCTAATAAATAAGGCTAGGATGTTTAGATTTAAATAGGTTGGAGGTCCGCTATGACTGTGAAGATGTGAAAAGTTTCTTTTGAATACCTATAAAATTATAGCGATAGCGGATCTCAAAGGGGCCAGTTCAGAGCTCATCTACTGCGTGCAGTGTAATTTAATTAATTCTCTCGCCCAAAATATTTAACTTAGCCATGTCAAAATTTTATTATCAATACTTACCTGCGTGCTTTATGCACGTTTAAATTAAGAGCTTCATCAGCCATCAGCAAAAGAAGCTATAAATTATTATGTAACTTGAAGTGGTGCGTTACTAGCCCAGCAGCTAGTCGGGAGAGCCGATTTGATCAGGCGTTTCCTTAGCCGTCCGCACCGCGGCTATATATATAAGAGCGCTGCGCGAGATAGGAAGGCCCCAGTTCTCTCCAGACGCTGAATAGCACGTCAGCTGTGTCGGGAGTCGCGTCGCTTCGGTATCACGGCTACAAACAGCCTCGGGTGCCGTATTAAGTTACTAGAGATACGCGGAACCATGAAATCATTTCAAGTGAAGGGTTAATTCTGGGATGATTTTCATTATCTAGCCTCAGTTGGCGTATTGTCGTATTTTCACGTGCCGTCGCGGGACAGACATTTTACCAATTATTTAGCGTGGCGTTTGATGAAATATTCTCATCAAATTTTGGCGAGCATTCTTTTTAACATTTAATTCGGATATTTATAGTTGCATCAGCGCATTAGACTCTGAACTGCTCTGTTAGTTAGGTTGTAGGGATACTTGTGTTTTTATCAGTGAATTTCAGAATATACTCAACTATTTTGGAAAATCGTTTTTGATTAGAAATCCCGGACAATCTCCTAATTCCTCAGAGCTATAAGCTGCAGCTATAATGGTGCTCTCAGATGAAGTGGGCACTAGGAACTCTAATTACAGGCTTCACGTTTTGTTAAATCACTTTCTGGGTGCTAAAAAGTAAATAGAGAGCCAGTGTTGAGAACGGCGAAAGACAGCATTAACAACATTCTAAAAGCCTGAAACTGATTCAACATGCAAGCATTTATACAGCAAAATTTTAATTTGCACGAAGTTACTCGCCGCCCCACAAATGGATTCTTGGTCAGTGAATCAAATAAATGTGTTACTGACTGAGTCATTTCCATAATAACAATAAAGTAAACCCCAATTCAAAAACTGTCAAAACATTGATCAGCTACGTAAAAATCATAGCCTCCTTTCAGACTTAATAGTTGCTCTTTGCTATAAATTGTGAACAAATCCACTCTATTTGCCTGTGGAATAATTATATTGTATTTATCGTTCTGTGTTATTAATGTGTGTCAGCTAGTTACTCAGTAATCTGAAATGAATTGTGTTGGTGTCCACATTTGAATACTTACACGATTTGAAAGTGTTTCTTTCAGTGGGAGCAAGTTCTGGTTTAACTATGCTACCAGGCAGATAGTTGAAGTAATTAGGGGAAACAGTAACTGTCAAAACTGACCAAAGACTACTGTGGAAGTTTGTATCTAAATGAGACTTCGTAGAAATACCAAACACAGAGATCATAGTACCATTTTGAGATGTTATGTAGATCAGTAAAGAATGTGCACATTGAACTTTCATCTGAGTGACAGAATAATCAGTGTTTAGCATAATATGTGTCAGCAGAATTGAGTGGAACCAAACTTGACAAACAATACCATCATATCAGGACAGCACAACTAACATTACCTGATTCTTTTCATTAAATTACACAGCAGTATTACTGTTTTGAAATCAAGCCCGAGATGCAATATCCTTATGCATTAATACTACTGTGTCAACTCTGCATAAATGCCAGATGAGAATACAGAAGTCCAACAATGATTGTCATATCTCACTTTATCTGCCATCACTAAAACGACTTGATAGCATTGAGATTTTGAACATATTATCTTCACATTATGAAATTCATAGTAATAATATATATAATTTTTTAATTATATGTCCTCTGATCTACACTAGGTCTCAAGAGTTCCCCTTCCCTTCCAAAAAGGTCTGTAATACTTGTTTATAATTATATACAACCTGTGAAAATTAATTTTGTTCCTGTTAATCAAGAAGTAAAAGAAAAAAGGATGAAGGTGCTATATTCAAAAGTTATTGTACTGACAAAAGTTTTGACTTTATTAAAATACCACAATTAATTGCAATAGAACAACATGTTCTTGTTTCAGAAACATAATGAATACTTGGTCAACAGGCAATTCTGTCTGTTCAGTGTATAGTTATCTTCGGAGTGACATAATTTAATCAACTAAACTGATTACATATTTGATCTGTAACATCATTTAACTCACTGTAAATAAATCAATGAGAGCAGGTACTTAATAAAAAGAAAATGCACATAGCTAAGAATATAGAGATTGACCTGTAGGGATCTAAATAAAAATTTCTTTCAGTTAAATTAATTTAGAGTATGTGTAACATATATTACTGTATAATGTGTAATTTAAGTCCTGAACAATTTTATTAAATGATTTGATTTCACAATACTCAAACAATTTTTATATAAATATAAAGTTTGAAATGAATGTCAAAGGTCTTAGGACAACCACGAACTTCTAATGACTGTGGCACAGAACAATAGGAGTGCTCAGTCTTTCAGAAGACAATGTCAACATAAAATACATATACAAGTCAAAGTATCTCAGTCTAACGCAGTTGCAACACAGCACACAAGGCAGAGCATAATCTTCTTCACTGTCCGAGCTCCACATTTACGGATGAGACATCATTGAAGGATGCACTTTTCCATGTTGACACAGACTAGAAGGTTCTTCTTGTGTCCACTCAGAACAATGCACACTCTCCAGATGTATTTTGGGAATAGAATCAGCTCAAGTATCTATTTTGATGAGCTGTTGTAGTGGGGTTTACTTCTTCACAGAGAAGCCATCACCTGTGGGGTCGAGGATCCAGGGATAGTTGTTGGGGCACTCCATGCACGTGAAGAGCCGCAGTGTCTCACCAGGAAGCTCACGTGTCGTCAGTGGGCAAGCGTTGGGCAGTGAACAATATGGTTGACCCTTAACGTCACACTTTTCCTTCCATTCCTGGAAGTCTCGAAGCCCAGTCAGCTCTGTGGGGTTTTGCATCCACTGGATCACCTGTATAGAAGATCAAGTGTGGTTAGCTTTTCCATTAGTGTAATGTGCAAATGTTTGTCACTACGTTCCAATGAATTTTCAGTTTTTTTCAGATAGTGATACTTATTTACACAGATATTTTAAAAAAGAATTTGAAATTCTGGATTAAAGGAGGATCCTGATTTAAGGCAGTCAGCTGATGTGTGTGCTGTACATAAGTCACTCAGAACACACTTTTCTTGCAGAACAGGAAATGAACAACATCTAACTTCATGCTACTTCCTCATGAAAATTTATACCTTTGTGAGCAAGTCATTCATTGAATTATGTTGCTAAAACATTAAACTGACTTAACAATACACTCAGGATCTGTACTCTCTACAACTACAATTTAATCTACATTTGTCATTTTCCTTTATTCAGTTGCTTATCAGTTTACAGCAAGTATTAAATGTAAATTGTATAAGGACAGCTGGAAGTACCAAAAAACAGCTGAAATCACTAAAATTGAACACATTCCATGGCCTGATGAAATCCTTATCAGATTCTACACAGAATTTGCAGTCAATTTAGCCCATCTTTTAAATATAATCAACTGTAGATCCCTCAAACAAAAAACTATGCTCAGTATTTGGAAAAATTGTAGGTCACTCCTGTTTACAAAAAGGTACCAGAAGTGATCCACAAAATTATTGTCCAATATCCTTGACATCCATTGGTTGTAGAATCTTGGAATATATTCTGAGCACAAATATAAAAAGGTATCTCAAACAGGGTTATTTCTTCCATGCTAACCATCATGGATTCCAAAAATACTGATCATGTGAAATCAAACTTCTACTTTTCTCACACAACATCCTGAAGGCCATAGATCAAGGCAGTCTGGTGGATGCAGTATACCTCAATTTCCAATAAGCGTTTGACTGAGTACTGCATCTGCACTTATTATCAAAGTACCACTGCATGGGATGTCAAGAGAAATTTGTGACTGGATTGAGTATTTTTTGGCAGGAACGACACAATATGTTACCTTCGATGGAGTGTCATTAACAGACATAGAAGTACCTTCAGGTGTGCCCCTGGGAAGTGTTTTGGAGCTCTTGTTGTTCATGTTCTATATTAATGACGTGGATGATATTAACAGTAACCTCAGATTTTTTAGAGACTATGCAGTTATCTGTAATGAAGTACTGTCTGAAAGAAGCTGCATAAATATTCAGTCAGATCTTGATAAGATTTCAGAGTGTTGCGAAGATTGGCAACTTGCTTTAAATGTTCAGGTATGTAAAATTGTGCATGTGGCAAAATGAAAAAAGTGATGTGTTATGACAACAATAGCAATGTCATAGTTGGAACTGTTACTCTCATACAAATATCTGGGTGTAACATTTTGTAGTGATATGAAATGGAATGACCATATAGACTCTTGTCATAGGTAAAGCTGGGGACAAACTTTAGTTTATTTGTAGAATACTAGCGAAATGCAATCACTCTGCAGAGGAGATTGTTTATAAGTCACAAGCATGACACGTACTAGAATACTGCTCGTGTATGTGGGACCTATACCAAATAGGACTAACAGGAGATATTGAATGCAGAGAAGTGCAGTATGACTGGTCACAGGTTTGTCTCACCCTTGGGAGAGTTACAGAGATGCTGAAGAAACAGAACATGCAGACACTTGAAGAAACACACAGACTATTCTGGGAAAGCCAACTCACAAAGTTTCAAGAAACTGCTTTAAATGATGACTACTACGATGCATTGCTCCCGTAGAGTCTGTGAGGACAAGGCTACATTAATTACACTGCTTATAGAGGCATTCCAACTGTCATTCTTCCTGCACTCCACACATGAAGGGAATAGGAAGAAGCCCTAATAACTAGTACAATCGGAAATATCCTCTGCAACGCACTTTATTATGATTTGTGGAGAATGGATGTAGATGTGCTACTGTTATTTGGACAGATCTGTAAACTACTTTTTAACACCTGTGCTCCTTCTTGGTAAAAAGACTTTTCACTTTGTAGTAATATGAAGAGGTGGTCAGAGCAATGACTCATAATAATATATTTTCTTGATTCACATTTTCTCAGGAAACGCAGTTATCTGTAGGAACAAATCATTTCTAATGTAAAAAGGAACCTGGATATTTCTCTGAAAGTTTCTCAAATGATACTTGTCATTAAAACATTCAAGAACTGATGGTATCATTTGCATAGTAGTTATCTCAACATTTCATTGCTGAATTGTCATTTGTGTTGATGCTAGTATTTGAAAATGTGTGTTTTGATCATGCGACTGAAAAATGATATAATGCTGAAGGAACTCATTGCTACTCTCACATTAAAATTTTTATTCTCCAGTATGATGTGGGTGTACAAGGGGTCGTAATAAAATTTTGATTATCACTTTGGAAAAATGAAGTTATGTAATTAATTTTTGGTTTCCTTACAGGTACATGACTGCAGAACTGAAGTACACTGACATCCTCAGCTACAGTATCATAGCATGCCACCAAGGAGCCAAAATAAAATGGTGCATGCCATATCCAGGTACTGAGGAAGCTTCAAATGAAGTCCCTCCCACCCCCTGCCCACCGCCAACCTGCCACCCCCGCTAACACACCTTAGGCCCTCCTTCTGTAAATCTCAACATGACCAGGAAACTTGATAGCAATCGACCAATGTGCTGGGCAATTACACATTATTTTGATGTTACTTCCCAGTAAGCTTCAAGTGAGACTATCTTCTCCCCACTTTATCAGTGGGCGCCTATTTCAATGTGTACAAGGACTAGAGACCTGCACTTGCTAATTAACAAACTGGTAACTTAATTTTTTTGAACTGATAATCAAAACTTTATGGCTACCCCTCATATTTAAATGGACGTTTGAAGTCTCGCGTTTTTAATCAATAAAAATTAATTACGATTAAGGTGTACACTCACCTGAAGCATGGTGACGAAGTAGACGTCGTTCCTTTCAAGCATTTCCTGGATGAACTTGATAAGTTCATCCTTGAATTCCTTCTTGCTCTTGAGCCAGGAGGCATGGAAGTGCAGACCGAGAGGGGCACGGTTGGAGTTGAAGTGCCTGTTGAAGTTGTGCCTGAGGAGACGGGCGAACTGTTCTCCAGTCTGGATGTTGGAGCAGGAGTCGACCATGTGACAACCGGGCAGCGACTCGTCGAACGTGGGGTCATCTCTGCGGTCGAGCTCGTTCATCACCATCTCCCAGACCGGGTGGCTACGGCTGGGGCAGTTGTGGGCGTTGCCGTTGCACTTGTGCGGCATGCGGAAGTACAGCGTGTACGGCCAGATGGGCACTCGGCCGAGCGGCGCCGTGATGGACGCGTCGTACACGAAGAACTGGTCGGCCATCATCTCGAACTGCTTGTTGCCGCCGACGCGCAAGTAGGGCGCGCGCATGCCGATGATGGAGCCGTCCGTGATGTTGGCGAAGCGCTCGACGATGAGGCGGGAGCCAGCCATCTCAGCCAGCCAGTCGTCGTACGAACCCTGAGGAAGAACTTCAGTGTCAGCTAGCTATTCTGAACATGCACGTAATAAACGGAAGTGCGTGTGGCGAAGCTATTAATTTACAGTGTACCACCATTCAGGGACAAGATACATATTACGAAAGGTTGACTCTAGCTTTTACAGAAACCAGACTGTGAGTCGAAGGACATAAAAGAAATAGTTAAAAAGTAAGTGAGAGTGTTGTAGCCTGTACTAAAGTTATTCAGTCTGCAGACTGAAACAGTAATATAGGAAACCAAAGAGAAATTTGGATACGGAGAAGAAAATAAATTCTTCGAGATTCGCCCATGATATTGTAATTCTGTCAGAGGCGCCAAACGACTTGGAAGATCAGTTGAACGGAATGATTAATGTAGAGAAAAAGAGAAAACAAGATGACTGTCACGAAAACTGAGACAAAGGACAATGGAATGTGCCAAAGTAGTAGATGAGTTTTGAATCTTTGGGAAGCAAAACAACTGCCAATGGCTGAAGTAGAGAGGGTTTACAATGCATGCTGGTAATAGCAGTAAAAAAATATATTTCTCAAAAACATAAATTTGTTGACATCGAGTATAAATCAACGTGTTTGGAAAAAAACCGGGCCGGCTGGTGTGGCCGAGCGGTTCTAGACGCTTCAGTCTGGAACCGCGCGACCGCTACGGTCGCAGGTTCGAATCCTGCCTCGGGCATGGATGTGTATGATGTCCTTAGGTTAATTAGGTTTAAGTAGTTCTAAGTTCTAGGGGACTGATGACCTCAGAAGTTAAGTCCCATAGTGCTCAGAGCCATTTGAACCATTAAAAAAAAAAAAAAAAAAGAAAAAAAGAAAAAAAAACGCGTAATTTTGCGGCGGGAAACAAATAACGCATTGTCACGTAGCTGATCAGTTAGTTTTTGCTTGGACTTTCTTTTATGTATTGTATTTACAAAGCTCAACACAAAAATCGTGACAGCGACCCGTATTATAACAAATGAGCAATTATTTCCTGTAGTATGTATGATCGCTCGCACGGAAACAGATCCATGATTTCTTAAGTATCCGAATGCAGCTTACACAGATTATTGCCTATTCACAACTTCCACCTCTTGTATAATACGTTATATGTTTAACTTTTGCAAGAATATCGTTTTCCCCTGATGTTAGTGTCTTAGGGTGGCAGTTTCTAAAACAAAGTCGCTTTTCGCTGCGGCAGAAACTTCTCATGAAATTTCAATCACCAACTTTTCTCTTCAGAGCGTGAAAATATTTTATTGGCACCCACCTACATAGGGAAAAATAACCATCACCGTAAAATAAGAGGAATCAGAACTCGCACGGGAAGATTTAAATGTTCGTTTCTCCTGCGCGCTGTTCGAGAGTGGAACAGTAGAAAAGTAGTTTAAAGGTTGTTCGATGAACCCTCTGCCAGGCACTTAATTGTGGATTGCAGAGTAGTGATTTAGATACAGATGTACCAGAATTGACTGTAAAGAGAGGTGTGTACAAATCACGAAATTTTGTCTTGTTTAACGATTCGGTTTACACTTGTGTAGAGTGGTCACGTTCCAAGTTTAACGGCATGTCAGGCGGTACATTTCATGCCCCAGCAGATTTTGTATTGTTGAAATGAGGACGGACGTTAAAAATGTGTATCAAGGCATGAGTTTGGGCTATTATGTTTTTCTCCGTGACTCGTAAAAAAACTAGCGCGCCATATCAGCACCTACAACTAAATTTTTCTGCACGACGTCGTTACAGAGAATGAAATTATGCAAAAGCGGAAAAACGCTACACTTCTGCTGTGGACTGTCGTTACATGGATTAGGGCTGTGTAATTTGTTCATGAACTTCTTGGGACGCATGCCAGTTGGATTCACCGAGCGAATCTGCGAAGTGGTAAAACAGTGGATCCGTATTTTGGAGGAAGGCGGTACAAACCCCATCTAGCTAGCCAGCTTTAGGTTTTCCTTACTTTCATAAAACCACTTACTGCGAAAGCCGGGATGGTGCGTTTGAAACGGTACGGCAGATTGCCTTCCCCAATCTGAGCTTGTGTTTCGTCTGTAATGACCCAAATGTCGTCGGGACGCTAAGCCCTAAACTTCCTTCCTTTTCCAGTCGGCTTTGCGTCAGCTATATCTGCAAAACCTCCACCTCTTAAACACTGCATATTTTTTTATTTTTAAATACACTTAAAATTGCCACTACGGACGAAGCTTCCTTCAGGGGCGGCTGGCAAAAAAAAAAAAAAAAAAAAAAAAAAAAAAAAAAAAAAAAAAAAAGTGGTCGTTCGTTGTAGGCTACAAATCTTGGGAGCAAAAGACATAGAAACGTGTTGCGTGACAGACGGCGGGGCGCGTTTGCTGGAATCGCGTGCCGCTAAACGCTCTGCTGGCCCGCACGCGCCGCTGGCTCTGCGGTTGCCCGGCCTGGGAAGTGGGACGCACGCCTTGGCGCCTCTGAGCTCGGAGGGACCGCGAGATCTGCAGCCAGACCGCTGAGCTACGTCGCGCAAGTGCTCTACTCACACGCACTTATTCCTGTTCCTAATTAACTAACGGATGCGGCACTTTTGTCCACGTGGGTTGCTGATTAGCCCTCACATGGTGTGAGCTCAGGAAAAACATACTATATGTATGGGGTCTCTTTTGACTCCAAGGTGATCCTAGCAGCTATGTGGAAGTATGTCTGCAGGCTTTCGTGGTCGTTGCCACTAAAGGCAAAATCTGGGTTGTTAGGCCGCGTCACATTTCCTCTAAAAAATCGACGTTTCGACCCCTCTGCTGCGATCTTCTTCAGGATCTTCCGGTGTCCACTATTACTAGAACAATGTCAGAGACTAGTGTCGCGTTAATTCTCTGCGTATTTGCTGGATTCTTTCTCGAAGAAGTGCTTGGCTCTACGAGAAGATCCTGAAGAAGATCCCAACAGAGGGGCCGAAACGCCGATTATTTAGTGGAAATATGACGCGGCCTAACAACCCAGGAGATTTTAACTTCATATGGAAATAAAATGTAAAATATTTCCTCAAAAATAATAATGACTTATAGTGAGGCATTGTTGCACGCTATAATTAAGGTGTTTCTCTTGATTTATTAGCCTTTATTCAGCAGATTTTGTGCATTTATCAGGTAACTGGTCTCACAATCTACGGCGGTGCACACTTATATCCTGTACTGTCCATGTTTCGAAGGAATGTACATCTTGAATGGACACCGTCTCCTCAAAGCACACAGGTGCTCATCAACCGTAATATAAGGCCCGTGGCTGTAAGACGAAATGCATTCATCAATGAAAATTTCGAGCTCGGCCCACGTAGGTTCAGCTTTTGATCCAGAACCTGCTTTTTCTTTATCCTCTTGCAAGTTTATCATCGAACCGGACTCGCAGCAGAATATAACGAAATCTTGAACAGCTCATTGTGGCTCGAAAACGGGTAAGCCATGCTCATCTGATCGAAATTCGCTCAAAGGTTTCCAATGTACCATGTGTGAACCAGTTATTATTAGTAGACCAAAGCATGCCTGTAGTTATGTACGGTCACGTTCAATTCTGCGTTCAAGATATGGGTGTAGAATTTTACGTCTTTTGCACTACTATTAGCATTGCTGTGACACCCTGCATGCGATCAGTGATAAAAAGTCTGAGACAATGTGCCCTTGTCTGAATTTGTAGTCTGAGGTGACGTGGAATAAGCGTAGTTTCACGTATTACACTCCTGGAAGCCTCCTTGTACACGTCATATGTTACCTGTCCACTTCTGAATGCAAAAGTAGGCCCACTAGTTTCCTGAATACCACTATCGTCTTTTGAACGTTCATTAACGTTCATCTCATCTCCGATCTGTATATCTTCCTGTCACACCTACATCAGCATCACTGTCATCCCCATTTCCAAACTTTGATTCATTGTCATTATCACTTTTATGTATATATGCTAAAACCTGCTCGAGCCTCTAGACCCTTTCAAAGCGTATATCATGATCCATTACGAGTAAACTATAATACCACGAGTTAGTCCAACAAAACGTAATTCCTAACCCTGAATTTGTTCCAAACATGCATGTGTATGTATTTTCTACGAATTAATTAAAACAATGGACAAAGAAATTTTGATTGAGAAGGTGCACTGTTGTCAAGTTTTTATTTTCGTAATAAAACTGAAATATAACATTGAAAATCACATATCATACCTGGGGCATCTCCTGACCCGCAGGAAAAATTTCTAATTATTGTACCATGAACCGTGATATAACCGCTAATGTTTTGCCCATTTATTATAAAAAGGCCTAAAAAGCATATCTTGAGGATAAGAACACTATGTCCACGGTAAAACTCTTTCTTTGTAGTTAAAATAGCCTTGGGGTCGAAGAAGACCACAGACTACCAACCAAGGGTTAAGGCTTAACGGAACAGTACATTTCTCCACCGGCTGTTGATGTCGACGCTAGTAATCGGAGTCATTATTATTTCAAATAGTTCGACAACTGTTCCTACGATGCTGAATGAAAGTATTTACTGCTCACGGTCACGTCGAAGCCGATGTTTCATTTACAGTTGTTAACATAATAGGAAAACGGCCTGTTAGGTGCTTCAAATTTGATGTTTCTTTTGCACATGTGCGAACTTTTGAACAAATCCGACAGATGCCAAAGTCGTAGTCAAACATCAAAATGGCGTCTACGCAAGACGCTCGTTACAAGCAATGTGCTGAAATTGAACTCTTGGCTGCGAAAAAAGGATCCGTGATTAACATTGAAAAACGTTTTTGTGCAGTCCATGGTAATGATACAGTAGAGAGGAGTACTGTTGGACGACGGGTAAAGAGACTTCAACTGTCAGCAAGTACAGAAACTGATCTCTATGATTGGCCACATTCGGGACGTCTCATGGTAGCCACAGCATACATGGTGAATCGCGACGATGTCATCATTCGTGCAGACCAGCGCATCCCACCTCCACAAATGGTTCTACAGCTATTGGTGAGCATTAGAAGTGTGAATGCAGTAATTGAAGCTCTCGAATATTCAAAGGTGTGCTCCAAATGGATTACACGAAGACTCCTAACGGACTACGAGATTCAAAGAAAGCGATTTCATCTGAACTGGAGGAGCTGTTTGAGGCCAATGGAGAGGCCCTTCTGTTACGGAACGTTACAAGGTGAAGAAACCTGGGTGCATCATTTTGAACCGGAAACAAAACATTCACTGGAGTGGCACCACCAAGAATCACCAAAACAAAAGAAATTCAAGGCAGCTTCCTGCGCTGCAAAGTCATGATAGTGATGGTGTCAAATGGCTCTGAGCACCATGGGACTCAACATCTTAGGTCATAAGTCCCCTAGAACTTAGAACTACTTAAACCTAACTAACCTAAGGACATCAAACACACCCATGCCCGAGGCAGGATTCGAACCTGCGACCGTAGCAGTCCCGCGGTTCCGGACTGCAGCGCCAGAACCGCTAGACCACCGCGGCCGGCATGATGGTGTCATTCTCGTAGATGTGTTGCCAAAATGGTTAATGGTCATTGCTTCATCCACTTTACAGCCCAGACCTGCCGCCCTCGGACTTCCATCTGTATGGCCCAAATAAGGATTCTCTACCTGGTACACACTTTCAAAATAATGACAGCGTAATTCTTGCTGTGAAAACTTGGCTGCGAGCACAGGGTAACAGCTTTTACCAACAGGCAATACATGCTGTTACACAGTGCTAACGTAAAGTCATAGAACGAGGTGGAGAGGATTGATAAAATTGTATGTGTAATGGAAATGTTGACTGATATTGGCACCAAATTTCTAAATCTGAAGAATAAAAATGTTCAGCGAAAAAAGTGGAGGGGCATTATTCATTGAACGATGCTGGTAGTTTCAGCGTAATCATAAGAGTTTCTCGCGATTCAGGACACGAGTACAGAACGAAATCAGTGCCATGGATCAGGGCCTAGGTGGAAAACATCATTTCTTTAGCGCTAAATGTAATGAATGTATCTAGCAGACCACCCTCTTCTCCTACCATAAGCAGGGAGAGGAAATAATTTCATCCACTACAAACTATAATTTTTGGGAAGTCTTTAACTGTGTCAACAATAATTTAAATAATAAAGTTGATGCACATGTATGTTTTTTATCACACGTGACAACACGTTTCGAGAATTTATTTGCATTTTAGAGTGCTGTGAGAGTTTGCATATTTTTCGGATCTTCTACCCGTGTGTGTGGTGCTCTGCCCCCGCTTTTTGTAGTCGTCTCTTTTATATTCTTAAGATTATTGTGCCTCGCTCACGATGCAGAAATTCGCACTCCCCAATTTCACAGTACTCAAATCTGGAAACAGATTATTGAAACGCGTTGTGCTAAACAAGACAAAGAAATATATTTCTGCTGGGTACTGGGACCTGTTGGAATCCGCAGCAACGAAATGGCAGGTGCAGCAGCTAAACTGGCACGTAAGAGAAACAAGCAGTATTACTGGGGAAAGCTATAGTCACGGACAGATGGGAAGAAGAATGGCGTCAAGTGGATGGGATAAAGCTCTGATTGGTTAAACCAAGCATCCGGCCGTAGAGCAAGACGAAACAAGGCGAGAGGAAGAGAGTAGCTCGCCCCCTCGTAAGGCAGTGGCTGGCCTTCAGCCAACGGAATCCTCCTTCGACAAGAAAAGCCTCCTGTGTATGGCGCCTGTGGTGTTAACGTAACTATGTGCTCATATTTTTGTGGAGTAGTTTGCGTGTTGGACAGAGGACAGGGAATGGTTCGACGGAAGACCTGCTCTTTCGGTTATTCACTTTTTGTAACGAAATCTCTCTCATATCTAAATTCCCTATTAGGCAAACGTACAGTATGAGCTGATGTTAACCACTTGAGAATCGCTACGTTTATAGCTTTTATATTCCTGTTTAGTGTATTATTATATCACTTATACTTCAATTTATAACTTGTAACATTTTAATTTTTGTTATAAAAAATCGGTATTTTCAGTTTCCTTCCTGAAAAGCTTTAAGTGCTATTCAAAAAAGGCTAATAACTGCGAGCGCCCGAATACCGAAAACCCATCCATCCGGAAGATATGATTTCAGAAGACGTGCTTTAGGGCTACGCTATCACGGATCAGTTAAAGACATGTGCCATCTCTGATGACAGCGACGACGACGACAAGATGTTAAATTCTAACCTTCCTTGTAACGACAATGAACGTGTCAACCTGACTGATCGGCGAAATCTTCTAGTGCTTCATCCTGCGTTCTTCCCTTTTTATCCCTCATTCCAAAGAGCGACAAACAGGACTAAAAAAGGAGCATCTAGCGAGAGCATAAAATTACTGCTTAATTCCAGTCCTTTCACGTCTCTTAGCTTTGTTCGACTGACCACTGACAGTCATTTGCAAACAGTTTTTCTGTACAAGTGACACGCTGACTAATACTCTTGTATGTATTTAATTTATTCAGATAGTTACAAAGTGTTTCATTAAAAAATAATCCGCAATTAAGTGAAAATAAGTAAAATGTTTCCCCTAACTAACATTTAAAAAAAGCACTCGTCTGCAGGCCACAAGTGGCCCATCGGGACCATCCGACCGCCGTGTCATCTTCAGCTGAGGATGCGGATAGGAGGTGCGTGTGGTCAGCACACCGGTCTCCCAGTCGAACTATCACTAAAACATTGAGCTCGTATTTAGGAGGAGCAAGGTTTAGCTTTCCCCGTCTGATCACACAAATTTAGATTTTCGTGGTTACCCTAAATCACTTCTCGGGAAAGATTCTTTTGAGCAGGCCACGGCCCGTTACCTACGACATCCTTGTCCAGACGAGCAAGTGCCCCCATCCATCACGACCTAGTTGTCACCGTGTGGTTAACTCTAACCTGTGCAAGCTTCTTCATCTCCCAGTACTTACTGCAACCTACATCCTTCTGAATCTGCTTAGTGTATTCATCTCTTGTTCTCCTCTACGATTTTTACCATCCACGCTGCCCTCCAATGCTAAATTTGTGATTCCTTGATGCCTCAGAACATGTCCTACCAACCGGTCCCTTCTTCTTGTCAAGTTGACCCACAAACTCCTCTTCTCCTCAATTCTATTCAGTACCTCCTCATTAGCTATGTGATATACCCATCTAATCTTCACCATTCATCTGTAGCACCACATTTCGAAAGCTTCTATTCTCTTCTTGTCTAAACTATTTATCGTCCATGTTTCACTTCCATACATGGCTACACTCCATACAAATACTTTCAGAAACGTCTTCCTGAGACTTAAATCTATACTCGATGTTAACAAATTTCTCTTCTTCGGAAATGCTTTCCTTGCCATTGCAAGTCTACCTTTTACATCCTCTCTACTTCGACCATCGTCAGTTATTTTGCTCCCGAAATAGCAAAACTCCTTTACTACTTTAAGTGCCTCATTTCCTAATCTAATTCCCTCAGCGTCACCCGACTTAATTCGACTACATTCCATTATCCTCGTTATACCGCGTCATATTCCTCTTCAAACTTTCGAAAGGCCTGAAGAAAATACGACGCCGCCCAAGAATTAGGAAGGTTCTACCGCCAGTGTCAACGGCCACGAGAGCCCTCGGATTTACGTATATACACGGTGTTCCTTCTAAGTATAGTCAGGCGCATTTTCTCTTGTGTTTCGGTAGATATTTGCAACTTCGTTTCTGCAAGGTCCAGCTGGAGTCAGTCCAAGCGAATACTTCTTTTTAAGTCTTTTACGTGACGCCCATAGTCGACGGAAACCGTCGGTTTGTTTCCGTTACAAACAACATGCTTTTTAAACCGGAATTTAATGTGCCCGTTCGATAGAGCGATCCAAAATATTAATCTAGTGCGATATTTGTTTTATCGGTATGTATTAACAGGGACGATAAAACTGGAAGAATAACCAGTACCCCAGCGGCTACCGCCATGCAGCAGCGCTGCTCATTCGCTGTTGGAGTATTGACTCTTCTCCTTGTGTGCTGCCCCTGTTAATACATGTCGATGAAACAAAAATCGCACTAAAATAATTCTGGACCGCTCTAGCGAATGCGCGCGTAAAATTCAGCTTTCCGTCGATAATGGGCTTCGCATGAAAGCTTTGATGAGCACTATTTGTTAGGGCTGACTCCAGATACACTCTGAAAAAACGGAATTGCAAATACATGCCGAAACACCGTAGAACATGCGCCTGACAACTGTTAGGAGGTACAACCTGTTTAATCTTTCTTGTTGTTAGTAGTATAATTATTTCCTATTTTAAAACTATTTTTTCATAGCAGACTTGGCGTCATATTTCATGGTCAGTTATGGGATCAGCTGCCTTTATCTCTTTATTTATTTTTGAAGCAGTAATTACCTGCAGAAATTAATGAAGAAATTTACGTCAGCGAAACTGAGAAATAGCTTATCTGTTGCCGTGAATCAAATTAGCCCATTTCGGGGAGTATACTAACCTCTGTCTTTTTTTTTTTTTTTTTTTTTTTTTTTCGTGATCTGAACCTGTGAACCCATAGAGAAAACGTTTCTGTACGCTGCAGCAGATGGCGTCAGCTGTGGCAGGATACTAAAGACAAGAGCCCTCGTACCTGAGTCCAGTAATTGGGGTCATCCTTGTGAGTGAGCGAGAAGACGCCGATCTCGTGCCCACGACGGTGCAAGTCCTGCACGGCCGAGTAGTTGGTGTACTTGTGCGAGACGAAGAACGTGCCACGGATCTGGCAGCCGTTCGGGTTGTTGCGCTGGCCGTTGAAGACCTCCTCGTACAGGTCGATGTTGTCCACGTTGACGGCACCGTTGAACGTCAGTGTGATCATCTGTGGCACCTGCAACAAGAGAGGGCGTTGATATTGAAGAGGACGTTACTGTCAGCATTTTCAAAACACGTCTTCTATGAGAGGCTGTTTGAATGCCGGCAGTAACAGGTTATCAAATATGTATATGGAAATGAAAGTTTACATGCAGCTATGTACCGCTATCCAGGTTGAAGGAGATCTGATGGCATTGCTTTCAATCTATTTTGTTCTCAGAATTATGTAGATAGTTCAGGTTGGAAGTAGGATGTAGTGGTAAAGCATCCGCATTCAGAATTTTCAAACAACTTACGGGAATTTAGCCAGGTAATATTTACAGCGATTGCCCTTCAAACAACTTATAGGAATTCAGCCATGTAATATTTACAGCGGTCGCTGTAAATATTACCTGGCTGAATTCCCGTAAGTTGTTTGAAAGGCAGTCACTGTAAATATTACCTTGCTGAATTACCATAAGTTGTTTGAAAATTGAATACGCCAGGAGAAACTCAGATCTTGCATTGAGAATGCAAGCAGTTCTCTGTGTAAAAAAGTTTTCAAATATGGCTGCTTGAAATCGATTGTTCAGATTACAAATGTTTTAAAAATGTTTATTAGAAGTCTGCTCATTATTTTCAAAACTGCATTAAATTAGATCAGATTTGTCTAATCACTGAAGTTACTCTTTATTATCGAATATAGAACTGAAAGGGAATTTAGTTTTGTATTCCCTGCATAGGAGGCGCAAAAAACTTCCTTCTCCGTTAAAGTGTCCGATTCAATGCAATATATCAATTTTAAACTAATTAGAAATTTTATAAGGTAACTGTTTTTTAATAAAGCTGTAGTTACACAGCTGATGGCTCAGAGATGCATTTCTTTAAATTAATTATGAAATTATTAAATAAACGTAACCTTAGGTACCCTGTAAAATCCTAGAAAATTCCTAAAACACAGAGATGGTTTTTCAGCAAAATGTATATGATTTATGGTGATAGTTTAATCTCATGGTATAAAATTATTCTGTCGTGTATTTTCAAGAGCAAACCACAGATCTTAATCATCTGCGCCGAGTTAAATCTGTATGCCACATTGAAGCTCGAACTCAGATAGCTGCCTTTGTAGGGGTTCCATGGCTCACTCGAAGTCTCATAATGCCGGTATCCCTCCTTTATGCCTTTCAAACATATTCTTCGAAGAGTAAAATGATTTCAATATTATACAATCGTACTGTACCAAGATTTTCATCTCTCCTGAGTCTGTGCTCTATAGACACAAATTATCGAATTTACGACCAAATAAATAAATATTTTCAAAATCTACATTTGTAAAAAACTGTATTGGAAAAGAAGTGTCCTTTTACATTGTGCAAACATTTAGTCTTTGCGTCGGGCAGCACATGAAACCTGAGCTCTCTCGAGATTTTGACTCAAATCAGTTTGCAATTTCACAGGTTGCCATAACGGATGGGTTTTTCGTGTCTATTACTGTGAAACTGCAAGTGAGTTTGAGCCACAGTTTCCAAAGAGCTCTGGTTTCATATTTATAACAGTGCTAAAGCTGAAGTTCACCAAAATTGTGCTTATGCATCAGTGCGTCCCTCTATGTTTCAATGACTGTAAAACAACAATTCAGATCTGAAACGTGTCTGCTACGGCTTGCGTGCAGAACGTATTGGATACCTTGTGCGTCGCCTTTATCGACGATATACTCAGCTAAGACTAGGGAATACGGGCCAGGACAGGCCACATCGCGTGGTGGCTGTGTGCTGGTGACGTACCTGGTTGGGTTCTATGCTGCCGGGGATCCTGGTGCCGTCAGCGGAGCAGAAGCAGTCTGGCAGCACGCACTGCGTGGGGTCGCAGTCTGGCGCACGGTTAGGGTCCGTCTCCACGGCTGCGGCAAGAACGCAGAGGCAAACATGTCAGAATCAGGAGCGTGGCAAAGTCAAACTGTCTACAGCGAAGGACAGCAACCAGTAACTCATTCTTATTACTAATAATATGTCTGTAAGCTACGAGCGAAATTAATGCATCTACTCTGAAGCGGAGTTTGTATATAAAACGCTTATCGTTAAAATTAAACGTGGAGCTTTGTGATGTGAATTTATTACGACAAGCAGACGGCGTACGGTCTCTGCATATTTCACGCACAGGCTGAAAAGAACACGCATCGGACAGTGCCGAAGCAGCCAGATACGCTTAATAACGTAATTCGTTGCAAAGGACGTCCCACTGACGAATCGAGAACACAGAAACGAGCCTGTGGTCCGTCCGTTATTTATACGACGACTACGGCAATGGGCTTGCGACTTTGCATGTTGCCGATCTTGCGCATGGACTACTCAGTTTGTACGTGGGCTATCCACAAAGTACATTACGCTTTTGGAATTAAAAATAAATAAAGTATTGGAAATTTTTTTATTATATACAGATGAAAGCCACACTTCAATACTACTTTTCTACAAAGTTGCCATTTAAATTAAGGCACTTATCATAGCGATGGACGAGCTTGGAAATTCCTTCGTCGTAAAATTCGGCCGCCTGCGCCTTCAACCACGTGGTTACCTCTTCTTGAAGCTGTGCGTCGTCATCAAAACGCTGCATAGCGAACCACTTCTTCATTGCTGGGAGTAAGTGGAAGTCGCTCGGTGCCAGGTCGGGACTGTAAGGCGGATGAGGAAACAACTCTCACTTAAAAGATTCGAGAACTTCACGAGTGGCATTTGCCGTGTGGGCCCGGGCGTTGTCGTGAATCAGCAAGACCTTTGAGCCCAACTTTCCCCTGCGCTTGTTTTGTATTGCTCTTCTGAGGTTGTGCAGAGTTTGGCAATACCTTTGAGAGTTTATTGTAGTGCCTCTTTCCAGGAAATCCACAAAAATCGTATTTCTACCGGGTTACTGATTAACCACGTGGTTGAAGGCGCAGGCGGCCGAATTTTACGACGAAGGAATTTGCAAGCTCGTTCATCGCTACGATAAGTGCCTTAATTTAAATGGCAACTATGTAGAAAAGTAGTATTTAAGTGTGGCTTTAATCTGTATATAATAAAAAAATTTTTCCAATACTTTATTTATTTTTAATTCCAAAACTTAATGTACTTTGTGGATAGCCCTCGTATATTTTGCTTATTTTTTTCATAGTTCCACACAACTTCTTCCTGTTTTCTCGATTGATCTGTTTTCAGTTTTTCAAGGCCTATCCACTGTGCCAACTTATAACTAAATCTGAGGGGGGTGCGATGGGGAGGTTCCCTTGTCAGATGTTAAGTCCCATAGTGCTCAGAACCATTTGAACCTTAGTGTTTTGCACTAACGGCTTGCTTTGGTATAAGAAATGATGGTTAAATGACAGAGCCTAAGCTAGGAAATCGACGAGGAATTTCGTACGCGTGTGGCGAGAGCAGAGGGGCGTGGGCGCGCGCGCTGACATTCTGCAGGGCCGGCGCGTTGCACAACGCGGCAGCCCGGCTGCCTTGCGCGGACCACGCCCTGGCAGTCACGTTCCGCGGCGCCCCCCCCCCCTCTCCCCACCGCCCACAGCTCCCCAGCACGTGATCCGCGCCCGCGCGTATCCGGATGCGGCCTGCCTCAAAACACCATTGCGCCTTTCTCGGGTGCAGAATATTCTTGGCGTCCACTGGGAAAAACCCTACGTCGTGATGCCGTTTCTACAATGTCCCGTGTATATTATGCGATCAAAAGTATGCGGACACACATCATCATCATCATCATCATGAGTGTTCTTTCCTAGGACAGGTCTTCACATGTTTCTATCTCTCCATGCTGTCCTGTCATTTCCTACCGTATTCGTTCTCTTATAATTGTGTCATATCATACTGTCAACCAACTGGTATCTTCTGCGTCCTCTTCTTCTTCTTCCATTCACCGTTCCTTCCACACCATCCATCAGTAAACAATCTCTCCTCATCCAAAATCCAAGCAAACTGTGTTTCCTCTTCCTGATTTCCTTTAAAATTTCACTCTCCTCCTTCACTTCTTCACCTACTGATTTCTCACCATGTCTACCCATTTTATCCCTTTCATCCTGTTCCAAATCCACGACTCAGATGCTTCTATTTTTATTTCTTCCTCTTTCCTCAGTGTTCATGTCTTGGCTCCGTCTAATGCCGCGCTCCACTGAAGCACTTCGCCAGTCTCTTCCTCAGGTCCCTGTCCATGCATCCCCATAGATGCCTCCTCTTCTTATTAAATGCCTCCTCGGCAATTGTTATACGTGTTTTCGCGTTCCTGTTACATCTCATTTCCGTCGGTAATAATGTTTCCCAGATATCTGAAAACACTAATTTGCTCTATATCTTTCTGTCCTAACTTTATAGTAGTTCTTACTTTTCTTTCACTAATCACCATATATTTTGTCTTTTTCTTACTAATTCTCATTCCGGATTCCTCACAAGTCTTACTCAATTCTTTTAACATCCCTGTCATAGTTATTTTGCTCTCCACCAATAACACCATATCACCCGCAAATCGAATACATGCTATCCTCCTACCACCAACCCGCACTCCTCTATTTTGTTTCACAAATTTCTGAGTAATACGCTCCAAATATACTTTAAACAGTATTAGGGACAGAATGCAGCTTCGCTCACTCTCCTTCCAGTGGTGCTTTGCTCTGTTATCCCCTTCCCAACCTGTACTCGATTTTGTGTTGTAGGTATAGGTTTTTAATCAGCCTCCTACTACTCCAATCGACACCATTCTTCCTTAGAATATCCATCAATTTATTCCACTGCATTCTATCAAAAGCTCTCCCCAACTCAGTGTATCTCTCGGACACCTAGTAGTGCATCTAAATATGGGATGTGTGCCTCTCTGCTGGGGACACTTTCAATGAGCTGTCTGAATGTCTGTGAAGGCTCTATTTTGTTTCACACATTTCAGAATAATACGCTTCAAATATATGATAAACATTATTAGGGAGAGAGTGCAGCTTCGCTCACTCCCATTCCAGTTGTGCTTTCCTCTGTTATCTCCTTCTCAATCTGTACTCGATTTTGTGTTGTAGCTATAGATTTTTAACCAGCCTTCTACCCATTCAGTTGACACCATTCTTCCTTAGAACGTCCATTAATTTATTCGGCCGCACTCTATCAAAGGCTTTCCCCGAGTCAGTGAAAACAGTGTAAACTTCTCTTCCTCTGTCCATGTATCTCTCGGACACGTAATAGCGGACCTTAATATGGGATGTGTGCCCCACTGCTGCGGACACTTTCAATGAGCTGTCTGACTGTGTGTGGAGTAGCGGCAGCCCATTCTTCCTCAAGAGCCGAAACCAGAGAACGTATTGATGTTGGACGCTGGGATCTGGAGTGCTGTCGAAGTTCTGACTGGTCTCAGAGGTGTTACATCAGATTCACGACGGGACTATAGACAGGTCATTCCATGTTATTGTCCACAAACTATTGTCCCACAGGTACTACTTTATGACTGGTTGCACTGAGACACTGAATCAAACAGTCATCGCCTCCGAACGGTTCCTTTACTGCAAGCTTATAGCGTTTTCTTAAGCGCAATAAGGGGCTCACAACCTAACCACAAAAACACCCCCTTACTGTAACACTATCTTACCTGTACTTGACTGTTGTCATTACACAAGATGGCAGCTAAAATACTCCTGGCTTTCTCCAAATCCAAATCATTCCATCGGATTGCCACAGGGTATATGGACCACTGTACCCCAACTCCTTTCAGATAGTTATTGTGATAATTGGACTGCTGGTAGCACTGCTATGCTTGACGGTCCTTGTGCATCAGTGCATGAAAGCTACCTGGTTTTGATTTAGAGTTTTCACTTCACGATCACATCACTAACAGTCGACTTGGCCTGCTTTAGAAGGGTTGAAATGTCCCCGATGGGTTTGCTTTTCAGACGGTATCCAGTGCCTAGGCCACGTCGCAAGTCGCTGAGCTCAATTTGCCACCCATTCTGCTGTTACTGTTTTCTGCTGACAACGAGAAACTCCTCATCTCCTTTTATACTGGCGGGTCTGCCTCTCGTGACATCTAGCGGTCAGTTGCGCGTTACAAAGGAGTGTTTGGAAATTTTTGATCTCATTATTTATCTGTAAGCCTCTGTTATTCTGTTATGGGTATCAAAGGTGTGATACTGCTCCTCAAAACAAAAAACTGTGAAAAAATATATACAGGGTGTTCAAAAAGAATATACCTATTACGAAGTATTATTTTGTCCAAAATATCGATCGCTGCGCCTCGTCTCGGCTATTGGAGAAACGAATACATAGCCTAGTTTATATTAATAGCCGCTAGATGTCAGTTGTCTTCTGTTTTGCTTGGTAAACGTCATATGTTTAAAATGGCTACTCCACAGCAGAAATCATTTTTGTGTTCTCGAGTTTGCGAAGTGAAATTCCGTGATTACAGTGCAAAGACGTTTCAGGTTGAGGTACCAAATTGATGCTCCGAATGGGTGGAATATTCGCAGATGGTATCGAAAGTGTCTAGATACAGGATGTGTATGTAAAGGAAAGAGTCCATTCTGCCCTCGTGTTCCTGAAGAAAGTGTTGCACGAATTCTAACTGCTTTTCCAAGTAGTTCTTCAAAATCAACTCGTCGTGCCAGTCGGGAGTTACAACTGCCTACAACGACAATTTGGCGTGTTTTGAGACGTCGGTTGGTCATGAAGCTGTACAAGTTACAGTTGTTACATATTCTGCGTCCTGATGACAAACGCACACGTGTGGCATTTTGTAACGAGATTCTTGATGCTGTTGACATTGATAACACTTTCACGCAACGCCTCGTGTTCTGTGATGAAACGACTTTCCATGTTAGTGGTCAGGTAAACAAACACAATGTTCGAATTCGGGGCCTACATAACCCACAAGCAGCCATTGAACATGTACGAGATTCGCCCAAAGTCAATGTGTTTTGTACGATATCTGAAGCTGCACGAAGACTTCATTTTTCAACATGACACGGGGCACCCCCCCCCCCCCCCCCACTGGAGCCGCCAAATGCGTGAATATCTGAATGAAACTCTACCGAACCGTTGGCTTGGTCGTCAAGGAGCTGGCGACGTAGCATGTCTCAGCTGGGCTCCATGGTCACCGGATTTGACACCCTCTGACTTCTTCGTGTGGGATTTCGTTAAAGACAACATTTATGTACCACCACTCCCAAGAACCTGGAAGAGTTGAGGAACCGGATCCGTACTGCTATAACATCAGTGACGAAGGGCTTGCTTGCCCGAGTATGGGAAGAATTTGAGTATCCATGTGATATTGTTCATGTCGCTCATGGAGGACATATTGAACATCTGTAGTCTGAACTTGAGAGGTTCGTAAATACGTGTGTAAAGTTTCATATTCGTATGTCTTAAAGTTTAATAAATATATGCATTCGAAATACGTATATTTTTTTGAAACATCCTATATTTTATTTTACATATGTTTGTGGCTGCAGCCGAAACAAATTTTCTAAATAACAACAACCTGCAGCAATGGCAGTTGTTAGCTGAATTAAAATAACGTTTCGCTTCGGATTCGCCACTATTATGCAGTTTCGGATTTGTAGCCATTTTCAAGTGAGTAGAGTATAATCAGCCAAAAAGACATTTTCAGGTGACAGTCAAAATGTTATACTTCGTTAAAATATGGTTATTGGCCGGACTTTAAAATTACCAACATGACAACAAGACTTTCCTGAGCAGCAGTAATGTATCATACAAGAGCTGAACTCTGTTGCTTAGGAATCTTCTTGCATCAAGTTGTTAATTTTAAAGACTAGTAAGCTGCCATACAACAAAATTTTAACAAAGTTTGACCATACGTTCTGACTGTTCCGCAAAAATACTCGTTTGACTGATCAAACTATTCTCACTTGAAAATGGCGGCACATCCTAAACTGTGTAGTAGCGACGAATCCAAAATGAAATAATATTTTAAACCAACTAACAACTACCAGGGTGGCAGATTGCTGTTATTTAGAAAATTTATTTTGTCTGAGGCTACCATTGCAACAAAAAAGTATATTTTTATATGGTTATCAAACAAAAGTGCGTTCATCAGAACAGTTTCACTGCCTTTTGATTCCCATCCTAAGATAACATTGGCAGACAGATGTGCGCCTATGTTAGATAGCATTTACAGTGAGCTGTTAACTGTTGCCATTACCGAAATGTTCCACACTTTTATCTTTCCTCATATCCTCAGAGAAATACGAATACACACTGTCAAAGTATGGCATCTGTAAGGCGCTAGGCTTGATTTTGAACTGTGGCAGTAATTAATGTAATTTTTCTGCTGGAGAAGACATGAAATGGCATATTAAGACCCTGAATTGCATGGAGTGCAGTATTTTTGTGAGTCTGATTCCTGTCCCGAACGAGCAAGTACGATTAGAAGCAGACGAAAACGTTGTCGTTGATGAAACGGAGATTGTTCGACATTTCCTGAATACAGAAAACAGCTGGACCTTATAAGTGCTCAAAAAAAAAATCAGAATTAGTACATTTTTCATTGCCTTCTACGTCAATCCTGGTGATGCAAAACGAGAATATTTTTAGCAATAACATCGCTCCAGTACAATATGTAATATCTATAAGCTAGAACTTCTTTCAGTTAGTCTGCATTCCGGAATTCGTCAAATAAGAGATTCGATTGTATGAAGATCACTAGTGAAAACTGAATGCGTCACCGAATCATTCTTTATAATGGGGAACAAAAATGATCCGCGCGAGAATTAGCGGAGCGGTCTAGGGCGCTGCAGTCATGGACTGTGCGGCTGGTCCCGGCGGAGGTTCGAGTCCTCCCTTGGGCACGGGTGTGTGTGTTTGTCCTTAGGATAATTTAGGTTAAGTAGTGTGTAAGCTTAGGGACTGATGACGTTAGCAGTTAAGTCCCATAAGATTTCACACATTTTTCAGCGAAAGACCGTTGAAGGTCGTTGGACAGCACTAAGCTTTGGATGTACGAGGGATACTCAAATGAAAACCTTAAAAGTGTAATTTAGAATCAACATTTCGCGCTATTGTTCTGTAAGTCGGCATGTCTTTTACCAATGATGTAAGGAATGCCCTACGGGCTGCAGCATACTACCACTCCAGCAACCGCCGATGACGTGCACTTTGATACTCTTCCACAGCCGTCTTACTCATCAGACCTCATGCCGAGTGAGTACCACATGTTTGGATCACTCAAAGAGGCAGGGCGAGGAAAGAAATTTCGTTCCGATGAAGAGTGAAGAGGTGCAATAGAAGATGCATGAGTGGCTGCACACACGACCAACAGATGTTTTTTTTTTTTTTTTTTTTTTTTTTTTTTAATTCCGTGCACACTTCCAAATGTTGGAGGAAGTTTGTTGAATAACAGGGAGAATATGTCGAAAAATGAAACACTTGTGTTCCACTGATGTCCAATAAGAAAATTTCAAAAATATTTCGGGTTTTCATTTGACACCTCCTCGTACATTTTGGAGATCGTGGTAACTGTCTGTTCACAACTGCTTTTATAGCTCAATCACACTTATACTTTAAATGAAAAACAAAGACAGGGAGGCAAGTTAAAAAAGAGTTGTTTAATCCGTTATGAATCTCAGACTGACGTATTTTAAGTACGAAGATTCTATTCCTGCTGCAAATGGCTATTGGAGCCTTTGATTCACTTCACTGTATGTTCTGTGATTTTAGTGCGATAAATGAGAAGGTGCTTAAGTACTTACTGCAGGCGTTCTCGTCGGACTCATCCTTGCAGTCTGGCTTGTCGTTACAGAAGAGTTCCTTCTCGATGCACTCGCCGTTGCCGCAGGACAGCTTGCCTTCGGGGCACACTGGTTCGTCCGTCTTGAGGATGGGCAGAACCTTACGCGGCTCTGCAGATACAGGGAACACCGTTTGTAGAAGGGCGTCGTGGTCCACGGACAGTTTTGGAGAGTAAGTTGTCCAGGAATTGTGGAGTACAGGGAGCGGAAAGTCGAGTTATCGGCGGTTAGAGACACGCAACAGGCAACAGAAGAGGGGAAGGGCAGACACAAACACAAGAAACAGACACAGTTAAGAGAGACACACATTTCAGAGCGAGGCTGGCTCGCCGCGAAGGCCACGTATTATCAAGCATTGAAATTTGAGAAAATATCACTGTAGCAACAGTCAAGAAAATAAACAGTGAAAAATGCGCCAACAGAGTGATGGCGAAAAAGAAATTTTAATATTTAAAACAAAGATTGAGGCTGTGTGAACAGTATAAAGAAAATAAGTTCTATCTAATACGAAGTGATAATTCTACTTAGAAAACACAAAAAATTGTTATATTTTCATTGTTACGTGTTAGTCGTTAGTTCAGTATTCCCATTTCCTATTCATACTACTAAAGATATTAAAAAACGCTAACAACCAGTTTCAAAGTACGTATTTACCAAAGAGCTATTCTTACATAAGCAGTCTAAGATAGTACAGACTACACCCAAAGATTAACTGCTGAGTTCATTCACTACTCAACACAGCAAGTAATGGCGTCGAGAGATAGTGTTGTTATTGTAGACGTGCAGAAGACAAGGCGAGTGAGGGGAAAATGAGATAAGGTGTAGAGTTGAAAAGAGCATGCAAAGGAGTGAGGAGCCAAAGGATCCAAACTACAGGGAAATAGTTCAAAATCAAGATAACCTAAATAAGAAAAATACTACATCACAGTGGGTTCCATGCACAAAACTGAATCCGTTTACATTTTTTCATTTTCTACAATCCAAACCAAATACTTTTACTAGCTTTTCTCAGTCGGTCAATAGAAAGCGACCTTATTGGTGCACCTCTGCCGGACCGTCACCCCAACGGATGTTGGCATTTCCCAGAAACTTACTCTCGAGCTGGTTACAGTTCTGCACTTTACCCTTCCAATCGCAAGTTTGCTTTTCAACGTCGAAAGCCAATCCGGAGGGGCAACTGATTTGCTTTATACCAGACTTTGTGCACCTGATAAACAAAATAACAAAAAAGACCTTATTATTAAGTTAAAATGCGACGGCGCAAAATGCCACTGGATACGTCACCTATTTCTGACAGGGCCTACATATACGTTTTCGTTTTCATCGCATTAAATGTCACCTACTCACGTTTGATAATATCAGTCGTAATTGGGGACAAAGTTTCTCAGGTGAGAAGTCAAAATTTTTTGTCCTTGTCCTATGATTAATTAAATGATCCATTAAGAGAAAGACGACTTAACTTGTGGAGAGTAACATTATTATCAGCGTGAACTTCAGCAAATGATTACTAAAGTATGCAGGGTATTTGGAAATTCCCGTTACAAACATTTAGAACTTTTAGAGGGCAGTGAGTACATGATATTTTGAATAGGAGCCCATGTCCGGAAACGTACCGTTTCCGTGCTATAGCCGTTTGAAAACATGTTTGCTAGGCTGGTATGCAACGGGGTAGTCACGGTTTGGGTTGGTTATGTCGGATCGGCTGCTGTCATTTGACATTATCCCCCCTCCCCTCTGGCCTGGTTCGAGCCTCATTGCGTGTCTGTGAGTGTTAGAGCAACACGGTCGAGTATCTTTTTGCAGTAGTATTCCGATATGATCCTTCTGAATGGCAAAGCTCACGGTAACGGAGGAGCTTCTCGGCCGCCTTTGTCAAGATCATTCTCCACAAAGTCGGACTCCATCGCATACCCTTTTTGCCACAATTACGCAACGGCTTCGAGAAAGGGTACCCTCAGCGTTAACAGGCGTTACTGTGGTGCTCTGAGACACCGCACACCCGAACTGGAAGAGGTCACGGAGCATCACATTGAAGATAAACCGTCAACGAATAGACGATCACTTTTTTTGGACTATTAATAAGTGGAATTGCAAAACAAGTGAGGTATTGTAATCAGTTACTTGCAAAAGTAGTCTTGTTACCAACATGTTTTCAAATGGTTGTGGCACGGAAACGTTACATTTCCGGAAATGGGATCCAACTCAAAATATCATCTACTCACTCCCCTCTACAAGTCCTACAAGTTTGTATCTGGAATGTCTCAATGACACGTTCCTGTGGTTGTACGCTTATATAACCATAGTCTTCAAACTACAGTTCTAACTGTTTTCTTTGTAAATTGCTGCATTTCCTTCATAAGTCATTACATAACAGTGTGCAAACGACTGGCACGCCTTTTACTCGAAGGTCTTGTTGCATAAACGGCTCTACGACAGTTACGGTGTTTCATTATATACACACGCCGAGTACCGTTTATGAAATCAAAAAAACCAGAATATCAACATCGCCCTTTAGAAGGCAGGCGTCATATTCCTCAGAGTTGTAATTGGTGAGTATCTGTAGCATTTTGCGTCTCTGATTGACATACAGGTAAATCATACTTACTTTCTACCCTATCACAGTTTTTAACATTGGTTCTCCAATCACATGTTTGTCGCTCAATATCAAAAGCTAATCCGTTAGGGCACCTGACGGACGCCAGGCGCGTAATGCCGTTCTCTCCCGCTTGGTCGCACCTGGGAGCAGAACACAAGTTTCACTCACTTAGCGGGCGCTGCTCGTCGCCTCGCGACTTGCGCCTCGGCCACAACGGGACACCTGCGGGCAGTCAAGTTTGCTCCGCCACGCGCTCCACATACATGCGCGGTACACTTTGTGTGACGGGGAACTTCTTCCGTCACAAGACAAGAATCCCTTGGTTGGAATAACTCTTCAAATTTTTTATATATATAAAACTGACATGGTACACGCAAGAGCGCTAGTAACACTTTTTTGGGAGTTCCTAGCCGCCGCATGTTGTCCCGTTGTGAACTGCGCTCGCCAACGGAAGCTTTGAGGATCGCTTTTGCCACGGAGTCACCACAAATTTCTCGGAGAATCAGAATTACTTCGTGTCTATGGTGGTACCATCTCATACATTTCGGAAATCGGGTATTCAAAAGAACACTATTAAAATTTAATAAATGTGGGAGCATTCATTATAGTGCAGTTTTTGTATCTGAAAGGGACATGAGACTGTAAATTCACTTTCTGTCCGAGTGTCAGACTAACTTGAATTGACGAACTTTCAGTTCTGCAGGGAGGTCCAATCTATCTTTAGTAAAATCCTATCACTTCAGCGTCATGCCATACGCCAACAGCCCATGGCATATTCTGCCTCTCCCTTCAGATCCCTGAAACAAGATAGTATACCCCGACTGCCTACTGTATCTATGTGTCTTCCTCTTTCGGCAGCCGCCACCAGCCCGTAATACAGGGTGATCCAAAAGTCTGTTAACATTTGAAAATTCAGTACTTCGCTGAATAATGCAGGAGAGAGGTAAAATCGACGCACGTGCTTGAGATGCTATGGCTTTTTATTGAAACCAAAAAAAGTGCACAAAATGGTCAACAGGTGGCGCTTCATATGATATAAAAGCAATAATTACCATAACAACTGACTATTAGCGAAAATGATGTTCTGTATGACGAAACATGTCGACCGTCATTCATCAACAATACCTGCAGTACAGCGACAATGTTGTAAACAGCATTGGACAGCATATCAGTAGGTTCGGTGAGAAATTGCCGTCGGATGTAGTCTTTTGTCATCCCTAATGATGTCGGGCGATGGCTGTAGACGTGCGACTTCAGGTAACCCCACAACAAATAGTCACTCAGATTGAGGTCTGGGGACCTGGGAGGCTAAACATGGCGGACGTGGAGGCTCAGCACGTGATCGTCACTAGACAGTGTGCGAAGATCTTTCACACGTGTAGCAGTAAGAGGTGGAGCGCCATCCTGCTTAAAAATCGTTCCTTCCAGCAGACGTTTGTCAGCCAGGGTAGGAATAATCTGACTGCCTCTCTCACTAAAGCTCATTTTATACACGATTCTCATGGGACGTCACTGATGTGTTGTTGACCAGCGCCATCGGTTGACCAGTTTTTGCAATCGTTTTTGGTTTCAATAAAATCCCCAGTGTCCTTCTTGCAAGCGTGTTAATTTTTACCACTCTACCTATATTATTCCGTGAATTTGTGCGTTTTCAAATGTTAACGGACTTTCGGGTCACCCTCTACTTCTCTGTCTGGTTCTCTTTCTGGTACATTTATTCTAGCTGTTCGATTTTCTCACGGTACTTTCTAGTTTCGTAAGTCCTATCACTTAGCCCCAAACCGCGGCATGCTGTTGTGCCTTTCCATTCATACACCCGTATCTGTGTATCTTAATGGCCTATCGATTGTCAGTGATTCCTGCTCAGAGACTGCTGACAGTGCAGGTAATGCGTCACTCGGACCGTCGGGAACAGATTACTGGATGCTGGATTGAGATCTCGAGTTGCCTCGCGTCGTTCAGCGCTGTCACCACAAGACAGACTAAGGAGCCTTGCATGGTGAAGAGGCAAAGTCAGCTGGGACATTGAATAGATCCTGTGGTGTTCAAGGAACAGTGTTGCTTATGTTTGTGGTCACCTGTCAGTAGACGACCTGGTCAAAGGTCACAGGAAGCAGCAGCTCTCGAGAGCTCTACAAACTCATGCAAGCACGTTGTGGGGAGCTGTCGCATATGACAACAGGACCGATACAGTAATTGTTGACATGGGGCTGAATGATCACCAGCATGTGACGCGAATGGTAAACCCTGTAGTCATATCTTTAGCGACCAGGATACCAAACGGAATATTCCAACAAGGCAATGCAAGACTCAGCACTGCAGTTCTCGGTACAGAAGCTTTGAGAGTTGTTCGGATCTTTGACTCGCATTCCTAGCTCCTAGTCTATCCCCCATAGAGCGTGTCTGGGACGCGATGGGAAGACTATACTTTCGTAGTAGCCTCCAGGCAGCGGGGGGGTTCATGAACTGACACAATATGGCAAAAATTTCGTCAAGATTCCTGTTACGACATGGATATCTCAACAAATTTTGATAGTTATTGAACTGGTGATGTTCATAGTGTAACATTTACCATTCTCGTCAATGTTTGCAGCTTCCCCCACTCTCTGGAAGAACTAGGAGTAAAGAGAAAAACTAGCCCTGTCAGGCACATGCAGTGCACTTGTCATCGTACGTTTTCTACACTTCTGAAATCGATTACAGGAGCAAATTTTCAATCGTAGCTTGGAATATGATTCTTGACAAAGCTGTAAACATTGCAGTGGCTGGACTTTCTACAAGTAATGCCCCACTTTATGTAGGAGCAAGACGACCAGAGTTTTTCTCTGCAGTTTTGTGGAGCAGACTTCTCCCTTTGTTTCTTTTGCTACCGGGGAAGGGAAAGTCGCATTCTTTGTTAACGTTTCCCTGTTGCGCAACTTAATGCCGCTACGTGCATTCCACACAGGCTGCAGGCTGCTATAACCCCCGACATTTCGTTTGAGGTTTGTCCGGAGCGGCCGCTGTCAAGATTTCGCCATATTTTACACTGTAATTAGTTATATTGGCGTTGTAACTAAATACGACTATTGGGGCTGTATAAAGCGCTACTTTTTTCATACCAAGATCGATGTGGAAGCCATCGCGATCTCAGCTTTACTGGCAATAAGGCTTCCTTGATTGTATTCTTGTTTGACGTGTATATGACAACCGAAAGAAAATCAAGTCAGTCTGATGAAGGACACTGAAAACTAAATCAGTCATTCACATATTTTATCTACTGTAAGACTATCTTGTGGTTGCGATAATAATGCGATTATGCTCTGTATTAAGGCTGTCATTCGATAAATAATGCCACATTTTTACAGGCGTTAATGAATGTTAGAACATCCCCTTTTAGGAGCTTCAAATCTCTGGTTTATTTTGTACATCTGCGTAGTTTTCAACAATTTCGAAAACTGGCAGAGCAAAGTGATGTCAACGTGAGGCACTCATTGCTGTAATTGAATTCTTGTTCACGAAAAAAGAAGCTGTGGTGAACAAACATAAACGTTTGTGTGCAGTGTGTGCCTGAGGCACAATTGATAGGAATACTGTTGGTCAGTGGGTAAAGAGAGTTAAAGTGCCAGGAATTGTAGACACTGAGCTCCATGATCGGCCACATTCTGGACGTCCACCACGGCTTCTGCCCCCGAAGTGTTGAATCGCTGGATGCCATTATTAGTGCAGACAACTGACTCTATAACTATCGGTGAGCATTGGAAGTACGTATGCAATGACTGGATACTCAAAGGTGTGTTCAAGGTGGGTGTCACGAATGCTCACGACCCATCACAAGATTCAAAGAGAAGCTATTTCATCTTTACTGTTGGAGCAGTTCATAGCCAATGAAGATGCCCTTCTGTCACGGATCGATACAGGTGACGAAACCTGGGTGCATCACTTTAAGCTTTTAGCAACGGGGAATAAGTGCTCTTATTGAACGCTAGCGTAAAGCCATTGAATGTAGAACCTATGTAGAAAAACAGTGCATGTAAAAGGAATATTGACTGATATTTCCTTTAATTCTAATTCTTAATAACAAATATGTTCCGAGAAAATTGTGAGGCATTATTTACTGAACGATTTTGGTATGTAGTGCTAAGATGGAACATTTTCATGTTTTGTACGTACTAACAGGTCGAGAAATTTGTGGTAACCGCCATAACACAAATATTTTTGGGAAAAGCAAGAGACATCTTCATAGACAAACAAACGAAGAAGTATCGCAGATGTGGCACTCCGTTGGATTTTGTACCAATGCGAGAGAAAGAGAAAAACAGATTTACACTTTTACACACTTTAAAAGAAACATACTAAAGTTAACACATTTGCTGTAATTTTTAGCAGGATGGTATATGATAACGAGATATTTTATAATACTACATGCTCTATAAACAGACAGAATTAACTGTTTTTTTCATTAATGGTCTTTTCGTACTAGGTACCACATTACTAGTAAATTACACAGATGAAGCTCCGAAGATACTAATACGTAATCGAAACTATTCTACCTATTTGAGCTGTTTATGTGATGACTTTTTTCTTGTAAATAATAAAGCTCTCGATTACTCGATTTTTATGTGCAAATTGCTTAAAAATTGAAACTTGCAGCAGCGCTATGCTTTCCACGGCCAGAATCACTCATCGTACAGGTAGTAAGTAATAGCTTAGCCGCCGCCTCTACCTGACGACGTCTCTGCAGTCTCCGTCAGTGCTAAGGCGGAAATACTCGTCGGGTGGCCTCTGGTCGCACAGCTCGTCGATGGACTGGTCGTCGGCTTCAGCGCCGTCATCCTGTCGACGTACTCTCGTCAGTGCAGTAGCTGTAACACAGAGAGGAACACACCGTCAGGGAAAACTGTATAGTTAGAGACACGAGCGTTTTCTTGCAGTCATTGATACCTTTGGTCAACGAAGTGTCTAACATTTTCTTTACATGGGGTACCACAGCTACACATTTTCAAAACTACCTTCCATCTCGGCTGTTTTCAACATAAATTCATTTTATTACATCTTGCACGATTGGAAGCTTTCGGTCTTATAGGCCGTTTTTGAGCGCAGTAAGTGTCGATGTGATGCACAGTGACCCTGTTATTAATGGGCGATATAGTTGATCAGAAAGTGAGAAAATAACGTGCAAACGTCAGAATTGAAACTGAAAGCATTGTTCGTGCAGCAATAGTCATCTTCACAGCTAATTCCACACTATAGGATACTAAATCTGCTCGCTTTCGTTGTCGTACACCACCACTAACAACCACCATGAAATTTGGAACCACAATGTATGTGGCCAGCAGGAGTACTGTGAAAGCAGGAACACATTCTTATTTCTTCATTTCCAGTCTATGATCGCAACTGCATCCTCACACTTAATTTTATTTCTGACAGTATCTGTCTGGAGAGCGGCCTTGTACGGAAGTGAAAGGTGGACGATAAACAGTTCAGAGAAGAATAGAGTTGATGCATTTGAAATGTGGTGCTATAAAAGAATGCTGAAGATTAGATGAGTAGATTGAATAATTTGTGATGAGGTACTGAAACGAATTGGAGAAAAAAGAAATTTATGGTACAACTTGACAAAAAGAACGGATTGGTGGATAGCACACTTCCTGATGCATCATTGAATTATCTGCTCGGTAACGAAGGGAAGTGTGGGGTAAAAATTGTAGTGGGAGACAGGCGTTCAGGCGAATTCAGATTGCAGAGATGAAAAGACCTGCTCAGAATCGACTAGCCTGGAGAGCTTCATCGATCCAGTCTTTGAACTGAAGATCGTAACAACAATCCATTTTATAGTCTTTTTGGCTCTGCCCGAGGACAATATTTTGTGACTATAGTCTAGAAGTACAGAAAGAAATTCCTGTATTTCCTGAACTACTATGCCTACAAATGTGATTAAGAATACATTTTACTACTTATCATCATCGGAGCGTTTGTGGGGAGTCAGAGAGAGATGTCTGTATTGTATGGAGCGGCTAAACCGATGGATGATCGTTTGTGACATCATAGTGAACGTTCTGTGTCCTTACAATGATAAGTGTAATGACGATCAGGTGCGGCGTGCATGCGAGTATGTGCATCATGTATTCCTGATCACAGTGTGTATAATGATTCCATCATGGGAACCTGTTCCTAAGGAGTATTCAAATTCAAATTGGCGGGTCTCTGGTGTGTGTGTCCATAGAGAATAATTCCATGGTTTTCAGTTGTAGCACAGTTTTTGGAAGGAAAAACCCTTTGCTTCAATCACAGTATGTGAAGAGCGATACGGACTGTTTATTCAGTGTCGATAAAAGAGAGGTGTGTGATAGCGTTTAACGACTTGTCGACATCGAGGTTGACAGAGCAACTGTTCATTTGGAGAAAGACTCTGATGAGAAAGGAAGAGTAGCAGTATTCCCGTACTCGTCTCAAATAATTTAGGGGAACCACGAAAAAAAGTCTGTTTGACTCCACTGGTATTTGTTTACGAGTTCTGTATGAGTGCCTGAATCTTTAGAACGGAATGGTTCTGATGTTATTTCTCTGGGATGAGGCTAGATCTGCTTTAGTGAGTAATATCAGTTCGGCTTTTGGTGTTGGCGTCAATATCAAGTAACGCTTTTCTAGTGTCACAGGATCACGATTTACCAAAATCACGATAACAGCCTCAATCAAAATCAACATGTGAAGTAAAACTGTTTTCTACTTAGCTGCACTCCCCAGAAATCGCGTGTAAATACAAGTGAATAACATCTTTCCAGTAATTCTCGTTTCTAATCTGGGGTGTATTTTAGAATATGGCTTGAGGCTTACTGCCTTTGAGTCGACGGGATGTAGTGTAAATCAAATGGAAAAATAATCTTCCTCGTTCTAGATTCAGACTACTGATGTATGAAAGTGCCTACCAAAAAGTCTGCTATCCTAATTATAACGAGTAAGTTAAAAGAGAATTTACCACAAATTTTAAGAGGAAAGAATGAGTCAAGACGATAACAACAGCAAATTTAACTAAGAACGAAAAATCGCAATTTCTGTACGGAACGCTTTCGCTCTTTCTCTTTAGTTTATTCTGAGTTTAGAGTTCCATATCAATCAAGATAGTTATACTCCTTCATTGAGCCATTTCTACCTTATCCTTGAGGGAAGGTGATTAATGTGCGACATAAGTTTGCAGAAATGGAAATAATGTTAACTGAGTGCTTCTGGATGGAGTTAATGGGAGAGGCGAAACGTGGAGCCAATCCAGAAACCACTTTTATGTGGTCATCAGTCATCTGACTGTTTTGATGCGGACTGTCACTTGTTCCTCTCCTGTGTCATACTCTTCATCTCAGCTAAGCACTTACATACAGTGCCCTGAATTATTTATTGGATATATTTCAATCTCTGTCTTCTCCTACAGTTTACCTGCTACAGCTCCCTCTAGCACCGTGGAAGTTATTCCTTGGTGTCTTAACACATAACCTATCATCCTGTCCCTTTTTCTTGTCAGTGTTTTCCACGTGTTCCCATCTTCGCCGATTCTGGAGAGAACCTCCTCATTTTTTATCTTATCACCCGTCTGACTGCTAAAACAACTTAAGGCTGCTGCGGTGGTGCTCAGCGATATTCAGTGCAAATTTTCAGGAACAGTTCCGATCCTAAAACCTTACCGGCTGCTGTATTCAGTTGTGGTCGCATTCATACTGACTCGAGAATGTCATAGCTCCACCCTAAGCAGTGGTGATTAACGGTTTCAAATTTTCATTAAAATCTTCAGAAAAGAAAATCCTGCAAATCCTAATCAATGGATCTACTAACTGCATTACAACAATACACATCTTATTTTCCAGATACAGAACTTCATCAATTTCTTTCACTGCAAGACACTGCAAAACAAAATTTATACATATGTGTTTCAAAATAGACATAACTTTATTCTGTTATGCAACGGAAACCAGGCTGCAACTTCTATGTTGTCTTCAGAGTATAGCTCAGGTGCTCCTCATTTGTCACAATCATTGAGAGCCGCAACGCAAGGTTCTTTCCTTGCAACAAGATTGAAGAACGATTATCTATTGTGATAAGTAGGGCAGTTTTCATTATTCATCCTCTACTAGCTTGGTCGTTGGACGACCAGAGCCTTAACTACACGCGAATTACTATCAGAAATGGATGTTCATCACTAGTTCTTAATAAGTTGTTGCGGATCTTTAAGGCATTTCGCAACATGCCATGTATAATACCGAGATAATGTCTGTGAGGGCAGCGTTTACCGCAATTGCGATTGCATTGTTCCACAGTGGTAAAGAGCACGAAATGTATTAAAATTTAGTTACCATGTCGGATTGGAGAAATCTTTAATTAGTCCGCTGTGAAGACCTTTAAGCTAGAATTAGTTTGGTAAAACTGTTTTAAATGGATTGTGAAAAGTTTCTGTGAGGTAGATTTGGAAAACTTTGTTGACTGATAGTAAACAGTCGAAATAATTCATTATTAACTGAAAGGGATCAGAGTTTAAACGTGATTGATGGACACAAATTACAATTTGTCCCATGACTCTCCAGTGTAGTAAAACGGTTCAAATGGCTCTGAGCACTATGCGACTTAACTTCTGAGGTCAACATTCGCCTAGAACTTAGAACTAATTAAACCTAACTAACCTAAGGACATCACACACATCCATGCCCGAAGCAGGATTCGAACCTGCGACCGTAGCGGTCGCTCGGTTCCAGACTGTAGCGCCTAGAACCGCACGGCCACTCCGGCCGGCTCCAGTGTGGTAAAAGTAATCAGTATGTAATAACAATAATTTACACTAACACACAGGTTAACGAATAAAAGGTAAAGTAACATGGAATTAGAGGTAAAATCGTTTGGAATTATTGGCGGGAAGCTCGAGCAAGTAACTGCAAAGGTTTTATTTTTTCTCTGATGTTGTAACATTTACTTTGTGAAGTGAGGAAGTCGTTTCTTAAGTGTAGGTATTCAGTGTAGACGACTGTGAAGAGTGTAGTGATTGGCGATGATGATGATGTTTGGTTTGTGGGGCGCTCAACTGCGTGGTTATCAGCGCCCGTACAATTTCCCAACCTTTGCTCAGTCCAATTTCGCCACTTTCCTGGATGATGATGAAATGATGAGGACAACACAAACACCCAGTCATCTCGAGGCAGGTGAAAATCCCTGACCCCGCCGGGAATCGAACCCGGGACCCCGTGCTCGGGAAGCGAGAACGCTACCGCGAGACCACGAGCGGCGGACTGTAGTGATTGGTATCTGTTGCTTCAATGGGAAAAGGGAATTGTGAAATCAGGAGCCAGCACATGAACACTTCTCTCGAAATGCATCCGGCGTCCCCATCTGACGAACAGTCGCCATCAGCAGTGTCAAAGGTCATCAATACAACTTACATTTAGGACAATGTGGCGGGGTCTGGATTCCTCTCAGTTCATTATCCCACAGCCCAATAACCAGAATCTGCACATCGCCTTGTTTCTTCCCATTTACAATTAAATTCCGATGCTGTATTCTTTTTCTGTGTTCAGTTGGCTACCTTTGGTGCGATAATTGCGAATCAAAGGCATCGGTGCCGAAACAGTCTGCAGTAAACGAAACAAATAGCCTACGTGTAATGATTAGTTGAGTTCCTGCTCGTAATGAAGAATAGGTGGTCTATGTTTTAGACAGGATAGGAATCACTGGTTATAAGTTTGGATTTACAACCAGTACCAGCCACTCATATTTTCCGACCCTCGGAAATGGCAGAGACTATGCCCTGAGTTAGCATACTGAAGCGAAGTAAGACATTGCTTTGCTTAAGACACTGGACTCATATTCGAAACGGAAGAGGTTCACCAACTCGTCTCCCTGCGTGTTTACATAAGTTATTTCAGGCAGGTGTTGGATGCTTACTACAGTAAAACTCAAACAGTCCCTTTCCACATTGTAATCAATTGAGCTAGTCCCCTGTCTCTGATCTCCTATGATATTACGGGACGTCACACTCTTGTTTCCCATTCTTACCTTTTGGGAAACAACATTTTAAGTACGTGTATGTCTTACGATGTTTAAGATGAGTGACAAGTCGCGAAATAATAATACTCTCTCAAGTGAATTTACTTCAGTAGAGAGTAAAAGTCCTGCAAAGATGTGAAGCCATTTCACATGATTTCACGAGCTGTTGCACGTAAGTGAAAACAAGTTACCCAAATAATATACTTTAAATATTTATCAGTCAGTTGGTTGGTTGGTAGGTTGGTTGGTTGGTTGGTTGGTTGGTTAGGGGGGGGGGGGGACCGAACAGAAAGGTCATTGTGCCCATCGGATAAGGGAAGGATGGGTAAGGAAGTCGGTCGTGCCCTTTCAAAGGAACCATCCCGGCATTTGCCTGAAGGGATTTAGGGAAATCACGGGAAACGTAATCAGGCTAGCTGGACGGAGGTTTAAACCATCGTCCTCCCGAATACGAGTCCAGCATGCTAACCACTGCGCTACCTCGCTCGGTATCAATGAGTTCTTTTTATGACAATGAGAAGACTGAGCTACTGCCTCGGACAAAAATTTCTTGAGCGTAAGGTGACTGAGCCCGGGAGACTTTAACGCAGGAACAGAAGACGAACTTTTATTTAGAGGGCTGGGAACATGTAGTTCCAATTCGATTCATCGGTATTGATAATTTTATGATTGCTGCTAGTAAATATTACTATGATTTGATGTTAGCTCCTTTTCCATATGTCGGGCAGTAACTCTTTTAGAGTCCTAGTCCATTAAGTGGTGCCCGCTACGCAGAAGCCTGTTCGCCAGCAAAAAAACGACTAAAGTGATGTCCGCCATGTGACTGCCGGCACAGAAATCGAGGACAAGAGGACTAGAAAGCCAGAAACGAGACCTTGTAAATGTAGCCTGTCCTCGAAAGACCGGAAGCTCGTCTACTGGTTAAAGCCGTTAGCGGCGGCACCTAAAAAACTCTCTATGAACTGATAACGTAAGATATGGGGCAAATTTGGCGTTAGTATTATGTAGATAATTGATAAAGAAATTCTGAAGTGAGAATACTGGAGTAGGGTTCGACTTGAAAACACATTAAACAATGAAAGAAACTTTATGCCTAGAGGAAAATATGCCTTTTATTTACTGATGAACTGCAGTTTCCTCCTGGAAATTGTGATTTGAATATACACTAAAAATCAGAACTGGCCAATTGAACTGAAATTCGTTCTGGTTTACGTAATTTCATCCGGAGAAGGTGTTTTGAATAATGTTAGGAATGATTCTTTCGTGCTTCTTTGTCAAATCCGACCAAGTGCTACTTAGTTGTCGACAAAAGAAAACGAGTGCTTTAACGTCTCGTCGAAGTTACAAAAGGTGGACCGAGAAGTTGGTCAGAGAAGAACGGATAGAAGAAAACAGTTTCCTTCTTCTACAGGCAACATACCAGCATTCGCTATAAGTCGTTTACCGAATCAATGGGAAACTGTTGAGTTTTTCCTGATGGGAATTTGAAGCCAGAGTCTAATGTCTTCATCCCCGCTCCAAGCAACTGTCTGGCCGTGAACGGAACATACTACTAAATAAAATTTGGGCAAGGCGTCGGATTCATTCGGCTGAGATGCACTAAATGCTATACATTGACGTACTCTTCTTGTATTAAGAGAATGACTGGATTACAGGGATGCAAGACAGATGGAATATGGAAGTTAGAATTTTGGAAGACCTCTAACTATTTATGCTACCGAAATTTTATTTCCGCTGTCTATAGTCCTGTCCAACTTTGGCTGATCGTTCGCAGTTTGTTCATGTTTAACAAATGGGTATTCCAGAATGCGAGCTATTAGTGAGCCGCGTTGTGAGGAACGTGTCAGCGGAGCCGTGAACTTGGTTTCGCATCATCGACGAGACATTAAACTTTAATCTTCCTTCCTTTTTCATTGTCAGGAACTGTGCCGTTTCCAAAAGGCACACTCGACCTGTTTAAATGGGAACAAACAACTGGTGTACCGCATGCGGCGTCACTTTCGCTAGTACCTCACGAGGCTTCCACGCTTTGACTGCCCGGCACCCCTTTCTCTTTCATCTTAGAAATCGTGCTGACTGCATAATGGAAACGCCTACCAGCTGGAAGAAGGGGGAAGGGGGGGAGGGGCGCATACGCTGTTGGTGGGGGTGACCTCGATAGCGGAGCTAGCAGCCAGATTTCTCTGCTGTTGTTTTTCTCCTCCTTTGAGTTTCCTTTCCTGCACACACACACACACACTGAGTCAAACGGAGGTACACGGGAGGAATGGAGTCTGCTCAAGGTAAACCGCTGGAAGAGATGTGTAAAAAGGAATGAGAGAACGGAACCGCCGGCGGAGCCTTGCGTCGGTCAAGAAGGACGACTAACGGAACACTCTGCAGCAGTCTCGCCTCCTGTCGCAACATTTCGCTGCGGGATCACCCCTGCCACGATCTCGCACTTCTCCGCTCGCGCCTTTCTAGTTGCGCTACGGATGAGCGCTCCTTGTGGTGTAGCCTAAATTGGCGCTTGTCGTTAGGTTTTGCTTCCCATCCGCAACTGCCGAGAAAGTGGTTGTCACCGTCAGTGGGGACCCTACACAAAACACAGCTGTTCCGAGATTAAGTCTCATGTTGTTTCTCTAAATCACGTCAGGTGAATCTTATCTTCAAGACAACGGTCGATTTGCTCCCAAACGCTGAACAACTACGTTAATACACTGCCTATAACGACTTTGATATAGATCAGATGTTATGCTTATAACTTCTCTGAGGCTCTTTTTCCGTGTTTATTGATTAACTTAGTGGACATGTTTAAACAGATAACAATTCTTACTCGAAACTGGTAGAATGTCGTAACTTTTTATCCCTTGCTAATAATTGTCATCTATGCTCAAAATTTCTTCCTTATGTGTTCGGAAAATGGCAGCTCTAGAAAAGACTGAATTCCAGTATTTGGAATGGTAGTTCTCGTTTCCGGCAAAGGAAACAGAAGTCTAGTACTATATATGTTATGAAAGAGTATGCCAAAGATATATCGTTTATCTGTTGGCATTTCAAAGATCGAGTACCTCTAACTGCATCCCTTGCAGCAACTGATGAAAATGTGTCAAAGGTTTCACTTCGTAGTCACTTAACGATGGTCCTGCAAAGCAGCCGTTGGAAAACATCCAAAGACGTCAACAGCTAACGGAAACCACATACATGTCCTTGATTCGAATCCGTGAGGCTTCTGTCGCCTTTTTGTTAGCCTAGCTAGTGCTGCTAGCTACATTAGACTGTGAGTGGGTTCTCTTTTGGTCATATGCACCAATTTTGCTTGTTCTCCCACTCTCATATTAGTTATAGAGAGTTTCTTCAACTTGACATTCTTCACTGTTGTTGTAGACACGAGCAGAATTTTAGAATATAACTACAAAAGATAAATTTTACCCACTGAAAACGTCTGTCAATTGTTATTTCTAAATTAGAATTTAAACTCTAGATAAGTGGGATGTGCAAGACGGGAAGTTAAAATACCGAACTTTACCGCAACCAGTCAAGGAGACGAGAACCATTATGTTTTTATTGTGGATCTTTGCTCGAGCTTTTTTCCTAGTTTAGAACGCTGGGTGCGCTGCAGCTGTGCAACGTGGCAAATGACGCCAGCAGGGATACGCAGGCAGTCGTTTCTCTCCAGAGAAATCTGTGCTCCGCCAGGAAGGAAACTTAACGTTTCTCGTCTGGCACTTGCCGCAGCTAGAACGAGGTCCAGCGGTATGTGCCCTTTTAAAGCAGACTTGTTGCGGATTCGTAGCTACGAAAATGGCTTTTGAAATATGATCCACATAGATTTACATGATTTAATTTTATCCATTGGAGTTGGTAGCGGAGCCACGAGTGCGTTACTTGCGTGTAGTACTGATGAAAAGTCCGCTTTCACTCACATCTCGTGAATTTACTGAAGGTGCACGGTGCAGTCTGAACCTAGGGAGTCCATCTTCAGGTGGTTCACATATTTACGAACGTTTATACGAGCTGGTATTTCGTTGTCGTCAACATCACGACAGTTCTATTCACATCCATAAACAGAAATCGTTGCATGCTGATCAGTATTCATAGCAAATAATGATGACCCATCGTTTTTCTGTTATTAGGAGTCAGAGTTATGTAGAATTGTCTAAATGATAAAACCAGCAAGTGTTGCTTTGTTTCCTTCTGGACGCTGCTGCCATTTTGGCTCTGTAACCGTTCGTTTTCAAGTGGTTTATTATTATCCTTTGGAAGTTTGCATATGTTAATTTTATCCAGTGGAGTTGGTACCAGAACCACAATTTCGAAAGGATAATAATGGATCACTTGAAATTGGTTTCAGAGCTGAAATTGCAGTAGTGTGCAAAAGGAAATAAAACAAGTCAGATGGTACAAGCATTAGTATCTAGACAAATAATGATGACGTTTTCACTGTACCACGTTCGACCTGTGCTTGTAACTGCCTATGAATTGTTATACTTTTTTTTTTTAAAAAAAACTTCATTTTAATTTTAAGAAACCGCTAGTTATATAATTTTCGCACCATCTTGGATATTGTTTCGCGACGTATTTGGGAACGCCTGTGTTGTTAAGCTAGAGCGGCAGCTGGCGCCCTGCGCAAGCCAACTCACCTGCGCCGACGAGGAGCAGCAGAGCCAGCCACGAAGTCGTAGTCCTGGCCATCCTCGGTCGCACTGAGACGGACTCTCTGCGCGAAGGAGCTTGCGGGCGTCCCTTTTTATTTTATATAGCGGTGGCGGCGGCGCGCATGCGCACTGGACCGCTTCACTTTCACCGGCGCTGGCGTCTGGCGTCAGGGGGGAGCGGCGTGCTCCGGCTGCTGGCGCGGTCTGTCGGTTGGCGGTCTCCACTGGCGGCGGGCACTCACTGTGGGCGCCGCGCCGCCTCCGCCGGCCCTTATATTGACCGCCGCTCTGACGTCACAACCAGGGGTGCCACACCCCTGTCGAGGGCCTTGCACTCTCACGAATATGACTCGTTTCCCGCCTACGTACGCCGGCCTGTCCTTCTGTTTTTATTTTTCCCATTGTTTTTTGTTCTTAACCTCGTTTACGAGCACGATATGCAGACTGCAATTGTTTCTTTCCAAAACGTGTTCATTTTAGTTTTGCAGATCCATAATTTCCTTCTCCTTTCAATTTTTCACATTTTTTTTTCCCCACCAAGGATGGGGCCCCTCCACGCCCACACCAACGTGGTGACCAAACCAAAAGTTCTATTGTCGCCTCCGTATAACATGTTAGTCTTTGAATCAGGAGTCACAGGATGTGGGCTGTGATGTTATCCATGCGTCTCGGTAAGATTACTCATTAACATGGTCCATCAGGAGATAGAAAGTGGACTACCTTGCTTACTATTTAAGGACCACTGCCTTCAACCTGAACTTTAAACTTTTTTCCCAAAATTTTGTGGTGTCTCAACAGCTCTTGTTCTTCGCACATGTTCAATAGCCTTGGAATTCTAACTCTGGCATCCCTGTTGATATATTCCTCACGGAATTTGTGGTTAACAATAAGGGTTCATTCAAAATGCACAACCACATTCACATAGTGAAAACTAAACATAACGATTTGCACCTCAATTACGCTTTTTAACCATTAGACAGAGAGATTAGATAAGATAAACTCTTTGCCAAGATCACTAACAATAAATTCTCGATAACTGTTTTCGGTATTCAATGTTACCATCTTCATATTTCGACGGACAGGTTATTGCATATTTGTTAAAATAGCAGTAAAAGTGTCCTTTCTCGTGAACTGGCAGGCACGTAACAGACTAGAAGACTGGTGTATCAGCATGTCAAACTTAAAACAACTGTATACATGTTTTTCACCCCATACCTCTGTCTTTGTGTCACTCACAAAGAACGCTTTTGCTGCTATTTTAACATATATGCAATACCCTGTCCGTCTATATATGAAGATGGTAACATTGATTACCGAAAACGGTTATCTAGAATAAAGGTTATTATTAGTGATCTTGGCATACAACTTTAACCTATCTAATCCATTATCAAATATCGCCCATTGTGGCTCAAAAAGAGTAAACTAAATTGCATAGAGAGGTGTGCATTATTCTGCATGCTTACTTTTTAATAAGATTCTAATTATAATAAAAAAATAAAGTGACAGACCACAGATTTTCAAACCAAAGTTGAAAGACTTCCTTGTGGCACACTCCTTGTATTGCGTCCATGAGTTTCTCGCAGTGGTTTACAGTCTTCCACTACAACGAATTGTTTTGTATTTACCATTGTAAATCTTTTTCTGTTTATAGTATTCTTTTTGGATTTTTACTTCTTCTTAGCAACTTTCCACTCGTTTCACAATCGAATAGAGGTGGCGTGCACGGTCCCATGGAACGTGATTAATTATATTCAATTAAGTTTTTAAATTGTTTCAACACTAACGAATTATTCCTTAGGGTGTAATGCGGAAGATAATAAAACTTTTCATTTCGGTCGCCAGCTCACTGGCTTACTTCCGTAAAGAGCGTAACAGTAACTCCTTGTGGTGGAGTAATTTAAGAATAGGAATGTCATCATTTTTATGGTACAATGCCACAAAGTGACTAATACAACATAACAGCGACTATTTCCTAACTACCTCCATTTTCAACCGTTTATGATTTTAATCTCTTCCCTTTAGAGTATGAGACGTCCGTTAGAAGGGAAAATTTCGTACAAAAGTATTCGGAGTTTTCTTTTAAAGCTTCAGTTTATCATCAGTACAATTTATACGTAATTCCAACTAATGAATGAGAAAAGAGATTTAACTTCCAGGAGAAGACGTTTTTGTTACAGTTTTGCAGTTCCACCTTCTATGTTTATGGCAGTTTCCGTGTTCTCGTGCATGCACTCGAGAATGCGACTGTGTGTTACAGCTACGGGATATTCACCTCTGCGCAGCAACTTTTTGTGTTTCAAGTTTCGAGTTATTAGTATTAAATTGTAAGTATTTAGGGATTTGTATGATTGTGGGCGCAGATTTGAGACTAGTGCTGTGAAACTGACTAAGGTATTCATCATTATAGTAGAGTTAAAAAGTCAACTATTATAAATATGTATATTAAGGTATAGTCACCTATAAAACGCAGCTGTGTGTATGTTTGTATGGAAAGTTTCCATTCCTCTTCTTTTTTCGGTACAGCCTAATTATTACACGTAATTGTTACGGTTCTTTAGATGTTTGAGTAACAGTGATTCACACCTCAAGTCCATGCTTCTGTTTCATATGCCCTGAGACTGACATAAGACAGCGAAAGTGGAGAATGCTACTTTGTACACGTAAAAGTACGGCAAATTGCTTCAGAGCTGTGACTTAGCTGATGAGAAGAAATTGCGACAGACAGAGCCAATCTTTTGGTTTCCCTCTCTAGCTCTCATCTTCTCCGTCACGGCATGTTTAATTCACAATTATCAGTCACAAGTGATGTAATAATACAATTACTTCGACGACCACCTTACATCAAATCAAAATAGAAGCAAAAAACACGAGTTCGTCTTCCATTCCCCAATTTCCCGTTCTATCTTTCTGTGCTCTTCTCATGGCAACTGAAAACTTTATGATACAAATGTCTCTACGAAAAAAAAAAAAAAAGCCGTGAACTATTAGCAAAAGTTTAATCTGAGTTTTCTTGCTAGCTGTTTGGTATAAATACACTCCTGGAAATTGAAATAAGAACACCGTGAATTCATTGTCCCAGGAAGGGGAAACTTTATTGACACATTCCTGGGGTCAGATACATCACATGATCACACTGACAGAACCACAGGCACATAGACACAGGCAACAGAGCATGCACAATGTCGGCACTAGTACAGTGTATATCCATCCACCTTTCGCAGCAATGCAGGCTGCTATTCTCCCATGGAGACGATCGTAGAGATGCTGGATGTAGTCCTGTGGAACGGCTTGCCATGCCATTTCCACCTGGCGCCTCAGTTGGACCAGCGTTCGTGCTGGACGTGCAGACCGCGTGAGACGACGCTTCATCCAGTCCCAAACATGCTCAATGGGGGACAGATCCGGAGATCTTGCTGGCCAGGGTAGTTGACTTACACCTTCTACAGCACGTTGGGTGGCACGGGATACATGCGGACGTGCATTGTCCTGTTGGAACAGCAAGTTCCCTTGCCGGTCTAGGAATGGTAGAACGATGGGTTCGATGACAGTTTGGATGTACCGTGCACTATTCAGTGTCCCCTCGACGATCACCAGTGGTGTACGGCCAGTGTAGGAGATCGCTCCCCACACCATGATGCCGGGTGTTGGCCCTGTGTGCCTCGGTCGTATGCAGTGCTGATTGTGGCGCTCACCTGCACGGCGCCAAACACGTATACGACCATCATTGGCACCAAGGCAGAAGCGACTCTCATCGCTGAAGACGACACGTCTCCATTCGTCCCTCCATTCACGCCTGTCGCGACACCACTGGAGGCGGGCTGCACGATGTTGGGGTGTGAGCGGAAGACCGCCTAACGGTGTGCGGGACCGTAGCCCAGCTTCATGGTGACGGTTGCGAATGGTCCTCGCCGATACCCCAGGAGCAACAGTGTCCCTAATTTGCTGGGAAGTGGCGGTGCGGTCCCCTACGGCACTGCGTAGGATCCTACGGTCTTGGCGTGCATCCGTGCGTCGCTGCGGTCCGGTCCCAGGTTGACGGGCACGTGCACCTTCCGCCGACAACATCGATGTACTGTGGAGACCTCACGCCCCACGTGTTGAGCAATTCGGCGGTACGTCCACCCGACCTCCCGCATGCCCACTATACGCCCTCGCTCAAAGTCCGTCAACTGCACATACGGTTCACGTCCACGCTGTCGCGGCATGCTACCAGTGTTAAAGACTGCGATGGAGCTCCGTATGCCACGGCAAACTGGCTGACACTGACGGCGGCGGTGCACAAATGCTGCGCAGCTAGCGCCATTCGACGGCCAACACCGCGGTTCCTGGTGTGTCCGCTGTGCCGTGCGTGTGATCATTGCTTATACAGCCCTCTCGCAGTGTCCGGAGCAAGTATGGTGGGTCTGACACACCGGTGTCAATGTGTTCTTTTTTCCATTTCCAGGAGTGTAGGTAGACGTTTGGTTTCGCCTGTGAAGCTGGGTACGTCGTTCTAGCTGTATTACGTGAAGATTTAAATTCTACATTAACATCCTTATACATACTCCGGAAGCCACCGGAGGGTGCGTGGTGGAGGGTATCCTGTACCCCTACTAGTCATTTCCTTCTCTGTCCCACTCGCGGATAAAGCGAGGGGAAACCGACTATCTGTATGCGTCCATATGACCTGTAATTTCTCGTGTCTTCGAGATCCTTACGCGAAATGTATCTTGTTGGCTGTAGAATCATTCTGCAGCCAGCTTCAAATTCCGGTCCTCTAAAATTTCTGAATAGTGCTCCTCGAAAAGAGCGTCGTCTTCCCTGCAGGAATTCCCATTTGAGTTTCCGAAGCATTTCCGCAACATTTGCATGTTGTTGGAACCTACTAGTTAAAAATCTAGCTGCCCGCCTCTGAACTGCTTCGATGTCTTCCTTTAATCCAACCTGGTGCGAATCCAAAACACTTGGACAGCACTCAAGAGTAGGTCGAACCAGCGTCCTGTATGCGGTCTCCTTTACAGATGAACCACACGTTCCCGAAATTCTCTCAATACACGGAAGTCGACCGTTCGCCTTATCTGCCACAATCCTCACCTGCTCGTTCCATTTCATATCGCTTTGCAACATAGCGTCCAGATACTTAAAAGGTGTAACTGTGCCAAGCAGGACACTACTATTGCTGTACCCGAGCATTACGGTTTTGGTTTTCCTACTTATCCGCATTAAACTACACTCCTGGAAATGGAAAAAAGAACACATTGACACCGGTGTGTCAGACCCACCATACTTGCTCCGGACACTGCGAGAGGGCTGTATAAGCAATGATCACACGCACGGCACAGCGGACACACCAGGAACCGCGGTGTTGGCCGTCGAATGGCGCTAGCTGCGCAGCATTTGTGCACCGTCGCCGTCAGTGTCAGCCAGTTTGCCGTGGCATACGGAGCTCCATCGCAGTCTTTAACACTGGTAGCATGCCGCGACAGCGTGGACGTGAACCGTATGTGCAGTTGACGGACTTTGAGCGAGGGCGTATAGTGGGCATGCGGGAGGCCGGGTGGACGTACCGCCGAATTGCTCAACACGTGGGGCGTGAGGTCTCCACAGTACATCGATGTTGTCGCCAGTGGTCGGCGGAAGGTGCACGTGCCCGTCGACCTGGGACCGGACCGCAGCGACGCACGGATGCACGCCAAGACCGTAGGATCCTACGCAGTGCCGTAGGGGACCGCACCGCCACTTCCCAGCAAATTAGGGACACTGTTGCTCCTGGGGTATCGGCGAGGACCATTCGCAACCGTCTCCATGAAGCTGGGCTACGGTCCCGCACACCGTTAGGCGGTCTTCCGCTCACGCCCCAACATCGTGCAGCCCGCCTCCAGTGGTGTCGCGACAGGCGTGAATGGAGGGACGAATGGAGACGTGTCGTCTTCAGCGATGAGAGTCGCTTCTGCCTTGGTGCCAATGATGGTCGTATGCGTGTTTGGCGCCGTGCAGGTGAGCGCCACAATCAGGACTGCATACGACCGAGGCACACAGGGTCAACACCCGGCATCATGGTGTGGGGAGCGATCTCCTACACTGGCCGTACACCACTGGTGATCGTCGAGGGGACACTGAATAGTGCACGGTACATCCAAACCGTCATCGAACCCATCGTTCTACCATTCCTAGACCGGCAAGGGAACTTGCTGTTCCAACAGGTCAATGCACGTCCGCATGTATCCCGTGCCACCCAACGTGCTCTAGAAGGTGTAAGTCAACTACCCTGGCCAGCAAGATCTCCGGATCTGTCCCCCATTGAGCATGTTTGGGACTGGATGAAGCGTCGTCTCACGCGGTCTGCACGTCCAGCACGAACGCTGGTCCAACTGAGGCGCCAGGTGGAAATGGCATGGCAAGCCGTTCCACAGGACTACATCCAGCATCTCTACGATCGTCTCCATGGGAGAATAGCAGCCTGCATTGCTGCGAAAGGTGGATGGATATACACTGTACTAGTGCCGACATTGTGCATGCTCTGTTGCCTGTGTCTATGTGCCTGTGGTTCTGTCAGTGTGATCATGTGATGTATCTGACCCCAGGAATGTGTCAATAAAGTTTCCCCTTCCTGGGACAATGAATTCACGGTGTTCTTATTTCAATTTCCAGGAGTGTACATTAAACTACCTGCCATTCATCTCACAAACTGGAAATTTTGTCCAACTCGTCTTGTATCTTCCTACAGTCACTCGACTTCGACACCTTACCGTATACCATGGCATTATCAGCAAACAACCGCAGGTTGCTGCCCTCTCTGTCCGACAAATCATTTATGTACGTAGAGAACAACAGCGGTCCCATCACAGTGCCCTGAGGCACTCCTGACGATACCCTTGGCTCTGATGAACAATCGCCGTCGAGGACAGCTTACTGGGTTCCATTATTTAAGAAGTCTTCGAGGCACTTATGTGTCTGTGAACCTATTCCACACGCTCGTACCTTCGTTAAATGTCTGCAGTTGGCCACCGTGTCAAATGCTTTTCACAATTCTAGGAACAGGGAATCCGCCTGTCGCCTTTCGTCTATAGTTTGCAGTACATCATGCGAGAAAAGGGTAAGCCGAGTTTCGCACGAACGATAGTTTCAAAAATCGTGCTGATTCGTGGACATAAGCTTCTCGGTCTGAAGAAAGTTTATTATATTTGAACTCAGAATACGTTCAAGAATTCTGCAACAAGCTGATGTTAAGGATATTGGCCTGTAATTTTAGCGGGTCCTAACGTTCTTATACAGGGTGTTACAAAAAGGTACGGCCAAACTTTCAGGAAACATTCCTCACACACAAATAAAGAAAAGATATTATGTGGACATGTGTCCGGAAACGCTTAATTTCCATGTTAGAGCTCATTTTAGTTTCGTCAGTATGTACTGTACTTCCTCGATTCACCGCCAGTTGGCCCAATTGATGAAAGGTAATGTTGCCTTCGGTGCTTGTGTTGACATGCGACTCATTGCTCTACAGTACTAGCATCAAGCACATTAGTACGTAGCATCAACAGGTTAGTGTTCATCACGAACGTGGTTTTGCAGTCAGTGCAATGTTTACAAATGCGGAGTTGGCAGATGCCCATTTTATGTATGGATTAGCACGGGGCAATAGCCGTGGCGCGGTACGTTCGTATCGAGACAGATTTCCAGAACGAAGCTGTCCGGACAGGAAGACGTTCGAAGCAATTGATCGGCGTCTTAGGGAGCACGGAACATTCCAGCCTATGACTCGCGACTGGGGAACACCTAGAACGACGAGGACACCTGCAATGGACGAGGCAATGCTTCGTGCAGTTGACGATAACCCTAATGTCAGCGTCAGAGAAGTTGCTGCTGTACAAGGTAACGTTGACCACGTCACTGTATGGAGAGTGCTACGGGAGAACCAGTTGTTTCCGTACCATGTACAGCGTGTGCAGGCACTATCAGCAGCTGATTGGTCTCCACGGGTACACTTCTGCGAATGGTTCATCCAACAATGTGTCAATCCTCATTTCAGTGCAAATGTTCTCTTTACGGATGAGGCTTCATTCCAACGTGATCAAATTGTAAATTTTCACAATCAACATGTGTGGGCTGACGAGAATCCGCACGCAATTGTGCAATCACGTCATCTACACAGATTTTCTGTGAACTTTTGGGCAGGCATTGTTGGTGATGTCTTGATTGGGCCCCATGTTCTTCCACCTACGCTCAATGGAGCACGTTATCATGATTTCATACGGGATACTCTACCTGTACTGCTAGAACATGTGCCTTTACAAGTACGACAGAACATGTGGTTCATGCACGATGGAGCTCCTGCACATTTCAATCGAAGTGTTCGTACGCTTCTCAACAACAGATTCGGTCACCGATGGATTGGTAGAGGTGGACCAATTCCGTGGCCTCCACGCTCTCCTGACCTCAATCCTCTTGACTTTCATTTATGGGGGCATTTGAAAGCTCTTGTCTACGCAACCCCGGTACCAAATGTAGAGACTCTTCGTGCGCGTATTGTGGACGGCTGTGATACAATACGCCATTCTCCAGGGCTACATCAGCGCATCAGGGATTCCATGCGACGGAGGGTGGATGCATGTATCCTCGCTAACGGAGGACATTTTGAACATTTCCTGTAACAAAGTGTTTGAAGTCACGCTGGTACGTTCTGTTGCTGTGTGTTTCCATTCCATGATTAATGTGATTTGAAGAGAAGTAATAAAATTAGCCCTAACATGGAAAGTAAGCGTTTCCGGACACATGTCCACATAACATATTTTCTTTCTTTGTGTGTGAGGAATGTTTCCTGAAAGTTTGTCCGTACCTTTTTGTAACACCCTGTATACAGGAATCACCTGCGCTTTTTTCCAGTCGCTTGGGACTTTGCACTAGGCGAGAGATTCGCGATAAATGCCAGCTTAGTAAGGGGCCGATACCGTAGAATGCTTTGTGTAAAACCGGACAGAGATTCCAACCGAAACTGGCGACTTATTTGTCTTCAATCGTTTCAGTTGTTTCTCTACGCCAGGGATGCTTATTACTATGTCGTCCATGCGGGAGTCTGGTCAAACGACTATAGATTCTCCTCCATGAACGATTTCTTAAATCTGAAATCTAAAACTTCGGCTTTCGGTTTTCTGTCATCAACTGCCACACCAAAATGGTCAACGAGTGACTGGACGGAAGCCTTAGAGCCGTTTAGCGATTTTACATAGGACCAGAATTTTCTCGGGTTATTGGCCAGATCTTTTCTAAAGTACGCTTCAGGCCTAGATCTTTTCACGGACGCACAAATTTATAATAACCTTTGCCTGTCGTTATTTGTGTGTTTTACACGGAAGGGGAAAGAGAACCCAAGCGTGACAACAGACTTCTATCAAAACTGCATTGATAACACAACGATGAGTTATGTCAGTGATCACAATTTATATCCTCGTTTGGCAAGGAAACCAGACAAAATATTAGCCCTTAAAAGAACACACTGGTCGAGCTTTGGATACTGTAGACATTCTAAAAATAGTACCTGGCGGTCGCGTGACGATCCACAGCTGATTTGAGTGGCGGCGATGAAGTGGTGTTTATATGCTTCTATAGACTGAGATATAACTGAGTACTAGGATATATATATATATATATATATAGATGGAAAGAAAAGTTATGCTGACAGGTGAAAGTTTTAACAAACAGCTGTTTTTGCTGATGCAGTACGGCAGACTTGCGTTGTTTAGTTTCATTCTCGGACTTAAAGCTCATCATTCCTAACCACTCTTCAAATTTTACTTTTTTCTGTCTTCCCTAATCCAAAAAAGGTGCCATCCTGACGCCTTTGACCACTGGTATTTTACGACACATAACAGTGGCTCCCCCCTTATGTTTTCTGCTATTAGACCCTTTCTTTTCCGTTAAGGTGTGAAGGTCACGTCTGTATAACCTGATCTACTGACAGAAACAACAGGCCTCACACCAAGATTTGGCCCTGCACTCGATATAAGCGGCCATTCCGAATTAACTTCCCGAGAAAAAGCTCAAATGAGGTAGGTCATAGTATCTCAGGGAAGATACAAACTCAACATTGGTATGTCTCGATGCTGATGCAATCCATACCAGGTCACACTCTATATTGTACCCAGTATCTCTGTCAGTAACATTGTAGAGCCCACTTACTGTAACCATGCTGTATTCCTTGGAGAAATCTTTACAAAGCGACTGTAGATTTTGTATCTCGTGACCTAGACAGCACTAGACTTAAAAACTTTAGTTACCTGGTATTCTGATCCTAGATCATTCTCAAAAAGTTGGCCTACACTTCTATAATGAGAGCTACCTAACAACAATACTTTCTGTCTATTTAACGACTTCCCTACATTCCTTCTTTTAAATTTATTGCCGAAAGATTGTTGTTTGCTGTCCACACCTACATATCTCTGCTGCTCATGAGTTTCTAACTGAAGCAACAGGCCAAATGCTGACGGTGCAACAATGAAGGAAGTACCACTCGCTACCATGTAACACCACAAGAACAGTGATCGTAAACAGATCATTATCGACAGACAATGGAGATAAGTGTCATGCCTTGTTAATGACTACTAATTTCAAATCTGGCAGAAATTATGTATGTAGTGTCTGGTCTTTCGGACAACTCCTAAAGAACAGACACCATTTTGATCCCAAAGCCACTATGAATCGAGACGTAAAGGAATTAAAGACATTAGCAGCCTGTGGAGAGTGCTTTATATCAATGGGGCAAGTTGAAAAATTTGTGCCAGACTGGGTTTCGAACCCATGTCTCTCGCTTACTATGCACATGCACTGACCACTACACCATCCAGACATAGTGGTCACCACAACCACGGACTGTCTAGCACGCTTCCCATTAGACACAAATTCTCAACTTATATCACAAACTACTGATGCAGTGTCCCTGCTGATTAGCTTCATTAATTGCGGCATCTCGCCGATTCTCGTAAGAGTTCAAGCTTGGTGTGCATCTGCGTTGAAGGAATCATTGGCCGTCCTCCCTTTGTTAGAAAAGTTCCAGGAGAGTTTTTTTTATTTCTGAATTTGCAGTAGTAAAAAAGTAGCAAACGTTATTTTTATGTTACCTGGCGCGTGTGCAACCTCGAAATGACCTTTACCATATTTCGGCACAAACTCACTAGGTGGCAGGACTGTGTTTAGCAACACAGTGTTTGGGTTCTTCGCGCATTAGTTATGGTGGATGCTGATTGTGAGCAAAGAGTGAACTTTAAGTTCTGCATTAACCTCGGGAAAGCCCCCAGTGGAACGTGGACAATGATTAAGGAAGCAGGCGAGGAACTTTCAAGCAGTCGTGTTTTTGAGTGGCACAAAAGATTTTGTGAAGACAGAGATTCAGTGTAAGACAGTCTCTGAGCTGGTCAACCGTCTACAGCACGTACCGATGCCAACGTGGAGAGTGTAAGGCAGTTATTGCAAGAAGAATGTCATGCAACCGTGCATGCCATATCAGAAGAAGTTATTTAAAATCGTGATGGGTGTCACAAGATTTTACGCGAAGATTTAGGGAAACGGAAGCTTAACGCAAAACTCGTCCCTCACGCACAAACAGACGAACAGAAAGAGGGAAGTCGAAGAATTTCTGAACTGCTGGGTAGAACCAGACGCGTTCCCACATTTCTGTCAACGATTATTGCTGCGGATGAAAGTTGGTACTAGCAGTATGACTAACACGAAGCGTCAAAGTATTGAATGGCGGAGTCCTGGATCCCAAGCCTCGAAAAAAGTCAAACGACAACCTCGGAGAACAAAGACAAAGTTGATCGGATTCCTTGATAATAAAGAATTAATCCACCACGAATATACTTCTCCAGGTCAAACAGCGCACGAAACTCTTTACGTCGAAGTCTTTAAACGTTTGTGACAAGCAATTTGACGACGACGCCCTGATTTGTGGCATTCTCAGGACTTGTTCTTGCTACATGACAATGCAAGACCCAATTTTGCTTCATCTCTTGCCGATTATCTGGCCAGACATTCTGTTATTGCCATCCCACGTCCGCCATATTCACCCGACCTCTCGCCTTGCGATTTTTTCTTGTTTCTGCGAATGAAAAGGCGACTGAAAGGAAAGCTTCGTCAAGATGTTGCAGACATCCAAAGGGCTGTGACAAAAGAGATTACTAGCATCGCAGTTGAAAATTTCCCTGCTTGCTTCCGAGACCTCCAGAAACGTTGGCAGCTGTGTATAGGCAGCCAAAGGGCTACTTTGATAGGAGGTGGGATCGTCACCTGGTAAGTGTAATTTTTTTATTTTTATTTTTGAGCTTTTCCTCAATACAGAGGCTTATCTCCAACATAATAATTTACTTGGAAATTACAATACAAACAACAAACGTTCTTAAACTATATTTTTAAAATATTCCTCCAGGTGTTTCGATCTTGTGTGTCCTCTTCCTCTGCGCCCATTCTCTTCATTGTGTGCTGTACATTTTGGAGCCAGGTGGTTATAGGTCGTCTTCTTCTTCTCCCCTCCGGTTCCCACTCCAGTATCAATTTTGATATTCTGGTTTTCTCCATTCGTCGTATGTGCCCGTACCACTGTAATTTCTTCCTATCCATTATGTCATAAATTCTTTCTTTTATTTCAATTCTCCTTATTATTTCGGTGCTCCTTATCTTTTCTTTCCTGGAGATTCTTGCCGATCTTCTCCAGAAGCTCATCTATAGAGCTTGTAATTTTTTAATGTGCTTCATGTTAATTGTCCAGGTCTCCGTTCCATACAGAACCACACTCTCTAATATGGATTTGTATATTAATTTTTTAGTTTTGCTAATTACATCACTGCTCCATAAGACTGAGTTAAGCATCCCAATGATCCTCCGTCCACTACTAATTCTTTTATTGATTTCTGACTCCGATTTTCCCTCGATTTCTAAAATGGATCCCAAATAACAGAAAGTGTTTATCTTTTTGATTTTATTTCCTTCAATGTATAGCTCATCTGAATCATTAGTCAAGTATTCTGTTTTTTGGTAATTCGTCTTCAAACCCCAAGTTTTGTATGCTACTGCTAGTTGATTGCACATATAGTTAGCATCCTCCCCATCTTGTGCTACGACTACTTGATTATCAGCAAACAATAAATGATGTAGGTAAACTCCATCTCTTATTTCTAATCCCATACTATTACATTTACGAGACCATGTTCTAAGGCTAATATCTATATAGATTCTAAATAATGATGGTGACATGGGACAGCCCTGTAAAAGGCCTTTGCTTGTTGTAAATTTCTGTGAAAGTTTATTACTAACTTTCACTTGGCAAATGTTATCTTTATACATCTGTTGTATTATTTTAATCAAGGAAGGGTTTAGTTTGCCGTATGTAGTGCTCTCCAAAGTAATTTTCTTGGAACAGTATCATAAGCTTTTTCTAGATCTATGAAAATTAATCCTATATTTTTTGATGTTTCCCTATGTTTCTCCAAAATCTGTCGTAATGTGAAAATATGGTCTACACATGATCTCCCAGCCATGAATCCACATTGTTCTTCTTGGGTTCTAAAATTTTTTTCCAGTTTGTTTTTAATTACTTTCGCAAAAATTCTCATTAATGTGTTTGTAACACAGATTCCTCGATAGTTTGAACAAATTTTGCGATCCACTTTCTTAAATATTGTATTAATGTAACCTAGCTTCATCTCATTGGGTATTGAATCTCCATGTATCGTTTTGTTGAAGAGCTGTGTTATCAGTTTCACAATTTTGTCACCACCATATTTCAGACATTCCAGATTGATATTGCCTGGTCCCGGTGACTTACCATTCTTTCCTGTTCTCAACGCCTGAAGTACTTCACTTTCTAAAATCTTGATCTCATCATCTTCATGTCCTTTTTCTTCCACTGTTCCTTCTTCTAGATATTTTTCTCTGTCCTCATTTAATAATTTTTGGAAATTCTCTTCCCATTCCTTTTGTGTTATCAGTTGGAGATTAGTTTTGCTTTTTGTATCCTGTCGAAGCCCTTTTAATACTGACCATGCTTCTTTTGCCCTCCCAAATCGTAATTTGCTATTCACCTTGGCACATGTTCTTTCCCATGCTTTATTTTTTGCCATCCTTTTGTTTCATCATTTCATTCTGCTTTTCCTTGTATATTGATCTTGTTTCTTCTGATTTATCATTCAACCACTGAAGGAACACATTTCGTTTTTCTCTAACGAGGACCTCTAGTTCCTCTGACCACCACTCTGCTGCACGATTGTGGTTGCTATCTTTTTTACTCAACACCTCTGTTGCTATGATTTTCTCATTAGTTTTTATATAGTCATATATTTCCTCTGTACTTTCTCCAAATGATTCAACCAGTTTCCTTTCCATCCTGGCCGCAAAGAGTGTTCTGATACTTTCGTCTTGTAGGCTGTCAATATTAAAAGGTAAATTTTCATCTTTCTCAGTCTGGTTAGTTTTATTTAGGTTACTTGTATCATTCCTTGCATTCTTCCATGGCCAGAAAGACTTCATTTTTACTAGATAGTGGTCTGATCCACACTGGGCTCCTCTATAAGATCTGACGTCTACTGCCTTGAAACTACTTGTTTGCCTAATGATAATATAATCTATTATAGAACGAAGTTCTTTAGTGTTCTGTTGCCAAGTATATTTATGAATGTCCTTATGTTTGAAAAATGTGTTGGTAATTTTTAGATCAAATTGTTCACAAATTGCAGTCAATCGTTCCCCATTGTCATTGTATTCGTCCTCTCCATGTTTTCCTACTATTCTACAGGATTCTCTAATTCCTACCCTTCCATTCAGATCTCCCATGATAATCAGCTCCTTTCTTCTTGGGATTTTTTCAATAGTCTCCCTGAGGGTGGCCCAGAATGTATCTTTCTCCTTATCTTTTGTGTCGTTCATGGGTGCGTATAGGCCAATAATCACAACTTCCCTAGCAAATAATGTCATTTCAACAGTTATAATACGTTGATTGATGAATGTCCAATTTGTGATTCTTTCTTTCCATGATTTCTTTAACATAATGGAGACTCCTGCTTTGGCTCTTACTGCTTTTGATACCCCACTCCAGATATGTACATAATTATCTAGTTCTTCTTCTCCTCGGCCTTTCTTCTTTGTTTCAGAGAGTACGACAACATCCATGTTGAACACGTCAAGTTCTGCAGGTAGTAAATTTCTTTTAGTGGAAATACCTTGCACATTCCAGCATCCAAACATCATTTTCCGTTTCTCATCGTCAGTCAGTCGTCCAAAGTTCCAATTTTCTGAGGCATATTATTAGTTTTTTTTAGCATTTTTATGTTTTTATGTGAGTGAGGAGCTGGCCCACTGCACAACCCAAACCCAGAGGACCAGGTAATTTTTACTCAAGGTTTTCTTCCTTTGGCCTTTGATAAGCCAATATCATACTACAAGGCAGCAGTTGCTAGTTTTGGTCCATCCTGGGTATTTTATTTCCCCGGTACCCACCATATCTGGTGAGCATTCCCCTATCCGCCACCTGGGGGGGCGGGAGGCGCCCAATGGGAGACCAGCAAACTCCACACGGGAAGTGTAATTTTCTGTTTAAAACAACTATCCTGGGACTTTTCTGACAAAAGGAGTATGTCGTGCCTGTTCTTTCGGACATGTGCTAGGTTAGTGTGTGCGGTCGTGGTGACCAATGTGTCCAGATGGCGTAGTGGTCAGCGCATCTGCCTGGTAAGAAGGAGATCCCGATTTGAATCCCAGTCCTGCACAAGTTTTCAACTTGCCCCATCGATATAAATCGGTGCTCAGTGGCAGCTAATGTCTTTAATTCCTTTGCGTCTTGATGGCAAGACTTGCTGCTGTCAGTGAATGCAGGCCCACATCAACCAGTTTCTGATCAAACATTGCGAAGGGTACTGACCATAGTCGGGCACCCCGTAAGAGACCGTTGCTGACAGAATAAGAAAAGCCGCTTGATTTCAGGAGAACCAAACAAATATAAATTCGACAGTCGCCGAATGGAGGCGCATAATGTTTTCCAACAAGTCGCGATTTTTTCTCTTTTCACATGCCACTGCTGAAAACGAGAGTGTTAAAGTACGAACAAACCTAGTTTCATGTCAAGGGTGCCGTTAGCCTCTGATACTTTTAAATCGATGGTGACGATGTAATGAGATATTGGTTAAATAACGCAGATTTTTACGTACACCAGAGCAGTGGGACAGGAATTAGGGCTTTCATCAATACCATTTAACTTAGTTCATATGGTTCAAATGTCTCTGAGCACTATGGGACTTAACTTCTGAGGTCATCAGTCCCCTAGAACTTAGAACTACTTAAACCTAACTAACCTAAGGACATCACACACATCCATGCCCGAGGCAGGATTCGATCCTGCGACCGTAGCGGTCGCGCAGTTCCAGACTGTAGCGCCTAGAACCGCTCGGCCACCCGGACGGCATTTAACTTAGTTATGGAAAAAATAATCTCGGAATGGAGAACAGAATGCAAGAAAGAAGGCATAATAACACTGGCATACATGTGTGACACTCTCAGCCTTCGATGGTGATGTAGTCATTCTAAATGAAACAACAAGCAAACCAACACACAGAAGAATCAAGAAGGTAGATTAATTCAAATATCTGTGAGAGTGGTGTGGTATATCTGATACTATTCCTCCCTTATTTAAACACATATAAAGTTCATATTAAGTGAGTATTACATTTCGCCCGTATGGCCGGAATAGGCACGGATCTCGTAGAATGAGTGCAGGCTGCACTCGTACCATTCTTATTTGTAGGAATATACACTACTGGTCATTAAACTTGCTACACCAATAAGAAATACAGATGATAAACGGGTATTCAGTGGACAAATATATTATACTAGAACTGACATGTGATTACATTTTCACGCAATTTGGGTGCATAGATCCTGAGAAATCAGTACCGAGAACAACCACCTCTGGCCGTAATAACAGCCTTCATACTCCTGGAGATTGAGTCAAACAGAGCTTGGATGCCGTGTACAGGTACAGCTGCCCATGCAGCTTCAACACGATACCACAGTTCATCAAGGTTAGTGACTGGCGTATTGTGCCGAGCCAGTTGCTCGGCCACCATTGACCAGACGTTTTCAGTTGGTGAGAGATCTAGAGAATGTGCTGGGCAGGGCAGCAGTCGAATATTTTCTGTATCCAGAAAGGCCCGTACAGGACCCGCAACATGCGGTCGTGCATTATCCTGCTGAAATGTAGGGTTTCGCAGGGATCGAATGAAGGGTAGAGCCACGGGTCGTAACACATCTGAAACGTAACGTACACTGTTCAAAGTGTCGTCAATACGAACAAGAGGTGACCGAGACGTGTAACCAATGGCACCCCATACCATTACGTTGGGTGATACGCCAGTATGGCGATGACGAATACACGCTTCCAATGTGCGTTCACCGTGATGTCGCCAAACACGGATCCGACCATCATGATGCTGTAAACAGAACCTGGATTCATCCGAAAAAATGACTTTTTGCCATTCGTGCACCCAGGTTCGTCGTTGAGTACACCATTGCAGGCGCTCCCGTCTGTGATGCAGCGTCAAGGGTAACCGCAGCCATGGTCTCCGAGGTGATAGTCCATGCTGCTGCAAACGTCGTCGAACTGTCCGTGCAGTTGGTTGTTGTCTTGCAAACGTCCCCATCTGTTGACTCAGGGATCGAGACGTGGCTGCACATGCGGATAAGATGCCTGTCATCTCGACTGCTAGTGATACGAGGCCGTTGGGATCCAGCATGGCGTTTAGTATTACCGTCCTGAACCCACCGATTCCATATTCTGCTAACAGTCATTGGATCTCGACCAACGCGAGCAGCAGTGTCGCGAGACGATAAACCGCAGTCACGATAGGCTACAATCCGACCTTTATCAAAGTCGGATACGTGATGGTACGCATTTCTCCTCCTTACACGAGGCATCACAACAACGTTTCACCAGGCAACGCCGGCCAACTGCTGTTTGTGTATGAGAAATTGGTTGAAAACTTTCCTCATGTCAGCACGTTGTAGGTGTCGCCACCGGCGCCAACCTTGTGTGAATGCTCTGAAAAGCTAATCATTTGCATATCATAGCATCTTCTTGCTGTCGGTTAAATTTCGCGTCTGTAGCACGTCATCTTCGTGGTGTAGGAATTTTAATGGCCAAGTTCAACAAATAGCTACAATGAAACGATTTAGACGTCGAAATTTCCCTTAAAATTTTTAGTCAAAAAATTATTCTTCCATACTGAAAATATTAAGTTTTATACTGAAGCTGCCGTCCGTGGCCGACTTTCCAATACAATACTAATCGTAGAGGGAGACCAAGAGATGAATGCAGTACGCTGATCCAGAGGGATGTAGGTTGCAGTAGTTATTCGGAGATGAAGAGGCTTGCATAGGATAGAGTAGCATGGAGTGCTGCATCAAACAAGTTTTCGAACTGAAGACCACAGTAACAACTATAAAAAGACCATTTACTACGTATAACCATGGACGACCATGTAAGACCATCTCTACTCTACCGCAGCTAAAACTGGAGAGAGAGAGATTACATGAGCTGCCAGCGAGCTTCCGAGAGAAAAGGTTAAGTATAAAAACTGAGTCTGTATCTTTCTGATTGCAGCCTATTACTTATTGCCTGTGGCCGCTACCGGATATCATTTATTCGTATCAGTGTTCCAGGAGGAGCGTATACTGCACTTTCTACCGTCAAATGGATAACAAAGAAAAGAATAACAGTAAGGTTAAGAAAATGGAATAGTTCACAAGTTCGAACAACGTATTTATAGCAAGAAGTAATCGCAACTGAAGCAGTGCAGCACAATGATCCTGTCAGAAATATACGGATATCAAAACGAGGGATGAGGAAGATAGGGATATAGTGAGGAAGATGTTAGGACTCATTTGAAAGAAAAGGGAAAATTTGGAGGTATATGTAGAGGCCAATGAAATGACAGACAAAAATGAGGAAAAAACGGCTGAAGTTTGGCGCGCTACACGCACAGAAGGATGACAGACTCTCAGAAAGAGCAGATCGGCAACTGGAGCTGTTTCTAGGTGAACACGTCTTAGAAATACACTCATTGTTACTAACTGGCCGACGCGCAAGTCGCCGAAGTGGCGTCAAATCGAAAGACTTCCACCAGGCGAGCGGTCTACCCGACGGGAGGCCCTCGTCACACGCCATTATTATTACTAACTGGCCCATCTAAAGATCTTATCTGTTCGTCTATTTAGGCACTTTGTGTTAAATTTGAATTTGCTGAGAGCTTTAGACTAAGTTTTTACCTCCTGCAATACCTTCTTACACATGTCAACAACATTTTAACTGATTCCCTTCTTGTATATAACATAGTAGTTGGCCAGGAGTTTCTGAAAGTTACTTTTATCATCTACTTGCATTAAGTTATTTATGTACATCGCGTCTAGCAAAACCTGTGCTATATTGTGCTAAGTACTCTCGACGTTACATTAACTTCTGACAAACCCCTCTCATTGACAACGACATTCTGAGTTTTGTGCTGCAGGGAATCGTCAATTTCAGTCACACATTAATATCATGAACATGGATTTCATTCCATTAGCAACAGTATGGGACTGTACCAAAGCTCTCAAGAGGCCGAGATATCTCATAACAGTGTAAGAGCAACGAGTTAAGTGAGCTGCTTGCAAAATTTACGTTGCTCGCTAGAGAGGATGTATTGGATCGTTAGACAAGTTACCACGAAGGCAAAATATTTGCTTCAATAACAATTTTAAAAAATCAGTTTTGTTGTGAGTTTATTATTTTTACTATCATTATGATCTTCTGCCACGCACAGATGGGGAATTAAGTTACTGTCATCCCACGCATCCTACAACAGGCTGACGTTAAATTTGTACATCTGTTTTCCTACACCGGCCTGCAATCCTAGTTAAGAAGTAATACGAATCAGGCTCTCGCATTTCACACGGAATGCTGCAGTGCATCGGCGACCTCCAAAAAGCTGCTGTTAGAAGAGGAGCTAGTTCCATTGCGTATTCCGCGCAGATTCTAAGAGTGATCACACTAGGTCAAGAGGCCTTGCCTATACGGAGTGACTCCTCGGCAACTTTCTCTCTTATAGTTGCCATTTCTGGTTCTTACGAGTACCGGTATATGGAATGGAGATGCTATGTTGTCCATGAAACAACAATGGAAAGCAAAAGTCGACATTTTAAGTTTCGTATAATCTTTCTTTCCGGCACCAGTACTTCCAGTAATCGAGTTCAGGTGAAATGCACAAGTTAAGTGACTGTAGGTGACAACAAAGGTTACTGAACTTCATGAAAGCTGAAGCATACCTTTCAAGACCTCTCTAGTAATTTTTCTAACGCTAGATTGATTTTCGGATAGCTTTTGTTTTCTACAGGGTATGATTTGCTCGAAATAAGCGACACAATTTTCTTTACTTCCATAATAAATCTGCCAACGTTGTTAGACCTTACGATTGACTTCGTCAGTTTCACAACAGAAGAAAAAAAGACATTCACACACTTGTGTTTGACAAAACAGTGAAATAACTTTAGCGGTTGTCTGTGCAGTCGAGTTGCTGTTGGGGTAACATTTTGTAAAAGTCCTGTAAGTCCCTGAACTGGACAGACAAGTCGTTGTGCTGAGTACATCTATCAGCTCAAGTTTGAAGTAATGAGGTACAACAGCGAGCCGGCCGGTATGGCCGAGCGGTTCTAGGCACTACAGTCTGGAACCGCGCGACCGCTACGGTCGCAGGTTCGAATCCTGCCTCGGACATGGATGTGTGTGATGTCCTTAGCTTAGGTGTAAGTAGTTCTAAGTTCTAGGGGACTGATGACCTCAGAAGTTCAGTTCCATAGTGCTCAGAGCCAATTGAACCATTTTTTTGTAACCGAATGTTTATGACATATCTTTATTTAAATATTGTTTTGATATATTAATCCAGGAAGTAACAACTCAAATCAAATCACGTCTGTAGAGCTTAAGGACGAAGTATGTTTGGTGGGAATGGCCTTCAGCTAATGGAAAAGCACATAGTAGTGAAACACTACGGGAATCAGACTGGAACTTCTCGAGTGAAGAGATTCACTTTGTGTGAGTGCTGGAGGGAGGAAGACCTGCCTATGGTAATGAGAGGTATTCGATAGTGTAGGTGATTGATTCTGGGAGATGATCGGCCGGTACTTTACCTTGACTTCTGAACGGACTTTACAGTTCGAGAGGTCAGAATGTGCTCCAGTGTAGGACTGAGAATAGTCAGAGTATGAGTGACTATTCTTTGCATCAAGTATGCTAATACGCTACTGGCCATTAAAATTGCTACACCAAGAAGAAATGCAGATGATAAACGGGTATTCAGTGTACAAATATATTATACTGGAACTGACATGTGATAACATTTTCACGCAATTTGGGTGCATAGATCCTGATAAATCAGTACCCGGAACAACCTCCTCTGGCCGTAATAACGGGCTTGATACGCCTGGCCATTGAGTCAAACAGGTACAGCTGCCCATACAGCTTCAACACGATACCACTGTTCATCAAGAGCAGTGACTGGCGTATTGTGACGAGCCAGTTGCTCGGCCACCATTGACCAGACGTTTTCAGTTGGTGAGAGATCTGGAGAATGTGCTGGCCAGGGCAGCAGTCGAACATTTACTGTATCCAGAAAGGCCCGTACAGGACCCGCAACATGCGGTCGTGCATTATCCTGCTGAAATGTAGGGTTTCGCAGGGATCGAATGAAGGGTAGAGCCACGGGTCGTAACACATCTGAAATGTAACGTCCACTGTTCAAAGTGCCGTCAATGTGAACAAGAGGTGATCGAGACGTGTAACCAATGGCACCCCATACCATCACTCCGGGTGATATGCCAATATGGCGATGACGAATAGACGCTTCCAATGTGCGTTCTCCGTGATGTCACCAAACACGGATCCGACCATCATGTTGCTGTAAACAGAACCTGGATTCATCCGAAAAAAAATTGACGTTTTGCCATTCGTGCACCCAGATTCGTCGTTGAGTACACCATCGCAGGCGCTCCTGTCTGTGATGCAGTCTCAAGGGTAACCGCAGCCATGGTCTCCGAGCTGATAGTCCATGCTGCTGCAAACGTCGTCGAACTGTTCGTGCAGATGGTTGTTGTCTTGCAAACGTCCCCATCTGTTGACTCAGGGATCGAGACGTGGCTGCACGATCCGTTACAGTCATGCGGATAAGATGCCTGTCATCTCGACTGCTAGTGATACGAGGCCGTTGGGATCCAGCACGGCGTTCAGTATTACCGTCCTGAACCCACCGATTCCATATTCTGCTAACAGTGATTGGATCTCGACCAACGCGAGCAGCAATGTCGCGATACGATAAACCGCAATCGCGACAGGCTACAATCCGACCTTTATCAAAGCCGGAAACGTGATGGTACGCATTTCTTCTCCTTACGCAAGGCATCACAACAACGTTTCACCAGGCAACGCCGGTCAACTGCTGTTTGTGTATGAGAAATCGGTTGGAAACTTTCCTCACATCAGCACGTTGTAGGTGTCGCCACCGGCGCCAAACTCGTGTGAATGCTCTGAAAAGCTAATCATTTGCATATCACAGCATCTTCTTCCTGTCGGTTAAATTTCTCGTCTGTAGCACGTCATCTTCGTGGTGTAGCAATTTTAATGGCCAGTAGGGTATTTGACTGTAGAATCGCAGGTACAGGTTATTATTTCCAGTGAATTAGCTGCAGAAAATGAGAGCAGACATGCGCAGCTCGACCCTTTGACTACGTCGAGCAATTCCTTTTAAACAGAACCAGTCGTAGCCCAGGTGCCTAAGGTACGAGGAACATCAGGCAAAGTCGCAACTGCTTTGTTTGCAGCGGATGCTGTTAGGTAGAGCAACTACACTCAGCAGCAGTAACCATTAGGTACCGTCGCAGGCACTGAATAGTTAGAGTAGGAAATTAGAAATTTTTATTAAAGCTCACTAACAATTTCACTGGCAAACTCAAACCGTGCCAGAGACGGAGGTAAAGCAGGAAGCGAGTACATATGGCGCTAGTGGGTCAGGTCAGGTCGTTGACACATTATGGCGCCATCTCACGACTGAGGATACACATTCAGCAGAAAGGAGACTGTGACAAAACCAAAGGAAACCAGACAAGCATATTTGTTAGTTTGTAAGACATGTTGGAAGAAACTCTAGTTCTTTCACAAGAGCACATGATGAGGAACTGACACAGCAGCTTGTCAAGTGAATATAGGAAAATAAGGACACAGGCAGTCATTACAAATCAAGCCTTGCATCGTAACCTCATCCTAGCTCCCTTTAAGTACTCCAGTGTTCCAGCTCTCATCACGGATTGATCAGTGAGATTGATGGCATTCATAGCAATAGCATCCGATTCCATGATTACAATACTGTGGTGAATCTATGCCCTGGATACTCCAGCATAGACAATTACCTAGCCTAAGATGTACTCGAGATGAGCGTCTTCATCCGATGAATTTCATGCTGATCACCGCCTATTATCTAGCACTTAATTTCAGATAGGTAGCCAGCACCAGGGGTACTTAGGACACTCCAGCAGGCAGGACGAGACCACTTTGCGCTGGCCAGCAGCCACATCTACTCGCTGGCGACCCACCACATTGCTTAGGTCGCTAAGAGAATAACGACTTCTAAGCATTCTCAATAAATGATTGAACTCAAGTAATGTTTTACTAGCGTCAAAAATGCTTCACAGATCCTCGACAGCTATCCCGACTTCATAGTGAGGTGTCTCCTCTCGGCCCCTCGGCGGCACTGACCACAATAAATACATACTGCTTCCGCCTGATTTCAGGGCAAATAGTTCACAAATGAACATTCATTGACCGACGACGAATAAAAGTGAATACAAAGCTTCACTTGGCCAGTTGTCACAACCGTTACCGGTTGTCACCACTTATGTCATAGTACTGTAGTCATTGTACAGTTTCTCCGTAACTGCAGTGTGTTACTGTCGACTTCTTAACAGAAATAAAGACTCAGATACTGTCACTGACCGCAGATCCAGACTGGAGCTACTATTAGATTAGTCAGTCATTGTTCACTGAGTTAAGTTTGGACCAGTGTTCAGAATTTTACCATCAGTGCAACACCTTCACATCATAATCATCATCACACTAAAGCTGATTAATTTTGTACTTATATGATTTAAATAGATGTTTGTGAATCGTTAATTATTGCGATTACAACATTACTTCTGTTGTCGATGAAAATTATCCTGTTACAAGACAGTTGCTGTGTGCATGCATGCCGTCTCTTTACAGCAACTACCTGGTGGTTATAATTACTGTACAGCTACTCAACGGAGTTCCAGTGTGGGCTGTAATTATCGTATGGCAGCAGACTTGATAGATATGTTAATGCATTAATGCAGAACCGATTTACGCTACAAAAAAATTAGTTCCAGTTTTAGTCACCAGGTGCAAATTTGGCACTGTGAATGAAAGAAAGACGTATAGCAATGTTCCTATACGTAATGGAATAGGAATGGGATCTGGACGGAAAAGGTTAAACAAGCGAGAAAGGCATAACGTTAGTTTTATTATTAACTTCTGTTTACACAATCTGATCAGTATTAGCACCGGAGACTTCACTAGATGCAGCATCGTAAGACAATGTGATCAACAGTTGTTCGCAGCAGTTCCGGTGGCATCTGAGGAACGTTTTCCTGTACGTTGGCGTTCAGATCAGGCAGTGACTGAACGTATCCCTGGTAAACACGCTATTTTAGATATCCCCAGAAGCTAGAGTTCAAAATGGTTCAAATGGCTCTGAGCACTATAGGACTTAACATCTGTGGTCATCTGTCTCCTAGAACTTAGAACTACTTAAACCTAACTAACCTAAGGACATCACAAACATCCATGCCCCAGGCAGGATTCGAACCTGCGACCGTAGCGGTCACGCGGTTCCAGACTGAAGCGCCTAGAACCGCACGGCCACACCGGCCGGCAGAAACTAGAGGCAGATGTATTCTGATCAGGTGATCTTGCAGGCCATGCATCTGGAAAACCTCAGGAGATAACACGTTCGTGGAAGGTTGCATTAAGCAGATCTTTCACTGAGCGAGCGACGTGAGGTGTTGCCCCATCTTGCATGAAAATAGTGGTATCCACACAGTTATGCTCTTCCAAAGGAGGAATCACATGATATACAGGTTGTAAATTTTAAGTTGACAAACCAGAATAAATCCTAAAATAAGCTTCACACGAAAAAATGTGTAGAAGCCAAAGTTGATTATTGTCGAGGGGGATATCTGCTGGTGCTAAAATTAGCCCGCCACCCTGGAGGTGGGGTGGGAGGCAACTTTAAAATTTCAAATGGGAACCCCATTTTTTATTGCAGAATCAGATTCTACATAAAAAACTACGTACTTTATGTCTGAAACATTTGGTTTGATTCTTGGTAGTTGGCGCTGTAATTCAAGAAAATCCATGTTCTCATTTTTGCGTGGAAAATGGTTACGGATGAATAAAAAATACTTATTTACTTCGTAAATTTTGATTTGCTAAATCTAAAACCCCCCCTCTCTCCCCATAGAGTGGGGTTTGAGAGAGAGGAATTAGAGTTTTACAAATGTTGACCCAAATATTAATTTTTTTCCGCAGATTCGGATAGGTTTTATTTGTTTCGTGGTCATGAGGCCACACAACTTTTAATTATCAAACAAATCATCTGACTAGCTAGCTAACTAACCAGACATCCTACTTACTAACGAGTGAACTCCTTAACTAAAAAACTAAGTGATTCACGAACCTAATGAGAACATGGATTTTCTTGAATTACAGCGCCAACTACCAAGAATCAAAACAAATGTTTAAGTCAAAATGTAAGTAGTTTTTTGTGTAGAATCTGATTCTGCAATAAAAATGGGGGTTCCTATTTGAAATTTTAAAGTTGCCTCCCGTCTCACCCCCAAGGGGCAGGGGTGGTGGGATTTTTAGCACTAGCAGATGTCTCCCTCGAAAATAATCAATTTTGGATTCTACACATTTTTTGGTGTGAAGCTTATTTTTCGAGTTACTCTGCTTGTCAACTTAAAATTTACACCTTGTAGAAGGTCTCAGTAACGTCATGGTACACCTGACAGTTCCTCTGGGTGTATCATCTTCAAAGAAGAACGAAACGAGGATAAGAGTGCTTGTGAATCCACACAGCAAAGTTACATAAGGCGAGTGCAACGGCTCTTTTCGCACAACGCGCGGTTTAACAGTAATACAAGTTCGGCACCTCTGTGTATTCAGTGCATCATATAGCGTAAAATTTACCTTGTCACTCCACAGAATAATGCATTTTGATCCGTGCCAAAAACCGAATAGCAAATTCAGAATGTTTCTGCGAATCATAATATTTCATTTGCTGCAACATCTGCACCTTGTACAGGTATCAGTGTAAAACAGGCTGCAAAAATTTCTGTGATGTTGACCATGGTGTGGACGATTCTCGTGCACTGTGCAAGCAGTAGCACTACCTGGGGTACGTGCTGCGTGGTCAGTTACAGCAACAGCAGCCTCCTCAGTAACTTTCACTCAGATAGGACGCCTCTCTCCTCAAGGTGCCACACGAAGCTCAGCTGTGTTTTCAAATTTCATTATCATCTTCTCCAAACCATTTAACGACATCGAGCCTCTTCTCGGGGCTTTCATTACTCTCTCAACGCAGCACAGTAATTGATGCAGTTCACACAACAGTTTCACTAACAGCACACGGTCTCTCTTCTCGACGGCCGTGCTGTTCACTCGCGTTATGGCTCGTCAAATGATAACTTAGATGTCATATCCTCATACAGACAGTGTACAGCGTCAGATTTGCACCTGGTGGCTGAAATTCCAACTAATTGTTTTACAATGTAAATCGTTTCCACAATCGTATATTACCGCATCTATCATGGTTCGCTGCCACACGATAATTACAGCCCAGAATGGACCTCTATGAGTAGCTGCACTTAAATTATAAACACCTGGTATCTTTTGTGCTAGTGGGTTTGCTTTCTGCTGCCTTTATGTTAGGCCCAAACTTATTTGGGGAATATAACACTTTGCTCCTAAAAAAACACATGTCTACCTGGAGGGCATGTTGTTTGGACTGTCAATCACAAGATCGGTCTGATTTACTTCTCCAGTCATGTCACTTACCAGCTATCGCATTAATTTCAGTATAACTGCTGCATCTTACTTTATCAAAGATCTGCCTCATACATTTATATTTAGTTGTGTCCCTGCGATTTTTTCCTTCCACCAATCCTTCAGCTACAATTTCCAGCAACTAATCCAAGCATTCCATATTTTCGGCGCATTACATTGTTTATCTGACATGATTTCTCGTTTCAAGATGTTTTCACTACTTTATTCAGTCAAACCATCTGATCTCCTCTGGTCTCCTATAACACCAGTTTTAATGATGGGGCTTTCCCACTGTCCATGTTTCACATCCACTCAGAACTGTGCTATCCTCAAGGTTTAAGTTCTTGGATCTACATCTACATCTACATTTATACTCCGCAAGCCACCCAACGGTGTGTGGCGGAGGGCACTTTACGTGCCACTGTCATTACCTCCCTTTCCTGTTCCAGTCGCATATGGTTCGCGGGAAGAACGACTGTCTGAAAGCCTCCGTGCGCGCTCTAATCTCTCTAATTTTACATTCGTGATCTCCTCGGGAGGTATAAATAGGGGGAAGCAATATATTCGATACCTCATCCAGAAACGCACCCTCTCGAAACCTGGCGAGCAAGCTACGTCGCGATGCAGAGCGCCTCTCTTGCAGAGTCTGCCACTTGAGTTTGTTAAACATCTCCGTAACGCTATCACGGTTACCAAATAACCCTGTGACGAAACGCGCCGCTCTTCTTTGGATCTTCTCCATCTCCTCCGTCAATCCGATGTGGTACGGATCCCACACTGATGCGCAATACTCAAGTATAGGTCGAACGAGTGTTTTGTAAGCCACCTCCTTTGTTGATGGACTACATTTTCTAAGGACTCTCCCAATGAATCTCAACCTGGTACCCGCCTTACCAACAATTAATTTTATATGATCATTCCACTTCAAATCGTTCCGCACGCATACTCCCAGATATTTTACAGAAGTAACTGCTACCAGTGTTTGTTCCGCTATCATATAATCATACAATAAAGGATCCTTCTTTCTATGTATTCGCAATACATTACATTGAAAAGCCGCATGGAACTTCCGACACTATCTACTAGGTAATTTATATATATTGTGAAAAGCAATGGTCCCATAACGCTCCCCTGTGGCACGCCAGAGGTTACTTTAACGTCTATAGACGTCTCTCCGTTGATAACAACATGCTGTGTTCTGTTTGCTAAAAACTCTTCAATCCAGCCACACAGCTGGTCTGATATTCCGTAGGCTCTTACTTTGTTTATCAGGCGACAGTGCGGAACTGTATCGAACGCCTTTCGGAAGTCAAGGAAAATAGCATCTGCCTGGGAGCCTGTATCTAATATTTTCTGGGTCTCATGAACAAATAAAGCGAGTTGGGTCTCACACGATCGCTGTTTACGGAATCCATGTTGATTCCTACATAGTAGATTCTGGGTTTCCAAAAACGACATGATACTCGAGCAAAAAACATATTCTAAAATTCTACAACAGATCGACGTCAGAGATATAGGTCTATAGTTTTGCGCATCTGCTCGACGACCCTTCTTGAAGACTGGGACTACCTGTGCTCTTTTCCAATCATTTGGAACCTTCCGTTCCTCTAGAGACTTGCGGTATACGGCTGTTAGAAGAGGGGCAAGTTCTTTCGCGTACTCTGTGTAGAATCGAATTGGTATCCCGTCAGGTCCAGTGGACTTTCCTCTGTTGAGTGATTCCAGTTGCTTTTATATTCCTTGGACACTTATTTCGATGTCAGCCATTTTTTCGTTTGTGCGAGGATTTAGAGAAGGAACTGCAGTGCGGTCTTTCTCTGTGAAACAGCTTTGGAAAAAGGTGTTTAGTATTTCAGCTTTACGCGTGTCATCCTCTGTTTCAATGCCTTCATCATCCCGGAGTGCCTGGATATGCTGTTTCGATCCACTTACTGATTTAACGTTAGCGCTATATATAAAAGCCTGTTTGGCTTGTGCAGTCCTTGGTAATACATCTTTCTTTCATCTCTGTTCCAGATCTAACCTACTCCCGACTCGGTGATATTGATCCATCTCTTCAAGAGTTCGCTCTTAAACTTAAGAATTAGCCACCAAGCACATACACCATGTATCGTGATTCATTATTCCATAATACCATTGTTGTAGCCCAGAAATAAATCAAGGGCGTAAGTGCAGTTCTGGGGACGCCAGGGCAAGTGAGTGGTGCCGCCTTTCTTTCCCACGTGCCTCCCTCATCCCTCCCTATTCCCAGTTTAATAAAACTTGGTCCACACACCACATATCGTCTTTCACAGCCAGCCTTCCTTCACCTCCCTCCTCCTCACTCAGTTCTTGTTCTCCTCACATACAAACACACTGCATTACACCATTATCTCGATCGCTACCCTCACATTTGAATCAAAAACTGAAGTAAATAGGAAAAACTTTTAAAATGTTGTCTATTTTATTTTCATTACTTCGTTAAAGCGAAATACAATTTTAATAATTTTCTCCTATTTATTCATATGTAAAATATCCGCACCATAGCACATAACAAATATTGCACGCTATACAAGGTAGTGTTTAACTAAATACAAAAACATAGAGTTTCTTACGAGAATCGTTATTTAACTAGTACAACAAATTTCTTACATTTAAAAGAAAAACGTAAGAAAACTAAATAACTAAAACATTTAATAGTGTTGCAAAAAGTGATATAATACCTAATACTGTACTGCAGGACAAAACAAGAGTGAATAGACAATTCCAAAAAAGTATGTAAGTTCGCACATACAACTAAAAATGTAAACTACTACTGAAAAATATTTGCTTAGTGTCATTACTGAGTTTTTCCGCGTTCTTGTAAATGAAAAATCGTCCATTGTTTTAGAAAAATTCATGATTCATATTCTACCATAACTTATACATCCGCATTTTCATTATACTCTGCGAATCACTACGTGGAGGAAGATCCCTTTCACCGAGGCATGCCCTGAACTCTGTTCCTCTTCCATTCGCTAATGAACCGTGGAAAGAATGAATGTTTCTACGCCGCTGTGCCAGCTATTAGTTCCACAGTTTTATATGCACGATATCTACGGGATAGACCCGTGGGGAGCTGAAGAACATTCTTGGTTTCTGCGTTGTAAAATGAGTCTTGGAGTTTTCGAAGTAAGTTGTTGAGACGTGTACGCTTTGAGCCGTCCGGCCTCCCCAGTTCAGATTTTTCAAGAAATTAGAGGGAAGTTGTAACCTCTTTAATGTTGATGTAAGTTTCATTTGAAAATCAAAACCCGCATTATACGGACAAGAAAAAGTGAAAAAAAATCCATCATTTGACTGAGTAACTAGTACATTGACGTGACGAAAGTCATGGGAAAGCGATATGCACATATGCAGATGGCGGTAGTATCATGTATACAAGATATAAAATGACAGTGCATTGGCGGAGCTGTCATTTGTACTCAGACGATTCGTGAGAAAACGTGTTCGACGTGCTTATAGCCGCACAACAGGAATTATTAACAGACTTTTAACGCGGGATGGTAGTTGCAGCTACGCGCATAGGACATTCCATGCCCGAAATCGTTAACGAATTCAATATTCAGAGATCCACAGTGTTCAGAAAGTGCCAAGAATACCAAATTTCAGGTATTACCTCTCAGTACGGAGAACGCAGTGACCGACGGCCTTCACTTAACGACCGTGAGCTACAGTGTTTGCTTAGAGTTGTCAGTGCTAACAAACAAGCAACAATATGTGAAATAACATCAGAAATCAATGTGTGACGCAACGTATCCGTTAGGACAGTTCGGCGAAATTTGGAGTTAATGGGCTATGGCAGCAGACAAACGACGCGAGTGTCTTTGCTAACAGGACGACATCGCCTGCAGCGCCTCTCCTGGGCTCGTGGCCGTATCGATTGGACCCTAGACGACTGGAAAACCGTGGCCTGGCCGTATGAGTTCCGATTTCAGTTGGTAAGAGCTGATGGTAGGCTTCGAGTGTAGCGCAGACCCCGCGAAGCGATGGACCCAAGCTGTCAACAACTGTGCGAGCTGGTGGTGGTTTCATAATGGTGTGCGTGGTATTTATATGGAGTGGACTGGCTCATCTGGTCCAACTGGACTGATCATTGACTGGAAATTGTTATGTTCGGCTACTTGGAGTCCATTTTCAGCCATTCAAAAACTTCATGTTGACAAACAACGATGGAATGTTTATGGATGACAGTATGTCATCTCACGGGGCTAGAATTCTTCACGATTGGTTTGAACAACATTCTGCACAATTCGAGTAAATAATCTGACCATCCAGATCGCGCTCCATGAATCCCATCGAATAGTTATGGGACATAATCGAGAGGTCAGTTCGTACACAAAATCTTGCACCGGCAACACTTTCGTAATTATGGACGGCTATAGAGGCAGTATGGCTCAGTATTCCTGCAGGGGACTTTCAAGGACTTGTCCATCCCACTTCGAGTTGCTGCACTATGCCAATCGAAAGTAGGTCCGACACGATATTAGGATGTAACCCATAACTTTTTTTCACCTCAGCGTAAGTGTGCGGCTGTAACATACTTCATTCCTTAAAACCAGGTATTTAGTTGCGAGTGAATTATTTCTGTTACTGTATGAAAAGTGTTAGTATAAGCCCAGTTACGGGCTGTGTCAGCATCTCATTCCCGCAAGGCTCATTTACTGCTTCAATTCGTTTGTTAGGCAATTTGCACTCAGTGGTCCATCTTTGTCACAAGTTGAAATTTTTCGTCAAGAAGTTTGTCTCGTGAACCTTCGATCTGAGGGCAACTGAGCAATATGTCGTAATGGACTCGCATTCGCGAGGACGGTGATTCACATCTCCATCAGCCCATACAGATTGACGTTTCCCGTCGTTTCCCCCGTAATTGTTTGAGGCAAACGCCGGGATGGTTTTCTGGAAAAGAACGCAGCAGATTTCCTTACCAACCCTTCCGCTATTCGATTTCCTTCCGTCGCTAATAAGCCCGACGTCGCAGGGGCGTTAAGCCCTAATCTTCCATCTTTGTTTCTGACAGCACTGTTTCTACGAGGTCTTATGCAGCTGTAATATCTAAACTCACAGAATGCAAGGTCTTAAGACTTAAGTGCTGTGCTAATTGTTTTAGTGGTTTGTACTGAATCTGAAAACGGTAAGATTGTGTTTTTAAGACGTGTTGCTACACTTCGTTCGTTACGTATCTTAATCGTATGAAATATGTTCGTCAGAGACTTAATAACGCCGGTGAGTTATTAAGTGCATACGTAGTATTTCATTTGCCAACTCAACTCGCTGGATTTAGTATCTTCAGCGTTACCTTGTAAAACTCACAGATCAAGTTTTTCAATCCTGCGATTGTAGTTTGCTGTGCCCAAAAAATTTATGGATGTTGTTAACTGTTTGGAAACAGAGGGCTGTTTCTTATCCTCTAGAGTAGCTTTAAGGACTACATTTAAATCGCGACTGTTTGTTTTCTTGCACACCATTGTATACGCGACTCATTACAGATGCTCCGCCATAGCCTTGGCCGACAACATTTGTTCACATCCAGCCCCTTTCATTCTGTATATTCAGTTAACTGATTTGAGTATCCTAATGCAGACCGATTTTTGACCTGGGTAAAGGAAGTAAATGATTCGTATATCCTTACTGCTGAAGGACTCCCAAAAGAATTTTTCCTTACTTTAATATAGGGAATGACTTCTCTTGACTGAACGATTTTACTAAATTGCTTTGCTTCACATTACAATTTTTCCTAATTTTTGCCTTTTTTTGTTTAATTCCAGTGGCACCTTATCCTCGGATGCATTTCCTCAGTCGCCTCAGCCTAGTTACGACCATGCTGTTACCGCTGTACAGTTTCCTTAATTGTGCGGTTATTATTTTTCGCATAACCTCTAAGAGTAAACAACGACGTATCGTGACGTTCTCAACAATACAGGGCCTATGTATCAGCCCACACCGTTGCTTAGCATCAGTCTGAGATGAGGCGGCTGGCGAGCAGCCTGAATTTATCCGTCCTCAGTCAGCAAAATCTTAAGAAACCCGTGACATGCGGTAAGGACACGGGGAAATACAGAAGCGTCCGATCTTACCCGTCGGCTTTGACCCATGACGTCACAAATGTAGCGGAAACGACCATAAACAACAATTCCAATATGGCGGATATAAAAACATCGCATACGTATTATAAACACTGAAATACACAAGTTTCACAAAAAGCCTAATGACTCTAACGGGACAAGCGTGGGAAATTAGGGGTTTTTGGGTGGGGACAAACTAAATATACACAAATGTAGCCACCGACCGCCATACAAAACCACGCAATACAACGAAATAAATCAACATTACAAAACTGACCAAATACAAAAAAACACATTCCTATCCAGAATCGGACACTTCCCTTGACCTATATAGCTCAACAGAACCTACCGATCACATCCCCCAATACAAAACTAAAAAACCAACACTTCCCTTACACCTACATACATCTACAACAGCTCCCGATCACATAAATTACGATCGAACACTTCCGTTGACCTATGTAGCTCAACACAACCTACCGATCACATCCCCCAATACAAAACTTAAAAACCAACACTTCCCTTTCACCTACATACATCTACAACAGCTCCCGATCACATAAATTACGATCGAACACTTCCATTGACCTATATAGCTCAACAGAACCTACCGATCACATCCCCCAACACCAACCTAAAAAAACCAACACTTCCCTTACACCTACATACATCTACAACAGCTTGCGATCACATAAATTACGATCGAACAATTCCGTTGACCTGACCATAAACGACACAAAGGTTTCACAAGAACAATCTGCTAACATTGATAGCAAACAAAGATAATAATAAACAAGTGGTACTCGAGGCCAGGCAGGGGGGGGCTGCGCCCCCCCCTGACCCCCCCACCCCGCCAAAAAAAAAAAAAACTCCCAACCTAACCTCGTATTCAGTGCTACGCTACAGATCAATGTGTAGGTCCCTAACGTCACGGGTCAAAGCCGACGCGTGAGATCAGATATTTCTGTTGACACAAAACATACATCAAAAACAAAAAAAACGGAACTTACCTCAAAAAAGTTCCAGCCCCAGAAACTAGATTGGCCACCACAATCACACACAAATGCACCCTAACTAACCACTTTCGGCCTATACATTTTACCCACAGCCCTTAAAAAAACCCGAAAAATGCAATAGGCCTCTGGGACACACTTCCGCCAACAGTACTCATCTAAATGAGACTGAAGGTTGGAAGAGCGCCTCTTCCCCCTCCCAAGAACTGACTTAACCGCCCCCCACATCCCCTCAATTGTGTTAGTGCAAGCCCCAGTATCATAATTCTTAAATTCTAGACTGTGGTTCACTACTAAATGATTAAATCCCCTGTCACCCAACCCCCTATAAGAAGAAAAAGCATCAGAAACTATTGTGGACCCGGGCTCTACATACTCCTCAATTAACCCCACTAATTCAGCCTTCGACCTCCCCTCCACAACCCTAAAAACACATTCAGTACCCCCACCCCCGTGAACAACAGCCCCCCACACCCAAAGACCAGCCACAGACTTCCCCCTCCCATACTTCCTTTTACCAAACTGCGACTCGTCCACCTCCACAAGCACCCCATGCCCACCCAACTTACCCCTGTACTTAATAAATTCCGAACACACTTCACGACAAAAGGAATACCAGTCTAAAACAGTCCTCTCACTCACACCAGTCTCAAACGCGCAAAAACTCTGTGGGCATCTATAACAAAAATAATATGTAATAAGCACAATCTCACGCATGCCCAATCTAGACTTCTCGAACCAGGTACCACGCCTTATAGAACGCCATACGCCATCTTTCCGGCAACACCACATGTATCCGTCGCTGGTCCGAGAGGCCGGAGCTTTAACCAATTTCATCGCCTCAAGGCAAAGAGAACACTTAACAACTTCGGCGATTAAACCGAATAGTTGTAAGAACTTGATAAGTTCTAACGCTGTGTCGCCCATCATCGCCCTCAACCGAACACTATTAAGGCGGTCTTTCATATCCATTCCTAAACAAAAAACCACAACCAAATACACTCAATAACAAACTCACCCGACGTACAGCAATGAGCATTAAATTAAAACAAACGAAAACCATGAACACACCACCAGAGAGCACCACAAACAAAAACAAGACATCTACAAACACGCCACAATCGCAAAACAAACTCCGCGCCGTAATGACGTCACACACCACAACACGCTTACGTCACGGGTCAAAGCCGACGAGTAAGATCGAAGGTTTCTGTTGACCCGGACACGGAGCATCGATAGCAGCCAGAAGGTAAGCTGTTAACAAACATCTGAGTTACTCCAATCCATGGCATCCAAAATACAGGCGTCAAATCAAATGCACCTTTCTGAAAATGTATAACGTGAATTCCCACAGGTATGTATGTTTAATGAATATGGAGACCTGTGAACCTATAGCTATACTCATGGTAATTTGATTTAGCAAAGCAGTCATCAAGAGTGTTTATTAAGGTCTGATGACGTTAGTGTTGAAGGAGCATGTGTTTTATAAATTGTCTTAGTGCAGGAAAGTTGGAATACAGTGAATTGTACATTCTCCTATGAGGTTTCCGAGCTAAGCGATCATTGTATTCGCTCGAGTAGCCATTGTTGCACAAGTCGAAAGTGTCTCCGTAGTGCCATTAAACACACGCTCTCCGTGCTCATATCATAAAAAGAAGATGCGCCACGAAGGAATTATTCGAATGGGGCGGAATTCGATAGATGTGAGGTACCTGTAGAGACAGACAAATGATTACAATTCCATAAAAATTGGTTCATTTATTCAAGAGAAAGAGCTTTACAAATCGAGGAAGTCAAAAACGCGTTAGTCTACCTCTGGTCCTTACGCAAGCAGTTATTCGGCTTGATATTCATTGATACAGTTGCCGGATGGCTTCCTGAGGGATATCGAACCAAATTCTGTCCAGCTGGCGCGTTGGATCATTACAGTCCCCAAATGTCTCTTCAACCTGTATGGAGAAATGCTGGCGAGAGAAGCGCTGAAAGGATGCGGAAACTTCAAAGTAGGATGACGTCTCATCAACACCATCAAGTATGCAGACGACCTGGTAGTGCTCGCCAAAAATCAGAGACAGCTGCAACACGCGATGAACAATTTGGTGGAAACGGGAAGAAAATACGGCATGGAAATCAACATCGAAAAATCAAAAGTGATGCGCATATCAAAACGTGAGAAACACTTGAAGATAACTGTTGGCAATCGGGAACTGGAAAATGTGAATCAGTTCGAGTACCTGGGAAGTTTTATCACAAAGGATGCCCACTGCACCAACGAAATCCGAGCAAGAATCGCCATGGCCAAAGCTGCTTTCAACAAGAAGAGGACTCTGCTGACCAGCAAGTTGAGTTTGCCATTGAGGAAAAAACTGTATGGAGCAGAGACATGGACCATAAGAAATAAGGGCAAAAAATACTTAGAGAGCTTTGAAACGTGGTGCTGGAGGAGAATGGAAAAGATCAAGTGGACAGATCGCATAAAAAAAATGACGATGTACTGCGAAGAGTAGGAGAGAAGTATTTTGCGTACAGTTCTTCAGAGAAAGGCCAACTGGATTGGACGTGTACTTAGACACGAGGGACTCATACATGATGTCATCGAAAAGAAACTCAGAGGAAACGCAGGACGAGGAAGAAGAAGAATTCAACATCTGGACGACATGAAAGATGGAAGGAGGTACAACAGACTGAAGGAAGAAGCTGAAGACAGGGAACACTGGAATCAGAAATTCCCCGTACAAAGACATGGACCTGCCACTAGGCAGAATACTACGTAATAACATAATAATAGTTGGAGGGCGCTACCCATAATGCTCCAAACGTTCTCAAATGGGGAGAAATGCGGCGATGTTGCTGACCAACGTACGGCTTGGCAAGCACGAATACAAGCAGTAGAAATCCTCTCCGTGTGTAGGCGGTCATTATCTTGCCGAAATATAAGACATGGATTGGTTGCCATGAAGAGCAACAAAACGGGACGTAGAATAGCGTCGTCGTACCGCTGTGCTGTAAGCGAGCAGTGGATGACAGCCAAATGTGTCCTGCTATGAAATGAGATGGCAGCCCAGACCATGACTCCTGGTTGTCGGGCGGGCGACAATCAGATTGATTTCCCACCACTTCCCAGGAGGTCTCCAGGCAAGTCTTCACTGGTCATCGGGGCTCAGTTCGAAGTGGGACTCATCACTGAAGACAATTCTACTCCAGTCAGTGAGATTCCAGGCCCGAATGCGCCCGACACCACTGCAAACGGACTTGCTTGTGTGCAGAGGTCACTGGTAGACGGCGCAAGGTGGGCTGTGAGTTCAGCCGCCTTTCTGTGAGTCGCTTGTGAATGGTCCTTGTGTTCACTGACGCACCAGTTGCACGTCATATCGATGATAGTGATGAATCTGGAGCTCTGAGTGCCTCTCTGACCATTGGTCGGTTCTCACATTCTGTCATCTCTCTAGGCCGACCGCTTCCTTCTTGATATTGTGTTCGATCATGGAGCATCCATTCCAACCGACATCGTAGAATAGTGGCATCGCTCCTATTCAAATGTCGAGAGATTCGCCGATTACTCCAACAGGCTTCTTTGAGTCCAACTACAAGTCTTCTCTCAAATGCTGACGTCTGTGTATACTGTTCACGTGCCTGTATGCGAGGCATATTCACTGTCCAACTGAGTACACGGAATGAAATTCAAGAATGTATTCTAACATAGAGAAAGATTTCTCTTGACTAGCGGATTTTAAAAAAATCCTTTTAATTTTAACATACTTTATCTCGTTTCTTTTTTTTCGGGAGCTAAGGCCTCTCATCCTCTTGGGCTCCGGGACAATGGCCCTGTTGCCCCAGCTTCGATACGTCCTTGGGATCAAGCAAGGCGTTGTTTGTTCTGCCCCTAGCGATGTCGTGCTTTTATTCTTGTGGTTGGAGGCTTCTCAGCAGCAACACAATACGTAAAACTGACTCCTATCGCATTCCATCATTGCTCATTAACGGTGAAGTGCAACGAACAAAAGTCATGGTAATTTCCAAGAAATTACCATGATTAGATTTTTTTTTAAATCTGCTAGTCAAGAGAAATCTTTCTCTATATTGTTGTTGTGGTCTTTATCGAAGTCTCGTTAAACGAGAGTTCAAGACGTATTGTATGGAGATATTAATCTAAAAGAAAAATAAACCATTGTAGTATGTCTACGTTTACATTACACTATAAGTGCTATCTTTCGTGCTATTTTTCGATTCGAAAGTGCTCTCGTGCTGTATCAACATGTACCTTCGTTTCAGTTTGTTAGTGCTTAATTCCGTTTAATTTCTCTCGAAAGTATCTTGAGATTTATGATTAAAATGCATTTCTTTCTTTCTGTTTAATAAGAGACGTGATGGCGTATTGTCTGCTGAGCATGCCTGCATTGCTTTTTCTGTGACGACAAAAATTATTCTGGTTTTGAACTAAACACATCTTGTACACGTATTGTTGAGAATAACTTCGTTAAATGATGCGTAGTTTGATATTAGAAATTAAGGTCTATTACAAATATTTATGAGGACATTAGAAGTGAGCTACGTTCACTGTCTTTCAATTGTTGTTGTTGTTGTGGTCTTCAGTCCTGAGACTGGTTTGATGCAGCTCTCCATGCTACTCTATCCTGTGCAAGCTTCTTCATCTCCCAGTACCTACTGCAACCTACATCTTTCTGAATCTGCTTAGTGTATTCATCTCTTGGTCTCCCCCTACAATTTTTACCCTCCACGCTGCCCTCCAATACTAAATTTGTGATCCCTTGATGCCTCAGAACATGCCCTACCAACTGATCCCTTCTTCTGGTCAAGTTGTGCCACAAACTTCTCTTCTCCCCAATCCTATTCAATACTTCCTCATTAGTTATGTGATCTACCCATCTAATCTTCAGCATTCTTCTGTAGCACCACATTTGGAAAGCTTCTATTCTCTTCTTGTCCAAACTATTTACCGTCCATGTTTCGCTTCCATACATGGCTACACTCCATACAAATACTTTCAGAAATGACTTCCTGACACTTAAATCTATACTCGATGTTAACAAATTTCTCTTCTTCAGGAACGCTTTCCTTGCCATTGCCAGTCTACATTTTATATCCTCTCTACTTCGACCATCATCAGTTATTTTGATCCCCAAATAGCAAAACTCCTTTACTACTTTAAGTGTCTCATATCCTAATCTAATTCCCTCAACATCACCCGACTTAATTCGACTACATTCCATTATCCTCGTTTTGCTTTTGTTGATGTTCATCTTATATCCTCCCTTCAAGACACTATCCATTCCGTTCAACTGCTCTTCCAAGTCCTTTGCTGTCTCTGACAGAATTACAATGTCATCGGCGAACCTCAACGTTTTTATTTCTTCTCCATGGATTTTAATACCTACTCCGAATTTTTCTTTTGTTTCCTTTACTGCTTGCTCAATATACAGATTGAATAGCATCGGGGAGAGCCTACAACCCTGTCTTACTCCCTTCCCAACCACTGCTTCTCTTTCATGCCCCTCGACTCTTATAACTGCCATCTGGTTTCTATACAAATTGTAAATAGCCTTTCGCTCCCTGTATTTTACCCCTGCCACCTTTAGAATTTGAAAGAGAGTATTCCAGTCAACATTGTCAAAAGCTTTCTCTAAGTCTACAAATGCTAGGAACGTAGGTTTGCCTTTCCTTAATCTTTCTTCTAAGATAAGTCGTAAGGTCAGTATTGCCTAACGTGTTCCAGTATTTCTACGGAATCCAAACTGATCTTCCCCGAGGTCGGCTTCTACTAGTTTTTCCATTCGTCTGTAAAGAATTCGTGTTAGTATTTTGCAGCTGTGGCTTATTAAACTGATAGTTCGGTAATTTTCACATCTGTCCACACCTGCTTTCTTTGGGATTGGAATTATTATATTCTTCTTGAAGTCTGAGGGTATTTCGCCTGTTTCATACATCTTGCTCACCAGATGGTAGAGTTTTGTCAGGACTGGCTCTCCCAAGGCCGTCAGTAGTTCCAATGGAATGTTGTCTACTTCGGGGCCTTGTTTCGACTCAGGTCTTTCAGTGCTCTGTCAAACTCTTCACGCAGTATCGTATCTCCCATTTCATCTTCATCTACATCCTCTTCCATTTCCATAATATTGTCCTCAAGTGCATCGCCCTTGTATAGATCCTCTATATACTCCTTCCACCTTTCTGCTTCCCCTTCTTTGCTTAGAACTGGGTTTCCATCTGAGCTCTTGATGTTCATACAAGTGGTTCTCTTATCTCCAAAGGTCTCTTTAATTTTCCTGTAGGCAGTATCTATCTTACCCCTAGTGATATATGCCTCTACATCCTTACATTTGTCCTCTAGCCATCCCTGCTTAGCCATTTTGCACTTCCTGTCGATCTCATTTTTGAGACGTTTGTATTCCTTTTTGCCTGCTTCACTTACTGCATTTTTATATTTTCTCCTTTCATCAATTAAATTCAATATTTCTTCTGTTACCCAAGGATTTCTACTAGCCCTCTTCTTTTTACCTACTTGATCCTCTGCTGCCTTCACTACTTCATCCCTCAAAGCTACCCATTCTTCTTCTACTGTATTTCTTTCCCCCATTCCTGTCAATTGTTCCCTTATGCTCTCCCAGACCAGATGTGGCTTAAATTCAAAGAAATAGTATCGGCAGCAATTGAGAGATTTATACCAAATAAATTTACAAACGACGGAGCTGATCCTCCTTGGTACACAAAACGGGTTAGAACACTGTTGCAGAAACAACGAAACAAACATGCCAAATTTAAATAGACGCAAAATCCAAAAGATTGGCGATCTTTTACAGAAGCTCGAAATTTAGCGCTGACTTCAGTGCGAGATGCCTATAACACTTTCCACAACGAAACTTTGTCTCGAAACCTGGCAGAAAATCCAAAGAGATTCTGGTCGTATGTGAAGGTGTTAGTGGTAAGAAACAATCAATGCCTTTTCTGCGCGATAAGCAATGGAAATACTATCGAAGACAGTGCTGCCAAAGCAGAGTTACTAAACACAACAATCCGAAATGCCTTCACAAAAGAAGACGAAGTAAATATTTCAGAATTCGAATCAAGAACAGCTGCCAACGTGAGTAACGTAGAAGTAAATATTCTCTGAGTAGTGAAGCAACTTAATCACTTAATAAAAGCAAGTCTTCTGATTCAGTCTGTATACCAATTAGGTCACTTTCGGAGAATGCTGATGCATTAGTTCCACACTTAACAATCATATACAACTGTTCGCTCGACGAAAGATCCGTACCCAAAGACTGGAAAGTTGCACAGGTCACACCAATATTCAAGAAAAGTAGAAGGAGTCATCCACTAAATTACTGGCCCATATCGTTAACGTCGATATGCAGCAGGATTTTAGAACATATATTGTGTTCGAACATTATGAAAACGGTCTATTGACACACAGTCAACATGGGTTTAGAAAACATCGTTCCTGTGGAAACACAACTAGCTCTTTATTCACATGAAGTGTTGAGTGCTATCGACAAGGATTTCATATCGATTCCGTATTTCTGGATTTCCGGAAGGCTTTTGACACTGTACCACACAAGCGGCTCGTAGTGAAATTGCGTGCTTATGGAATATCGTCTCAGTTATGTGACTGGATTTGTGATTTCCTGTCAGAGAGGTCACAATTCGTAGTAATCGACGGAAAGTCATCGAGTAAAACAGAAGTGATTTCTGGCGTTCCCCAAGGTAGTGTTATAGGCCCTTTACTGTTCCTTATCTATATAAACGATTTGGGGGACAATCTCAGCAGCCGTCTTTGGTTGTTTGCAGATGACGTTGTCATTTATAGACTAATAAATTCACCAGAAGATCAAAACAACTGCAAAACGATTTAGAAGAAATATCGGAATGGTGCTAAACGTGGCAGTTGACCCTAAATAACGAAAAGTGTGAGGTCATCCACATGAGTGCTAAAAGGAACTCGTTAAACTTCGGTTACACGATAAATCAGTCTAATCTAAAAGATGTAAATTCAACTAAATACCTAGGTATTAAAATTGGAAGGAACACTCAGAAATTTTGTGGGGAAGGCTAGCCAAAGAGTGCGTTTTATTGGCAGGACATTTAGAAAATATAACAGACCTACTAAGGAAACTGTCTACACTAAGCTTGTCCGTCCTCTTCTAGAATACTGTTGCACGGTGTGGGATCCGTATCAGATAGGACTGACGGAGTACATCGAAAAAGTTCAAAGAAAGGCAGCACGTTTTGTATTATCGTGAAATATGGGAGAGAGTGTCACAGAAATGATACAGGATTTGGACTGGACATCATTAAAAGAAAGGCGGTTTTCGTTGCGACGGAATCTTCTCATGAAATTCCAATCATCAACTTTCTCCTCCGAATGCGAAAATATTTTGTTGACACCGACTTACATAGGGAGGAACGGTCACGACGATAAAATACGGGAAATCAGAGCTCGTACGGAAAGATATAGGTGTTCATTCTTTCCGCGAGTTATACGAGATTGGAATAATAGGTAATTGTAAAGGTGGTTCTACGAACCCTCTGTCAGGCACTTAAAATGTGATTCGCAGAGTATCCATGTAGATGAAGATGTAGATATTTTGGAATAAATGATTCTGAAAGTGATATCTCGAGTGCTGCGTGCATTTTGAGTCACTGTGGTAGTCTGTGTCAAGAAGCGGAGAAAGAATGAAAACACAGACATTTAAAAACAGACAGGTAAGATAATAAATTGTTATCATGGCTGAAAGAGGGGAATTAGCAGCTTTCACCGATTCTATTCAAGTATGCGTTTCAGTTCTATGAGGAAAGATTTTTCTATTAATAGTCCACGATGATTTGCAAAATCCGCTTGCTCTCAGGCAGAGCAATGCGTGTCTTGTTATGGCACTGGAAATCAAGGGCATTGTTCAGATGTACTGAATGGGCTATTACAGTCCATTAAGTATGCTCAGGCAACTTCCACACACTTTTAGACTGAATGCCATGCAAATCTTACAGTTGCAACTTACCTGGACATGTTGTATCATTGAATTCCTTTTTCTTTGGTTAATTATTGGTCAGCGCTAAAGTACCTGACTATGGATTATTTTGGCTGGGTTTTATTGAAATGCCACAGGGACTTACAGGAGATCTTTCCTTTATTTCTGAATCGTACTCTGTCCAGAAACAGGACATTTAAGTGGCCGTGTACCGAGGTATTCAATAAGTTCTACATTGGTTAGGTGGTATCGTCCAAAGATCGCATCCAAAGAGCGCAGTGCCACGCCAATGTCAGCAGCGTGCATTGATACCAAAGATATTAGCAACGTATGCTGCAATCCCCAACGACGAATGGGAGGGGCAACTGAACGCCAAGGCTCCCTCTCAGTCGCAGCGTTCTCGCACAGAGGTCAATAGAGAGCCGAGCATGGTAGCTCTCTGCCCAGGTCATGATCTCGGCTGAAGCATACATCATCGTTGGGTAGAACTAAAAAGTTATTGAAGTCTCAGATGGAAATGTACTTTTGTAATTGTTGAACATTGTACTTCAAGAGATGAGTCTGTTAATTTGTGCATCAAGCGATACTTTAATACTCAATGACAGTTGTAAATTATAATGCGTTCCTGCGCAAAGGACTGTACCAAGTTAACTAAATCTTTTTATTATCCATGTAATTAAGTAAACTAACATTTAATACGTTGCAGTTTCGATGAATCAACTTCCAGAGCAATCAAAGAACCCACAGTTACAGCCCGACGATTGTAGTTTCGTCTGGTCATAATAGACTGTATTAGGAATAATTATGCAATGTAGCTAAAATACTTAATTAATCAGAAGGATTTGCCTTACTGATTTAGGGAAACCACGAGATACCTAAATGAGGAAGCGAATCGCATGCTTTAACTGATGAATGTTTCTGTATAGTGAATTTGGTACTTTTTCAGTGAACTGATGTCCGTTCTGACGAGTCACTGACACGTTATTATGAGAAGGTCGTCTTCTGTGAAACGTGCAAACTATTTTGCTCGCGTTTGGCTGTTCTGTGTGTTGCGTTTTTGTTTTAGATGTGGGTAACCAGCCAGGCATTCGTCTAAGGAGGTGTGGTAAATCGACAACAAAGGACAATCGCGCTGGCAAGTGTACCAGCCGAATGAACGTTAATCTGAGGTGCGGAAGTTTCGATACGGGTTTAATCGTCTCACTGCCTCGCAAGTGAATACGATGCCCGTTACGCTGGAAGATCAGGTCGCTTCCATAGCTAGGTAAACAAAATACTTGTAAAATCGCACTGTATTAAGATTAATTCGTCCTTAAAACAACTGTTAGATTTTGCTACCAAGTAGTGAATTCAAACTGGAAAGACAAATGGCTCAGACTATGTATTTTACTAATATTTTACATTTTTGTCACGTAGTAAAATAATATTTTTTTTGTGAGTACATCATTTTTCTGTAACAGTCTCTGTTTATAATAATAATGGTCATTCTTTTCCATAAGATATGTAAAACCGAAGTCACAATCTTATGGAAAAGAATGGCCATGAGAGCAGTTGTTTTTTATTTTTGTGACAATGATTTTATATCAGCTGGTCTGCATCATGTATCGTTATATCCAAATGGTTTATAAATGTTAAGCTACATTCAGATCCGATGATGGCACCTTTAGTGTGTTGAAACTGGTTTCCAGTAAACAGTATTTAAGCCATCTTGGCTTTTGAATTATTTCTATAGTAATTAGATATTTTATCCATCTTACATTGATGTGTTGACCTCCCAGAGAAATTATAAAGATAAACTAAAACTTAACACAAAAACAGAAGTGAAACACGTCATAGTCCAAACAGCTTTGTAATGCAAAAATCTGATACAATTTCGATTCTCACTTTGCAGAAATGTTCAAATCATTTAGTGGATTAACTAAATATATTTGTTAATATGAATGAAACGAAAATTAAAAAAAAATGAGGTAGAGAGAGATAAAAGCCTGGATAGTTTTCAGAACAGCAAAGTTTTTGTTCGTGTGACTGCCAAGAGCAATTTATTTTGTAGTTATTTACTGCTGTAACAGTAAAAATACAATCGTTTGTACAGTTAATGTAAAAGATACAATTTGTATATGAAACAGGAAAGAAGCCCTTTCAGCTGATGTGCAAGAGTTCTGATCGACCTGATAGTATCTAGGTTTAATATAATCCATTATGGAGTCGAGGTAGCAGTTGTCGTTATACTGGTTATCACTGTTAGCATTCAACCGCGATTCTTATACATGTATTTTAACAACGCGTTTCAAGAGACAATGCTCCCATCATCAGGTTGTAAAATCTATGTCATGAAATTAAACGGACTTCCCAACTATTTGCGATGGTATTTTGTCTTTTTAGTCCGTTTAATTTCATGACATAGATTTTACAACCTGATGATGGGAGCATTGTCTCTTGAAACTCGTTGTTAAAATACATGTATAAGAATCGCGGTTGATTGCTAACAGTGATAACCAGTATCTAGGACTTTTAGCTGTACAAAATACATCCACTAACCTTACAATATTTCGTAAATATCTTAAACGATAGGATACCTTATGATGCTTCACAGTCACGAGTGATAATTCATAGTTTTTAAAGAAGTTATTTACAACCATATTTCCTCAGTTACAAGGCATTATATAACGTGCCTACAAATGACGGGCACAAGAAAGCGGAGAAAGATTTTGCGCTGGTAAGAAATTTCAAGCTGTAAGCCGCAAGTGCCCAAGGCCGGCACTCGAAGAAAATTTTTCATTTTAAAAATCACTGCGATAGCACTCCTTTTAAGTAGTATTTTTGTCTCAGGTGACCTCTGGATGAAAATGTACACGGTTTTCCTCCAAGGTCACTAGCCCGGAATCACATCGCGTCCGGGCACATGTTAACATATGTCGATACGTGTACGCGTTTCTGCCTCATCTTAAGTTCGGCTAGACACAGAGCTCTCTACCTACAGCTCGACAGAGATCGTCCTTTGTTCCGTCCAGCGACTGAACTCATCCTAATTTTTATGACTGCTATTCTTTTGTTAATTTTCTTCTGTCCGGTTTATCTGGGCACTCTGTCGTCATGTGACGTAGCTTCACTGTAACAGCATCGTTTCTTACACCTCTACTACTTTTAAGACAGCTTACAGCATTGTGGAGCCACTGCGAAGTTATCTGGACAAAATTTTAATTTTTGACGGGGACTTAGTCGAAAATTCTCCAGAAATACATTAAAATAGTCCTCAATGTCCAGTTGCAACTAAGGTATTGGGAAGTTTTCCTTGGTTGTTGTTGGCTCTAGCCCCTTACAAATATTAAAAGTTGGGGTTGCCTTCGCCCCACTCCCACGCCTCGAGGGATATTTATCTAAAAAAAGAAACAAATTATACAACGCCCGCCATAACCTTAGTAAAATGAATGAAAGATATATTACAAAAAGTACATCAGTCATGTAACACTGATCCAAATACAGACACACAAGCATACACACAACACACGTACGGACATACACAAAGATTTTCTTTTCCGTCTGGGATAATACACTCCTGGAAATGGAAAAAAGAACACATTGACACCGGTGTGTCAGACCCACCATACTTGCTCCGGACACTGCGAGAGGGCTGTACAAGCAATGATCACACGCACGGCACAGCGGACACACCAGGAACCGCGGTGTTGGCCGTCGAATGGCGCTAGCTGCGCAGCATTTGTGCACCGCCGCCGTCAGTGTTAGCCAGTTTGCCGTGGCATACGGAGCTCCATCGCAGTCTTTAACACTGGTAGCATGCCGCGACAGCGTGGACGTGAACCGTATGTGCAGTTGACGGACTTTGAGCGAGGGCGTATAGTGGGCATGCGGGAGGCCGGGTGGACGTACCGCCGAATTGCTCAACACGTGGGGCGTGAGGTCTCCACAGTACATCGATGTTGTCGCCAGTGGTCGGCGGAAGGTGCACGTGCCCGTCGACCTGGGACCGGACCGCAGCGACGCACGGATGCACGCCAAGATCGTAGGATCCTACGCAGTGCCGTAGGGGACCGCACCGCCACTTCCCAGCAAATTAGGGACACTGTTGCTCCTGGGGTATCGGCGAGGACCATTCGCAACCGTCTCCATGAAGCTGGGCTACGGTCCCGCACACCGCTAGGCCGTCTTCCGCTCACGCCCCAACATCGTGCAGCCCGCCTCCAGTGGTGTCGCGACAGGCGTGAATGGAGGGACGAATGGAGACGTGTCGTCTTCAGCGATGAGAGTCGCTTCTGCCTTGGTGCCAATGATGGTCGTATACGTGTTTGGCGCCGTACAGGTGAGCGCCACAATCAGGACTGCATACGACCGAGGCACACAGGGCCAACACCCGGCATCATGGTGTGGGGAGCGATCTCCTACACTGGCCGTACACCACTGGTGATCGTCGAGGGGACACTGAATAGTGCACGGTACATCCAAACCGTCATCGAACCCATCGTTCTACCATTCCTAGACCGGCAAGGGAACTTGCTGTTCCAACAGGACAATGCACGTCCGCATGTATCCCGTGCCACCCAACGTGCTCTAGAAGGTGTAAGTCAACTACCCTGGCCAGCAAGATCTCCGGATCTGTCCCCCATTGAGCATGTTTGGGACTGAATGAAGCGTCGTCTCACGCGGTCTGCACGTCCAGCACGAACGCTGGTCCAACTGAGGCGCCAGGTGGAAATGGCATGGCAAGCCGTTCCACAGGACTACATCCAGCATCTCTACGATCGTCTCCATGGGAGAATAGCAGCCTGCATTGCTGCGAAAGGTGGATATACACTGTACTAGTGCCGATATTGTGCATGCTCTGTTGCCTGTGTCTATGTGCCTGTGGTTCTGTCAGTGTGATCATGTGATGTATCTGACCCCAGGAATGTGTCAATAAAGTTTCCCCTTCCTGGGACAATGAATTCACGGTGTTCTTATTTCAATTTCCAGGAGTGTAGATAATAGATTCCAGCCAAGCCTGCAGGTTGCGCTGTAGTGTCTGACAACGAACGGTACCTGTGCAATGTCCTCAGTACGTAGCAAGAGTCAATCGTGGTCATATTAGTGTTGTGTGTAGTTGTGAGTACATTATCTCGGAGCTAAGTGTATCCGAACCGTGGGTAAATTGTTGATTACAGTACGGCTAATGCTTTCGTAACAGAGGTACCCAACGTGATGTTTCAAGAGGCATCATACTGAAAATTTATACAGCGTACGGGGAAAGTGGAAAAAAAATTTCCGCTGAGTTACAATGCGGACGAAAATGTGTGTTGAGTGATCTTGAGGGACGGTCATTGAAGAGGATTGTGACGAAAAATAAGAGGACGACAGCTACAAAAGTCGCTGCAGAACTGAATGTCTCATACGCAAATCCTGTCAGCACTAAACCAACGAGAAGGGAGCTCCATAACTAGGGAATTGCAGAGCTGTCTGGACTTCCAAAACCACTCACCAGCGATGCAAAAGCCCACAACAGGAAAACATGACACGGAATCCACAAAACCTGGACTGTGGATCAATGGAAGAAAGTCATTTGGTGGGATGAGTCTTCCTGCACACTGTTTCCAACTTCTGGCAGAGTTTGTATCCGAAGAGTGAAACATCTCTGGAGTTCGGTGATGATTTGGGCGGCATGGGCTCCATGGGTACTCTACAAGGTCGCATTACTGCCAAGGACTATCTGACCATTATGGCTGATCAGGTCCATCTCATGGTGCAGTGTATGACCCATTATGGTGGCTGTGTGCTCCAAGAAGACAGGGCCCCTGTTCTCACAGCTCGCATCGACCACGATTGGTTTTGTGAGCACCAGGGTGATTTGTGGCCCTCCTGACCACCACAGTCACCGTATCTCAATATTACTGAGCATTTGTGGCCTACGTTGGAGAGAAGATTGCGCTATCCACTTCCATCAGCGGTACCTTTACTTGCCGCTATTTTGCAGGAAAAATGGAATAAGATTCCGTTGAAAACAATACAGGACGTATATTCATCCATTCCGAGACGACTGAAAGCTGTTTTGATTGCTAACAATTTCCCTATTTTGTCCACCCACCGTATTAATTGTTGCTGGTGTTGTGGTCTTCAGTCCAAAGAATGGTTTGATGCAGCTCTCCTCGCTACTCTATCCTGTGCAAGCCTCTTCATCTCCGAGTAACTACCGTAACCTACATGCTTCTAAATCTGCTTACTGTATTCATCTGTTGGTCTCCCTCTACGAGTTTTACTCCCCACGCTTCGCTACTTGCTAAATTGGTGGTCCCTTGATGCCTCAGAATGTCTCCTACCAACCGATCTCTTCTTCTAGTCAGGTTGTACCATAAATTTCTCTCCTCCCCAATTCTATTCAGTACCTCTTCATTAGTTATGTGATCTACCCATCTAATCTTCAGCATGCTTCTGTAGCGCCACATTTCAAAAGGTTCTATTCCCTTCTTGTCTAAATCGTTTATCGTCAATGTTTCACTTCCATACATGGCTACACTCCATACAAATACTTTCAGAAACGACTTCCTGACAGTTAAATCTATACTCGATGTTAACAAATTTCTCTTCTTTGGAAACGCTTTTCTTGCCATTGCCAGTCTGCATTTTATATCCTCACTACTTCGACCACCATCCGTTATTTTTCTTCCCAAATAGCACAACTCGTTTACTACTTTAAGTGTATGAGAATGAGATTTTCACTCTGCAGCGGAGTTTGCGCTGATATGAAACTTCCTGGCAGATTAAAACTGTGTGGCGGACCGATACTCGAACTCGGGACCTTTGCCTTTCGCGGGCAAGTGCTCTACCAACTTGCCCGCGAAAGGCAAAGGTCCCGAGTTCGTGTCTCGGTCCGCCACACAGTTTTAATCTCTCAGGAGGTTTCATTAATTAAGTGAGCAACAATCATAGCACAGTAACAACCATCTTAATACCCTTGACGGATCTAGAGTTGTCTTTAGCAGCTACACTACTCTTAATTACTGAATGACGAAAGCTAACAAGTAACACAACTCTTAGGAAAATCTAAAATAATTTTTAATGCGTTTATGGAGACATGACGAGTTGAGAGTTCGTTGGTGAATGTTTCCTCTTCTGTAGCCATTCAAAACCTGTCCATACGAATAACTTGAACGGTAAGCTATTAACTTATTGATTTGTACTGCAGAGGTTTTCTCTGACCAGTTCAGTGTCGTTGTTCGTAATATGCTGCTGAAATATTTTAATTATGTGACTCAGGAGGAAACAAAATGGCCGTTAATGGAAGGAAAGTATTACCTTAAGGAGGAGAAACTTCTGTTAATCTAAATTTTATGCAAGCCGTTTAGTTTCCTCGGAAAAAGTGCGGAAGGTGAGCTTTGATGTCACCTTGCCTAACAGGTTGAAGGTGTTAAATGTTAATGCAAGCTCTTAAAGATAATGCCCTTACAACACTTTCTTCCATCAAGAAAGTGGTCCAGCTCGACCGGAATTCTTAAGACGGCAAGGGATTGTCTAATGTTAATTTAATGCCTTTTTTGCATCTGTGATCGTACCACAGCGCAAGTAGAAAAAATCGACTGTAGCCGTAATTTCAGTCACTCAGATACTTTGTTACAATCGCAAAGAAGAGAAATTTGTTAACATCGAGTATAGATTTAACTGTCAGGAAGTCGTTTCTGAAAGTATTTGTATGGAGTGTAGCCATGTATGGAAGTGAAACATTGACGATAAACGATTTAGACAAGAAGGGAATAGAACCTTTTGAAATGTGGTGCTACAGAAGCATGCTGAAGATTAGATGGGTAGATCACATAACTAATGAAGAGGTACTGAATAGAATTGGGGAGGAGAGAAATTTATGGTACAACCTGACTAGAAGAAGAGATCGGTTGGTAGGAGACATTCTGAGGCATCAAGGGACCACCAATTTAGGACAAATCGCAGAATATCTGAGTGACCACCATCAAACGTTCATTTCTGAGGAAGAGGATGTGGAACAAAAATGGAAAAAATTCAGAAACATCGTCCAGTACGCCTTAGATAAGTTCGTACCGACTAAGGTCCAAAGCGAGGGGAAAGATCCACCGTGGTATAACAATCATGTACGAAAGGTACTATGGAAACAAAGAAAGCTTCATCATAGGTTTAAGAGTAGTCGAATCACAGCTGATAAGGAAAAGCTGAACGAAGCGAAAAAGAGCGTAAAGAGAGCAATGAGAGAAGCATTCAACGAATTCGAACATAAAACATTGGCAAACAATCTAAACAAGAACCCTAAAAAGTTTTGGTCATATGTAAAATCGGTAAGCGGATCTAAATCCCCTATTCAGTCACTCGTTGACCACGATGGCACCGAAACAGAGGACGACCGAAGAAAGGCAGAAATACTGAATTCAGTGTTCCGAAACTGTTTCACTGCGGAAAATCGTAACACGGTCCCTGACTTCAGCCGTCGCACGGACGCCAAAATGGAAAATATTGAAATAAACGATATCGGAATTGAAAAACAACTGCTATCACTTAGTAGCGGAAAAGCATCCGGACCAGACGAGATACCCTTAAGATTCTACAGTGATTATGCTAAAGAACTTGCCCCCTTTCTATCAGCAATTTATCGTAGATCGCTGGAAGAACGTAAAGTACCTAGCGACTGGAAGAAAGCGCAGGTCGTTCCCATTTTCAAGAAGGGTCATAAATCAGATGCGAATAATTATAGGCCTATTTCGCTTACGTCAATCTGTTGTAGAATAATGGAACATGTTTTGTGTTCTCGTATTATGACGTTCTTAGATAATACAAATCTCCTTCATCATAACCAACATGGATTCCGCAAACAGAGATCATGTGAAACTCAGCTCGCCCTATTTGCCCAAGAAATTCACAGTGCCGTAGACACTGGCGAGCAGATTGATGCCGTATTCCTGGACTTCAGGAAGGCATTTGATACGGTTCCGCACTTACGTTTAGTGAAAAAAATACGAGCTTACGGAATATCGGACCAGGTTTGTGATTGGATTCAGGATTTCCTAGAAGAAAGAACACAACATGTCATTCTTAACGGTTCAAAATCTGCAGATGTAGAGGTAATTTCGGGAGTACCGCAAGGAAGCGTGATAGGACCTTTATTGTTTACAATATACATAAATGACGTAGTTGACAACATCGGTAGCTCCGTGAGGCTATTTGCAGATGACACGGTTGTCTACAAGAAAGTAGCAACATCAGAAGACTCGTACGTACTCCAGGAAGACCTGCAGAGGATTAATGCATGGTGCGACAGCTGGCAGCTTTCCCTAAACGTAGATAAATGTAATATAATGCGCATACATAGGGGCAGAAATCCATTCCAGTACGATTATGCCATAGGTGGTAAATCATTGGAAGCGGTAACGACCGTAAAATACTTAGGAGTTACTATCCGGAGCGATCTGAAGTGGAATGATCACATAAAACAAATAGTGGGAAAAGCAGGCGCCAGGTTGAGATTCATAGGAAGAATTCTAAGAAAATGTGACTCATCGACGAAAGAAGTAGCTTACAAAACGCTTGTTCGTCCGATTCTTGAGTATTGCTCATCAGTATGGGACCCTTACCAGGTTGGATTAATAGAAGAGATAGACATGATCCAGCGAAAAGCAGCGCGATTCGTCATGGGGACATTTAGTCAGCGCGAGAGCGTTACGGAGATGCTGAACAAGCTCCAGTGGCGGACACTTCAAGAAAGGCGTTACGCAATACGGAGAGGTTTATTATCGAAATTACGAGAGAGCACATTCCGGGAAGAGATGGGCAACATATTACTACCGCCCACATATATCTCGCGTAATGATCACAACGAAAAGATCCGAGAAATTAGAGCAAATACGGAGACTTACAAGCAGTCGTTCTTCCCACGCACAATTCGTGAATGGAACAGGGAAGGGGGATCAGATAGTGGTACACTAAGTACCCTCCGCCACACACCGTAAGGTGGCTCGCGGAGTATAGATGTAGATGTAGATGTAGATGAATTCAGTTTCTGTTCCTTTTTATGTACAAATGATCTGACAGGGTATCCCACGAAACGAAGTACCGACCAGTGCTTACAAAAATGGCTCCGGAAGTTGTCAACCAAATGTGCTACACTGTTGGAAATCATGTAGCGTTTAATACGATGACGCAGTATTTCAAAAAGAGGCCTCGAGAAAGCTTTCATAGCAAAAAGAGAGAAAAAATAGTTTGCTAGAAAAAGGTAGGGACAAATTAGCAAAATATCCATGAACATTAAGCTAGAAGATAATAAGTTAACAATTTCGTTATAGAACTTAGAACGTGTAAGGAGGCAATCCTTATTTAGAATCTGTGTTAAATACCTACTGGACTTCGGTAATAATTTTAAAAGCCTTAATACAATCATAAACCAATTTGGCATAAACTACATTGTTCAAACGATAAAATCAATGCCACCTCTCGCTAACTAATCCTTCTTTAGGTATTGTAAAATGTACTCCTGTTCGTGTCATCTGGAAGTAATATCGGAAAGGATAAAACGTCAATTGGTAGTGTTGAATTTCCCATAACACAGACAATAACTATAAGATTTATACCATAGAACAAATACTGTAGTATTCAAAGAAATGTCACTGACGCACGAACAACAGGTACTTACGTGCATCGAGAATAGAAAATAGCGCATTGAGAATGGGTCGCCACTAGCTGAAATCTGGATTTGCGTAATAAAATCTAAAAAAGGACGAATGATTGCTGCACTCTATAATTTATAAAATACTGATACTGTTGAGTCTCCCGTAATACAGACAATAATTGTAAGATTTATAACGCAGGACAGATACGAACAGAGTGGTCGCCATTAGTACCCTACACAAAATAATACTGATTATTATAATTCTTATTATTGAACGAATGCACGATCTCGTGGCGATATTAACCAATAAAAATTTCTCAAGATTACAATTACGTCAAGTGTCAGATATCCACAAGCTCTCGGATGATCACTCCTTGGCCATTTTCAGGTATTCTCTGTTTTAAGAATCTGTGTAGGAAAGAATTTGGAGCTGCTGGTAAACCAACGTCTGGTCTGGATAACAGTGAACAGGAAGCTCCTTGGCCATTCTCAGTGTGGTTTCAGGAGGTGTCGGTCCACCATCGACAGTATGATCCTGCTGTAGACGGCTACACAACATGTTTGGCTACAGAGATTTTTTTGTGTATGTGTAAACAAAGTTTATTATGATATTACTGTAACGTCCCCTTAGAAAATTATGAATGACTGTGCTGGTAAACTTCTACGTTATTTGATTTTGAAACAGCTGAGCAAAACTGACGTACTCAGACATTTCTCTCTTTACTTATTCTGATCATCACTAAACTGACAAGCAATTTTTTTTTTTTTTTTTTTTTTTTTTTTTTTTTTTTTTTTTTTTGCGTAAAGCAATCTGACTTTCAATAATCCCTACAAAAGAATGGCCCTGACTAACAATATCTATACCTTTCATGAATCACCTACCTCACAAAAATCTTCGTTACTCGAACTACTGCAATACAGCGAGCGCCAATACTGCCAGCTAAATAAAGGATTCTAACTACTGAAGGCACTAACTACTGATAGGCATAGTTAGCAAATAAAGATTTTGATAGAGAATGAACAATGTATTTAGCCGGCCGCGGTGGCCAAGCGGTTCTGGGCGCTACAGTCCGGAACAGCGCGACTGCTACGGTCACAGGTTCGAATCCTGCCTCGGCCATGGATGTATCTGATGTCCTTAGGTTAGTTAGGTCTAAGTCGTTCTAAGTTCTAGGGGACTGATGACCTCAGATGTTAAGTCCCATATATATATATATATATATATATATATATATATATATATATATATACTCCTGGAAATTGAAATAAGAACACCGTGAATTCATTGTCCCAGGAAGGGGAAACTTTATTGACACATTCCTGGGGTCAGATACATCACATGATCACACTGACAGAACCACAGGCACATAGACACAGGCAACAGAGCATGCACAATGTTGGCACTAGTACAGTGTATATCCACCTTTCGCAGCAATGCAGGCTGCTATTCTCCCATGGAGACGATCGTAGAGATGCTGGATGTAGTCCTGTGGAACGGCTTGCCATGCCATTTCCACCTGGCGCCTCAGTTGGACCAGCGTTCGTGGTGGACGTGCAGACCGCGTGAGACGACGCTTCATCCAGTCCCAAACATGCTCAATGGGGGACAGATCCGGAGATCTTGCTGGCCAGGGTAGTTGACTTACACCTTCTAGAGCACGTTGGGTGGCACGGGATACATGCGGACGTGCATTGTCCTGTTGGAACAGCAAGTTCCCTTGCCGGTCTAGGAATGGTAGAACGATGGGTTCGATGACGGTTTGGATGTACCGTGCACTATTCAGTGTCCCCTCGACGATCACCAGTGGTGTACGGCCAGTGTAGGAGATCGCTCCCCACACCATGATGCCGGGTGTTGGCCCTGTGTGCCTCGGTCGTATGCAGTCCTGATTGTGGCGCTCACCTGCACGGCGCCAAACACGCATACGACCATCATTGGCACCAAGGCAGAAGCGACTCTCATCGCTGAAGACGACACGTCTCCATTCGTCCCTCCATTCACGCCTGTCGCGACACCACTGGAGGCGGGCTGCACGATGTTGGGGCGTGAGCGGAAGACGGCCTAACGGTGTGCGGGACCGTAGCCCAGCTTCATGGAGACGGTTGCGAATGGTCCTCGCCGATACCCCAGGAGCAACAGTGTCCCTAATTTGCTGGGAAGTGGCGGTGCGGTCCCCTACGCCACTGCGTAGGATCCTACGGTCTTGGCATGCATCCGTGCGTCGCTGCGGTGCGGTCCCAGGTCGACGGGCACGTTCACCTTCCGTCGACCACTGGCGACAACATCGATGTACTGTGGAGACCTCACGCCCCACGTGTTGAGCAATTCGGCGGTACGTCCACCCGGCCTCCCGCATGCCCACTATACGCCCTCGCTCAAAGTCCGTCAACTGCACATACGGTTCACGTCCACGCTGTCGCGGCACGCTGCCAGTGTTAAAGACTGCGATGGAGCTCCGTATGCCACGGCAAACTGGCTGACACTGACGGCGGCGGTGCACAAATGCTGCGCAGCTAGCGCCATTCGACGGCCAACACCGCGGTTCCTGGTGTGTCCGCTGTGCCGTGCGTGTGATCATTGCTTGTACAGCCCTCTCGCAGTGTCCGGAGCAAGTATGGTGGGTCTGACACACCGGGGTCAATGTGTTCTTTTTTCCATTTCCAGGAGTGTATATATATATATATATATCAATTAATGACATCCATATTTACAAATTTCCTTTTTCTGGTGGCCACACGTCCAGATCGTCCGCTTATAATAACCTCTCAAAACTCTGGCATCTCTCTCCCCGCATCCACCATTGCTGGCGGCTCACCTCCAACTGCGCAACGCTACGCGCTGTTCCCATACAACTGCACAACACTATAATAGCGAATATTCCAACAATGCCAACCACCCACAGACTGCACACAGCACAGTCAGTGATTTTGATACAGAGCGCTACGTGGTGTTACCAACATAAAAACCTAAACAGCCTACTTAACACTACTTGCAGGAATAATACTTGCTGACAGTTCCACCCATGGTGCGCTGTGACATTTATATTAAATTTTTTCGTGACTAAATCGCAATGCAGTGCAATATGTTACAAGACGTACTGTGTGTGTAGAGGACAACGCTGGCGTTTTAGTGACGAGTTACGGTGACACAATCCGCCTGGAAACGGCATCGTCTCTTGCCGCTGGCTGGGCACACATGTTTGGCTACAGAGAGGAAGCACGAATTTTCTGGGCTGTGATTGGCTGAAACGATCGCGACAGGAGCTCTGTTATGGAAGCAGGCAGAGTTGGGCGCAGCTCGCAGCCAAAGGCGGTCGTGAATGTAAGAGTGGGTTAATACAGGGTTATTACAAATGATTGAAGCGATTTCACAGCTCTACAATAATTTTATTATTTGAGATATTTTCACAATGCTTTGCACACACATACAAAAACTCAAAAAGTCTTTTTAGGCATTCACAAACGTTCGATATGTGCCCCTTTAGTGATTCGGCAGACATCAAGCCGATAATCAAGTTCCTCCCACACTCGGCGCAGCATGTCCCCATCAATGAGTTCGAAAGCATCGTTGATTCGAGCTTGCAGTTCTGGCACGTTTCTTGGTAGAGGAGGTTTAAACACTGAATCTTTCACATAACCCCACAGAAAGAAATCGCATGGGGTTAAGTCGGGAGAGCGTGGAGGCCATGACATGAATTGCCGATCATGATCTCCACCACGACCGATTCATCGGTTTTCCAATCTCCTGTTTAAGAAATGCCGAACATCATGATGGAAGTGCGGTGGAGTACCATCCTGTTGAAAGATGAAGTCGGCGCTGTCGGTCTCCAGTTCTGGCATGAGCCAATTTTCCGCGGGCTACGCGTGAAACTTGCCCGCACGCGTTCAACCGTTTCTTCGCTCACTGCAGGCCGACCCGTTGATTTCCCCTTACAGAGGCATCCAGAAGCTTTAAACTGCGCATGCCATTGCCGAATGGAGTTAGCAGTTGGTGGATCTTTGTTGAACTTCGTCCTGAAGTGTCGTTGCACTGTTATGACTGACTGATGCGAGTGCATTTCAAGCACGACATACGCTTTCTCGGCTCCTGTCCCCATTTTGTCTCACTGCGCTCTCGAGCGCTCTGACGGCAGAAACCTGAAGTGCGGCTTCAGCCGAACAAAACTTTATGAGTTTTTCTACGTATCTGCAGTGTGTCGTGACCATATGTCAATGAATGGAGCTACAGTGAATTTATGAAATCGCTTCAATCATTTGTAAGAGCCCTGTAGTTTCTGATTTTATCAGAAAGAGTATCAGGCGCGGGCAGGAAACGAGTGCAGTCGCTTGCGATTAGTAAGAGCGTCAATCATTGCATGTTGCGTAATACCACGTCTGTTAACAACGCCATATGTAACAAATGTAACTTTATGTGATGTTTACTGAAGGGTATTCTTGTATTTTCCTCTAATCATCACAGCTACAAAAACACTTCGTAAACAAAGCCACTAATAATGTTCACAAGGATTTAAAGTCACTTAGTCTTGTACAAAAAGGTGTGCATTATTCAGGAACACACATTTTCAATAACTTGCCAGCAGCCATAAAAAGCTTAACAACCAATTAAATTCAGTTTAAGAGAAGCCTAAAGGATTTATTGGTGGCCAACTCCTTCTACTCTATTGATGAATTTCTTAGTAAAACCAACTGTATATAAGTACAACATAACTTCTGCACAATTTCAGTGCAGTAATGTGTTCACTGAAAATTTGTGTGTCTGTGTGTGTGTGTGTGTGTGTGTGTGTGTGTGTAAGTATAATCTAACTTCTGCACCATTTCAGTGCAGTAATGTGTTCATTGTAAATAAGTATTACAGTAGTTGTATTACATGTTTATTACCTTATAAATAAATAAAAAACTTTTTTATTTTAAATTCAGTGCATTAGTATTTGTAAAATGACTCTTAGTGTTCATTAAAAAATGACGATCATTCCACTTGGGACCTGTGGAATGGTACATTAGCTTATTTGTTTTAGTTGTAAATATTTGTCATGTATTGTTGTTTTTCTGACATGTTCCACATCCTGGAGGACCTCCTCACTACGGATCAATTGGAATGAAAGTAAATCTAATCTAATCTAATCTACCGAGCGTTATCTTCTGCAGCGAGAGGGACTTCAGAAGACGCTGGGTTAGCTCCACGGGAAAATTGCGAGATGTGCATGATGCATTACACCTCGAAGTCTGCAGGCAGTTTGTTAGAACCAGCTGTTGGGGCTCGTCTCATAAAGAGCTGTAGCGTCCGCACAAAACTGCCTGTATTCATGAGGTCGTTCCCACTCCATCGCATTTTTTATATTCCGAGTTGGCGGAGTTCTGTTTGACAGTTATGAGCTGGAGAATCATGTTCCCCAAGCAGTATTTTAAGCGTAACCCTGTTTTGTTGTAAACCATATAATATTTACGGCAGGGGCCTCAGTGCAACGTTTCTTAACTGTCAACAATTCTGCAGTTTTTTCTTCATCATCCAGCTCTGCAACAAGAGCTCATCAGCAGCAACTTACCACCATAAAATTTGTAATACAGATTCTTGATTGTGTGTGTGTGTGTGTGTGTTTTTCTGTTAGTCGTACTCGCCGATTTTTTAAATTTAGCTTACCTGTAAATAAGGAACACAGTTTTAAATGTCAGAGATTCGTTGTGCTCTCTTGGCCCTGTATTTGATTCAGAGTTATTGTGGCTGCTGGACCCAAAGGACTTAAATTCAAGGTCCCTCAAGGTACAGAAAATTGTGAATTACCTTAGTCACAGGTCTTGCTGTGATAACAGTTTTACGAAGCATTTGTACAATCCCAGTTAGATTATAGGTGGACCGTTTCTGAATTAGAAAGACCAATTTATCTCAAGGAAATTGGCTCAAAACACAATAACGGCCTCTCACAACTCCATCCCACCTTCCACGTCGGGATTTCCTGTAGAAGCGAAGAACAGTGCGACTGCGTGTGTCCCGAGACCGCCACGTCCTACAGGAGACGTAGAAAAAAAAGGCCAACGTCGCTCTGGTGAAGCTACAATAGGTGCAGCAAGCCATTCGCTTTCACCAATCAGAAGATGCCTCGGATCTGAACCAATATCGGAAGTGACAAAGCATTTGAGAAGATCTGTCAGTTATGATAGCCAACACGGTAACGATGAAAGACGGATTTTTCCAAAGAAATATGTAAGAACTGGGACTATTAATGGAGGGGCGAGGTGAAGGGTGATGCGAACCGAAGAAGACTGTAGTGGGACGAGAGACAGAACGGTAGACTGTGGGGGAAAAGAGAAGCTTGGGAGAGGCTCTGCGAACGACCTGCATCAGCAGACACGTTTCAGGAAGAACGAGAGGTGGTTGAAGCTGGGATGTCTAAAGGACCATCCCTATATCTAGCCTCCGGGCTGAGGCTGCGAAGCTGCCATTTACCGCCTGGCATCACCTCCGTGTGGTGCAAAGAGCGTACAGGCCTTTGCTGTTCCAGAGGCACCAGCATACCAAACTGTTACTCAACATCATCGTCCATTGAGAGCAATTTTTTCAAATCCTCTGTGGGTAGCGGGACATTTTGGGAGCAAAACATTACATCGTAGCGCTTGGTGTGGTATAAATACCAAGGTTAACCCAGGACTGAATCCGACTGTTACATTGTCTACTGAAGACGCTCAGAATAATTTTAGACATTGTCAGGTACAGCACTTCTACCTATGTTTTAATTAGTTTTTAATGAAGTTTTGAGTGAGTACCACAACTACTATATAGCTATATTTCTATTTGGTCTAAACCGTGGGTTTTTCTTGTCTGCACAGTTATTTTCCCTGGGCATGTCTTCAAGATTTGTGTACCAAATGCATTTATCCTATTTAATGCAAGGCTGCATGGGATCTCGAGGGCACTGCAGTAAATGGGACATATCCAGACTGAGAAATTACTCGTCTTTTCTGACCTGCTACGTGTCCTTAAATCTATTCAACGAATGTACCCAACAAATATGCCAGAACGTGAATTTTTCTTTTAGTAAATTTCTATAGCAGACTTGGGTCCGCCGGAAGAGCGCCACACAAAGGTGTGGATAAGAAGTGAGCACTCACTTCTGTATGAATGTCTGTTTGCCTTCAGCTGTGCCTGTATAAGCTTTTATTTTTCTAAATATTAATAGCTTTGCCTTCTCGTAAAATTTCCTTGCTTTATGTATCTTTCGTCCGTGGGGAACCAACCACGTGGTTGAACATTAGAGTTTGTTGGGCTACCGTCATCACTAACTGTCCGATCTCATGTTTGTTTTAAACAATAATAACTGTTCGTGCTTGTGTGATGTGATATTGTTGCAACTTGGCCACGATACCTAGAAACTGCGTCTCCACAAACCACGTGGGCACGCGGGTGTACTGCGAAACGTGTACCGTTTCACGAGTTATTGCGATCAGTTATCAGGCAACAGCAGTTGTGTGAATGATTCACACCAATGATTTTAGGTGTAGATTATAACGGTGAATGTATCGATGCTTTTCTTTAATGTTTTAGGAATTAATGTTATCAGGAATTGTGTACATGCCTCACATCCATATCTTAGGAATAAATGATTTTTTCTTGTATTCCGAGGTTACGTTTTTGCACCTAAGCCACTCACCTCGTAGCTTTCCCGTTAGCACATCCAACGCGTTTTCCTTACGCACAAGTCCAGCGACTAGTTTCCCCTTTTATTTTAAAACAAATGCTTTAGATTAAGTCTTATTTTCAGGTGTGTTGCTGGGAGCTGATCTTGTGCCCAGTGTTCATGCATTTTCTATTTTATTTTAAATGTTTGATTCTCGTGAACAGTGCACGGGCAATACTATTAATTACATCGCATCACCTATGAGCGATATCACGACGTAGGCATTTTTATGAGTTTTTGGTCTGTGATCAAATTAATTTATTTTCCGACTCGGCCAATACTTTGATTAGTTGTATGGTTAGAGTCGGTGGAGACCCTAATCTTCTCACGTTAATTTCACAATCAATCAGCATTTCCATTCCCAATAATAACGTAATAACCCGTAGAAACAGGTTAGTTACAATATATTTTACATTCAGACATGAGGCCAGATGTTATTTTATCAGTATGATTCTTCTTTACTAGAAGTGAAACAAATGTGGTATGGCATTTAAGATTTAGTGAAATATCTGTTTATTCCTGGAATTATTAGCGAGAATGTTTTAATGTGTTATCAGGGTGGTTACCGCATCCCATTTTTTCTAAGTTGCCAACTTGCTACACTTCCCTGATTTATCTTTCTAGATTTCGTTCTGTAATTCAACTAGGATTTTAATAACACTTTTTAACATTCAGAGAATTGAGAATTTTACATTCCCCCTAATTTGTTGTCACTGGGAATGTAAATGTAAGTGAAAGTGGCAGAGAATAATTGTAATTTTATATGTGACATGGCCCCGCAGGCGTTAGCTGGGATAGATACCGGGGAAAACATCAGACAACGCCCGAAGGCTAATGCTTTGAATACGTGGAAGCTAATAAAAGAGTTATTTACCTTCAAAATTTAGAACTTTATTATCTCCATTTTAAAATATTAAGTGAACATTCGTTATCATGAATAACAAGATCCAAGTACGTTAATGAAAGTTCCTGAAGTACTTTAACAGGTCAAAGAACAGCTCTCAGAATCAATTTACAAAGCTTAAAACTCAAAATCCCTTTTTAAGCAAAGGAAAAAAATGCATAATGCAAAGTTAAATAAAAGATTCTAACGGCAGATGGCAATACCAAAACTTCCGTAGATATCATCTGTAATCTCTAAAGGCAATAAAACATTAATCACAAAATTTTTAATTAAAACAATTTAAATGCAATAACATTTGATTAATATCAACTTACACTCAAACCCCGTAGCCTCCACGATGCGCACCGTATAACAAAATATTTTCCTTCCTTTACATCATCAACCTCCCAACATGTGATGCATACTGTTGTTGTTATGGTCTTCAGTCCTGAGACTGGTTTGATGCAGCTCTCCATGCTACTCTATCCTGTGCAAGCTTCTTCATCTCCCAGTACCTACTGCAACCTACATCCTTCTGAATCTGCTTAGTGTATTCATCTCTTGGTCTACCCCTGCGATTTTTACCCTCCACGCTGCCCTCCAATACTAAATTGGTGATCCCTTGATGCCTCAGAACATGTCCTACCAACCGATCCCTTCTTCTGGTCAAGTTGTGCCACAAACTTCTCTTCTCCCCAATCCTATTCAATACTTCCTCATTAGTTATGTGATCTACCCATCTAATCTTCAGCATTCTTCTGTAGCACCACATTTCGAAAGCTTCTATCCTCTTCTTATCCAAACTATTGACCGTCCATGTTTCACTTCCATACATGGTTACACTCCATACAAATACTTTCAGAAATGACTTCCTGACACTTAAATCTATACTCGATGTTAACAAATTTCTCTTCTTCAGAAACGCTTTCCTTGCCATTGCCAGTCTACATTTTATATCCTCTCTACTTCGACCATCATCAGTTATTTTTCTGATGATGTTCATCTTATATCCTCCCTTCAAGACACCATCCATTCCGTTCAACTGCTCTTCCAAGTCCTTTGCTGTCTCTGACACAATTACAATGTCATCGGCGAACCTCAACGTTTTTATTTCTTCTCCATGGATTTTAATACCTACTCCGAATTTTTCTTTTGTTTCCTTTACTGCTTGCTCAATATACAGATTGAATAACATCGGGGAGAGGCTACAACCCTGCCTTACTCCCTTCTTAACCACTGCTTCCCTTTCATGTCCCTCGACTCTTATAACTGCCATCTGGTTTCTGTACAAATTGTAAATAGCCTTTCGCTCCCTGTATTTTACCCCTGCCACCTTTAGAATTTGAAAGAGAGTATTCCAGTCAACATTGTCAAAAGCTTTCTCTATGTCTACAAATGCTAGAAACGTAGGTTTGCCTTTCCTCAATCTTTCTTCTAAGATAAGTCGTAAGGTCAGTATTGCCTCACGTGTTCCAGTATTTCTACGGAATCCAAACTGATCTTCTCCGAGGTCGGCTTCTACTAGTTTTTGCATTCGTCTGTAAAGAATTCGCGTTAGTATTTTGCAGCTGTGGCTTATTAAACTGATTGTTCGGTAATTTTCACATCTGTCAACACCTGCTTTCTTTGGGATTGGAATTATTATATTCTTCTTGAAGTCTGAGGGTATTTCGCCTGTTTCATACATCTTGCTCACCAGATGGTAGAGTTTTGTCAGGACTGGCTCTCCCAAGACCGTCAGTAGTTCCAATGGAATGTTGTCTACTCCGGGGGCCTTGTTTCGACTCAGGTCTTTCAGTGCTCTGTCAAACTCTTCACGCAGTATTGTATCTCCCATTTCATCTTTATCTACATCCTCTTCCATTTCCATAATATTGTCCTCAAGTGCATCGCCCTTGTATAGACCCTCTATATACTCCTTCCACCTTTCTGCTTTCCCTTCTTTGCTTAGAACTGGGTTTCCATCTGAGCTCTTGATGTTCATACAAGTGGTTCTCTTATCTCCAAAGGTCTCTTTAATTTTCCTGTAGGCAGTATCTATCTTACCCCTAGTGAGATAAGCCTCTACATCCTTACATTTGTCCTCTAGCCATCCCTGCTTAGCCATTTTGCACTTCCTGCCGTACTCATTTTTGAGACGTTTGTATTCCTTTTTGTCTGCTTCATTTACTGCATTTTTATATTTTCTCCTTTCATCAATTAAATTCAATATTTCTTCTGTTACCCAAGGATTTCTACTAGCCCTCATCTTTTTACCTACTTGATCCTCTGCTGCCTTCACTACTTCATCCCTCAAAGCTACCCATTCTTCTTCTACTGTATTTCTTTCCCCCATTCCTGTCAATTGTTCCCTTATGCTCTCCCTGAAACTCTGTACAACCTCTGGTTCTTTCAGTTTATCCATATCCCATCTCCTTAAATTCCCACCTTTTTGCAGTTTCTTCAGTTTTAATCTACAGGTCATAACCAATAGATTGTGGTCAGAGTCCACATCTGCCCCTGGAAATGTCTTACAATTTAAAACCTGGTTCCTAAATCTCTGTCTTACCATTATACACTCCTGGAAATTGAAATAAGAACAGCGTGAATTCATTGTCCCAGGAAGGGGAAACTTTATTGACACATTCCTGGGGTCAGATACATCACATGATCACACTGACAGAACCACAGGCACATAGACACAGGCAACAGAGCATGCACAATGTCGGCACTAGTACAGTGTATATCCACCTTTCGCAGCAATGCAGGCTGCTATTCTCCCATGGAGACGATCGTAGAGATGCTGGATGTAGTCCTGTGGAACGGCTTGCCATGCCATTTCCACCTGGCGCCTCAGTTGGACCAGCGTTCGTGCTGGACGTGCAGACCGCGTGAGACGACGCTTCATCCAGTCCCAAACATGCTCAATGGGGGACAGATCCGGAGATCTTGCTGGCCAGGGTAGTTGACTTACACCTTCTAGAGCACGTTGGGTGGCACGGGATACATGCGGATGTGCATTGTCCTGTTGGAACAGCAAGTTCCCTTGCCGGTCTAGGAATGGTAGAACGATGGGTTCGATGACGGTTTGGATGTACCGTGCACTATTCAGTGTCCCCTCGACGATCACCAGTGGTGTACGGCCAGTGTAGGAGATCGCTCCTCACACCATGATGCCGGGTGTTGGCCCTGTGTGCCTCGGTCGTATGCAGTCCTGATTGTGGCGCTCACCTGCACGGCGCCAAATACGCATACGATCATCATTGGCACCAAGGCAGAAGCGACTCTCATCGCTGAAGACGACACGTCTCCATTCGTCCCTCCATTCACGCCTGTCGCGACACCACTGGAGGCGGGCTGCACGATGTTGGGGCGTGAGCGGAAGACGGCCTAACGGTGTGCGGGACCGTAGCCCAGCTTCATGGAGACGGTTGCGAATGGTCCTCGCCGATACCCCAGGAGCAACAGTGTCCCTAATTTGCTGGGAAGTGGCGGTGCGGTCCCCTACGGCACTGCGTAGGATCCTACGGTCTTGGCGTGCATCCGTGCGTCGCTGCGGTCCGGTACCAGGTCGACGGGCACGTGCACCTTCCGCCGACCACTGGCGACAACATCGATGTACTGTGGAGACCTCACGCCCCACGTGTTGAGCAATTCGGCGGTACGTCCACCCGGCCTCCCGCATGCCCACTATACGCCCTCGCTCAAAGTCCGTCAACTGCACATACGGTTCACGTCCAACGCTGTCGCGGCATGCTACCAGTGTTAAATAATGCGATGGAGCTGCGTATGCCACGGCAAACTGGCTGACACTGACGGCGGCGGTGCACAAATGCTGCGCAGCCAGCGCCATTCGACGGCCAACACCGCGGTTCCTGGTGTGTCCGCTGTGCCGTGCGTGTGATCATTGCTTGTACAGCCCTCTCGCAGTGTCCGGAGCAAGTATGGTGGTTCCGACACACCGGTGTCGATGTGTTCTTTTTTCCATTTCCAGGAGTGTATAATCTATCTGATACGTTTTAGTAGCTCCAGGGTTCTTCCATGTATACAACCTTCTATCATGATTCTTAAACCAAGTGTTAGCTATGATTAAGTTGTGATCTGTGCAAAATTCTACCAGGCAGCTCCCTCTTTCATTTCTTAGCCCCAATCCATATTCACCTACTGCGTTTCCTTCTCTCCCTTTTCCTACACTCGAATTCCAGTCACCCATGACTATTAAATTTTCGTCTCCCTTCACTATCTGAATAATTTCTTTTATTTCAGGGCTTCGTATCTATCTTGGCCACAATAATGCGTTCACTATGCTGTTTGTAGTAGCTTACCCGCACTCCTATTTTCCTATTCATTATTAAACCTACTCCTGCATTACCCCTATTTGACTTTGTGTTTATAACCCTGTAGTCACCTGACCAGAAGTCTTGTTCTTCCTGCCACCGAACTTCACTAATTCCCACTATATCTAACTTTAACCTATCCATTTCCCTTTTTAAATTTTCTAACCTACCTGACCGATTAAGGGATTTGACATTCCACGCTCCGATCCGTTGAACGCCATTTTTCTTTCTCATGATAACGACAGCCTCTTGAGTAGTCCCCGCCCGGAGATCCGAATGGGGGATTATTTTACCTCCGGAATATTTTACCCAAGAGGACGCCATCATCATTTAATCATACAGTAAAGCTGCATGCCCTCGGGAAAAATTACGGCCGTAGTTTCCCCTTGCTTTCAGCCGTTCGCAGTACCAGCACAGCAAGGCCGTTTTGGTTATTGTTACAAGGCCAGATCAGTCAATCGTCCAGACTGTGGCCCTTGCAACTACTGAAAAGGCTGCTGCCCCTCTTCAGGAACCACACGTTTGTCTGGCTCTCAACAGATACCTCTTCGTTGTGGTTGTACCTACGGTACGGCTATCGGTATCGCTGAGGCACGCAAGTCTCCCCACCAACGGCAAGGTCCATGGTTCATGGGGGGGGGGGGGGGGGTGATGCATACTACACCCTACGAATTATGACAAATAATTAAAATGGTTCAAATGGCTCTAAGCACTATGGGACTTAAACATCTGAGGTCATGAGTCCCATAGAGTTAGAACTAAGGACATCACACACATCCATGCCCGAGGCAGGACTCGAACCTGCGACCGTAGCAGCAGCGCGGTTCCGGAAACAACCGCCTGGAACCGCTCGGTCACAGCGGCTGGCGACAAATAATTAAGCATAGATGTTATAGTTAACCATGTATGTAATCTTTTCCTTTCAAAATAAATAAAAACATACAAATCAACTCTTAATCTCAGTGATTACATCCGTTAAAGAAATATACACTCCTGGAAATGGAAAAAAGAACACATTGACACCGGTGTGTCAGACCCACCATACTTGCTCCGGACACTGCGAGAGCGCTGTACAAGCAATGATCACACGCACGGCACAGCGGACACACCAGGAACCGCGGTGTTGGCCGTCGAATGGCGCTAGCTGCGCAGCATTTGTGCACCGCCGCCGTCAGTGTCAGCCACTTTGCCGTGGCATACGGAGCTCCATCGCAGTCTTTAACACTGGTAGCATGCCGCGACAGTGTGGACGTGAACCGTATGTGAAGTTGACGGACTTTGAGCGAGGGCGTATAGTGGGCATGCGGGAGGCCGGGTGGACGTACCGCCGAATTGCTCAACACGTGGGGCGTGAGGTCTCCACAGTACATCGATGTTGTCGCCAGTGGTCGGCGGAAGGTGCACGTGCCCGTCGACCTGGGACCGGACCGCAGCGACGCACGGATGCACGCCAAGACCGTAGGATCCTACGCAGTGCCGTAGGGGACCGCACCGCTACTTCCCAGCAAATTAGGGACACTGTTGCTCCTGGGGTATCGGCGAGGACCATTCGCAACCGTCTCCATGAAGCTGGGCTACGGTCCCGCGCACCGTTAGGCCGTCTTCCGCTCACGCCCCAACATCGTGCAGCCCGCCTCCAGTGGTGTCGCGACAGGCGTGAATGGAGGGACGAATGGAGACGTGTCGTCTTCAGCGATGAGAGTCGCTTCTGCCTTGGTGCCAATGATGGTCGTATGCGTGTTTGGCGCCGTGCAGGTGAGCGCCACAATCAGGACTGCATACGACCGAGGCACACAGGGCCAACACCCGGCATCATGGTGTGGGGAGCGATCTCCTACACTGGCCGTACACCACTGGTGATCGTCGAGGGGACACTGAATAGTGCACGGTACATCCAAACCGTCATCGAACCCATCGTTCTACCATTCCTAGACCGGCAAGGGAACTTGCTGTTCCATCAGGACAATGCACATCCGCATGTATCCCGTGCCACCCAACGTGCTCTAGAAGGTGTAAGTCGACTACCCTGGCCAGCAAGTTCTCCGGATCTGTCCCCCATTGAGCATGTTTGGGACTGGATGAAGCGTCGTCTCACGCGGTCTGCACGTCCAGCACGAACGCTGGTCCAACTGAGGCGCCAGGTGGAAATGGCATGGCAAGCCGTTCCACAGGACTACATCCAGCATCTCTACGATCGTCTCCATGGGAGAATAGCAGCCTGCATTGCTGCGAAAGGTGGATATACACTGTACTAGTGCCGACATTGTGCATGCTCTGTTGCCTGTGTCTATGTGCCTGTGGTTCTGTCAGTGTGATCATGTGATGTATCTGACCCCAGGAATGTGTCAATAAAGTTTCCCCTTCCTGGGACAATGAATTCACGGTGTTCTTATTTCAATTTCCAGGAGTGTACAATACATATCTTTTGATTCCGTCGTGGTCATGCGCTGTAGTGCACCGCGCTGTCCTTCCGGATCACATGCGGCACGGGAAAGATTTTCCACGATGTACATAACGTCAACAGGGCGCAACCAACTTACACAAATTGCATACTGGGATTATACGTCGACGTGGATGTGGTTCGCAAGTCTTAAACGGGCGAGGGAGTTGATGCGGTACTACTGAATACTTCGACTATACGGCACCGCGCCAAACAGCTGTTCTGTGGGGTAGACAAGAGACAAATCAACAACTGTTGCAAGGCAACCTCAGCAAGGCAGTAAGAGAATATTTGGGACTTTAGACTCTTGGGACGGCCACACCATTCCACCGAATGACGTCCCAAGCTACATTATGAAAATACTATCGGCGATTTCGCCACGACAAGTAGAACCGTAAAATACCAGAAGTAGTGAACTGCAATTAACGCGATTCATAAGCGTCCGACTGAAAATCTCCACAATCAATCTTTCCCTTACAACAAACGCCTTTACAGTACCTCCAAAGTTCACTCGTGGACACTACCAGAGTGTCAATTACTCGTTATAACTGTAGATAACAGAGTTTAACACGCTGGGGCCGACTTAGGTTTCTTAATAAGACAAACAATGATTCGGTCCCTCACTAGGATCCACCTTCGATCCAAAACAGCCATTTACTTTAAAGCGGCTAAATAGGTGAGAAAGAAAACTGGAGTTCTACGGATCGGAGCAAGAAAACTGGGGTTCTACGGATCGGAGCGTGGAATGTCAGATTCCTCAATCGGGCATGTAGGTTAGAAAATTTAAAAAGGGAAATGGATAGGTTAAAGTTAGATATAGTGTGAATTAGTGAAGTTTGGTGGCAAGAGGAACAAGACTTTTTTGGTCAGGCGAATACAGGGTTGTAAATACAAAAACAAATAGGGGTAATGCAAGTTTGGTGGCAGGAGGAACAAGACGTTTTTGGTCAGGCGAATACAGGGTTGTAAATACAAAATCAAATAGGGGTAATGCAGGAGTAGGTTTAATGATGAATAAAAAAGTAGGAATGCGGGTAAGCACCTACAAACAGCATAGTGAACGCATTATTGTGGCCAAGATAGACATGAGGACCACGCATACTACAGTAATACAAGTTTATATGCCAACTACCTCTGCAGATGATGAAGAAATAGATGAAATGTATGACGAGATAAAAGAAATTATTCAGGTAGTGAAAGGAGACGAAAATTTAATAGTCATGGGTGACTGGAATTCCTCAGTAGGAAAAGGGAGAGAAGGAAACATAGTAGGTGAATATGGATTGGGGGGAAGGAATGAAAGAGGAAGCCGCCTTGTAGAATTTTGCACAGAGTATAACTTAATCATAGCTAACACTTGGCTCAAGAATCGTAAAAGAAGGTTGTGTACATGGAAGAAGCCTGGAGATACTGACAGGTTTCAGATAGATTGATAAACATTTCCGGTGGCAGATGTGGACTCTGACCACAATCTATTGGTTATGACCTGTAGATTAAAACTGAAGAAACTGCAAAAAGGTGGCAATTTAAGGTGATGGGACCTGGATATACTGACTAAACCAGAGGTTGTACAGAGATTCACGGAGAGCATAAGGGAACAATTGACAAGAATGGGGGAAAGAAATACAGTAGAGGAAGAATGGGTAGCTCTGAGGGATGAAGTAGTGAAGGCAGCAGAGGATCAAGTAGGTAAAAAGACGAGGGCTAGTAGAAATCCTTGGGTGACAGAAGAAATACTGAATTTAATTGACGAAAGGAGAAAATATAAAAATGCAGTAAATGAAGCGGGCAAAAAGGAATACAAACGTCTCAAAAATGAGATCGACAGGAAGTGCAAAATGGCTAAGCAGGGATGGCTAGAGGACAAATGTAAGGATGTAGGGGCTTATCTCACTAGGGGTAAGATAGATACTGCCTACAGGAAAATTAAAGATACCTTATGGGAGAAAAGAGAACCACTTGTATGAATATGAAGACTCAGATGGAAACCCAGTTCTAAGCAAAGAAGGGAAAGCAGAAAGGTGGAAGGAGTATATAGAGGGTCTATACAAGGGCGATATGTTTGAGGACAATATGGAAGTGGAAGAGGATGTAGATGAAGATGAAATGGGAGATATGACATTGCGTGAAGAGTTTGACAGAGCACTGAAAGACCTGAGTCGAAACAAGACCCCGGTAGTAGACAACATTCCATTAGAACTACTGAGCCTTGGGACAGCCAGTCCTGACAAAACTCTACCATCTGGTGAGCAAGATGTATGAGACAGGCGAAATACCCTCAGACTTCAAGAAGAATATTATAATTCCAATCCCAAAGAAAGCAGATGTTGACAGATGTGAAAATTACCGAACAATCAGTTTAATAAGCCACAGCTGCAAAATACTAACACGAATTCTTTACAGACGAATGCAAAAACTGGTAGAAGCCGACCTCGGGGAAGATCAGTTTGGATTCCGTAGAAATATTGGAACACGTGACTTATCTTACAAGGGAACCTCCCCATCGCACCCCCCTCAGATTTAGTTATAAGTTGGCACAGTGGATAGGCCTTGAAAAACTGAACACAGATCAATCGAGAAAACAGGAAGAAGTTGTGTGGAACTATGAAAAAAATGAGCAAAATATACAAACTGAGTAGTCCATGAGCAACATAGGCAACATCAAGGATACTGAGAGTTCAGGGGCGCCGTGGTCCCGTGGTTAGCGTGAGTAGCTGCGGAATGAGAGGTCCTTGGTTCAAGTCTACCCTCGAGTGAAATTTTTTTCTTTCTTTATTTTCGCAAAGTTATAATCTGTCCGTTCGTTCATTGACGTCTCTGTTCACTGTAGTAAGTTTAGTGTCTGCGTTTTACAACCGCACAGCAAAACCGTGCGATTAGTAGACGAAAGGACGTGCCTCTCCAATAGGAACCGAAAACATTTGATCGCAAGGTCATAGGTCAACCGATTCCTCCACAGGAAAACACGTCTGATATATTCTATACGACACTTGTGACAGCATGTGCGTCACATGACAGGAATATTTTCTCGACCCACCTAACTTGTACATTTGGCGAATAGGTAAAAAGATTCTTATACCTTGCCCGATTTAGGTTTTCTTGTGGATGTGATAATCACTCCCAAAAAAGCGATGAAAACATAAGAGTTTGTCACATAAACTGCAACAAATAAATGCAACAGTTTCATAGTCGCACAATTTTTCCTGTGCTCTATTAAAACATATGTTTTGTTTAGGTGTAGCGTCCCCATACTACGGCGCAGTTACCTCGCATCGGATGGACGGACGGACAGATAATAATTGTCTGAAAATAAAAAATTAAATATCTAACATGTAGGAAGGCTTGAACCAAGGACCCCTCCATCCGCAGTTGCTCACGCTAACCACGGGACCACGTCGCGCCCGAGCTCAGACTATGCTTGATGTTGCTTATCTTGCACATGGACTACTCAGTTTGTACATTTTGCTAATTTTTTTCATAGTTCCACACAACTTCTTCCTGTTTTCTCGATTGATCTGTGTTCAGTTTTTCAAGGCCTATCCACTGTGCCAACTTATAACTAAATCTGAGGGGGGGGGGGGGGTGCGATGGGGAGGGTCCCTTGTTAGAAGAAAGATTAAGGAAAGGCAAACCTACGTTCCTAGCATTTGTAGATTTAGAGAAAGCTTTTGACAATGTTGACTGGAATACTTTCTTTCAAATCCTAAAGGTGGCAGGAGTAAGATACAGGGAGCGAAAGGCTATTTACAATTTGTACAGAAACCGGATGGCAGTTATGAGAGTCGAGGTGCATGAAAGGGAAGCAGTGGTTGGGAAGGGAGTGAGACAGGGTTGTAGCCTCTCCGCGATGTTATTCAATCTGTATATTGAGGAAGCAGTAAAGGAAACAAAAGAAAAAGTCGGAGTAGGTATTAAAATCCATGGAGAAGAAATAAAAACTTTAAGGTTCGGCGATGACATTGTAATTCTGTCAGAGACAGCAAAGGACTTGGAAAAGCAGTTGAACGGAATGGACAGTGTCCTGTAAGGAGGATATAAGATGAGCATCAACAAAAGCAAAACGAGGGTAATGGAATGTAGTCGAATTAAGTCGGGTGATGCTGAGGGAATTAGATTAGGAAATGAGACACTTAAAGTAGTAAAGGAGTTTTGCAATTTGGGGAGCAACATAACTGATGATGGTCGAAGTAGAGAGGATATAAAAAGTAGACTGGCAATGGCAAGGAAAGCGTTTAGAGAAATTTGATAACATCGAGTATTGATTTAAGTGTCAGGAAGGCGTTTCTGAAAGTATTTGTATGGAGTGTAGCCATGTATGGAAGTGAAACGTGGGCAATAAATAGTTTAGACAATAAGAGAATAGAAGCTTTCGAAATGTGGTGCTACAGAAGAATGATGAAGATTAGATGGGTAGATCACATAACTAATGAGAAGGTATTGAATAGAATTGGGGAGGAGTTTATCGGACAACTTGACTAGAAGAAGGTATCGGTTGGTAGGACATGTTCTGAGGCATCAAGGGATTACCAATTTAGTTCTGGAGGGCAGCGTGGAGGGTAAAAATCGTAGAGGGAGACCAAGAGATGAATACACTAAGCAGATTGAGAAGGATGTAGGCTGTAGTCGGTACTGGAAGATGAAGAGACTTGCACAGGATAGAGTTGCGTGGAGAGCTGCATCTAACAAGTGTCAGGACTGAAGACCACAAGAACACCAACAATTAGATGACCATGCCGGTATCAACGCTCTTCTCCGAAGCAGCGCTCTGACTGGAGACTGCAGTACCGAAGCAAAGCTTACACCACTCACAAATCTGATGTACGCGCCATCGACGTGCACCTTTTTAGAATTCTGATGTTCCCCTCATACTTCAGACTTGCGCAATTCTTCGCAGCTCTTGAATGACCACACGATGCTCGCCATCGGGACAACACCGGCCCTCCACGCTAGGATCTTCGAGCCCACGGCGTTCCGTCCCCAACCGACTGCTTCTGCGGGGCCCACCGACCAAGCGAACTTGCCCTCAGACACCGACGTCGCTGCCCACGCAGAGTCCATAGCTAACCCCCCGCAAGCCCCTTCTTCCTCTTTCTGTCGCCTCGCGGAGCGCGGGAAGCCAACTCGCCAAAGATACGCGGCGACCAGAGACTCCAATCCGATATCGATACTGACATCGCGGCGAGTGCTGAGAAGGCGGGTGATTTCAAAAAACCAAAATTAAATAGCTAGTGGTTCCGGCTCAATATGAAATTATATTTTATACACTTTCAGTTTTATCTTTTTCAAGAGCGTTCGTCTCAGACTGTTGTAGCGAGGGTGCCTTTGAGTGAACCAAATCAATAAACACACACAAAATACACGCACTCTTCTTTCTTCACTACTTTTAGTTGAACGATATGATATAAGGAAATTAGTAATCAAATAAAGTAAACAAGGTGTTTAGCAACAGTAAACACAAAACGTAGTGTTTGGTTCTATTTTTCATAAAAAGTCACTAAAGCAAAGGCCGACTTCATTTTGGAAAACCACGATTTCACTGATAAACTATCGACTGTCAACATGGAGCTATTGCTTTGACGACAACCGGAACGATTAGTATTGGTTCAAATGGCTCTGAGCACTATTGGACTTAACTACTGAGCTCATCAGTCACCTTGAACTTAGAACTACTTAAACCTAACTAACCTAAGGACATCACACACATCCATGCCCGAGGCAGGATTCGAACCTGCGAGCGTAGCGGTCGCGCGGTTCCAGACTGTAGCGCCTAGAACCGCTCGGCCACCCCGGCCGGCCCATTAGTATTGATTATCGCTACAAAACTAATGTTGCAGTCCTTAGCCACGCAGATTTGAGTATCGTTCTTAAAACAGTGACAGTGAGAAAACGACACACACTCGCACACACTCACACACATGCACACACGCACACATATCCGCACACACACACTTTATAGTAGTAGGTAAACTCGAAAGCGCCACGAGGCTAGTGCAGGTGATTCTGTTGCAAATACAAAAGTCGCAGAGATAGAAACTCGACCTGCAGCTGGTAGCTGACATATTTGTTGCCAGCTTTTAAGTGCGAAGGCAAATGGCTGCCTTCAGTACTGCCTGAAAAGTCATAACCTCCGGCAACAGTGAGGCGTTGCGGCGGAACGCATAGAAGATCACATTACCTGATAGGTCGCGGTAGGCGCGCGAAGCAGCCGCTCTAAGTTCAGTTGAACAGTTAGTGTACATCTTTAGCCATACAGACTATAGGAGCAGGGACTGGTGATGTCCCTCAACATAAACAAATGTAACGTATTGCACATGAATAGAAATAAAGACCCGTTGCTGTAAGATTAAACGAATGTACAGTCGTCTTTATAACCATCTTATCTCAAGTAACATACTGTCAAAGTCACAGTTTGGATTTCTAAAAGGTTCTGATATTGAGAAGGCTATCTATACTTACAGTGAAAATGTGCTTAATTCATTAGACAAAAAATTGCAGGCAACTGGTATATTTTGTGATCTGTCAAAGGCATTTGACTGTGTAAATCACAATATCCTTTTAAGTAAACTAGAATATTATAGTGTAACGGGAAATGCTGCAAAATGGTTCAAATCTTATATCTCTGGCAGGAAACAAAGGGTGTTATTAGGAAAGAGACATGTATCAAGCTATCAGACATCATCCAACTGGGAACTAATTACATGTGGGGTCCCACAAGATTCCATTTTGGGGCCCTTACTTTTTCTTGTGTATAGCAATGACGTTTCATCAGTAACATTACCAGATGCCAAGTTTGTTTTGTTTGCCGATGATACAAACATTGCAATAAATAGCAAATCAAGTGTAGTCTTAGAAAGATCAGCCAATAAAATATTTGTGGACATTAATCACTGGTTCCTAGCCAATTCTTTGTCACTAAACTTTGAAAAAACACACTACATGCAGATCAGAACTTGTAAGGGGTGTCCCAAGAGTATATGTCTAACATATGATGACAAGAAGATAGAAGAAGTGGACAGTGTTAAATTCTTGGGATTACAGCTTGATAATAAATTCGACTGGGAGGAGCACACCACAGAACTGCTGAAGCGTCTTAACAAATCTCTGTTTGCAATGCGAATTTTGTCAGACATAGGGGATATAAAAATGAAAAAGCTGGCATACTATGCTTACTTTCATTCCATAATGTCATATGGGATTATTTTTTGGGGTGATTCATCAAGCCAAGCTAAAGTTTTCCGGGCACAAAAACGTGCAGTAAGAGTTATAAGTGGTGTGAACTCAAGAACATCCTGCAGAAGCCTGTTTAGGGAACTAGGGATACTAACTACAGCTTCCCAATATATTTATTCCTTAATGAAATTTGTCATTAAAAATATATCACTTTTTCAAACCAACAGCTCAATTCATGGAATCAGTACTAGAAATGAGAATAATCTTCACAAGGTTTTAAAGTCACTTAGTCTTGTACAAAAAGGTGTGCATTATTCAGGAACACACATTTTCAATAACTTGCCAGCAGCCATAAAAAGCTTAACAACCAATGAAATTCAGTTTAAGAGAAGCCTAAAGGATTTATTGGTGGTCAACTCCTTCTACTCCACTGACGAATTTCTCAGTAAAACCAACTGATTTGTATATAAGTACAACATAACTTCTGCACAATTTCAGTGCAGTAATGTGTTCATTGAAAATGTGTGTGTGTGTGTGTGTGTGTGTGTGTGTGTGTGTGTGTGTGTGTGTGTGTGTGTAAGTATAATCTAACTTCTGCACCATTTAAGTGCAGTAATGTGTTCATTGTAAATAAGTATTACAGTAGTTGTATTACATGTTTATAAAAAACTTTTTTATTTTAAATTCAGTGCATTAGTATTTGTAAAATGACACTTAGTGTTCATTAAAAAATGACGATCATTCCACTTGGGACCTGTGTAATGGTACATTAGCTTACTTGTTTTAGTTGTAAATATTTGTCGTGTATTGTTGTTTTTCTGGCATGTTTCACATCCTGGAGGACCTCCTCACTACGGATCAATTGGAATGAAAGTAAATCTAATCTAATAAATGCAGCCACAGTCACTAAATGTCTGGGAGTATGTGTACGGTTCGATTTTACGTGGAGAGGCAAGTGATGGACTGATGTTTATTCGAAGAATACTGAGAACGTGTAGTCTACTCACGAAGGAATTAGCGTACAAAACGTTCGTTTGGCCAGTAGTTCAGCATTGATCGACAGTCTAGGGCCCTTACCAGATGGCACGGGTAGAAGAAACAGAGAAGGTCCAAAGAAAAGCATGACGTTTTGTCACAGTAACCGTGACGTCATGGGAACGCAGGTGATGCAAGAGAGGCGTTGTGAATCACGGCGTGGTCTGGCTGTCAAGAGGGGAAATGCTTGAAGCATTCAGCGACTACCAGAGAAAATTTTATCGAAAGATCTCTCACACAACCGAAGAAATCCTGGTCATACGCAAAGGCTGTTAGTGATGCTAAAGTTAATATCCACACATTCATGAACAAGACTGGGATTAAAACTGAGAGTAGCAAAGCAAAAGCAGAAATGCTGAACCCCGTTTTCAAATGTTGCTTTTCAAATGAAAATCACGGATATTATCACAATTTAATTCTCGCACCACTGCAAAGATGACTGATGTAGATACACTGAGAATCTGCTGAAACGTTTGAGTTCAGCTACTTATGCTATTAGGGTCATTGCAAATTTTAATGGTATACATCTCAGTAAATTAGCTTATCAAGCCTGTTTTCATTTTCTGCTTTCGTAAGGCATCATATCTGGAGTAACTCATCATTGAGTAAAAGAGTGTTCATTGCACAAAAGCGTGTAATCAGAATAATTGCTGGAGCTCATCCAAGATCATCCTGCAGACACTTATTTAAAGAGCTAGAGATCTTTACTGTAGCCTCACAATATATATATATATATATATATATATATATATATATATATATATATATATAGTGAGGCTACAGTAAAGATCTCTAGCTCTTTAAATAAGTAAAAAAAGTAATAGCAGTGTACATGGCTACAACACTAGGAGAATTGATGATCTTCACTACTCAAGGTTAAATCTAACTTTGCCTCAGAAGGGGGTAAATTATGCTGCCACAAAAGTCTTTGGTCACTTACCTAATAGCATCAAAAGTCTGATAGATAGCCATATGGCATTTAAAAGGAAATTAAAAGAATTTCTTAATGGCAACTCCTTCAACTCATTAGATGAATTTTTGGATGTAGTAAGTGGGTAATTTCCCCAACCCCCACAGAAAAATTAAAAATATTAAGTGTCATGTAATATTTTGTGTAATGTAATATCTTGTATAGACACCTTTTATTAACCTGACACGTTCCACATCATTACAAAGTGTCGTATTCATGATCTATGGAACAAGTACTAATCTAATCTAATCTAATCTAATCTCTATTAGTGGAAGTGGTGTTGAGAAACAGCTGAAATTACTGAAATTTATCAAAGCTCCAGAGCCCGATGGAATCCCTGTCAGAGACTATACTGAATTTGTGGCTCAGTTAGCCCCTCTTTTATCCACAGTCTACCGTGGATCCCTCGAACAACAAAAAAAATAAGGGTCACACACGCTCAAGAAGTGTAGCACAAGTGACCCACAAAGTGATCACCCAGTAGCCTTGACATCCATTTCATGTACAAAGGGCGTTCAACAAGTTTTGCACAGTCGTCTCTAATTTTTTTTTATTTTTGCAGGAGGAGAATGAAATTTTTTGTCAACGTACTTGGAACATTTAGCTATACTTGAGCCTTTTCTATGTAGCCTCCATGAGCTGTGACGCATCTGGTCCAACTTCTTTCCATGATGTAAATGCACTTTGGTAAAATTCTGCGGATTGACTTTTACACCATCGCTTGACACAGGAAATAAGGCCTTTCTCACTATTAAATGTTTTACCGTGCAGGTGAGCCTTCAGACGACCAAAGAGGTAAAAATCAGACGGAACCAAGTCCAGACTGTAGGGAGGATGACGAACAATTTTCCAACACATTTTCCTTATTTTCTCCTGCGTCATAAGGGCTGTATGGAGTTTGGCATTGTCATGGTGTAGTATGATGAGCTGACCCTGAAGCTGTGGTCTGTGGGTCTTGATGGCACGTCGCAGCTTGTCCAGTGACAAACAGTAACGGTCGCGGTTAATTGTGGAGCCAGGTTCCAAAAAGTCAATGAAAATGACACCACACTGATCCCAGAAGAAGGAGGCCATCACCTTTCGGCCTGCTGTTCGTGAACGTCTTGGTTTCTTCTTCCGAGGGGAACCCGGATTCGGTTTTGCTCTTAGGTTCGGATGAAAACAACCAAGTTCCATCCTGGGTAATGACGCCGTCAAAACACTGTTTCCACTCTTCAGTAAAGGTCTTCATGACCCTCGTACACATTCTTCCTCATCATTTTCATCTCTCTTGCCAGTAATCTAGGCACCCAACGAGCACAGATTTTTCTGTACTGATACCACACTACCCAATGACAAACGAATCATTTCAACAAGCTGTCGTGTCGTCACACATCTGTCATTTTGGATGATTTGATCAATGGTCTCCTTATTCACATCACTCACTACCGTCAATGGTCTGCCGCATCGTGGATTGTGCAGTAGAGAGAAATCACCTTCTTTAAACCTCTGCAACCACCGCTGGATACTGCTGTGATCCACTGTGTCCTCCCCATAAACAGGGAGCAACTTCCTGAGAATCGATGTGGGAGAGTCATCGCCGGTCTTGAAGAGGAACTCCATCACCGACCGTTGTCGCGAACTGACATCTACTTCACGGTCCATTATGGCTCACCTGTAAATAAAAGAAAATACTTTTATATACCAACTTATAGCTAAATGTTCCAAGTATATTCACAAAATATTTCATTCTCCTCCTGAAAAAAACGAAAAAAATAGAGACGACTGTGCAAAACTTTTTGAGCGCCCTTTGTAGTATCCTACTACATATTCTGAGCTCAAACGTAATGAGGTTTCTCGAACAGGATGATGTCCTCCTTGTCAACCAATATGGATCCCTAAAAAGTCGGTCATGTAAAACACAACTTGAATTTTTCTCACATGACATCCTGAAAACTATGGGTCAAAACAGTCAGGTAGATGCAGTATTTCTTGATTTCCGAAAAGCACTGAACTCAGTACCACATTTACGCTTATTATCAAAAGTACGACGTTTGGCGTATCAAGTGAAATTTGTGAGTGGATCGAGGATATCTTGGCAGGGACGAAGCAGCATGTTATGCAAGATGGAGAGCCATCGACATATACTGAAGTAACTTCGGATGTGCCCCTGTGGAATATATTGGGACCCTTGTTGTTCATGTTCTTTATTAATGATCTTGCAGAGAATATGAACAGAAATCTCAGACTGTCCGCAGATAACGCAGTTACCCACAAGTAAGTACTCAGAAGAAACCTGCACATATATTCAGTCGGATCTTGATAAGGTTTCAAACTGGGTCAAGGTTTGGCAAATTGCTTTAAATGTTCAGTAATATAAAATTGTGCACTTTACAAAATGAGAAAACATAGTATCTTATGACAGCAGTATCGACAAGTCACAGATGGAATCGGTCAACTCATATAAATACCTGGGTGCAACACTTTGTAATGATATGAAAAGGAACGATCACATAGCCTCAGGTAGCAAACTTCAGTTCTTTTTTTAGAATAGCAGGGAAATGCAATCAGTCTACAAAGGAGATTGCTTCCAAATCGCTAGTTCTACCCATCCTAGAATATTGCTCACGTCTACGGCATCTGTACCAAATAGGAATAATAGGACATATTGAATGTAAACAGAAAAGGTCGGCACGAATGGTCACAGGCTTTGCGACCCATGGGACAGTGTCACAGAGATGCTGAAGAACCTAATGATAAATACCTCAAGACAGAGCAAACTGTCCCGAGAAAGCCTGCTTACCAAGTTTCAATAACCAGCTTTAGATGATGAATCTAGGAATTTTATCGTCGCTTCAGTGCGATCTGGTTAAAAGATAAATTAAGAAAAGTATTTTAGCTTAAACAAATGTCCAATGTCGTTCTGACTCAATAGCGAATCGTGGTTTCATATCGCATAAAAACTGTGAGAGAGAAAAGTGTGCTCGGTTTTTCATAATAACAGTACTACTTTTGAATATATACAGGGTAGGGCAAATAAAAGTGGTCTGGAGAACAGAGTTCCAGGGTACAAAGAAACACAACAGAGGAAACGATATACAATACCAACCTAATCATGGCAGGTGTTAGAAGTGACTACCATTCATCTCTTGGCACTGTGGGCTCTGGTTAGCAAGTTGCTGAAGATGGATCGAAGCTGGACTGCTGGAATTCCTACGATCTCATCCGAAATGTTCTGCTGCAGTTCTGGAGACTATGAGGGTTGCTGTGATACACCTTGGATTTGAGAGCTCCCCACACAAAGTAATCGCATGCTGTGAAAGTTATTAAAGGGAAAGACGGCCAAGCTGAAACGATGCCTCCCTCAAAGTAATAGCAACAACGCTTTCTCACTATATGTGAGGTACTGATCGAGATTGTGAACCGCTTGCTGAACGTCAGTATGACATAGATTGGTTGAAATACAGGGCTGCAGGTCAGATGGACTCGCTGTAGTGAAGACTAAGTCCCCAGACAAAGAGTGCTAATAGACCCCGGCTGCCAATATGCTCAATGGGTGATGTGGAGACTGGTCAAAGGTGCGCAGTTGCAAAGACCAAGTCCAGCGTACCCTTGGGCCGAGATGTGCAGAGAATCACTGCTACGTGCCAAGAAAAAAACAAGATTGTCCTCTGTGGCGGCTCTACGCCAATTTTCCGAGCGTACAGCTTACTTTGGGCTGAAATGCCCAGACGATCCTTTACAGTGGCAAGAAAATCTCTGCTCACTTCCCTCCTCGACACCAAATCGACGTGAGTCCCCAAAATGGTCCCTTCAAATGGCCAAGCTGCTCTCGCAAATTGCGCCAATGGCTTACCTATAACACCACGCCAGAACTTCCACCTAGACATGGTATAGCGGTATTCTTCCAAAGAAAAAGTTTGCCGCCAAAATGTATGCTTTCCCCCGCTAAACCTGTAGCCAGAGAAATGCCCGTGCATCCCACGCCTGTGATGGACAATGCTCTCCTTGCCAGAACAATGATAAATCTAGGCTCCCATCTGTCGGTCGCACTCACAAGGTGAACAATACGCATGCGGAAAGCAGACCACTGGCCATTGTCCTACTGAAGACTGGTCCGCCCTCGTGTGCCGACTTCACCGCGAAAGGCCACCACCTACGCTCACAAGCAAAGCAGTCATGCTTTTGTAGAAGCTCAGATGCTTTCCTGGAAGAGCCTACAACTATTTCCTTGACTTCTGCTGCCCTGGCCACGCGTACCTGCCATCCTCACCAACACAGAAAAATCTAGTGCCACAACTGTTATTACTAGCATCAAACAAACTCTGTCATTCTCTGTCATACGAACAATTACTCGTCCTGGTGGTTCAGTATGTAGCTGAGATGGATGCAGTGCCTCTGCAGAGGCTATGTAATTAACAAAGAGTGAAAGATGGCATGCCCAAAAGATCACCTCCTTTCACTACCTCCACTGGCAGATGTTTTTCTCGCTTAGGAAGTGTCACACTTAGATTATATAGCATAACACAGAAAAGGCAAAAAAAAAAAAATGAAACTGCACAAAACCACTCTTGTTCGTTTTACCTAAAAGGGGAAAATGTGTGGAATGCTTTAGCAATCATGTGATTCTACTAATATCTAAATATCACACAACACAGATACATGCAGAAGGAGATCAATCGACTCATCACTTTCACTCTTATTCTTTGAACACGTGGGCAGATGGCCATGTAGGAATCTGCAATGATTTAATTCCTGAACCTTCTGGTAACAGTTAAGAACTTCGAAGAAACTATTTTTGCTGAAAATCAAGATTAACATGGGTACACAAACGTGTCCACTAAGGCAACACTCACTCACTTATTGAGGTCAGTGTTGTAATTATTCCAGTACAATCAGACACATTACGTTTACTAAAATACTGAATCCCTTTGACAGTGATCTCCCTGAAAAATCCAAATCAGTACAAAATATATCCTTGACTGACGATCCTTTCATGCAAGATGGTTTACACAAAGGCAGTATTATAACTCCTTTCACCCCACATTGACACACATAACAATATCTTGCAATAAAATGAAGAAGAACAGGTTAAGAAACAGTCCTAAGGATGATGAATATTACATGTGAACATCATCTGTCACAGTGTCGCATTTGAGAATGAAAGTGTAAATGCGATAGGTAAAGAACAAGATTTACATAAGAGGCAGCATGGTTGCATCGTAATTAATATAGACAGTCCTAAAAACACACTTGTTGATCACTGTCAAATCAATGCCCTAGGCATGGAGATAAATTTTACCGACACATAATGTTTCTGTGACTCATTCACATGACAAAATATGTAAGGTGGCAGAATAAATGAAGGGCAGATTCGCACCTTACATGAGAGCTTTATATATCGCAGCAGGAAGATGAATATGCCAGCTAACTTAATTCGGCAGTAATGAGCAAATTTACCTAGCAGTACATGATGCAAAAAGGGATGACATTCAATCAACGGTAATTGACACACTGTTCCTATAATGCATGTTTGAGCGTAAGGTGAAACAAGCAGCAAGTGGCGTTTTAGTTTGGAGTTCAGAGGGACGACACAGAGGCAAGGCCGCACTACAGGGGGTATCATGGAAACCACTTAAAGGGATGGGCCAGGCAGGAAGTCAACGACTGACCACATGACTCAGACAGCGAGAGCGAGTATAACGGCCCATCTAAGGGAGGACAGGAAAAAACACTTTTAGAAAACTGCGTTTTGGAATTCCAAATGGATACAAAACAAGATCAGCGACGCATTTTCGATCACATGTCCAGCGAGTGCTACACATGTGAGAGAGTCAATGTATGCATTTAGACATCTGGAATGGGCACAAAACGTCCGAATAGCGGGAACGCGCTAGGAAGGAAAAAAGAGCCAAAGTTTCGATGCAATTTAATGGTAGGGACCTTGAGATTGGTAGAGAGAGTTTCCACAAAATGAGAGGAACGCTCCTATTGGTCGAAAAAAGCCGTGACGTGAAGAACGAAAGAACCGAGGTGGGGAGACAGTTCGGCTGTGAGTAAGACAAGACGGAAATTTTCGGCGACTCTTCCCTGAACTGGCGTCACGTGCAGAATGGAGCGCATAATGCTCTGTACGATGCAGAGGAATAATCTTTGTGAACACTGCGTTCACAGCGGCTGATATCCAGCTAGAAATTAGCTGTAGCATCGTTTAGCTCCAACTGTGGAGAAACGAACCAGCCAATTAGTTAATTGTTATTGTGATAACTGAGAGGACATTATAACATGCTCGCTGCTCCAACCATGCATGTGTATATCGCCACATTCTAAGACTAGGGATGAGTACATGTTCTCTCACATTACAAGAAACCTTGGGAAAGTTGATGCAGGAAAATTCAGCAAAGGTGTAATTAATTTTATAGGAATTTCACCGGAAGAGAGCGGCCTAGGAGATGACAGCTCATCACGGCTTAAGGTAAATACAGCGTGCGGTGGTTCATCAGCTTGTGTCCACTGTAGACTCGAGCGACCTTGGGTAATCTTTTGCTCAGTTTGTCAGATGACTAACGATTCACTGTAGACTTGATTGTCATCCTAAAAACAGTACCGAACTTCGAACCAGACTCGGACGATTTTCTTAGTACTGGCCAACATCATAACGTAAGTGTAGGAACAGTTTTCTAAAGAAACTTCTAGTTAAACTTTAATATCGTCGTGTTTAGGGTAATTTAACCTTCTGAGAGTTAATATTTAATTTTGTTGTGTTTAGGATTATTTCACTTTTTGATGTTGATGAGATGTGTTACCCTGACAACTGTTTTTGTTGTCACATTGAACCCTGCGTAAAGGCTTGTAATTTTGTGCTAATATGGCGACATTAAACATGCCATTTCAACTTACTCAGTTGTCTTCAATCCTAGAATAAGTAAACCATAAATATTGCACCTTACAAATACCTTTTTTTTGTATCTCACTTACTTCCAGCTGTCGAAGAAAGTTTCTCCTGAATGTGATGTCAAAGAAAGAGTGCGGATCTCACAGGCAAAGGCAGGATTATCTGCGGGTGTGCCACAGAATGTGATACATTTGTAAGCAGTACTGGACATCCTTCATTCAGCTGTGCAAGTTGGCTCGACTGGACCGTGTGGTTTGATGGAGGTGGGGCCACACGTGAGTCTGCAAGCAGCGAGGCCGACGATTTGCAAAGCAGCACGGAAGGCTCAGCGCAGGGGCTCTTTGACAGTGGTGTGACTGAGGGCCTGTTATTTCGTGATGAGATCATTAGCCTTGTCTGGGAGATTGGTGTTACTTTCAACTGTCAGATGACAGTGAAAATGAATGTCTCTTGTACGAACAGATAGGCAGCAGGTGTCTGGAATAGTTCTTGAGCTGTCAGGATACTACCATAGAGTTTTATACATGTCCTGATAATGGTGATCAAAAAGAACATCATTATGGCCGATAGCAAGGCGTTGTTCTTCCAAGGAGAAAATTATATGCCACGGGAATTCAATTCCTAACACAGATCTGTGTAACAGTAACAGACTGGACGAATGGTCACTTGCATACACTCTCGCCATAAGGATGTAATGTTGTGTCTCTCTTCACCTCAGTCTAACCATTGTTCCTACAGTGGGCCTTTAGTGGAGAAACCGTCTGAATTAGAGCCCTGCCTTGCCACTGTTTCCCGTTCACTCTCATAGTGAAATAGTGAAAGCAGTGACGTGTGTCTGGCCTCCCTCGCACATCCTAGGATCTGTCGGTGAGCCAGTTCGGCACGTGGCTACGGACGTCCCTCGGTAGGCTGAACAAGTAGCACCGTGGCTGTCTGCCTTCCAGGGGGGGGGGGGCACTTGTTGCAGAGGCCTCTGCGTCTCACCACGCCCATGCCCTTATGGTATGCCTGACTCACTCTGCTCTCCAGGAAACCAGCCGCGTGTTGACTTTCTTGTGTCGCCAATCTCCTAGGCGCCGCCTAACAAATCTTCTGCATGCAGCATAAGCAGTCGATCTCGTACAACTCAAATGAATGCAGATGAAGACATGTTTAACCCAAACTTTTAAACTGGTAACAACGTCCAAATGCTAGAAAACCATCATGAAATTATTACCTCTCGTTCTCTCCAATTTTTTTGCACAGAATGAATTTTCTGCAGTATTGCAACACTGACTTTTCATTTCAACAGTTCTGTGCCTAATACACTCCTGGAAATGGAAAAAAGAACACATTGACACCGGTGTGTCAGACCCACCATACTTGCTCCGGACACTGCGAGAGGGCTGTACAAGCAATGATCACACGCACGGCACAGCGGACACACCAGGAACCTGCTTTCTTTGGGATTGGAATTATTATATTCTTCTTGAAGTCTGAGGGTACTTCGCCTGTCTCATACATCTTGCTCACCAGATGGTAGGGTTTTGTCAGGACTGGCTCTCCCAAGGCCATCAGTAGTTCTAATGGAGTCTTGTCTACTCCTGGGGCCTTGTTTCGACTCAGGTCTTTCAATGCTCTATCAAACTCTTCACGCAGTATCATATCTCCCATTTCATCTTCATCTACATCTTCTTCCATTTCCATAATATTGTCCTCAAGTACATCACCCTTGTATAGACCCTCTATATACTCCTTCCATCTTTCTGCTTTCCCTTCTTTGCTTAGAACTGGATTTCAATCTGAGCTCTTGATATTCATACAAGTGGTTCTCCTTTCTCCAAAGGTCTCTTTAATTTTCCTGTAGGCAGTATCTATCTTACCCCTAGTGAGATAAGCCTCTACATCCTTACATTTATCCTCTAGCCATCCCTGCTTAGCCATTTTGCACTTCCTGTCGATCTCATTTTTGAGACGTTGGTATTCCTTTTTGTCTGCTTCATTTACTGCATTTTTATAGTTTCTCCTTTCATCAATTAAATTCAATATTTCTTCTGTTACCCAAGGATTTCTACTAGCCCTCTTCTTTTTACCTACTTGATCCTCTGCTGCCTTCACTACTTCATCCCTTAAAGCTACCCATTCTTCTTCTACGGTATTTCTTTCCCCCATTCCTGCCATTTGTTCCCTTACGCTCTCCCTGAACCTCTGTACAACCTCTGGTTTAGTTAGTTTATCCAGGTCCCATCTCCTTAAATTGCCACCTTTTTGCAGTTTCTTCATAACCAATAGATTGTGGTCAGAGTCCACATCTGCCCCTGGATATGTCTTATAATATAAAACCTGGTTCCTAAATCTCTGTCTTACCATTATATAATCTATCTGAAACCTGTCATTATGTCCAGGCTCTTCCATGTATACAACCTTCTTTTATGATTCATGAACCAAGTGTTAGCTGTGATTAAGTTGTGCTCTGTGCAAAATTCTACCAGCCGGCTTCCTCTTTCATTTCTTAGCCCCAATCCATATTCACCTACTACGTTTCCTTCTCTCCCTTTCCCTACTACCGAATTCCAGTCACCCATGACTGTTAAATTTTCGTCACCCTTCACTACCTGGATAATTTCTTTTATCTCATCATACATTTCTTCAATTTCTTCGTCATCTGCAGAGCTAGTTGGCATATAAACTTGTACTACTGTAGTAGGCGTGGGCTTTCGGTTATATGGAGGAAAGCTCTCCGTATCCAGAGATTTGGTATGGTGCCCTCGTATTGTTGGTTCGAAGATCTTAGTGACAGTAGTCGTCATGGTGCTAGCACAACATGAATGTCGCCCGCCAAGGTGCGTTAGTTAGACTAGATTTAAAGATATATTGACAACTGAAAGCCAACGCTGAGAAAATAAACCAAAATGATGTACATCATAACTCTGACATTATCAATACCAATACTTTATATAGGTGAGTTCCAGGGCCGGCCTGAGTGGCTGAGCGTTTCTAGGCGCTTCAGTCTGGAACCGCGTGACCGCTACGGTCGCAGGTTCGAATCCTGCCTCGGGCATGGATGTGTGTGATGTCCTTAGGTTAGTTAGGTTTAAGTAGTTCTAAGTCTAGGGGACTGATGACCTCAGAAGTTAAGTCCCATAGTGCTCAGAGGCATTTGAACCATCTGAGTACCAGAAAAAAAACAGTTAACAGAAATTATTGTCACTGTTGTAAAATTGGATTATAGTGTGCGTGCTCAATGCAGGTTCTGTTACGTTTTGTGACAGGATCAAGGAAACACTTCAGTATGAAGTTTATCGAGTGAGTTTTCGAGTCGTTCATTTTTTTTAATGTCATTAATGTTCGTATGGAGAACAGTGAACGATAATGACTACAATCTTTTCAGGAACATCAGATGTTTCTGTCACTTTTTACAGCTTGATGTCTAAGAAATCTAAAGAAACCAGGAGATAGCCAATGTGTTGTAATTAAATGCATTTGACGTAATTGCGTTCTTTCCTATACCAGGTAAATATCGCAAAATTGTATTACAAACCTCTTTATTTGTGATAAAATATTATTGGTAAACATTTGTGTTGCGTTTAACTCGTTTGCTGGATTATGATGCATATTATTCGAAGTGTCTTAGAGATTTTGAGAAAACACAGTTTACACAATTCTGAAAAGTAAATGACATAACACCATTGATAAATATAAACTGTGAACAGAAGTGTGTTGCTAAGGCAGAATACTCAAAATTTCTGGGTGTGTGCATTGATGAGAAATTGAACTGGAAGAAACACGTCGATAATCTGCTGAAACGGTTAGGTTCAGCTACTTATGCTATTAGGGTTATTGCAAATTTTGGTGATAAACATATCAGTAAATTAGCCTACTATGAATATTTTCATTCACTGCTTTCATATGGCATCTTATTTTGGGCAATTCGTCATTAAGAGAGAACGTATTCATTGCACAAAAGCGTGTAATCAGAATAATAGCTAGAGCCCACCCAAGATCACCTTTCAGACATTTATTTAGGGAACTCGGGATACTCACAGGACCTTCGCAATACATATATACTCCTATGAAATTTGTCATTAATAATCCATCCCAATTCAAAAATAACAGACAAGTGCATAGCTACAACCCTAGAAGAAAGGATGATCTTCACTATTCTGGATTAAATCTCACTTTGGCACAGAAAGGGGTGAATTATGCTGCCACAAAAATCTTTGGTCATTTGCCAAATAGTATTAAAAGTCTGACAGATAGCCAACATTTAAAATCAAATTTAAAGAATTTCTGAATTACAACTCCTTCTACTCAATAGATGAATCCTTAGATATGAAGCAGTAACTGTAAAAATAAATTATTTATTTTGTGTAAAGAAAACTTATGTTAAAATGACACGTTCCACATCATTACGAAATGTCGTATTCATGATCTGTGGAACAAGGATTAACGTACACTCCTGGAAATGGAAAAAAGAACACATTGACACCGGTGTGTCAGACCCACCATACTTGCTCCGGACACTGCGAGAGGGCTGTACAAGCAATGATTACACGCACGGCACAGCGGACACACCAGGAACCGCGGTGTTGGCCGTCGAATGGCGCTAGCTGCGCAGCATTTGTGCACCGCCGCCGTCAGTGTCAGCCAGTTTGCCGTGGCATACGGAGCTCCATCGCAGTCTTTAACACTGGTAGCATGCCGCGACAGCGTGGACGTGAACCGTATGTGCAGTTGACGGACTTTGAGCGAGGGCGTATAGTGGGCATGCGGGAGGCCGGGTGGACGTACCGCCGAATTGCTCAACACGTAGGGCGTGAGGTCTCCACAGTACATCGATGTTGTCGCCAGTGGTCGGCGGAAGGTGCACGTGCCCGTCGACCTGGGACCGGACCGCAGCGACGCACGGATGCACGCCAAGACCGTAGGATCCTACGCAGTGCCGTAGGGGACCGCACCGCCACTTCCCAGCAAATTAGGGACACTGTTGCTCCTGGGGTATCGGCGAGGACCATTCGCAACCGTCTCCATGAAGCTGGGCTACGGTCCCGCACACCGTTAGGCCGTCTTCCGCTCACGCCCCAACATCGTGCAGCCCGCCTCCAGTGGTGTCGCGACAGGCGTGAATGGAGGGACGAATGGAGACGTGTCGTCTTCAGCGATGAGAGTCGCTTCTGCCTTGGTGCCAATGATGGTCGTATGCGTGTTTGGCGCCGTGCAGGTGAGCGCCACAATCAGGACTGCATACGACCGAGGCACACAGGGCCAACACCCGGCATCATGGTGTGGGGAGCGATCTCCTACACTGGCCGTACACCACTGGTGATCGTCGAGGGGACACTGAATAGTGCACGGTACATCCAAACCGTCATCGAACCCATCGTTCTACCATTCCTAGACCGGCAAGGGAACTTGCTGTTCCAACAGGACAATGCACGTCCGCATGTATCCCGTGCCACCCAACGTGCTCTAGAAGGTGTAAGTCAACTACCCTGGCCAGCAAGATCTCCGGATCTGTCCCCCATTGAGCATGTTTGGGCCTGGATGAAGCGTCGTCTTACGCGGTCTGCACGTCCAGCACGAACGCTGGTCCAACTGTGGCGCCAGGTGGAAATGGCATGGCAAGCCGTTCCACAGGACTACATCCAGCATCTCTACGATCGTCTCCATGGGAGAATAGCAGCCTGCATTGCTGCGAAAGGTGGATATACACTGTACTAGTGCCGACATTGTGCATGCTCTGTTGCCTGTGTCTATGTGCCTGTGGTTCAGTCAGTGTGATCATGTGATGTATCTGACCCCAGGAATGTGTCAATAAAGTTTCCCCTTCCTGGGACAATGAATTCACGGTGTTCTTATTTCAATTTCCATGAGTGTAGATGGAAGTGACGATCATGTCGCATCAATCTCATTTCCCCTTCGTCTAGTTTTAAACAATTATCTGGAATTTGTGCCTTGATTGCTTGCTCCTCAAACCAAATTCCAATTAAGAGTCCCTTCTGTAGGACGATCTCACTTCTACCAAAGTGCATGTGCGTTCATTCCTGTCTCAGTGACTCTCATGCGTTAGATATTATGTGAAACATCTTCCTATCGCCTATTATGGCCATGCAACTCACTGTAAATTGAAAATTGCAGCGAGATGCAGGAAGATCTGCAGCGGCTAGGCACTTGGTGCTGGAAGTGGCAACTGACCTTTAACATACTTAACATAGACAAACGTAATGTACTGCGAATACATAGAAACAAGGATCCTTTATTGTATGATTATATGATAGCGGAACAAACACTGGTAGCAGTTACTTCTGTAAAATATCTGGGAGTAAGCGTACGGAACGATTTGAAGTGGAATGATCATATAAAATTAATTGTTGGTAAGGCGGGTGCCAGGTTGAGATTCATTGGGAGAGTCCTTAGAAAATGTAGTCCATCAACAAAGGAGGTGGCTTACAAAACACTCGTTCGACCTATACTTGAGTATTGTTCATCAGTGTGGGATCCGTACCAGGTCGGGTTGACAGAGTAGATAGAGAAGATCCAAAGAAGAGCGTCGCGTTTCGTCACAGGGTTATTTGGTAAGCGTGATAGCATTACGGAGATTTTTAGCAAACTCACGTGGCAGACTCTACAACTACATCTACATCTTCATCCGTACTCCGCAAGCCACCTGACGGTGTGTGGCGGAGGGTACCTTGAGTACCTCTATCGGTTCTCCCATCTATTCCAGTCTCGTATTGTTCGTGGAAAGAAGGATTGTCGGTATGCTTCTGTGTGGGCTCTAATCTCTCTGATTTTATCCTCATGGTCTCTTTGCGAGATATACGTAGGAGGGAGCAATATACTGCTTGACTCTTCGGTGAAGGTATGTTCTCGAAACTTCAACAAAAGCCCGTACCGAGCTACTGAGCGTCTCTCCTGCAGAGTCTTCCACTGGAGTTTATCTATCATCTCCGTAACGCTTTCGCGATTACTAAATGATCGGATTGCATTTCCTTAGGATTCTTCCAATGAATCTCAGTCTGGCATCTGCTTTACCGACGATCAACTTTATATGATCATTCCATTTTAAATCACTCCTAATGCGTAATCCCAGATAATTTATGGAATTAACTGCTTCCAGTTTCTGACCTGCTATTTTGTAGCTAAATGATAAGGGATCTGTCTTTCTATGTTCGCAGCACATTACACTTGTCTACATTGAGATTGAATTGCCATTTCCTGCACCATGCGTCAATTCGCTGCAGATCATCCTGCATTTCAGTACAATTTACCATTGTTACAACCTCTCGATACACCACAACATCATCTGCAAAAAGCCTCAGTGAACTTCCGATGTCATTTTTGTATATTGTGAATAGCAATGGTCCTACGACACTCCCCTGCGGCACACCTGAAATCACTCTTACTTCGGAAGACTTCTCTCCATTGAGAATGACATGCTACGTTCTGTTATCTAGGAACTCTTCAATCCAATCACACAATTTGTGTGATAGTCCATATGCTCTTACTTTGTTCATTAAACGACTGTGGGGGACTGTATCGAATGCCTTGCGGAAGTCAAGAAACACGGCATCTACCTGTGAACCCGTGTCTATGGCCCTCTGAGTCTCGTGGACGAATAGCGCGAGCTGGGTTTCACACGACCGTCTTTTTCGAAACCCATGCTGATTCCTACAGAGTAGATTTCTAGTCTCCAGAAAAGTCATTATATTCCAACATAATACGTGTTCCAAAATTATACAACTGATCAACGTTAGAGATATAGGTCTATAGTTCTGCACATCTTTTCGACGTCCCTTCTTGAAAACGGGGATGACCTGTGCCCGTTTCCAATCCTTTGGAACACTACGCTCTTCTAGAGACCTACGGTACACCGGTGCAAGAAGGGGGGCAAGTTCCTTCGCGTACTCTGTGTAAAATCGAACTGGTATTCTATCAGGTCCAGCGGCCTTTCCTCTTTTGAGCGATTTTAATTGTTTCTCTATCCGTCTGTCGTCTATTTCGATACCTACCATTTTGTCAACTGTGCGACAATGTTGAGAAGGAACTACAGTGCAGTCTTCCTCTGTGAAACAGCTTTGGAAAAAGACATTTAGTATTTCGGCCTTTAGTCTGTCATTCTCTGTTTCAGTACCATTTTGGTCACAGAGTGTCTGGACATTTTGTTTTGATCCACCTACCGCTTTGACATAAGACCAAAATTTCTTAGGATTTTCTGCCAAGTCAGTACATAGAACTTTACTTTCGAATTCATTGAACGCCTCTCGCATAGCCCTCCTCACACAACATTTCGCTTCGCGTAATTTTTGTTTGTCTGCAAGGCTTTGGCTATGTTTATGTTTGCTGTGAAGTTCCCTTTGCTTCCGCAGCAGTTTTCTAACTCAGTGACTCTGCAAGAGAGGCACTCTGCATCGCGCTTAGCTTGCTGTCCAGGTTTCGAGAGGGTGCGTTTCTGGATGAGGTATCGAATATATTGCTTCCCCCTACTTATACCTCCCGAGGAGATCACGAATGTAAAATTAGAGAGATTCGAGCGCACACGGAGGCTTTCCGGCAGTCGTTCTTCCCGCGAACCATACGGCATATGCGACTGGAACAATAAAGGGAGGTAATGACAGTGGCACGTAAAGTGCCCTCCGCCACACACCGTTGGGTGGCTTGCGGAGTATAAATGTAGATGTAGATGCTTCCATCATAGATTTGTGTATCGAACCTTCTAATCGGCACTCAATTAGGCGACTGCTCTGCTACTGTGGCAAGGCCCACCGCTTGCATTGCACCTATTCGTGGTGGGCAATCATAAGTATATCTGTGCTGCGGGGATTCAACGATATTTACGGGTTCAGTAATATCGGAACGAGTACCAGTCCTACTCGTCTCCAGTTTGTCTCTGATGTTCCTCGTCCCCCTTCTGTCTTTTACTGCCCTGTGTCTGCAGCAGTTTTATGTGGCCACGTGGGCCACGTGTGTCCGTAATATCCTTCAGGATCTCAACTTGTTGCTCAGCGATAAGCTCATGGTCGCGCTCCAACTGTGACAATTTTGTGTGCTAGTTTTCCAGTCTCTTAATTTTCTTAGAGTGCTGCGAAATCTGTTCCTGAGTGTCCCGAATTATATCCCATCCCCGTTCCTGCATTGTGATAAGAACTTTCCAAGTTTGATGAGCAACACTTTTGGATATCCTAGCATACTTGTTGGCCACCAGAACATCTTTCCGTGCACCATTTGCCTCTATTCTGTCAATATTAGAGTCCCTTTTTGCTTCTGTTGCGAACTCTTTTGCTTCACCTGCTGGCCTCTTGCACGTAGCTACCTCTCCTAACACCTCTTTGATACTTTGTGTTAACGTACCTTCGAATTCTGCAACCGATGTTTTTCTCTCTTCAGATTATTTGGGTCTTTCTTCTGCTTCTCTGCGCCTTTTTCTGCATCTGATGCTGTCCGTCGCATTGCTACTTTCGATATTTGCTGTCAGAAATGGGACCACCCTTCTATCGTCAGCTACTGACCGGCTTCTGTTGTGAACTACTACATCGACCTGACATGTGTCTCCCATATCTTCACCGGCCGCTGTGGCCGAGCGGTTTTAGGCGCTTCAGTCTGGACCGCTGCGGTCGCAGGTTCGAATGCTGCCTAGGGCATGGATGTGTGTGATGTCCTTAGGTCAGTTAGGTTTAAGTAGTTCTAATTCTAGGGGACCGATGACCTCAGATGTTAAGTCCCATAGTACTCAGAGCCATTTCAACCATTTCTCCCATATCTTCACCCCCACTTATTTCACTGTCGGCTTCAGAGTCCTCTAAACGTGGCACTGAACCGCGCCTATTAGCTATCTCTGAGTTTGATTTCTCGGTGGGAAAAACAACCTCCTCGTCTGCTGATATGTTCCGATCTACACTCTGATTGTTCTCCATGTTAAGAGAGACCGCAACTTCGCGCTTTGCATTAACAACTCTCGAACTTCTAGTTGACATTCAGACATAAAAAAATCATCCCAAAACAGGAACCTTAAGTGCACACAGTTCCTGTAATTACCTTCACTATTCAAACTCACAATTAAATCAGGAAAATAAACCTAGGAAAATTCACAGTGCTGTTGTCAAATCCAATTATCAAAGGGCATCCATGGTGTAGAAACTACAGAACACAAACATACACTACATTAAACATCTGTAATGAGAGTAACATATTAGTACATATCGAGCCAGCAACGTAACATTATCGCGAGTCTAATTTGTTCATAATCTCTTTCTGACATGAAATATTAGAAAGCACACGCTACCTATCTGATTGCATATCATTGGATTCTCCCAGTTAGATCTTGGCAGGTGTCGCCAATTTGTAAGGTTTTCGACCCTTATTAAATACCCCCAGTTCACAAAAACTTTTTATAATTCAAATGATCCGGATGGATAGGGCACTGGAATGGAATATTGCTCTTTTCAGACTTAGTTTATTACAAAGCCAACACATGCATTCCCGGAATTAACATGCAGATCAAATTACAAAAATGGTTCAAATGGCTTTGAGCACTACGGGACTTAACATCTGAGGTCATCAGTCCCCTAGAACTTAGAACTACTTAAGCCTAACTAATCTAAGGACATCACACACATCCAGACTGAAGTGCCTCGAACCGCTCGGCCACTGCGGCCGGCTTCAAATTACAAACAAACAAACACGAAACAAAACATATGGTGACAGGTGATACTGACGGCTGGGAAAGCTGTTAAAAGGAAAGGGCGCCAAGCTAAAACGATGTCTCCCTCAAAAAAGTAATAGCAAAAACGCCTTCTGACTATATGTAAGGTACTGACCGAGATTGTGAACCACTAGCTGAATGTAAATACGACATAGATTGGTTGAAATACAGGACAACAGGTCAGATGGACTCGCTGCAGTCAGGACTAAATCCTCAGACAGAGATTGCTGATAGGCCTGGGCTACCGATATGCTCACCACTGAACTGCCCAACGGGTGGTGTGAAGACTGGCTGTAGGCGAGCAACTGCGAAGGCCGCAGCTGCTGAGATGTGCAGAGAGTTATGGCTGTGCGGAAAAAAAAGAAAAAAAAAAGAAAGACTGTCCTGTGTGGCGGCTCTCCGACACAGATCGTACCTTGGCCAAACTGCACAGACCGTCCTCTATGGTGGACATCCACTAAATGGCACGAAAATCTCTCCTCACTTCCCTCTTTGACACCAAATACAGAAAATTGTCCCCTCCAATGGCCAAGGTGCTCGCGCAAATTGCACCAATGGCTTACTTATAACAATGCGCCAGAAATTCCACCTGTTGTTGTTGTTGTGGTCTTCAGTCCTGAGACTGGTTTGATGCAGCTCTCCATGCTACTCTATCCTGTGCAAGCTCCTTCATCTCCCAGTACCTACTGCAACCTACATCCTTCTGAATCTGCTTAGTGTATTCATCTCTTGGTCTCCCTCTACGATTTTTATCCTCCACGCTGCACTCCAATACTAAACTGGTGATCCCTTGATGCTCAGAACATGTCCTACCAACCGATCCCTTCTTCTAGGCAAGTTGTGCCACAAACTTCTCTTCTCCCCAGTCCTATTCAATACTTCCTCATTAGTTATGTGATCTACCCATCTAATCTTCAGCATTCTTTTGTAACACCACATTTCGAAAGCTTCTATTCTCTTCTTGTCCAAACTATTTATCGTCCATGTTTCACTTCCATACATGGCTACACTCCATACAAATACTTTCAGAAACGACTTCCTGACACTTAAATCTGTACTCGATGTTAACAAATTTCTCTTCTTTAGAAATGCTTTCCTTGCCATTGCCAGTCTACATTTTATATCCTCTCTACTTCGACCATCATCAGTTATTTTTCTCCCCAAATAGCAAAACTCCTTTACTACTTTAAGTGTCTCATTTACTAATCTAATTCCCTCAGCATCACTCGATTTAATTCGACTACATTCCATTATCCTTTTTTTTTTGCTTTTGTTGATGTTCATCTTATATCCTCCTTTCAAGACACTATCCATTCCGTTCAACTGCTCTTCCAAGTCCTTTGCTGTCTCTGACAGAATTACAATGTCATCGGCGAACCTCAAAGTTTTTATTACTTCTCCATGGATTTTAATACCTACTCCGAATTTTTCTTTTGTTTCCTTCACTGCTTGCTCAATATAGAGATTGAATAACATCCGGGAGAGGTTACAACCCTGTCTCACTCCCTTCCCAACCACTGCTTCCCTTTCTTGCCCATCGACTCTTACGATTGCCATCTGGTTTCTATACAAGTTGTAAATAGCTTTTCGCTCCCTCCATTTTACCCCTGCCACCTTCATAATTTGAAAGAGAGTATTCCAGTCAACAATGTCAAAAGCTTTCTCTAAGTCTACAAATGCTAGGAACGTAGGTTTGCCTTTCCTTAATCTTTCTTCTAAGATAAGTCGTAGGGTCAGTATTGCCTCAAGTGTTCCGATATTTCTACGGAATCCAAACTGATCCTCTCCGAGGTCAGCTTCTACCAGTTTTTCCATTCGTCTGTATAGAATTCGTGTTAGTATTTTGCAGCCGTGACTTATTAAACTGATAGTTCGGTAATTTTCACATCTGTCAACATCTGCTTTCTTTGGGATTGGGATTATTATATTCTTCTTGAAGTCTGCGATGGTGTACTCAACGACGAACCTGGGTGCACGAATAGCAAAACGTCATTTTCTCGGATGAATCCAGGTTCTGTTTATAGCATCATGATGGTCGCATCCGTGTTTGACGACATCGCGGTGAACGCACATTGGAAGCGTGTATTCGTCATCGCCATACTGGCGTATCACCTTGCGTGATGGTATGGGGTGCCATTGGTTAAACGTCTCGGTCACATCTTGTTCGCATTGACGGCACTTTAAACAGTGGACGTTACATTTCAGACGTGTTACGACCGGTGGCTCTACCCTTCATTCGATCCCTGCAAAACCCTACATTTCAGCAGGATAATGCACGACCGCATGTTGCAGGTCCTGTACGGGCCTTTCTGGATACAGAAAATGTTCGACTGCTGCCCTGGCCAGCACATTCCCCAGATCTCTCACCAATTGAAAACGTCTGGTCAATGATGGCCGAGCAGCTGGCTCGTTACAATACGCCAGTCACTACTTTTGATGAACTGTGGTATCGTGTTGAAGCTGCATGGGCACCTGTACCTGTACACGCCATGTAAGCTGTGTTTGACCCAATGCCCAGGCGTATCAAGGCCGTTATTACGGCCAGAGGTGGTTGTTCTGGGTACTGATTTCTCAGGATCTGTTCACCCAAATTGCGTTAAAATGTAATCACATGTCAGTTCTAGTATAATATATTTGTCCAATGAACACCGATTTATCATCTGTATTTCTTCTTGGTGTAGCAATTTTAATGGCCAGTGGTGTAATTTGGTCTGACGGGAGGCGCACTAGGACTGTGAGTGCAGCTGTGGTGACCACTGTATGTGGATGGCGTAGTGGTTGGCGCATGTGCCTCGTAGGAAGGAGACCTGGTTTCGAATGCCGGTCTGGCTTGACTCATTGATATAAATCAGTGCACACTGGCAGCTTATGTCCTTAATTCCTTTGTCTCTTGATAAATGAGCATAATTGGTGACTGAATATACTTAGAAGCATAAATTTTGTACACCGTCAAGGGACAGAAGGCCTCAGTATTGGACATAAATTTGAACTTTGGACCTGTAACTACCACTGAGGAAAAAGGAGTCTGAACAGACGGACAGACTTAGACAACAAAGTGATGGTATAAGTGGTTCCATTTTTACCGACATAGGTAGGGAATCCTGTAACGTCTGCCAGACGTGAGCAGATATACACTCCTGGAAATGGAAAAAAGAACACATTGACACCGGTGTGTCAGACCCACCATACTTGCTCCGGACACTGCGAGAGGGCTGTACAAGCAATGATCACACGCACGGCACAGCGGACACACCAGAAACCGCGGTGTTGGCCGTCGAATGGCGCTAGCTGCGCAGCATTTGTGCACCGCCGCCGTCAGTGTCAGCCAGTTTGCCGTGGCATACGGAGCTCCATCGCAGTCTTTAACACTGGTAGCATGCCGCGACAGCGTGGACGTGAACCGTATGTGCAGTTGACGGACTTTGAGCGAGGGCGTATAGTGGGCATGCGGGAGGCCGGGTGGACGTACCGCCGAATTGCTCAACACGTGGGGCGTGAGGTCTCCACAGTACATCGATGTTGTCGCCAGTGGTCGGCGGAAGGTGCACGTGCCCGTCGACCTGGGACCGGACCGCAGCGATGCACGGATGCACGCCAAGACCGTAGGATCCTACGCAGTGCCGTAGGGGACCGCACCGCCACTTCCCAGCAAATTAGGGACACTGTTGCTCCTGGGGTATCGGCGAGGACCATTCGCAACCGTCTCCAAGAAGCTGAGCTGCGGTCCCGCACACCGTTAGGCCGTCTTCCGCTCACGCCCCAACATCGTGCAGCCCGCCTCCAGTGGTGTCGCGACAGGCGTGAATGGAGGGACGAATGGAGACGTGTCGTCTTCAGCGATGAGAGTCGCTTCTGCCTTGGTGCCAATGATGGTCGTATACGTGTTTGGCGCCGTGCAGGTGAGCGCCACAATCAGGACTGCATACGACCGAGGCACACAGGGCCAACACCCGGCGTCATGGTGTGGGGAGCGATCTCCTACACTGGCCGTACACCACTGGTGATCGTCGAGGGGACACTGAATAGTGCACGGTACATCCAAACCGTCATCGAACCCATCGTTGTACCATTCCTAGACTGGCAAGGGAACTTGCTGTTCCAACAGGACAATGCACGTCCGCATGTATCCCGTGCCACCCAACGTGCTCTAGAAGGTGTAAGACAACTACCCTGGCCAGCAAGATCTCCGGATCTGTCCCCCATTGAGCATGTTTGGGACTGGATGAAGCGTCGTCTCACGCGGTCTGCACGTCCAGCACGAACGCTGGTCCAACTGAGGCGCCAGGTGGAAATGGCATGGCAAGCCGTTCCACAGGACTACATTCAGCATCTCTACGATCGTCTCCATGGGAGAATAGCAGCCTGCATTGCTGCGAAAGGTGGATATACACTGTACTAGTGCCGACATTGTGCATGCTCTGTTGCCTGTGTCTATGTGCCTGTGGTTCTGTCAGTGTAATCATGTGATGTATCTGACCCCAGGAATGTGTCAATAAAGTTTTCCCTTCCTGGGACAATGAATTCACGGTGTTCTTATTTCAATTTCCAGGAGTGTATTTGAATGCTGGCGTGTCCGCCAAAATCCGGACGGTCGACGGGCGGTACCCCTACAGTGCGAGTGCGTCAGCGAGCGGACGTGTCGGCGCGCCGCCGAGAGCCCGGCGCCCGCTTGGCCGTCCCTGGCCTTTCGCAGAAACAAAGGCGCCGAGCAGCCAGCCAGACAGCCAGCCGCGGCCGCAGCGCTAACGGGACGTGGCCGCCTCCGTCACCACTCCTTCTTTTTCTCTCTCTCTTCATTTCACTTGGAATCTTACCGCCGTCAGAGTGCTATAGGATCCGCTAGATACTGAAAGGGAAATGTCTCAATGCACTGATCTATCAAACGCTTTTGACAAAGCTCTTTGTGCACAATGCTTCTCAGTGAAATTACGCACTTACTTCTTTGAGAATTCGTAGTGTTACTTATGGTATTAATTAGATGATCGCATCTAAGTACATGTTCCTGAAGACGTACTGAGTCTCATCTTCATGGTCTATAAGGATAGAAATGGAAGTAATGAATTGAAATTTCTGCGAGATTCGGGACTTGAACTTTGGTCTTATGGTTGCTCGGGGAACGTGCTATCTACTACACCATCGTGGCGTTGTAGCTAACACACCTGCGCTGAGTACCCTTGTCCAATCCCCTCCCTGCCACAAACTTCAATTCACACCTCAACCCATCTTAATTTTCCCCTTCTTAAATCATCAGTATTGCTGAGGCTCTCTAATATTGGAATAGCGCACCAGCTTTGCATGTAATGGGGAAAATCCTTCTAGTACTTGAGGCATAGGCGTTCTATTGATCTCATGTACTTACATTTTTCTTGAGACATGAGCTTATATCCTTATCGAAGATAAAGTTGAGACTCAGTATCTCTCCAGGAAAACGTAATTACATCAGATCAATAGATCACAAACGTCTGAGGTAAAGCAAGGATTTCCCATTAAGTATAAAACTTGGTCGCTATTTCAAATCGGAGAGCCTTGACAATGCTGACCCTTTAAGAAGGGGAAAATGAAGATGGACAGAGGTAAGAATTGAAGTTTGTGTTAGGGAAGGCACTGGACAAGGCTGTTCTGTTCAGCTACGTTAGGTACAACACCTGGGCGGGGTAGTGAACACCACATCTGCTTAGGAAGCAGAAGACCTGGTTCAAGTTCTGACCTTGGCACAAATTTTAATCCATTACTTCAGCTCCTATCCTAGTCAAACGTATTAATTACATTTACTTATTTACGTTCCTGGCAATTAAAATACGGTACTAAAGAGGTGGAGTACAAAAATGCAAAACAGACAAAGTGTAATACATGTTTGGATATGAATTTTATTAACATTTTCAGCTAATACGCTCATAGAAGGTACAAGTAAGGCCACCTACATTCCTTATATAAAGGAAGACTACACGCTGGATTTCTCATTCCCGAATCGCATTTGAATTTAGCCTGTTTATGAAAAGACCACATTAGGCCTGCCGTACGAAGGAGAAAGGCCTACCAGCACGTTAGGAATTCGGCAGCCACAATATCGTTTCCTGTTGAGATTGCAGATTTATTATTCCGTGATACTACTACTTGCTTTGCTCGAGATACCATAACTGTGATGTAAATATACGAGGGGCGTACAATAAGTAATGCAGCACATTTTCGCCGCCCGGGGTGGCCGAGAGGTTCCAGGCGCTACAGTCTGGAACCACGTGATCGCTAGATCGCAGGTTCGAATCCTGCCTCGGGCATGGATGTGTGTGATGTCCTTAGCTTAGTTAGGTTTAAGTAGTTCTAAGTTCTAGGGGACTGATCACCTCAGAAGTTAAGTCCCATAGTGCTCAGAGCCAATACATTTTCTCTCGGCCAATTTAGTTGAAAAATGCGGAATTTGCTGTGGAAAAATCCCCACTTCAGTCCCTTAAAGTTTCATGAGATTGTGATAGGTTGAGGCGCTGTACATAGCCTAAAAAATGGCTTCTGTAACGGAGGTGCATTCCAAGCTGAGAGCTGTAATTGAGTTTCTTCTTGGGAAAAACCAGAGGATCGTAGGTACTCATAGATACTTCCAGAATGTCTATGGAGATCTGAAAGTGAACAAAAGCACAGTGAGTCATTGGGTGAGGCGTCTATCATCATCTTTACAATGTCGTGCAAACCAGTCTGATAGCCCACGTGTTGACCGGCCACATATAGTTGTGGCTCTGCAATGTTGGGATGTGCAGTCATTGGACGATGAGAATGAAACACCTCGCTGCTCAGTTGGATGTTGCTGTTGGTGGTGTTGACACAATCGTCCAGAAGTGTCCCCACTGGGTCTGCTGCCTTTCGATATCCAATTAAGACTCCATTGTACAGGAAGCAGTATGTGGATGATGTGGAGGTTACCGATGCTGCAAGACGTCGGCTTCAACATCAGTCAGTAAGTGGTACTATGTGAGCACATAGGCCCTCCCAGTAAGGTGGCATAAGGCCGTCGCAAAGAAAACAGATTATGTTGAAACCAAAAGAGTGGAGAATAAAATGGTGTATTTGAATCCTGAATAAAACGAACCTGCATTCACAAAAAAGTTGTCTTGTATAACTTATTAAACTTCCCTCATAGAATTGATGGGTTTAGGAATGCCACATTTAACGCCATGCAGGATCTCAATAGTCCTATCTGACTAACTTCTCAGAAAGATACATATTTCTCTCGGCCATGCAGGACCCTACAGCAATGTCAAGCACCTTAACGAAGAAAATGGATTTGTTTGAAGCAATTAAAGTATCCAAACAGGCATCCATAGCACAATGGAATCCGCATGGTGATCATTTACGCGGCTTTTCATGATATGGCAGCAGTAAGAGAAGAGCTGTAACGGTACACCCAACGACAAGTCTGCACGCAGGAGTGGCATCATATCGTCTTTTCAGACGTTGTACTTCTGCATATGACATCACGATGGATGTGTCCCTGTGAGGACACCCAAAGAAACTAAACTGCATTATTCTTTGCCATACCGGCCCAGCATCTCACGTGGTCATAATGGCATGTGAGACGATCACCTCCACTTCACATAGTCGGTATCTGGTACACCAGCCGCTACATTTCTGACATGCTAAGGGGGTGACTGTACACTATCTTAGAGGTTTCCATAATGTTATACTTCAACAAGATAAAGTAAGACTTTATCTTGCTAGGGCTGTCATGACCCAACTCCATACACAGGACATATGACTGTTGTCCTGGTTGTGAGACTGTCCACACTTTGTATCTTTACAGTGAGTGGACTCATGCGTGCAAACTTACTATTTGGAATGCAAATGTACAAAACATCTGAACTGTCTTCTCAAGCCCAGGGTGGTAAACAGACATTCTACATAAATGTGGCCCTGTAAAGCATCTAACATCAGCTGCATATCAAAACAAAATTCGTTAGAAATGCTGCTGTCACATAACTAGAATGCATGAATTAATAAAAGTGAAAGTTTGAAATCTATTCTAGAACTACAGAACAGCTATTCCCTATTTTATTCTACATATAATTTATCAACTGTGCTTTCAGGAATCAAGTGATACACAACAATTATGTTCAATTACTTTCAACGCTCAATAACAAAATATTTAACTCTTGGATATATTGAATTGACAACTACACTCCTGGAAATTGAAATAAGAACACCGTGAATTCATTGTCCCTGGAAGGGGAAACTTTATTGACACATTCCTGGGGTCAGATACATCACATGATCACACTGACAGAACCACAGGCCCATGGACACAGGCAACAGAGCATGCACAATGTCGGCACTAGTACAGTGTATATCCACCTTTCGCAGCAATGCAGGCTGCTATTCTCCCATGGAGACGATCGTAGAGATGCTGGATGTAGTCCTGTGGAACGGCTTGCCATGCCATTTCCACCTGGCGCCTCAGTTGGACCAGCGTTCGTGCTGGACGTGCAGACCGCGTGAGACGACGCTTCATCCAGTCCCAAACATGCTCAATGGGGGACAGATCCGGAGATCTTGCTGGCCAGGGTAGTTGACTTACACCTTCTAGAGCACGTTGGGTGGCACAGGATACATGCGGACGTGCATTGTCCTGTTGGAACAGCAAGTTCCCTTGCCGGTCTAGGAATGGTAGAACGATGGGTTCGATGACGGTTTGGATGTACCGTGCACTATTCAGTGTCCCCTCGACGATCACCAGTGGTGTACGGCCCCAGTGTAGGAGATCGCTCCCCACACCATGATGCCGGGTGTTGGCCCTGTGTGCCTCGGTCGTATGCAGTCCTGATTGTGGCGCTCACCTGCGCGGCGCCAAACACGCATACGACCATCATTGGCACCAAGGCAGAAGCGACTCTCATCGCTGAAGACGACACGTCTCCATTCGTCCCTCCATTCACGCCTGTCGCGACACCACTGGAGGCGGGTTGCACGATGTTGGGGCGTGAGCGGAAGGCGGCCTAACGGTGTGCGGGACCGTAGTCCAACTTCATGGAGACGTTTGCGAATGGTCCTCGCCGATACCCCAGGAGCAACAGTGTCCCTAATTTGCTGGGAAGTGGCGGTGCGGCCCGCTACGGCACTGCGTAGGATCCTACGGTCTTGGCGTGCATCCGTGCGTCGCTGCGGTCCGGTCCCAGGTCGACGGGCACGTGCACCTTCCGCCGACCACTGGCGACAACATCGATGTACTGTGGAGACCTCACGCCCCACGTGTTGAGCAATTCGGCGGTACGTCCACCCGGCCTCCCGCATGCCCACTATACGCCCTCGCTCAAAGTCCGTCAACTGCACATACGGTTCACGTCCACGCTGTCGCGGCATGCTACCAGTGTTAAAGACTGCGATGGAGCTCCGTATGCCACGGCAAACTGGCTGACACTGACGGCGGCGGTGCACAAATGCTGCGCAGCTAGCGCCATTCGACGGCCAACACCGCGGTTCCTGGTGTGTCCGCTGTGCCGTGCGTGTGATCATTGCTTGTACAGCCCTCTCGCAGTGTTCGGAGCAAGTATGGTGGGTCTGACACACCGGTGTCAATGTGTTCTTTTTTCCATTTCCAGGAGTGTATTAAAATCGTTATCTCTACGTATGAAAAATTTTTATCACAGGAAAGAATGATTAAAATCTTCATTAGCTCATTTGCATCTACAATGTCATAGCTGGTCAATGCACTGAGTCAATGGAGAATAAATTTACTTTTTTAACCAATGAAAAATTCACATGTCCTCTATGTGAGGGTGGGTTAGTACCCTAGATTTTGATATTCAGTGGTCAAATAATAAGCTATTTGGAATGGGCAAAATCTCGATTCAACATTTACTGTGGCGCAATGCACAATGATACTTTACCAAGTGGCATCTACAATAACGTTGTCTCTGTGGTGGATCTGAAACGCTAATTCCCTACTCTGCCCTTGACTGCATTCACTCAGTCTCAACTTTTCTGCGTTCCATAGAACGTTAATTTTTCCCTAGTCGAAATAATAGCTAGTGCACACTCGCTAAGGGCTGGAGCAATGTGCACAGTTTCTTTGCCTGCAAAAATTCCCACAGGATTAATTAACTACCTCTTTCCCATCTGTCACTACAATACATGAAGTGTATCATCCACACTTCGCAGAAAGCACAGCTCACAACGCTCTCTCTTTTTTCCACACACTTGTGCGGTCCACCGCGAGATGAGAGAGGTATCTAGCAATTTTAGTTCTCAAAATGCGTTTATATAATGGGGACATCTCCACTGTGTTGCGTCTGAATTGACCAGTATGGCTTCAGCCAATCACTGTCTCGTTAGAGGTGAATTTTATTTTTCTTGTAGGGTCGCTGCCTAGCCCTGTTAAAGCTGTCCAGTTACTTACCCTCGATCCTGGCCGTATTTACGTGAAAAGAAATAATCTATTCTTCTGGCCTTATCCCTTTCTGTGCTGAAGCTCGCAGTTCTCTTGTTAAGTGGGGTTTTCCGATTCCATTAACCACCTGCTCGGTTTATCCCCAAAATGCGTTTCACTTTAACTTGTTTCTTCATGCCCCTGTCCATATATTGGTAGATATTGTTTTGTTAGTTTTCAGTACATGAGATTACTGCAATTGCCTTTTGTTGATAAAATATAATTATTATTTTCTGAGGATCTCATACGGTATTATACTGTTGTTATGGATCAAGCTCATGTAAGGTCTGTAAAACCTGGATGCCTCACATGGTCAGCACATTTTCCAGATCCCTCACTCAGTGAAAACTTGTGATAGCGGCTTTCCAAAAGTCTGGCATACAACCACTTTTCAACAACTGCAATTCATGTGCTCTTGGGGTTGAGCTGAATCAGCAAGAAATTATGTACCCATATCCAACAGCCAAGCTCAGTTCATCACTATGCCCAGCTGAGATACTTCCATTGTTGCTGCCGTAGGTGGCAGCTCTGTGTACTAAATTTCTCACTGTGCACACTCCAAAATCGCCTACAAATTTAATCATTCTTCTTCACACTCTTCTTTATATGCACAGAAATATTAAAATGGTCCTAACTTCTATTTAAAACTACTGTTCAGTTAAGGCTGTTTATGATAATTTGCAGGCACTGTCTATGTGTTCTATAATGATACCCACTATATACTATAAGTAAATGCTCAGTTTATAACTTAACCAAACTTGTCAATAAGCTTGTAAAATTTGAATGTACCTTACAGCACATAAGTCTTAGAGGTTCTGCAGCAAGATCTTCACCCAAACACCTCGTGAACTGTTGTGTTTAAAACTTCATGCACCAGTCTATTTAATCTAACTCCTAAGTAGAGAGTTTCTATCCTGAACTAATATGTCAGTAGTAGGGAAAACCAGGTTCTGAGACAGTTGTTTAGTGTGGGGTGCTTACATTCATGGGAATGCATACGTTTAGGGTCATACCTGTTGCTCTCTATTGATCGACATGTCCTTAACCTATTGTTCTGCTATGTGGATTAAGGCACTCTAGCAATAATCCGTCTGCTGAGAACTCCTGCCACCCCTCCCCCTCCTTCTCCTTCTCTCCCTTCCCCTCCTCCTCCCTCACCCCTCTGGGAACTCCTATCACTGATACAAGTACACTTATAGACATGAGTCATGTGCATAATCCCCTCCCACTCTATCAATTCGTCTCCCTAATTAATTAAATCGATCAATTAATTAATCCCTCCCCATTTGGGAATCTACCAAGCCATCTCCCACCCCTCACCCATCTGGAAATTGGTGGGAGAAAGATTCAGTAGATTGGCCATTTGGCAGGAAATCGATTGTAGTGTACGGAATATTGTTTAAACAGTTTCTGATAGACACAGCAATGTGTGGAATATTGTTTATTTAAACAATTTAAGGGATACAAGACTGTGTATGGAATACAGTTTGATTATTTATGTATAGAATTAGGCGCGAAATCGATAGCAAAGTATTGAATGTTGTTAAACAATTTGTAGTAGACAAGGTAATGTGTGGAGTACCGTTTATTTAAACAATTTATAGGGTACAAGGCAGTGTTTGGTATATTTTGTTTATTTATTTCAAAAATTTGTTGGGAAAATGGTTGCAGCATGTGGAATACTGTTTATTTAAACATTTTGAGGGTGACAAGCCAGTATAGAATATTGAAGCAGCTGCAGGGCTTTTTTTATTCTGATCGCACAAGGAATACCGTCAACTTAACTCACCATACATAATTACACCGTTAAAAATCCTTTGCTCTGACCACAGTGAATTGCAAGCCCACTACCCTGACCGCTTCACAGGGCAGACCACTTTGTGTATTCAGTCCATTCGAAGACCACACTATGCCTGCTCGAGCCCTGCAACTGGCAGACCAAATGTTAAGAAACTTCATGGCAAATTAAAACTGTGTGCCAGACCGAGACTCGAACTTGGGACCTTTGCATTTTGCAGGCAAGTGCTCTACCATATGAGCTACCCATGCATGACTCACACTTCGTCCACACAGCTCTACTTCTACCAGTGTCTCGTATCCAACCTTCCAGACCTTACAGAAGCTCTCCTGCGAACCTTGCAGAACTAGCGGTCCTGAAAGAAAGGATATTGTAGAGACATGGCTTAGCCACAGACTGGGGGATGTTTCCAGAATGATATTTTCACTCTGCAGCAGAGTGTGCGCTGATATGACCAAATGCTGTGCTAATCCCCGAACAAAAGTGTCAGGTTGCGGCAACTCTTTGATATTGATACCAGAGAAATTCTTCTCGAAACACATTCTCTCTCAAATGGACACATCCTGTTGTGTTTCCTTGCTTCCTATTGGTGGATATTAGAAATGGAACATTTTGCAGTATTTTATTCTGCAACCATCCAGTTTGTAAACCACTTTTTGTTGATATGGAAATTCTAGACTCGCTTCCTGTCTCTGTCTCTCTCAAGAGTTCATTCCATGTTTGTCTGTGTGAACCAACATCTCCAAACATGCAGAAAGAGATTTTCATCTCACCTCAGCATACTGTGTTCCTATTGGCACACACTGGAGACAAAGAGCAGTTGATGCAATTTCTACATCAAAAATTGGGTGAAATAATCCATTTACACTACCCTAACAAATAAATTGTTTAACAATTTACAAGAGTCAAGTAGATTTCTACCTTACAATGATCTTTCTTCATAATGAAATATATTTTCAACGTTTGGGTACCACACATGAACATTATGCAAATCATGTAATGACATCCCTGCAACTTACAGATCATAGTACTAAATATATCTGAGGTCTTGTATGCACCAACATTGGAGAACACAAACACCCTACTCCACCACAACGTTCCCACTAACAATATCTGAAAAAAAATCCTACCTATCACACAGCCTTATGATCATGAAACATGCGCCATCTGCTGGCTGCCCAGATCCATATATGCTGCTCAGGAGAGACCCACACCCACGCCAGCCATGCAGGCAGCTGCAGACTCATCCCCCAACATCCACACATCCGCTGTACCGAACGCTCAGAGGTCGGAGCAACTGTCGCCAAGGAGTGCACTGATCAATTTACGGGGTGGAATAATCATTCAGTGCAAACAACTATGACATTAAATCTTTTCATGCACCACACTTCTGGTCACCAAAGCCTTGTGACCACTCCTGCCACAAGCTGCAGTGCACTGTGAAACAAACAGCTGTGGCTTGAACATATACAGTAGCTCTAACCAATTCCACACCAGCATAGATCCCTCTCCCACAAGTTTAAAAAATTTGCTTTACCCAATCCGAGACAGCGTTGTCGTTGACCGTACACCTTGAAATTCTCATGTGAAATGTAGATATCGCCCTTTTATACGAGTTATTTTCGAAGACAGAAGAAACTGGGCATGCACTCGTTTTCCGGTTGCTAAAGTATCATTAGTTGTTGTGAAAATCCTGTACAACACTATGATGTACGCTACATTTCCTCCAACTATTTTCTCTTCAGGTAGAAGAAAGCTTGTTCTAATGAGCATGATATCTGTTATGTTCTGTATCACAGAACTGGAATATTACCCTCATTCTTTGCTCATGATGGAGTGCACAGAGCATTGGGCGCGAGTGCACAATGCCCTGCAGATGGTGCAGAAGATTTTTAACAGTGTGGTGAGTTGTGTTGACGGCATTCCTTGCTTGATTGGGATAAAGTAAGTGCAGCAAGTGTTTAAATGTCCATACTGCTTTGTCACCCTCAAAATGTTTAAATAAACGGTAGTCCATACACTGCAGTCATTTTCCCAACAAATTCCTTAAATAAAAAACTTATAATCCAAACAATGCCTTGCATACCTTAAACTGTTTAAATAAACAATATTCCACACATTGCCTTGTCTCCCAGAAATTGTTTAAACAATACTCCATGCACTGCAATTGATTTACTGCCAAATGGCCAGTCAACTGAGTCTTTTTCCTGCCAATTTCCAGGTGGGGGAGTACAGGGGTGGGCTGGGGAATTTCCCAGAGTGGGAGGGGTTAATTAATTGATCGATTTAATTAATTAGTCAATCGAATTAATATAGTTGGAGGGGGTTATTCGAATGACTCATGCTTGGAAGTGTGCTTGTATCAGTGACGGGGAAGTGCCAGGGGGGTGGAGGAGGAGGTGGGGGAGAGGAGGGGGAGAGGGAGAGGAGGAGGAGAGGGAGGAGTGGTGGAAGCTCTCAGTAGATGGATTATTGGCAGGGTGTCTTAATCCACCTAGCAGAACAATAGGTTAAGGACGTGTCGATAAAAAGAGAACTATAGGTTTACCTCTGAATGTCTGCTTGCCCCTGAATGTATGCAATCCCCGCTAACGGATTGTCTAAGAACCTGCTTTACCCCACTACTTACGTATAATCATCTGTTAGACAATATCTGTCTCTACGAATGACCGACAAATCGTAAATAAGAAGACAAGCGCAATTCCATCACATAAAAAGTAAATACATATAAGTGAGAGACATGACCAGAAAAAATATAATTTAGTGAGAGCTGCTATAGCAACAAATAACTTTGGAAACGTGTGTAGGCAGTGCAAGTTTGTTATACAGAGAAGTCCTTTCACCAAGTTGGTTAATTTGATGCATTATAGCACATTAATTTTAGGAATTTAGATCTGTTAGAATTCAGAATGTCCTTGGTGGGAAACTTTAATTATTAAGCAGAGCAATCAACAAACAATTAAATGATTGTGACTGAAATATAGTTAATGTCAAAACTAAAGAATGAGTGATGAGCTGGTATTTATAGTTTTAGGTAACTGATTATAAAGATTTCAGCATAAACGGTTGTATCAACACACTTTGTTACAAGACAACTACGCAAAGTTTTGGCATTTGGGATAGCCTTTTACAGCACGGAACCTAAATTTAATCTCAGGTGTTGCTGCAGAACTATTGAACGTTAAACTGAAAACTTTCTTGAATTTACTAATGCACTTTAATAACGTTTAAAGACGGGAATTCATATTGACAACTCGCAGCAGTGCAATGTCGTTTGACAACAGGCAATGTGATCGCAGATATCCACGTGCAGCAAGTCCCTATCTGAGACTACTGCTGTAGGATCTCTGGCGTCTAGGTTCCATTATTTCGTTGTTCGCTGACGCGTCGAAACACTGCCTAATAAACTTTCCTTGTTTCAGGACGGGACAGGTCGATCGACTGAATAATATTAAGAAAGCAGGATGATTTCCAGGAAAAAACAGCGGTCGGCTGGCCGAATATCCACCATGACGTGCAGCTCGCCCGGTTATTTTTCACATCGCCAGGATTAAATTGCTTAATAACTAGGCCCTGGCATAAATTTCAGGTACAGTTTTGAGCATACGGAACCCGACCATACACAGCCCATCGTCTGCAATGACCTTTTTTGTTAACAGCGGCAAACTAACTTTTCCTTTATGGCAACACAAAGTGAATGCCGTTGTATTGCAGTGAAGTAATCTCAGATTTGAAATGATTTGCATTACAAAATCTGATCTGTAAATTCATCAAACTGCAATTATAACTCTTAAAATTATTTAGAATAACATTCAGTGCACATTTAAATGTATCTTACAAAACAACAATAGAATTATCCATATCAATATAAACATTACTCCCATTACTTTGTCTATGCAAAATGTCTCTAGCTCTTCGTCTTTCAGTTCGACCCGTTAGTGTTCTTCTTCAAGTTATAGCCTAAAACAAATACAGTTTCCGCATAATAAGGGAAGTACCAGCCATTAAAATGAAGAACATGTAAATTAGGAACAATTCAAAGTTTGTGGTGACGGTGACTAACGAACACAAAGTTAGTTCCGTTTACTCGTAGACAAAAGTAAGTGAAAAACGACGATAATAAACAATCTCTGTTGTCCCCGACCGCTTCGTTACTACGTTTCGTTTTCCACTGCTGACAACATCAACGACGTAGCAGTTGTTTCATTGGTGCTGTCCGGTAAGCTTGTGTTACGACAAATGAGCTAAGTGCAGCATTTAAACATGAGCATCCGTAGAAAGCATTTTCACGAAATGTTGTCTTCTTTGTGCGTCATTTCTTCCGTAACACCTGATCAGTATGTAAGACAAAAATTCCTAGCACTTCAATTTTCGGTGTTCCTGTACTGGAGACTTTAATGCGTGATAGAGAAGGTATCATCAGAGTTATGAACATGAAGGCATCTGCATCCCTTTTACCACTTTTAGTTGTTACGAACATATTCGATTTTTTTCTTGAGCACATCTATGGCAAAGTACCTTTCAAATTGTATAAGTCTGATTGTCCTCCTTGTATAATTACTATTAAAAATCGGTACTTCAATTTTCGTGTTCACGTTTTAATATAATGATATCATAATATATTGTGCACGCTAACAGCAGTTCGTAGGTGCGGTCATGTACCATCTGCTGTTAGCGTATGTACATGACGCTTGAGAATTATTCATACGCTCGAGATTGACCAACAGTGACAAATAAAACATTTTATTCAAATAACACCGCCTTATCAGAACCAAGATGTCTTTCAGCTTAAATGATAACAATAATAATAGTAATAGCAAATTATATGAAAATAACGATTAGTACAAAAAATAACATGAATGAATTCAGTATTTTCGAAACAAACCCCAAACATGGCGAATCATAAGAGAGGATACGTGATTCAAACGACAGTGATAGTGGTGGTGAAGAAACAAAGGACGACTGTTTCAGAACAGGATTGTGTATTTGAAGAGGACACCTTGGATAATCAGACTGAAGCGAACTGCAGAAAAATATGCTGAGAGTTCAGACATTAGGTGGCCATCGTTTGAAACTGTGTGCATGTAAGTTTGGGGTTCATCCATCCAGAATCGAGCTAACGATTCAACAAAATATATCAGAAAAATGGCTTTGTTATGGAGTGGCACAGAAACTATTTTGCTCTGGTGAGAGCGAATATTTCTCCTATGCTACTCACTTCGGTCGCTTTATTATATATAAATGTTAGATATGCTTACATAAATATAAGAGCTCTCCCACACGACTTGCTCTCCCATATGACTTTATAGAAAGGGAAATGTGACATTTTTTCGGAGACTTCTTTTTTTTATTTTTATTTTTTAGTCACCAATCTTTTGACTGGTTTGATGTGGTCCGCCAGAATTCCTCTCCTGCGCCAACCTCCTCAGTCCAGGGTAGCACTTCATCCTACGTCCTCAATTATTCTCTTCCCCTACAGTTTTTACCCTGTTGAATTCCTACTAGTACCGCGGAGGTTATTCTCGGATGGCTTAACACGTGTCCTGTCATCCTGTCCTTTCTCCTCGTCCTTTCTTCGCCTATTCTGCGGAGAACCTCCTCATTCCTCATCTTGTCAGTCCAATTGATTTTCAACATTGTTCTATAGCACCACATCTCAAACTCTTCGATTCTCTTCTGTTCCGGTTTTCCCACTGTCCATGACTGACTACGGTCCAATGATGTGCTCCAAACGTACATGCTTACGAGTTTATTCCTCAAATTAAGACCTATGTTTGACACCGGTAGACTTCTCTTGGCCAGGAATGACCTCTTTGCCCGTGCTAGTCTACTTTTTATGTCCTCCTTCCTTCTTCCGTCATGGTTATTTTGCTTCCACGGTAGTAGAATTCCTTAACTTCGTCTTCTTCGAGACCACCAATTTTGATGTTAACTTTCTCGCTATTCTCATTTCTGCTACTTTTCATTTTAACTGTGTTTTTGTGGTTTATTCTCATTCCATACTCGATATTCATTAGACTGTTCATTCCATTCAACAGATCCTGAATCCTTCTTCACTTTCACTAAGGACAGCAATATCATCAGCGAATCTTATCATTGATATCCTTTTATCCTATTTTTTTATTTCCATTATTTCTTCTTCGATGTATAGATTGAACAGTAGGGCAAAAGACTGCTTACCTACATACTATATATTATCCGTCTTTCCCTGTAGCTTACTCCTATTTTTCTCGGAATTTCGAGCGCCTTGCACCATTTCACACTCTCTAACTCTTTCTATAGATCGACAAATCCTATGAGCGCATCTTGATTGTTCTTCAATCTTGCTTCCATTATCAAGTGCAAAATCAGAACTACCTCTCTGATGCATTTACCTTTCCAAAATACCAGTTCGACATCCTCTTACCCTTTCTCTAGCTCCTCATCTTATTCTTGCGACGCCTGCTATACCTGCACTATCTTTGTCAGCAATGGTTTGCTTTTGAATGTGATGAGAACAACCCTATCACTGAACTGTTCACAGTAGCGCACTCTGCACTACTTTGCTATTCGCCATCCTGCTCCAGGTATACCATTCTCTGCTGCTGTTGGTATCACCCTATATTTATCTGACCAGAATTCCTTATCTTCTTACCATTTCACTTCACTGGTCCCCACTATATCTAGAATGAGTGTTTGCATTTTCCTTTTCAGTTTTTCTAGATATGCTACGATGTTCAAGCTCCGACACGTAGAATGTTATCTGTTCATTGGTTATTGCATCTTTTTCTCATGCTCACCGCCCCTTAGGCAGTCCCCTGCCGGAGATCCTAATGGGGGACTAATCCGGTATATTTAGCCAATGGAGAGATTGTCATGGAGAGATCATCAGTTACAGTCACATGTCCTGTGGAAACACTGCATGTGTCTTAAATGCAGTGGTTTCCATTGCTTTCTGCATCCTCGTGCCATTGATAACTGCTAATTCATTCGCCTTTTATGTGCAGTTCCCCACCCCAATGGCAAGAGAGTGCCCTGAATCTCTGTTCGCTCCCCTGCCTGCCTTGACAAGACTGTTGGCAGAGCGAGGATGATTTCTTATACCGAAACTCTTCGGTCGCCAATGCTGATAAATTTTATTCAAATTTTAAGCAGTGGCTGGTTTCGAACCCGAGACCAATGATGTATTCATTGCTATCGCTACTCCATAAGCAAGATGGCGTGTATAATGTATGCAATTTCCACCCTACGTTTATCCTTTGCAGAGAATGGTGCAATATCTATACTTCTGTTCATTGTATTGTGAAAAATGTAGGATGACTAGACTTTAACTTTCCGTCGTTGGAGGGGTTAGTAGGGGTGGATGAAATACTCAGTTTGGTCAAGGATGGAGCAGACATTCGCATGAAGTGAAGAAAAGTTCTGAAATTATGTACAAAACTGAAATACGAATCTCTTGGCGGGTATTTGATCCCACTCGTCCCGAATGCATTTATTCTTTGGTTTAAGTGTTTTTTGTATCTCTCGCTTGCATCTTTCACTGAAGTTCTTGAACTTCCATAAGGCATCTACTTCTCCTCTAGCGAAAATTATTAGGAAATTTTCTGCTGTGACTGAGAACTTGTAAATGTCCGTCCATAAGTTTTTCTCCGACCACCCATAAAGCTTAACACATAACGTGTTAGCCAGCCTAGTGAGAGAGTCCCGTATGGGGTCCGTGCGCTGCGTTAATGATCGATGGTTTGATACATTGGCCTGCTTGAATTTGGTTTTTATATAGTTTTCCTAATTCCACTAAATAACTGGTTCACAAGAAATGATTCACACAACTTTCCTTCATCGAGACGTGTTTATTGCGGATTATGTGTGACGTGCGCTGGAGAACCGTATGACCAAGACATTAATGTAGACATTAGAACGGAAGAGCTAAACGAAATGAAATGTCAGGAACATTACGACGTCCACTGTTGCTGATTCACGTTTAGAGAAACCCACTCATAAAAAGTGCAAATCAAGAACTGACAGACCACATTCACTTTCTAAACAACTTGTTCCCTGTTCCTTGTCCCTTCTTCGCCTCTCTCTCTCTCTCTCTTTCACACACACACACACACACGCACACACACACACAACACACACACACACACACACACACACACACACGTTCTTACGCACGTGTTCCCCGAACGCTTAACCGGAAACCTGATTTAAATGGCCCAGCACTCCTTCACATCTGACGTATTACGGCTGTTGCTGCATCGACAGAACAGGGTAGTGCCGGAGGGCTTACGGTCTTAAGGTATTCACTTCCGGCGTGATATTAAGATATCATTTTCTTTGGTGTTGATCATATTTTTGCACAAATCTCTAAAATGAAACTAGTCATGCGCATGAAACTTACGCGTGACGTAGGCCCGGAATTTACGGATTGTGGACTATATTAAAAGATGCATTATGAAGCTTCAAGGCTAAGGAAACGGACAAGTATGGAATGAGTTATGTAATTGGCCTAGGTTATACTCTGTTATCAGAGAGCTGTATTTCCTGTATTTACATACTATAAATTTAAGTCCCCCAACGCGTTTTTCTGACTCTGTGTGAGTGCAATTCGCGAGAAGTGCTGTAGGAATTTTGATACGGTATCCACTAATAGACAGACAGGTGCAGCTATTCCCTATGAAAGTATGTGGAGAGAAGAATTTACGCAGATGTTACCAGAATCGTATCATCTACATTCATTTAGACAGCCAAGCAGCTCTGAAATGTCTATCAGCCCCTGTAACGAGGCCAAATATGGTTGCAGAATATCATTCAACTCATGTGAGGCTAGAGGAAAGCAACAGGGGAAACGTGCTGTGGGTCCCTGGTCACTCAATAATCAGTGGTAATGAGCAAGCTGACTGGCCGGCTAGAGCAGCTGTGATGATTCTTTTTGTTGGTCTGGAACCTGTCTTAACCATCACTAAGGCGATGGTAAAATCTAAACTAAGTAGCTGGATCAGGCGGCAACAAATAGAATATTGGACTAAAATCCAAAAACAAAGACAAAGCAAGCTAATGACGCCGGAACCATCTTATAAGAGAAGTTCTGCAATTTTGGGCTTGAAAAGGACACAGATTAAACTCATGGTAGGTCTAATGAGTACCCATTGGAAATTCAGCAAACACCAGCACACAATGGGAATGAAACCGCACCACATTTAATTTTACAGTGTGAAGCACTGGGGTCAAAAGACACAAAATATTTGGATCATTAATTTCTGAAGAAATTGTGGTTAACGGAGATCTAGTAAATGGAATTCTGCTACTCTATAAGTCTAGTGGCTAATTTTCTACAATGACAGGGCGAAATACTGCACAATACATACGGATCCAGTGTGGACAACAAGGGACTAGGATCACTGTCGATTTGGCTCCCTGGCTAAATCAAATCAGATCAGTTGTCTGACTGATTCACGAGGAAGATTTCTGTATATAATTTACAATTCTAGTAATCATGAGTGTGTTATATCTGCCGGCCGGGGTAGCCGAGCGGTTCTAGGCGATACAGTTTGGAACCGCGCGACCGCTACGGTCGCAGGTTCGAATCCTGCCTCGGGCATGGATGTGTGTGATGCCCTTAGGTTAGTTGGATTTAAGTAGTTCTAAGTTCTAGGGGACTGATGACCTCAGAAGTTAAGTCCCATAGCGCTCAGAGCCATTTGAACCATTTTTTGTGTTATATCTATTATTTGTTACATATTTAATTGACTTTTTGGTTGACATGTCGTTAGAGCTACGAGTTGATCACCTACAGATGAGGCGTTGTCCGAGGGAGGAAGCAGGAAAGTAAACAGCTGTCGCAAGTCAGAGCAACGAAGCTTGCCCAGAATCTATGCATACCTACACATACACTCCTGGAAATTGAAATAAGAACACCGTGAATTCATTGTCCCAGGAAGGGGAAACTTTATTGACACATTCCTGGGGTCAGATACATCACATGATCACACTGACAGAACCACAGGCACATAGACACAGGCAACAGAGCATGCACAATGTCGGCACTAGTACAGTGTATATCCACCTTCCGCAGCAATGCAGGCTGCTATTCTCCCATGGAGACGATCGTAGAGATGCTGGATGTAGTCCTGTGGAACGGCTTGCCATGCCATTTCCACCTGGCGCCTCAGTTGGACCAGCGTTCGTGCTGGACGTGCAGACCGCGTGAGACGACGCTTCATCCAGTCCCAAACATGCTCAATGGGGGACAGATCCGGAGATCTTGCTGGCCAGGGTAGTTGACTTACACCTTCTAGAGCACGTTGGGTGGCACGGGATACATGCGGACGTGTATTGTCCTGTTGGAACAGCAAGTTCCCTTGCCGGTCTAGGAATGGTAGAACGATGGGTTCGATGACGGTTTGGATGTACCGTGCACTATTCAGTGTCCCCTCGACGATCACCAGTGGTGTACGGCCAGTGTAGGAGATCGCTCCCCACACCATGATGCCGGGTGTTGGCCCTGTGTGCCTCGGTCGTACGCAGTCCTGATTGTGGCGCTCACCTGCACGGCGCCAAACACGCATACGACCATCATTGGCACCAAGGCAGAAGCGACTCTCATCGCTGAAGACGACACGTCTCCATTCGTCCCTCCATTCACGCCTGTCGCGACACCACTGGAGGCGGGCTGCACGATGTTGGGGCGTGAGCGGAAGACGGCCTAACGGTGTGGGGGACCGTAGCCCAGCTTCATGGAGACGGTTGCGAATGGTCCTCGACGATACCCCAGGAGCAACAGTGTCCCTAATTTGCTGGGAAGTGGCGGTGCGGTCCCCTACGGCACTGCGTAGGATCCTACGGTCTTGGTGTGCATCCGTGCGTCGCTGCGGTCCGGTCCCAGGTCGACGGGCACGTGCACCTTCCGCCGACCACTGGCGACAACATCGATGCACTGTGGAGACCTCACGCCCCACGTTTTGAGCAATTCGGCGGTACGTCCACCCGGCCTCCCGCATGCCCACTATACGCCCTCGCTCAAAGTCCGTCAACTGCACATACGGTTCACGTCCACGCTGTCGCGGCATGCTACCAGTGTTAAAGACTGTGATGGAGCTCCGTATGCCACGGCAAACTGGCTGACACTGACGGCGGCGGTGCACAAATGCTGCGCAGCTAGCGCCATTCGACGGCCAACACCGCGGTTCCTGGTGTGTCCGCTGTGCCGTGCGTGTGATCATTGCTTGTACAGCCCTCTCGCAGTGTCCGGAGCAAGTATGGTGGGTCTGACACACCGGTGTCAATGTGTTCTTTTTTCCATTTCCAGAAGTGTATCTTCTAAACATACACTGAGGCGACGAAAGTTGTGGGACAGCGATGTACACGTATATAGATGGCGGTAGTACCTCTTATACAAGGTATAAAAGGGCAGTGCATTGGTGGAGCTGTCATTTGTATTCAGATGATTCATGTGAAAAAGTTTCCGGCGTCATTATGGCCGCACGACGTAATTAACATACGTTGAACGTGGAATGTTAGTTGAGCTACACGCAAGGGACATTCCACTTCGGAAACCGTTAGTGTATTCAATATTCCGAGATCCACAGTGTCAAGAGAGTGTTGAGGATACAAAATATAAGGCATTACAACTCACCGCGGACAACGCAGTGGCCGAAGACCTTCGCACAAAGACCGACAGCTGGACGTTTGCGTAGAGTTGTCAGTGCTAACAGTCAAGCAATACCGCGTGAAACAACCGCAGACATCAATGTGGGACTTATGACGAACGTATCTGTTACAAGAGAGCGGCGAAATTAGGCGTTACTGTGCTATGGCAGCAGACGACCAACGCGAAACCATTGATTTTGATACGGGTTCCATTAACAAACAGACTGATTCACGAGGAAGATTTGTGTATCTAATTTATTACCGTTACGCCAGACAAGCCGTCAGGCCGTAGATTATTTTGCCCGTGCGAAGTGGTAATGTTGTTCTAAAAGAATGTGATATATGTTAATTCGAAATTTTTTTTTCTTTCTCTGACTTTTTTTTCTTTCTCTGGTACTGCTGTTCGGTACCATATTAAGAAGTGCTTTGACATCGTGGAATCAACAACTATTGAGCCTACTTATCAGATAGTGTTCCCAAGATTGTTCGTTGAGGACAGGGTAGTATTTTGCTTGGGTGGTAGAAAAGACTCGCTGAACGAGTTACAGAACATTTATAATCAGTATTGGGAATAGCAGCTCTCTTAATAAGTGGATAAATGCAGAATAATGTCAGTAAACAAGAGAAAGAACCCAGTAGTACCATATTAAAGCAACACTGATAAACTATTTGAACCCTGCCCACGTTTCCGTGCCTATGGCTCATATGAGTTATTCGAAACGATAAAAAAGTAATAACACTTGAAATCTGTAACAGGGAATTAGCGGAAGACTAAGGTTTATCGTTATGGTTATGTACAGTACATCTCTAAGGCAAATCAAACTGCACACACAAGTCTAATGCGATTTATTATAGAGAACCGCTTCACTGTTTGTATTCTTTATCAATTCGGCCTGGTGGAAGACGTCGAAGGAATCCAGAAGTACACTGCTATGAATTTAATAGGTCAGTGTAGCGATCTACGAAAGCAGTGCAGAGGTGGCCATGAGAGTTATAGGGGAAGCGTTGTAAGAAACGGTACGTTGTTACTAACGTATAAATTTAGAGAAATGGTATTCGAGATAGTTTGTACCGGTTTTCTATCGTGTATCTGGAGTAGGGATCGAATAAAATGTAGATTAGCTAGCGCACGGAGGCGCACAATAGGTCATCTCTTCATCGTTTCTTGCACGAGTGCAGTGGGGAAGGGAGTAGCGGATACTGGTACGATATACTCGTAATTTCCATCATGAATAGCACAGTGGCTTGTAAAGTACGAAGTGCGTATATGTAGAAGCAAGTGGAGTCACAGCAGTAAACCAAGTTTTATCTAGAAAGGCATTCTCCCACTGTACGGAATGTGCATGTGCGGTAAATGTGGACCAGCCTTCTGATAAATGTAACCTACAGCTCTCTACGCCCGCAGCTCGTGGTCGTGCGGTAGCGTTCTCGCTTCCCACGCGCGGGTTCCCGGGTTCGATTCCCGGCGGGGTCAGGGATTTTCTCTGCCTCGTGATGGTTGGATGTTGTGTGATGTTCTTAGGTTAGTTAGGTTTACGTAGTTCTAAGTTCTAGGGGACTGATGACCATAGATGTTCAGTCCCATAGCGCTCAGAGTCAGTTCTCTAAGTCTTTAACATTTCTTTTCGTTGTGACGTGTTAGAGCTTTTACTCTCATTTAAAAAACAAAACCCCGTCCCCCTATCGAAACAGCGTTTCGCTCTTAAGGAAGGGACGGCGTGTGCACAGGGTTAGTCACAAATACCTCCGTGGTTTCAGAAGACGACAGCGTTAAAACTAAAAAACACAGAAAAATGACACTTATCAATGGATAGTGTATCTTCAAGTTTAGACTCTTAATACGCACCATGCTGTAGATGCACTAGGTGGCAACCGTATCAGAACGTGTGCACAAATCATCCTCTCTGTACGGTCACATCGGATTAGTTCGCGCCTGAAAATAAACACAATGAACATATTTCCAAAGCTGTCTGCTGTCAGATCTTCCCGAGCGGTTTGCCTCAGTGACTTCAATGAGTTCTATCCACGTATTGGCGGTACCCATAGTAAGCATATGTAATGTAAGTTAAGAACTTAGAGAGATGCTTTCGCCATTTGTATGTGTCTATCTTCTGTATGTGTTGTAGTTGTTGTGCAGTCGTACTCTGAAACTCTGGGGGCACTAATGAATAACCCTGCGTAAACTAGAGTACTCTTCGCTGAGGCAGGCAATTCAGCTCGACGCGTTCTTCGTGTGTGCTCAATAAACGTGCTTATAGTGGTGATAATTTTAATTTCGGTTTCTACATGACGTTATCGTCTACCAGGCTGTAAACATACAAAGTGAACAGTGTAGTCTCAACACACTTCCCTAGGATACATCTGAAATTATTTCTACATCTGTCGATGACTTTCTGCCCAGGGATTAACTGGGCAGCACCCCAGATCTTCGTTTGTAATGGAGCAGTCGAAAATGGAGTTCTGCATTTCTGCTTTTGCTCTGCACTCTTCAGTTTCGGTTATCTTGCCATCCATTAGAGTCTGGACCCTAGATTTTATGACACTGACAGATTGAACGTGGCAATAATTTCTTTGGGTTTTAGGACAGGTTTTTCTATAAAATTTTGCTGTGTTATCGTCCATTGATTCATGCATTGTCCTTTTAACAGCCAAACGAGTTTCATTTTGCATCTCTTTATTTATAGCCCTATGCTTTATTTCACACATATTGAGCAGTAGTCGCTGTTTCCTTAGATATTCCTTTATAGAAACTGTTTTCCTTTGTTGTTTCATGCATTGGAAGAGAAATTAATTAATGTAGCTCCATATCCGGAGTACGGGACTTCGGCTGGTCGATTTCCAATAACAAAATATCAACAGCCGTTATTTTGATTTTACGTAACCAATGTCGGCATTGCATTGTGCCATCTCCCGGCCTGCATATATCGTGTAACCGTCGTGTTAGAAACCGTTGGTGCACTGTCAATTGGTATCGTGAAGATTTTTTTTCCCCACGGGCATGTGCACTACTTGGACAGTTGCCAGTTGCTGACAACATGCCAGTGAGAAAAAAATCTTCACGATACCAGTTGGCAGTGCTGCGTTGGTTTCTAACACGAGGGTTACTCGATATATGCAGGCATGAAGACGGCATAATGTAAAGCCGAAACTGGTTGCCTAACAAACAAAATTAAAATAACGGCTGTTGGTATTTTATTATTGGAAAAGAGATTGTCGGTACTCCCTCGTTATAAACTCCATTTCGTCTAATATTACTGTCGTGATTATTACGCAAGATGTATTTGGAGGAAATAGTAAGTTCTTTTTACTCATTTTCCAAAGTGAGCTCTGGAATTACGTTTGTAAGGCTCCGAGGGATGCACAATGTCTTTCTTGTCCAGCATTCCACTGCAATTTGCTGACCTTTTCTGTGATTCTCTCTCGCTGACTAAAAGAACCCGTGACAAGAGCGCACCTCTTCTTTAATTATACGCTACGTCTTCCGTGAATCCAGCACGCTAAAGGTCCCAGGACGGCAAACAATGTTTAAGAATTGACTGAACGAGCATTTGGTAAGCGGGATTTTTCGTGAGTTGTTTAAATTTTCTTAGAAATAAAGGAAATAAATATCCAAAATGTATCTAAGATCAGTGTGAATATTTGTGAACAACGCCGTCCAGATACATTTAATATAAATTCCTTTATGTGTAACGGCGTTTCAGCTTCTGTCATCATCAGATCAAAACTTAGAACTTGCAAAACAAAATGGCAGTAGAGTGGCATAGGAATAGATTTTCTTGCAACTTACAGTGAGCTTTGTTTTACTAATTTTAAGTTTTGATCTGATGATGGCATAAATGCAGAAATACATTAAACGACCTAGACTGCTTTATTATACACTGAAGAGCCAAAGAAACTGATACACCTCCTAATATGGTGTAGTGGCCCCGTGAACACATAGAAGTACCCCAAAACGACGTGGCATGGACTCGACTAATGTAGGAAGTAGTGCTGGAAGAAATTGATACCATGAGTCCTGCAGGGCTGTCTACAAATCCTTAAAATTACGAGGGGGTGGAGATCTCTTCTGAACAGCACGTTGCAAGGCATCCCAGATATGCCAATAATGTTCATGTCTGGGAAGTTTGGTGGCCAGCGGAAGTGTTTAAACTCAGAAGAGTGTTCCAGGAGCCACTCTGTAGCAGTTCTGAACGTGTGGGGTGTCGCATTGTCCTGTTAGTATTGCCCAAGTCCGCCGGAATGCACGATGGATATGAATGAATGCAGGTGATCAGACAGGATGCCTACGTACGTGTCACCTGTCAGAGTCGTATATAGGCGTACCAGGGTTCCCATATCACTCCAACTGTGCACGGCCCACACCGTTACAGAGCCACCACCAGTTTGAACAGTCCCCTGCTGACCTGTACACGTCCATCTACTCGATATAATTTGAAACGAGACTCGTCCGACCAGGCAACATGTTTCCAGTCAACAACGGTCCAATGTTGGTGTTGATTGGCCCAGGCGAAGCATAAAGCTCTGTGTCGTGCAGCCGTCAAGGGTACAGGAGTGAGCCTTCGGCTCCGAAAGCCCATATCGATGATGTTTCGTTGAATGATTCGCACACTGACACTTGTTGACAGCTCAGCACTGAAATATGCAGCAATTTGCGGAAGGGTTGCACTTCTGTCAAGTTGAACGATTCTCTTCAGTCGTCGTTGGTTTCTTTCTTGCAGGATTTTTTTCCGGCCCCAGCGATGTCGGAGATATTCATGGTACACTAGTGAAATGTTCGTATGGGAAAATCCTCACTTCATCACCACCTCGGATATGCTGTGTCCCATCGCTGGTGTGCCGAGTGTAACCACGTTCAAACTCACTTAAAGCTTGATAACCTGCCACTGTAGCATCAGTACCAATCCAACAACTCGGCCATACACTTGTATTACAGACGTTGCCGACCGCAGTGCCGTCTTCTACCTATTTACATACCTCTGTATTTGAATACGCATGCCTATACCAGTTTCTTTGGGGCTTCAGTGTATATAAAAAAAACGCAACCTCACATTTCTTCCAATGAAGGCAGGTGCGGCATCTATTTAGTCCAGATAGATTTATGTACTCGATCCATCTTCAGTTTTTCCGGACAGATGTTCCTATATCCATTATGCATGTTACTGATTTCAGCTTCTGTTCACCTATCGTGTAGTCAAACAATATTTGATTTCTTGGTCTATTAACGCAGCTTTCATTACACTGATTTATGTACAGGATCGGATGCCAATTCTCGCATCACGTGGTCGTCACCTCCAAGTCTTCTTGCAATTTCTGAGAATTTCCGAGCACTGTCACCACGTCTGCGACTAGCATCAGGAGCTACAGTCGTTCAGTCGTTACCCGTCACCCTATTTATACAGGGTGACTTTGCTGAATGGGATCAAACTACGGGAAACAATCCCAGAAAGGAGAAGGGGTAAAATTGATCACACACACACACACAGACACACACACACACACACACACACACACACACACATACACACACACACACACACACACACACACACACACATATATATATATATATATATATATATATATATATATATATATATATATATATATATGGCCGGGAATGCGTTCCAAGGGAGGTACACTCGCTTCACTATGGAGATAAAACATGTTCGACAGTGACTCCGGTATCAGCACCAGGAAGGTGACCCACCAGCTTGGGATGACCAGACGACCGTGTGGAACATTCTCGACGACAGCTGACACTATCGGAATCACCTACAACGCGTACAGGCCTCATTTCCTGCAGACGTAATTCAGCACGGACGGTTTTGTCACTGGTTCGTTGCAAAGACACCAGGGTGCTGGGATTTCAGTCAAATATACTATTCACAGATGAGGTTACCTTCTCAAGAGGCGGTATCGTCAACTTTCACATGGCATACCCGTAATGTTCCCCCCCCCCCCCCCCCCCCCCCCCCCCCGATGAACCATGGACCTTGCCGTTGGTGGGGAGGCTTGCGTGCCTCAATGATACAGATAGCCGTACCGTAGGTGCAACCACGACGGAGGGGTATCTGTTGAGAAACCAGACAAACGTGTGGTTCCTGAAGAGGGGCAGCAGCCTTTTCAGTAGTTGCAGGGGCAACAGCCTGGATGATTTACTGATCTGGCCTTGTAACACTAACCAAAACAGCCTTTCTGTGCTGGTACTACGAACGGTTGAAAGCAAGGGGAAACTACGGCCATAATTTTTCCCGAGGGCATGCAGCTTTACTAAATGGTTAATGACGATGGCGTCCTCTTGGGTAAAATATTCCGGAGGTAAAATAGTCCCCCATTCGGATCTCCGGGCGGGGACTACTCAAGAGGACGTCGTTATCAGGAGAAAGAAAGCTGGCATTCTACGGATCGGAGCGTGGAATGTCAGATCCCTTAATCGGGCAGGTAGGTTAGAAAATTTAAAAAGGGAAATGGATAGGTTAAAGTTAGATATAGTGGGAATTAGTGAAGTTCGGTGGAAGGAGGAACAAGACTTTTGGTCAGGCGAATACAGGGTTACAAATACAAAATCAAATAGGGGTAATGCAGGAGTAGGTTTAATAATGAATAAAAAAATAGGAGTACGGGTAAGCTACTACAAACAGCATAGTGAACGCATTATTGTGGCCAAGATAGAGACGAAGCTCATGCCTACTACAGTAGTACAAGTTTATATGCCAACTAGCTCTGCAGATGACGAAGAAATTGAAGAAATAAAAGAAATTATTCAGATAGTGAAGGGGGACGAAAATTTAATAGTCATGGGTGACTGGAATTCGACAGTAGGAAAAGGAAGAGAAGGAAACGTAGTAGGTGAATATGGATTGGGGCTAAGAAATAAAAGAGGAAGCCTCCTGGTAGAATTTTGCACAGAGCAGAGCTGAATCATAGCTAACACTTGGTTCAAGACTCATAAAAGAAGGTTGTATACATGGAAGAAGCCTGGAGATACTGACAGATTTCAGATAGATTATATAATGGTTAGACAGAGATTTAGGAACCAGGCTTTAAATTGTATGATATTTCCAGGGGTAAATGTGGACTCTGACCACAATCTATTGGTTATGAACTCTAGATTAAAACTGAAGAAACTGCAAAAAGGTGGGAATTTAAGGAGATGGGACCTGGATAAACTGACTAAACCAGAGGTTGCACAGAGTTTCAGGGAGAGCGTAAGGGAACAAATGGCAGGAGGGGGGGGGGGGGGGGGAAATACAGTAGAAGAAGAATGGGTAGCTTTGAGGGATGAAGTAGTGAAGGCAGCAGAGGATCAAGTAGGTAAAAGGACGAGGGATAGTAGAAATCCTTGGGTAACAGAAGAAATATTGAATTTAATTGATGAAAGGAGAAAATACAAAAATGCAGTAAATGAAGCAGGCAAAAAGGAATACAAACGTCTCAGAAATGAGATTGACAGGAAGTGCAAAATGGCTAAGCAGGGCTGGCTGGAGGACAAATGTAAGGATGTGGAGGCTTATCTCTGCCTACAGGAAAATTAAAGAGACCTTTGGAGAAAAGAGAACCACTTGTATGAATATTAAGAGCTCAGATGGAAACCCAGTTCTAAGCAAAGAAGGGAAAGCAGAAAGGTGGAAGGAGTATATAGAGGGTCTATAGAAGGGCGATGTACTTGAGGACATTATTATTGAAATGGAAGAGGATGTAGATGAAGATGAAATGGAAGATATGATACTGCGTGAAGAGTTTGACAGAGGATTGAAAGGCCTGAGTTGAAACAAGGCCCCTGGAGTAGACAACATTCCATTAGAACTACTGACAGCCTTTGGGGAGCTGCAAAATATTAACCCGAATTCTTTACAGATGTTGTGAATTGGCAGGAGCCAATTCACGGAGTTTGGAGGAAGCCGAAAGGCACGCGATTAAGCTCACGCAAGCTGGCGTGAGGTCTGGAACAGGACAGAGAAATAAGACTAGCAAAACAAGAGTAACTGGTAGAATACTTAACTTTAATCCACAATTGGTGAACATCTCTCGTTACTGTACAGGCTTCACAATATTAATTATCAAATGCTTTGGCGCCTTGCTAGGTCGTAGCAAATGACGTAGCTGAAGGCTATGCTAACTATCGTCTCGGCAAATGAGAGCGTATTTTGTCAGTGAACCATCGCTAGCAAAGTTGGTTGTGTTGTGTCTAGACAAGACAGTCTAGACACAAGGCGAGGAAGCCGAAAGGGCACGCGCTTAATTCACGCAGGCTTGCTTAGGTCTGAAACAGGATACGTAATGAATGCTATAAAGAAAAGTACGTAGCTGCTGGAATACTTAAATTTAATCCATCATTTGTATACAGCATTCTTGATGATACAAGTGAGACTCTCAATTGAAATGGTTAATGGCGCCTTGCTAGGTCGTAGCCATGGACTTAGCTGAAGGCTATTCTAACTATCTCTCGGCAAATGAGAGAAAGGCTTCGTCAGTGTAGTCGCTAGCAAAGTCGTCGTACAACTGGGACGAGTCCTAGTACGTCTCTCTAGATCTGCCGTGTGGTGGCGCTCGGTCTGCAATTACTGATAGTGGCGACACGCGGGTCCGACATGTACTAATGGACCGCGGCCGATTTAAAGCTACCACCTAGCAAGTGTGGTATCTGGCGGTGACACCACAGGTTGTACAACTGGGGCGAGTGCTAGGAAGTCTCTCTAGACCTGCCGTGCGGCGGCGCTCGGCCTGCAATTACTGACAGTGGCGACACGCGGGTCCGACGTATACTAACGGACCGCGGCCGATTTAAAGGCTACCACCTAGCAAGTGTGGTGTCTGGCGGTGACACCACAATAGACGAATGGAAAAACTAGTAGAAGCCGACATAGGGGAAGATCAGTTTGGATTCCGCAGAAATATTGGAACATGTGAGGCAATACTGACCCTACGACTTATGTTAGAAGCTAGATTAAGGAAAGTCAAACCTACGTTTCTAGCATTTGTAGACTTAGAGAAAGCTTTTTACAATGTTGACTGGAATACTCTCTTTCAAATTCTGAAGGAGGCAGGGGTAAAATATAGGGAGCGAAAGGCTATTTACAATTTGTATAGAAACCAAATGGCAGTTATAAGAGTTGAGGGGCATGAAAGGGAAGCAGTGGTTGGGAAGGGAGTGAGACAGGGTTGTAGCCTCTCCCCGATGTTATTCAATCTGTATATTGAACAAGCAGTGAAGGAAACAAAAGAAAAATTCGGAGTAGGTATTAAAATCCATGGAGAAGTAATAAAAACTTTGAGGTTCGCCGATGACATTGTAATTCTGTCAGAGACAGCAAAGGACTTGGAAGAGCAGTTGAACGGAATGGATAGTGTCTTGAAAGGAGGATATAAGATGAACATCAACAAAAGCAAGACGAGGATAATGGAGAGTAGTCGAATTAAGTCGGGTGATGCTGAGGGTATTAGATCAGGAAATGAAACACTTAAAGTAGTAAAGGAGTTTTGCTATTTGGGGAGCAATATAACTGATGATGGTCGAAGTAGAGAGGATATCAATTGTAGACTGGCAATGGCAAGGAAAGCGTTTCTGAAGAAGAGAAATTTGTTAACATCGAGTATAGATTTAAGTGTCAGGAAGTCGTTTCTGAAAGTATTTGTATGGAGTGTAGCCATGTATGGCAGTGAAACATGGGCGATAAATAGTTTAGACAAGAAGAGAATAGAAGCTTTCGAAATGTGGTGCTACAGAAGAATGCTGAAGATTAGATGGGTAGATCACGTAACTAATGAGGAGGTATTGAATAGGATTGGGGAGAAGAGAAGTTTGTGGCACAACTTGAATAGAAGAAGGGATCGGTTGGTAGGACATGTTCTGAGGCATCAAGGGATCAGCAATCTAGTATTGGAAGGGCAGCGTGGAGGGTAAAAATCGTAGAGGGAGACCAAGAGATGAATACACCAAGCAGATTCAGAAGGATGTAGGTAGCAGTAGGTACTGGGAGATGAAGGAGCTTGCACAGGATAGAGTAGCATGGAGAGCTGCATCAAACCAGTTTCAGGACTGAAGACCACAACAACAACAACAACCCGTAATGTTATTTAGTAGATGTTGTGTCGAATCCATTTTGAAAGTGAAGAAAAACGGCGTTGATGGGAACTCCACTCCGCTGTCTGCTGTCTTCTCGATCTCATGAAAAAATAGAACAAGCTGGGAGTTGTATCACAACATCGGTGTTGACGGTAGCCATGTTGATTAGAATCGTTCGGGCTCTAGAAGATTCATCAGATCCGAGTATGAAGTACGTTCCTTAAGTCTACAACGTATTGACGTCAGAATTGCACGCGACACAGCATTTCTGACCGAATGTGAGACTTGGAAAATCTGTTGCAATAATGGGCAATGTACACTATGTTAATAAAAAATAGAACACCTCCAACGACTAGAGATAGGACATTCATATTCACAGGACATTTACGTTAGTATGTTCTGCAGAAATGATTAGCATTTCAGTGACATCAGTTCAGCATGTGTCGTGTTGCCTAGCAGGCACAGGGTCCGCTATGGGCCCTGATAACTTTGTTGCAAGCGTGATGGCATCGACGCGTCCTGTGGTATAGCTATGCGTGCTGCATTCACCTGGTTCCAAAGTTCGTCTGTGGTGGTTGTCATTGGGTCGCAGCGCTGCACCCGTCGCTTCACCACATCCCACACATTTTCTATTGGCGACAAGTCTGGTGATCTGGCGGACCAGCGCAAAAGGCTGACATCCTGTGACACCAAGAAGGCAGGTGTTCGTGCAACAAAATGTGGTCGTGCATTGTATTGCTAAAAATGGTGTCTGGGGTGTTGTGCAGAAAGGGTATGGCTACTGGTAATAGGATGTCATTCACGTAGGTCAGGCTGGTCACACTCCTTGGAAACGCACAAACTGCGATTCGTGGTGGTACCCAGTAGCATACTGCACGTCAGGCTTTGAGCTGGCGCTGTATGTTTTGAGCGAATGCAGTCACTGTGATGCCACTTCCCATGTCTGCGACGAACGAAGATGCGGCCGTCATTTTCAAACAAACAGAATCTCGATTTGTCCGAAAACACTGTCTGATGGCCTTCCTGCCCCAGTGACGACGTTCCATACACCATTGCCGCCTAGCATGTTTCTGCACATCCGTCAAAGGTAGGCGGAGAAGTGGAGGACACACACGTAACCCGAACCGTAAAAAACAGCGACGGACTGTCACCCCCAATCGTGTACGATGTGGTACACCGTTCCACTGTTGCGCCAGAGCTGAGAAGGACGCAGATTTGTCCTGCATTGTCATTCGCGTGAGGTGTCAATTTTCTCGGCGGGTAGTCTAGGTAGCGCGACCTGACGCATGTCATCGTGTTCTACGGCCTTCCGAGAACCGTTCTGCATACACCCGTTGCACTGCCAACACACTTCGTCCCACACGAGCAGCAATTTCCCTGGAGGGTGCGTCACATTCAGTCGTGAGAATAATGCGCCCTGTTTCAAACTCACTAGTTTGACGGTAGGGTTCGCGCATACGCCTGCGAGGCATCCTGCACATTTGCTCAAGTCACACTGATCCATTACCCTCGGTTTATAGCGACAAGCAGAACCACAGCCACATTTTATCGGTAGGTGGTGTTGCGCCGCGATATCAGTGTTGATCTTGAACACGCTGGCCGACATGGTTCAAATGCTAAGTATTTCTTCAGAACATACTAATGTGCATGTCCTGTGAATATGAGCGTCCTATCTCTAGTCTTTCGAGGTGTTCTGTTTTTATTTCTGAACAAGAACGTACTTAGCACAGAATATACAAGAATCTGCAAATTAAAGACGAAGGCATGTAGAGTAGTGGAAAGGAGAACAATGACTTGCTTAACATATAAATTTGGAACGACGCACTAGAGGAAGAAGGGAAAGAATTTTTCTATAAATGAATTTAAATAGCACACAGTGGCCCTAGTAAGGACGATACTGGAAATAGCGAAAGTAGGAGAAAGTATTCTTCAATAAAACAGCAGTACTAGTATCAGATACTGATAAAATGAGGAATAAGTTCTTGACTATTTACTTATGGGTACAGCATTGTACAGAGGTGAACATCGGAAATTCCAACAAGAAGAAACTCGAAGCATTTTAACTTTGCTCCTCTGTTCATTTTTACTATATAAATGTACTGTTCGGATCAATAATACTCCACAACCCTTCTACTGACACACATTTTTCGTACCGTTGTTGAAATTCTTATGTACCAATATGTTGTTGAAAATAATAATAATGATAATACTCAGAACTTCTTTAAAATATAATAATAACAATAATAATGCTATTACATAACTTAATTTAACAAAATTTATTAGTTTAATATTCACGTAGGGTAAATTTGGAGTAACAGACAATTTTCAATTAGGCACCCTTCCTAGAAAGCACTGTATTATATTTCTTTTTATACCAATTTTATTACTTTACTGAGTGCAGTTTGGACACAAGTAGTCATACAAATATGGAACAACGGTTTTCAATAAAGGCAGTTATTTTTGAAAGCAGAACATTTCCTTTCTAATTTCTATTCTTACTCGTTGCAGTTTGAAGACAAGTAGATGACAAGTGTTTTGTAAACATCTTTATTGCATTTTCCTCACAGCATGTTTGTTTTCTTGTCATTGGTTTCTGGACACAGCATACAGCGTTTCTTGTTGTCCCTGATTTTGACTCTTTGCTACATTTTCAAGGTTTTGGTTAGTCCAGACCATTCTCAGAGAATCTTCTGTTCTTGGAAATGCTTCTTTGATGCAATATGTTCTGCTACCAGTGAATTTCCAAGTTTCTCCAAGAATATCCTGTCTCTCAATATTTGACACCTCTGTCATTTCATTTTGAAGAACTACACAAAATACTGCTTCAAATGAACTGTTTCAGTTACTTATTCTGCTGCTTACACACCTTTAACTCCAGGAGTACTCTCGATCACACGTGAAACTGATAGAAGGCCATGTTGTGCTGGTGGGGGTAACTGCTATCCACTATCCCAATGTTTAGAAACAAAAGAATGTACACTGTTTTGAACGGGCTGCCTTCAGAACACTTGCTTTTAAATGCATTACTTCCATGATCTTAAACTTGGATAGCGGTCTTCCATCTGTTGAGGAATTTACTACTTCTTCCAAGTAAACATCAGTCAGTGATCAAACTGACATGGTGTAACAACCGAAATTTAGTGTAAACACTAAAGATTCAATGACTGGGTGGTACTAAACAGTTACTTGGAAAAAGCAAGAAACAAGCACATTGCTATAAACCCAGAGGCTTTTTTTGTTTTTTCAGAGTAAGCTGGAACGATAAAAATCTTTATTATGGTAACTTATAACAAAAAACTAAAACAATATTTAACGTTAGAATAATAATATTTGTGTTGGGTCATTATGACCCAAGCATAATATATTTAGGTATGTAACCAAATTGCTTAAAATATTTTCAAAATATCTTTAATCATGTGTTGCCTATGCATTTCAGATAAAATCACCAAATTTTATAAAGGTCTCTTGGTATTTAAATAATGACAAACTAAATTTATAACCATTTGGGTACGTATAGACATGAACAGAACAGCATAGTTAAATTTGATGTTTCAGACGTTAACAATGGAATATACAGATAAAGTACAAAACGACGAAAAACTAAAAGCATCTGTGTGGTAAGGAGTTTTTTATAGATCATTGCCAGAAAAAAGGGTAGCTTAAAGAGACGTCTGCTATGGTGTTAAGGAATAATCAACTTTGTGCTGAATACACTACTGGCCATTAAAATTGCTGCACCACGAAGATGACGTGCTACAGACGCAAAATTTAACCGACAGGAAGAAGATGCTGTGATATGCAAATGATTAGCTTTTCAGAACATTCACACAAGGTTGGCGCCGGTGGCGACACCTACAACGTGCTGACATGAGGAAAGTTTCCAACCGATTTCTCATACAAAAGCAGCAGTTCACCGGCGTTGCCTGGTGAAACGTTGTTGTCATGCTTCGTGTAAGGAGGAGAAATGCGTACCAACACTTTTCCGACTTTGATAAAAGTCAGATTGTAGCCTATCGCGATTGCGGTTTATCGTATCGCGACATGGCTTCTCGCTTTGGTCGAGATCCAATGACTGTTAGCAGAATATGGAATAAGCGGGCTCAGGAGGGTAATACGGACGCCGTGCTGGATCCCAACGGCCTCGTATCACTAGCAGTCGAGATGACAGGCACCTTATCAGCTTGGCTGTAACGGATCGTGCAGCCACGTCTCGATGCGTGAGTCAACAGATGGGAACGTTTTCAAGACAACAACCATCTGGACGAACAGTTCGACGACGTTTGCAGCAGCACGGACTAACAGCTCGGAGACCATGGCTGCGGTTACCCTTGACGCTGCATCACAGACAGGATCGCCTACGGCGAACCTGGGTGCACGAATGGCAAAACGTCATTTTGTCGGATGAATCCAGGTTCTGTTTACAGCATCATGATGATCGCATCCATGTTTGTCGACATCGCGATGAACTCACATTGGAAGCGTGTGTTCGTCATCGCCATACTGGCGTATCACCCGGCGTGATTTGTATGGTTTACCATTGGTTACACGTCTCGGTCACCTCTTGTTCGCATTGACGGCACTTTGAACAGCGGACGTTACATTTCAGATGTGTTACGATCCGTGGCTCTACCCTTCATTCGATCCTTGCGAAACCCTACATTTCAGCAGGATAATGCACGACCGCATGTTACAGGTCCTGTACGGGCCTTTCTGGGTACAGAAAATGTTCGACTGCTGCCCTGGCCAGCACATTCTCCAGATCTTTCACCAACTGAAATTCATGTCGGGTTATATTGACTTTTTAAGTGTTTGATATTATGTGAATAACCTCTTGATGATACGTGAGAAGATAGTAGTGATCTAAGCGATACACTGCCGGAAAAAAATCCTAACATCAAAAACTAATTAATGAAGAATAATGAAGTTTCGGGAATACATTTGTCTGGGTAACATTTTAAAGTGATTAACATTGCATAATCACGAGTTAATGTAAGGGTAAGATAAGCCATTGCAGATGTGAAATGTTGTTACGTTAATAACTGGTGTAGCCGCCAGAATGCTGAATGCATGCAAGCAAACGTACATGCATTGTGTTGCACAGGTGCCGGATGTCAGTTTGTGGGCTGGACTCCACGCCTTTTGCACTAGGTCGGTCAGTACAGGGACGGCGAATGCCATTTGTGAACGACACTGGAGTTAGCGTCCGACGATGTTCCATTTCTGTTCGATTAGAGACAGATCTGGTGATCGAGCAGGCCAAGACAACATGTCGAGACTTCGTACAGCATGTTGTTGTTGTGTTCTTCAGTCCTGAGACTGGGTTTGATGCAGTTCCCCATGCTACTCTATCCTGTGCAAGCTTCTTCATCTCCCAGTACCTGCTGCAGCCTACATCCTTCTGAATCTGCTTAGTGTATTCATCTCTTGGTCTCCCTCTACGATTTTAACCCTCCATGCTGCCCTCCAGTACTAAAGTGGTAATCCCTTGATGCCTCAAAACATGTCCTACCAACCGGCCCTTCTTCTGGTCAAGTTGTGCCACAAACTCCCCTTCTCCCCAATTCTATGCAATACCTCCTCATTAGTTATGTGAACTACCCATCTAATCTTCAGTATTCTTCTGTAGCACCACATTTCGAAAGCTTCTGTTTTCTTCTTGTCTAAACTATTTAGCGTCCATGTTTCACTTCCATACATGGCTACACTCCATAAAAATACTTTCAGAAACGATTTCCTGTCACTTAAATCAATACTCGATGTTAACAAATTTCTATTCTTCAGAGGCGCTTTCCTAGACATTGCCAGTCTACATTTTATATCCTCTCTACTTCGACCGTCATCAGTTATTTTGCTCCCCAAATAGCAAAACTACTTTACTAATTTAAGTGTCTCATTTCCTAATCTAATTCCCGCAACATCACCCGACTTAATTCGACTATATTCCACTATTCTCGTTTTGCATTTGTTGATGTTCATCTTATACCGTCATTTCAAGATAATGTCAATTCCGTTCAACTGCTCTTCAAAGGCCGTTGCTGTCTCTGACAGAATAACAATGTCATCGGCGAACCTCAAAGTTTTTATTTCTTCTCCATGGATTTTAATACCTACTCCGAACTTTTCTTTCGTTTCCTTTACTGGTTGCTCAATATACAGATTGAATAACATCGGGGAGAGGCTACAACCTTGTCTCATTCCCTTCCCAACCACTGCTTCCCTTTCATGCCCCTCGACTCTTATAACTGCCATCTGGTTTCTGTACAAATTGTAAATAGCCTTTCGCTCCCTTTATTTTACCCCTGCCACCTTCAGAATTTGAAAGAGAGTATTCCAGTCAACATTGTCAAAAGCTTTCTCTCAGTCTACAAATGCTAGAAACGTAGGTTTTCCTTTCCTTAATCTTTCTTCTAAGATAAGTAGTAGGGTTAGTATTGCTTCACGTGTTCCAACAATTCTACGGAGTCCAAACTGATCTTCCCCGAGGTCGGCTTCTACCAGTTTTTCCATTCGTCTGTAAAGAATTCGAATTAGTATTTTGCAGCTATGACTTATTAAACTGATAGTTCTTTAATTTTCACATCTGTCAACACCTGCTTTCTTTGGGATTGGAATTATTATATTCTTCTTGAAGTCTGAGGGTATTTCGCCTGTCTCATACATCTTGCTCACCAGATGGTAGATTTTTGTCAGGACTGGGTCTCCCAAGGCTGTCAGTAGTTCTAATGGAATGTTGTCTACTCCCGGGGCCTTGTTTCAACTCAGGTCTTTCAGTGCTCTGTCAAACTCTTCACGCAGTATCATATCTCCCATTTCATCTTCATCTACATCCTCTTCCATTTCAATAAAAATGTCCTCAAGTACATCGCCCTTCTATAGACCCTCTATATACTCCTTCCACCTTTCTGCTTTCCCTTCTTTGCTTAGAACTGGGTTTCCATCTGAGCTCTTGATATTCATACAAGTGGTTCTCTTTTCTCCAAAGGTTTCTTTAACTTTCCTGTAGGCAGTATCTATCTTATCCCTCATGAGATAAGCCTCTACATCCTTTCATTTGTACTCTAGCCATCCCTGCTTAGCCATTTTCCACTTCCTGTCGATCTCATTTCTGACATGTTTGTATCCTTTTTGCCTGCTTCACTTGCTGCATTTTTGTATTTTCTCCTTTCATCAATTAAATTCAGTATTTCTTCTGTTACCCAAGGATTTCTACTAGCCCTCGCCTTTTTACCTACTTGATCCTCTGCTGCCTTCACTAGTTCATCGCTCAGAGCTACCCATTCTTCTTCTACTGTATTTCTTTCCCCCATTCCTGTCAATTATTCCCTTGTGCTCTCCATGAAACTCTGTAAACCTCTGATTCTTTCAATTTATCCAGGTCCCATCTTCTTAAATCCCCACCTTTTTTGCAGTTTCTTCAGTTTTATTCTACAGTTCATAACCAATAGATTATGGTCAGAGTCCACATCTGCCCCTGGAAATATCATACAATTTAAAATCTGGTTCCTAAATCTCTGTGTTACCATTATATAATCTATCTGAAACCTTTTAGTATCTCCAGGGTTCATCCATGTATACAACCTTCTTTCATGATTCTTGAACCAAGTGTTAGCTATGATTAGGTTGTGCTCTGTGCAAAATTCTACCTGGCGGCTTCCTCTTTCATTTCTTAGCCCCAATCCATATTCACCTACTACGTTTCCTTCTCTTCCTTTTCCTACACTCGAATTCCAGTCACCCATGACTATTAAATTTTCCTCTCCCTTCATTACCTGAATAATTTCTTTTATCTCATCATACATTTCATCAATTTCTTCATAACTATGCTGTTTGTAGTAGCTTACCTTTACTCCTATTTTTTTATTCATTATTAAACCTACTCCTGCATTACCCCTATTTGATTTTGTATTTATAACCCTGTATTCACCTGACCAAAAGTCTTGTTTCTCCTGCCACTGAACTTCACTAATTCCGACTATATCTAACTTTAACCTATCTATTTCCCTTTTTAAATGTTCTAACCTACCTGCCCGATTAAGGGATCTGACATTCTACGTTCCGATCCGTAGAACGCCAGTTTTCTTTCTCCTGATAACGATGTCCTCTTGAGTGGTCCCCGCCCGGAGATCCGAATGCGGGACCATTTTAACTCTGGAATATTTTACACAAGAGGACGCCATCATCATTTAATCATACGGTAAAGCTGCATGTCCTCGGGAAAAATTACGGCTGTAGTTTCCCCTTGCTTTCAGCCGTTCGCAGTACCAAAACAGGAGGGCCGTTTTGGTTAGTGTTACAGGGCTAGATCAGTCAATCATCCAGACTGTTGCCCCTGCAACTACTGAAAAGGCTGCTGCCCCTCTTCAGGAATCACATGTTTGTCTGGCCTCTCAACAGATACCGCTCGGATGTGGTTGCACCTACGCTACGGCTATCTGTATCGTTGAGGGACGCAAGCCCCTCCGCCAACGCAAGGTCCATGTTTCATGGAGGGGTTATAACAGCAGTATGTGGTCGAGTGTTATCCAGTTTGAAACCACCCCCTGTAATTCTGTTCTTGAATGGCAGCACAACATGTCGAATCACCCGAGTGACGTACAAATTTCCAGTCAGGATGCTTAGGATAACAACGAGAGTGCTCCTGCTAGCATACGAAATCGCACCTCGTATCATAACTTCAGATGTACGTCCAGTGTGTCTAACACTTAGACAGATTGATTGTAGGCTTTCAATTTGTCTCCTTCTAACCAACACACGGCAATCACTGGCACCGATGCAGAACCAGCTTTCAGCAGAGAACAGAACTTACTTCTACCCTGCTATCGCTCGACAGCACTGAAATCGCAAATGGCGGTGGTTTGGGGTGAGTGGAATGCATGTTAAAGGGCACCTGATTCGGAGCTGTCCTTGAAGCAGCCGATTTGCAACAGTCCTTGCGTCACTGTGGTGCCCACTGCTGTTCAGATTACTGTTGCACGATGCGACAGAGCCATACACCGAACACTACGGTCTTCCCTCTCTTTAGTGCCGCGTCGCCGTCCGAAACCCAGTCTTCTTGCGAGCGTGCATTCTCGTCTCCATCGGTGCCAGCAAACATGTATGGTGGCTACATTCCTGCCAGTTCTTTCTCCAGTACCGCAGAAGGAACATCCAGAGTCTCGCAGCCGCAATGCAAGACCTCGTTCGAACTCAGTGAGGTGTTACTAGAATGAAATTTTCACTCTACAGTGGAGTGTGAGCTGATATGACACTTCCTGGCAGATTAAAACTGTGTGCCGGACCGAGACTCGAACCTAGGTCCCGAGTACGAGTCTCGGTCCGGCACTCAGTTTTAATCTGTCAGGAAGTTTCAATGAGGTGTTGTTAATGGCGAGGTCGTCGCTTTAAAGGCATTGTTGACTAACAGTCTCGAAGATAAGTAACGCTTACGACCGTTACAGCGTATATTGAAAGCAAACGGCCGGCCGTAGTGACCGAGCGGTTCAAGGCGCTGTAAGCCTGAAACCGCGCGACCGCTACGGTCGCAGGTTCGAATCCTGCCTCGGGCATGGATGTGTGTGATGTAACTAGGTTAGTTTGGTTTAAGTAGTTCTAAGTTATAGGGGACTGACGACCTCAGAAGTTAAGTCCCATAGTGCCCAGAACCATTTGAACCATTTTTTTGAAAGCAAACCTGATTTGTATCCCGATTTGCTAGCAGTGCCACTCTTATGTCGTTGGTGCGAAATTTGAATAGAGACTCTTCAGGATGTAGAAACGCACCTACCAATTTTCGTTATTGCTGCGTTTCTCGGTGTTGAGATTTTTCAATCGTGTATTTTCAATATTGGGATAATGCATTAAACAGTATTCTTTCTTATATTGCTTCACTACTGTAAACCACAAAAGATATAGTTTTCAAGCAGCATTACATAGATATTTTATTATAAACTGAAGAACATGTTCTTGCGTTAATGAACACTGTGGAATATATGGCTGTTTTTAACATTATACATAATAAGATTGGTGTATGACCAGGCCACGATGGAACGAAATAATTTTTTTTATTTTGTTAATGCTCTGAATATCAATTTTATGATAACTGAATTGATAATAACAAATAATGAAGCATTTCAGAGAAAACTTAAATCACATTCTTCTAAATTCACAATATTCTGGAAGCGAAGAAATACAAGTGCATACAGGTGATATAGAACTGACCGTTTGTATTAACCTGTGTAGTAGGGAGATAGCGATGCCAAGACACTTTTGATAAGCAAATTAACTAAATTTATCAATTAATTACCATCCACCAAAATCCCACACTTCACCCCCTGATGACATTATGTGTTTTCCTAAGCTGGCACGTGGGTCCCCTCTCCCTCCCCCTTCCCCACCTCTCCCTCTCGCCCCACCCACACTCACCCTCTTGGCGGGAATTTTGAATTTTGGCGGAACTTCGAATTTTGGTAGGAATTTAAAAAATGGTGGGATTTTCGAATTTTGGTGGGAATTTCTTTGTTCCAAGGGCTGTGCTAACGTCCCACCCCAGAGAAACTAAAAATGGTGGTCCCATTGCTAGGACTCGAACACTGGTCCTTCTGGATGGACAGCCCAAGTGTACCCCTAACATATGTAAACAGTCCAGATACAAGAGAGGAAGGTAAGAATGTGTTGTTGTTGTTATGGTCTTCAGTCCTGAGATTGGTTTGATGCAGCTCTCCATGCTAACCTATCTTGTGCAAGCTTCTTCATCTCCCAGTACCTACTGCAACCTACATCCTTCTGAATCTGCTTAGTGTATTCATCTCTTGGTCTCCCTCTACGAGTTTTACCCTCCATGCTGCCCTCCAATGCTAAATTTGTGATCCCTTGATGCCTCAGGACATGTCCTACCAACCTATCCCTTCTTCTAGTCAAGTTGTGCCACAAACTTCTCTCCTCCCCAATCCTATTCAATACGTCCTCATTAGTTATATGATCTACCCAGCTAATCTTCAGCATTCTTCTGTAGCACCACATTCCGAAAGCTTCTATTCTCTTCTTGTCCAAACTATTTATTGTCCATGTTTCACATCCATACATGGCTACATTCCATACAAATACTTTCAGAAACGACTTCCTGACACTTAAATCTCTACTCGATGTTAACAAATTTCTATTCTTCAGAGGCGCTTTCCTAGCCATTGCCAGTCTACATTTTATATCCTCTCTACTTCGACCATCATCAGTTATTTTGCTCCCCAAATAGCAAACCTCCTTTACTACTTTAAGTGTCTTATTTCCTAATCTAATTCCCTCAGCATCACCCGACTTAATTCGACTAGAACAGTGTACTTCATTTATTTTGGTTGGGAAACTGAAGTAAAGATCGGTACTAAATACGTAATTAATCTTTACACTAGCACTACCCAAGGACTGCCTAAAATCGCAATACCACTCAAAAATTGACGATGCCATACAACCGGTGCTATTCTGCTGGGAAAAAAATTCACAGTACCACTCGGAACTAGTGGCAGACAAACTCAAACTTTACCCTTCACCTACAAGCTGGCGGGAAAAAAGTTTGGAGTGGGAGACATTATCTTTATTTTTTTGGTGGAAAATATGTTCAATTGACGAGGTGCTGGTGTCGGACACAGAGGACATTAATAAGTGTATTACTTGTTACCGTACAGCTGACGACTGTATATATCGCCATTTGACATCAGAGTTCGCTCAGACGCCTCACTCTGCAGCGCAGGTACACTACTGGCCATTAAATTTGCTACACCAAGAAGAAATGCAGATGATAAAGGGGTATTCATTGGACAAATATATAATACTAGAACTGACATGTGATTACATTTTCACGCAATTTGGGTGCTTAGATCCTGAGAAATCAGTACCCAGAACAACCACCTCTGGCCGTAATAACAGCCTTGATACGCCTGGGCATTGAGTCAAACAGAGTTTGGATGGCGTGTACAGGTACAGCTGCTCATGCAGCTTCAACATGATACCACAAGGGTAGTGACTGGCGTATTGTGACGAGCCAGTTGCTCGGCCACCATTGACCAGACGTTTTCAGTTGGTGAGAGATCTGGAGAATGTGCTGGCCAAGGCAGCAGTCGAACATTTTCTGTATCCAGAAAGGCCCGTACAGGATCTGCAACATGCGGTCGTGCATTATCCTTTTGAAATGTAGGGTTTCGCACGGATCGAATGAAGGGTTGAGTCACGGGTCGTAAGGCATCTGAAACGTAACGTCCACTGTTCAAAGTGTCGTCAATGTGAACAAGAGGTGACCGAGACGTGTAACCAATGGCAACCCATACCATCACGCCGGGTGATACGCCAGTATGGCGATGACGAATACATGCTTCCAATGTGCGTTCATCGCGATGTCGCCAAACACGGATGCGACCGTCATAGGGTGTAAACAGAACCTGTTCATCCGAAAAAATGACATTTTGCCATTCGTGCACCCAAGTTCGTCGTTGAGTACACCATCGCAGGCGCTCCTGTCTGTGATGCAGCGTCAAGGGTAACCGCAGCCATGGTCTCCGAGCTGATAGTCCATGCTGCTGCAAACGTCGTCGAACTGTTCGTGCAGATGGTTGTTGTCTTGCAAACGTCCCCGTCTGTTGACTCAGGGATCGAGACGTGGCTGTAACGCCATGCGGATAAGATGCCTGTCATCTCGACTGTTAGTGATAATAGGCCATTGGGATCCAGCACGGCGTTCCGTATTACCCTCCTGAACCCACCGATTCCATATTCTGCTAACAGTCATTGGATCTCGACCAACGCGAGCAGCCATGTCGCGATACGATAAACCACAATCGCGATAGGCTACAATCCGACCTTTATCAAAGTCGGAAACGTGATGGTATGCATTTCTCATCCTTACACGAGGCATCACAACAACGTTTCACCAGGCAACGCCGGTCAACTGCAGTTTGTGTATGAGAAATCGGTTGGAAACGTCCCTCATGCCAGCACGTTGTAGGTGTTGCTACCGGTGTCAACTTTGTGTGAATGCTCTGAAGAGCTCATTTGCATATCACATCATCTTCTTCCTGTCGGTTAAATTTCGCGTCTGTAGTGCGTCATCTTCGTGGTGTAGCAATTTTAATGGCCAGTAGTGTAATTGAAGCCATAACAGGCTCCTGCAACTGATGGAAAATGTTTCACTGCTCTGATTACACATCGAAATTGTGGAAACACCAGCACTCGTAATGAACAACTCATAATGCTACACAGGTACCGGGGAAAGTCGTCGTGTGAAAAGACTGCAGATGGGCGGCAGCTAACGTTGTAAGTAGGCTGTTTAGGTTCTTATATCGGTAACGCCACGTTGCGCTCTGTATGAAAATCACTGGCTGTGCTGTGTGCAGTCTGTGGCTAGTTTGCATTGTTGTCTGCCATTGTAGTATTGGGCAGCTGGATGCTAACAGCGCGTAGCGTTGCGCAGTTGGAGGTGAGCCGCCAGCAGTGGTGGATATGGGGAGAGAGATGGCGGAGTTTTGAAATTTGTAAGACTGGATGTCATGAACTGCTATATACATTATGACTTTTGAACACTATTGAGGTAAATACATTGTTTGTTCTCTATCAAAATCTTTCATTTGCTAACTATGCCTATCAGTAGTTAGTGCCTTCAGTAGTTTGAATCTTTTATTTAGCTGGCAGTAGTGGCGCTCGCTGTGTTGCAGTAGTTCGAGTAACGAAGATCTTTGGTGAGTTAAGTGATTTGTGAAAGGTATAGGTTAATGTTAGTCAGGGCCATTCTTTTGTAGGGATTTTTGAAAGTCAGATTGCGTTGCGCTAAAAATATTGTGTGTCAGTTTAAGCACAGTCATGTATAATTTTTCTAAGGGGATGTTTCATATGGATCCTGGCAGGGTCGCCATATGAAACATCCCCTTAGAAAAATTATACATAACCGCCGCCATAAGTGCCCGGAGTTCTGAACGTGAAAATGCTGCACTTAAAAAATTGTATTTAACCTCCTATAACTGAGCGTCTATTAAAAAGGAAAACCCAATCTCGATGGTAATAAATACTATCTTTCCACGAAAATAGGCGCAGTACATTTTCTTTTAGTTTTATGAGGAAAATCTTTATAGTTTTTACGTTCGACTTCAGGATACAATTTGTATCTCATTATTTTGCGACATTTAACGAAGTGCACCTCCGCCGATTACAGATGACCAAAATTCAGAGGTTGGGGTATACAGCCCCTATACATTCCCATCCTGCATAAAATTGGAAAAAAAAGCTTCAACTATTTTTGTGTGAAAACTATTGATCACCACAGAATGTCCTCGCCATATCGAAACCATCATCAGAGTAAAGAAAAAGTGAGAATTTAAACTCCAAAGAAAAAACATCTGTGTTAAGCAATTTCTTTCAGCTTGATGGACAAATTACACAAACTCAAGGTGTCTCTCGCATTTAAATCAGTGTCTGTAAATAAACTGTCATGCACGTATGTATTACAAACAATTCAGACACGTGAAATAACATTAGAGAACAGAACTTTCACGCCATTTGCTCACAATCATTGTATGTTCAACAACAACAACCTATAATTCAAGAGGGCAATACTGTTTTGTATACTTTTATCAGTGTGAAGCTATAACACACTGGAGTTTATTAAACAAATCGTGAGAGCCAGTCTTGTAATAGAACCTCCTATAAGATTTTACCACATCTCTCTCTTCTGTTTCATCGAAACCAAATTCCATCTATGTGCTTACATTTGACACTTTTGCCACATAACTCCCCTTTATCAACCTGCGTGTAAAGTTTCTATCATATAACATTTGCTATAGCAGCAGATTCTTGTATTTTAGTTTAGTAAGCAAACTGATCATCACAGCCAGTTTCAGGCCATCTACTTATATGGTGAGAAAAACACTACCATCTATCATTTCTACGTTCCACAATGAGCTATAATTCAAGTGGTGTCTACTTTACAATTAGAAATTATGAAGTATGAAATAACATAGGACTTCTAGTAACATCTCTTTTTAAACATGCAATCGTGATGATAATAATAAAAACATTCATAATTCAGCAAGAAAAGGTCACCGATTTCTATTGGTTTTATGAGTAAATTCGATGTAGTTTTGAAAGTAGTATCTGCATAAAAACTTTAACCAGCTATACTACTACTTGCAATAGAACCTCCTATAAGATTTTATCGCATCTCTCTCTTGCCTATATCGAAAAACAAATACTATGTGTTGAGATCGAGCATATTGCACATACAAGATTCACTGCACTGGAGCAGGTGGCCATTGCTCAAAGTGGCTTGTGGAGTTCTGCATAAAGTTTTGTTGACAGTACTGGAGCAAGACCATATCCAACAGGTTATCAATTACAAGAGAGTATTGTTTCTTCACAAGCAGTTCAATACATTATTTATTTTTTTCGACTGTAACACTCCAAGCAATGTACAACTACAGCTTTGTACACAGCCATACACTTTGTTTTTCTATCATGACTTCAGGGTCTGTGTTAGGAGCTAAACTGACATTAACAAGTTTCAATTCATTGGCTCTCACAGAAAGCTGAATATCACATGGTGTAAACAATGCAGCTCCCATAACCTACAGGTTGGTAGAAATAAAACACAGAGAGGATGTATCTCATTGACAAAATGTGGAAGACGTTGCAACACTTGGAAACTGAAGAGTTTGCTGCACTGTAGAGCGTTTCCAACAGCTGTCCAAAGGTAATGGTCTATACAGCTAATCTCATCTTCCACAGTGATGGGGCAGCAGATGTCTCGGTGTTCCATTTTAAAGAGCACTGTTTTTTCATTCTGCAGTTATGCACATGATTACTGTATCAGTATTGACTATCACTGGAAGGTTATGTTGCCAACACGTGCAAAATAGTAGAAATAAAAAGAGGTACTGTTATCTTATTGGTGAAAAAAACATTTGGAGGGCATTGCAGCATATGGAAATGGGACGGGACTGCAGCACTGACAAACAGTTCCAGACAACAGTCTGAAGGTGATGACCTCTACATTTAATCCCATGCTCTACAGTGATAATTAGCAGTCATCTATATAGTCATGAAGACTATCTCTCTCCAACCAGTGGACATCTAGTACACAAAATAAGCGGAGTTGGGATGATTATCTGCTGTCATTGTGGATCTTTAAGAGTATGAAAAGGGGTGTGACAGGGGAGGTGGATGCCTTAGTTTGTCGTTATTACTGGAGAATCTAGACACGACTGTTATGAAATGTCGGTAATATAACTTGCATTGAAAATGTTATGCTCTTTAGCAGGATGAATTTAAATGTGCTTACATCCCCTACAGAATCGTTTTGCGGAGAGTTTTTCGCTATTTGTGGGGCTGTAGCACTTTCCAACTTTGAGTTTCCATCAACTGCATCGCTACATGACTCTGCAGACAAGCCCTCTGATGTTTCATAGCAGTACACGGATTTGTTTCCATATTACAAGTTTCCGATCTACACCACTCGATGAGTCTCATCTAGGTATGAGGCGAGTGCTACAGTACTTTTCATGAGCTTCCTATCCAAAATGTATATATGTAGATCATCAAGAAGAGATGAATTACTAGAATTTTTTAGTTGGCTAGTGTATAGCACAATCAAATATCTTCATGTAAAATCAAACAACGCGTGGGTATGCTGGCAATATGATCAATTACATACGGAAAAGTATCAAAAAACTATGAAAAATTATATAAAATTGCTAAAAATAGAGGAAAACCTTGTATAATTACGACAAATTGATTGAAAAAATGCAAAAGTGAGGGAAATACGACGAAAAATGTAAAACCTCGAAAAAACTTGGAATGCAAACTTATGTAAATTAACTGAAAATACATAAAATTACAGGAAAAGTACCATGGAATGCGGGGAATTGAGGTGGGTTGGGGGTAGCTAAACAGCTTTTAACCCTCCCCCTCCCCCTGTAAAGTAAATGGGTTTTCGTAACACATACTTCAATGAAGCGACATAAGTATTACACAGAGGCGCTATATTAAAGCAGGCAAAACATTTGTATCCTAATCCATAACTGCATTCTCACACACACAGTCGAATATAGATATTACCGAATTATGGTTGGTTCTCACAAACTACGTTATTAAGTATCGAGGAGAAGAATCAACGGGTTTATTAAACTTAAGCCATTCCCTAGAGTGTTCTGTAGGGGAGTGGACTGATGCCACATATATCACCTTTAATAGTGTGAGGGGGTTGTACTCGAGAGACGTGGTGTTAGGACGAAATTGCTATATTACCCTAAACATGAGCAAAACTTCCTAACATCAGTACCAGGACTTCTCCATGCAAGAGGAATGCTACCAGAGCTGTGGTGGTGTTACTGTAAACAGAAATAAGACAGTTACATCTCCTTTGTCTACTGATTGTGGTGCTTACTTCTTCATAAAAAGTTGCTGATTCGTCATGAGCATTTTGGTGCAGCAGGGCGTGGGTGGTACCTCAATATACACTCCTGGAAATTGAAATAAGAACACCGTGAATTCATTGTCCCAGGAAGGGGAAACTTTATTGACACATTCCTGGGGTCAGATACATCACATGATCACACTGACAGAACCACAGGCACATAGACACAGGCAACAGAGCATACACAATGTCGGCACTAGTACAGTGTATATCCACCTTTCGCAGCAATGCAGGCTGCTATTCTCCCATGGAGACGATCGTAGAGATGCTGGATGTAGTCCTGTGGAACGGCCTGCCATGCCATTTCCACCTGGCGCCTCAGTTGGACCAGCGTTCGTGCTGGACGTGCAGACCGCGTGAGACGACGCTTCATCCAGTCCCAAACATGCTCAATGGGGGACAGATCCGGAGATCTTGCTGGCCAGGGTAGTTGACTTACACCTTCTAGAGCACGTTGGGTGGCACGGGATACATGCGGACGTGCATTGTCCTGTTGGAACAGCAAGTTCCCTTGCCAGTCTAGGAATGGTACAACGATGGGTTCGATGACGGTTTGGATGTACCGTGCACTATTCAGTGTCCCCTCGACGATCACCAGTGGTGTACGGCCAGTGTAGGAGATCGCTCCCCACACCATGATGCCGGGTGTTGGCCCTGTGTGCCTCGGTCGTATGCCGTCCTGATTGTGGCGCTCACCTGCACGGCGCCAAACACGCATACGACCATCATTGGCACCAAGGCAGAAGCGACTCTCATCGCTGAAGACGACACGTCTCCATTCGTCCCTCCATTCACGCCTGTCGCGACACCACTGGAGGCGGGCTGCACGATGTTGGGGCGTGAGCGGAAGACGGCCTAACGGTGTGCGGGACCGTAGCCCAGCTTCATGGAGACGGTTGCGAATGGTCCTCGCCGATACCCCAGGAGCAACAGTGTCCCTAATTTGCTGGGAAGTGGCGGTGCGGTCCCCTACGGCACTGCGTAGGATCCTACGGTCTTGGCGTGCATCCGTGCGTCGCTGCGGTCCGGTCCCAGGTCGACGGGCACGTGCACCTTCCGCCGACCACTGGCGACAACATCGATGTACTGTGGAGACCTCACGCCCCACGTGTTGAGCAATTCGGCGGTACGTCCACCCGGCCTCCCGCATGCCCACTATACGCCCTCGCTCAAAGTCCGTCAACTGCACATACGGTTCACGTCCACGCTGTCGCGGCATGCGAACAGTGTTAAAGACTGCGATGGAGCTCCGTATGCCACGGCAACCTGGCTGACACTGACGGCGGCGGTGCACAAATGCTGCGCAGCTAGCGCCATTCGACGGCCAACACCGCGGTTCCTGGTGTGTCCGCTGTGCCGTGCGTGTGATCATTGCTTGTACAGCCCTCTCGCAGTGTCCGGAGCAAGTATGGTGGGTCTGACACACCGGTGTCAATGTGTTCTTTTTTCCATTTCCAGGAGTGTATAAGCTATCGAAAATATTTGTCGGTTTATCCTCGCTCTATTTTCTAGTGAGACATAGCAGCTTCCATCAAACCAGTGCGACTGCTACTAATGATAAGATCGACTGATTCGGGAAGTGTGATCAAAAAGTCAGTATAAATTTGAAAACTTAATAAACCACGGAATAATGTAGATAGAGAGGTAAAAATTGACACATATGCTTGGAATGACATGGGGTTTCATTAGAACAGAAAAAAAGACAAAGTATTGCTAGACGCGTGAAAGATCTCTTTCGCGCGTCGTTTGGTGATGATCGTGTGCTTAGCCGCCACTTTCGTCATGCTTGGCCTCCCAGGTCCCCAGACCTCAGTCCGTGCGATTATTGGCTTTGGGGTTACCTGAAGTCGCAAGTGTGTCGTGATCCACCGACATCTCTAGGGATGCTGAAAGACAACATTCGACGCCAGTACCTCACCATAACTCCGGACATGCTTTACAGTGCTGTTCACAACATTATTCCTCGACTACAGCTATTGTTGAGGAATGATGGTGGACATATTGAGCATTTCCTGTAAAGAACATCATCTTTGCTTTGTCTTGCTTTGCAATGCTAATTATTGCTATTCTGATCAGACGAAGCGCCATCTGTCGGACATTTTTTGAACTTTTGTATTTTTTTGGCTCTAATAAAACCCCATGTCATTCCAAGCATGTGTGTCAATTTGTACCTCTCTATCTACATTATTCCGTGATTTATTCAGTTTTCAAATTTATACTGACTTTTTGATCACCCGGTATGGATAAAATCCGTTAATTTCCTAATAGACAGAGCAGCAGTCTCCTGACTTCATTCTAGTTGGTTTATAAGCAGCTCGAGCTGTAGCTATACTGTCGATGCCTTCCTAGGACACCAGAATAGTGTAGAAGGAAGTAGCTTTATCATTTTAATTTTTATCACCACGGTGATTGGGGTAGGAAACATGCAGGGTGGTTGTATGTCTGATGTTGGACAAATATATCCTGCATTAGAGTATTAAGAGCGTTGCATTCCACACGACTAAATACTTCGGAAATTTTAATACTTCAACAATATAGCCTTTGTAGGTGTAGAACTGTGTAAACATAGGTGCGTGTGTTTATGCTCTATGATCATTACTCTCATGCCAGTACCTACCTGGTACTGAGTCCAGACAGTGGAATGATGCTTCTGAAATTATAGCACAGTTGATTTACGTGAAATGTTTCAAACATAATCTGTCTCGAGCTCCATCACGTGTAAACCATATTGTTCTTCTTAACCATCTGTTATACCACTGAAACACTCTCATGTCTGTTATACACTGATAAGAGGTGTTACCCTCCTCAACATGCACACATATGGAGATATCTTGTGCATTTGGATTGGTGGCATGGGTAAGACTGCTGCAGAACAGTCTTCGCTGAACAGCAGTTACAGACGTAGCAATCTGTTCATACATATTATCAATGTTTGAGACGTGGTTCTATTAACGAAGTGTAATAATTGCTGAAGACTTTTGGAAGTTTATTTGAAGATGAACTTTATGAGTGAGTGATCTGACGAAAGTTCTGTTTTAGTCAAGTGAAGCTTTCTTGGCAGTGAAGTCTCATTTATTTCGTACTGCAAAAAGTGACATAAGACAATAAGATCTCTGGATTGTCTAAATTCTGCAGTTACGCTAGTGAGATTTGGTTGACTTCATTTCATGACAATTTTAGTGAGAGTGATTTTTCGGAGATCCTTGCAAACCTGAAGGAACGCAGAAATATAAAGTTAATGATGAAATTTGTTTTCACGTGGCAGTTTATAGTAAACACACCGAGATATTCTTAGCGACAGAAGCCTAACTTATGCGAGTAACCAAACTAGTGTCGCTGGATGTTATAAATTAGGCTAAATGCAATATTAATGTAGGTCACCGTACTAATGAAAGAACTCTGCTTGATAATACACTCCTGGAAATTGAAATAAGAACACCGTGAATTCATTGTCCCAGGAAGGGGAAACTTTATTGACACATTCCTGGGGTCAGATACATCACATGATCACACTGACAGAACCACAGGCACATAGACACAGGCAACAGAGCATGCACAATGTCGGCACTAGTACAGTGTATATCCACCTTTCGCAGCAATGCGGGCTGCTATTCTCCCATGGAGACGATCGTAGAGATGCTGGATGTAGTCCTGTGGAACGGCTTGCCATGCCATTTCCACCTGGCACCTCAGTTGGACCAGCGTTCGTGCTGGACGTGCAGACCGCGTGAGACGACGCTTCGTCCAGTCCCAAACATGCTCAATGAGGGACAGATCCGGAGATCTTGCTGGCCAGGGCAGTTGACTTCCACCTTCTAGAGTACGTTGGGTGGCACGAGATACATGCGGACGTGCATTGTCCTGTTGGAACAGCAAGTTCCCTTGCCGGTCTAGGAATGGTAGAACGATGGGTTCGATGACGGTCTGGATGTACCGTGCACTATTCAGTGTCCCCTCGACGATCACCAGTGGTGTACGGCCAGTGTAGGAGATCGCTCCCCACACCACGATGCCGGGTGTTGGCCCTGTGTGCCTCGGTCGTATGCAGTCCTGATTGTGGCGCTCACCTGCACGGCGCCAAACACGCATACGACCATCATTGGCACCAAGGCAGAAGCGACTCTCATCGCTGAAGACGACACGTCTCCATTCGTCCCTCCATTCACGCCTGTCGCGACACCACTGGAGGCGGGCTGCACGATGTTGGGGCGTGAGTAGAAGACGGCCTAACGGTGTGCGGGACCGTAGCCCAGCTTCATGGAGACGGTTGCGAATGGTCCTCACCGATAGCCCAGGAGCAACAGTGTCCCTAATTTGCTGGGCGGTGGCGGTGCGGTCCCCTACGGCACTGTGTAGGATCCTACGGTCTTGGCGTGCATCCGTGCGTCGCTGCGGTCCGGTCCCAGGTCGACGGGCACGTGCACCTTCCGCCGACCACTGGCGACAACATCGATGTACTGTGGAGACCTCACGCCCCACGTGTTGAGCAATTCGGCGGTACGTCCACCCGGCCTCCCGCATGCCCACTATACGCCCTCGCTCAAAGTCCGTCAACTGCACATACGGTTCACGTCCACGCTGTCGCGGCATGCTACCAGTGTTAAAGACTGCGATGGAGCTCCGTATGCCACGGCAAACTGGCTGACACTGACGGCGGCGGTGCACAAATGCTGCGCAGCTAGCGCCATTCGACGGCCAACACCGCGGTTCCTGGTGTGTCCGCTGTGCCGTGCGTGTGATCATTGCTTGTACAGCCCTCTCGCAGTGTCCGGAGCAAGTATGGTGGGTCTGACACACCGGTGTCAATGTGTTCTTTTTTCCATTTCCAGGAGTGTAGATCAAAGCCAAAGCATCCATTAAGACTGATGGTGCAGATTAATTTAGGTTGTGCATCGTGAATTACTTATACAGTAGTTCAAAACCGAATATTGAAGGATAAGAAATAATTTACGGCGTCAGTTTCACATGAAAGTAGTATCTGTGAGTCACTGTATCAAACACATAAACAAGACTGTGATAAGATGATTTTCACATCTCAAATACTGTATTACACCTGCCATTAATAATAGAAAACTTACACCTTACACTTACACCTTACACTTACACCGTAGAGATAGAACCTGCAAACTGATTAAATATTACAGATTGTAATATATATTGTATCCATTGTATCTTCGGAACTATACAGTGGTGTGTGCCTGCGGTACAAATTACGCATTACCTGGAGCATCATCTCGTAACTGACAGGTAGCATATTCCATCCCGGTGAAAGAAGACGAACGAATCACTGTAGACCCTTAGCGATGTCTCCAACATTAGGAAACGTCACCTTAGGCCGAGAAAAATACCTGAGATCAGGGCCTAATGCCCAGCTAAAATCACCGAAGATGTAAATACCGATCGTGAATGCCGGGATTGTAAGTATCAGTATACATTAAATCGACAACAGTCATGGATACCTCCTAATATCGCGACGGACCTCCACAAGTTGTTGGCATTCCCCTGCAGAAACATTGAACCATAGTGCCTCTGAAGCCGTCCGTAATTGCGAAAGTGTTGCTGGAGCAGGATTTTGTGCATGAACTGACCTCCAGAATATGTCCCATAGCTGTTCAATGGGTGGCCAAATCATTCAGTCGAATTGTCCAGAATGTTCTTCAAACCAAGCGCAAACAATTGTGGCCCGATGACACGGCGCATTGTCATTCATAAAAATTATATCGTTGTTTGGGAATATAAAGTCCATGAATGGCTGTAAATGGTCTATAAGTAGCTGAACATAACCATTTCCTGTCAATGATCGGTTCAGTTGGACCAGAGGACTCAGTCCGTTCCATGTAAACACAACCCACACCATTATGGAGCCACCACCAGCTTGCACAGTGCATTGCTGACAGAATGGGTCCATGGCTTCGTGGGGTCTGTGTCACACTCGAACCCTACTATCAGCTCTTACCAACTGTAATTGGGACCCGTCTCAACAGGCCACGGTTTTCCAGTCGTCTAGGGTCCAATCGATACGTTACGAGCACAGGAGAGGCGCTGCAGGCTTTGCCGTGCTTTTAGCAAAGGCACTTTCGTCCGTCGTCTGCCGCCATAACCCATTAACACCACATTTCGCCGCACTGTCCTAACGTACACGTTCGTCGTACATCCCTCATTGATTTCTGCGGTTATTTCACACAGTGTTTCTTGTCTCTACGCAAACGCCGCTTCTCTCGGCGGAAACATTATCACATTAGCCATACGAGGTGCGGCTAGAAAAAAACCGGACTGATGCTGGAAAAAAACATTTATTTACAATTATTTACAATTTCATGTTATCTCCTCAATGTACTCTCCTCCTCGGTCTCTACACCGCTCCATACGAATTTTCCAGTGTTCATAGCAATGCTGCAGATCATTTTCGGTAAGTCCATACATTACTTCCGTCGCTTTTTCTTTTACTGCTTCAACAGTCTCAAATCTAGTTCCTTTCAAAGCTGACTTGACTTTAAGGAAAAGAAAAAAGTCACAGGGGGGCAAATCAGGTGAGTAGGGTGGATGATCTAAGATGGGAATGTTGTGTTTTGCCAAAAACGTCTTCACTGACAACGCACTGTGAGCTGGGGCATTTGCTTGGTGAAGGATCCATGACTTTTTTCTCCACAAATCGTTCCGTTTTCTCCGTACTCGCTCACGTAGGGTAGCCAGGACGCTAATGTAGTAATGCTGATTCACTGTTTGTCCCTCTGGTACCCAATCAATGTGCACAATCCCTTTGATGTAAAAAAAAAACAATAATCATTGCCTTGAATTTCGATTTTGACATTCGTGCTTTTTTTTTGTCGTGGAGAACCAGGAGTTTTCCAATGCATCGATTAGCGTTTAGTTTCGGGATCGTAAGTAAAAAACCACGATTCATCGCAAGTAATAACATTTTGTAAGGAAGTGGGATCACTTTCAATGTTTTCCAGGATGTCAGAACAAATCATTCTTCGCGTTCCTTCTGTTCAATTGTGAGACACTTTGGAACCATTTTTGAACACACTTTGTTCATGTTGAAACTTTCATGAAGAATCTGCCTAACACTTTCCTTGTCAACTCCTGTTAACTCAGACACTGCTCTGATTGTTAAACGGCGATCTTGTCGAACAAGTTTACCGATTTTTTCAATGTTTGCATCAGTTTTTGCTGACAATGGTCTGCCAGTGCGAGTGTCATCACTGGTGTCTTCGCGGCCATCTTTAAATCGTTTAAACCACTCAAACACTTGTGTTCGCGATAAACAATCATCGCCGTACACTTGTTGTAACATTACAAACGTTTCACTTGCAGATTTTCCTAGTTTGAAACAAAATTTGATGTTAACACGCTGTTCTTTCTGTACACTCAACATTTTCCGACGCACCGACAAAACGTCAACTACTTAAAACAGACGCCATGGGCAGACTGAGTGCAGGAGGCAGATGAAACTGGAGCAGTAGGCGGAGCGAGAGTCACGTGACAGGCCACGCGACTTTCAGCCTTATTGCATTTGTTTTATTGTTTCACCAGTACTAGTCCGGTTGTTTTCTAGCCACACCTCGTATGAGTGCAAATGACAACTCCGCCAATGTACTGCTCTTTTGTACCTTGCGTACGCGATACCGCCGGCATCTGCATATGCGTAAATCGCCTGTCCCATGACTTTTGTCACCTCAGTGTAATTACTTGAAATGTATTCGCAGTCGCGAATAAGGACAACCATCAGCGGAATAATGGAATGACGATAACGGAAATGTGTGCCGGACCGAGACTCGAACCCAGATTCCATATTTGCAACTGCGAATACGTTTAAAATGGCTCTGAGCACTATGCGACTTAACTTCTGAGGTCATCAGTCGCCTAGAACTTAGAACTAATTAAACCTAACCAACCTAAGGACATCACACACATCCATGCCCGAGGCAGGATTAGAACCTGCGACCGTAGCGGTCGCTCGGCTCCAGACTGTAGCGCCCAGAACCGCACGGCCACTCCGGCCGGCCACGAATACGTTTAATGTATTTCATAAGGTCTGTAGACACTTCAGTGCTTGCTCCTTCGAACATGCCTGTATGTTCTAAGGATCATAGCATCGTAATTCGGAATAACACAGGCACTGCAATACCGTATGAATGTAACTAACAAGGGAACATCCCCATCGCACCCCCCTCAGATTTAGTTATAAGTTGGCACAATGGATAGGCCTTGAAAAACTGAACACAGATCAATCGAGAAAACAGGAAGAAGTTGTGTGGAACTATGAAAAAATAAGCAAAATATACAAACTGGGTCGTCCATGCGTAAGATAGGCAATATTAAGGGGAATGTGAGGTGAGGAGCGCCGTGGTCCCATGGTTAGCGTGAACAGCTGCGGAATGAGAGGTCCTTGGTTCAAATCTGCCCTCCACTGAAAATTTTGCTTTCTTTATTTTCGCAAAGTTATGATCTGTCCGTTCGTTCATTGACGTCTCTGTTCACTGTAATAAGTTTAGTGTCTGTGTTTTGTGACCGCACCGCAAAACCGTGTGATTAGTTGACGAAAGGACGTGCCTCTCCAATGGGAACCGAAAACATTTGATCGCAAGGTCATAGCTCAACCGATTCCGCCACAGGAAAACACGTCTGATATTTTGTATACGACACTGGTGACAGCATGTGCGTCACATGACAGGAATATGATGTCGACCCACCTAACTAGTACACTTGGCGAATGGGTTAAAAGTTTCTTCTACCTTGTCCGATTTAGGTTTTCTTGTGGATGTAATAATCACTCCAAAAAAAGTGATGAAAACATAAGAGTTTTTCACATAAACTGAAAATAAAAAGTTAAAATTTTCGTTCAAGGGAAGATTTGAATTAAGGACCTCTCGTTCCACAGCTGTTCACCCTAACCACGGGACCACGGAGCTCCTCACCTTACATTGCCCTTAACATTGCCTATCTTACCCATGGACGACCCAGTTTGTATGTTTTGCTTATTTTTTCATAGTTCCACACAACTTCTTCCTGTTTTCTCGATCGATCTGTGTTCAGTTTTTCAAGGCCTATCCACTGTGCCAACTTATAACTAAATCTGAGGGGGGTGCGATGGGGATGTTCCCTTGTAAGTAGTAATTTTTTGCTTCACTCCAAAAGTGTAATAGGTGAAGTACTTTGTGCTTAAACGTGTCATGTAGATTGTGGATAGACTACGACTACGTGCACAGAGCGTGAGAAGTCTTCACAGCACACTACAGGATCGTAGCCTACGTCACCGTTACCTAACCTCCACTGAATTACGCTGGTAACCTGTAGATCACACGCGGTAGTACGGAAAGCTCCTCTTGCGACAGAGCGTACAGGGAACTTCGCGTATGGAGAATTCTGACCAACAGAAATGTAGCCATTTCATTACTTAAGAGTCAAGAGAACAGGAAATAACGGTTGCGAATTATTTGAGGCTCGCCTAGCGTCTTTTTTAGTTTTCAACTACCGCACACAACACTGTTTTTAAAACAGGCACTGCTTCCCTGTTGGCAACACTTTAATTCGTATTATACACTTTGAGTTACAGGGGTGCGGTGAAGTAACACCAGCAGCAGCGCAACGCCTGCTCAGTCTCGTCTCCACGTAGCGCGAACAAATGGTGCCAACATTAGCGACTTGCGGCGAATTTACTTTCCATCTAAAGTAAATGCCATCAGGCTCGATGCGCCGTGCAAGACAACTTTCCTGCCGTTGCGTCAGCAGGAGGAACCGGGTCCTTGCTACACCTATGCCCACAACGACATGTTGGGAAGAGACTCGCAATTTCGTCTCGAAAGTACGCTTCATTTCTAACAGCCCCATTTAGCAGCTGTACTTTTAAGAATTTCAATTTCTCCGCATCATTCCCATCAGTTCTTTTTCTCTGAGACAGTTTTTCCTCTCCAGTCGGACCGAGCGAAGTGTCGCAGCGGCTTGAGGCAGCGCGTTCATGAGCAGGAGAGCACAATTCCAATCCTCAGCTAACCATCCAGATTTAAGTTTCCGGTGGGTTCTCTAGATGACTTCAGGCGCATTCCGGGGTGGAGACTTAGAATGGTCCAACGGATATAGTGTTACTGTCCGAAGTGAACGAAATTTTAACCTTTCTTCCTACCAGACACCAATATTTGCCTCATAACAGATAACACTACGTATAGCTGAAATTAGTTGTGACGAGCTGAAATTTAGGAGGAAAAAAGAAACGAGTAGATTAATTAGTCGCATCAGGCTCCATTTGCTGCGCATTGTAAGTATAAAATTTTGTGAACGTTTAATTTTAATTCTTTATAACGGGATTAACAGCAGATGAAGTACATTGCAGAAGTAATGTTTATTTAACTTATCGCATCGTTAAAATTTATGCGACTGTAACATTATCCATTTACGTGCATGAGAGGTTCATACGAAGAACAAAGTTGAAACTTTAGCCACAGAAGTTGGGAAAAGACACGAATACAGCAGTATAAATCCCCTAAGAAACAAATAAAAGGATAAAGACAAAGATTAAAGATAAAGATAAAGTGAAATAGCTCCAGGAAAAACGTGAAGAAAATAAAAAAGAAATGGCTGTCGGTAGGTCACTTCAGCGTAGAGGAAACTCAAACTTCGGTGAAATTAAAAGCAAAGGTGTTCAAAAATTTTCAAATGTGTGTGAATTCCCACGGGACCAAACTGTTTAGGTCATCGGTCCCTAGACTTACACACTACTTAAACTAACTTATGCTAAGAACAACACACACACCCATGCCCGAGGGAGGACTCGAACCTCCGGCGGGAGGGGCCGCGCAGTCCGTGACTTGGCGCCTCAAACCACGCGGCTACTCCGCGCGGCAGCAAAGGTGTCACCATTAAGAGTGCAAGAGCAATTCCACTGTTAAACACAGAGGACAGGTGGAAAGAACACACTGAAGGCCTCCTTGAGGGACAGGAACTGTATGATGACGTTATACAGAAAGAAATGGGAGTTGATACAAAAAACATAGGTGAACCAGTGACGGGGTCAGTGTTTAACAGAGCTTTGGAATACTTAAGATCCAATTAGGCGGAAGGGATGTATAACATTCCTTCGGAATTATGAAAACACTGGGAGTACTGCAACGAAATGAGTAATTTGGCGTGTAGAATCTATAAGATTGGACACATACCATCATATTTTTGGAAAAATACCATCGACACAATCCCGAAGGTAGCAAACGCATAGGAGTTCGAGAACTATGGCACAATCAGCTTTCCGGCTTATGCGTTCAAGTTGATGGCAAGATTAACATACAGAACAATGGAAAAGGAAACTGAGGATATGTGAGATGACGATCAGTTCGGTTTTAGAAAAGAAAATCCACCAGAGAGACAATTCTGACGTTGCGCTTGATAATGGAAGCAAGACATCAGAAAAATCAAGACTTTTTCATGGGATTTTTCGATGTAGCAGCAGAGTTAGATAATGTAAAATGGTACAAGTTACTCGAAATTATCAGAAAATAGGGTTAAGCTAGAGGAAAAGCCGGATGATATAAAATATGTACAAAAACCAAGAGGGGTAATAAGAATGGAAGTCCAAGAAGGAAGTTCTCGGATTGAAAAGGGTGTAAGACAAGGATGCAGTCTTTCCCTCCAACTGTTTGATCTATAAATGGAAGATGACGGAAGTAATAAAGGGTTCAGTAGTAGGATTAAACTTGAGGGTGAAATGACATCAAACATCAGATTCGCTGATTACACTGCTCTCAACAGTGAAAGTGAAGAACAATTACAAGACTTGTTGAACAGAATGATGAGGCTAGTGAGTAAAGAATATGGGTTGAGCGTAAACCGAAATATGACGTAAGTAGCGAGGGCATTCGTGACCCATCGATGTCCACTAGTATCAAACATCGGCATTAATCTGAGAAACAAAATATCTGAGAATGTAAGTTTGGAGCACAGCGCTGTATGGAAGTGAAACATAAACTATGGGAAACTTTGGTGCTACAGAATAATGTTGCAAATTAGGTGGACTGATAGGGTAAGAAATGAGGAGCTTCTCCACAGAATCGGCGAAGAAAATACCATAGGATGAAGGGACAGGATGATAGGACATATGTAACACCAGGGAGTAACTTGCATGGTACTAGAGGGAGCTGTAGAGGCTAAAACTGTAAAGGAAGACAGAGATTGGAATCATCCAACAAATAATCGAGGAGAAATGAAAAAGTTGGCACAGGAGACGAATTCGTAGCGGGCCGCATCACTCTATGCGGAGTTTTTTTGGGGATAGAATGAGTAAGATAGGAACAACAAGTAACGCACCCATTACTGAAAAAAGGTTTCTTACAATGCTATTAATTTTTTAAAAGATTGGATGATTCCGTACAAAGTAAAAATCGAATCGGCATCTGATTTCAGCTGAATTTCCGAACTTTTAATAAGACTTACTTACGTCATTACCATCATCAACCATTAGAAATCAACTGCAGGCTAATGACCCCCCCTCCCAGCCCCGTCATCCTCTAGCCTTTCCTACATATTATGATCAGTCAGCGTGGTGTATCCATGTTGCTTCTGCATATTTGCTAACGTCACTGGTCTCTTTGCCATTCGATAATCGCTTTAGTATGAGTGGTGGAACTTGAATATGGCAACAATTTACTTAAAACTTAAAAAAGTAGGTTCATGTTTCAAAGCTTTACTGTACATCAGAGTAACGACCAGCACTGTGTATAACCCGTTGCCAGCGATGGGGAAGTCGTAGGATAATCTTAGGAGCGCCAGTTGTGTTTATAGTTCGACTGGAGCGGTCTATTCCCCGACGAATCTCTGTAACAGTTCTGAAGTGAATGCTATGAAGTGCTTCCTTCATCTTAGGAAAGAGCTGAAGTCACAAGGGATTAAGTTCTGGGAAAATCATGAGGGCGCAACACTTTCCAGCCTCTACATCTACATACATACACTGCAAGCAACCGTATGGTGCATGAAGGATGCCCATTACTGTGTTGTCCACACACGAATCTGTGCGATGGTCAAACAACTGTATGAAACTTCCTGGCAGATTAAAACTGTGTGCCGGACCGAGACTCGAACTCGGGACCTTTGCCTTTCGCGGGCAAGTAAAGGAGCTACCCAAGCACGACTCACGCCCCGTCCTCACAGCTTTACTTCTGACAGTATCTCGTCTCCTACCTTCCAAACTTGGAAGGTCTGCCGGTCTTCGACGTCAATATCACAGTTCTCAGTGTTAAAACCATTCTCTGCACGTTCTTTCACTAACTGGTGCCTCACCATAGGTCCTACCAGCATTTTATGAGCTTCAGCCGCAGATCTCTTCATGTTAAAGCAGAAATTTAAAACTCGCAGCAATTGATGAGAATTGGACTCGTAAGTTGCTGTATTCAATCGAGGATAACTTTATGATGCAATCACAAATCGACTAATATTTTGATGGCTTTATGTTTACAAATGCCTAAGCTTATTGCATGACATCTACCACTTACCACTTGCACCGCAACTTGCCGCTACTGTCAGCTATTGCAAACGGAGCTGTAGACCTAATAAACTTCCAACCCTCACTTTCTCTTATCTCTTAAAATCCAGCAAAGAATTTGCTTTCTCCAGGTACCATTCATTCGTCTGGCTGTGTGTTCCACCCACCTCCAGGTACGCAAGTCTCTTCTGCTCGCTAAGTATCCTCGGTTTGTAAATGGATTTCATTAAATGCCTGCGTCCCATTTCGATAACTCAGAACTGATGATACACTTTGATTTCAAACTTACCATTTCGGAGAGGTTAGTACATCTGGGAACAATGTTTAGCTTACCCACTGCACTTATCTTTAGTCCTCTGGGCATTCCTTTTTTTTCTCCATCTTTGGACTGTTAAATCCTTTCACTCGTTGATGACTTTTTTTATGCACTACAGGCAGACAGCGCAACGTCACCTGCCGCATATGTGCCAATAATGCATTTTCGTTCGTAGTCTTTGCAGTTTAATGATCTGAAATGACAATCCATGGCTGCTGAAAATAGTTTCAGTGATATGGAAACTCCCTGCCGGATTCCTCTTTCAGTTGTAAGTTATTGCCTGTGCTTATGAAGCCTAACGACAACTTTGGCATTGGCGTACTTTTAAGTATACTAACTTAGGGTGAATTTATATATTGTTTCTCAGTGGCTGTTGGTACATAACCCGTAAATTTCAGATTCATTAAAGAGTCGAACGCCAGTGTAAAAAGAGCTTCAAGCGTCTGATTGCTTTACAAATGTGTCATTGTTTTAAATATTTGCCTTTAAGCATGTAAGCGGAACAACATTTATAAAAGGTTTGATATTATGCTTAAAGTTTGTTCCAAGTCCCTAAGTGCTCTCATTATGAAACACTGAATGAATATAAACTAGGTAATTTGCTCTCCATTTTAAGCGAAAGCTAGTTTCGCAAGCTTCTCTCTGTTTATGACGCCATATATCCTGAACTATGTGTCATAGAATGATAATTTTGCGGGTGTATTAAGTGATATATTTAGATACTGTCTGCAAAGTGTGTTTCGAATAGAGTTAGTACTAAAGAAGTAATAAATTAAAACGTCGTGCCTGCTGCTGAAGTTATTCTGAGTGAAAAGCAAAAATGCAGTGAGCGATAGACTTTTTTTCTTTCTTCATTATGTGGGGAACATCAGCGAGAAAAATTTTCCCAAAGGATTGACATTATTCGTAATCTTTGTTGGAGGTAGCTAACTGTTATCATTCTCTAATACTGTGTGAGTGAAGTGTATGTATTTGTGCGTCGTCAGTTACGCTGCCTTAAGACAAAACATACATCGTCTAACTGTAATACTTGTCTTATTACGTTAAACTTCTAACTTAGATAATACTTCTTGACGATTAGACTTTGGCACCATTTTAAATTTTTAAGTTCGGTCAATAATTACGCGCATACTGAAAATCAAATTTTTGCTGGTCAAACGCTTGAACTGGTGGTGGGTTCCGGATTTCGGGATGTTTTCGTAATGTAGATATGTTGAAAGATAGTCTAAGGTTTCTTAACACCTGGGAATCTCGGACAAAGTGGTAGTTTGTATTCATTGCTCCGTTTTATATTTTCGTTCACAGCTAGCAAACGGTACAGTGTGCAATACCTCCTCGTAAAATCAGCTTTTTGTTCTGTTTGATTTAAAATTAATATTTTTTCTGTGTCTTTCGTGATAAGTTTCGTGAATATTTTGCACATTACGAAGTAGCTCTTGCTTTTCAAGTATTTATTGTATTACTGTTGTTTCAGCTTTACTCATTCCTATTGAAAAACTATCACCCTCCGGCGACTTTTCCCTGCTTCATATCTCGAATCTTATTAAACACCGCATCTAGCTTCAATCTGGGGCTGTCATTATTTTGATTATTTACTACGTATCTTTTCAATTCATCTCTTTGAACTTGCTTTTATATAAATCTTCGAATGTTCGCTCAATTTCATCTTTGTTGTGAGTTACGGTGCCTTCATTTCGTTCTGCTCGGGTACAGGCAATTATACGGAATACTGATAATTACTTACCTTATGCATTTACAAACCAATATGATAGGGGAATTAAGCTGCAAACATCCTGTGCTGTGCACCATTCTCTCGTATCAGAGATACATTACTGGTGAGCTGTTGTGTAATTCAGCTAGCGAAGGTTATGGTGAGTGATATAATCTTTCACCGATTATTAAAAGAAGCAGCCATCAACCATAAAATTTATTTCAGTGTCTGCTACTGGCGTAGTTTTCTCTGGGCGGTCTTTGACACGACAGTCGACTTATCGATTTATTTAGAGGGAGAAGTGACCGTTACGTTTAGGATGTAACTCCAAACCTTGCAGATTTACCATCTACTACCTAACAAATTCGGCATTGCCCAGACATTCATTTTGCCAATTTTCTATTAGAAAGGAAAACAAAAAAATGAACTGTGTTTGCAGTGTAATATCCCGGGCAGTTTCTGTACGCTGAGCGCAGCTACTTCGCGTGTCTAAAGTGCGAGTTTATAAACGTCTCTATGACAACGCCTCTCGATAGCTCTTTAGGCAGCGATTGTTTCCGACTGCAACTGTTTGCGCTTCGCCGTTGAAAGCTATCAAAAGCGTTGCCGGATGTCAGGAACTTCCTAAAGTTGACTTGACTGTAGGAGTGTCTTTGTCGTAAAGAATAAACGTATTAAAACGTCATGCACGATGAGGCATTTTTTTTTTTTACGAATCCAGTGTTTATGACATCAAATCTCTTGAACAATGTGTCGTAGAAAGATGTATCTGCCTAGGTACAGTCAGCAGGATATGCGGATACTGTCTGAAAAATGTGTTGCTAGTAGATTTAGGAGCAAAGAAGTGATAACTTTAAACCTCATGCATAATGCTACAGTTTCTCATGCGTCTTAATATTCCTGACATCGTATCTTCTGAAATATGTGTGGTACCGTGATATAATTTTGTAGGAGCATTTAGCGGCATATGTGCAGACTGTTTGCGAAATTTCTTGCGAATAGAGTTAGTAGCACAGAAATAATAAAACGTCATGCATGATGCGGCAGTTTCTCACGCATCTGATTGTCATATCTCCTGAACTATGATACACAGATGTTTTTTACCCCGATAGTGATTGTTACCTGACACTTAGGGGATATGTATACCAAGTTTGGTTGAAATTGGTCCAGTGGCTTCGGAGGAGATGTGGAACATACACGCAAACACTAACATCCATCCATTTTTGTACAGTATGTATTGATTAATCAGCCCATACAGACGCAGGAAATGGTGACGAAAGCGTTTCTCTTTTGCTGTCGTGTGGTGCTGAAGAGAAAGATAATCGCACTCTACGTTCACAACAGTCCGTTGCTCTAAATATCCTGGCCACGCTATTAGATCCTTAGGTAGGCGTATCACTAGCATTTGTGCAGTGTAAGTAGTTTACGTCACTATTATTCGGCGGTCACTGTTGGAAACAGAGTATTGTTCATTTCTGATCAGCAGACTGCTACCGGATGGATTACATTCTAAATCTCAGCACAGTCTTTGGTACTGAAGGAGTAAAATGCTGTTGATGTTGAATTGTGCGCTGCAGAATGAAGTTGTTAAGTTTGGGTGCAGATTCCGGGTTGAGGAACTTAAATGCCGCTCCTGAATTCACCTTCTGTCTTTTAATATCTTCATCATCAGAAACATAAAACGATTTTTTATTCACAGTTACGCCACCGGTTGTTGTTGTGGTCTTCAGTCCAGAGACTGGTTTGATGCAGCTCTCCTTGCTACTCTGTCCCGTGCAAGCTTCTTCATCTCCCAATACCTACTGCAACATATATCCTTCTGAATCTGCTTAGTATATTCATCTCTTGGTCTCCCTCTACGAATTTTACTCTCCACGCTGCCCTCCAATACTAAGTTGGTCATCCCTTGATGCCTCAGAACATGTCCTACCAACCGATCCCTTCTTCTAGTCAAGTTGCGCGACAAATTTCTCTTCTCCCCAGTTCTATTCAGTGCCTCCTCATTAGTTATGTGATCTACTTATATAATCTTCACCAGTCTTCCGTAGCACCACGTTTCGAAAGCTTCTATTCTCTTCTTGTCTAGACTATTTATCGTCCATGTTTCACTTCCATACATGGCTACACTCCATACAGATACTTTCAGAAACAACTTCCTGACACTTAACTCTATCCTCGATGTTAACAAATTACGCTTCAGAAAAAATACTATTGACACGTTGTGAAGAGGAACGCCAACATACTTCCTTGCGTCCAAGAAGTGATGAAACATTTCGTCTTGGGGGCTAATACCTCGGATATACAGGGTGGTCCATTGATCGTGACTAGGCCAAATATCTCACGAAATAAGCGTTAAACGAAAAAACTTGAAAGAACAAAACTTGTCTAACTTGGAAGGGGGAAACCAGATAGCGCTATGGTTGACCCGCCATAGGTCAAACGGATATCAACTGCGTTTTTTTTAAAATAGGAACCCCCATTTTTTTATTACATATTCGTATAGTACGTAAAGAAATATGAATGTTTTAGTTGGACCACTTTTTTCGCTTTGTGATAGATGGCGCTGTGATAGTCACAAACATATGGCTCACACTTTTAGACGAACAGTTGGTAACAGGTAAGTTTTTTAAATTAAAATACAGAATGTAGTACGTTTGAACATTTTATTTCAGTTGTTCCAATGTGATACATGTACCTTTGTGAACTTATCATTTCTGAGAACGCATGCTGTTACAGCGTGATTACCTGTAAATACCACATTAATGCAATATATGCTCAAAATGATGTCCGTCAACCTCAATGCATATGGCAGTACGTGTAACGACATTCCTCTCAACACCGAGTAGTTCACCTTCCGTAATGTTCGCACATGCATTGACAATGCGCTGACGCATGTTGTCAGGCGTTGTCGGTGGATCACGATAGCAAATATCCTTCAACTTTCCCCACAGAAAGAAATCCGGGGACGTCAGATCCGGTGAACGTGCTGGCCATGGTATGGTGCTTCGACGACCAATCCACCTGTCATGAAATATGCTATTCAGTACCGCTTCAACCACCCGCGAGCTATGTGCCGGACATCCATCATGTTGGAAGTACATCGCCATTCTGCCATGCAGTGAAACATCTTGTAGTAACATCGGTAGAACATTACGTAGGAAATCAACATACATTGCACCATTTAGATTGCCATCGATAAAATGTGGGACAATTATCCTTCCTCCCATAATGCTGCACCATAAATTAATTCGCCAAGGTCGCTGATGTTCCACTTGTCGCAGCCATCGTGGTTTTTCCGTTGCCCAGTAGTGCATATTATGCTGGTTTGCGTTACAGCTGTTGGTGAATGACGCTTCGTCGCTAAATAGAACGCTGTGCCCAGTGGCAGAACTGTAGACGACGTTCAAAGTCGCCGCCATGCAATTCCTGGTGCATAGAAATTTGGTACGGGTGCAGTCGATGTCGATGTGCGCTCAGCGAAAATTATATTACTGAAACTCAATACCAAAGCCCATTATAACAGTTGCATGATATGAACTGCAATGTTTGACTTGGAATATCCACAAAAAATAAATTATTCCTCTACTTGAAAGAAAGTAACTGATGAAATTACCAATACTGTTCACTGAAAATTTATCTGCTTTCTAGCCGTACACCAGACAGTCGCGACTATACACTATTTGTTCAAGAATGCAAGGTGAAATCTGCCCTGAAATAAGAGTGACTTACTTCTTGCTCAGCATGCTGTTTTTATGTCTGGAGTACTGACGTTCTCGAAAGCAAATACAAATCAGCAGATGCAGGAGCCAAAGATAAATAATGTACACAAACATTTTTTGCTTGTTAAAAACATTCTGTTGTTGCGTGTGCCGAAGCTGCAGTGCACACACGACAGAATATTTAACACTTTATTATGGATTATGGAGGTGGGTTTTACATTAAAGAAAATCGTTTTTGAGGAATCAAACCGCGATTATTGACAAAAAACAGTACAACATAAAAAGACACTAACATCTACAAAATTCTCTCATTACAAAGAAACTACGAACATATCTTTAAAATTCCTCTAAAATATTCTCCATCAATATGAAGAACAAAAACGTACTATAAATGAGTTTTCATCTCCATAATAAAGTATTTCATGTAGCTTCTCCCAGATTCACAGAAAACAGATCTCATTCTCTGAAAAAGTCAACTGCACGCTGCTGTGCATCAAATAACAATGCCCCAGCGCTGACTAGCAAGTCAGCCATAGATAAAACTAAATATATTCTCAAAGATTTTATTCACTATTCATACTGTGTGCACATTAATCTTTGTCCCAGTACAGTAAAGGTGAATTGCACTATATGATCAAAAGTATCCGGACACTCCCAAAAACATACGTTTCTCATATTAGGTGCATTGCGCTGCTACCTACTGCCAGGTACTCCATATCAACGACCTCAGTAGTCATTAGACATCGTGAGAGAGCAAATGGGGCGCTCCGCGGAATTCTTGGACTTCGAACGTGGTCAGGTGATTGGGTGTCACTCGTGTCATACGTCTGTACGCGAGATTTCTACACTCCTAAACATCCCTAGGTCCACTTATTTCGATGTGATAGTGAAGTGGAAACGTGAAGGGACACGTACAACACAGAAACGTACAAGCCTACCTCGTTTGTTGACTGACAGATACCGCCGAGAGTTGAAGAGGGTCGTAATGTGTAATAGGCAGACATCTATCCAGACCATCACACAGGAATTCCAAACTGCATCAGGAACCCCTGTAAGTACTATGACAGTTAGGCGGGAGGTGAGAGAACTTGGATTTCATGGTCGAGCAGCTGCTCACAGGCCACACATCACGCCGCTAAATGCCAAACGGCGCCTCGCTCGGTATAACGAGCGCAAACATTGGACGATTGAACAGTGTGGAGTGACGAATCACGGTACACAATGTGGCGATCCGATGGCAGGGTGTGGGTATGGCGAATTCCCGGTGAACGTCATCTGCCAGCGAGAGTAGTGCCAACAGTAAAATTCGGAGGCGGTGGTGTTATGGTGTGGTCATGTTTTTCATAGGGGGGGCTTGCACCCCTTGTTGTTATGAGTCGCACTATCACAGCACATGCGTAGATTGACGTTTTAAGCACCTTCTTCCTTCCCACTGTTGAAGAGCAATTCGGGGATAGCGATTGCATCTTTCAACTCTGGCGGAGTGGTTACACGACAATAACATCCCTGTAATGGACTGGTCTGCACGGAGTCCTGACCTGTATTCTATAGAACGCCCTTGGGATGTTTTGGAACGCCGACTTCGTGCCAGGCCTAACCGACCGACATCGATACCTCTCGTCAGTGCAGCAATCCGTGAAGAATGGGCTGCCATTTCCCAAGAGACCTCTCAGCACCTGACTGAACGTGTGCCTGCGGGAGTGGAAGCGGTCTTCAGGGCTAAGGGTGGGCCAACACCATATTGAATTGCAGCATTACCAATGGACGGCGCCACGAACTTGAAAATTGTTTTCAGCCAGGTGTCCGGATACTTTCGATCACGTAGTGTATTAACAGTAGCAGAATACATATGAGAACTTTACAAATCTCAGAGAGCTCCCAGTGTTGGCGACAAAGGTTTGTTTGTACAGTAGAATTTTATGATACGGTGCTTTGTCATGTAGGAGAAGTTTCGTGAATAAAGCATCCGTCAACTTACTAGTAACATGCAAACGTCGAAGAGCACAGAGGTTACAGCACTGTTGGAGCAACAGTAACACCCCAATCATAACGCGAGAAAGGTAGGGCACAACTGAATTTAACGGTAGACTTCGGTAGTATGAATTATGTTTTATTGCTTACAGCGAGATTGGCAGTAGTCAAAAGATACAAGTGGTTGCTCTGTACCGAATAGGATGTTTACTTCCATTTAATATTTAATATTCATTTCTAGCCGTTAGTTTCTTATCTCAAAGCACTCAGTTCTTAACGGAGCAAATTCTTCAGACGAATATGTACCTTCGGCCGTATTCCAAATGAGTGTCAAGCGACCATTACTGTTCACAATATACGAGTATGCAGGGTGACTGTGTGTTATGGGAACAAACTGCAGAAAATATCCCTGAACGCATAAGGAGCAGAAATGTTCAAATGGACTTATGGTTGGAAATGGGTTCCAAGGGGGTAGACCCATTTGAAGGTGAAGATTTGAAGGTGAAGAAAAATATATGTTACGTTGTAAGTTTTAATTATTGAAAGCACACATGAGAACACACAGGAAGTGGGAATGTTCTAAAACACTGCGCACTCAAGTGGACAGTTACCTCGAGCACCATACACAGTCGCCACATTACTCTTCGTACCAGAATAGACTCGTCTTCCATTAGGGCAGGCAGGGTCACCCGCAGGAAGCGCAGATATGCCTCGCCTTTGAGGCGTTGTGGAAGGATGACTGGTTCCACGAGGCGGTCGCCTGTAATCCCCACCAGCCGGCCGGTGTGGCCGAGCGGTTCTAAGCGCTACAGTCTGGAACCGCGGGACCGCTACGGTCGCAGGTTCGAATCCTGCCTCGGGCATGGATGTGTGTGATGTCCTTAGGTTAGTTAGGTTTAAGTAGTTCCAAGTTCTAGGGGACTGATGACCTCAGATGTTGAGTCCCATAGTGCTCAGAGCCATTTTAACCATTTGAACCAATCCCCACCCATGCATTGGGGCTGAATCGTTGCTGATGGTTCAGTGTCACAGTACTATGAGGATTCTCCGTAGCCCACAGTAGAAATTGTGAAAGTTGACGATGCCGCCTCTCGCAAGGGTAGCCTCATTTGTGAATAATATATTTCATTGAAATCTGAGCACCATGCTGACGTTGTAAGATGATCATGCCATTTTGATTTAGTACGTCATCGCTGTGCACGTCAGAGAGACAGCAAGTTACGTTACTGTTAAACAATCTTTGGTCTTGTCGTGTCACAGTCATTGCCTCTGCGCAGTCTGATACATTATTAAGTGAAAAGTGATGGGTGTGAACTTACTCAGTAGTGCTGCGTTGACTTGTGATGGTATCCGTTAGATGAAGGAAGATTTACTGTAAGGGACAGCAAAGATGAATACGATGTATATATTGAAAGGTGAAAAGAATATAAATTTTGAATTTTTTTTTTACTAGCGTTACTAGCATCACGCAAGTAGTTTGTAGGAATGATTATTGTCAGCTAGTTAACTTCGTTCACTTGCTCAGAGCTGAGAGAAAGATCACCTCCACTTCCCTGAGTCATGCATTAACGTATTAACTGATTAAGCTGTTTGGGTTTTATAGATATGCTCTGTTAGCACTAACCTTTTTAAATCTTTGTTCACATTGTTAAATATAGTACTGTTCAGACCAATATTATGTGTGTAGATCATTCTGTCTTTTTGAATACATACTTCATTCTAAAATCGTTGTCTTGAAATATCATTTGTAGGAACAATTACTCTCGCCATCCCACTCTTTCTCATTACGCATTATCACATGCAACAGTTTGTATATTTATTTAGAAACCTTGTCTAGCTTAGCCGCTGCCTGCTTGCTGTTTGCTTTGGTGCTTTCGAGAAATTTGCAACAATGTTTTCAAGACGCGGGGTAAGTGGAAATTTTGATTAGGGCCAGATAACTGTTTTACTTCAGTTGCCCATTTAAGATAAAGACAATCTGCATTCAGCTCAGTCACAGTTCAAATTAGGTTCTGTTTAGTCAAAGATCAGCATACGTGTTTGAGTTGGATAACATTTTGTGGGTGCATAGTTTTGGTAACACGTAGATTTTATAGAGTGGGAGGTAAATTTGGGCTAAATTTCATACAGAAAGAAGTTTAGTGGGGACGTTACAACCTTCGCCACGAACCAGCGACAAAACCGTCCCCACTGAGGCAAGTTCGTAGGTAGTAAGGCCTGCATGCATTGCTGGTGATATGCATAGTGGCACTTGTGGGGAACGTTCCACACAGTCATCTGGCTTACACCATGGTGGCGGTCCGCCTGCGTGGTGCTGATACCAGAGTCGCGGTAAAAGATTTAACTCCACATTCAAGTGGATGTACTGCTTTGGAACGCATTTCTGGCCCCATGCCCACGTGACCTTTTTCGCTCCTCATCCTCTCAGAGATTGTGTCTTGCTATTGGACCCCATCTAGCAAAATCACCATTTATAAACGAGCAACTAAATAATGTCTGAAGCTCCAGTCTGTGGATGATGCTGTAACGCCGGAGATGCTTATCCTCATATTTCCATCTATTGTACTATAAATTTTTTTCCTTGTTTTGTTACCTGAAGATATGACATTTCTGTGTCTTTATATATTGTAATTGGTTTACTATTTGTATGTATGCATTTATGTCAATGTATAATTGGTTTGTTTTGTAAATATTATTTGTATTTTTACGCTGGGTCTGGCCTAGGGAAAACTATGCTATCGAACGATTACATCGATAGGTCATGTGGAGAACCAAAGTGTTTAGGATCTTTGGTAGTGTGAACTCTGCCGCGTGGAGCGCGGGCAGAGCCGAGTTTGGCTGGAGTAGGGCGGTGGAGCAGGTGTGTTGAGAGACGCTCCCGCGAGTTGCCCCGCTTTCTGACACGGTGTCGCGGACGGGAAGCATTAGCTGGCTCACATCAAGAGCCCGTTTCGTCTGGTGACCGTGTCGAGAAGAAGGCGCGCCAACATCCAGCTTCTGCAACAGTGACGGCCAACAATGAGTGACTGTCGCCACCTCCTCGATCGACGACTTTAAACCTTCAATCAACCAACAAGGAAGCCTGGAAGCACGTAATGTTTTAGAACTGTATGGCAGACCTCAGCTTTTCAAACTGTTTAATTTGTCTAACAAAATTACAGCAACGTACCATGAACCTTTGTTGCTCATTGTCCCAATTGCATTACCAAGCAGGGTCCATTCCTTTTCCGGAATGAACCCGAGTTTCGTTGAAATTCAAACGCCAGCATTAAAGTAATATCATTCCATTTCACTGCTTTAATTTCAAAGTTCAGTTAAAGTATTCATAGCTGGCTACAATATTTAGATTACACAAGCAAAAATTAAGAGTGCGAGTTTTGTTACCATATTTTAGCTTACCTGTGACTGCAGCTCAGCTTGGTACGTACTAAATTTTACTATTGTTAATTGTTCAGAATCATTTAATTCAGGTTCAAAGTTAAATCTCTTATTTCTAAATTGCGTAGATTCAAATAGCTTTTGAAATGAAGACTAACCTTATTTTACTGAATTTCGTACTGCTTCAGAAACAAAGCTCACTATTAATTTCAGTCACTACAGTAACTTTCAGCTTTCCAGTTTTATTAATTCTTTTGCTAAATTAAGTCAGAGTGTAGCGAAATTTTTATTCCTTCTGACAAACATTCAGTTTTCACACAACACGTGTCAACCTTCAGTTGCCACGCTTTTAGTGCTAATTATATGTGCAATAACCTTTCTTTTTCAGTTATTATAGTAGTTGCCCATAGGACTGGCGACCGTAATTTTCCCCAAATCTCAAATATCTAATTAACGCAAGTTAACTGTTAATGTAACGCCCGCACATTTACTTTCTTTATTAACTGTACCCCTTTTCAAAATTAATTTCCACCAGTTTCATTTGCATTTTTCCTTTCATTTAGATGTAACCCTTTCCTCCACCTTTACCGACAGATTGACTTCGGTGACGATTGCTTTTCCCAAATTTCCATTAGGTACACGCGGTTTAAGTTTTCACTGTCATTAAGGTCGATAAGTGAGGGGGAGGTTACAATGCTGTTATACACATGGTGTACTATTATGGGTACAAACGAAAGGGGCGAGCACAGACCAAAGAAACAAGCATATAACAAACACAGTCTTCAAACTAGAGGTTCCCATGAAGTGACATGTGGACAAGTATAATCATGTCAATATTAGGACACTTTTAATGTCTAAGGCTACTCGACTGTTTGGATGCTGTTCCTCATGGTGAAAGAATGCGTATGCCGTACGTCCAAGATGGTAGACTGGCTCTCTTTCATGTGATAGCTTCAGAATATTTATCACGAATCTTTGATCGCAAGAGTGTCTGTCGTGGCTTGCCAGTACCACGGCTTCCAAGGTGCCCCGACTTGAAATTGTTGGATGTTTTGTCTGGAGATATTTAAAAGCTTTAGTGTGTTCCAACACTACTAATGTGCCGATACTCTCCTGGAATGCACTGAAGATGGTTGTCAATGCATTCGGAGCAAGCCTGGGATTTTTGAATACGTACAAGCATCGATGAGGAGACGTGCTGAAGTCTGCCTTCACATGAACGCTGGTCATGCGGACCACTTGTTCTAATGTTTTTATCCTAAACTGGATATCTGTAGTTTGGATCCCCGGGGGCTCTGTTATATGGTGATCATGTTCTCAGTCGAGAGTACATCGTATCGGAGGAACCATTGGTGTCAGAACATATGTTTATTATGATTACACGTTTGTTTCATTGTCCTCTATTCACCTCTTTATTTTGCACCTACAATAGTCAAATACCCTGTGCAGAGAAGACGCATAGTCACAAAATTACAGCGAAATGCAGGAAGCTTGGTGCACAGATTGGGATGTGACCACCAACAGAAACAAATAGAACGTACTGTTCATAAATAAGCGAAGAGACCCAATATTTTATGAATACACAATATCTGGAACCGTGCGTACAGAGTCAAAGTGGAACGACCATACGAAACTAGCTATAGGAAAACCAGGTGCCAGAATTAGATAAATTGGAAGAATCCTTGAAAGTGTAGACCACCCACGAAACGAGTGGCTTACAAAACCCTCGTTCGACTGGTAACTAATGGTCCTAAGTTTGGAATCCTTACAAGTGAGGATTGACAGAGGAACTAGAGGAGATACAAAGAAGAGCAGCGTGTTTCGTCACAGTTTCGTTTAGTAAACGCGAAAGCGTCACGGAGATATTTACCCAGTTCTAATCGCAGATGCTACAAGAGGGGCGTTGTGCATCAGGGAGTGGTTTACTGTTAAAATTCCGAAAGTGTACGTTACTGGAGCAGTCAACCAATGTATTGTTTCCTCATACACATACACCTCGCGAAAAGTTCAATGTAAGCTTCCACTCTCGCTGCGTCCTACACTCCAATGACATTAACGGTCGCCAATTTAATTACAGGCAATTCAAAATTATCTACTTGGGAGGGGAGGGGGGGGGATAGTGAATTCACAAACATGTATACAAGGGAATGTTAAGAGGTATGACTATGTGCCTAATATACATCCCAGGCCTTGTTCGATTTAAATATAACGTGATTGTTTTCATATTTAATTCGAGCAGGTAACTGATTGCCCATGGTTTATATTCAATAATTTAGACTACCACTTATGTAATTCTAGTCCATCTTTATTAGACAAGCATATAGAACTCTAACAGCTTCAGTTTGTATTCACTCATCATTGCTTTCGTAATACTAATTTTATTCTGGTAAGTATCATGCAATATTTACCCACAAAAAATTAAATGGACCGTCTTTAACTTTTGTTGCCGTGTCGTCCACAGTTGCATGTAGTATTACACTGATAACTATTGCTTTAGATCCATCTAATCACAACTGAATAAAATACATTTTTCGTGTCATGCACTTTTCGCCTTTATTATTTGCAAGGCATCTTCAGTGGCCTGGAATACATACATGTTTTTGTTTATTCTATTTTGCTATGCGTTTTGGGCATTATACAGGGTGACACAGAAAAACGGCAACATTTCCACAATCCAATAAAACTAGAAGTGCTGAAGGAAAGTATTGCGTTCATATTATTTGAAACCTTACAACTTTGTCATTTACGAAACATTTATGGCATTTATCATTTTTAAAAAATTACGTCCTTTAGATGGCATCCTAATGTACGAATACATTCGTGAAATCCGCTGTTGAGATTCCTCATTGACCGCTTCAACATCCCGAATTCTCTGTTCCAACTCATCCAGGGTTCTTGGTCGAGTCGTGCAGACTTTGCTCTTGAGGCAGCTCCACAAGAAAAAATCACAAACGGATAAAACTGGCGATCAAGGGGACCAGGAAATGTTACCGAATCGTGAGACCACACGGTTGCCAGACAATTCTCGCACATATGCCATTGATTGCCGTGCAGTGTGTGATGCTCCGTCCTGTTGCAACATGTCTTCTTGAACGTTTGGAAAGTTGTTCAACGGAGGTGTAACGAAAGTTCGTAACATTTTCTCGTAACGATCGGCATTGACAGTAATTGTGTTTTCCTACTTATTTGCGAAAAAATACGGTCCGGTTATCTCATGTCATGAAACACCACCGCATATTGTCACTTTACCTGATGTGGTCTTTGCACCGTGTTTTAAAATTCCTGCCTATCCTGCCTATGCATACTGCATCACAGCATTGACATTCAAGTTTGTACATTCCTGATTCTTGGGAATTCCAGGGGTCAGGAATTTCTCCTTGTTCATAGTTCATTGGCTTAAGTTTATTCGGAAAATTTGCACAGTTTTATATGGCATATATCGCCCCTCTTTCTTTAGTATGTTTGCAATTCTGTGTGTTAATTTATGTATGTAAGTCGTGGTGTACCATATGCTTTGCTTCTGCGCGGTGTTGTCATTGTGTATGTGTGTTGTGTTTATTTGTGAGTTTGTGGCTTGCGATTTTTACTCCATTATCGATATTTTGGATGTGTTGTATTTGTTTCGTATTTGTGCTTTAATTTTTTGATTGAGACTGTGTAATAATGTCTATCATATCCATTACTCCTAGCTATATGTATGATTATATTCGTTTCTTTTTCATAATTTCTTTTGTTGAATTTATACCATACCAGCTGATCCGACAGATATTGTCCTGTCCAGATGTTAATAAACGTGTTTACGATAATTTTATGAATTCGTGAAAAGCTAATGGAATGTGCAAACAAAATAAAAATCGTAAAAAACGTATTTTTGAGTGACCGTTGCATCTGTTGACGATTGTGGCCATGGGTATTCAGTTTAAGGAAGAGCACATTCAGAAGTACACCAGTTATAAATTTTACATGAAAGATGAATTCTATCCGCATTAAAACGATAAAATGATGGAAATCTGTGTTATGCCTGGAATGTGATCGACTTGAAACAATGTAGTTTTGTTCCAAAATTTAAGTCTCAATTAAATTAAGCCAGAATTTCATACCAACCAAATGCTTTATTTCCTTCCATTAAATTTGAAACCACAATGAATCTCTAGTTGTTTTATTTAAATTTCGATTTCGATTGCAAGGTTGATGTTCAAGTAAACAATCAAAACAAAGAAATGCTTCGTTTCGACAGGTTTCTGTAACTTCATCATTTCGTTCATTGCAGTGCTTTATGATGCACGACATGTTTTGTTTTGTTGTCTGGCGTATAAAAAAAAATTATTGTTTTCCGGCTCGGCAACAGGCGACATAAATCGACCATGCTAGATGATGCATGGCTTTTCAAGGTTAATGCTGCAAACACTCAGAGACTTTTCTTCTGATTTGTTTATCATTATTACGAAAGTAAGCCGCACTGGAAACTGCAAGCATTTAAAGTAGAATGGCCTGTCACTTGGACTCGTGGAATGCTTGGTAAAAGAACGTCACCTTAGTCCATTCGTTTGAGAATTGTTGCTTCAATGACGTTGCTCATCAGAGTGTTCACCGGTAGCCGACGCCATTACAAAGACACAGTTCAAAGGTGCCCATATGATAGTCTGTGTGTGTGGGGAAGGGGCGGCTAAACTTGCGGATGGGAAGTGTTTTTAATATTTTGGAAACTGGACGGCGACTTGTAAGTAGCCATCAAGAAGTTCCAGTTCCGACCCTGTTAGAAACCTGCATGGTAACGACTTTTCATTCAATCTCTTAAAAAAAAAAAAGACACCTGACTGCACTATATCTTTTTCTTTCCCTGAGAGCTTAGGGGAGGAGGGGACCGCTTACCAGGTATGTACGTCCTTGACATCGTTGGTTTATTTTTCACCACTCTGTGATTACTGACCTCAATTTCAATTGGAGATTGTAACCCGGGCAGTTCTAGCGAGTTTAAAAATTCTGTTGGATAGCTGACGACATCGTATTGGATGGTCAGATTTAATGGGCAATTCATCAAAAGAAGTAGATCAGCGTTACATACACAACGGTTCGGCGAAAAGACCAATTGTGGAACAACTGCAACCTTTTTTTCATCAAGATAATCAATTGACTGCATTGTTCAAAACCGTACTGTTCAAAAATATGTTCAAATGTGTGTGAAATCTTATGGGACTTAACTGCTAAGGTCATTAGTCCCTAAGCTTACACACTACTTAACCTAAATTACCCTAAGGACAAACACACACACCCATGCCCGAGGGAGGACTCGAACCTCCGCCGGGACCAGCCGCACAGTCCATGATTGCAGCGCCTTAGACCGCTCGGCTAATCCCAACCGTACTGTACCACATGTCATCTCATAATCACAAAATTGTAATATAATAGTGATATTACATATAACAGAATCGTGATAATAATGTTGTCGACAAGTAACGTTGTGTGGAAGTAACTACGATGTTCGGTGTTGTGTGGAAGTGTCGAGTGGTGTGAAAGATGTTGGTGTTCCAGTTTGCTTGAAAGTGGTCACTAAATAGTCCCGACCCACATGAAGTTATTTGGAAGAAACTCTTGTATTTCTGGATTTATATTTGGAAATGGAACTACAGTTGTCCGACCATAACTGCGCTTTCTGTGACTGCTCCGGGAGATGGCTCACTGTATCTACAACATACGAAATATTAGTTTATTTCATTATATGAAGAAATAAAAAGATTTAATAACTTGATACAAACCTTAGCCACAGGGGTACTTGATGATTTATAGCTGTCACTGACTACTAAAGAATTGCCTGATGCAGTAATTAACAAACTGTTCTCTTGAAGTACAATGTTCAACATTTACAAAAGTATATTTCCATCTGAGACGAGTATAGCACTTTAGTCCTACTTGATGATGTTCAGTCCCGACGTCTCGAGGTCATGAATTGGAGAGAGTGCTTCCACGCTCGGCTTTATATTGACCTCTGTGTGAGGGCGCTGTTGTGCTGAGAGAGATGGCGTCTCTTCTTCAGCCTCTGCTATTTGTCGCTGCCGACTGCAGCGGGACATTGTTAATGTCTGTAGCATCGATGTGCGTTGCCGATTAAGGTATGGCACCGCGATCTTTGGACAATACCACATACACCATGAAGTTAAAAGAGATTCCAGCTCAGACGGAGGCTTATCAACAATCATTTTTACCATGCGCCATTCACTTCTGGAGTAGGGGAAGTGACAGTGCCACAAAGTATCCTCCATCAGATATCCTCTGGTGAGCCTTGGCCTAAAGATGTAGACAGAAAAATCACAAGAAGGGAAATAGAGCCAGTGATTTTAGATGATCGTACAATAGTCACAAACATACTCAACTTATAGCTCCCTTAACATGGCACCAAGTGCTAAAGGAAGAGTATACACTACACCTATAACGTGCTGACACGAGGAAAGTTTCCAATCGATTTCTCATACACAAACTGCAGTTGACTGGCGTTGCCTGGTGAAACGTTGTTGTGATGCCTTGTTTAAGGAGGAGAAATGCGTTCCATCACGTTTCCGACTCTGATAAAGGTCGGATTGTAGCCTATCGTGATTGCGGTTTATCGTATCGCGACATTGCTGCTCGCGTTGGTCGGGATCCAATTACTGTTAGCAGAATATGGAATCGGTGGGTTCAGGAGGGTAATACGGAACGCAGTGCTGGATCCCAACGGCCTCGTATCACTAGCAGTCGATATGACACGTATCTTATCCGCATGGCTGTAACGGATCGTGCAGCCACGTCTCGATCCCCGAGTCAACAGATGGGGACGTTTGCAAGACATCAACCAGCTGCACGAACAGTTCGACGACGTTTGCAGCAGCACGGACTATCAGCTCGGAGACCATGGCTGCGGTTACCCTTGACGCTGCATCACAGACAGCAGTGCCTGCGATGGTGTACTCAACGACGAACCTGGGTGCACGAATGGCAAAACGTCATTTTATCGGATGAATCCAGGTTCTGTTTACAGCATCATAATGGTCGCATCCGTGTTTGGCGACATCGCGGTGAATGCACACTTGCACACTAGAAGCGTGTATTCGTCATCGCCATACTGGCGTATCACCCGGCGTGATGGTATGGGGTGCCATTGGTTACACGTCTCGATTACCTTTTGTCCGCTTTGACGGCACTTTGAACAGTGGACTTTACATTTCAGATGTTTTACGACCCGTGGCTCTACCCTTCATTCGATCCCTGCGAAACCCTACATTTCAGCAGGATAATGCTCGCCCGCTTGTTGCAAGTCCTGTACGGGCCTTTCTGGTTACAGAAAATGTTCGACTGCTGCCCTGGCCAGCACATTCTCCAGATCTCTCACCAATTGAAAACGTCCGGTCAATGGTGGCCGAGCAACTGGCTCGTCACAATACGCCAGCCACTACTCTTGACGAACTGTGGTATCGTGTTGAAGCTGCATGGGCAGCTGTACCTGTACACGTCATCCAAGCTGTGTTATTGACTCAATGCCCAGGCGTATCAAGGCCGCTATTACGGCCAGAGGTGATTGTTCTGGGTACTGATTTCTCAGGATCTATTCACCCAGATTGCGTGAAAATGTAATCACATGTCAGTTCTAGTATAATATATTTGTCCTTCTTGGCGTAGAAATTTTCGTGGCCAGTAGTGTACTTCTTCATTCCATTTTTTATAATTTTGAAATCAAGAGAACACCTAGCACCCATGGGGAACGGCGTCGTAGACACAGGCAGCAGACGTTGCTGCGTGGGTGCGCGCAGCACACGGCCACCTGGCGGAGGTCACGCCCTGTTACATGCGCACTCACCGCAGCCGGTCCCCTTCGCGCCCGCGTCGCATCCACACGTACGTTCACCGGCACCGCTTCCTAGTTCCGCGTCCATCTGGGAAGCTGGCACCTCAATTGAGCGCGCTTTCACTCCTGCTTTTTTCTCTCATTTCGTAACCTATAGAATATTCAGCGCGAGGAGTCGCGGTTGCATATATTTGTTAGAGCGGCTCTGCAGCTGTGCTAACGCCGGTATTAGTTCAACTGGCGACAAAACGCTTCCGTTGCGAGTTACTTGCCGGAGCGAGAGGTGTATTACATGTCCAGTCACGAATCTGTCAAACAGCTAGCAGAATTACAATGCATTTATCTTGTGTAGTCTTTCAGCTCTTTCTTTTTAATACAGTATTTTAGACAATATACGCTTGAATAACATCACAACTGTTGTGCCCGTTGTCTGAAGCGCAACTAATTTACTTCGGCAGTAATTATCTCAATAGTTTCACATGGAAAACTTGATAACCTTTCACTGTGTGTACTTCGAAATAGTGCTCTAACACAAATGTTCAAATGGCTCTGAGCACTATGGGACTTAACTGCTGAGGTCATCAGTCCCCTAGAACTGGGAACTAACGTAGCGACCCTTTTTTCTATCCCGAGTTCCGTATCTTGCATGAAAGTAGGAATATTAATTTATCTATACATTGACTGGTATTGAGGGGTTTTGTTTTATCCTGACTAGTTCTTAAATTAACACCAGTGAGTCACTACACGTATTGTATTCCCAGTTTTGAAGGAAAAAGCATAAGTAAATTAATACTAGTCTTTTCAATAAATTCTCGTTCACTTGTTTCAGTTACTAGTCTGCAGTTTATTCTTGGTGAAAATCACGTAACCTAATTATTTATGAACTTAAATGGAAGTACAGTTCAAGACGAACTGTCAGTTTCAAATTAACACGTTATTTTATTTAACAATAATGATTAATAAATCAGTTCATTCACACGATAGCATTCAAAGGGGTTCTTTGAATAAGTATCTAATCTGGAACCCCGTCAGTATCAGAGATACTAAACAGTGTTCTATCACTTTCGTTAAAAAGATTGTTCCCGTTTAATATCCATAAACTGTCACGAACTATGATTACTAGTCTCGTGAAGTAAAGCTTTTCCACTATCACAATACAAAGTCCGAATGTGTCCAAAAATCGTTAATTTCGTAAAATATTTAAATCTTCACACGAAGTGACGTTAAAGTCAGAGAGATTATTGATCACCTCCCCGTTCCTCTAATATACCAAAAGTTCTAATTCTGATCTGAAATTAATGCTTCCCAAAAAACAATCTCGTCGCGATTTATTCTTGCGCCCTGGTTTAATAAAGCTCCTGTTGTTGCTTCCTAAAGCTGTACGTCCTAATTGACTTCGAACAGACTAGAGGATAGAGACTGGAGTATCATAATTGTATTGTATGGCTATTTACACTTTAGTAAACGCTATCTTTGGTGTTCAAGACCTACGTTCTGTGACTATAATATTGATTTTCTCATATATAAGAATAACTAGTAATTTCTATCTTTTCCCCCCCTCCCTTGCTTCCAAAATTTATAATCAAAATTCTTTTCTTTTTCTATTATTTTTCTACTATAGATTTCCCTCTATTTGTCTCTTATTTCTATTTCGAAAATTACTACTAGTGGAGGGGCTTGGGACATTTTCTGAATTTATATTTCGAGGGCATGGGAGCTAATTTGGGAACTATTTTGGTTTATTAACACCGTGAGGCGTTGTAGGTGTTACACTACTTAAACCTAACTAACCTAAGGACAACACACACATCCATGCCCGAGGCAGGTTTCGAACCTGCGACCGTAGCGGTCGTGCGGTTCCAGGCTGTAGCACCTAGAACCGCCTGGCCACTCCGGCCGGCAAACACAAATGTGTTGATAGTCTTGTGGGACGTTACACATAATACACCTGATCATATTCACTTCAGTTGGGTCGAGGTTAGCTAATCACAGAGAGTGATCACAAGTAAAATACATTCTGCATCGCAAAAAAAAATCTCGTTCAAAAAAATTAGTTTCAGATTCTGACCCAAAAACACAAAAGGCGATAAACATGGTCATTTATACTTTCTTTCACGACAACATTGCTGGAACGTTACTGGAACATGAGCTCGATTTGAGTATCCTCTATTATCTCGTACTTACAATGCAGTACTCGGATTTCATAGTCGTTACTATATTTTCATAACACTCCCAAGTGTTGCAGCTAATGTTTCTGAAATGAAATGTCATATTTGTCTACAATGAGAACCCACAAACATTTGTTACGCGTTTTGGAAATCAAGTTAGAAGTCTAGTATTTCAGAGACATTATAATCAAATGGTTCAAATGGCTCTAAGCACTATGGGACTTAACAAATGGTTCAAATGGCTCTGAGCAATATGGGACTCAACATCTGAGGTCATCAGTCCCCTAGAACTTAGAACTACTTAAGCCTACATAACCCAAAGACATCACCCACATCCATGCCCGAGGCAGAATTCGAACCTGCGACTGTAGCAGCCGCGTGGATCCGGACTGAAGTGTCTAGAACAGCTCGACCACAGCGGCCGGCTGACAATACAATCGAACAGACGCTTAATGATATTTACGGATGTGATCCTATAATTCATAATCACCATGACATAATATTGACAACTGGTTTTCATTACCTACAAAACGTTCTTTTGTAAATTTCTGTAAGTGCCTTTGGGAGTGGACTGATTAGAACTTCACAGCACGGATCTATGCTTAAAGGAGCAAAAGAAAAAGGGTGTAGTTTAGAGAAAATGCATGTGGCAGAGCGGTGATTGGAATCGTGACGTAGTTCTAATGTTCCGCAGCAAGCGACAAGATCTCGCTATTGTTCTCGAGGTCAACCACTCGAATGCGTCACAGATTGGAGACGTGAGCGCCTGTGGCCAACTCTTACGTCTTGTCGATACGAAACGTTTAGTGTGTAAATGTTTTTGGAAGATCAATCAGTTGTTTATGAACTTTCCCAAACATAAATAGTTTGTTTTCTAAATGGTAAATAGTTCAGCTGCTTCGTAGCACAATAAATAAGCTGAGAGGTAAAAAGTATTTCATCAGTAGGACAAAATAAGGGACCAGGATGTGTCATTAAAAGAAAATAATTTTGAACTATTGTAATTTGATACAGCAGCTGCACGTCACTTCATTAAAACTACATGGTGGACTATTAGAGTCTCTGACACACTTTTGGTGACAAGAGAATATGCCACTTCAGTCTTCTCGTGCTTCGTCCTGTTAATATTTTGCCTAACACACCGTGTGTGTAAATCGGGTACTTTAATGCATTCTGTAATTGTGATGCAGTTAATGTTCAACGTTTATCTAGATTCAGGTGATAATGTTTGGACGCTTGTTCTGTAACTGTCATTCTTTATACCTGATGATGGTTTGTTATTTAATTGAAACTGACACTTTTACCAAATGACGTACATAGATTTAGTGTCAAATGATGGTTTTTCGAAAATATGCAAAAGCTGTAAATCATCATCTTCTTAAAACAAGATATTGCTGAATCTTTAAATTCTCGAATGACGATTTAGTTGTAATGAAACCAGTTTCGATTAAAATCTGGTTAAACTTAAGAGGTTCTGTGTACATACTAGATTTTTTTTGGTTTGCTTTCTAGCAATGTTGCGCAGTAACTGCTTTTTCAAAAAAGAGGTGGAGTCTGAAAGCACTTATGTTTTCTTTGAAACGAGTTTTGAAATTTCTGCCTTTTGTCCCTTCATAGGGACTGGGGCATGATACTTTTCACTGTGTTGAAATTCTGGTTGTCTGTTCTTATTTTGTAGACTAGTAAGTGTCCTAATTTATTATCAGTTGAGAATGCAATTGAAAACTGAAGATTGATGCACAGGTTGCGAAATGCCTCATGTAATTTAATAAAACACGAAAAAATTTTGACTGAAGGCGTTTCTATTTAGATTTCCTGTGTATTGAATACAGCCACGTTCACAGTTGCAAAATATGGATGATTCTTTTTTAATGTTTGTTTCTAGTGGAGCGTTAACAATGGCTGTGTCATGATGAAGTGATTATCTCTATGGCAAAAACTACAGCCACAAATGAAAATATTTGGAAACTGTCGATAATTTTTTTTTCTGGTGATACGTTTTCGAGGAATCAATGGTTACGTACATCATGTCATTCCGTTTGCAACTTAATCTCTCTGTGCGTCACTTTTTGTCCTCAGTTTCTTCTCTATTCGCTGAAAAAGTTTACGACAAACAAACGATTTTTATATCTAGTGCATAGTCAACGTCTCTTATCCTTCTTAGTAATTCGGCGTTCGTCTCCTAGTCCTATTAGTATTAAACTCAGATAACCAATACCCAATGGTCCTTCCTCCATTATCATAATAAACTATTAACGCTTGCTCATTACCGTTTGCTGCTAATCTCAGCTGACATTCTTCAAGGTTAGTTTAATGAGTTTGTGAAAATGGAAACCAGTACCTGACGTTTGATTTACAGGGAAGCGTTCAGAGATAGTCTGTGATGTAGCTGCCCATATAATACGTCTATAGAGATGACGTCTGTAAACACCAACCATAACTGACAAGAAACTTGGAGGCCGATTTTTTTTCGCAGCAAGCAGAGAGTAGTCTAGGGATCGAAGATGCGGTACCAGAGAGGCGAGTGAGCGGTGATTAAGTCAAGGTGCCACGGAACCTGTTCTGCCGGCAGGGAGATGTGATCACGGGACCTATTGCGTGGAAGTTTCCAGCAACGCCGCGAGCCATTCTGGATACACTTCGAATAATCTGACTTCTGCCGAATCACAAGGACAGAGTGTCAAAACGGGAAATCCGTAGCTGTATGTTTTGTCTTTATACTCAGAGATATTATCAGTCCAGGCTTGTTCATGAAGCAGTGGGGTATTTTTTATATTAATATGCCAAAATTAAATGCAATAGTGCTGCAGCAGCACAGCGGCGATTTCAAAGCAGGTTCCGATGCAAAACTGAAAAATAATTAAAGTAAGCAGAGCTTAAAAAACAGTGAGACTACAAGGCAGAACATAAATAATGTCCAAAGTTTTCAAGACAGACCACTGAAGAATTTGGTCAGAGAAAAGAAAGGAACAGTAACGGAAGAGCATGCGACAAGGTGCATATAAAAAATTAACTGTTGAACAAACATGGTCCGAAGTTGTTCAATCTGAAAGAAAAGGGATAAATAAAACGCACTCAGATAACAATGGCAATTGTGATAAATGTAATATGTATACATTTGTTGTTAAATGACTCCTCTCTTGATATACTAATCGAAATCTGGGACAAGCTTCTACATATCCTCGATTTTAGAAAATTATCGCCTGCGAATGCAACCAGATGTTGACAATTTGTCATGCGAGTGTCGTCTGGTGAGAGACAATTTTAAATGCAGAAGGAGATGCGCCAATTAGTTTCTTCGTGGAGTCGTGTGCCTCCACTCCAAGTACTGTTTTACGTGTGGTTCCAGATCTGTCTGGCTCAAGTGACGGCACAGTTAATTATCGGCGAGGAAGTTTATACACAAGCCTGATGTTCCATTGTCTGTCCTGTCGATAGAGTTATCGGCACACTAGGAAAGTAGCTTCTATAACAATTACTGTGGTTCGATATCGCATAGCAAGTGCTATCATTGCAAGACAGGTGTTCTCTCTAAATGAGTTATGGCTCCCTTCAGAGTCAAAGTTTTGTCGTCCTCTTCGCTTAGGATAGTGAACAACGTCACTTGCAAGTCCAAGCAACTGATTAGCTCCATCCCTCGTCTTCGTAAATGTACCATGTGACGGCGAATGGATGCTGCTTTCATATTTTCTAGACTCAAAAAACTAATCACCTCTCCTTCTTTACATGCAGCGCTCGATTCGATTCGGCTCATTTCTACAAACGTTGGTAGTGGCTCGTAGACAACTTTTAGCTATATACAAACATTTCCGTCCTACACGTGAAAAATAACAGCGGTAGTGTAGTGTTGGTAGAGTTCATTCGCCGAGCTTAATTTTTTTAAAGATATCTCACAAGGACAAATCTTAGATCGTAGGATTTTTCAAAAGAATTCCTACAATAATAACGGTCTGCATGTAATTATTCGATAATTACACAACTTTTGAATAAGCTAAGTGTACTGTATCACAGGTTCCCATGCAGTCAGACGTTTCAAGGTTCCCATGCGGTCAGACGTTTCAAACGTTGACTTTAAACAGCTTTAAATATCTCCGCTAAATCGCTGCTTTGTCAACTTCCGATCCCACAGATATTACTACAAATATTGAATCAAAGTCTAGCCTTCTTTGAGATCACCTGGAAGCTAGAAAAGAGCGACTTGTGTGAGTGTGCATTGCCTAAGTTCACAGCATGACAGGCGTCCGCACGAGGAATTCGGGACAAGAGGAGGCACATGCTCCCTTCTGGATTTCTGAGGGTATACGTTTTTTATTCATTACCAGATACTCTTGTCATGGCTGAAAAATAATGCGCCAAACTGGGGGAGACGAGGACTATCTTGGTTCAGTTCTAGGTTGTTAGAAGTCGATTCTACTGGCAAATTAGAAGGTGGTTTCGCATCTACCCGAATTGTGGTCTGGGTTACACTTTACCCAAAAAAACCAAAGACTGTTGCTTTCTTAACGCAGTTTACTCCAAATTAATTATGCCATTCGACAATGAACAAGAGAAACCATGAAAATAAGGTTAGATATATCGTTTGGCAAGTAAACGTAGTGTTACAGATAGCTTCAAAGTTGAAAAAGCATTCCTTTTCTGTTTCTCTGTTTTGAGGAGTATTAACCCTCGTAATATCAAGCTTTTTTTTTAATAACGTGTGTTACCAACGGGTGGATAAGGAATGGGGGCTGGGGAAACAATAAAAAATTAAATTAAAACAAAATTTGTTAATTCTTGTTGACTTAGAGTAACAACAGACTTTTAAAAGAGGAGACGATTCGTAAGTAAGGTGAAGAACTTGAAATACAGGGCGTTTCAAAAAGAAAGAGCAGATTTCAAACATTTATTTCTCAAAAACTACAAATGATAGAAACACAATTCAAACGTTTCTTGTCAGAGAAAGGTTCAAAGTTTTTCAATGGTCCGCGCAGAAGTTCCATGCAAATCCGCAGTGGCGCTGGCGTTTGTTTGTAGGAAAATGGCGACGACACCACAGGAACGATCATTTTGTGTGCTGCAATTTGCAAAGTTAGAGTCCATTGTTGGTGTGCAACGTGCATTCCGCCGTCAATTCAACAAACAGCCGCCTCGTCATAAGCAAATTTATGAGTGGCATCACAGATTCGTAGAAGATGGTTGCATCTGCAAGCGAAAAAGCACGGGTCGTCCACGCACATCGGATGAAAATGTCGAGCGTGTCCGTGCAGCTTACGAAAGGAGCCCTAGAAAATCCACGACACGGGCAAGTCACGAACTAAACATGTCTAAAACAACGGTATGGCGCGTTCTGAGTAACCGTCTGCACATGAAGCCGTACAAACTGCAGTTATTGCAAGCATTGCGTCCTGACGACCACAACAAAAGGTTCGAATTTTCAACTGCAATTCTACAGGACATGGAAGAGGACAATTTTGCCGAACGATTAATTTTTTCAGATGAATCAACGTTTCACATTTCTGGTAAAGTTAATCGGCATAACGTACGAATTTGGGCGAGTGAAACTCCGAGGGACGTTATTCAACATGAAAGAGACTCACCAAAGGTTAACGTCTTTTGTGCAATTTCGGTAAACAAAGTTTATGGACCTTTCTTTTTCATGGAGAAAACTATCACAGGAACCATTTACCTGGACATGTTAGAAAACTGGCTATTTCCTCAACTTCAGGAAGATTCAAATCACTTCATCTTCATGCAAGATGGCGCCCCACCACACTTCTCTGAACCTGTACGACGGTACCTAAATAACACCATTCCAGGACGGTGGATTGGAAGAGCAGGAGCACAAGATCAATGTCATCGTCTGTGGCCTCCCAGGTCACCAGACCTTACTCCCTGCGATTTTTATTTGTGGGGGTACATAAAGGACTGTGTTTATGTCCCACCTATGCCCGCTACTCTTCAAGAGGTACGACATCGAATTGTTGCGGCCGTGAATTCGGTAACTAAAGACCAGTTGCGTCGTGTGTGGCAAGAAATGAGATACCGGTTTGATATTTGTCGTGTAACAAATGGTGCTCATATTGAGGTACAGTTTTGGTATTTGTTGTGTAACATTTGGTACTCATATTGAGTGAAGGACCGTTGGAATTGTGTTTCTATCATTTGTAGTTTTTGAGAAATAAATGTTTGAAATCTGCTCTTTCTTTTTGAAACGCCCTGTATCTTTCAACGCGTTTTCAGAAACACGCACTACCAAGGAGGGAGGGAAGTACTATGTCATCACCACAAAAGAAATTAAAAATATAGAAATTTCGTTAGCTATTGTCGGCTTTTGTTCACAACATGCTTTTTAAAGAGATATTGATGTGTAAGTAGGGCCCTTAACCTGAAAATATTGAACGTGAAATCCATAATCAAAAATCTACTCGGACTTAAATTTATGAATTAAGTTTAACTGAAAAATTTAAAACTGTTATGGAAACTGATAGAATATTTCATTAAAAGCAATACTTTTTCAGCATTTTAAAGTGTAAATTATCTGATTAGATTATGATATTTCAAAAGGTGGGGACAAATTATCCACCCCTTGGCGATGCGAGGGATAATGTAGCATTTTATTGTTGCAACCACACATCATATTGTCATTGCTCTCTTTTCTTTTTTTCAGTTTCAAATTTTTCATTTCCAGTGTCACTCGAACATTCTTGGTGTATGAAAAAGCCCTTTCTGTAAAACACTTGTTGGATACCCCAGATTTAATTGCAAGAAGAATGTTTTCATCCATGAGTCATACAGGTGTATTAATAACATGAAATACGTACTTTGCATATACTACTGAAATATACATACCATTCCAGTATCTAATCTATATTAAAAACATTTAGAGGATGCCTATCATTTGTTTAAGGTACAACTTTTTGTATAATTCCTACCAAGTATAGTTCTTGGGTCACTACAAATTCTCAAACTCACCGTATCATTTACACCAAAAATGGCTGGTTTAGGATCTTGCTCTGTGATGGATAAATTTCTGCGGGCGCGTGCTTTCGATGTTACTAACAGAAGCTAAGCACTTCGTATCGGTTTGAGGCAGTACTGGAAAGGCTCCAGAATCGCATTCAGTGTCGGTCCAAGTCGAAGGCGGCCTACAAGTACAAGGTTGCCAGACCGTTCACGGCTTGTGCAGCGCTGTCAATGCCACCCACTGATTCACTGTGCTTGACTCAGTGTCTAAAGAACTTCACTGATCTGAAATGCTAATTAATTAACGCGATCTCTTTAGATTTGGATAACAACATTTAAGCGATTATGGCCCCGTAGTATGATGGTGACTGAGAAATAACTCCTCTGAATATTTAATGAGAGAACTGTTAAAGACTTTTTATATAAAACAAACTTTATTATTATTATTCGAAATCCTTATTGGTGATGTCTACATATTTGCAGCCCTCTGCCGCTAAAGGGCTCCGAATTGTAGAGCGTAACATAATGTTGTGTGACACTACAATGTCGGTGAGTGAGAAACAAGAGTTCAGTTTGTTGATACTGTCACTGTAGAAAGTTTGGCTCTGTTGACGGAGCCACAACCTCACCTCTTCTTGCACAGATTCATCACTATCTGAGTGAAGTCCCCTTAAGGTGTTTCTCGAGTTGTGGAAACAGACGAATATCTGTTGGGGCCAAATCGGGATCGTATGGAGGATATTCGATGACAGGGAACCCAGGCCGTCGGGCTGCTGCAAATGTCCGGCATTGTCATGCTGAAGAAGATGGTGCTCCATGTGTGGAAGAACTCTTCGAATTCGAAACTCGATTATAGTACGCTGGTTTTCAAGCAGCAACGTAGTTACGTTACACGCTCTCTAGCAGCAGAGGGCTGCAAATACGAGGGTAATCCCAAAAGTAAGGTCTCCTATTTTTTTATAAGTACATAGACCTGCAGTTGAACGGAATGGATAGTGTCTTGAAAGGAGGATATAAGATGAACATCAACAAAAGCAAAACGAGGATAATGGAATGTAGTCGAATTAAGTCGGGTGATGCTGAGGAAATTAGATTAGGAAATGAGATACTTAAAGTAGTAAAGGAGTTTTGCTATTTGGGGAGCAAAATAACTGATGATGGTCGAAGTAGAGAGGATATAAAATGTAGACTGGCAATGGTAAGGAAAGCGTTTCTGAAGAAGAGAAATTTGTTAACATCGAGTATAGATTTGAGTGTCAGGAAGTCGTTTCTGAAAGTATTTGTATGGAGTGTAGCCATGTATGGAAGTGAAACGTGGACGATAACTAGTTTGGACAAGAAGAGAATAGAACAACAACAACAACAGACCTGCTTATTTCTACAATGGTCTACATCAGTTTACAGTTTGAACATTTAGCTATTTTGCGACATAATCGTCATTTCTGTCGATGAATTTTTGTAGACGTTGTGGCAGTTTTTGTATGCCCATGTCAATCTAGCTCGCCGCCATGCTGTTCAGAAAATTATGAACCTCTTCTTTCACCTCGTCGTCAGAGCTGAATCGCTTTCCGGCCAAATGTTATTTTAACTTAGGGAACAGGTGATGGTCACTGGGCGCCAAGTCAGGACTATTGAGTGGGTGGGTGATTATGTTCCACTGAAACTATTGCAAGACAGCAAAGGTTTGCCGAGCGATGTGTGGGCGAGAGTTGTCATGGAGAATGTGTACGCTCTTGCTCAACATTCCTCTTCTCCGGCTCTGTTTGAGTTTTTTCAGAGTCTCACAGTACCTGTCAGCGTTAATTGTGGTCCCAGCGATTCAGCTCCGACGACGATGTGAAAGAACAGCATGGCGGCCAGCTGGTATGACATGGGCGTACAAAAACTGCCACAGCGTCTACAAAAATGCATTGACAGAAATGGTGATTATGGCGAAAAATAGCTAAATGTTCAAGCTGTAAACTGATGTAAACCAATGTAGAAATAAACAGGTCTATGTACTTATAAAAAATAGGAGACGTTGCTTTTTGGGATTACCCTAGTATGTAGAAACAGAGTTTTATTCTTAATAACGTTTGTTTCATTTAAAAAACTTTAAGAATTTTCACGCAAACAGTTCGGAGCCTTTCATCTTCTGCTCGCCCTTGTATCTTCTCAACTCATAATTAGCTGGATACCGATGCAATGAGTTTCAGGAAATTGTAGTTGTAACTACAATAAACTACTGTTTAGAAATAACAAACGGAACCATCTTGACGAATTAGGGCCACAAACAGTTCTATTCTGATACACAGCAGAAATATGAATGTTGTTGATAAAAATATTTCCTTGTTAGGTTTGTTCAAAACTGGTTCAAATGGCTCTAAGCACTATGGGACTTAATATCTGAGGTTATCAGTCCCCTAGACATGGCACTACTTAAACCTAACTAACCTAAGGATTTCACACACATCCATGCCCGAGGCAGGATTCGTACTTGCGACCGTAGCAGCAGCGCGGCCCCGGACTGAAGCGCCTAGATCCGCTCGGTCACAGCGCCCGGCTGTTAGGTTTGTATTCGTTGATACAGTGATATACACTGAAGCGCCAAAGAAACTGGCATAGGCATGCGTATACAAATTCGGAGATATATAAACAGGCAGAATACAACGCTGCGGTCGGAACGTCTATGTAAGACAGCAAGTGTTTGGCGCAGTTGTTAGATCGGGTACTGCTGCTACAGTGGCAGGTTAGATTTAAGTGAGTTTGAACGTGGTGTTATAGTCGGCGCACGAGCGATGGGACACAACATCTCCGAGGTAGCGGTAAAGTAGGGATTTTCCCGTACGACCATTTCACCACTGTATCGTGAAAATCAGGAATCCGGGAAAACATCAGATCTCCGACATCGCTGCGGCTGGAAGAAGGTCCTCCAAGAACGGAACAAACGACGACTGAAGAGAAACGTTCAGTGTGACAGAAATGCAACCCTTCCGCAAATTGCTGCAGATTTCAATGCTGGGCCATCAACAAGTGTCAGCGTGCGAACCATTCAGCGAATCATAATCGATATGGGCTTTCAGGGCCGAAGGCCCACTCGTGTACCCTTTATGAGTGAACGACACAATGCTTTATGCCTCGCTCTGGCCAGTCAACACCGACAATGGACAGTTGATGACTGGAAACATGTTTCGTGATAGGACGAGTCGCCTTTCAAATAGCATCGAGCGGATGGGCGTGTACAGGTATGGAGTCAACCTCATGAATCCAGGGACCCTGCATGTCAGCAGGGGACTGTTCAAGGTGGTGGAGGCTCTGTAATGGCGTGGAGCGTGTGCAGTTGGAGTGATATGGGACACCTGATACGTCTAGATATGACTCTGAGCGGTGACACGTACGTAAGAAGCCTGTCTGATCACCTGCATCCATTCACGTCCATTGTGCATTCCGACGGACTCGGGAAATTCCAGCAGGACAATGCGACGCCCCACACGTCCAAAATTGCTACACAGTGGCTCCGGAACACTTTTCTGAGTTTAAACACTTCCGCTGGCCACCAAACTCCCCAGACACGAACATTATTTAGCATACCTGGGATGCCTTGTAACGTGCTGTTCAGAAGATATCTCTACCCCCTCGTACTCTTACGGATTTAGGACAGCCCTGCAGGATTCATTGTGTCAGTTCCCTCCAGCACTACTTCAGATATTAGTTGAGTCCATACGACGTCGTGTTGCGGCACTTCTGCGTGCCCGCGGGGCCCTACACGATATTAGGCAGGTTTCTTTGACTCTTCAGTGAAGAAGAAACAAGTGTGCGCGTTTATTTTTTTCGAGTTGAAGGAATTTCGCGCTAAACGATGAATACGAAAAAAATAGTTTTGTATTGTATTCTTGTCAAATTTGATTGCTTCGCAATAATTCGATTTCCTGCTAAAATTGCCTCTTGTATATGCAATCTGTATATAGAAAGTCTGTATACAATGTATTATTTTTGGGAAAAAATCTTGTTTTGTTTATCTAAATACAGAATAGATGAACATAATCGACGTACCCTCGCCTTTCTGTTCACAATATATTCGAGTGGTAGCGCTCTTATATTTTTAAAACATTGCGATTTTCAACCTTCCCAACTCATAATTAAGGTTAAGTTTTCAGATTCATCGGAACTGCATTGCTTAGAGATTTCCCCCTTGAACACGATAAAATTTTATTAGGGAAGCAGCGACAAAATAAGCTATTTTCGTTGGCGCTAAAATTATCTTTCGCATCATTTTGTTTCAGTACTGAAGGTAACATTAACTGCAACCAATCAGAAGTCTTAGTCGAGGAAACCTTGTTAGCTTAGCGAGAATTTTTTAGCAGCCCACAGCGTAAGGTTAGTAATGGCAGCCTCTTTACAGATTTTCGTTTACGGCCTTCGTATTTCGTTAACTGCCTTAAGCGGCTCTGGCCTAAGTTTCAGCGAAATTGTGATTTGTCTTCGTCTCAATTTCTCTGCTACTGCGCTTAAAAAATAATTTTTAAATTTCTGGAGTTAAAAACGAGGAACACAAAACCTTTTGAGAAAAAATACACTGACTTCGACAAACCCATCAACGAATTCGATAACTGACTGAAGTGTTTTGAAAATGGCACCACCCAAAGATAACCTGTAACATGGTAAAAGCAGTAACCATGGCGTAGTTTGTCCGGTTTAACGAAAATCGTAAGTAAATGAACCGGCACGGATCGTGACTGCAGAAAACATATATCCGAGGGCTTTTCAATAAAGAATAATCGTAATTTTTTTGGCAACATACCTTTACTCATCCTCATAATTTTGGTGGTACTTCTCAAAATAGTCTCCCATGAATGCGACGCACTTCTCCCAGCGTTTCTGCCTGTCTTCAAATACATACAGGAAACTATTTTTTGAGAGGTCCTTCAAAATCGCCTCTGCAACCTTCACCACTGCTTCTGATGATTGATAATGCCTCCCACGAAGGCGTTTATTCATGATAGGGAATAAAAAAAAAGTTTTGTGGGGCTAAATCCGGACTATAGGGAGAGTGAGGGGTGCACTTCACGTTGATTTTTGCAAGACATTCAGCAACAACATTGGCAATATGCGGCCGCGCATTGCCGTGGTGCAGCATCCAGCCTGCTTCATGGAAATGTGGCCTTTTGCGCCTGATACGGACTTGACTTGCAATGTTTTCAGGACATCCCTGTAGTATTGTTCAGTTACTGATGTGTGTGCAGGTACAACATGCTGATAAACCATTCCACGAATATCAAAGAATGAGATGAGCGTAACTTTCGCAGCAGAAGCAACCACTTCTGCTTTTTGGGGGGTTGGTGATGAAGGCGATTTCCACACTGAGCTTTGATGTTTGCTCTCAGGATCAAAATGACGTAGCCAAGTTTCATTAGCAGAGTTAATATCTGAAAGAAACTCCGGATATCACTCTAATATCAACTTTAACTGCATGCAGACTTGCACGCGAATGTCCTTTCGTTCGGGAATCAACAGTCTTGGAACCCATCACCCACAAACACGTGTCATGTGTAATTTCTCTGTCACCAACGTGTGGGTGGCACCCAATGAAATGTTCGTATTTCAGAAAGTGATCTTAAGGTAATTCATCGATCCTCGCTCACAATGACAGCAGCAGTGTTGATGTTTTCTTCTGTAAGAGCAGTAACTGGAGCACCGGGCCCACATTCCTTCGAAATTGATTGTCTCCCTTCTTTAAACATTTTAAACCACCTTCGAGCTGTGCTGTAGGGAGAACAGTCTCTTCATAGTCCTCCTGTAACATTGTTTAGGCCTCAGCTGAAGATTTGTTGAGAAGAAATCAGAATTTCAAAGTCCCATATTGTTCCTCGCGTCTTACCTCCATAGCAACGGTAGGCAATACTGAACATGTCCCACTTTGCCCGCCTCTCACAGGTGGGAACCAGGAGTCCCAACAATGAAACTACTACGGCGTGTGTGTTACACATTGAGCTAATGCAATATCGTAAGATTAAATTTTGGCGCGAGAAATTATGACCAAAAAAAATTATGATCATTCTTTATTGAACAGCCCTCGTATTTGTTCGTCTGATAAGTGAAATCTTTTGGTTTTAAATGCTTTTTTGTTCCCTCTTGAAAGAAGAAAGTTTGAAATTACGTAGTGTTTTCTTGGGACCACAGTACTGTGTAGTGTTAACTGATTTTTCATATTTAACGTTTGTATGAAACATTTTGCTCTATACTTATATTTCTGACTAATTAAAACATATATCTTTCCGCTCAGACGGCAGTTGCTACCTACAGAACCATACGATCACATTTTACAGGACCAGTCTTTCCGAATCTTTGCTTTTCGCCGATATAAAACGTACATTGTTAACGCCCAGAATGCACGGCTTCAATATCTCAAAACGTAATATTATTGTGGGAGAATCGAGAGGCACGCTGGCATCACCCAGCTACTAACGGAGGAAATGAAAAGCAAAGATACGGGTACAAGTTCAACTCAAAGTTTTGATCTGTCGTGGATTCTGATTGTCAAGCACTCGTACTAGTTCCTACGTCCAACTAAGTCTGGGTTTAAGTTGAAAGTCATTACCATTATTCCCCTGTGAAGTTATTCATCTTTAAAGCTATACACGCTCACTCATGCTGCAACTGATTTTTTTGGCGTTCGCCAGCAAGTATAAAGAAAACAAATTTTCAAATTTTCCTGTATGGATATCTGATTTCTTCTGCAAGATAGGTACAAACTATGTTTTTGCATCCGAATTCGGCAATTCTTAACGTGTTAAATCAACACAGATCAGCAGTTAATATTACGAAGCAGAAGTTGGTGGAAGTGTAAAGGAAAGAGTTCTAGCGTTCGCGAAACGATGTACCGTAGATCTTAGGTTCATTTGGAAACAGTAAGAGAAAGCTCAAGATACATTGTTATACGATAATTGCAGTCACTTCCATGTAAACAGATGCCTAATGGGGGTAAATTCGCATCGCAGCAGTTGCATATTGTGTGGAGGAACACCATGTGACCTGCAAGGATACACAGAGCTCTCGGGATGTTGCAGGTCTTGATGAGCGGAGACATCAGATGTTGAAATCAATTCGATCAATTCTTTTGCCATTCTTTCCACTTCTTGTAGTTCTGACGTCTTGCGCTTGTTTATAATCTCCTATCATTCTTTATGTAATCAACTAACAAAATTACACCCTAAATTTTTTACAAAAGCACAATCCTTACGAAGCTCTCAAGCATAAATAAAGAATGGTACGAGGATATTCTCTTCATTTAAAATATTCAAGTGGTTTTTCAATGTTCTCTATATCCTCATTGTAGCTTTCTTCCCTCTATAGCAAAAGATTCAAAATAAGTTACCTTCTCTTCCTTTAAGTTACTTTCTCTTTCCTCTTATTCATGGAGAGAATTATTGAACAGAATTTGCTCAGATATCGTCGTTATTTTCTCAATTAACAATCAAAACCTACTGCTTCGCGTTTAAGGATGCTAGATGAAGCACATATCGACTTATCGCCCTTTGATTTTCTCACAATCTAATCTCGATAATGTGTTTTTATTGATCATTTCCACTTGATTTCATTCAAGAGTTGAAAATTATATACACTTCCCCACTGTTAACAGATCTTGTCTGCACTGTATGCGATTCCCATTTGTTTTAATTACAAAGGTTTTTGATTACACCTTTTCGTATCTATTAAGAAGGAATAGTTTTACGGTACGATATTGCTTCCTTTAGAAGTGAGCTTGTGTCTATACATTTCTACGAATTTTCCATTGTTTCTTGTTAAATATGTTGCACTGACGAGATAAAATGGTAGAGATCCTTCCTTAAAACAAGTGAAGAGAAGAAACGGGAAGTTTTCGATGTTTTTTGTTAGTTATTTATTCGCACGAAGAATATTTTACAATAACATTAGTTTTTCAACCACATACAATAATGGAAAAATTATACATGCATATCTAGTTTCACGAGGATTTTTACGTTGTGTACATGCTCTGAGCTTTATAGACACTTTTGAACAATTTAGTTGTTAATCAATATGTATTATAAAAGTACGTGTACAATGTGCGTGCTGCTACAACTCAGAATGGAGTCCCGATATGATTAAGGGTATGGTACGGTAGCACACTATTCCCCATTCGTGAAGAAAGTTCCCGTTTTTACCTGAAGAGCACGCTTCTGAAGATATAAGGACTGGAAGTTTCGCCCTCTAGTACATTTCAGAATATTCGAGAGTATTTGAGAACATTCGAGAACATTCGAGAATATTCAAGAGCATTCCACAACATTACAGAACTTTCCGACATGTTCGACAATGATCCGTGATGTTCTTGAATGTTCGGAAATATTCGGGAAGATTGCAGAATGATTGCGAACACTCGAGAACATTCCAGATAATTGTGGAACATTCCAGAACACTCTCGAACTTCTTCTGGAACATTGTGGACCATTCTAAGCCTTTTCGGTATATTCTGGAATTTCCCAATGGTCTTAATTTTTGTATGCGAGAAAGCCACGGGTAAAAAGCTCATCCTAAATCCCTGGAAAAATGTCAGCCAATAGTTACAGTCTGGAAAGAAATACTGTAAGGGTAAGAACCACCAATCTCTTATTCGGGTGACCATGATAACGTGTGGAGAGAAGGGAGGACGAGGAGATGGTCAGAAAGTGTAGTGTAACGACGTACGTTTTGTATAAATGATTTTCTTTTGACATATGACCATGTGCAGACTTCGTCACCTACGTCAGTTACAAAACACTTCAAAATTATTTAAATTCTTTTTTAAGTTGTCTCTGAATGGTTCTTGAACGAAACTGTAATTAAAACATCATCATTTGAGTCATATGCGCAGAATTACGTCACTCAGTCCAATTGGATTGCGCAAACTTTTTTCAATTTAGATGTCGTTTGTTTCTTCTCAGAAATTATACTAATGCAAGTTATCTGCTTTAATAAATATTAAAACCACATTGAATAAACTTTTAAGACTCAAACTCGCGATGAAAGTTGTCAAAAATTAATAATCTTGTCAAATAAATCAGTAATACTTCTTCCTTAATATAATTCTTCATAAATAAATTCTCGGAACACGTATTTAAACTTTTGTAGTATACACTAGTTTATTATCTTCATATATACTACATATAGACGTGAACATGAGCCTTGACAAGATAGGACTGAAAATTTACAACATGATTAAACTTTCTATGACGTCATTGTTGTAAAAACATTACAAATTCCTATTTTTTCAGTTTTTAGAAGCGTGACGCAACAACTCTGTTTCAGAATCTTCAGTTGATCTTTGGCTGTCGACCCGCGAAGTATAGTGGCCAGCAATATTATCTCTGGTCCCGGCAGTGAAGATGCTGTCTCCATTCGTTGCGCCGCACTCTCCGTACGTGAAACATAAAAATAAATACAAAACTTTAGATAATTCACAAACATTACAAATATTACAAAATAAATAAACAAAACACTAAATTAAACTTATATTCACCTGCAAACTGGGCTGACACTAGTGGATGGGTGACGCTTCAATTTCGCGTCCCACTACAAAAGCGGGAGGAAAGGAGGGGATAGGCACAGATGGGTGGAGGAGGAGATATAGACAAATAGGGACTGGATAGACGGACAGAGGAGGGAAAGAGAAGGAGACGTACAGAGAGAGGGGAGAGGAAGTTGTAACGCCGGAAAAGCATATCCTTCTATTTCCATCTATTGTACTATAGATTTTTCCTTATTTTGTTACCTGAAGATATGACATTTCTGTGTCTTTATATATTGTAATTGTTTTACTGTTTGTATATATATATATATATATATATATATATATATATATTTATGCATTTATGTTGGTTTTGTTAATATTATTTGTATTTATACGCTGGGTCTGGCCTAGGGAAAACTATGCAATCGATAGGTCGTGTGGAGAACCAAAGTGTTTAGGATCTTTGGTAGTGTGACGCTCCCGCGAGTTGCCGCGCTTTCGGGGTTGGGCAGCATGTAATTGCGCTCGACTTGTTATGATAGTTTCTGACACGGTGTCGCGGACGGGAAGCATTAGCTGGCGCACATCAAGAGCCCGTTTCGCCAGGTGACCGTGTCGAGAAGTAGGCGCGCCAACATCCAGCTTCTGCAACAGCGACGGCCGACAATGAGTGACTGTCGCCACCTCCTCGATCGACGGCTTCAAACCTTCAATCAACCAACAAGGAAGACTGGAAGCACGTAAAGTTTTAGAACTGTATGGCAGACCTCAGCTTTTCAAACTGTTCCATTTTCATAACTAAATTACAGCAACGTAGCATGAATCTTTGTTGCTCATTGTCCCAATTGCATTACCAAGCAGGGTCCCTTCCTTTTCCGGAATGAACCCGAGTGTCGTTGAAATTCAAACGCCAGCATCATTCGATTTCACTGCTTTAATTTCAAAGTTCAGTTAAAGTATTCATAGCTGGCTACAATATTTAGATTACACAAGCACAAATTAAGAGTGCGAGTTTTGTTACCGTATTTTAGCTTACCTGTGACTGCAGCTTAGCTTGGTACGTACTAAATTTTACTATTGTTAATTGTTCAGAATCATTTAATTCAAGTTCAAACTTAAATCTCTTATTTCTAAATTGCGTAGATTCAAGTAGCTTTTGAAATGATTGTTGAGGTAGTCCAAGACTAACCGTATTTTACTAAATTTCGATGTGCTTCAGAAAGAAAGCTCGCTATTAACTTCAGTCACTAAATCAACTTTCGATTTTCCGGTTTTATTACTTCTTTTGCTAAATTAAGTCAGAGTGTAGCGAAATTTATTACTTCTGACAAAGTTTCAGTTTTCACACTACACGTGTCAACCTTCAGTTGCCACGCTTCTAGTGCTAATTATATGTGTAATAACCTTTCTTTTTCAGTTACTATAGTAATTTTCCTTACAACTAGCGACCGTAATTTCCCCCAAATCTCAAATATCTAATTACCGCTAGTTAATTGTTAACGTAACGGCCGCACATTTTCTTTGTTTATTAACTTTACCCGTTTTCAAAATTAATTTCCGCCAGTTTCATTTGCATTTTTCGTTTCATTTAGATGTAACCCTTTCCTCCCTCTTTACCGACAGATTAACTTCAGTGACGATTGCCTTTCCCAAATTTCCATTAGGTACACGCGGTTTAGTTTTTCACTGTCATTCAGGTCGATAAGTGAGGGGGAGGTTACAAGGTGTGGAAACAGAACAGAAAGGGGAGGAGACGAACAGGAAGAGGGGAGGAGATGACTAGAGAGAGCGGAGGTGGTGATTGACAAAGAGAGTGGGAGGAGGAGAGAAAATTAAAGGGAGGTAGAGGAGATGGACAGATGGCAGATGGGGAAAGAGCAGGTGGACAAAGGTGGGAGGATCAGATTGTCAGAGAGAGGAAGGAGGAGGAAGACATGGAGAGGGGCAGGAGAAGATGGACAGAGATTCGGAGATCAGTAGGCGGCGCAGGACAGAGATAAGGAGGGGTGTAAGTGATGGATGGGAACAGGGGGGCTGGATAGAGAGAGGAAAGAAGGAAAGAAGAGAGGTGGATAAAGAGAGAGGGAATTGGTAGAGAAGGCGGAAGAGGAGGTGGATAGAGAGAGGAAGAAGGAAATGGACAGAAAGAGGAGGGTGAACGAGACCGACTAGTAGAAGACTGGAATAAACAAATATCTTGGCCACGCCAGGTTTCTCAGCTAATATTAAAATAAATGTACCAGCATGTATTAACATCTCGCTACCGTGTACTGCGCAAAATATACCCGCGCATTCTTTCAGCTGACATCAGGAGATAGCCCTCCTTTTCCATTATATACTTCATGTTAGTCCGCCCCGGTAGCTGAGTGGTCAGCGTGACAGACTGTTAATCCTTAGGGCCCGGGTTCGATTCCCGGCTGGGTCGGAAATTTTCTCCGCTCAGGGACTGGGTGTTGTGTTGTCCTAATCATCATCATTTCATCCCCATCGACGCGCAGGTCGCCGAAGTGGCGTCAAATCGAAAGACCTGCACCAGGCGAACGGTCTACCCGACGGGAGGCCCTAGCCACACGAAATTTCCATTTTTTTTACTTCATGTTTTCTCATTTGTTTGCGTGGCAAAGTGACTCATCATTCTTCCAGTTTTTGAGGTGGAAACAGATGTAACTAGGGCACATTTCAACAATATTCTTGCAGCCCTTTAGTAATAACTATAATCCAAACTGTCTCATTCACGCTGAAGGACACCCAAGAATTCCACTATTGGATACAGGTTTAAGAAAAAGGAAGGAAAGATAAAACAGAGATGCGACTGTGACTACTTTCTTCTTACACGTCAATAACACAACAGTTTTGGTTAAGCAATTTGTCAGTTGCCATGAGACAACCATTATACTCCATAGAAGGAAAGGAGGTAGTTGGGTTTGCGGTAACCGTTCAAGCGTGCGGGGAGTTCTGACGTTTTACTTTGGGGCCACTATAAACGATACAGCACAAAAATTTCCATTACGTACGAGGTCATTAGTATTCATCTTACTGTGGCTACTGAGTCAAGGGTGACAGGAGTCAGTTACCTCGAGAATGTAATGGAGCACTTTGCGTGACTTCTGCCATTTGTTTTTGTGCCTCTGCAGCTTCCTGGAAAAGTATTTGACGGAAGGACGCAGCAGTAGTTATTAGTGGAGATGGCAACAAAGATAATGTTGCCAGAACCGGTATTAAGGACTACACAGATTTCATTAACGGATGTGTTTCGGAATTGTAACGAATGTGCAAACGGTAAATGGATTGTGTCACTACTATAATACGTTTTTCCTCGCAGCGAACGTATTTATATGGCTACGTGATGTATGTACTATATGTAAAATGTTATAGCTGGTAAGGGGAAGTTTACATTTCACACATATTGCTAGAAATACATACTGTAATATGATGTATTATCTAGTATTCTGAAATTGAAACATTTGCCACTACGTTATTTATTGCATGTTCCATATAATCTACGTTGTTGAACTTGAACTTCGCCCAGATGGGGTATCATTTCTACGAGTGCGTGCTGAAAAGTAATGCCTCAGAATTTTGTATGTGTAAACACTTTAAGGCTGCTTAAATAAAACACGCGTTATTAACATTCTACACTGAAGTGACGAAGAAACTGGTATAGACATGCATATTAAAATACAGATATTTGTAAACAGGCAGAATACAGCGCTGCGATCGGCAGGGCCTGTATAAGACAAGTGTCTGGCGCACTTGTTACATCCGTTACTGCTGCTACAATAGCAAGTTATCAAGATTTAAGAGAGTGTTGTAGCTGGCGCACGAGCGATGGGACACAGCATCTCCTAGATAGCGACGAAGTGGGGATTTTCCCGTACGACCATTTCACAAGTGTACCGTGAATATCAGGAAGCCGATAGTACATCAAATCTCCGACATCGCTGCGGCCGGAAAAAGATCCTCTAAGAACGGAACGAACAACGACTGAAGAGAATTGTTCAACGTGACAGAAGCGCAACCCTCCCGCAGATACTTGCAGATTTCAATGCTGGGCCATCAGCAAGTGTCAGCGTGTGAACCATTCAACGAAACATCATCGATATGGACTTTTGGTGCCGAAGTCCCACTCGTGTAGCCTCCTTGATGACAGCACGGCACAATGCTTTGCGCCTCGCTCGGGCCAGTCAATACCGACATTGACTGTTGATGACTGGACAAATGTTGCCCAGCCGTACGAGTCCCGTTTTAAATTGTATCGAGCGAATGGGCGTCTACAGGCAGACAACGTCATGAATCCATGGACCATGCATATCAGCAGGGGACTGGTCAAGCTGTAGGGTGTGGGGCGCGTGCAGTTGTAATGATATGGGACCTCTGTACGTCTAGATACGACTGTGACAGGTGACACGCAAGTAAGCATCCTGTCTGATCACCTGTATCCACTCATGTCCATTGTTCATTCCGACGGACTTTGGCAATTACAGTAGGACAATGCGACACTCCACATGTCCAGAATTGCTGCAGAGTGGCTCCAGGAACACTTCCGCTGGCCACGAAACTCCCCAGACATGAACATTATTGGGCATACCTGGGATGCCTTGCAAAGTGCTGTTCAGAAGAGATCTCCACCCCCTTGTTCGCTAACAGATTTATGGACAGCCCTGCAGGATTCATTGTATCAGTTTGCTCCGGCACTACTTCAGACATTAGTCGATTCCATGCTACGACGTATGGCGGCACTTCTGCGTGCTCGCGGGGGCCCTACACGATATTAGGCAGGTGTAGGAGTTCATTTGTCTCTTCGGTGTCCATCTTTATTCTTCATGTCTACATACTTATTTCTCAACACACACTGCATAATATTGCACTTTGTTGACGGAGCCTCAACCTTACCTCTGATTTAACCGCTTCATCACTGTCAAAGTGAAATCGTCGAAGGTGTTCGTTAAGTAATGGAAGCAGATGAAAATCGGATTTGGACAAGTCTGGACTCTATGGAGGGTGATCTATGGAAATGGGCCCAAGGCGTCGGATTCTTGTAGATGTCGCAGCGATCGTGTCAGGTCTCGCATTCTCAAGGTGAATGAGAGCGTGCTCCACGTGTGGATGTATTCATCGAACTCGAAACTCGATTACAGCACACTTCTTTCTCACGCACCGACATAGTTTCGTTACACAACGCCATCTTACACTCTACAATTCGGAGACCTCTAGCGGCATAGAGCTACAAATACACTACTGGCCATTAAAATTTTTACACCATGAAGATGACGTGCTACAGACGCGAAATTTAACCGACAGGAAGAAGATACTGTATATGCAAATGATTAGCTTTTCGGAGCATTCACACAAGGTTAGCGCCGGTGGCGACACCTACAACGTGCTGACATGAGGAAAGTTTCCAATCGATCTCTCACACACAAATAGCAGTTGACAGGCGTTGCGCCGGCCGGGGTGGCCGAGCGGTTCTAGGCGCTACAGTCTGGAACCACAGGGCCACTACGGTCGCAAGTTCGAATCCTGCCTCGGGCATGGATGTGTCTGATGTCCTTAGGTTAGTTAGGTTTAAGTAGTTCTAAGTTCTAGGGGACTGATAACCATAGCTGTTAAGTCCCATAGTGCTCAGAGCCATTTGAACCATTTTAAGTAGTTCTAGGGGACTGATGACCTTAACAGTTAAGTCCCATATTGCTCAGAGCCATTTGAACCATTTTTGACCGGCGTTGCCTAATGAAACGATGTTGTGATGCCTCGTGTAAGGAGGACAAATGCGTACCATCACGTTTCCAACTTCGATAAACGTCGGATTGTAGCCTGTCGCGATTGCGGTTTATAGTATCGCGACATTGGTGCTCGCGTTGGTCGAGATCCAATGACTGTTAGCAGAATATGGAACCGGTGGGTTCAGGAGGGTAATACGGAACGCCGTGCTGGATCCCAACGGCCTCGTATCGCTAGCAGTCGAGATGACAGGCATCTTATCCGCATGGCTGTAACGGATCCCTGAGTCAACAGATGGGGACGTTTGCAAGACAACAACCATCTGCACGAACTGATCGACGACGTTGCAGCAGCATGGACTACTAGTTCGGAGACCTTGGCTGCGGTTACCGTTGACGCTACATCAGAGACAGGAGCGCGTGCGATGGTGTACTCGACGACGAACCTGGGTCACGAATGGCAAAACGTCATTTTTTCGGATGAATCCAGGTTCTGTTTACAGCATCATGATGGTCGCATCCTTGTTTGGCGACATAGCGGTGAATGCACATTGAAAGCGTGTATTCGTCATCGCCATACTGGCGTATCACCCGGCGTGATGGTATGGGGTGCCATTGGTTACATGACGCGGTCACCTCTTATTCGTACTGACGACACGTTGAACAGTGGACGTTGCATTTCAGATGTGTTACGACCCGTGGCTCTACCCTTCATTCAATCCCTTCGAAACCCTACATTTCAGCAAGATAATGCACGACCGCATGTTGCGGGTCCTGTACGGGCCTTTCTGGATACAGAAAATGTTCGACCGCTGCCCTGGCCAGCACATTCTCCAGATCTCTTACCAATTGAAAACGTCTGGTCAATGGTGGTGGAGCAGCTGGCTGGTCAGAATACGCCAGTCACTATCTTGATGAACTGTGGTATCGTGTTGAAGCTGCATGGACGCTACCTGTACACTTCATCCAAGCTCTGTTTGACTTAATGCCCAGGCGTATCAAGGCCGTTATTACGGCCAGAGGTGGTTGTTCTGGGTACTGATTTCTCAGGATCTATGCACCCAAATTGCGTGAAAATGTAATCACATGTCAGTTCTAGTACAATATATTTGTCCAATGAATACCCGTTTATCATATGCATTTCTTCTTGGTGTAGCAATTTTAATGGGCAGTAGTGTATGTAGACATGAAGAATAAAGATGCAGAATGTTAATAATGTTTGTTTCATTTAAAAAGCTTTAAGAGTTTTTACATGAAATATTCGGAGGTATTTGTTTTCAGCACGCCATCGCGTTTGTCTCATTGATCATCTAGTAACTTCAAGAATATCATTTCATTTTTATTATACACCAATATGTTTATCGCCATTTTACGTGACACCACGTCACAACAGATAAGAAAACTGATACTGAGACACCGATCCGAAGACGGCGTAGGGTCGTCTCGTCAGATGATCTGCATGCGTGTAAAGGTATACTGGAGAACAAATGAATCTTTGCAGTTTCATAACGCCTGGATAATGTTGCCTCACTAAGTACTTAGTAGCTACACACGAGACTGCAGTAATGGCAGTCAACGTGAAAGTGGAAGGATTAGTGGGGGCAGTATTCACATTTGTGCTTTAGAGGGAAATGTCATCACTGACGCATGTCTCTCGATTTTATGCTCAGTACAAAAAGTGCACATTCCCAAGAGTGAATAAACGATCTTGATAAAACTTGGTGGGTGTGCAGAGGGGTAAAATAGTGAAAAACTTTTTTTTGTGCCCAGTTTCAATTTTAAGTGAAAAAACACACCCCGAAATGTAATTTCGCATTTAAGGTTTAGGGGGAGTATTTTCGAAACGATGATTTTTAAAAAATGTTTCTCGTATAGAAGTTGATATGTAGTTAATATTCTTGAAAACTGTACCATCAAATTTTGTAATATCTGACATTTTGTAAAACAGCCCACCACCATTAATTATCTTTGCAAAATGAAAACTTTTGTTACAACATAAATTAAAAAAGCTTTTAAGCCTGTGTAATGAAGATGGTTTCTGAAATACGATTTTTGGAAAATAAGATGCACACATTGTGCTGTAGGAATATTTTCAACATATATAATTAAAATATCTGAGGATTCATTACTGTTCTAATTATTTATTTTATTTATATTTTTTGATGTTTTAAATAATTATTTTAGGTTTTGTATTCATATGTTTTTTTTTGTTTTTAGCTTGCCGTTCCCCATGAGTTTATTTTGTTAATTGTAAATAATAAATAACTCATTATTATGATAGAAAATATTTACAACAATGATAATCTGCGACAAAACGCTTAAAAATAACGTTCTTTACACCATCCATATAAAACGAACGAAATTTCTTCACGCTAAATTAACGACGGAGAAGCCAAAACTAAAAAAAAAAAAAAAAATTGCAAGATTTCAAATTGTCACGGGCGATCCTCTAAATATCCTGATTTGTATCAGGCATATTTCAGTATATAGGTAAGCCTTGGCGAAGAGAACTGATTGCCTACTGTTGACTGTAGCTCGAGTGTATTGATTCTTAGGTGGAGATTGACATCGTAATCATTCAACAGAATTACATTTGAAAGGGGTATGTGTCCAGTGTATGCAACGGTACAAGAACTGTCAGCTGTTCCATAGATGTAAACATGCACATCAAATAGTACAGAGTGATTTTATAAAAGAGGTTTGTGATCAACGGTCATAAAATTAGAGAGAAGCACCATACACCGTCTTGGAGAAGTGATTCGACATCGCATTTTACCAATGTAACTGGCAATTTTCCTTCTTCATTAGGGTCATCTTGTGAGATTGAGGTATGTTATTTTTAGCTTTACGGTGTACTTTGACGTTTTTTAACATTTGACAGTTATATAAGATTTGTTCTTTTTCGTATGGCACGTTGCCAGTTAGCTATGTAAGTCAGCTTCCCTGGCTTGCAATTTTAACTTCATTTCCTTGTTATTATTACAATTTTAAAATTTATTTGAAATAAGGTGTAAGCTTTTCAAGAATTTTTAGTTTTAAGTAATTTCGGCAGGATTGCAGCGTGGCTCGCTCATGATGAAGTTTATGGCTACATATTGTCATAATCTTGTTGGTCCACTAAACGGTTACATTTCATTGAATCACTGCAATTAATGATGAAGTTTTTCTACGCATGTTCACCGCTTTTTATGACTTGAACCGTATGTCTTCTTAAAGGAAGTAACATATTACTTATACTCGACTCTTATGTGGTTCTGTTACTTCACACTACTACTGGAGTTGCTTCTTCTTATTCAGGATGCTCTAAAATTCCCCTTAAGTTGACTAGAACTTGCAGAGAGACCTGAGTAGACAATACTTTGAATTGGAACCCATGACTGGAAACGTACCATTGAAACATGTTTGAAAACATGTTTGCTAGGTAGATGTGCAACAAGGTAGTGTAAGAGTTCGTTTATATTTTAAGTTACCTTGTTGTGATATTGAGCTTGGCATAGTCTGCGAGTCCCCGACTTGTTAAATATTTTTCTTACCTGTAGACTAACTTACTTTTTACTAAAAATCCGAACTTGAGAACCCCGATCTTTCATCGCTTTTATTACGCCTTTAAATACAACAAATATTAGATGATAAATATCTTCTTACAGGAGACCATTCGAGTAAAGAATAACAAGCGTTTTTTCAAAATAAATGGTTCAAATGGCTCTGAGCACTATGGGACTCAACTGCTGTGGTCATAAGTCCCCTAGAACTTAGAACTACTTAAACCTAACTAACCTAAGGACAGCACACAACACCCAGCCATCACGAGGCAGAGAAAATCCCTGGCCCCGCCGGGAATCGAACCCGGGAACCCGGGCGTGGGAAGCGAGAACGCTACCGCACGACCACGAGATGCGGGCAAGCGTTTTTTCAGTACATACGTATATACATTATTGATATAAACTGCTGGTCATTGGTATCCCTTGATAGCGTGGCTGGCGCAGAAGACTATTTGTCGCCTTTTACTACTTTGCCCGTCAAGACTCCAAATACGTCTTCAACTCTCTTGCAACGGCACGGAGACCGGGCGGAATACCTCAGGTAAATAATAAAATACGCAAACGGGTCTTGCCTCTAATAAATCTTCTTACGTAATAATGAATACTTTACATTCTGAACGATTATTCCGGATAACAAAAAAAGCATATAATTCTACTAATAGAGCTTGTTCATTTATATTCAAAGTTAGTACGAAATTTCATTTCCACTCAACGAATTTATTTGTTACCATACTTTGGCTACAAAATATCTGGAAATCTTGTATCTTCATACTAGTCATGATCGGGTATGCTTATGTCGGATTAGCTGATATCATTTGACATCTGTCCTACCTCTCTGACCTAATTCGAGGTTCACTTACATGTCTATGAGTGTTAGAACAATATGGTTGAGTACACGTTTGCAGACTACACCGATATGATCCACTTGTATGGTGAAGCTCACGGTAATGGAAGAGCTGCTGGTCGGTTTTTATCACGATCGTTATCCACAACGTCCGACACCATCGTCACAATTACACAACAGCTTCGAGAAAGGGGTACCTTCACCGTCAGCAGGCGTTATTGTTGGGTCCAGGGAGACGCCGCACATCCGAATTGGAAGACGCCGTACTGTATCAGCCGACTGCTGTGGCCGAGCTGTTCTAGGCGCTTCAGTCTGGAACCGTGCGACAGCTACGGTCGCAGGTTCGAATCCTACCCCGGGCATGGATGTGTGTGATGTCCTTAGGTTAGATAGGTTTAAGTAGTTCTAAGTTCTAGATGACTGATAACCTCAGATGTTAAGTCCCATAGTGCTCAGAGCCATTTGAACCATTTCCTACTGTATCACGTTGAAGGGAACTCGTCAATCACTACACGAGCAACTGCGGCTGCAGTGTATGTTACTCCCAGCACCGTCTCGTATGTTCTGCGTGACCAACAACTACGTCTATATCACTCCCAAAGGGTACTAATGCCAGCTGATTTTGCATCATGCGTTGTGTTCTGTACGCAGTTTCCTTTCTGTTTCTTTGGTTATTATGGTAATGAGTGGAATTATAAAACAAGTGATGAGGTGGGTCACACCTAATAAACTGCTTGTAAAAATCGTCTTATTACCAAAAGGTTTTTAAATTGTTATAGCACGGAAACGTTACATTTCCGGACATGTATTCCAATTCAGAATATCATCTACTGTGTCCCTCTACAAGTTCCAGAAGTTTTTAGAGCACTCTTTGTAACTGTTCTGCTGTTATATATTGTTTTATATCCTACTTTATTGTACAATATTTTCTTAGGCTACTTTTCCATTTGTTTACTGAAGTGATATCAGGGAAGCGTCCTGGGACCCCTGCTGTTCCTGATCTATATAAATGACCTGGGTGACAATCTGAGCAATTCTTTTAGGTTGTTCGCAGATGATGCTGTAATTTACCGTCTAGTAACGTCATCCGAAGACCAGTATCAGTTGCAAAGCGATTTAGAAAAGATTGCTGTATGGTGTGGCAGGTGGCAGTTGACGCTAAATAAGGTGTGAGGTGATCCTCATGAGTTCCAAAAGAAATCCGTTGGAATTCGATTACTCGATAAATAGTACAATTCTCAAGGCTGTCAATTCAACTAAGTACCTGGGTGTTAAAATTACGAACAACTTCAGTTGGAAGGACCACATAGATAATATTGTGGGGAAGGCGAGCCAAAGGTTGTGTTTCATTGGCAGGACACTTAGAAGATGCAACAAGTCCACTGAAGAGACAGCTTACACTACACTCGTTCGTCCTCTGTTAGAATATTGCTGCGCGGTGTGGGATCCTTACCAGGTGGGATTGACGGAGGAAATCGAAAGGGCGCAAAAGAGGGCAGCTCGTTTTGTATTATCACGTAATAGGGGAGAGAGTGTGGCAGCTATGATACGCGAGTTGGGATGGAAGTCATTAAAGCAAAGACGTTTTTCGTCGCGGCGAGATCTATTTACGAAATTTCAGTCACCAACATTCTCATCCGAATGCGAAAATATTTTGTTGAGCCCAACCTACATAGGTAGGAATGATCATCAAAATAAAATAAGAGAAATCAGAGCTCGAACAGAAAGGTTTAGGTGTTCGTTTTTCCCGCGCGCTGTTCGGGAGTGGAATGGTAGAGAGGTAGTATGATTGTGGTTCGACGAACCCTCTGCCAAGCACTTAAATGTGAATTGCAGAGTAATCATGTATATGTAGATGTAGATGTAGACTAGGGTTGTTGACAAAATATCGATATGTCGATATATCGATTTTTTACAAAACAGTATCTATATTCATCGGCGATAATTTTTCCCCTATATATAGCAATCGAAATTGTTATATCGAGTCCTGATAATTTTATTTTACATTTTTTTTTCACATTTTTCGGTAAATATTTGAAATTGTTCTTTTGAAATTATAATAGAACGTAATTTAACCTTCACTGTGTGAAGGAGTCTTATTACTTTTTGTGAGCTTTCATCACGTCCACTCATTCTCTTTTACTGTGTGAAGCAAATAAAGGTGATGCAAAGAAGACCTATTGCCCTGGGGAGGGGGGGGGGGGAAGGGAGTGAATGGTATAAGAAGATTTCCGATGTGAAGAAATAGCACTACAGCTGCGTTAAAAATTGTTCTAAAACAGTTGCTGAAAATGATGAACAAAAGTCTAAATGACAAGGCTGGTCTTTGCGGTGGGCAGAGACGTGCGAGTGGAAATGCTGACGTAATCGGCGCTCGTTGCTATCAACAGAAACTGCCACATTTATCTACACCACGCAATTTTGACACTGAAACTGCTAGGTCGCTGGCGTTTGCAGAAGTTGCTCTGCAATTCACACTTAAGTGCCTGGCATAGGGTTCATCGAACCATTTTCATACTACTTCTCTACCATTCCACTCTCGAATGGCGCGTGGGAAAAAGGAACACCTAAATATTCCCGTTCGATCTCTGATTTCTCTTATTTTATTATGATGATCATTTCTCCCTACGTAGGTGGGTGTCGACAAAATATTTACGCATTCGGAAGAGAAAGTTGGTGATTGAAATTTCGTAAATGGATCTCGCCGCAAAGAAAACCGCCCTTGTTTCAGTGACTGCCACCCCAACTCACGTATTATATCAGTGACACACTCGTTCCTATTGCGCGATAACACGAAACGAGCTACACTTTTTGCACTTTTTCGATGTCCTCCGTCAATACTACCTGGTATGGATCCCAAACGGCGCAGCAGTATTCCAGCAGAGGACGGATAGGTATAGTGTAGGCTGTCTCTTTAGTGGGTTTGTCGCATCTTCTAAGTGTTCCGCCAACAAAGCTCAGTCTTTGTTTCGCCCTCCCCACAATATTATCTATGTGGTTTTTCCAATTTAAGTTGCTCGTAATTGTAATTCCTAGGTATTTAGTCGAATTGACAGCCCTTAGATTTGTGCGATTTATCGTACACCAAAAATTTATCGGATTTCTTTTAGTACCCATGTGGATGACCTCGCACTTTTCTTTGTTTAATGGCAATTGCCACTTTTCGCACCATACAGAAATTCTCTCTATATCATTTTGTAATTGGAACTGATCGTCTGATGATTTTACTAGATGGTAAATTACAGCGTCATCTGCAAACAATCTAAGGGGGCTGCTCAGATTATCACCTAGATCATTTATATAAATCAGAAACAGCGGAGGGCCTATGACACTACCTTGCGGAACGCCAGTTATCACTTCTGTTCTACTCGATGATTTACCGTCTATCACTAAGAACTGTGACCTCTCTGAGAGGAAATCACGAATACAGTCACACAACCGAGACGATACTCCATATGCACGCAATTTGATTAATAGTCACTTGTGAGGAACGGTATCAAAAGCCTTCTGGAAATCTAGGAATGTGGAATAGATCTGAGATCCCTTGTCAACAGCACTCATTACTTCAAGGGAATAAAGAGCCAGCTGTGTTGCACAGGAACGATATTTTCTGAATCCGTGTTGGTTATGTATCCATAAGTCATTTTCTTGAAGGTGATTCATAACGTTCGAGTTCAGTATATGCTCCAAAATCCTACTGCAAATTGAGGTCAGTGATATGGGTCTGTAATTCAATGGGTCACTCCTATTTCCTTTCTTGAATATTGGTGTGACCTGTGCTACTTTCCAGTCTTTAGGAACAGACCTTTCGTCAAGTGAGCGGTTGTATACGATTGCAAAGAAAGGCGCTATTGTGTCTGCATACTCTGAGAGGAACCTGATTGGTATACCATGTGGACCGGAAGACTTGCCTTCCATAAGTGATTTGAGCTGTTTCGCAACACCTAAGATATCTACTTTTATGTCACTCATGCTAACAGCTGTACTGGTTTCGAATTCTGCAATATTTACTTCCTCTTCTTTCGTGAAGGAATTACGGAAAACTGTATTTAGTAACTCCGCTTTAGTGCCACCATCATCGGTAACATTTCCATCGATGTCGCGCAGTGACGGTACTGACTGTTTTTTTGCCACTGGTGTACTTTACATACGACCAGAATCTCTTTGGGTTTTCTACGCTATTTTGAGATAATATTTCATTGTGGAAACTATTAAAAGCATCTCGCAGTGACTTCCGTATTAAATTTCGAGCTTCTGTGAAGCTTAGGCAGTCTTGGGGATTTTGCGTTGTTCTGAATTTAGCATGCTTTTTTCGTTGCTTCTGCAACAGTGTTCTGACGTGTTTTGTGTACCATGGTGGATCAGTCCCGTCTCGTATTAACTTATGCGGTATGAATCTATCTATTGCTGTCGGTACTGTATCTTTGAATTTGAGCCATATCTGGTCTTCATTTACATAATTAGCTTGGAAGGAATGGAGACTCTCTCTTGGGAAGGCATCAAGAGAATTTTTATCTGCTGTCTTAAATAGATATACTCTACGTTTATTTTTAGAGGTTTTGGTTGATATGGTTTTGAGCCGCTCTACAATGACCTTGTGTTCACTAATCCCTGTATCCGTCATGACGCTCTGTATTAGATCAGAATTATTTGTGGCTAAGAGGTCAAATGTGTTTTCGCAACCATTTATAATTCCTGTGAGGTCGTGAACTAATTGTTCAAAGTAACTCTCAGAGAAACCATTTAGTACAATTTCGGAAGATGTTTCCTGTCTACCATCGGCTTTGAACATGTATTTTCGCCAACAAATCGAGGATTGATTGAAGTCTAAAAAAATGTTCAAATGGCTCTGAGCACTATGGGACTTAACATCTATGGTCATCAGTTCCCTAGAAATTAGAACTACTTAAACCTAACTAACCTAAGGACATCACACAACACCCAGTCATCACGAGGCAGAGAAAATCCCTGACCCCGCCGGGAATCGAAACCGGGAACGCGGGCGTGGGAAGCGAGAACGCTACCGCACGACCACAAGCTGCGGACAGATTGAAGTCTCCACCAATTATAACTGTATGAGCGGGGTACTTATTTGTAATGAGATTTAAGTTATCTTTGAAGCGTTCAGCTATTATATCATCTGAGCCGGGGGGGGGGGGGGGGGGGGTCGGTAGAAGGAGCCAATTATTATTTTGGTACGGCTGTTGAGTATGACCTCCACCCACAGAAATTCGCAGGAACTATCTATTTCAATTTCACTACAAGATAAACTACCATCAACAGACACAAACACACCACCACCTACTTTATTTAATCTTTAATCTATCCTTTCTGAACACGGTTTGCGCCTCTGTAAAAATTTCGGCAGAATTTATCTCCGGCTTTAGCCAGCTTTCTGTTCCTATAACGATTTCAGTTTTAGTGCTTTCTATCAGCGCTTGAAGCTCTGGTACTTTTCCAACACAGCTACGACAATTTACAACTAAAATACCGACTGAAACTTCCTGGCAGATTAAAACTGTGTGCCGGACCGAGACTCGAACTCGGGACCTTTGTCTTTCGCAGGCAAGCGCTCTGCCAACTTTTTTTTTTCTGCAGTGGAAATTTCACGGTGCGTTGCTTCTGCAGCAAAGGAAACGTTTCATTCCTGTCGATGACTCTTTGCTGTAATACTTCTATTTTTATCTTATTTTGTTGTTTTTTCTGTTTCTTTGTTTTTTAACTTTTTTAATATACAAAAAAGTTTTTGTTTTACGTTGTTTGTTTCCACTATTCTTTGCGTGAGATATCTCGCTCGTCTTCTCGAGGATTGCCTATTATGGTATACCCCAAGCATATAGCTTGGTCTCGTTTTCATTTTCCCTATTGGTATGTTAGCTCTTATGTCAGCAGTTGTCTACTCTTAGCACTGAGTGCCCAATTGCCGGACGCCACACACTGGTTGTGATGTAGAGTAATGGACGTGGAAAAAAAAAATCTTGACACACTTCCATCAACGTTGTTAACAGTCAGACGCAGTGCATACATCTACTTCGTCGTTCCTTGTTCGTTTTTGTTTTTCATCGTCTTTGTCGTTCATAGTGTCGTTATTCTCAAAGCCTGTATATAGTTCGCGAACTTTTGTCTGTATTTGGCATCCTTCGTCAGCAGTTGTGCTTGTGTCGCTAGATATACTCTGTAGCCCCGGTAAGATGGCGCATCTTCGGCTTGAATTAGGTAATGCAGAGCATGTCCTGTCAGCCATGTCCATATATTTTTCTTCGTGATGGGATAGTAAGTGCCATCAGGTTGATGTGATGGAGATTGTCTGTCGAGCTGTCCTGCAAATAGAGGCAAGGCTCATTCTGCACCATTCCCAGACCAATTTATTTTCTCCGCAGACACATCTGTGTTATAAGTTGTCTATGAGGACACACTCCCCACATCTGTCAGTTGCCGACAATCGTATTCTGTGTAATTTTTCTTTCGTAGGTATGGTCTCATTAACTACTTTATACCACGTTGACCTGATATTTGTTCCGAGCACTTTGTTGTGGATGTTCTTCCAGATTTGAGCCCAATCCCGTAGGGGATATTTCGTTTCCATGCGGTTTACTCTTCCACCAGTATTCATTATCAGGTATAGTTGGGCGGTTGTAAGATCCTGTAGTGGTGCGCTCAGTTTCACTCGGAGGTAACTAACTTCGAGCAGAAACATCCTGATGTGGCTAGCTTTGTAGTGGGTTTTCCCCCAGGTTTATCGGTATTGCCATATTAATAGGTGTACACGTCGGTAGGGCCATATGGAGCGCGCTGTCTGGGTAGTCTTGAAACAGCTGAATAGTTCTCCGTATAAGAAGAGCCTTGCATTTAATTTCAACATCTATTAGCCCTAGGCCGCCTTTCTCCGGTGGGAGAGTAATAACATTAATTCCCACATTGAATATTTCGCCCCTCCAACTATACCAATCAATTGCCATCATTATTTGCTTGGAAATGCTGTTGACCACAGGGATTGTCTGCCCTACATACTATATTTTCGAAAGTATCATTTTATTGATAAACTGATACTAAAATGTAGACTTTCACGGCCGGAAATATCATGTCCATTATAATTATCCGGGCTGTTATGTCGTGGTCGGTTGATGAATTCTGTGTCGATTCCCAACGTTTCGTCTCCGACTGCGGGAGACATCTTCAAGGGGGTCCGTAGCTCAATGGAAGGTCCAACACACCCACTGGCTCGCTACTGACTGTCAGGTTGAGCTACGGACCCCCTTGAAGATGTCTCCCGCAGTCGGAGACGAAACGTTGGGAATCGACACAGAATTCATCAACCGACCACGGCATAACAGCCCGGATAATTATAATGGACATGATATTGATAAACTGTACTCTAACAACTGAACTACCCCAGCTCTGTTGCTTGGTCGATTCTCGTCGTTTCTTTGCCCTGAACCCTTTGATACTGGAGCCCTTTTTGACCTTTCCCAAGACTGTCTAACCTAAAAAACCGCCCAGTCCATACTACACAGCCCCTGCTACCCGTGTAGCCGCCTCCTTTGTATAGTGAGACGAACTGTTCTGGACATATCCAATGTGAGACGAAGCCGAACAATGGACCCATCGGACACCTATTATTGTGCCACTTGCATGCAGTTACCAGTGTTAGCGAAGTCATAGAGCAGAACGCCTCCACACCTCTGGACAGAATATGAAACGATTTAGGAACAAGTGCAGAGAAGACGAACTGGGAACTGAAGGCGGCGCTAGCTGAGGCGGAGGCCGGCGACGCAGCGTGCAGCCGCTGCCCGGCCACTTCCTGCTCCCGGCGGCTGAGGCCAGGCCAGAACCGGCACCACTTCCTGCACCGGCGAGGCCTCGGGCCAGACCAGACCGGCCTCCCCACGCGCCTCCTTCCCCGCCCCGAGGAGGCCGCGGCCTGCAGCCGGCGCGTCGTAACCGAGCACACCACTTGCCCACACGCTGTCTCCATATCCTCAGCGGTGTGAGGCTGCTACAAATGCAGAGTGAATTTTTCGCTATGCAGACAAGCGTGCCGATAAAAATCGTGTGGTGGACCGGGACTCAAACCTGGCACGTTCGTCTTGCGCGGACAAATGCTCTACCGACTGAGCTACGCAAGGACAGTCACGATGCGGAGACGTTGTGGAAACGAATCCCGAATGCTGTGACTAAACCGAGTCTTCGCAATATTCTTTGTTTCAGGAGGGCTACTTCCGCAGGACATGCAAGAGGAGTTCTTTGAAGGTCACAGGGCAGGAAATGAGGTACTGGTGCAAGTAAAACTGTGACGGCTTGCGCTTGGATTGCTCAAACGGTAAAGCCATTGTCCGGTCCCAGGTTCGGGTTCCGTTCTGGCACGCAATTTTGATCTGCCAGGAAGTTTCGTTTGTAACTGAGTTGCCACTTTCAGACGAAGAAAATACACATGGTAGTTTGAGGGCTGGGAAGGGGGGGAATTGGAAGGCTTGATTCCTGGGAAATATTCGTCATGTAAAATTTCACAAAATGGTTTTTATATCATTATTAACCGGCATGATTTACTCCACTTGCTCACAGAATGGTTTCGGGGATGTAATAATGATTCATGTATATAACACTCTCTATTAGACTGAAATATTACATATTTTAGAGTAACTTAAGTATTACCTGCAGATTTTTCGAGTAACATGTAACGCATGTGGTAACTTTAGGTATCTTATTTTCGAAATATGAAATTACAAAGTTACAAAAATTCAAGGATATAACGCATGCACACACACACACACATATATAGGGTGGTCCAATGAACGCGACCGGGAAGTATATCTCAAGAAATAAGCGTCAAACGAAAAAACTGCAAACAACTAGCTTGAAGGGGGAAATCAGATGGCGCTATGGTTGGCCCGCTAGATGGCGCTGCCATAAGTCAAACGGATATCAACGCGTTTTTTTAAATAGGAACCCCCATTTTTTATTACATATTCGTGTAATACGAAAAGAAATATAAATGTTTTAGTTGGACCACTCTTTTCGTTTTGTGATAGATGGCGCTGTAATAGTCACAAACATATGGCTCACAATTTTAGACGAACAGTTGGTAACAGGTAGGTTTTTTAAATTAAAATACAGAACGTAGGTATGTTTGACCATTGTATTTCTCTTGTTCCAATGTGATACATGTAGCTTTGTGAACTTATCATTTCTGAGAACGCATGCTGTTACAGCGTGATTACGTGTCAATACCACATTAATACAATAAATGCTCAAAATGATGTTCGTCAACCTCAATGCATTTGGTAATACGTGTAACGAATTCCTCTCAACAGCGAGTAGTTCGCCTTCCGTAATGACAATGCGCGCCCGCATCTCGTGGTCGTGCGGTAGCGTTCTCGCTTCCCACGCCCGGGTTCCCGGGTTCGATTCCCGGCGGGGTCAGGGATTTTCTCTGCCTCGTGATGGCTGGGTGTTGTGTGCTGTCCTTAGGTTAGTAAGGTTTAAGTAGTTCTAAGTTCTAGGGGACTGATGACCATAGATGTTAAGTCCCATAGTGCTCAGAGCCATTTTTTTTTGACAATGCGCTAACGCATGTTCTAAGACGTTGTCGGTGGATCACGATAGCAAATATCCTTCAACTTTCACCACAGAACGAAATCCTGGGCGTCAGATCAGATGAACCTGCGGGTCATGGTATGGTGCTTCAACGACCAAACCACCTGTCGTGAAATATGCTATTCAATACCGCTTCAACCGCACGCGAGCTACGTGCTGCAGATCCATCATGTTGGAAGTACATCGCCATTCTGTCACGCAGTGAAACATCTTGTAGTAACATCGGTACAACATTACGTAGGAAATCAGCATAAATTCCACTATTCAGATTGCCATCGATAAAATGGGGGCCAATTATCCTTCCTCCCAAAATGCTGCCCCATACATTAACCCGCCAAGGTCGCTGATGTTCCACTTGTCGCACCCATCGTGGATTTTCCTTTGTCCAATAGTGCATACTGTGGCGATTTACGTTACCGCTGTTGGTGAATGACGCTTTGTCGCTAAATAGAACGCGTGCAAAAAATCTGTCATCGTCCCGTAATTTCTCTTGTGCCCAGTGGCAGAACTGTACACGACGTTCAAAGTCGTCGCCATGCAATTCCTGGCGCATAGAAAAATGGTACGGGAGCAATCGATGTTGATGTAGCATTCTCAACACCGACGTTTTTGGGATTCCCGATTCTCGCACAATTTGTTTGCTACTGATGTGCGGATTAGCCGTGACAGCAGCTAAAACACCTACTTGGGCATCATCATTTGTTGCAGGTCGTGGTTGACGTTTCACATGTGGCTGAACACTTCCTGTTTCCTTAAATAACATAACTACTCGGCGAACGGTCCGGAAACTTGTATGATGTCGTCCAGGACACCGAGCAGGATACGTAGCACACGCCCGTTGGGCATTTTGACCACAATAGCCATACATCAACACCATATCGACCTTTTCCGCAATTGGTATACGGCCCATTTTAACACGGGTAATGTATCAGGAAGCAAATACCGTCCGCATTGGCGGAATGTTACGTGATACCACGTACTTATACGTTTGTGACTATAACAGCGCCAAAATAATTCCTAGAAAGTGGAATGGTCTTGGTATTAATAACTATACTGTCTGGCATGAAACCTGCTGTAATTTCTGTATAACGATTAAGGAGGAAGACCCCACATCACGCCACCTAAAATTAGAAATTAATAAAAATACACGTAGACCAGGATTCGGACTCGACGATTCTATCGCAAACCTCTACCGGCATGCACTAACATTTTTTCTTTGGTATTACATTCCTTTAAACATCAACAAAATTTTTATGAAAGGAAAAATGGTCTTCTGGAAGGATTCGAATCAGAGACCTATTAATATCTATGCTAATATCTTATAGTCCATTGCTCTACCAACTTCTTTTTTCACATTCATCACATGACAAACGACAGGGCAACATTTAATCTCATTAAGAAAACCGTCATACAGAGTCAAGCTGCAGTTGGTGTTTATTTTATTTATTTATTTTGTAAATCTTCCATAAAGAATATTTGTCTTTAAAATTGTTGCTAAGTAAATTTTTCCTTAAGACAACGAGTAAAAAATTGGTAAATACTTATTTATAGACTATCGTCCGTTGAAGTTTATGATGCTCTGTCGTGAGGTACACCCAAAAGTGCTGTTCACTCTTTTCTCCGTTCACCAGAATGTAATATTCAGTGTGACCTTTTAACCAGTTCACTGTGTTGCTCTTCATTTTGGCAAAAGATACATCGACATGGTTGAAGAAGTTCGCTGTTGTCATGGCATGAGGTGCGGTCCTCTTGATTCTGATTGGTCCATATAGCTCTTGCGTGTATACATTAAATCTATGTCCTTCACTGCCGTTAAGAGTACGAGGGTCACTCCAAAAGAAATGCACACAATTTTTGTAAAAATACGGTTTTCATTCTGCATGTGTGAAAGTTTTACAGTGTGTAGATACATCCTTCCCGCTTGTTTTCAAAATTAATTCAACCTGTTCCCGTGAATGGCGCCGTCACAGCATGCCTTCAAGATGGTTGCTACACTTGACGTTCGTCAGAAGCGACGTTCTGTCATAGAATTCCTGTGCTGTGAAAACGAGACAGTGGAAAACATCCACAAGAGGTTGAAAAAGGTGTATGGAGATGCTGCTGTCAATCGCAGAACAGTTAGTCGGTGGGCAAGCAGGTTGCGTGATGAAAGCGGGCACGGCAGTACTGAGGATTGTCCTCGCACCGACAGGCGTCGTAATGCACACACTCCACACAATCTGCAGAGAGTTAACGAATTGGTGACTGCTGACAGACGCATCACAGTGAACGAACTGCCACGCTACGTTGGGATAGGGGAAGGAAGTGTTTGCAGAATACTGAAAGTGTTGGCGTTCAAAAAGGTTTGTGCCAGGTGGATTCCCAGGATGTTGACAGTGGCTCGCAAAGAAACAAGAAAAACGGAATGCGGCGAACTTTTGGAACAGTACGAGAATGGTGGAGATGAATTTCTTGGAAGATTTGTGACAGGTGATGAAACAGAGACGAAGAGGCAATCAATGGAGTGGCATCATGCAAATTCACCCAAGAAAAAAAAAATTCAAAACCATACCTTCTGCTGGAAAAGCTATGGCTACTATGTTTTTCGATTTCGAAGGACTCTTGCTTGTGGACATCATGTCAAGTGGAACCACCGTAAATTATGATGCATATGTGACGACACTGAAGAAGCTTCAAGCTCGACTGAGTCGTGTTCGACCACATCGGCAAAAGCAGGATGTTTCGCTGTTGCACGAGAATGCACGGCCACATGTCAGTCAAAAAACCATGGAAGCGATCACAAAACTCGGATGAACAACACTGAAACACACGTCTTAGAGTCCTGAGCTGGCTCCACGTAACTATCCTCTCTTTGGGAAACTGAAAGACTCTCTTCGTGGAACAAGGTTTGAAAATGAAGACTCCCTTGTGCACGCTGCCAAACAGTGTCTCCAACAGGCTGGTCCATAATTTTACCGTGCGGGTATACAAGCGTTGGTTCCAAGATGGCGTGAGGCAGTTGAGAGGGATGGAAATTATGTGGAGAAATGAAAATATTGTTCCTAAAGGATGTATCTACACACTGTAAAACTTTCAAACATGTAGAATAAAAGATGGATTTTAAAAAAATAGTGTGCATTTCTTTTGGAGTGACCCTCGTACGTGTGGACCAGAAGGGTGAGTTGGTGAAGTGTACCGTGCATAGTTTGGAATCATTGGAATTTTCTGTCTGACCGCATTTTTTCACTGGACCCTCACACGCCTTGTTAAATGTTCGTTACAAATGTTGTTCCATATTTGTCGCCAGTTTGTACTCTTGTGTTATTCTTCTAGAATGTTCCACTAACTGGGCAGCACAGTCTTACAGTACTGCATTATGGTATTTGTCGTACATGTGACTGCATATCGCCAAATTTATTTCGTACTGAAAATATGCACGGAATGAAATTTTTAGTGACTTTTTTATGCATATATATCATTTCATTCCATAGATATTTTCGGTACCAAATAGACGTCAAATAAAAGGTAGTTTGGCAACATGTATCACATGTACGTCAAATATCTTAATTTTATTATGTATACAATGTGTGTGTGTGTGTGTGTGTGTGTGTGTGTGTGTGTGTGTGCGCGCGCGCGTACATCGCAACTCATATCATAAGAAATGGCAGTTTTGCTTGGAATGTTCGCCACTATGTGCGTCTTTGAAAACAGAACACGTGAGTGAGATGTTGCTCTTTGGCTACCTGAGCTTGCTTTAGGAGCGGACGACGTCACTTCTATTCTGCTGCCAGAGTCTGTGTCTAGTGGTCGCTGAGTGAGCAGAACAGGTGGCGGACTTGACGAACAGAGGATGATTTTACTTTGAGATGCTTCCCGGTGTGACTGAGGAGAGATGATGGTTTTTGAGATGCTGTCACTGATTGACTGAGCATTTGGAATGAGGTAACATGCATAGAGTTCTTATTTGCTGTGAGCAGGTATTGCACATTTGACTTGCCGCGTGCTACTATAAGACGAAGCTGTGATTCTAATCAGCAATATCTGTTCTTTGGTACCCGGTGCAAACTGATCAGTCATGTGGTATTCATCGCACTCCCCCTATCAGCTAAAAGTATATCACTAGAAAATCAGAGGGCAAGTTTCGTAATTTAAGTCTGTTTGCCTGAATTAGTTTTCATTATTTGACAATGCCAAAGTGAGAGCATAGTTCTTAAGTTAATGTGATCTATTTCCGTCTTATTAAAAGACTGTAACACAACTTCAATGTAAAGCAACCTTTTCATTCATTTGCCAACATTTCTCGTCAGAGTTTGAAAGTAAATCTTAACATAGCTGTTCTGTCACGCCTTGTACTTTTGTGTGGACAGCAATAGCTTCGTAAAACAATAATTCCTAATGGAAAGCAGCTATAAATGAGTTCTAAGGCTACTACCGTGCAGTGATTTCTTACAGGAAAATGCAGGTGTGATTTATGATGCGTTAAGGCAGAGCATAGCACAGTTGTCCATTGCGCTTGTAAGAATAAAATGTAGGGCCAAAACTAACTTTGTGAGATAGATTTTGGGAATTATAGTCAATTGAAAATTTTTTCGAAAAATTCAGCACTCACTTTTTTTTTTAAGAAGACACAGATTCATTATGCGGTAGTTAGCCACTGGATTGACGTTGTTAAAGGAGGAAGTCATTTGTGTATTATTGATAGTGATTCTCTGTATTCAGTTTCATTTACAGATTTTCAGACTCAGTTCGAAGTAATTTGCGTCATACATAGTAAATGAAATTTACGCAGTTAACATTCATATTTGAAAGAAGTGGAGCTTTGGCTATTCTAGCTCGTTATACATAGGCGAAACTGTAATCGGAATTTAGAGTACTGTACTTACTTTCGTACTGTTAATAATACACTGAGACCCTGTATTACTGTGGCATAGAACAGCATAGCTTTTTTTACGAAAACTCAGTTAAGAAGTAACATTGAAATTGCGGTTGGGACAGCTTAACTTATAATTTTTGGGATCATTACGAAATTAGTGAAGCACACTAAACATTATATAGAGAGAAAGGTGTACTTCTGCTAAAGTGTACAAGTTACTCAGTAACGGTACGGAGACCTTGTACATGCTAATTGCATTCCTATTTTACTGCTCACTGCATTTTAGAACCACGTATAATAGCGAACCAACATTTTTGTCGCTGATTCTATTATAACACAGCTTTAGTTTTCTTTTCATTGGAGCATAAGTTTTCACGCTTTACGGTCTATAATTCCAAGATCAGCCATTCGATGGCCACCCTTTTAAGAGGTCACGCAGTTAATAGTTTACAACTTTGAACATTAGGGCATTGTACACTCTCAATTCTTATGAAGTGAAAAGTTATTATTATTTTAATGCGGCCTCGAAGAACTTTCATTCACTTAACAAAATAAAAAAATAAAGGATTTTTTAAGATTAATTTGGAGAATTTTTTGAAATTTGATTGCAGTAGCAATATTATGTAAAAGGTTTGGTTAGACACGATTTCCAGTTAAAAGCTTTAGCTATTAAAATCACGCAGTTTCCAGTTACAAGTTTTAAGTTGATTAGTCGCACATTACTAACATTCAATTAAAATGCAGCGGAAATTGTTGTAAACACTGATTTTTTTTACTTTAAATAAAATCAGGTTCATTAGCTTTAATAACTTGAATGAAGATTAAATTGAGGTTAAATGGTCATTGTTGGTTGAGGGCACACTTAGTGACGAATGACTATGTACGTAGCTAATGTTCATATAAAAGAGACAGTTTTGCGAGAAGTTAGTCGGACTCTGAATTAAGACTCAGGCTCGACCTTCTAATAATAAAATAATTAACGTTAGAACGCTCACGGCGCTCGATAGGTGAGTCACCAAGCAACTCGCTTCCAATTTAATTTAAATGGCCAGAAATTACTTGCACTATACAATTAAAACAGGAAACCGAGAAGCTGGCCGTTTTACAAAATAAAACCAGTTTGAAATAAAGGTCGAATTATTATTAGCAAAAATGATACAATGATGACACATATGTATCGTGCCACTGTCAGAGCGAAGAAGGAAACAATTTAATGTCGCTTTTTTCGTACATAAAACATTGGCAACTTTGTAGAGAAAAGATTAGCTTCACATAAGGGATTTACAGATGCAAATTTTCCAAAGATATCGTTTTTCTTGGAAGTGAATCAAGAGAAACAGTTTTTTCTGTCCCTTCGATGAAGTTGCCATAATTTTGCAAACAATTTAATTGAACTAACATTAGGAATTATTACATAGTAGTCTACAAGCAGAAATATCATTTGACGTTATTACTATTATATACCTTAGGGCGTGTTCAAGCAGAGACAAGAGTTCACCTTTGTGGTTTTACCAAAACCTATGTAATACACTGCATCTCCTGCACTTCTAAGCGTTCGACGGCGACACCGGCAAGTTCAAGAGACTGGTTGTTTAGGCAAGGAGAAATCCAGATACAGCCTTCGAGTGCTCATTGAAGACGTATAACGCATTCAGCAGGGTTTTTGAAAACAGCTACAAGTCTCACTTAGTTTTTTTAATTTACTGGTTTCGCTCTTCAAATGAATAAGAGCATCATCGAAATATACACTGTAAAATATACGAACTGATTAATACGGAAAATTTACATTGACATTTGGTGAAGTACGTATTGTATTTCCAGTATGTTGACTTACGTTTGAAGTTGACTGGCAGCACTAAAGATGCTGTTAAAGTTGGCTGACAGCACTAAAGATTAAACAGCGGTACTATAGTACTTAAATATACGTCTGAAGTACGTTTAAAGGACGGTACAGTCATAGATGATGACTTTTACAGCTCTGAAGATTAATTACTATACGAAAATACTTGTAACGTCCATGGTAAAGTGTATCCAAAGATAATTTACAACTATAGAAAACTAAATTTACATTTTAATCACATATTTTATGGGCGTGTGTGTAAACATCTCATATTTGTATATATCTACTTATCTTTCAAACTACGTCTGTAAAATATCTTTCAAAATACGTTATAAAATACATATTTAAAAAGTCTTTACAAATATGCATTCAAAATTACCGTTTTCAAAAACATTTCTGTTACGATTACAGGGCAGGTATTATACTTCGGCTGCTTTCCTACAGCATTTCATCAAATTACCTTAAGAACACATGTAAATTAAATTCGTTTTGTTCATTTGATAAATTTTGCAGGTTTTTCATCTTTTATAATAAAATTTCCAATTCTTCCAGGATATTTAACAGATGGTCTTTATCTGCTGCATGGAAAATTTTCCTACTATCTTGGAACTCACCTAATGTTGTTTTTCTCAAATGTTTACCCAGGGCTGTACACTTTGACTTTAAACTGCAATGTTTCTTACAACGTATTTTCAACACTCTTCCAGTTTGGCCAATATACGTGCTCTGACAATATTGGCAATTTATTTTACACTGAAGCGCCAAAGAAACAGGTATAAGCATGCGTTTTCAAATACAGAGATATGGAAACAGGCAGAATACAGCACTGCGGTCGGCAAGGCCTATATAAGACAACAATGTCTGACGCAGTTATTAGATCGGTTACTGCTGCTACAATGGCAGCTTACGAAGTTTTCATTAATTTTGAACATGGTGTCATACTCGGCGCACGAGCGATGGGACACAGCATCTCCGAGGTAGCGATGAAGTGGCGATTTTCGTGTACGACCATTTCACAAGTGTATCGTGAATATCAGGAATCCGGTAAAACATCAAATCTCCCGACATCACAACTGCCGGAAAAAGACATTGCTGCGGCCGGAAAAATATCCTGCAAGAACGGGACCAATAGCGACTGGAGAGAACCGTTCAACGTGACAGAAGTGCAACCCTTCCGCAAATTGCTGCAGATTTCAAAGGTGGGCCATCAACAAGTGTCAGCGTGCGAACCATTCAACGAAACATTATTGATACGGGCTTCATGAGCTGAAGGCCCTCTCGTGTACCCTTGATGACTGCACGACACAAACCTTTACGCCTCGTCTGGACCCGTAAACACTGACGTTGGACTGTTGATGACTGGAAACATGTTGCCTCGTTGGACGAGTCTTGTTTCAAAGTGTATCGAGCGGATGGACATGTGCGGGTATGGAGACAACCTCATCAGTCCTTGGACCCTGCATGTCGATAGGGGACTGTTCAAGCCTGTGGAGGTTCTGAAATGGTGTGGAGCGTGTATAGTTGGAGTGATATGGGATCCTCGATGCATCTATATACGACTGTGACATGTGACACGTACGTAAGCATTCTGTCTGATCACGTGCATCCATTCATGTCCATTGTGCATACCGACGGACTTGGGCAATTCCAGCAGGACAATACGGTAACTCACACGTCCTACAGAATCGCTCCAGGAACACTCTTCTGAGTTTATACACTTCCGCTGGCCGTCAAACTCCACAGACATGAACATTATTGAGCATATCTGGGATGCCTTGCAACGTGCTGTTCAGAAGAGATCTCCAGCCCCTCGTACTCTTACTGATTTAGGACAGCCTGCAGGATTCATGATGTCAGTTCCCTGCAGCAGTACTTCAGTTATTTGTTGAGTCCATGCGACGTCGTGTTGTGGCACTTCTGCGTGTTCATCGGGGCCCCACACGATATTAAGCAGGTGTACCAGTTTATTTGGCTCTTCAGTGGATATGCTCCTGAATTACTGTATTTGTCCTTATGTTCATTGTCTATGTACATTAGTACTCGTCAGGGGAGTTGTTAGTTCTAAATGCAACTTTAACTTTCTTTCTTGGGAAACATCTCACAAAGCAGTCTGTTTCAGGACGTTTGCATGTGAGCGTAATAAACCTTTTGTTTTCTACTGGCTTTCTGCACTATTGTTTGTATTTCATTTAAAAAAAGGTTCAAATGGCTCTGAGCACTATGGGACTTAACATCTATGGTCATCAGTCCCCTAGAACTTAGAACTACTTAAGCTTAACTAACCTAAGGACATCACACAACACCCAGTCATCACGAGGCAGAGAAAATCCCTGACCCCGCGGGGAATCGAACCCGGGCGCGGGAAGCGAGAACGCTACCGCACGACCACGAGCTGCGGACATGTTTCATTTAATATTTTCTGTATAGTGTGGTCCAGTTACATCATATAACGTTGTTGGTAATGGTTCTTCAATGCTATCTTTTTGGTTGTCTGTAATTCTGTAATTCTGTTTTTTGATGTGAGTGGTAACCGTAACATTCTGTGCAAAGCAGAAGAGAAATATGTTCTTTTGTGTTGGATTGGATGATTTAAATTATTTACAATAATTATATCTGAATATGTAAGCTTCCTGTAAACTTTAAAAATATTCAACAAAGTTTTACACTTAGTTCCGTGCATCTACTCGTAGTGCCAGCTGAGAGTTAGTTATTCCTTACGTGTTTTGCGGCAACGTTTGTGTTTCAAACTATACGGAGCATAGATATAACAAGCACTTCATTTTGGATGTTAGCAACAACATGAAGACTTTTGTGAATTAATACTTGCGTTAGAGATGGATGATAAGTTCCTCATACGTCTAGTGTGACGAGACTACGTTCCATGTAAGTGGGAAGATGAACCACCATGACTTCAGAATGAGGCGATCCCAGCAGCCAAATATCGTAGTCGAGCAACAGAAGTGAATTCAGTAACTTCAAGACATGTTCGCAGACGTGTAGACCAATTCAGCCATAGTCTGCACGTCTGTCGTACTGTGGAGGGCACAGTGACATTTGTGAATTTGTGAATGGGAAATGAAAACTTGGATCCCAAATGTAAATGTAAAAATTACCCGAGGTACGTATATGCATGCATGTAAGAGATGTACTCTTGAAACACCGGATGACTCTTCCTAAAAAAAAAAAAACTCTCTAGTTTTTTGTATGAGTCAAAAAGCACCCAAATTCCTGTAATCCTTCATACAGAGGATATAGTTTGTGAAGACGTGTTAATTTTTTTGAAACATCCTGTTTTAAATGAACTTATAAGGTGCAGTCTAATAACTGTGTATTATAACGTTAAAACCAGCGGATGGTCTCATATCAGTGACACTTATTGAACTACGACAACCGTACAAAACTCTCGTGTTTTATGAACTGTCAGTTTATTTATGGGCCGTCTTCCTCGTTGTTCATTAATTTATTGCCTGAGACTGCCCCTATCACTCGTTAAATTAATGTAAACTAGTATCGGATGGTCAATAGTTTGGTCTCGTCCGATGTATGTCTTTAGCTACTCTAAAGCATTTATGGTAGAATTTTACTTCTCTGTGACCTTTAACAAGTGTGAGAAGTTTTACGGTAGTGGTGGCTTAGTTGTTGATCGTTGGCGGGTCGTAGAAAAATTGTGTTTCTCCCGTTTTTAGGATTTTGCCAGTGGATCTACCATTTGCTTTTGAACTCTTTTCTTAGTTTTTTCATATTTTATATAAAAGTGTTTTGTTATAACTTACTGCTTACCATGACAGGGAGACTCTCTTGGCTAGATTATCAGTTAATTCAATGTCCATCGCCCTTGTATGAGTTTTACTCTCTTCGAAATCTGTTTGGGACCTCTGCATTTGCCATTTTCAATCTACTGATTTTATATCTTTAGAGGTAAAACGGTTAAGTTCATAAGCGCACCTGAAGAGGTGAATTTGGTCGCTTGCCGAAATATTCTGCCCGTTGACACCGACAGCCAGCCGCTCACCCTCAACTATTTCGTCAATATGGAGGACTGTAATATATTTTTTAGCTGATTGCTAATGTAGCGCAGAAATCTGTACTTATATGTGAAAGAAAACGTTATCAGCAAAAATTGCGAAAAAGTTCTTGACCTATTTGCTCCATATTTTTACCGATACTCTAATAAGCATTCGGACGGATATAGGCTGCATATTTTTTCAAACAATGACAAGCTTACTGTTAAAACCAACTGTGAGAAAGAAGTGCTGCGCTGTGTGGTGAATATGTGGGGTTTCGTTTTCTTTCTCGCAATCTGTTTTATCTATGACAGCTTAAGCTGCATGGGTAAATTGGAGGGACCTTTGGAATTTGGCGTTTGAAAGATACTCTTGGAGCTGCTGGATCTGTGAGAAATGCAGCTTCAGTGGCATTATTCCGCTTAGTTTAATTCTGCGAACGAGTAGCGTTATGAGGTTTCGAACAACAGAGTTTGCGTAGTTGGATTCTAATCACTGGCCTAAGCTATGAATATAACTTTCCTAATATAAAAGTTTTCTGTTAAAACCGACAGCGAGGAAGAAAATAAAACGGCACCCTGTTGGTTGTATGTAGAGCGACAAAAAAGTTTCCATTCGAAGGACTCATATTACCCGCTTGCCAGCATATTGCTGCTTATATGCCCGCATCGGCGTCGGGCTTGGTTGCTGCAGCAACGCCTTCATACCGAAATGTTTCGGTCGTCCGTTATACAGTTTTTGTTTAAAATTATATGTACGGAAAAACTATATTGAAAAACAATTTGTCTGATGGTTTGAATACCCTTGCATCGTAGTTAAAATCGCTTATGAGAACGAAAACAAAGTCGCACATTTTCCCAGGGTAGCACACCATTTTCAGCATTTTCTTTTTTGCAGTCGATTTTAACAGAAAACCTGTACATTATTGTTTAAAAAAATATTTAACCCATGGCCGTCCGAAAGTTTATTAGAGTATCGTGTAAAAGTCTGAAGTGAATCGGTCAAGAAGTTTGCGAGTTTTTTCACAGTTTATATAATTTATTATAATTTCGAGTTAAGTACCTTCAAAATTGGCGAAGCCGCAACGAGAAGTTGAAATTCTGAGATACTCCAGATCGGACGTATTCCAGTTCCCATACATATTTAGTTCGCTAGTTCTATACATTCAGACATAATTTCCTATCCAGTATGAAATCTAAATGTTTATAAAAAACCAAACAGCTGCCATAGGCTATGGTTATCTGTCTCTGAGTAGCGTTTGCATGAGTGTGTGTGTGTGTGTGTGTGTGAGTGTGTGTCTGTTGTCGATTTTCGACAAATGCCTTGTTGGCCGAAAGCTCATTTTGAGACAGTCTTTTTGTTGTGCCTATCTGCGACTCGGCATCTCCACTATACGCGTATGGTGAGTAGCAACTATCCTTTTCACAATATTGTTTATAAGAAACCTGTATTTTACCAGTGATATGAGGCAACTTGATAAATACACTCGAAAATTTTGTACAAAAATATTGTTCCCTCCTCCTGTTAAAGATAACTGCGAATTATTAAAAGTGTAGCCATTTATTCACGATATACAGGCAAACAACACACAAGGACTGCAAACAGTATTCGGATGTGCCAGTGAAAACAGCACCATGATTTTGATTTAACTTATCGAGGGATAATTGACATCGTATTTCAACAATCTGGAGGCTCTGCTGTCCACATATTATTGAGTTGGTATAAAAGTTACTGCGCAAATATATCTAGTATTGATGAACCCTGAACGCTTGTGGAGTGATTCCAAGGTCGTTGCAAAAAATGTTGTAAGCGATGTCACGGGCATGTGATCGGTACCTTATCATTATTCTGCTAGGGAACCAAAGGGTGCAGTTAAGGTGCTTCGAAAGAAGCTTCTGCGACCACTAGATCTTATGTGCCTCATGTCGTGACACTTCAATTTTGCATGATGAGACTAGTCCAACGTGTTGCTGTTGATGCTAATAATCAAAAGCTATTAGCTTTCCTCCCTATTTTAAGTGCCTTTGTTACTTGAATATCAAGCTGCAATGTTATTAATATAAATGTGGAGGTTCCTACAATTTTCTCACTACAAGCGTGCCATTATACTCGACCACAGCATACGCAAATCGCATCCTAATTATAGCTGATGTCCATGGAATCATTACCAGTGATTACGCTGTCACGCCCTTTTTGTCGCTCCTCAGGTAACACTGTGCGCTTTAACCAGGACAGCAATTCATCTTTTCTCGTCAATATGTGAGTGTAGTAAGTAGAGCTCTCGGAGAATATTTTCTGATACGATGTACATGAGCACTAATATTAGCAAAAATATATCTAGTAATTACCATGGTCGTGTAACTAATCATTCAGTACTGAACTTCATAATTGTCTCTCCTGTTACGAAACTTGCCATAGCGTGAGATTAGTGTTGCTCTAACTTGTCGGAGAAGCTCTCTGCCTATCTTAACGAACGCATAATTTCGGGACTAATAGCGCAACTGAGGCATTTCCCGGAAGAACAGTCCATCGGTCTACGTGCCCTTTTTTTGGAAATTGTTTAAAATTAAACAGCGTGGCATGCAGGATATTTCCGTAAGATTTTGTTTCATTACCTCAGTGCTAGAGGTCAGGGCAGCGTTTTCTTGCTACCTGTGCGTGCAGCACTTCTCATTCAGTCTAATGTGGAGAGAACTGTGTTTAAAATTCAGAAGTATTTTGTTCTAGAATACAAAACATATGGTTGAATATTAGGCTAACTGCCATAAAAAGATCCGTATATGTCATTGCGATTTTGGGAACAGAAATACAGTGATGGAGCATTGAAAAATTTAAGACTATCAACACTGGCGTTTACTCCAGTGAAACCAGAATAGAAAAGCCTATTCAGGATGAATGATCAAAATAGTACGTAGTCACCAGGAGCCACACGTTATTTAGAAAATAGACTGCCACACAGGACAAGAAGAAGAATAATAGGAAGATGAAGGAGAAGAGAAACAGAAGATCCTTCAGTTCCTAGTAACCATACCAGAGGAACTGTACATTAAGTAAATGGACCACAGGATGAAACAGCTGTATTTTATGTGAGCTGAGCCCGCATCTCGTGGTCGTGCGGTAGCGTTCTCGCGGGTTCGATTCCCGGCGGGGTCAGGGATTTTCTCTGCCTCGTGATGGCTGGGTGTTGTGTGCTGTCCTTAGGTTAGTTAGGTTTAAGTAGTTCTAAGTTCTAGGGGACTTATGACCACAGCAGTTGAGTCCCATAGTGCTCAGAGCCATTTGAACCATTTTTTTATGTGAGCTGAAATTTGGTATCAATTTTCTTTCTGTTATTTTATTTTTGTACCTCTCTGAGGGTTCCTTTATCGTAGGTATTAATAAGAATAATATTACTGTTGTGTATTAATATATTCTGAGGGTTAAAACGACATTTGATGAAAGAACTGTTCGCTCATTACAACCTACTCATACTGATTTATTGGGAAAGGGCCTATAAATATTTATTAGAAATATTATTTTGCACACTAAAAACATACGTTAAAATGTCTACTATTATGGAAAGATCTGCTTAAAAATAGTACACATCCTATTGAAATATACTTCTTTATTATAGTCAGATTGTTATTCCAATATATCAAAAGCAAGTATTTTGGCTGATCTATCTCAAACAACCATTTTGTCCTATGAGCCTTTCTTCCGGAAAATATCTCAATTATTCGTTACCATGTCAGTGTAGGTCTCATAGAACTGGAGATAATTCAAATGGCTCTGAGCACTATGCGACTTAACTTCTGAGGTCATCAGTCGCCTAGAATTTAGAACTAATTAAACCTAACTAACCTAAGGATATCACACACATCCATGCCCGAGGCAGGATTCGAACCTGCGACCGTAGCGGTTGCTCGGTTCCAGACTGTAGCACCTAGAACCGCACGGCCATCCCGGCCGGCCTAGAACTGGAGAGATCAGTAGTTGCTGTCACGTATTCAAAAACGAATCAGTGCACAGTCTCAACTGTAGCGCCCGTTTTTATTCTGTTCACCATTATAAATGTACGTAACAATCAATCTAAAGGCCGTAAATTCAGCTAAATAGCTAGGAATTACAATTACGAAGAACTTAAATTCGAAGGAACACATAGAAAATGTTGTGGGGAAGGATAATCAAAGACTGCGTTTCATTGGCAGGAGACTTAGAAAATGTAACAGATGTACTAAAGAGACTGCCTACACTACGCTTGTGTGTCCTCTTTTAGAATACTGCTGCGCGGTGTGGGATCCTTACCAGATAGGATTGACGGAGTACATCGAAAAAGTTCAAAGAAGGGCAGCACGTTTTGTATTATCGCGAAATAGGGGAGAGAGTGTCACTGGACTGATACAGGATCTGGGATGGACATCATTAAGAGAAAGGCATTTTTCGTTGCGTAGTAATCTTCTCACGAAATTCTGATCACCAACTTTCTCCTCTCAATGAGAGAATATTTTGTTGACGGTGACCTACATAGGGAGAACGATCACCATGATAAAATAAGGGAAATCAGAGCTCGTACGGCAAGACATAGGTGTTCATTCTTTGCACGCGCTATACGAGATTGGAATAATAGAGAATTGTCAAAGTGCCGCGCGGGATTAGCCGAGCGGTCTGAGGCGCAGCAGCCATGGACTGTGCGGCTGGTCCCGGCGGAGGTTCGAGACCACCCTCGGGGAATGGGTGTGTGTGTTTGTCCTTAGGATAATTTAGGTTCAGTAGTGTGTAAGCTTAAGGACTGATGGCCTTAGCAGTTAAGTCCCATAAGATCTCACACACATTTGATTTTTTGAATTGTCAAAGTGGTTCGATGAACCCTCAGCCATACACTTGAATGTGATTTTCAGAGTATGCATGTAGATGAATAACTTGTAAACAGGTCACAATTAAATGCAAATGTCATTCATTCCTTTGGAAAATAATCAACTTGCTTGCTGCATGCCAATAAAAACAGACGCATAGCGACTTAACAGATCTTTTCATCCTAAATAATTTTTCTAAATAATATATAGGCGCCGATCAACAATTTTCCTTTCGAACGCATATATGTAGGTGTTTATATACCGGCATCTGAGTCCCACTGGGTTGCGTATACGCAGCAGCAACATCCTCAGACGGAAACTTTTTGATCGCCTCTTATGATAATTGGCGTGAGTGGACGTCATACGAAAGAAGAAGTGAGTGAAACTCAGTCCTCACGCCCTTTCACTGTCGATGTTTGGTTATTTGCAATTAAAAGTCAAACAACGTCTAACTGCGAGGTCGTCTAAAGATGTAGAATATCAAAGCGTGATTCATGGAAACCTGTTTACTTTCACTTTTCGTGAGAAACTGAAAAAAAAATCTATCTATTACTGACAAGGCGTTGTTTCGATGTCTTATATACGCAAAAATACAGGATATTTCACATACAGTGCCATCACTATCAGGCATTGTGCGGGAGCCAAAACATAGGAGAGCGCGCAGCGATCACCACTTGAACTTTCGTAGGTAGCGTATTGGTTTTAGTTGAATTCGTTGGGAGCGGCCTTCGGATCAAGTCCAAGAAAGTTCTTTTTACCAGCGTACACTTCAGACTGGTGTGTATCAATAGCATCTACAGACAGTGCTGTGCTGATACCTGACGAAGCACTGGTAGGGCAGCCAGTGTAATACAAATATGACATATTTTTTAATGAAAAACATCTCATAATACTGTCACAGGCGTATTGACGGGGTGACCTTGCATTGTACTGTATGAAAGAATTGTAGATATTGTCGGTCGCTGTTATCTGTAAAAAGGTTGCAGTGTATTGTTCTGATACCTATCAGAAGTTACGGTTCGAATGAGAAAGATCAACCCAGTAATTCGTGTTGCACTAATTGCACGCCACTCCAGTTTTTACATCATGAATAGGCTTCTTTAAATTCTGTTTTATTTACACTTAATTTGTTTGATGTGGCCCGCAACGAATTCCTTTCTTGTGTGAACCTATTCATCTCAGAGAATCATTTTCACTTACGTCCTCTATTATTTGTTTTATGTATGCATGTAATACGTAATTACAAACAGTTAGGTGGGGAGAGTAACTAATCCTATGAAATGATATTCCAGGACAACGATTTTAGAATGAAATATGTATTCAGAAAGGCAGTGTAAATCTTCGCGTCATCTTCACACATAACATAGGTCTGAACAACACCATGCTGAACAAAGTGAACAATGATTTAAAGAGGGTACAATGTTAACAGAAAATTTCTGTGAAAACCAAACAGCTTAATCAATTAATATGTTAATGCAAGCCTCAGGGAGGTGGGGTGATCTTTCTCTCAGCCCTGAGGAACTTAACTAGGTGACAACAATCATTCCTAGCTGCGGAGTGCTACAGTCTTACCTCAAACTCCTTCTCTTCAAAACATAACATTATTCAAAATTTATGTTCGCTTCACTTTCTAGTATATCCACTTATTCATGCTTGGTGTACTTTGTAATATTCTTCATCAAACGAATGCCATTTAAAGTCAATACTGAACATTGAATAAGTCCATCACCTACCGCGCTTCAACTAAGAATGTGTCAGACTGTCCAGAGGGAAAGACTGTGCCACGACAAGACCAAAGATTGTTTAACAGTAAAGTAACTTGCTCCCTCTCTGACGTGCACATCGATGACATACAAAAATCAAAATGACATGAGCACCTTACACCATAACTGAAGAGGATTTCTGAAACTCCGATGTCGATTTGTCTGGGAGTTAGCATACACCGTAAAGGTATCCATGCTTTAACAGAAGAAAATAGTATTTCAGGATCAGCCTCTCCATCACGCACATACTTCACTAGCCATTTGCAGTACTGACGTCGAACAACAGTATAGGAATTGGTCAGTCGTTGTACTACCTTTAATTTCTGAGGTCTGAGTTTGTGTAGACTGTAGTCGGTTGGTATTTCATAAGCTGTTGCTGACTCGTCTAGTTCGGCTAAAATCAATACGCCCCACCTGATAAAAGTCCGAGGAATGTCCCTGAGCGCAGGGGGCGACCTGAACTGGCATTGGCTCGCGCAGAACGCCGGACATGGCGCCTGCATCGTATGTCGACACCCCAGTAATTATTGTTATTTCGTGGCATGGTCAAGTTGGAGATACGCGATCTTAATTGTTTACAGTTATTCGATTCAGAAAAATGCTTTCATAGTCAAGGCCGCAGTTTATTGTTTTTATTGATTACCAGTTTCGGCTGAAGTATTAGTCATCTTCGGCTCACAGGATAGAAAAATTTTTTTGTGTTCAGTCACCAACTGGTAGGCCACATCGCTATAAATTTTGTTCAAGCTGCATAGTTCACTCTTACTTTACAGATTTATGGAACATTAATGTAAAATCACCCAAGCCTGAGAGACCATCGCATCCACTGTGTTATAACATTACTTCATACACCGTAAAATGGGTTACTTTGTGACTGTAGGGGCTACTTCGTGACGTACGTTAATTTTCGCTTATTTCGAATCTCCCGCTGCGTCCAAGACGCCTAGAAACCAAAGATTAGCTCCAGCGGCTTGACTGTAGTGCTACACCATCTTGCGGCTGCCAGCTGAATCTGCCGCACTTCTTTTGTTCTTCGGCAGTGCGTTCGTCTCGAAACCTGCTTTGGAGCCATTGTTTGAATTGTTGTATGTGTGCTGGAGCTGTTCATGTGAAAGAACTACACAAAACAGGTATGTACGCCTGACTGTTAATATGTTGGCTACATTATGGCGTGATTTGACGTTAATTGTAATGTTTATGTAAGCAGTATAAGTATACAACCATAAAATAAGCATACCAGTAGTAGAAGTGACCACTGGTAATACCAAGGCGAAATCTTCGAGTCCTAGTACCGGCAATACCCAGCAGCCGAAGAAAAAGTGTTCTGAAGTCTCAAGAAGAGTCACTGATAAGGTCGGGTCCTCAGATGAGAGCGAAATCATCAAGTGGACTGATGAATATCCGAGTGACTCGGAAGCTCTCAGAAAGTTCACCAGATGAGCCATCAGACAGAGACGCACCTTCGACTACTGGTAAGTTACATCAAGATACAAGAAACGTCCACCACTTGAAAAGGGCCACTAAGAAGACCTCTGAATGCACATTCAAACTTGATGACTTTGTGGTAGTGAACTTCGAAGGGGAAGTGTTCCCCGGAAGAGTGACTGATATCAAGCCAGGATGCTACATGGTAAGCGACACAGAAAGGTCAAAAATATATTGGAAGTGGCCAGAACGAGACGATTCCATTTATTATTCAACAAGGTAAGTTCTGTATAAAATAGCAATTCCAACACCAGTAGGAAAGCGAGGTCTTTTTGATGTTAAAGATTTATTTTTCGATTAAGTAGCTACCTTTGTAAATTCTTTATGTTGTCAAACGATAAACCAATGTTTTGTATATTGCTTTAAATAAACATCTGATGGGGTAACTTTGTATCAATGTTTATTTTCCATGCATTTCGAAGCAAAAACAAAGCTTTTCACATAGTAGCACCACCCAGTGGGGTAACTTTGTGACAACTTGTAACAGTTATATAATTGTTTTCTGTTGAACAAATTTATTTGTATAACATATCGCTACATAGTCGAAGGTTTCAGCAACTTCTTGGTATTACTTATTAAACTTCATAATTTTACACTGTCTGGCCCATGTGAGCAAAACCTTAAAAATTGTTACAAAGTAAACCCATTTTACGGTAGTCTTCACATGTGTAGAGTGGGATCTCAGGTAACACAATTAGAAAATAATACATAATTTTTACTCAGTTATATGTGGCTGTCGTATCCACGGCACAAGTATTTTATTAAATACAAGGATTTGTTTTGTCAATAAAACCTCCTTTTTTTGCTGTAACTGTTATTTATTTCTCCCAGAAGCGTTTCGCTTTTTTTTAATTCTAAGGCATCTACAGTGTGATAGTTCGTTGGGTCTGCCTTTCCTTTCATCTGGCCTGAAGATCGCACTATCACTTCATTTCCGAAACATAAGCACATTTTTACATTCCGAACTTTTTCTTTCAAACTGTTCACCACGCTCACCCTTATTTTTGTGGTGCACTGTTACTCTTTTTCCTCTAGTTGTAGATATTTGTACGAAAACTGTGCTTTTAAAGACGTGAATATTGTCTGTATTATCTATAACTTGTGGCAAAAGAGTAGCAGTGCACCACAAAAATAAAGGTAAACATGGTTAACAGTGTGAAAGAAAATATTCGGAATATAAAAATGTGCTTATGTTTCGGAAATGAAGTGGTAATGCGACCTTCAGACCAGATGAGAGGAAATGCAGATGCCAAGATACTATCCCACTGAAGATGTCTTAGAGTAAAAAAAGGCGAAACGCGTCTGGGAGAAATAAGTTACAGTTGCAGCAAGAGAAGGCGGTTTTATTTACAAAACAAATATTTCTGTGCTTGCTGCGGAGGATGGAAGCGCAAACAAACTTGATTTTATTATATAGACTCCACTCGTGCGGCGTGAACATCACAATTTACAGACAGCATCGGTGAGAAACAAGAAAAATACCCGCATCAGAGTGAGCAAGACACTTGACACAGTGGATGCGACGATCTCTTAGGCTTGTGTGATTTTATATTAATGCTACATCGAGCTGCGAAAAAAAATTGAGCTATGCAGCTTGCACAAAATCCATGACGATGTGCCCCACCAGTCGATGATTCTGTGGTCTGAACATGGCTGACAGCTTTAGCCGAAACTGGGAATCAATAAAAATAATAAATTGCAATCTCGGCTAATACAGCATTTTTTTCTAAATCCAGTAACTATATACCTGTAATTTTTGCTTTGGAAACAGTCCAGGCAAACAAATAATCGGCGTATCCCATACCTGGTATGAGTACATCTACGATCTAGTCTTACGAATATGTTGACACTAACTTAAACACATGCATTCGTACTTTATTTTGTCGTCAGCTCTTTTAAGCTGCATATAGCTTTAGTAATTCAGTGGCAGGAGAAGTCGTTCTGTACTGTCCAGCAGAGTCTTAACCTCTCGAAACGTCTTCTGCCTCATTAGCACTTCCTAAGCTTCAAGGTCACAACGTTTTTCTGTGTTAACTTTTGTTGAAATTGGCACCATTGCGACGCTTGATTAACATTCCCTGAGATCCTAGAGCACAACATTTTTATATGTTCTTATTGCTGAAACTGACACTTTCCTTAGAGCATTAATTGTATCACGGTCACAGGTAAAATTCTTTTTTTGGTCTCTTTTGGACCATAAATGTTACTCGTTCAAAAAAATGTTGGCAGGTGTTTCCAAACATTCCCTAACGTTGGAGGTAAACCGCCAATAACGAGCTTCTTTCTTTACTTGCTTCGGTTAAAACGCGTTAAATTTATCGGTTTGAATTTCTGCAAAACGAAATGAGAACAATTTAATCATGTCCTGAGAATGCTTTGATGTGTATTCGATTTCGATCGATAGAAGGACATTGCGAAATTTATACTACTCAAAAGTGGTTTGCCTCGATTAATCTCTCTCTTTCCGACTGCCGTCCAAGTTGGGCCAACTTCTTTGCTTTTAGTTTTCGATTTGATTTCGTATTCATTGAAAAAATTAATTAATGTGCCGTTAGTCCCGCAGCTCCATTTTAGGTCAAAGCTAACATGGGGAGTGAAAGCTGATGAGCTACACTAAATAATCAACACGATTCTTTTAATGTGTCAAAATGTTTCGATTTACAGAATGAGATTTTCACTCTGCAGCGGAGTGTGCGCTGATATGAAACTTCCTGGCAGATTAAAACCGTGTGCCCGACCGAGACGATTTACTTTTGGCAATGAAGTGAATAAGAATCTATTATGTTTGTAGGAAAGCATCAGGAAACTTCAAACGACCATCATGGAATTTTCATTCTATTCTTAAGGAGTCAGAACGTATGTCTTTGTGAAAAGCTAAATAACATCCGTTAAGCTGGATGAGTAATGTGACGAGGAGCAAATGGAAAATTTAAAAATATGAAGAACTAGTTAAAGATGGATGTCACTTCAAGATAATCGATATCCTCGTAATAAATATCGACGTAATAACTGTAGTAAGAATATTTTGTCTTTATTAATTATTAACTTATTGACGAATTATGTCGGTAAGTAGGTTGGTTGGGAGGCAAGACTGGGCCTCGGAATTTTCCTACGTCTAGTGAAGTAAGGAGTTCTAGGAACTTCGAGTGACACCCATTCAGAAGCTGCTCGTTTGCTAGAAATATGATTTAATGTCTGATAATAACAAATTAAAGTAGTTAGACTGTAAAGAGATTATGCTCAAATGTCAAGCAGATCAGTAAGACTTTGTACATTGCATGTCAGGATTAGTCGAGTGACGCCATGTCACAGGCAGAAAAATATGCTGTAAGAGAAAAGTACCAAAGAAAATGTTGGTGTTCGGCAACATGTAATCAGTTAATACTGAACATAAAGAAAACAAATACGCACTCCAGTATAAAGAGGAAATTCAATTCTGTCGCATGAAACATAGATGATAAAGTTGTAGATTGTGTAACAAACACGAAGTTTTTAGGGATTAATATTGCCTACCAGTTAACGTAGAATGGACAAAGATGTTTGCAAAAACGAATAACGTCAGCATATTTTGCTCTCAGTTTCATACAATGTTTTGTGGTGACTTACTATTCCTAAGTAGTCTTACTTCGTAGCGATGGGTTACTTCTCTAGGAATTGACGGTACAAAACGGCGATACAGTTTTTAAACTGCCGGAAAGGGCTGTAAAACCTTAACTAGGAGTAGCTGTTAGGTCCACTGTAAAGAACTGTTTAAAAATTTGAATACCCTTACTGCACCGGGTGAGTAAATGTACCAGTCTGTTACTAATCTTTTCACAAATAGTTCTGTATGTGGTCATGAAATAAGAGCCAGTTTTGACTTACATTTACAAGGTGAAACAGACAAGAACTGAAAACAGCATTTTATATAGGGGAATAAAACTATGTAATGATTTGTTTGCGGATATGAAAAAGCTTACTAAAATACATCTGTTTAAAAAGGCAGCTCAGAATAGTTGTTGATAATGAAAGGGGATAAATATAATTCCTTTCGCCATAGCAGCTTTTGCAAGAAAGTCACGTGGCATGATCTACGTATAGTGCATGGCAGTAGCGCCACGTCATCCTCCTGGATTAAACATGGGGGGAGGCCGACTCAGTTTTCCAGGTGGTTTCAGGGGAGGACACGATGACGTGCATGTGAAATAGTGGCATATTTACGGGTCTCAGTTTTCCGGACGGACTAGAGTTAGTGAAAAGGGCTCAGCATCAAGTTTATGGTTCTGGATTCACCAGCGGGTGTTCTTGACGATTGCAGCGATAAAGAGTAAAACGGTGTTGATATCATAGAACATTGTAAAGCGGCCACCTAATGAGGCAGTGCAGTTATTAAGACACTGATCTCATATTCGTGCTGGTGGATTTTACTCCGTCCGGCCATCTGTAGCTTTCCTAAATCATTTGAAATGGCAGAATGATTCCTTCAACAAAGCCATGACCGAGCACCTGTCCTATCATCATAAAGGTTACTAATATATTCTATGAGCATGTATATTTTAGAGCTATTTATTTTCATTGAGTTATGATGACAAATATAATATCATTGAAAGATGGTCCATAGTTTTAATCTGTCCGGTTCTTGTTTGAAATCATACTAAACAGATGTCTATCTACCACATTTCGTGGGCATTGTGTAGATCGTACGCATTCTCTGTGAAAATATAACGTTGTGAAATAGAGACATTGAGCCGGCCGCTGTGGTCGAGCGGTTCTAGGCAGGCGCTTCAGTCCGAAACCGCGCTGCTGCTATGGTCGCAGGGTCGAATCCTGCGGCCGGCCCGAGTGGCCGTGCGGTTCTGGGCGCTACAGTCTGGAGCCGAGCGACCGCTACGGTCGCAGGTTCGAATCCTGCCTCGGGCATGGATGTGTGTCAAGTCCTTAGGTTAGGTAGGTTTAATTAGTTCTAAGTTCTAGGCGACTGATGACCTCAGAAGTTAAGTCGCATAGTGCTCAGAGCCATTTGAACCATTTCGAATCCTGCCTCGGTCATGGATGTGTGTGATGTCCTTAGGTTAGTTAGGTTTAAGTAGTTCTAAGTCTAGGGGACTGATGACCACAGATGTTAAGTCCCTTAGTGCTTAGAGCCATTTTTGAGAGACACTGAAATCTCCTATACTGTAGCGAGAAGCAGACAGCGTTGGATGTTTTCTCGGAGTTTTAGAAAAATATTCGTCGTAATGGTACGGCGGATTAGACGTAACATCTGAACAGAGCGGCGTTTTTACGCCAAACTAGTAAGATGCAGGGAAAGCTAAACAGTACGGATAACTGAACGTGGGAACAATAGAAGACGACAGTCGTGTAATTGGCAGAAAAATGTGACGAATTTTAGAGATGTGTTTTGCTTTCGTAGACGTACATGTTGTTCGTGAGAAGTGAAGCACCTGCAGCACACACTGCCTCGGCATGTAACGTGACCACCTGTCGAAAGCCTAGAGTACCACCATTCGCTTGGCGGACAGTTGAGAGGCGTGCACGAAGAGATACAATGAGATTTTGGAAGATACTGACAGGGATGTGGACTGCAGTGCCGGGATGAGTATTTCTCGGATGAAGATCCATGGTGTGAACAGCCCGATTGAGGTGGTCCCACACATTGTAGATTGGGTTTAAATTCGAAGACTTTGGTGGTTGGGGAAGGACAGTTAACTCATTCTGGTGCGCTTCGAACCAAACACGTACACTGCGTAATGTGTGACACATTGCATTGTCCTGTTGGAAGATAACATCATGCCAAGGAACAACAAACGTCATGTAGGGTTGGACATGGTCCCCATGGTTAGATACATGCTTATGTTGATCCATTGTGCCTTCTCGAATATCACCCAGGGAATGCCACGAAAACGTTCCCCAGACATCAACGCTTCCTCCTCCAGCCTGGACTCTTCCGACGACTGTTGCACGGTGTTTTCTTTCAACCAGTGGAGCATAAAAGGTGATTCATCTAAGGAGGCCACCTGTCGTGGACGTCTAGTTGTGGTACTGGTGTGCAAATTGCGACCTTGGTCACCGATGAATAACATTCCGTATGGATGCATGATGCAGGCGCTTGTTGTGGAACCCATCAGTAGCAACGCTCGCTGAACGGTCGTTGAGGAGACACTGTCTGTAGCCCTTGGTTCATCTGGGCGGTCAGTTGCTCAATAGTTACGCGTCTATTCTCACGCACACATTTTCGTACCGCAGCCGTCGCACACAAGTCATCTGCGGCCCATGGTTTACCACAGCTGCCCCGCCACCGGTTCTGCATAGCGCCATTTTGCCATGCACGATATACACTGAAGAGCCAAAGAAACTCGCACACCTACCTAATATCGTGTAGGGCCCCCACTAGCACGCAGAAGTGCCACAACACGACGTCGCATGGACTCGACTAATGACTAAAGTAGTGCTGGAGGGTACTGACACCATGAATCCTGGAGAGCTGTTCATAAATCCGTAAGAGTAAGAGGGGGCGGAGATCTCTTCTGAACAGCAAGTTGCAAGGCATCCCAGATATGCTCAGTAATGTCTGGGGAGTCTGGTGGTCAGCGGAAGTGTTTAAACTCACAAGTGTTTTCCTGGAGCCACTCTGTGGCAATTCTGAATGTGCAGGGTGTCGCATTGTCCTGCTGGAATGTCCCAAATCCGTCGGAATGTACAATGGACATGAAAGGATGCAGGTGATCGGACAGGATGTTTATGTACGTGTCACCTGCCAGAGTCGTATCTAGACGTATCAGGGATCCCATATCATTCCAACTCCACATACCCCCCATCATTACAGAGCCTCCACCAGCTAGAACAGTCCTCTGCACACATGAGGGTCCATGGATTCATGAGGCTGTCTCCATACACGTTGACGTTCATCCGTTCGGTACGATATGAAACGAGACTCTTCCGACCAGGCAACATGTTTCCAGTTATCATCAGTCCAACGTCTGTTGTGACGGGCCCAGGAGAGACGTAAAGCTTTGTGTCGTGCTGTCGGTAAAGGGTACAAGAGTGGGCCTTTGGCTCCGAATCCCGATATGGATGTTGTTTCGTTGAATAGTTCGCACGCTAACGCTTGTTGATGGCCCAGCAATGAAATCTGCAGCAATTTGCGGAAGGGTTGCACTTCTGTCACGTTAAACGGTTCTCTACAGTAGTTGTTGGTCCGTTCTCACAGGATATTTTTCCGGCTGCAGAAATGTCGGAGACTTGACGTCCTACCGGATTTCTGATATTCACTCGTGAGATGGTAGTACGGCAAAATCCCCACTTCATTGCTACCTCTTAGATGCTGTGTCCCATCGCTCGTGCGCCGACTATAGCACCACATCCAAACTCACTTAAATCTTGATAACTTTCCCTTTGAACAGCTGTAACTGATCTAACAGCTGCGCCAGACACTTCTTGTCTTATATAGCCATATTCTGCCTGTTTACGTATCTCTGTATTTGAATACGCATGCCTCTACCAGTTTCTTTGGCACTTCAGTGTATTTTAACCACGGCAGCACACGGACAGTTCACAAACTTAGCCGTTTCGGAAACTCTTCCACTCTTGGTCCGAAAGGCAATGATCATGACCTATTGGATGTTACATAAATAGCTCCGTTACCGCATTACGACGAGTGCACTGTTTTAGACGTGATCCCGAAATTCTTTACATATCCTCCACTGTTGGTGCTGCCAATTGCTGTTTTTATGTGGTTACTGCAGGTTGACGTCGAACATAGGCGGTGATTGCACTAATGTGACTGGACCGTGTAGAAGTCAGTACTCAAAAAAATGGCTCTGAGCACTATGGGACTTAGCATCTGAGGTCATCAGTCCCCTAGAACTTAGAACTACTTAAACCTAGGGACATCACACACAGCCATGTCCGAGGAAGGATTCGAACCTGCGACCGTAGGGGTCGCGCGGTTCCTGATTGAAGCGCCTAGAACCGCTCGGCCACTTCGGCCGGCTCAGTACTCATGACTGTTACGATTTCTTCCTTCTGGAACTACTTTCCTGCAGTAGTAGGAAAGTAGTCAGGGCAACGATTCCCCGAACATTGAACCACAGCTATCATCCACCTATTACACAAAAAGGGAGATAAGAGCAACCCAGACAACTACAGAGGAATCTCTCTCCTAGACTGCACATACAAAATTCTGTCCAAGATCCTATATGAAAGAATCAAGGAGCAATTAGAACTGGAGTTAGGGGAATATCAAGGAGGTTTCCGACCATGGAGAAGCCGTGTAGAGCAGATAATTAGTTTAAAACTGATTATGGCATACTACAAGAAACGGAACAAATCTCTGGCAATAACATTTGTAGATTTTAAGAAGGCATATGACTATCTCCACAGACCTTCAGTATTTAAAATTTTAAGACCTCTAGGACTCCATCCAAAACTAATTAAAATAATTCAACTCACTCTAACCAACACCAAATCAAAAGTGAAGTTTAGAGGAGAAATTTCGGAACCATTCCTCATAAAAACAGGCCCAAGACAAGGTGACTGCGTATCACCGTTACTGTTCAACTGTGCACTGGAATACATAATGAGAGAATGGTACAAGGACAATCCAAAGATGATAAGAATTGGAAGTGCAAAAGATGATATTGGCTTAAACTGCTTGGGATTCGCTGATGATCTTGCTCTCCTTGCCAACACCGTTCAAGAAGCCAGGCAACAAGTGAAATCACTACAAGAAATAGCAGAGAAAGTAGGCCTTAGAATATCATTCGAAAAAACGGAGATTATGCTAACTGATCCACCACTTGCAAACAAAATTACAATAGGAGAACAGGAAATCAAAATTGTTGATAAATTTAAATATTTAGGCGAAATAATAACATACAATCTAAATGAAAAGCCATCATGACAGAATAGAATAAAAAAACTGAACTACCCAAATTACATTACCAAAACTACATACAACAAAAAAGCCTATCTATAGATTCAAAATTAAAACACTATAAAACAGTTCTACAACCAGAAATAACGTATGCAGCTGAAACTATCTTGAAAACAACTAATACAGCAGAAATTGACAGAATATTAAAAATAGAAAGAATAATAATTAGGACATGCATAAATAAACAGTATAAAATAAATGGACATAGGAGAATAGCATCAAATGAAACAATATATAAGAAAATAGAACCAGTCATGAGCACGATCAGGAAGAAACGCATCTCATTCTTTGGACATCTGATGAGAACTCCAGAAAACAGAATTAGTAAAAAAGTAAAACAAAAATTGTGAAATAGCAAGAGCGACATTAAATGGATCACAGAAATTAAGGAAGATAGAAAAGAACTCCAAATTACAGTAGATGACCTAAAAAACAAGACAGAGAAAACCAGAATACTGCAAGACCCGCAAACCAGACTACAAATGAAAATCAATAAAAGGAGTACATGAAGAGTGGTCTCAGATGAAGAAAGAAAGAAAATATCTGAAAGAATGAAGAAATATTGGGCAGACAGAAGAGCAAAACACCTTTCATATAAGAATAGACTCTAATTATTATATTACCTAAATATCATATTAAGTTATTGTTGAGGCAAATTGTATCCCTGTGTAACAACTTGTTTACAACTTTGTATTTTTGACTAGAGTGGTCCAATGAAGGCCATAAAATAAATAATAAAAATAATGATAATAAAAGTCAGGGCAAATGGTACATTGCCGGAATGAAGCTATCAGTCGTCACGAAAATCAAGGACGAAGTTTTGCCCAATGTTAGCGGAATAAACGGGACAACAGAAGAATAGCAGTCGTCGCACTTTGATAGATTTGTGATTGCTGTTGGTGGCTCCTCATCCTTTTAGGGGACGACAGTTCCATAAATGAACTCGATTCCTAGAATACATACCTGGAAGGACGTTAGACTCTCAGACGACTGATTATCAGTGGTGGTTTCAATATTTGGTTGTACGGTGAGATCTGTACAGTACACTCACACTTCATACATTGCTCGCTCACATAAAATATCTGTGTTTCCGACAGGTTTTCCGTCCCTCATTTTCTCAGCAATGTATTCTATACTGGTGGCCACTAGTGAAGTGTTGTAACGTGTGTTAATACAAAACTGTATTTCAAGTTTTATTCCGAGAGCGCACTTTCAAGAACAGACAGATCACACATGCATCCCGCGAAATGACCACGACTGTAAAATCAGACAAATCAGAATTCATACAGAGAAATAACAACATCTCTCTCTCTCTCTCTCAGGTCTATTTTCAACCAGAAATTTAAAGGGCCTTCTGGACAACTCGCATGAGCGGGGAGTGTAGGATGTGCTGTAGAAGGTTATTTGACCTACATCGTGTTTACAGATTACACCCAGGTGCCGTTCGTCGCTTTCTTATTTGGCTGTTTAAAAAAGCTATTTGTCTGTCTTTCACCAGCTTTGCGGAGTACACACAGATGGCATTTGTCGTTTTCTTGTACGGCTCTTATAATCGCACGAGTCTGACTCCGCAAGACGTGATTTACGTTCATTGGGAAGGATAATCCAAGGCCGTAAAAAGAGAAACTCAGTAACACACAAAAAAGCTAAGCTCCACGTTCTGATCCTGATGGAACAATCTGGGCCGACAGACCGCCGTGTGATCCTCGACCAAAGGCGTCTTTTGGACACGGTATGGAGGGGCGTGGAGTCAGCACCCCGCTCTCCGAGCCGTTGTCGGCTCTCTTGACCTCGAAGCGGCTACTTCTCACCTTGTGTGGTACTGTATTGTATGTTAACCTGGGGCCTAGAAACGACGGCGAGGCTCCGTCCCCGCCGCAGCCGCAATGGTCCACAACCCCACGACTACCGCAGTCCTCCTCACCCCTCCGCCGCCCCACACCGTACCACTCTTTCAGTGTTATTACTTCTCACCTTAGTTCCTCAGTTGGTATCTCAGCAAAGAAAACTCCCTGGCAGTACCGGGATGAAAATCCGATCCTTTGCAAAACAGCCAAACGCACTAGCCACTTTTTTTTTTTTCATTTTGTTCCTTACTGTTCGTTGCGTTTGGTCCGGGCGGACGCCACATGACACCAGTTCAAGTTCATTGTTGATTCATTTACTCACTTTTTTTATTACAGATCACAGCTGGTTCTCTAACCGAATAAGCTCTGCTACCGCGACTGCAGCACTGAGCTACGGTGACGAACTTAGAAGTACAGCTATTTCGTCTAATACTGACATTTGTATTATGCAAAGACTGTTGATCATTAAAGGTGACAAATTGTGGTATTCTCTAGACTAATTGTCGTGTGGGATCTTACTAACTCGCAACGATTCAACGAGGGAAAACTGCTGGTGCATACTTGCTTGGTGAATCCGCAACAACAAAGCAAATATACAATTAAAAAAAAGAAAAAACGCGGCCAGTCTTGTACTGGTGCTGCTTTACACCATTTTTACGTATAATTTATGGCTATTTATGTATGGAACCATTAAGAATGACGTTTTATAACCGGCCATTTGAGTAACAATATTCTAGCGGTGCCGCGAGTAAAACATTTTCTATCTTACTGAAGTATTTTGTTCCATTGTGCGTCGGGAATCGTTATATCCTCATTGATAATTTGACATATGAGGTGCGACAATAAAATAATGAGACTGAAGTGAAAAAAAATGTCGCTTACCGGTTTAGTCATGTTTAGTGTTGTCTCCTTCAAAGTAGTTCCCTTCTGATTGCACAAACTTTTTCCAGCGCTTCTGCCATTGATGGTAACATTTCTGGAACTCATCTTCTGTAATATCCTCCAAGATCCTCGTCACAGCTGTTTGGACATCTTGTGTTGTTTGAAAATGGTATCCCTTCAACGCCGTTTTGACTCTTGGAAATAGAAAAAAGTCGCATGGAGCGATATCTGGTGAATAAGGTGGCTGTGGTGGTACTGAAATTTGTTTTGAGGTTAAAAATTGCTGTATTTACAGAGCAGTATGGGATGGCGCGTTATCGTGACGCAGATCTTCACTTATTATTAGACGCACCGTTTCTCGACTGATGTCCAGTTCTTCTGCAATCATTTTCATGGATAATCTTCGACCAAATCGTACGAGTTCACACACCCTGGCCAAGTTAACATCCGTCCATGAGGTTTATGGTCGTCCAGTGGGGTCTTCACCTTCAACATTCGTTCTGCCTTCACTAAACGTTTTATGCCAACGAAAAACTTGAGCTCTTGACATAACCTCCTCTCCAAAAGCCTGCTGAAGCTTACCGTAAGTTGTCGTCGCGTTTTCACCCATTTAACGCAAATAGAAATGGCATACCGTTGCGCAATATTATGCGGTTCCATTTCCGTGACCAGGGACACAAACTTGTGTTAACGTATTACAGCACAAATCACGACTGAGCAGTTGCATTGATGTGCCCCTTGGACTAGAAGCAGCTTATACACCAAGGTCTAAGATACTGTGCCTACGAAAGCCTGCAGGGTTGCCACATCTTGCAAAGAAAATCAGTCTCATTACTTTATTGTCGCAGGTCGTATGCGTGGAAGGTGGCCAAAGGATCTGTCGCCGCAGGAATCTGGACAGGCAAGTAAAAGATTCGTTGACACAAATGCAGTTTCAATAAATATATTGTACTCATTCTCGAGAACTGCTGCACTGTTGATAACTTGTTACAGAGGTCTCACGTGGGTGTAGGTCTATATACTCGTACACTGAAATGGTTGCCGGTAGAGCTAACTATCAACAACTTGGAATAATGTTCGGCACCAACTAGCAACACGGAACTCTCACTATAACCGTGGATCTGCAAGTAGAAGACCGGCCGCCACTTAGAACGCAGTCCTGACGGTTTTCATTGGTCGGCGGCCTGAAAGTTCTTCATTGGCGGTAATATTCAATCCGCTGCTCGTGGCTCCCGCATGTCTCTTTGAGGCGCCGGCTCTGGCAGTATGGCTAATTACGATACTCCAGATTTCAGCAGCAGTTCCTCACAAGCATCAATATAAAGAACACTTTCCACCAGGAATTTCTAGAACAACTGTGTCCGGTTCGTGAGGAGATGAACGCTAAAATGAGGCTACAGATTCGCAATCACAACAAAATCTAACTCATGGACACCAGAAATATGTAATTTCCGACGAAGCTGAGGGGACTACGTGTGGTGAACAACACATGGAGGTGTACCATCCAATGCAGGTACTTCTCGGTGTCATGGTGGAAAACCTGTAATGGTTTGGGTGGTCACGTGTTTGATATAAATACTCCTAAGCACCACCTTAAAAGAGAGGACTGGTGGCTTTGGAGCACTATAGAGAGTATAGAGCTCTAGCTGTTACGTGACCATCCATCGTTGAAGTAAAACACAGCAGTGAAGTGGTGTGGCTATGGAGACGTGACAGACTGGCAGAAAGCAGCTGTCGTGTTGGAGCTGTCCGTAACCACACCGCGAACGAAGTTGCCCGATTTGTTGGTATATCAACGCGAACAGTCCAGCGTGTCTGCAGGGAATGATTTACTACCCGTAGCAACTTAACACTGTGTAAAAAAAGGGGTCGTGAAAGTATTCAGTGACAATCGGTTTCGGACTCGACAGGAATTGCTGCTATTAGTGAGTCCAGGTCCATCTCAGTCAGTCTGAATGGAAACACAGCTAAAGGCACGGCATGCAATGGTCATTGGTAGTCGGGTACCTCGCAACAGGCAATCGGCCACAGCGGCACTTGAAGCTGCATGTCGTCATTGGGCCAAAAAACACAGAAACTGGACTGCAGCTGACAGTAGACGTGTAGTGTGGTCCGAAAAGTCGTGAAGGTCAAATGGGCAAAAGGGGCGATACTGTAGTAGGTTATGCTGGATGGGCTTCTGTAAGGTATTTGATGTGTTTTCCGTACAATGAGTTGCGCCCCCTGATTCATATTACCGCGACCTTCTAAAAGCCTTACTTACTTCATGACCACACTTTTATTTTTCATCAACATAGCTCGTTTGGATTTTCCGTTATTTTCAAAGGCAGTGCTACGTTAGTCATACAAAAACGCGAGACAAGTACTCGAGAATGTTGACGTGATACAATGTATCTAATGTGTTTGAAAATGACGGAATGTCGAAATGCGTTAGGCTGATGAAAAATAAAAGTGTGGTCAAGACATAACTAAAGTTATTAAAAGTGCATCCAGATGGCCGCGTCGTCTCAGAGCGTTTACATGCTAAACGCAGTTAATTTCCGTGAACGTCTACCAGGGCTTTTTATTTCAACATCCAAGGTGGACAAGTGTTGTCTTCTCTTCTGCAGTTGCATACTGAGTATGCTGTGGACACTCCCATCTTCCAAGATGACAACAGTCCTGTTCACAGGGTGGCACGCTCATCTTCCTTGTTTGGTGAAAACTCAGACACCACACTGCACCTCGATGAATAGCTAAATCAAACTATCCCAACCACATAGAAAATGTCTGGGACTATTTGGAAAAGCGGGTGAAACGAAGCATTCAACATGCCCGCACTTTTGTAGCTTTACATGATCTAACCATCAACGAACTGCTTCAATTGGATATGGCGTAAGTGCAGAAACTAATGGACTGACATAGGAAAAAGAACTTATAAACCAAAACTGTTGGAAAAAAATGCGTGTCCACAAACACGAAAATCAGGCACTGTAACACAATTATCAAGCCTGAAGTCTGGCACGCTAGCAAACTGCTTACACTCTACAGGAGGGATGATCCGGAAGATATCCTAAAAGAAGAACGCAAAATTCCAAGGAAAATACTGGGTCCAAAATGAACAGAAGTTGGATGCAGACTACAGTCCCGGAAAACACAATCGAAAAAGTATCGATTCTCGAGGCAAACATCAGGAATTTTATGGACATATCAGCAGCCTCCCAACAAGAAGACTCACTCACAAAACTGAGACGTTCGCAGAACAACTCAAAACCATACTGTGGTTCCAGCAGGTCAAAAAGGACTTAGAAAAGGTTCATGTGATTCCATCAGACATTTTCAACAAAAACGTATTCAGACAAAAGATTAACAAATCAGAAGCGGCACCAGAGAGTGAAGTCATACCAAACGAGGCACAAAGTGATATGAAGAAATAAATATATACTTAGTGTCTGTTCTTTAGGAGATATCCGAAAGAACAGACACCACGTTTGTAATTACTGTGATGACGGCCAATGATCCCTTCAGTGCAGATGCACACCAAGCTTCATCTCACACCGGAATCGGCGAAGTACCGCGAGTTATGAGTCTAATAAGCAGGAGGAGTGTGTGGCATAAGCTGAGATTTTGGACCTGACTGGAGGCGTGGTAGCGTAGTCCGTACGGTAGTGCTGACCGTTGTGTCCGGATGGCGTAGTGGTCAGTGCATCTGCCCACTAAGCAGGAGACTTGGATTTGAATCCCAATCCGACGCAAATTTTCAATTTTCCCCACTGATATAAATCAATGTGAATTGGTAGCTAATGTGTTTAATTCCTTTGTGTCTTGAAGAAAGAAAAAGAATCCACGGTGAGAAATTGAGAGCTGCTTGGAAACTCCGAATACTGAAACATAATGGCTTTGCCTGATCTGATAGAGTCCAATCGCACCTGATAATAATAACAGCGATAATAATAATAATATATAAAACCTTAGCGCAGATATCAAAAGAGTTAATGTGAACGTGTAAATTTTTCATCAGAATAAAAAGCTCTCGCGAGACAAAAATTACAATCTGGGTATGTAACAGTATCAAATGCGTGTTAATAGACAAATGATACAGAAAAAAAGGAAATTTTCGAAAGTTCGCGGTAAGAGTCGCTTTATTCTAAACGTTTTAGAAAAAAAAAACGTTCCCACCTCATCAGCGTGGCTGCTGCGTTTTTGCGTAGTCAGTTACGAGTGGAATTAATGCTAATGAGATTGCACTGTGAAATTCTTCCTTTAATTATAAAATACCGGCTGCTTCCGCAACAGAGTATATCATTCTCTTACATAACGCAACTTAAAAACCTGCTGTTTCAATTAGGGGCTTGTACTTTTATTTCAAGCAACAGTCGGGAAATGAAGTAACACTTCACCGTAATTTCGAGATATTTGTTGTTTTTTGACAATAATTGTACAGAATTTCATGAACAGTTTATTGTGAGAGGGCTAAGTATAATTTTTCCCTTACTGCAGAACACAGCACGAAGGATATTCTGGTAAGCGAGTATTCGGTATTTCAAGTGAAAACGATGACGTTGTTTGCAAGTTCCATCAGATACCTCAACTGTTTTAAGCAGAAACTGTTCTGGAACGCTGAACTTAAATGTATTCTTTACAAATCAAGAAGAAAGGAGAACTATTCAGTTACATATCTAGACTCAAAACTCCAAGAATTGATAGCTAAGTAACTTTTAGATAAAATAGTATTTGTATTAATATTTTATGATTTCCGATATTTCAGACTTACTGAGCCGACGCAGGGGCCAAAGCACTGGACTCAGAGGTGGGGTGCAAATCCCTGCCTGGCCGTCCTCATTCAGGATTTCTGTGGATTCTTAGATCACTTTAGGCAAATGCTGGGTTGGTTCACTGGTAAAATAGGTGGCAGCTGATGCGTGAACTCTTATGTTCTTCCCTGTATTTCAACTTTTTCTCTTATTCTTCCTTAATTTAATTTTAGCTGAGCGTCATTGTGATTTTATAGTTGTAATATAGTGCTTTTATTTTGAAAATCATTGATGTCTGAAAATTCCATTCTCTGGTTTTCATTGTTCAAACTTATTTTTTGGTTTTGATTTGTTTCTTACAACGTTTCTGCAAGCTGAAACACAGTTCGACGTGCTGGAATTCGTCAGTTTCTATAATACTCTTCAGTTCTCCGAAGAAATTTTTCTGCGGTGCAGGTTTCTAGGAATAAATAGAACACAGGCTCGAACAGAATTCAAAAAATATGCGGGATGTAATAAATGAGGAAACAGATGGAAAAAAATAAAATTTTCTGTGTGGCATAACAGAAAAACTAGACGAGTGCAAGAAAAAGATAGGACGGATACAAACGCTGGAAAAGGTACACGCTGACGCTATAGAAGATACAATCGCCGAAACTAATGTGAAAGCGCACGATATGGGAACAAAGCTAGAAAATGGTTCGCACAATGTCATGATTTACGCAGCACAAAAGAGGAGGAAGGCGTGACGTAATTGCGGAGTGTAGAAGACTCAATAATGGACAACATTCTCGAAGAGAGATGAGCTGGGGTGACAAAAGTCATGGGATATCTCCTAATATCGTGTCGAAACTCCTTTCGCCCGGTGTCGTGCAGCAATTCGATGAGATTCCATCTCTGTTGGTTAGGTTAGGTTAGGTTAGGGAACATGAAGTACATGAGTGGCTGCAAATGGTCTCCAAGTAGCTAACGTAACCATTTCCAGTTAATGGTCGGTTCAGTTGGGCTACCATTAGCTGTTACCAACTGAAATCGAGATTCATCTGCCCGGGCCACGGTTTTCCAGTCGTCTGGGATCCAACCAAAACGGTCACGAAACCAGGGAGGCAATACAGGCGATATTGTGCTGTTAGCATAGGGGCTAGCGTCGGTCGTCTGCTGCCACAGCCCATTAACGTCAAATTTCGCCGCACTGTCCTAACGGATACGTTCGTTGTACGTCCCACATTTATTTCTGCGGTAATTTCACGCAGTGTTGCTTGTCTGTTAGCACTAACAACTCTATGCAAACGCCGCTGCTCTCGGTCGTTATGTGAAGGCCGTCAGCTACTGCGTTATCCATGGTGAGAGGTAACGCCCAAAAACTGGTATTCTCGGCACGCTCTCGATCCTATGGATCTTGGAATATTGAATTTCCTAACGATTTCCGTAATGAAATGTCCCATGCGTCTAGCTCCAACTACCAGCCCGTGTTCAAAGATTATTCATGCCTGTCGTGCTGCCATAATCAGGTCGGAAACCTTTTCACAAGAATCATCTGAGTACAAATGACAGCTCGTCCAATGCACAGCCATTTTATATGTTGTATATGCGATACTACCGCCATCTGTATATATGCATTGTGGCGGAACCGGTTTATAGTATTTCGTGACTTTAATTACCTATAAATTTCAGGTAGATCCAAAAAATATATGAAACCAATTACCTGTTGTCAGCGTAACAATTCGTTTGATCTCAAAAATGATTATCCTGGCTAATACACTCCTGGAAATGGGAAAAAGAACACATTGACACCGGTGTGTCAGACCCACCATACTTGCTCCGGACACTGCGAGAGGGCTGTACAAGCAATGATCACACGCACGGCACAGCGGACACACCAGGAACCGCGGTGTTGGCCGTCGAATGGCGCTAGCTGCGCAGCATTTGTGCACCGCCGCCGTCAGTGTCAGCCAGTTTGCCGTGGCATACGGAGCTCCATCGCAGTCTTTAACACTGGTAGCATGCCGCGACAGCGTGGACGTGAACCGTATGTGCAGTTGACGGACTTTGAGCGAGGGCGTATAGTGGGCATGCGGGAGGCCGGGTGGACGTACCGCCGAATTGCTCAACACGTGGGGCGTGAGGTCTCCACAGTACATCGATGTTGTCGCCAGTGGTCGGCGGAAGGTGCACGTGCCCGTCGACCTGGGACCGGACCGCAGCGACGCACGGATGCATGCCAAGACCGTAGGATCCTACGCAGTGCCTTAGGGGACCGCACCGCCACTTCCCAGCAAATTAGGGACACTGTTGCTCCTGGGGTATCGGCGAGGACCATTCGCAACCGTCTCCATGAAGCTGGGCTACGGTCCCGCACACCGTTAGGCCGTCTTCCGCTCACGCCCCAACATCGTGCAGCCCGCCTCCAGTGGTGTCGCGACAGGCGTGAATGGAGGGACGAATGGAGACGTGTCGTCTTCAGCGATGAGAGTCGCTTCTGCCTTGGTGCCAATGATGGTCGTATGCGTGTTTGGCGCCGTGCAGGTGAGCGCCACAATCAGGACTGCATACGACCGAGGCACACAGGGCCAACACCCGGCATCATGGTGTGGGGAGCGATCTCCTACACTGGCCGTACACCACTGGTGATCGTCGAGGGGACACTGAATAGTGCACGGTACATCCAAACCGTCATCGAACCCATCGTTCTACCATTCCTAGACCGGCAAGGGAACTTGCTGTTCCAACAGGACAATGCACGTCCGCATGTATCCCGTGCCACCCAACGTGCTCTAGAAGGTGTAAGTCAACTACCCTGGCCAGCAAGATCTCCGGATCTGTCCCCCATTGAGCATGTTTGGGACTGAATGAAGCGTCGTCTCGCGCGGTCTGCACGTCCAGCACGAACGCTGGTCCAACTGAGGCGCCAGGTGGAAATGGCATGGCAAGCCGTTCCACAGGACTACATCCAGCATCTCTACGATCGTCTCCATGGGAGAATAGCAGCCTGCATTGCTGCGAAAGGTGGATATACACTGTACTAGTGCCGACATTGTGCATGCTCTGTTGCCTGTGTCTATGTGCCTGTGGTTCTGTCAGTGTGATCATGTGATGTATCTGACCCCAGGAATGTGTCAATAAAGTTTCCCCTTCCTGGGACAATGAATTCACGGTGTTCTTATTTCAATTTCCAGGAGTGTATTTGTCACTCTGCTAAAGAAATCTCCACTTGACGTTGTGTAGAAACGTTGTCCGTAAAGTCGTTTGAGTGACACTAAATTGCATATCATTTATCATGTTTTACACAACTGTTACTTAAGATAGAAGCACTTTTCTCTATCAAAAGGAACATTTAGTCACAAAATACTACCCGCACACAACACTGACGTATGTATCCTACTAAAATATTTCGTGTAAATCGTCCTTAATAGTTAGGCTTCATATATCAGCAAATAAGAAATTGATATTACGTAACGTGCTGTGAGCACTATTTTTAAAGATTCAATCTGAGTAGAATTCTGTCTGTTAAAGTAGATTCGGGACCAACGGTGCACATTTATTTCCATTCACTTACATCTAACAACATTTATGTTTGTTAAAATTCTCGATTCAAAACTGCCGCGGAGATATTTTTGTTAAGATGGCGGCAACAGACGATAGTCAATTTGTCTATTGTTATTCTCGATTCCTTTTATATCAAGTTAATGTATTCAGATAAAAGTCTTTAAGCCTTTTTTCTCTATTCTTTAGCATTTAAAATTATTCTCAATGAAAAATGTTTCATATTTTTTATAACAGCTTCTAGTAAACTCCGCTGTAAGTTACTAGCGCTAATGGCTGTGCTCCTAATTGCGAAGCTGGAAATTAACACTTAAAAACATTAATTAGATTGGATTACAATTGAAATAAATACAAATCCACGTCTGGACTATAGCGACTCTATTTTTCAAATAATAATTAACTATATAGTTACAGGTTTTCTCTTTACAGACCTCACACGTCTCACGTCCGAACAGTTCATCGGTTAGCACAGGAAGAACAACTGAATCACAATTATCACAGATAACAAAAAATTATAATTGTCGTTGTCTATGAATGTAGTTCTCTGATAACAATTTTAATTCACACAGAAATTAAATTATTACAGAAATAATGAAATAATTATCGTCATTTTTACACGATAAAGCCTTTTTTATACGTAGTATCGACAATATTTGTTGAAGTTTGTACATTTAGTTCATTTTAACATCTTGTGGCTAGAACATCAGGTCGTGGATATTACTGCATATCGCTATCCCATGACTTCGCCACTTCAATGTACGTAGCGTTTCTGTAGGAAGAGCTGTTGATAGTGCGTCAAGAATACAATTACCGCTTCCGAGATACGGCCGCAATCAGAACACAAATCCGAAATCATTCTCGTGGGAATTTGAAAGTTATTCCTGAACAGAAGGCGTACCCGATCAAGATAAGCCTCTGACAGTCCAAAAACGCTTGCATTGGTTTGTAGTCTCCTGCCTACAGAGGAATTTCGTGGAAAGTTATATGCTTCATTTCGGGAATGCTATACGAACTGAGACTAAGCTAAAAATTTTCAGCTGACAATTTGCGGAATAACCACAGCGTCAATTGCGGCATATGCCAGTCACGCCGCTGTTCTGGGGAGTTAAATTGATGAACAGATACCAGGAGGTGAATCGTATGGTGCAACGCAGACGCGTTTGTCTCCCTCCGCATCTTCAAAGCATCCTTACCCGCGGGGAAACGAAAATAATTACCAAATTTGTTGGCATTGTCAAATAGGAGATACGTGACCTGCTGTAATTTTAATTTATGTTAGGGACTGAAAACCCACGAAGTCAAGATCGCGCATGAAACCTTTATTTAATGGATTACTAGTTTCGCCTAATAATCTAGCCGTATTCACATCTAGCGATACAGATGGCCGTACCGTAGGTACAACCACAACGGAGGGGTATCTGTTGAGAGGCCAGACAAACGTGTGGTTCCTGAAGAGGGGCAGCAGCCTTTTCAGTAGTTGCAAGGGCAACAGTCTGGATGATTGACTGATCTGGCCTTGTAACAATAACCAAAACGGCCTTGCTGTGCTGGTACTGCGAACGGCTGAAAGCAAGGGGAAACTACAGCCGTAATTTTTCCTGAGGGCTTGCAGCTTTACTGTATGATTAAATGATGATGGCGTCCACTTGGATAAAATATTCCGGAGGTAAAATAGTCCCCCATTCGGATCTCCGGGCGGGGACTACTCAAGAGGATGTCGTTATCAGGAGAAAGAAAACTGGCGTTCTACGGATCGGAGCGTGGAATGTCAGATCGCTTAATCGGGCAGGTAGGTTAGAAAATTTAAAAAGGGAAATGGATAGGTTAAAGTTAGATATAGTGGGAATTAGTGAAGTTCGGTGGCAGGAGGAACATGACTTCTGGTCAGGTGACTACAGGGTTATAAACACAAAGTCAAATAGGGGTAATGCAGGAGCAGGTTTAATAATGAATAGGAAAATAGGAACGCGGGTAAGCTACTACAAACAGCATAGTGAACGCATTATTGTGGCCAAGACAGATACGAAGCCCACACCTACTACAGTAGTACAAGTTTATATGCCAACTAGCTCTGCAGATGACGAAGAAATTGAAGAAATGTCTGATGAAATAAAAGAAATTATTCAGATAGTGAAGGGAGACGAAAATTTAATAGTCATGGGTGACTGGAATTCGAGTGTAGGAAAAGGGAGAGAAGGAAACGTAGTAGGTGAATATGGATTGGGGCTAAGAATTGAAAGAGGAAGCCGCCTGGTAGAATTTTGCACAGAGCACAACTTAATCATAGCTAACACTTGGTTTAAGAATCATGATAGAAGATTGTATACATGGAAGAACCCTGGAGATACTAAAAGGTATCAGATAGATTATATAATGGTAAGACAGAGATTTAGGAACCAGGTTTTAAATTGTAAGACATTTCCAGGGGCAGATGTGGATTCTGACCACAATCTATTGGTTATGGCCTGTAGATTAAAACTGAAGAAACTGCAAAAAGGTGGGAATTTAAGGAGATGGGACCTGGATAAACTGACAGAACCAGAGGTTGTACAGAGTTTCAGAGAGAGCATAAGGGAACAACTGACATGAATGGGGGAAAGAAATACAGTACAAGAAGAATGGGTAGCTTTGAGGGATGAAGTAGTGAAGGCAGCAGAGGATCAAGTAGGTAAAAAGACGAGGGCTAGTAGAAATCCTTGGGTAACAGAAGAAATATTGAATTTAATTGATGAAAGGAGAAAATATAAAAATGCAGTAAATGAAGCAGGCAAAAAGGAATACAAACGTCTCAAAAATGAGATCGACAGGAAGTGCAAAATGGCTAAGCAGGGATGGCTAGAGGACAAATGTAAGGATGTAGAGGCTTATCTCACTAGGCGTAAGATAGATACTGCCTACAGGAAAATTAGAGAGACCTTTGGAGATAAGAGAACTACTTGTATGAACATCAAGAGCTCAGATGGAAACCCAGTTCTAAGCAAAGAAGGGAAAGCAGACAGGTGGAAGGAGTATATAGAGGGTCTATACAAGGGCGATGTACTTGAGGACAATATTATGGAAATGGAAGAGGATGTAGATGAAGATGAAATGGGAGATACGATACTGCGTGAAGAGTTTGACAGAGCACTGAAAGACCTGAGTCGAAACAAGGCCCCCGGAGTAGACAACATTCCATTGGAACTACTGACGGCCTTGGGAGAGCCAGTGACAAAATTCTACCATCTGGTGAGCAAGATGTACGAAACAGGCGAAATACCCTCAGACTTCAAGAAGAATATAATAATTCCAATCCCAAAGAAAGCAGGTGTTGACAGATGTGAAAATTACCGAACTCTCAGTTTAATAAGTCACAGCTGCAAAATACTATTGCGAATTATTTACAGACGAATGGAAAAACTGGTAGAAGCCGACCTCGGGGAAGATCAGTTTGGATTCCGTAGAAATGTTGGAACACGTGAAGCAGTACTGACCTTACGACTTATCTTAGAAGAAAGATTAAGGAAAGGCAAACCTACGTTTCTAGCATTTGTAGACTTAGAGAAAGCTTTTGACAATGTTGACTGGAATACTCTCTTTCAAATTCTAAAGGTGGCAGGGGTAAAATACAGGGAGCGAAAGGCTATTTACAATTTGTACAGAAACCAGATGGCAGTTATAAGAGTCGAGGGACATGAAAGGGAAGCAGTGGTTTGGAAGGGAGTAAGACAGGGTTGTAGCCTCTCCCCAATGTTATTCAATCTGTATATTGAGCAAGCAGTAAAGGAAACAAAAGAAAAGTTCGGAGTAGGTATTAAAATCCATGGAGAAGAAATAAAAACTTTGAGGTTCGCCGATGACATTGTAATTCTGTCAGAGACAGCAAAGGACCTGGAAGAGCAGCTGAACGGAATGGACAGTGTCTTAAAAAGAGCATATAAGATGAACATCAACAAAAGCAAACCGAGGATAATAGACTGTAGTCGAATTAAATCGGGTGATGATGCGGGAATTAGATTAGGAAATGAGACGCTTAAAGTAGTAAATGAGTTTTGCTATTTGGGGAGCAAAATAACTAATGATGGTCGAAGTAGAGAGGATATAAAATGTAGACTGGCAATGGCACGGAAAGCGTTTCTAAAGAAGAGAAATTTGTTAACATCGATTATAGATTTAAGTGTCAGGAAGTCGTTTCTGAAACTATTTGTATGGAGCGTAGCCATATAAGGAAGTGAAACGTGGACGATAAATAGTTTAGACAGGAAGAGAATGCTGAAGATTAGATGGGTAGATCACATAAGTAATGAGGAGGTATTGAATAGAATTGGAGAGAAGAGAAATTTGTGGCGCATCTTGACTAGAGGAAGGGATCGGTTGGTAGAGCATATTCTGAGGCATCAAGGGATCACCAATTTAGTATTGGAGGGCAGCGTGGAGGGTAAAAATCGTAGAGGGAGACCAAGAGATGAATACACTAAGCAGATTCAGAACGATGTAGGCTGCAGTATGTACTGGGAGATGAAGCAGCTTGCACAGGGTAGAGTAGCATGGAGAGCTGCATCTAACCAGTCTCAGGACTGAAGACCACAACAACAACAACTACTATCCGATGTTTAGGACTCGCTTTCGCAAGTGATCTGTGGCGCACAACTGTCCTCAGCTTCCCATTCCCATGTCGAGCTGGGCTCTTAGACAATCGTTTACGAGCCCTCGATCTTCTGCAGTGGACACAACATGTAAACGTATACTTGGCGTGACGTATCTCCCACGCTGGAATAGCTGTGGGTCAGAAAAAAAACTGAAACTTGCAACTTTGGAGTGGTTTTTCGTTGTACTGACTTCCTATTCCGCCGTCCACGACCCGCCACATGCTAGCGGCATTAGGCTCATATGTTTGCCACGGCCAGCTATTGAAGGAAAAGTACGAGGTCCTCACCCTCACGAAGTGCAGGGGCGATAGCCCTTTTCGTCTGCTCTCATGTAGCGCTGTTGTCCTACGTGCGTTACCAGCCCGCTGCTGGAGGCCCTTGCGCCACATCCTGTCTCAGCCCCCATCCAGCTTTTGGACGTCCCGCCGCCCTTCTTTTGCTTCCGCCATATTTTTTTTTCGAACAGAGTTACGTCCGTACTGCGATACTGCCAACGCGCTTGACATCCACGAAGGTGATCTATGGCTTTCTTCAGCAGCACAAGTCGCCGAATGTGGTTGAAGGACTGGCGTGCCGTCTGGCTGTAACCTACCCCTCACTTATCTCCCTTAATGTCAGTAAAAATTACACCGCGTGTACCTAATGGAAATTTGGGAAAAGAAATCATCACCGAAGTTAATCTGTCGGTGTCGGTGAAGAGGGAGGAAAGAGTTACATCTAAATGAAACGAAAAATGCAAATGAAACTGGTGGAAATTAATTTTGAAGAGGGGTAAAGTTAATAAAGCAAGTAAATGTGCGGTCGTTACGTTAACAATTAACTGGAGTTAATTAGATATTTGATGGAGAAAATTACGGTCGCCAGGCCTATGGACAACTACTATAATAACTGGAAAAGAAGGGTTATTGCACATATAATTAGCACTAAAAGCGTGGCAACTGAAGGTTGACACGTGTTGTGTGAAAACTGAATGTTTGTCAGAAGTAATAAATTGCGCTACACTCTGACTTAATTTAGCAAAATAATTAATAAAACAGGAAAATTGAAAGTTAATTTAGTGACTGAAATTAATAGTGAACTTTGTTTCTGAAGCACTACGAAATTCAATAAAATAAGGTTAGTCCGCTCTCAAAATTCCACCATCTCTCTTCCCACATCCACCACTGCTGGCGGCGCACCTCCAACTGCGCAACGCTACGCGCTGTTAACAGCCAGCTGCCCAACACTACAATAGCGGCTATTGCAACAATTCCGACCAGCCTAAGACTGCACACAGCACAGTCAGTGGTTTTCATATAGAGCGGTACCTGGCGTTACCAATAAAAAAACCGAAACAGCCTACTTACAGATCCTAAACACTTTGATTCTCCACACGACCTATCGATGTAATCGTTCGATAGCATATTTTCCCTAGGCAAGACCCAGCGTAAAAATACAAATAATATTTATAAAACAAACCAATTATACCTATATACATTTATATATCAAATAGTAAAACAATTACAATATAAAACTTTCTGGCAGATTAAAACTGTATGCCGGGCTGAGACTCGAACTCGGGACCTTTGCCTTTCGCGGGCAAGTGCTCTCAAGCTCAGTTGGTAGAACACTTGCCCGCGAAAGGCAAAGGTCCCGAGTTCGAGTCTCGGCCGGCACACAGTTTTAATCTGCCAGGAAGTTTCATATCAGCGCACACTCCGCTGCAGAGTGAAAATCTCATTCTGAATTACAATATATAAAGACACAGAAATGTCATATCTTCAGGTAACACAATAAGGAAAAAATTTATAGTATAATAGACGGAAAGAGGAGGATATGCATTTCCGGCGTTACATGGCGATCGGCATGCCATTCCGATCTTGCCACTGACGTCCAGTCTGCGTGATACCTTTGGGTCAGTGGGAAGCAAGTATGCCGTTCACTCCTTCATGCGATTCACCCAGCAGACGTGCCGTTGTCCGTCGCTGTGATGTGCTGGACACGGACGAGCATCGCTTGCAGTCTGGATCGGAGGTAGGTGTCTGGTTCTCGGTGCGACAGATGCTAGCCCTAATTACCCATTTGACTCCTCAGCAGATAACTCCTCACCAGTTTCTCTTTCCAGACTCGGGATACTTCCTCCAAACGAAGAATAACTCTGCGAATTGAATTTGTTTACACAAAGTTCGCTACTTGTTTGCTGACGGCAAGAAAAATACCTGTGATTTTTGGTACTTCCTTAATGAACGCCGTTGTGCGGTTCTCCGCAGTCCCGAATACAGACAATATTTCTCCAGTTTCCTTTGTAGTGACTTTCTTAACCCATCCCAGAGATGCGATGTTACTGCAATGAGGGGTTGATCCACGGCTTTTCCACTCTGGTCATCGGAATGTTCTGTTGTCGCTAGTATTAATAATAATATCATAGAAAAAAGAAGGAAAAATAAATAAATAAATCATTGATTCACGTTCTCTAAGCTGTCCTGGCTTCTTGGGGAAGGGAACGGGGCATGGAGACCAGCCTCGGGTTGTGGGGTTACGAACCCTGCTCTATCTCGTAGAATACGCGGAGTCGTGGGGCGTCCCATTCTTTTTAAAATTAACGTTGCGTGGGTAAGAGAGTGAGAATTGCTGAATTTTTCGAACATGAGAACACATGCTCGTCTTAAACAAAAAGTTTAATTCCACCCCTCTCTCCTCCCGCATCCCCAATATTCTTTCCTTTTCATACGCCTGATTCTGACGTAGAGCGGGTAACACATGAAACGATCGCCACGAACCAAAGTCATCGACCCTAGTGATCTCTTAAACAAATGCGAGTACAAAGTATTTCACTTGTAAAATTTTTGGTCTGATATTTTGGCAATAACCGTGCAATACAGTTGTTTATGACTGTTACATACACTCTCTAACGTTAAGTGAAAAATTTACCAGACGCTACAAATATTGTGGCTATAGCGAAAGTAGGAACTTGTGAGGCAGGAAGGTGTCATTTGGGTTACCTGCAACGTTTTTCATTTTCTTTTCGTTTTTAGACGTTCACTCACTCCACCTTTTTCACAACTACTACTTCCTGAAATCATAGTTCGTTATTAACTTGGTGTAATCACAACAAAAATTATCTATAAAGAAACACAACACTCTGCAAGTTTCTCGTTAGGCTATAATTTCGGATACAACACTAATAGAGTAGTCCTTTTTTACAGCACAAAGTAGAGCTTGTTGTACCTTGTAGGCAGTTATTAATCCATGTCGAATGTTTATGACCTAGCAAACAATATTAATAGTAATATCCGAATTTTTGCAGATGATGTAGTTATCTATTATCAGTACTGTCCGAGAAAACCTGCATAAATATTAAATAGGAGCAAAGATAGGCAAATTGCTTTAAATGTTCAAAAGTGTAAATTTGTGCACCTCACAAAAACGAGAAAACGTAGTATCCTATGAATACAGTATCGATGATTGACAGCTGGAATCGGTTAACTGATACGAATACCTGGGTGTAACAGTTTATAAGGATACGAAGTGGAACGATCACACAGGCTCAGTCGTAGGTAAAACTGGAGGCAGTGTTAGGTTTATTGGTGGGATATTAGGAAAATGCAACCAGACGATAAGGAAGATGTAGAGACTCATCCTACAATACAACAAAAATACAATCGGTCTACAAAGAAGACTGTAGGGGCTCATCCTAGAATACTGCAAAAATGCGTGGGGCCCGTACCAGATAGGACTAACAGAGGATATAGAACGTATACAGAGAAAGGCAGCCGAATGGTTACAGATTGTTTGACCCTTTGAAAATTGTCACAGAGTTGCTGAAGGAACCGAACTGTCAGACACCTGAACACAGACACAAACGACTCTGAGAAAGCCTACTTAAGAAATATCACGAACCGACTTCAAGTGGTGACTCTAGGAAAGTGCTATAACTCACTACGAGGGGCGTTTGAAAAGTTCGTGCAAAAATAGAAACTACTTAGGTGTTTGGGGTAAACATTTTTTACTTTTCGACATAGTCTCCTTTTAGACTTATACACTTCGTCCAACGCTGTTATGATTTGTTGATCCCTTCCGAATAACAGGAATTGTCCAAGTCTGCAAAATAGCTATTATTTGCTGCAATCACCTCCTCGTTTGAATAAAATCTTTGTCCCGCCAGCCATTTCTTCAAATTGTGGAACAAATAGTAGTCCGAGGGAGCCAAGTCTGGAGAATAGGGGGATGTGAAACGAGTTGGAATCCTATTTCCATTAATTTTGCGACCACAACTGCTGAGGTGTGTTCTGGTGCTTTGTCGTGATGGAAAAGGACTTTATTGCAGTCCAATCGCCGGCGTTTTTCTTGCAGCTCGGTTTTCAAACGGTCCAATAACGATGAATAATATGCACCTGCAATAGTTTTACCCTTTTCCAGATTGTCGATGAGGATTATCCTCTGCGAATCCCAAAAGACAGTCGCCACAACCTTTCCGGCTAAGAGAATGGTCTTCGCCTTTTTTGGTGCAGATTCTCCCTTGGTAACCCATTGTTTAGACTGTTCCTTGGTCTCAGGAGTATAGTAATGTATCCATGGTTCATCGACATTGACGAAACGACGCTTAAAGTCCTGCGGATTCTTCCTGAACAGCTGCAAACCATCCTTGCAACACTTCACACTATTCCGTTTTTGGTCAGGCGTGAGCAATCGCGGAACCTATCTTGTGGATAGCTTTCTCATGTCCAAATGTTTATGCAAAATATTATGTACCCATTCATTAGAGATTCCCACAGCACTAGCAATCTCATGCACCTTAACTATTCTGTCATTCATCACCATATCATGGATTTTATCAATGATTTCTGGAGTCGTAACCTCCACAGGGCGTCCAGAACGTTCAGCATCACTTTTGCCCATATGGCCGCTCAGAAAATTTTGAAACCATTTACAAACTGTTCCAATCGAAGGTGCAGCGTCACCATTATGTTTATCAAGTTTCTCTTTAGTCTCCTGAGGCGTTTTCCCTTTCATAAAGTAATGTTTAATCACCACACGAAATTCTTTTTCGTCCATTTTTTTACAATCACTCGACTTCCTTGGTTCACACGAATGCCAAACACAAAGAAATAGACCAATATGGCTGAAACTTGGTGTGCGTTCTTTCCAAAGATGGTAATAACAAAACATGACCTCGATAAGCGCCGGTGGTGCCATCTCTCGGACTTTGCACGGATTTTTCAAACGCTCCACGAACATATCGCTGCCAAAGGGATCGTGAGGACAACAACTGGAAGCAGTTAATTCCATAAATTATCTGGGAGTACGCATTAGGAGTGGTTTAAAATGGAATGATCATATAAAGTTGATCGTCGGTAAAGCAGATGCCAGACTGTGATTCATTGGAAGAATCCTAAGGAAATGCAATCCGAAAAAAAAGGAAGTAGGTTATAGTACGCTTGTTCGCCCACTGCTTGAATACTGCTCAGCAGTGTGGGATGGGTTGATAGAAGAGATAGAGAAGATCCAACGGAGAGCAGCGCGCTTCGTTACAGGATCATTCAGTAATCGCGAAAGCGTTACGGAGATGACAGATAAACTCCAATGGAAGACTCTGCAGGAGAGACGCTCAGTAGCTGGGTACGGGCTTTTGTTGAAGTTTCGAGAACATACCTTCACCGAGGAGTCAAGCAGTATATTGCTCCCTCCTACGTATATCTCGCGAAGAGACCATGAGGATAAAATCAGAGAGATAGAGCCCACACAGAGGTATACCGACAATCCTTCTTTCCACGAGCAATACGAGACTGGAATAGAAGAGAGAACCGATAGAGGTACTCAAGGTACCCTCCACCACACACCGTCAGGTAGCTTGCGGAGTATGGATGTAGATGTAGATTAGATTAATTACAGCACACTCAGAGGCATTTATACAGTCACCCTTCCTCGCTCTATACGGAAATGGAACGGGAAGAAGCCCCAATGGGAAGTACTCTCTACCATTTACTTCACAATGGTTTGCAGTGTATAGATGTAGATGTAAATATAGATGTACAGTTTTGGAACTAAACCCAACATTAATTGTTTTTGTAAACTCTCAGAACTGCTCAATTACTTCATGGTGTTGCACAGTTTGCTTAGCTATACAGGAAATAAAACGGACTTAAATTCTAGTCTTCACACATTAGTGGTATTGTTAGCTGACGAAATATACGTCTAGTGAAGTAGTAAATAGGCGACAAATGATGTTACATCTACTGTTGAAAGTCGTCTTAAACTGTCTGATTTCTCTGACACAGTATCACTGTCACTGTTTTGCTTCTCGGTAGCTTTCAGATAATTGAGTGTTGTGGAGGAGTGAAGTTTACACACATGAAGAGCGCTGCTGGCTTGGATTGCGCCCCGAGGACCACTCGGGGTGCCGTGGCGTGCCGCCTCCTAGCCTTTAGCCTCGTTTCCACGGCAGCTGCGTGTCTTCACAAGTCGTCGACACGCGCAGAAAGCGTCACGAATCAGATGTCACGGCCGCAGGCGTCACACCGACCGACTCTGTGAGGTTGGCTTGCCACCTAGAAATTCCACAAGTAAATTTATAACGAAGTGCTTTTATAAAAGTGGCAACAGCTTCGGAGAGGAAAAACCGACGAAACTAAATTTCAGTTTAGTTGGTGAATGACGCAACCAGCGACAAATACTTTTTGATTGTTTTATTTTACTGCCATAACAGGTTTCGAGCTACCATGACCATCTTCAGATGGCTAACATTTTTCGCAACACAGATTTTTTGGTTAACAGCATGTCGTCTACTCCGTACCGTACAAGAACTGGTGAATATTTGAGTTGTGCAGTGTGGAGCAGGCGACATGCTGTTAACGAAAAATGTTAGCTATCTGAAGATGAGCATGTTGGCCCGAAACTGATTATGGTAGTGAAACAAAAAAATCAAAAAGCAATTGTGGCTGGCTGCGTCATTCACCAACTACCATTAATTGCTGAGGAGTTCACTCGATCCATCATGGACGAAATAAAATTTCAGTATGTTGATCTTATAAAGCTTCTTGTGCCATCAGTTACTCTCTATGAGTTACTATTCCCTTGTTGAAGTGCTTTCCACGGAGGCAATGGAAATGTGTTCCTGTAGTGCTGTAGTGATATATTTGTTCCTGTAAGGACATCACTTGCCTAATTCACTGGTGACTGCGACAGAGTGAAGGCTTAAACAGGACCGTGAGGTAATGTAGAGATATGAGTCCGCAGGCTCTCGTGTCGTTGTCATACTTCTCAGTCGTTAGTTAGAGCGGTAATCTTGTCAAACATCTACAATAACGGACTTTCGACCCCGGTTCAAGATGCTGATACGGCCCTTAGTGCACTGGAGAACCTGAGGGGGAGAAGAGGAAAATTACGTTGTAATATGGCTGTCCTTTGCCAGTGTCTCACCTAAGGAATGGGAGATCGTAGACAGACTATCAGTTAGTCGTGGTATGTAGGTATAAGAAATCAGTTCAGTGAAACAGGAAAAGTACAAGAAATTGACGAATAAACAGAACATAAGACGCCATTCACAATCCAAAACTCAGTGAAAAAATTATCTCAGTGCAGGGCAGAGGTCTTAATTGGCGACTACATTTTACATAACACCCACATCTGCATTTACATGTTTTATTTCCTTGTAATTCAAAAAAGTGGTTCAAATGCCTATGAGCACTATGGGACTTAACATCTGAGGTCATCAGTCCCCTAGAACTTAGAACTACTTAAACGTAACTAACCTAAGGACATCACACACATCCATGCCCGAGGCAGGATTCGAACCTGCGACCGTAGCGGTCGCTCGGTTCCAGACTGAAGCGCCTAGAACTCGGCCACACCGGCCGGCCCTTGTAGTTCAGACCTAAGTATTTGCATAGAGTCATTACAATCACTTCCGGGGTATTTTTAGATGTTTTCGCTGTCAAGCAGAACTTTGGGGAAAATCTAAACGTAACAGCCCATTTTTATACGATTTCGAAGCTAATTTGGATCGCTTAATTAACTGTTAAGTCATTAGATGGGATCAATATATGTAATTTCGCCTTTTGAACCGGCTGTGCAATTTTCAGCAACTTCATGGCAAAGTAATGGCTAATACTACGTCCATGCACCGATAGGAACAGTGTCGTCAGTTCGGTTAGTTGGAATTAGGACTTTTCATTTACAAACAATTGGATAGCACCAAAACACTGTATTTTATAATTTGAGAAACCTGCAACTACCCTCTTTGTCATACCATCAACTTGCTGTACTGTTGTTTAACATAACGGCACCTGAGTACTTCGCAATTACTGCAGTTCACAAAACGAAACTAACTGACAATATAATCCATGTGTTTACTTAGGCTGTAAGATTATACACTCAAATTCGTCTACACTTAAAAATAATCTATTCATATTTGAAGTAGGAAACATGGTAGAATTACTTGGGATAATGTGGATTCAGTGCAATTAATAAAAATGTAATCAACTTTGCTTCTCTGAATTATTTCACTAGTTCTTTTCACAAAAACGACAACTATGTATTTGACTTCATATCCTATTTGTATTTCAGTTGTAATTTCCGAGAGATTACTTCTGTGATTGTAGTTAACGAAATTACTATATGCAGCAATGTTCGAATTGTCTAAGAGAGTATATAAAACCTTCGAGAAATCGTGCGAGAGAGCCAGTACATCGTGAGATTTTGAGCTGAGCTGTATCACGGAAAGTCACATTAATTTGTATGCACCTGAAATTTTCTTTGGCTTTTAATGTTATTAGAGAATCATGGTGTTCTTTGGCCCGTCGCCACTTAAGAAATTTACACGAAGAGTCATCTGCAGCAGAGAACTGAGAGATGTCGTGCGGCATCCGCAGAGAACCACTGACGATATAACGGCAAAGGAACTGACCGGAAAAATGGAAGAAAAATGTTAGCGTCACTAACTGTTGTGCGTTAGGACGCGGGTTCGACTCCAGTATCTCCTTAGATTTTTTTCTGAAATAGGGAGGTCTGGAAGGGGATTCACTGAGCTTCATGAGGGTAAATGAGGAACTGCTTGAATAAAGAGCCAGCGGCATCTTGACGACTCATCTACCGGCAGCAACGGGTGGAAGGACCTGCGGCATGCTGATCAGGTGTGCCACGATTTAGATCGCTCCTCGTACTTCCTTAGAGTCAGCAGTAGGCTAGTCGGAACCGGCCTAAGGACTGTTCCGTGAGTGGTGGCGCGACATTTCTCCCTATGTAGGTGGGAGTCAACAACATGTGTTGGCATTCGGAGGAAACAATTGGTGACTATAAGTTTGTGTAAAGATTTCACCGTAACGGAAAACCTCTATGGTTAGTGATTGCCGATCATATCCTTAACACTTTCTCACCTATCTACCGATAATACAAAACGGTCCTTCTTTGGACCTTTTCAGTGTCCTCCGTTAACGCTATCTGGCTAGGATCCTATACCGCACAGCAGTACTCAAGAAGAAGACTGGTAAGCGTAGTATAGGCAGTCTCTTAAATACACTCCTGGAAATGGAAAAAAGAACACATTGACACCGGTGTGTCAGACCCACCATACTTGCTCCGGACACTGCGAGAGGGCTGTACAAGCAATGATCACACGCACGGCACAGCGGACACACCAGGAACCGCGGTGTTGGCCGTCGAATGGCGCTAGCTGCGCAGCATTTGTGCACCGCCGCCGTCAGTGTCAGCCAGTTTGCCGTGGCATACGGAGCTCCATCGCAGTCTTTAACACTGGTAGCATGCCGCGACGGCGTGGACGTGAACCGTATGTGCAGTTGACGGACTTTGAGCGAGGGCGTATAGTGGGCATGCGGGAGGCCGGGTGGACGTACCGCCGAATTGCTCAACACGTGGGGCGTGAGGTCTCCACAGTACATCGATGTTGTCGCCAGTGGTCGGCGGAAGGTGCACGTGCCCGTCGACCTGGGACCGGACCGCAGCGACGCACGGATGCACGCCAAGACCGTAGGATCCTACGCAGTGCCGTAGGGGACCGCACCGCCACTTCCCAGCAAATTAGGGACACTGTTGCTCCCGGGGTATCGGCGAGGACCATTCGCAACCGTCTCCATGAAGCTGGGCTACGGTCCCGCACACCGTTAGGCCGTCTTCCGCTCACGCCCCAACGTCGTGCAGCCCGCCTCCAGTGGTGTCGCGACAGGCGTGAATGGAGGGACGAATGGAGACGTGTCGTCTTCAGCGATGAGAGTCGCTTCTGCCTTGGTGCCAATGATGGTCGTATGCGTGTTTGGCGCCGTGCAGGTGAGCGCCACAATCAGGACTGCATACGACCGAGGCACACAGGGCCAACACCCGGCATCATGGTGTGGGGAGCGATCTCCTACACTGGCCGTACACCACTGGTGATCGTCGAGGGGACACTGAATAGTGCACGGTACATCCAAACCGTCATCGAACCCATCGTTCTACCATTCCTAGACCGGCAAGGGAACTTGCTGGTCCAACAGGACAATGCACGTCCGCATGTATCCCGTGCCACCCAACGTGCTCTAGAAGGTGTAAGTCAACTACCCTGGCCAGCAAGATCTCCGGATCTGTCCCCCATTGAGCATGTTTGGGACTGGATGAAGCGTCGTCTCACGCAGTCTGCACGTCCAGCACGAACGCTGGTCCAACTGAGGCGCCAGGTGGAAATGGCATGGCAAGCCGTTCCACAGGACTACATCCAGCATCTCTACGATCGTCTCCATGGGAGAATAGCAGCCTGCATTGCTGCGAAAGGTGGATATACACTGTACTAGTGCCGACATTGTGCATGCTCTGTTGCCTGTGTCTATGTGCCTGTGGTTCTGTCAGTGTGATCATGAGATGTATCTGACCCCAGGAATGTGTCAATAAAGTTTCCCCTTCCTGGGACAATGAATTCACGGTGTTCTTATTTCAATTTCCAGGAGTGTATGTGTTGCAGCTTCAAACTGTTCAGCCAATAAAACGGAGTCTATGCTTTGACTTCCCCATGTGATGATTCCAGTTTTAATTGATCGCAATTGTAATTCCTAGGTACTTAGATGAAGTTCTTGTGGTGTATCGTGTAACCGTTATTTAACGTCATTTCTGTACCACTCACTTGGAGGACCTTGGACCTTTTAATGCATAAACTCAACTGCCACTTTGCACACCATGCAGGTATCTCATCGAATCATTTTTTAATCGTTTTTGTATTCTCGTGCCTTTACTAGACGGTTAACGAAAGCATCACTGCAACCAATCCACGATTGATGCTTGGATTTTCACCTATATTGTTTGTACAGATCAAAGGACAGCAGAGGGCCTATAACACTTTCTTGGGGAACACCAGATACCACTTCTAGTTCACCCCACGACTTTCCGTCAGTTACTACAACCGTGACTTTTCCAAAAGGAAATCACGAATCCACTCGCACAGCTGAGACGGTACTCCATTTGCACGCAAAGTGATAAGAAGCTGCTTTGAGGTGTTTCATAATCTCTGAACACGGTATATGTTCTAAAATCGTATTACTAATCGAAGTCACTGATAGGATACAACCAAGACGTACATCACACCCTGGTGGTGATGCAAAATCAAAGAAAAAGAAAAAAATGCCATATAGTACTAAACTTATCCTAAAAATAGAAATGTATCCTAAAATTCATAAGAGCTTCTTAATGAGAAAAGCGTAAACCGAGAAGATTAAAAACGAGGTGGGTAATGAAGATGCAAAGGACTGCATGTGCCCCGTGTCTCTGAGCCAGACATTAATATTTTTAACAAGCAACACTACCTAACAATTCTCACTACAAGAATAATCCACAGAACTAGAAGCCCATGATCAATTCAGAGCTTTAGGAATCATCACACCAGCAATATGGTAAGTACGAGTATAATGTCACAGATGTCTTTCGTATGGTGTATGGAGGGAAAAAATCATGCAGCCAAGAAATACACCGCACATCACAAGAATCAGTCAGCAACAATAAATACCCTACCCATTACTTGTGGTACAGGTCAAGCTTAAAATCTGCAGACGAAACACTCTAAGGAATGGCGTACGTATTTAATTACTGAAACGAAACTGTTGCTCAAGATGACAGATGAGAACTTATTATCCTGATGAACTCCATAAAGACATCATAATCAAAGGGAAAATTCCGTACTTAACTGAGCACAACAAAACTGTCACTAAGCTTACGTGCGACATTCCAATAGTATAAAGCGTTATTTAATAAGATTCAGGAAGTTAAAAAGTATCAGTGATCTAACTAGATGTATATATACACCAAAAATGGGGAACCCAAACCATTAACCTTAGACGGAACCCAGCACAGAACTATAAAGCCCACAGAGAGAGGAATCGTTCAGAAAAACGGACCCCAATGGCTGCAAAACAAAACAAATTGGGTCGAGAGAAAAGTACACAGAATTTAGGAAAAAAAGTTAAACACTAGAAAGCAGGAAATTAAGTAAAATATGAGCAATAAAATACTCTTCAGTCAGAAAACAACCATGGACTCTATACTCATATGGAAAAACTGCAAATGCCAAACCTAAAAATGCAGTAAACGAGAAGCATCAACGGGGTAATTCACCAGAAAATAAAAGTCGGTAGCATTCCGCAGAAAACCAAAACCGCGCAGGGAGCACTGTACAGTATACTATGAAGGTAAAAGGCTGGATGTACCGTAGTCACCAGAATGCATGCCCAAGCCGTAAAGCCTAGTAGCACTGAAATATCAGTCGTCAGGGGAAGTGATGAAAGAAGACACAATAGTGGCAACAATCCAAACTACTCACATTAGAACATCTACATAGTTACTCTGCAATTCACACTTAAGTGCCTGACAGAGGGTTCATCGAACCATTTCATACTATTTCTCTACCATTCCACTTTCGAATGGCGCATGAGAAAAAGCAACACCTACATCTTTCCGTTCGAGCTCTGATTTCTATTATTTAATTATGGTGATTATTTCTCCCTACGAAAGTGGGTGTCAACAAAATATTTACGCATTCGGAAGAGAAAGATGGTGATTGAAATTTCGTAAATAGATCTCGCCGCAAAGAAGACCGCCTTTGTTTCAATGACTGCCACCCCAACTCGCGTATCATATCAGTGACACTCTCACCCCATTGCGCGATAACATGAAAGGAGCTGCCCTTCTTTGCACTTTTTCGGTGTCCACCGTCAATCCTACCTGGTAAGGATCCCACACCGCGCAGCAATATTCCAGCAGAGGACAGACAAGTGTAATATAGGCTGTCTCTTTAGTGGGTTTGTCGCATCTTCTGAGTGTTCTGCCAATAAAGCGCAGTCTTTGTTTCGCCTTCCCCACAATATTATCTATGTGATCTTTCCAATTTAAGTTGCTTGTAATTGTAATTCCTAGGTATTCAGTCGAATTGACAGCTCTTAGATTTGTGCGATTTATCTTATACCCAAAATTTATCGGATTTCTTTAAGTACCCATGTGGATGACCTTGCACTTTTCTTTGTTTAGTGCCAATTGCCACTTTTCGCACCATACAGAAATTTTCTCTAGATCTTTTTGTAATTGGAATTGATCGTCTGATGATTTTACTAGACGGTAAATTATAGTGTCATGTGCAAACAACCTAAGGGGACTGCTCAGATTATCACCTAGATCATTTATATAAATCAGGAACAGCAGAGGGTCTATGACACTATCTTGCGGAACGCCACATATCACTTCTGTCCTACACGATGATTTACCGCCTATCACTACGAACTGTGACCTTTCTCAAAAGGAAATCACGAATCTAGTCACACAGCTGAAACGATACTCCACATGCACGCAATTTCATTAATAGTCGCTTTTGAGGAACGGTATCGAAAGCCTTCTGGAAATCTAGGAATATGGAATCGATCCGAGATCCCTTGTCGACAGCACTCACTACTTCATGGGAATAAAAACCTAACTGCGCTGCGCTGCACAAGAACGATATTTTCTGAATTCGTGTTGGTTATGTATCAATAAGTCATTTTCTTCAAGGTGATTCATAATGTTCGAGTACAGTATATGCTCCAAAATTCTACTGCAAATTGAGGTCAGTGATGTGGGTCTGTATTTCAGTGGGTTACTTCTGTTTCCTTTCTTGGATACTGGTGTGACCTGTGCTACTTTCCAGTCTTTAGGAACAGACCTTTCGTCAAGTGAGTGGTTGTATATGATTGCTAAGAAAGGCGCTATTGTGTCTGCATACTCTGAGAGGAACCTAATTGGTATACCATCTAGACCGGAAGACTTGCCTTTCTTAAGTGATTTGAGTTGTTTCGCAACACTTTTATGTCACTCATGCTAACAGCTGTTCTGGTTTCGAATTCTGCAATATTTACTTCGTCTTCTTTCGTGAAGGAATTACGGATGACTGTATTTAGTAACTCAGCTTTAGTGGCGCCATTATCGGTAACATTTCCATCGCTACCACACAGTGACGGTATTGCCTGTTTTTGCTCTTGGTGTACTTTACATGAAGCTCAGCTCGTGAATAATGCCTAAAAGAAACCTAATAACATTGAACCAATGATTTGAACAAGCTAAACGGGCAGACTCAATCTGTCGGTGAGGAGAATCACCAACCCTTAATCTAATCGGAGGTAGTAACGGGATTAAACAAACGTAAAATACACTAAAAACGTGAAAAACTAATGGGGCTTCAAAAGAAGCAAACCACATACAACGGGCATCCTATACAAAAAAACGGACACTGTGGTAACTAGTCAAATAAGCAAGAACTGAAGTGCTGCAGTGCACAGCCGCCGTAAACATCAGGTCGTCAACAGAAACCATAAACAATGTCATTAAGAAACCCACAATTTCTTTTCAACAAACGTGTTGAAAAGAAAAAGAGAGAGTCATAACCTAAACCTCTTTATGAAAAGAAAGAAAAAAAGACCTCTTTCTGGGACTTGTAATACACAAATGATCAGACGGACAGGGTGGGAAGCAATCTGTTCTTGTTTGCTGATGATTTTCTGGTGTACGTGAAAGTGTCGTCGTTGAGTGACTGTAGGAGGATACAAGGTGACTTAGACAAAATTTCTAGTTGGTGTGATGAATGGTAGCTTGCTCTGAATGTAGAAAAAATATGAGTTAATGCGGGTGAGTAGGAAACACAAACCCGTAATGTTCGGATCCAGTATTACTAGTGTCCTGCTTGACACAGTCACGTCGTATAAGTATCTGGGCGTAACGTTACAAAGCAATATGAAATGGAACAAGCGTGTAGGGATTGTGGTAGGGAAGGCGATTGGTCGAATTTGGTCTATTGGGAAAAGTTTGGTAAAGTGTAGAAGACCGCATATAGGACGCTAGAGACACCTATACTTGAGTGCTGCTCGAATGTTTGGGATCCGTACCAGGTCGGATAAAGGAAGACGCCGAAGATTTTCTGAGGCAGGCTGTTAGATTTGTTTCTGGTAGGTTCGAACAACATGCAGGTTTACGGAGATGCTTCGGTAACACGGAAGGGAATCCCTGAAGGGAAGGCGACGTTCTTTTCGAGGAACACATCTGAGAAAATTTAGAGAGCCGGCATTTGAAGTTGACTGCAGAACAATTCTACTGCCGCCAGCATAAATTTCGCGCAAAGACCACGACGATAAGATGCGAGAAATTAGGGCTCATACGGAGGCAGACAATCATTCTTGTCTCGCTCTGTTTGTGATTGGAAAAGGAAAGGAAATTACTAGTAGTGGTATAGGGTACCCTCCGCCACGCACCTCTAAGTAGCTTGAACGTAGAAGCTACAATGTGTGGTCTACGTTTCTCGGTATATTTCGTGGCTGCATGATTTTTATCCCTCCATGTACCTATAAAAGGCTTCTATGACATACTTACCGTATTGCTGGCGTTATGGCTTCTAGGGGTTTGAATTGATGATGTCCCGGTAGTTCTCTGTGGTTATTTTTGTAGTGAGAACTGTTATGGGGTTGCGTGTTAAAAATATTATCGTTGGGTCCCTTGCTTCTTCATTGCTTACCTTTGTTTTTAATCCTCTTGGTTTATCCTTTTATCATTAAGAAGCTTCTATGATTTTTAGGATACATTTCCATTTTAAGATAGGTTTTGTACTATATGGTAATTTTTTTTATAAGAATTATTCAACAACCGCCTTGGAGGTAGCAAGATCGGCCTGCCATACATAGATGCATTAATCTACAAAAGCCGTTAGAACACTCTAGCAGGTCTACCAACACAAACAGGTATTTTGACGCGATTCGCAGCTCCACCTAGACGAGGGGCAAACTGTTATAAAGACTGTCATAACATGGATTCCGCATCAGTGACAATAAGTGTTTGCGAATAGAAAAATAATTGTGGTAAGTTACTATGGGACCAAACTGCTGAGGTCATCGGTCCCTAGGCTGACACACTACGTAATCTAACTTACGCTAAGAACAACACACCCACCTATGCCCGAGGGAGGACTCGAATCTCCGACGGGTGAAGACGCGCGAACCGTGTCAAAGCGCCATAGACCGCGCGACTACCCCGAGCGGCGGCGAATAGAGCTGGAATTCTTAAGTGGAAACACTGATGCCTTTTTGCCTTTCAGTAAATAGATCCTTCAGATTAAGAGGCAATAATAATATAAATAAGAAGCACGAGTATTTCCCCTCTCACCAAGTAAGGTTATTATTACTAGAATGATCGAGCGCATCGGCAAAATCCTTTGTGTAAGTCTAGGGACCGATGACCTCAGCAGTTTGGTCCCTTAGGAATTCACACACACGTGAACACTTGAACACTTGAGGAATGTTACAGGAAGTAACCATCCAGCCACCTTGCGCGAGGAACATCAGGTTCGAGTCCTGTCACGGTCGCCAATTGTAGTGTTCCCTTCTCCTCGGGGTTCTGCCGTGAAAAATATGAAATAGAAAATCTGATTGGGTTTGGAATTTTGGTGGTTTATAGTTACGGATAAGGCGGACTTCGTATTATTGATTGAGATCGTGCTGTAATTTGACCGTGCATGGCAGACCGGGTCGACAACACTACAAAAAGCGACTGTACGGAAATAGCATCAGAAACCAATTGAAATTTACCTTATAATCTTGTTAGATACGCGTTATTAATTACAATGTAGTCTTCATGGCTGTCCTCGTAATTTCTCTTGTAGGACGACCCGTCTTTCACTTTTCTCCGTCTGTTGAGAACTTCTTCAAGTTGCCACTGTCATGATCAGTTTACAAATTTGATGATAACCACCTCGGATCACTATTGAAACAACCTCGCTTTGTAATGTAATTTTAATTTCCACCCAAAATCACATTCAACACATCGCCGAAAATACACGTCTTTCGTATGAAGACAAGAGAGAGAGTGCCATCCATTAGTTGTTCAAAAAACAAAAAACCTACGCAAAAGTAAAAAGACGAACAAAATTATTTATAAAAATCGGGCGCTGGCGCAGCGCTCTTCTGCGTGCGCGATCGTAAATTACATCTTTGGATTGGCGGAGGCGCGGAAGTCAAAGTACCATTACAATGCCTTCTCTACTGACACGCTCCGCAAGCGAGCGTGGCAGTATAGAAAATTTACATAGATACATATATATGAGAAAATAAGAAATTTACATATTACAAAAAATATTTCAGAGCACAATGCTCTTTGCATATCAGTCTTTGTATACAGTCTTTTTGGTGTGTATCTTCTTTAGGAGTCGTAATATTAATGTCTTTGAATTGCAGCGTATTATCGTTGCTTAGCACAGCCTTTGAATTCAGTTCACATGATTCATGTTTACAATGGAATTAATTCGAACAATAAATGTTTCTGTTATATTGCTCCAATGTCTTTAAACGTAGTATCGGATTCTGAGTGTGTGTGTGTACTACCTGGATCTCTTGCGTGTGACGTGAAGAAAATCCAAAGTTTGTTCAATGTGTCAACACGAAATTGTGATCTCCAGCAGTCGAATTTTGGTGGCGTCTACCGGGGTATAAATGGTCAATGAGGGCACAGGAAACACCTCACTGCCTACGACAGGTGATGAGCTTGTCTTTTACACCAACCTGAAGACCTGCCGGCTTCCACTACACTATACACTTCAAGGCATATTGACACTACGTAAATATTTCTTGACAAGTGTTCCATCACGTTGGTTTCTTCTTTGCGTTTTCAGTTCCATTTATATGAATCATGTGCTGCACGCACAAGTCCTTTGCAGTTCATTAACATCTCCTTAAAATACATTTCTTGATATAGTAAGTACATAAATATACAAATATTTACAATTAATCATTACATGAGATAGTTACATTGTTGTCATATAGTACATATACAGCTTTAATTATGTCATTAGATGACTGCTAAATATGTTCTCTTAAATAATTCTTCCAGTCTGAAGTGTCAAGCCTACATAACTCCAAAAATTTCATTACAAGTTCCCATTAGATTAGTGTTAAAATGTTATAGATTTAAATCTTCTGGTATATTTCCAACAGTGGCTGCTGTAAATAATTCTTTCCACATAAATCTATACTTTCACCTTTAGTTATAAGAATATATAAGACATCACATAAGTTGTTATCTCAGGCATACCATTCTTTCAATAAATAATATTCTTTCCACTACTTTCATTCTGTATTCCATGAGTACATGTGATATAGCGTTCAAATCTAGTTTCTCTCCTCTCAACATATTCTCAATTACTCATACATTCTCACGTATCCAATATTCATTCATCACAAAATAACATATACTTATTCCTCAGCATCATATATATATTTTCCTCTTATTCATCACCACTTACCTTTTACTTCAACAACAACAACAACAATAATAATAATAATAATAATAATAATAATAATACGCTTTTCTCATCTTATATTCCATTTACCTCTCTCCGTATTACTATTTGTTCTCTTATTAAACTAAAACACTCACCTCATTCAGTCACTCACATCGCTCATTTAAACATTACTATTATCACATGCCTCCTAAAGAAAATAATTCTGCTCAGTTCTTTGCCTCCTCTAATGTGTATATGCCTCCTCTAATGTGTATATGCCTCAATAGCAACTCCTCTTATAACCAAATATCTTATTAGCTATTGGATGGTTCACATTGCTTTCTAGACTTACCTGCATTCATTAGATTGTAAGTATCTGTATAACTTAAATGTAGGCTCATCATAACTGTATATCAAATTAATTATCTTCTCCTCATTTGCTAACATTTTACTGTATGTATTTTTTCAAATGTCTGTGTGGATGTAGACCTCTGTGTTTATGTGTTAATGGATATTCTAATGAATAACAGCCAGGGTGTGGAATATTTGCAATTCGGCATGGTCCAGAGTATAAGATCTGCCATTTCCTGTTTAAATGTTTCAGTTTTGTGGGTTTAGGATGTGTTCTTAGTAAAACTAACTCATCAACTTGAAATGTTTGTGCTTTCCTGACACCTCTGTCATATTTCTGCTTTCTTTCCTTAGCTTTGTCACATAATGTTGTATAAGCTTGTCTTACCTTTTCTTCTAAACTAACCTGATTTGTTGTTGCTGTCAGTTTAGGTAGAGGGTCTGTCCATTCATTTCTTTCTGTTTTATCCATAATTAATTCAGTTGGTGTGTATCCAGTAGAAATGTGAGTTAAATTGTTCACTATTTGTTCAAATGGTGCTAGGTATTCTACCCATTTTGTGTGCTTCTCTGGTGTGTGTGTTCTCATAAACTGTCCAAATTCTCGAAATGTTCTTTCTACTGGGTTTCCTGCTGCGTGAAATCTTGAAATTAAAATATGTTTAACATTCTGTTCTTCAATAAAAGTCTTCCATTTTAAACTGGTAAAATATGCTGCATTATCCGTGATCATAACTTCAGGTTTTCCTATTCTTACAAAATAATCTGTTAATAGACGTCTGGTAATAGCAGTGGTAGAAACTGAACGTAAAGCATATAATTTTAAATACTTTGTGAAAACATCTAACACAGCAAGGATGTATTTCATTCCTCAACGTGCTTGTGGATAGGGTCCTGCAATATCTAAAGAAATTAGCTGTAATGGCCTCTTAGGTATGATTGGGTGCAATTCATTCATGCTTGTGCGATTAGAATATTTGGCTTTCTGACATATGATGCATTTCCTAATATTACTCAATACTCTTCGCCTTAAATTTGGAAAATAGCAATATTGTATAATCTTATCTGTACATTTGGTTACACCATAGTGTCCCCAAGTTCTGTGTGTAAATAAAATAAAATCGTCAACATGAGCTTCAGGTAAGCAAACACACCAATGCTGTGATTCAGGGTTTCGTCGGTGAAATAATACTTCTTTGTGTAATGTGTAATATTTTTCAAGATGTGGGTCTGTTCCTGCACGTAATTTATTCTTTATCTGGATCCACCTGGGATCATTGTCCTGCAATATGGCTAACTTCCTGCACATGTTTTTGTAGTAAGGTGCAAATGTACCGTTGTTGTCTTAATCGATCCGGTAAAATTATGTCTTGAACATCCTCATAATTAAGTTCAATATTCATTTGACTGTCGGACATGTTTTGCAATGTGTCACTTTCACTAAGCTCGTCCGCGGAAACAATTTCTACGCGTCTAACGTCCATCTTGCGATTTTCGTAACTAATTGCAAATAAAATTTTCAATGGCAAAAAAAATTTAAAATATGATATGTTGAAATCTGAAATTTTTCTTATGGAATGTTCTTCAGTCTTATGTTGCAAATGTAGCGTCAGATATACAGTTTTCAATCCAAAATTTTTCTTTCGCGTCCGTGCAAATTATTTTATGGAACGTTATCCTTTTCCCTTTTTTTACCAAATTAATTTGCTCAGCATGAAAATGAAAATTAACACAAATTAAGAACAAGGAAAACAATATTGTTGTAAATTTCATGCACGTAACATTACAATTGAAATGAATGAGACTTAGTCCAAATTCATTTTCTGATGCTATTAAGTGGTTAAAATTAGATAAAATGTCCAAAATTTATAATAACTGCACTTGTATCAAATCCGAAGATTGCAAGTCCTGTCACCAGGACGCCAATTGTAGTGTTCCCTTCTCCTCGGGGCTCGGCTGCACGATAACAACAATCTTCTTATGACAATCTCATACTCTTTCATTATCTGCTGTCAGTATTTTTCAAAAAGACAGTTAATCAACGGGAGCCTGAAGATTTTTATCCGGTAAATCCTCTTCTCCGAAAAACTCGGGAAAGCATCGTTTTATAAGTGGATGCGGCACTGTTTTTCGACAGAGCTATGCCAGCCAGGAACACCAAAAGAATCGTGAGGGAGACCCCAACACAGGCATCGAAGCGTCGAATACGCTAGAAGTTTGAAGAGGAATAATAGCGACCTAAAAACTCAGAAGATTTTACTACAAAGCCAAGGATGTTAACGTATATATCCGATCGACAAGTCTTCTGACTTGTTTGATGCAGCCCGCCACAGATTCCTCTCCTGTGTCAACCTTTTCACCTTAGAGTAGCACTTGACCCTGCATCCTCAATTATTTGTTGATGTATTCCAATCCCTGTCTTCCTCTATAGATGCCTCAAGTATCATGGAAATTATTCCCTGATAACATTTGTCCTATCTTTCTGTCGCTTCTTCTTGTCTCTGTTTCCATATGTTCCTTTCTTCATCGATTATGCAGAGAACTCCATTTCTTACCTTTTCAGTCCACCTACTTTTCCACATTCTTCTGTAGCACCACATCTCAGACCATTCGATTCTCTTCTGCTCCGGCTTACCGACAGTCCATGATTCACTGCCATACAATACTGTGCTCCAAACGCACATTCTGAGAAATTTCTTCCTCAAATTAAGGCCGGTGTCTCATATTAGCTGACTCCTTTTTGTCAGGAATGCCCTCTTTGTCTGTCCTAGTCTGATTTTTCTGTACTCCTTGCTGCGTCTGTCATGGATTATTTCGCTTCTGAGTAAGCAGAATTCCTTAACTTCATCCACTTCGTGATCCATAATCCTAATATAAGGCTTCTCGCTTTTTTCGTTTCTGTTACTTCTCATTACTTTCTTCTTTCTTCGATTTACTCTCAGTCCATTTTCTGTGCTGAGTAGAGTATTTATTATATGTAACAGATGCTGTTATTTTTCTTCAGCTTCACTGACGATAGCAATGTCGACAGCGAATCTTATCATTGATATCCTTTCACTCTGAATTTTAATCCCGCTTTTGAATCTTTCTTTTATTTCCGCCATTGTTTTTTCGCTGTATAAACTGAACAGTGGGGGACGGAAAACTACAACCCTGTCTTTACCATTTTTAACCCGAGCGCTTCGTTCTTGATGGTCCACTCTTCTTATTCCCTATTGGCTCTTGAACATATCGTATACTACCCGTCTTTCTCTACAGCTCATCCCTATCTTTCTCAGAATTTCGAGCATCTTGCAGCATTTTACATAGTCGAACGCTTTTTCCAGGTCGACAGATCCTATGAAAATGTCTTGATTTTCCTTTAGCTTCTTAATCTTCTTTATCTTCCATGATCAACCATAACGTCAGCACTGCCTCTTGGTGCCTTTCCCTTTCCTAAATCCAATGTGATCGCCATATAACACATCCTCAGCTTTCTTTCCTGTTCTTCTGTAAGTTCATCTTGTAAATACCTTGGATGCTTGACCTGCTAAGTAGATTGTGCGATACTTCTCGCACGTGTCAGTTCTTGCAATCTTCGAAATTGTGTGTATTACGTTTTTCTGAAAGTCAGATGATATATCGGCAGACTAATATATGGATCAGCCACTTCATTAGATCACCTACCTAATAGCCGGTATGTCCACCTTTGGCATAGATAAGAGCCACGGCGCATCGCGGGATGGATGCAATCCCCAGCTGTGGAAGTCTTGGAAAGATTTCATTTATGATACCCTTACCCTATCAGATTGATTGGCTAATTAATGAAGTTAATACCCTCCGTATGTGATAGCTTTTCCTTGCTTCCTGTTAGTGGGTACTATGACTAGCATATTTTGTGGGAACTTCTGGGGCTATCCGGGATTCGATCCCGCAACCACCCAGTTATCAAACCCAACTCTTCCCCCTTTCTGGATTTTCCTTTATGTTGTTGGTGGATACTCGCACAGGTAGGTCGTTTGGCAGGATGTCCGTTACGCTGGAGGTACTGAAAATTTCAAATTTAAGCTCAGTTGCATGCAATGTCCTTAAACAATATGCAGGAGACAGGGCGTGGGGTTGGACAGATGTGTGTGCTCGCAATATCGCTATGAGAAACAATAAATGTATCAATTAGAAATTTGACGTTGCTATTGGTTTTTAAACCAATAAGCCGCTGGGAGTATCAATGATGTTACTGCCGTATTGCCTGCCATGTTTGTACACTGTAACAAATCCAGGTAAAACCTTGCATTGCTATATTGTGCAGCCGTTTACAAAGTGAATCTAAAACCCCTAACGGTCGGATATAATCGACAATGCGTTGAAATCACAATTCGCCACGTCAAATCTGTCACCCACCCTAAAGGAAGATTTTTTGCAGGAATAATAGTCTGATCACTTCGCACCCATGTCTGGTGATATGTCGGAAAACCAACCATAGTAACTTTACCATCCATCAGCATAACATCCCAGGTAAGTAGTGTGATTATCATTTATAGCCCGCCGCTGTGGTCGAGCGGTTCTAGGCGCTTCAGTCAGGAACCGCGCGACTGCTACGGTGGCAGGTTTGAATCCTGCCTCGGGCATAGATGTGTGTAATCTCCTTACGTTAGTTAGGTTTACGTAGTTCTAAGTCTAGGGGACTGATGACCTCAGATGTTAAGTCCCATAGTGGTTCAAAATGGTTCAAATGGCTCTGAGAACTATGGGACTTAACATCTGCGGTCATCAGTCCCCTAGAACTTAGAACTACTTAAACCTAACTAACCTAAGGACATCACACACATCCATGCCCGAGGCAGGATTCGAACCTGCGACCGTAGCAGTCGCGCGGTTCTGGACTCAGCGCCTAGAACCGTAAGTCCCATAATGCTTAGAGTCATTTTTTTTATCAATGATACGTGTAAGGCGTCTAAAAACTGTGGTATGTCCACATTCACACCAACTGTGTGTCATTTTGCATGGCCTACCATAGTTTGCTAGTAGCAAAGCCCTCCTGCCACATCATCGTTATCACATATTCATCGAAGTATAAAGGGCTTAATTAGGATTAAAAAGCCTTCGCATCTTTTATTTGTGTTACGTACGTTCTTGGATGACAGTCGACGTTTGCCAGAAAAGGAAGAACTGATACCCTAAGCCAAGTCACTGACTCCTACTAATTCCCTCGAAAGCCCATCGTGTTCTGACAGCACTGTTCCCTTAGTTACAAGGCCGACTGGTAGAGAACTATCACAATGAGGATTACAACTGGATCTGCTATAGTGTACAAACATGGTAGGCAACACAGCTGTAACATCATGGATACAGGGAATGTACTCTCACAGGCTCGCTTAAGCACATCTTCACATGTTGTTTTTCGAACTATTGACACATGTGCATTACAACACTTGTTTGAGAGAGCCTTGGCGGGATGTCTTCCATAAGCGCTTAATGAAAATACTTGCAAACCTGTTCTCAAACCCGATTGGCTGAAGGAGTTAAATGTCAAATAATTTCCCAGAGCTGAGAAGAATTAAGACACTTAGCCGGTATGAGTGTGGGACATAATGTAATTTTTTGGACACTGTACACATATAAACGATAATTGCACTGTTTGTCTGAAATGTGTGTGTTAGAGTGTAAAGTTACTGTGATCAGTCTCCCGAGATCTGTAAAGAAAAATTATGTACGTGGTATTATGTTCATTTGTAGGGGAAGTGTAGATCTGATCTGCAAAATTTCGATTTCAGTGCACCGATAGCCATGAGGGGTATGAAAGATTTTATGTGGAAAATTATATCCAGTCATAAGGAGGATATACATTTACATGGGAAACTGATATTTCCAAAGCAATGGTCGTTTGGAAGAGCTATTTCACATACTTCACTCACTGAAAAATGTCGACAGATTGGTGCTGCAGTCGTAATATTTAATTGTAATTACATTGACAAATATATGACTTCTTCCCTAGGACGACTCTGCATGCCGTCTGGGTGGCTGGTGGAGGTAGCCGGAGACCAGATTAAATGGAGATTTCTGGCTTAAGGTATGAGCCACTGCTGAGCAACCTGAACCATGTAAGAGGTATGCGATGTATGCGCTGCCTGCAACAGGCAAGGCTTAGGAGAGTCTCTGACCAGAGAGCAGTATGTAGTTAGTTGTTGCTTGTCGCTAGTCGGCAGTAGTCGACAGTAGTCTGCGTTGAGTCGGCGCGTGTCGGCAGTCTGCTCTGGTCGGGACTCTGTAGGATGGGTATTATTGTAGAAGGTAAAGAAGCAGCCTTACGCATATCTAGTAATGTATGTTAACTGTCATCTAATTTCTTTAAAAAATGCCCCAATAATAATTTTTTATAATATAAAGTAATTTTTTTTAAAAAAAGCATTCATTTCAATTTAAAGAATATATACAATTCATGATCATTCCTTTCAAGAATCACAAAGCATAGGCCAGCATTGCACGAAGCTGTGCCGAAATTTTTTTATGTAAGAGCAGATATATTCGCAGTTTTTATTGAGGTAAGAATTTTTGCTTTTTTTATTCAGAATACAGGGCCGTGGCGCAGCGCTGCTGTCGTCATAAAATTTACCAGGTTACTGAATTTTCCTTTTTTATTATTTTTGGGTTCAGGAATTTTTCTGTTTCGAACTTAACATTAAATGAGAAAAGAATTTTGTGGGAACATTAAATGTGAATGCATTTCTGCACAGAGATTATAAATGGGAGCCAATTTTGTTCCGAGGTTACAATATTTAAAATTCATTTAATTCTTCCAGAATGAGATTTTCACTCTGCAGCGGAGTGTGCGCTGATATGAAACTGGTAGGAGACGAGGTACTGGCAGAAGTGAAGATGTGAGTACCGGGCGTGAGTCGTGCTTCGGTAGCTCAGATGGTAGAGCGCTTGCCCGCGAAAGGCAAAGGTCCCGAGTTCGAGTCTCGGTCGGGCACACAGTTTTAATCTGCCAGGAAGTTTCATATCAGCGCACACTCCGCTGCAGAGTGAAAATCTCATTCTGGAAACATCCCCCAGGCTGTGGCTAAGCTGTGTCTCCGCAATATCCTTTCTTTCAGGAGTGCTAGTTCTGCAAGGTTCGCAGGAGAGCTTCTGTAAAGTTTGGAAGGTAGGAGACGAGGTACTGGCAGAAGTGAAGCTGTGAGTACCGGGCGTGAGTCGTGCTTCGGTAGCTCAGATGGTAGAGCGCTTGCCCGCGAAAGGCAAAGGTCCCGAGTTCGAGTCTCGGTCGGGCACACAGTTATAATCTGCCAGGAAGTTTCATTTAATTCTTATTTCCGAGGGGAGGTTACACTTGGTTCATGGTTCATTTTCATTTTTATTATGATTTTTGTGGGGAGGTTACACTTGGCGACATCCGGCCAGGATCGTATTTGTTTGTGAATCTTCTGAGAAGTAGTCATATATCTGCTCTTATTTACTTAAATGTAGTTTGCATCTGGCGCAACGCATTTACTAATTTGTCACTCTTTCTTTCACAGATAATCGGCAATTTGTTGCTCTTTGTTGTAATTGTGTTTGTTGCATTTTGCATTGTCCTTGTTTCCTTTGTGCTTAATTTTGATTTGTGAAAAATGCCGCGAAATACTGTTAACAGTACATCGCGGTGTGCAATGAGTGAAATAGTCGACTCGAATAATTTGACCGATAATATTTGCGACACTCATTGTAATGATGACAATCCACCATTTACAGACAATCAGTGCGTACCGACCACTAGTAATGATTTTGATCCTAATGATGAACAAATAAATTCAATTGTGTCGTCTGTCAATTTAACGACAACTGATGACGCGGCACGTTCTGTTACAATGAACGCTGCCCAGTTTAACACACCCGATTTGCAAAATTTGAGTTGTGAACAGATAAATTTTTCTAACGAAAATGAACAGTGTACTCAAAGTATGACAGATTTATTTGATTCCCAGGTAGTGACTAACAGTGCACATCCATTTGGCAAACCGTTTCGAGAATCACAGAATGACCAAATAGTTACAGAAAACGTAACAAATGCACATACACCATCACACAGCACAGAGAATACAGTAGCTAATTTTGGCATGGATCGAGTCATAGCATTAATACTACATTTTTATCCGTAAAAAATCTAAGGTGTTTAATAATGACAGAACACAGAGTCATGCTCTGGACTGGATACGACAATTTGCTTTTGTATTTTCATCAGCTTGGCGTGTAATGCAGAAACTAGAATTGGACTGGATACAACAATTTGCTTCTGAATTTTCACCGCCATTGCCTGTAACGCAGAAAATAAAATTTATTTGCAGCGCGTAATTGACCTCAGGGGATTCATTACGCTTTAATGAATATGTGCCGTAGCGTGCACAGGGCCCCGAGCCGTAGTAGTGCTGTTTCATCTTTAGTTTTCTGCACTGCTGCCTTCTCTTCTGCTATCCTTTATATCTATCAAAACAACTCTTCAACTATCGATATATCTAGAATTAAGAATGAATAATGAAAACCTGACATAACAAATTTTACCGAAAGTGACAGTTCTCTTTAGACACTCCCGAGATGACAACTACCGCCGTCATTTTAATAACAGATAAAATTGTAATCATCAGTATGTATAACATTTTCAGCAATCGTCAAAATTATCAGTAACCGCATTTTGGTAACAATAGACGTTTTTCACCGCATCAGCATGAAAGCCAGCCGGTTAGCATACCCAACCAACAATGCAGTCTACAAGGTCAACCAAGCTTTAATGTTTCGCCGCGTACGCGTATAGCGTCGGCCCCAACAAATATTAACGCACAGCAACAAGGGAATCAGTAAGTACAGAAAACACACCATTTCAACTCCTATCGCAATACACCGTATAGAAATGATTATCATGACAGACGTAAAAGTAATGAGCACAATTTTCAGCGTACGTTTAATAACAGTCGGTCATATCAGCAGCAAAATCATCCGCAACAACAAATTATCATGAATGAACCAGACAGTAGATATCCCGAACGTAATACGTCAGGAAGAAATAACAGAACAGTACAAATAGTTGAAATGCCACAGCATCCTCCCGCAAATAACAGCACGTCAGAAAGAATTTGACTAGATACAGTACAGGTTGCATCTTCCAGCGACGCAAGCAATACTTCAGGTACACAGAATCTTGTTCACGAAAATGTTATTTGAAACATGCCTTGTTCAATGCATCTCTTTTATCATACCCAGATCTTACTAGAAATTTTTCCATTGCCACCGACAGTTGTAACACCGCTTTAGGCGTACACATTTTTCAGGAAATTGAAGAAGATGGCACTACAGTAATTAAAAACATCGCCTTTGCAAGTCGCATTCTGTCACCTGCTGAACGCAATTATTCTGTTACAGAACTTGAAACATTATGTGTTGTATAGGCATTTACGAGATTTCGGCGCTTTCTTTATGGAAGACATACCACCGTTTACACAGATCATAGAGCTATACAGTTTTTACTTTCCGCTAAATTTACACACGACAGATTAAGTAGATGGAAACTTTATTTACAAGAATTTAATTTTACAATTGTTCACATTCCCGGTACACAAAATATTGTAGCAGATGCACTATCCCGTTCTCTCAGCAACAATCAGCAAGACATCGCAACCAACTTCTGCAAAGCAAATTTCAGCGTCATGTACATTCAACAAGTTACATTTGAAAATTTCATTTCGTCGTCATTACAAGACATAGCACAAGAGCAGAGTAAAGACAACGTATGGAAAGAAATTAAACACCTTTGGCAAGATAGGAATAATGTTACCATTAGAAACCATTACACTGTACGCAATGACATTCTGTTTCGCCGCTCTCACCCTGACAGCAACAATTGGTTATTGTGCATTCCTGACGATCTTGTTAACAAATTAATCTGGTATACTCATTTAAGTTACGCGCATTACGGAGCCAGAAATGTTTTCTTATACCGAGACAGACCTGTTATTTTACCAACATGGAGAAACGTATTCGACGAGTTTTAGCAACATGTAAAATCTGCCAGAAAGCTAAGTCAGATACGACTTCACATATTCCGACATTACATCCCATTGTACCTGTTAAATTGATACACATGGCCGCTGTAGACATTTTTGGTCCGATTCCCAGAACTAAAAGAGGTTTTTGCTACATCTTTGTCGCTGTTGAACTCACTTCAAAATTTGTTACCTTCACTCCGTTACGCAAAGCTACTGGTAAAACTGTGTCGAAAGCATATATATATCCAGGTACCATGCTTCTTCGAACCCTTGTGAACGATTAATGAAAGAAATTGGTAAACTGTGTAGAATATACTGCCATAAAAAACATATTGATTGGGACTCACACATACTCTCATTCCAGGATGTAATTAATTCCATACCAAATGAATCTACTATGCTATCTCCGTCTGTTATACTGAAAAATGTTGAACCACCTAACAAAATTAAAGAATTAGTAATCTTTCCTACATCTCGTCGACTACGACACCAAGAAATAATTGACATTGCGCTGAACAACATCAAACGTGTCACAGAGCTCCGGAGAAGACAGCAAAAGCAGGTTTGTACACGCCGTGACTTTCACATTGGACAGAAGATATTAGTACGCACACATTATTTATCTAATAGAGGAAAAAGTAGATGTTGTAAATTTGAGCTTCTATATGCAGGTCCACATCGAATTCGCAGCATTCCTCACCCCAATGTAGTACACGTCGAAACTTTGAGAAACAGAAAAACCAAAGGGAATCACCATATCTCCAACATCAAACTCTTTATTGAATGAACATACTTAATGATTTATCACACTGTAATGCCATTTCCTGATTTTTTTTATGACCACTTATGCAATTATATGCACGTGAACACTTACTTATGATTATCGTATTTTTTCTTGGCAAGTGCCTGGCAAGGTAAGGTTAGCAGGTCGCTTTTCTTGTAGTTACACATCAGGCCGTGCACTTTTCCAGATGAACTTATACTTTTTATGACCACTTATGCAATTATATTTATGTGACTACTTACTGATGATTATCATATTTTTTCTTGGCAAGTGCCCGGCAAGGTAAGGTTAGCAGGTCGCTTTTCTTGTCGTTACACATCAGACCGTGCACATTTTTCCAGATGAACTTACACTTTTTATGACCACTTATGCAATTATATTTATGTGACTACTTACTGATGATTATCATATTTTGTCTTGGCAAGTGCCCGGCAAGGTAAGGTTAGCAGGTCGCTTTTCTTGTCGTTACACATCAGTCCGTGCACATTTTTCCAGATAAACTTACATATTTTATGACCAATTATGCGATTCTATCTAGTGACGTATTAATTTTATCAAATTCTTTCTCCATTAAAGTCTTCAACTCTCGCCTCTATCAACTACACAACATACAAGCTGAACAAAGAGAGGCATTTCTTGTTGTTACACATTAGACCATGCACATTTTCCATTTTCATGTATGTATGATTGTTTTACTGTTTTGTTTGTATGCACTATGAAATATTTAAGATATAACAAACATTAGTTGACTTTGACATTTTGCCTCATGATATTTCAACATCGTGATTATTTTACATTTTGCTGCTACATTGTGATACTCTGTGTACATTTTTGCATCTGAACACTGTCTATGTTTTTTGACATATTACGTTTTGTGTCATGCTATGCTGTATGCTTAATTATATCACTAGAAACCAGCTTTTATTTAATGGGTATATGATTTAAATGCAAGACATTAATCTTTGTTCATCATTTTCAGAAAGAAATAAGGTGTAAAAGAAATAAATTAAACATAAATGGGAATTCCACCTTCGGAATGAATGAAAGAAGATGCAATACCTCGTCACAAAGAGTAAATGGATCAGAATTAGCAAGCATTAACAAGAATATACTATACATATCGTATGATAGCAGTCTTAACTAATTTTTTCTTTCAGAATACGAGGCGATTGATGCAGACTGTCAGACAGAACTACACATTTTAGTTTTGGTGATGAAATATGCTATAAATAAGGAACTCTATACTATGAATAGTTGTATAATGAAGTGACTTTTTTTGCAGATGAATAGTGATGCAGAATATGCTAATATGGATAATGAAGTTTTTCTTTAGAGGTGATGATAATAATGGAATTATGGTGATATGGATAATGAAGTTTTTCTTTGTAGGTGATGATAGTAATGATAATGAAGTTTTTCTTTGCAGATGAAAATAATGATGAAGTTTATATATTTACTGTTAGTTAAGAAATGCTATGTAGTTATGTAGGTATTTGTTGCAGTTCGTTTTGACAGTATGTCTTATGTCGCATGGTATGATGACTGAAGGTTTTGGAAAGGACAGCTAGAGAACATATATATTTAATACACATTTCATTACCTATTAATTCGAAGTTCACTACTTTTCAGCATAATATGCGTTTCTTCTTTCAGCTTAATAATCCATTTTCTATTTTTTGCAGGAGAAATTATTCATGAAATTAATGTGCTATAAGCAGTTGGTCATTAAACCTGTGTCATTCATGAATGTGATCACATATACTCTATTTCTTTCATAACCTTGCCACAGCTGACTCATGACAAATGACGTTACACATCTGCATTTGCAGCAATAAGTCAAATGCAAATATTATTATGCCCCAGCAGTTAATTATCGATCCCAACGCAAAGTATTGCTAGCACAAAAAAAAGTATTACCAATCCCAAATACTACTACCAGTTTAAAAGAGTTATGAGTAATACTGAATGATGTTTTCCAATAACAGACTTTGAGTAATAGTTACAGATGGTTATATTTTTAAATATGTCATATGTCACTTGAATGATGGAAAATGTTTTGTAATATTCAATACTTGCTGGCCAATGAATGCCACTGTTTCTTATATTTTAAATTTATATTATGTCACTCTCATGCTATATATATGAATACCAGTAGCTTGATGCTACACTCTTTAACTCCTGTTTTGAATGATGACTTCTGATGGTTTGTAACTGGCCACTGAGTGCCAATAATTATTTTTAAATATGTCATATCTCACTTGAATGAGGAAAGATGTTTTGTAATACTCAATACTTGCTGGCCAACGAATGCCACTGTTTCTTATATTTTAAATATTTATTATGTCACTTTTATGCTATATATATATATATATATATATATATATATATATATATGAATACTAGTAGCTTGATGCTACACTCATTAGCTCCTGTTTTGATTGATGACTTCTGATGGTTTGTAACTGGTCAATGAGTGCCAATGTTCTCTGTAAACAGATAACTTATGAACATTATTCTGTAATACTTCATACAAGGTACAGAAATGTTCAGTAACTGGGCGATGAGTGCCACTAATTTATCAACTCAGTTGATAGACTAGTAATTATCAATGATGACTGGCATAAGACTTAATGTCCTTTACCTTCTGATCTAATTACCAGAAATTACTGTAATATCCGTTTGTCCTCTCTATCCTCATGCTCATGGAGCACTATATTTGGTTTTTGCACTAATTCTACGTTGGTGTACCTTACAAGAACGTGGTGTTGACATGACATGCTGTCCACCACTTTGAGCGATGGAGATGTTATTATGGTCCCACTGTTTGGTGTACCTAATGTACTACCAAAATGATAACATGGAATATTACTACGACATTTCAGTGTCTTGGCTACACTGATTAATACCTCTGGGAAAAGAACTTCAGATTGTCTCACTTGGTGTTGTGCTTCTGTAGAAAGATATGGACTTTCAGTGCAGCTGCGTGCAACCTAATGTGCTACAACCATGATGCAATCCTTCCCTTTCCTATCCTAGTTCTTGTAAAATAGTAAAAAAAAACTACAGTGTGTGTGCACTTTATGTCATTTGTTAATATGATTTGTACTCATTGCGTATACTTTTTGTGATTTCCTGATATTCTGCACTACAGTGCGTTTGCACTTATGTCATTTGTTAATATGATTTGTATTCATTGCGTATACATTTTGCGATTTGCTGATATATTCTCAACTGCAGTGTGTGTGCACTTTATGTTATTTGTTAATATGATTTGTACTCATTGCGTATACTTTTTGTGATTTCCTGATATTCTGCACTACAGTGCGTTTGCACTTATGTCATTTGTTAATATGATTTGTATTCATTGCGTATACATTTTGCGATTTGCTGATATATTCTCAACTACAGTGCGTGTGCACTTTATGTTATTTGTTAATATGATTTGTACTCATTGCCTATACATTTTGTGATTTCCTGATATGTTTTGTACTCATTGTGTATACATTTTGTCATTGCTTGATATGTCCTGTACTCAGTGCATGTGCACTATATTTTATTTCATGTTCTGCACTTATGTATATGTATATATTCTGTGATTGTAAACTTAGTTAATTAAGAAAAATTTGTTGCTCATGGCAAGTCCAATTGACTCACCATCGCTGCCAAATTTTTGCACCCCCAGTGGAGGGTTATGTAAGAGGTATGCGATGTATGCGCTGCCTGCAACAGGCAAGACTTAGGAGAGTCTCTGACCAGAGAGCAGTATGTAGTTAGTTGTTGCTTGTCGCTAGTCGGCAGTAGTCGACAGTAGTCTGCGTGAGTCGGCAGTAGTCGGCAGTAGTCGGCGCGTGTCGGCAGTCTGCTCTGGTCGGGACTCTGGAGGATGAGTATTATTGTAGAAGGTAAAGAAGCAGCCTTGCGCATATCTAGTAATGTGTGTTAACTGTCATCCAATTTCTTTTAAAAATGCCTCAATAATAATTTTTTATAATATAAAGTAATTTAAAAAAAAACATTCATTTCAATTTAAAGAATATATACAATCCATGATCATTCCTTTCAAGAATCACAAAGCATAGGCCAGCATTGCGCGAAGCTGTGCCGAAAATTTTTTATGTAAGAGCAGATATATTCGCAGTTTTTATTGAGGTAAGAATTTTTGCTTTCTTTATTCTGAGTACAGGGCCGTGGCGCAGCGCTGCTGTCGTCACAAAATTTACCAGGTTACTGAATTTTTTATTATTTTTGGGTTTAGGAATTTTTCTATTTTGAAATTAACATTAAATGAGAAAAGAATTTTTGTGGGTACATTAAATGTGAATGCATTTCTGCACAGAGATAATAAATGGGAACCAATTTTGTTCAGAGGTTACAATATTAAAAATTCATTCATTTTAATATTTTTTGTGGGGAGGTTACAACCAGTCAGGTGGGGTACAAGTATGCAGTTGAACGCAATGTGTCGCGGGGGAATAGCGAACTAATACTCAGCATGTGTTGGGCAGCCTTGTGATCATGTTTGTTGCGAGAATTCTCCTTTTTTAAGTAGATATTTGAGAAGATTCAATGTGAAGAGTGTTGGCGCTGGATGTTTCGATAACATGAGAATTCCTTCCGTTCTGGTGGTCCTGGACACCCTCCATGGTCAGCCAGTCCTTTGCATTGGGCTGAGTCCAGTTCAGACCTTCTGCAGTTGTTGAGGGGTGTATTCACGCCAGCAACTAGTGCTGCGTGACCTCTGACCTGGGGCGCTGCGTGTGGAGATCAGGACACGAGCACGCAGGATGTAGGAGTGCAACTACTACTACGGAGTGAGATGCGGTTTAAATGAGCGATGTTTATTGCTTCACACTACAGTCCAATGGACGCTGTCTTGAAGTATAAAGGTGGTAGTGGTTCGTTGTTGTTACCGTCCTACCATGTGGTAGACCCTTGCCTCTCCTTCCAATTCTCCTCCTCCTCCATCTCGTTCTTCGTGCTGCTGTAACGGAGTGAATCAGCTTAGGGATTATATAGTGATTTAAAAACCGATAGTAACGTCAAATTCTCGACTCATCAATTTATTGTTTCTGATAGTGGTACTGCGAGCACACACACCTGTCCAACCCTATGCCCCGTCTCCTGTAAATTGTTTAAGAACACTGCATGAAACTGATCTGAAATCTGAAATTTTCAGTACCTCCAGCGTAATGGACTTCCTTCCAAACAACCTATCTGTGCCAGTATCCACTACTAACAGCATGCATGGAAAATCCAGAAGGGGGAAGAGTAGGGTTTGGAAACCTGACAGTTATGAGATCGAATCTTGTTTAGCCCCAGAAGTTCTCGCCAAATATGCCAGTCATAGTATCCACCAATAGCAACCAAACAAAAACTGTCCCATGCAGAGGATATCGATTACATTAATTAGTCGATCAATTCGATAGAGTGAGGGTAGTACAAATGAACCATTCCCAAACTTCCATGGCTCGGTATTATCCACTACTTTACTCAGGAGAAAAGAGGGATTACTGTAGTACATGATAGATGCTTACTGGGCAGGAAGTAGCCACTTGAGAGAGAGAGAGAGAAGGAGACAAGGAGGGAAAGAGAGAGAGCCTGTGTCTTTACAGGAATTTCCGAGATATCAATATCAAAGACTTGCCACAACCTGTATCAAAAAGTTGTCACCACCTGATACTTTGTCCGACATCAAGTAACTAGAGACGTGAGGAGGATGGGAGGAGGGCTAAAAAATGGTTCAAATGGCTCTGAGCACTATGGGACTCAACTGCTGAGGTCATTAGTCCCCTAGAACTTAGAACTAGTTAAACCTAACTAACCTAAGGACATCACAAACATCCATGCCCGAGGCAGGATTCGAACCTGCGACCGTAGCGGTCTTGCGGTTCCAGACTGCAGCGCCTTTAACCGCACGGCCACTTCGGCCGGCGATGGGAGGAGGGGATTGAAGGAAGGAGGGGAGGAGAGGTTGCTTCTCTCAGCGTCCTGTATCAGTGTCATTGTTAACTAACTCAGTCAGTATCTGCAAAGCAGGGCGAGCATATAAAGCAGCTGCTTCCACTGACCTCTTGTGGAAGGTGTGTGTTTGGGAGCAGATTATGCAGGTACTGCAGCCGGCAGTAGCCACTTGAGGTGGGAATTCCCCAGAAAAGGACGCAGCCATAAACAGTGGAGACTTTGACAGGAGCACTTTGGGCCCTCAGTATACGTTGTGTAGTATCAGTACTGAATGACAATCTCTGTACAGCCAACGTGCTAATACCGAGAGATGTGCGCTTAACAGTAGATGGCTTGTGGTGCCTTGCAGTGTTGTGAGTCCAAGCGTGCCACGGTTTCCTGTAAACAGTGTGTACAAGCCTCTCGGCCAGCTTGGAGCGCTGCGGTGGACATCGGCATGTGGCGCAGCTCAGCGGACATCATGTGTGCATGTGTGAAGGCCTGACTGGTGGGTTTTTAACAGTGTAATTGCGTGTAGTGAGTCATGTTAACGATGATTTCACAACGGTTTTCCTTGCACGATTCGAAAGAAAATGAATCTAATTATGTACTTCATTACTTCTTTTTGATCTATTTTAGAAGACATGCATCTTCCAAAATTAAATAAACAACAGAGAATGATGAGCTTTTACTGTCTAATAAAGAGATCCAACACCTGCAAATAGAATTTTAAAAATAACCAATATTTATTATTCCTCTGCAACGTAGCTGAATTTCCCACTGTGAAAACCTTCCACTTCACCAGATAGGCTCAGACTGAGCATGGGGGTGAGAGGTGGTGGTTGGGACTTCCTCTGGTGGTGGCATTCTGCACTAGCTCAGTTGATCCCTGCATGTCAAGGTGAGCACATACGCAAAAATTTTGCAACAACACAACACCTTCAATCTATTGCAGTGTAATTACATAATTAGACCATGTAACTGCTGGACAGGGTAATACTTGCAACTTCCACACAAACACCTCAGCACAGACTGAGGGATTTTCCTGCCAGTTTTTTTCTGGGTGGTGAGAGGGGAAGTGGGGCAGGTGAAGGGAGAGCTGGGGGGTTTCCTAGGAAGGTGAGGGCATAACTAATTGATCAATTTAATTAATTAATTTGATATCAGAAGTGTGCTTGTATCACTAAGGGGGAGAGAGGAAGGGTCGGGAACGTTATAGAAGGATTGGGAAGGAGGAGGGGTATGGGAAGGGTTATGGAGTTTCTCAGAAGGACAGATTATCCCCAGGGGATAAATCAACCCTCAGAGTCTCATAAATCAATTAACTTAACAACTTAACAATAGGTTTGCCACTGAACATATGCTTGTTCCTGAATGTATACAAACTGCAAAAACAAAATAGCCCAGAACAGACATTGCCCTAATACTGATCAGCACTGACATCTCGTTCAGTCACAGCCCAGACGTGTACGATCGGGTTCAGATTTGGCAAGTTGTGGGGCCATCACATCAATTGTAATTCGCCACTGTGTTATCGTACCAATCCATCACACTACTGGCCTTGTGACACGGCGCATTATCTTGCTGAAAAATGCCACTGCTACCCAGAAACACGATCGTCATGAAGGGTTGTAAGTACTCTGCTACCAATCTGTCATAGTCCCTGGCCGTCACAGTGTCTTGCACGATCTCCGCTGGATCCGTGGATACCCACATGAATGTTTCCAGAACATAATGGAGCCACCGCCTTAGAGGTGTCAAGGAGCTGTTCTCCTGGAAGACGGCGGATTCGCGCCCTCTCATTGGCATGATGTAAAAGGTATTGTTATTCATCAGACCATATAACGCTCTGCCATTGCACCAAAGTCCAGTGCCAATGGACACGTGACAGTTTCAGTCATATTTTGTGATGTCATGGTATTAACATTGGCACTCGCATGAGTCATCGGGTACAGAGGCCCGTCGTTAGGAGTGTTCGGTGCACTGTGTGTACAGACACATTTGTACTCTGCCCAGCATTAAAGTCTGATGCTAGTTCCACCACAGTTCGTTGCCTGTCCTACTTTACCAGTCTACCCAGCTTATGTCGTCCGATACCTGCAATGAGGGGTGGCAACCCAGCCCCGCAACGTTTGGACGAGGTTTCACTTGGTTTCGCCACATGTTGAAGGGATTCGCCTCAACACTCCCCGACACCCAACAAGTCGTGATGTTTCAGAAAAGCTCGTGCCGAGCCTTCGGGCCATCACAACCTAACCTCGGTCAAACACAGATTAATCGTGCGCCTTCCCCATTCTACAGACGTTTACATCATGCACCGTGCGTGTGTCTGACTAGCAGTCATTCCTCGGCAAGTGACGCAGCTATCGTCTGGACTGGTTCATATCGATAGTGAGTCGGTGGTCATAATGTTCTGGTTGATCAGTGTATATTCGACACACCAACACGAATAGTCGTAATGATTTTAAAAATTCCGATAGAATGTTATCTGTCTCAAGTCTTCCAGAGCTCTTTTAAATTCTGTCAGTAATATTGGATCCCCTGTGTCTTCCTTATCGACTCCAATTTCTTCCTTTATCACTTCACTGGAGAAGTTAATCTCCTTCATAGAGGCCTTCAGTGTACTTTTTTCCACCTCTCCACTCTTTCCTCTTCTTTCAACAGTGGTATTGCCATTGCACTCTTGCTTTTAATTAGTTTCACCAAAGGTTCTTTTAACTTGTCTGTATGCTGAGTGAGCCATTATGACAATTATTTCTTTTTCTATTTCTTCATATTTTTCCTGTAGCTATTTCTCCTTGGGTTCCCTGCACCTCCTACTTATTTCATTCCTGATTGATGTATTTCTGTCTTTTCCTGAGCACTTCTGTATCTCCTTCTTTCGTACCGAGCGAGGTGGCGCAGTGGTTAGGACACTGGACTCGCATTCGGGAGGACGACGGTTCAATCCCGCGTCCGGCCATCCTGATTTAGGTTTTCCGTGATTTCCCTAGATCACTTCAGGCAAATTCCCGGATGGTTCCTTTGAAAGGGCACGGCCGACTTCCTTCCCCATGCTTCCCTAATCAGAGCTTATGCTCTGTCTCTAATGACCTCGTTGTCGACGAGACGTTAAACAGTAATCTCCTCCTCCTCCTTCTTTCGTCGATCAGTTACCCTCCCTGTAGCTATGCTCGTCTGTTCAACATCTACGATTGCTTTTTTTAGAGAATAAGATAGGAAAAGAAATTGACTGTTGCTTTGTTGAAGAAACCATTTCAGATTTCGCCTTAGTTACCACTGGAAACTGCTGTGTCCGCGAGAAGATACTGTACACAGCCATACACAAAGAAGGCGCCACACGGCGAGGCAAGCCTCCTGGGCGACAACATAGTTATGGTGATGCGTCATAGACATTAGACACAACACTGACTATATCACTGCAATAGCTACCACGTGAACATCGATCAGGCAAGCGCGGATATAAACGGACGCTCGGCTCCGCGTAAGGAGTGTCTCACCAGTTAGTTCGACAGTATCAGTACCGTGCTTAAAAACAGCAAAAGTGAATGATGCAAGTGCCATCTGCTCCCTATGAGTGACATCTGTATACTAGCGAATCTAAAAAAGTCCGTATCTCATAGATCGCCTTGTATTTGGAAGTGAGAGTGGGAACTGGTTATCACCTTGTGGAAGCAGCCATCCTGACTTTCGCCTGGTGTGAAACCATGGTAAAATTTCAAAACGTATGAGGTTATATATGAATACTGGCCACGCTAAACTTAACAAGAGTGTTCGTTATCAGCCAGCAAGGCTCCTATCGCCATTACTGGGGGTGTGAGAAAAGTAATGAGACTGATTTTTTGTCTGTCGAAATTTTTATTTTTTTCAAACATTAATATTGTCCCCTTTAAAATAATTCCCTTCGGCAGCTATACACCGGCGGAATCGTTTTCCCAGTCTTGGTAACAGCGCTGAAAGGCTTCAGCTGATAGAGCCTTTAATACGTCGGTCACATTCTCTTGAATGTTCTCCAGAGTACGGGAGAATAAAAAAGCCACAAGGACTCAGTCAGGTGAACAGGGCGGTTGTGAACCAAGAGGAATTCCTGTTGTGGTCAAATATTCGGTGATGGAAGTCGCAGTGTGACATGCGGCGTTATCACGATGCAGCATCCACTTGACTGCAATGTCCGGTTTCACTCGGTTTACCTTTTCCCTGAGTCTTCCAAGGACGTCATTGTAAACCACTTGGTTTCCATTTTGTCCTGCAGGAACAATCTCACAAGAGCAGGCATACGCTCAACGTTTTCGTCGATTTTTTAAGTTGAAGGTCTCCCTGAGAGAGATACAGCTTTAACGTGTTCTCGGCCTTCCAGAAATAATATGTACCAGCGAAAAACTTGTGGTCTTGATACGTAATGTTCCCCGTAACTCTCGGAATCTCCAAGTTTAATACAAAACTTCGTGACATAACGTTGCACTAAATTCCGCTGTCCCATTTTAGTAACACATGACAAAAACACAACCTCATTGACGGCGCTCTAAAAATCACGTGACAGCTTGTCCACAACTGATATTCGTACAGAGCATTTGGAAGGGATGAACAAATCGATCTACTCAAACAGCACAGTGTTGCCAGATCGCTCGCACTGTTGTTATGTCATTGCTTTTCTCATTTAGCTCGTATGTCTTTAAATTGTAAGAGTCAGACAATCGTTTGAACGCAGAACTTAAAATTTTTGGCTGCTTGTGTTTTTTTCGATCAGAAGAATGTTGGAAGTTCATCACACTGATATAGTGACTAAATCTGAAGGACTTTAACAGCTCTTAACTAACTAATAAACAGAGTTCAAATGGTTCAAATGGCTCTGAGCACTATGGGACTTAACTTCTGAGGTCATCAGTCCCCTAGAACTTAGAACTACTTAAACCTAACTAACCTAAGGACATCACACACATCGATGCCCGAGGCAGGATTCGAAACTGCGATCGTAGTGGTCGCTCGGTTCCAGACTGTAGCGCCTATAACCGCTAATAAGCAGAGGCCAACAGGCATGAATCGATCAGTATCTAACAATAAAGTATCAAACATCACTAATAAACTGGATCATCCAGTGACAGGAAGTGAGTTTGAATGTGGCGTTATAGTCTGCGCACGAGCGATGGGACACAGCATCTCCGAGGTAGCGATGAAGTGGGGATTTTCCGGTAGACCATTTCACGAGTGTACCGTGAATATCAGGAATCCGGTAAAACATCAAATCCCCGATATCGCTGAGGCCGGAAAAAAATATTGCAAGACGACTGAAGAGAATTGTTCGACGTGACAGAAGTGCAACCCTTCCGCAGATTGCTGCAGATTTCAGTGCTGGGCCATCAACAAGAGTCAGCGTGTGAACCGTTCAACGAAACATCATCGATATGGGCTTTCGAAGCCGAAGGCCCACTCGTGTGCCCTTGATGACTGCACAAGACAAAGCTTTACGCTTCGCCTGGGCCCGTCAACACCGACATTGGGCTGTTGATGAGTTGTAACTTGTTGCCTGGGCGGACGAATGTCGTTTCAAATTGTATAGAGCGGATGGACATGTACGGGTGTGGAGACAACCTCATGAATCCATGGACCATGCATGTCAGCTGGGGACTGTTCAAGCTGGTGGAGGCTCTTTTGTAATGGTGTGATGTGGGACCCCTGATACGTCTAGATACGACTCTGGCAGGTGACATGTACGTAAGCATCCATTCATGTCCATTGTGCGTTGCAGCAGGCCAATGCGACACCCCACACGTCCAGAGTGGCTCCAGGAACATTCTTCTGAGTTTAAACACTTCCTCTGCCCACCAAACACCCGACACAAAAAAATGGTTCAAATGGCTCTGAGCACTATGGGACTCAACATCTTAGGTCATAAGTCCCCTAGAACTTAGAACTACTTAAACCTAACTAACCTAAGGACACCACACACACCCATGCCCGAGGCAGGATTCGAACCTGCGACCGTAGCAGTCCCGCGGTTCCGGACTGCAGCGCCAGAACCGCTAGACCACCGCGGCCGGCACACCCGACACATTAACATCATTGAGTATATCTGAAGTGCCTTGCAACGTGCTGTTCAGAAGAGATCTCCACCCCCTCGTACTCTTACGGATTTATGGACAGCCCTGCAGGATTCATGGTGTCAGTTCCCTCCAGCACTACCTCAGTCGTGTCCATGCGACGTCGTATTGCGGCACTTCTGCGTGCCTGCGAGGGCCCTGCATGGTGTTATGGAGGTGTACCGGTTTCTTTGGTTCTTTGGTGTATATGTAAAAATAATAAGCAAATTATTTATTTTAATACATTTGCAAATGGACAAAATTTAAACCGAGCAGTGAAGTTTCTATTAATTGCATTTGTAATACATTAAAACTTTTGTTTTAGAAATTATTCCGAAAGAGTTATTCAGCGTTGTGTATATATACTGAATTCAAATGCTTAAGTGATGTCTGTAATGATTTTACGGTATATTTGAGCATTGAATGTATGCTTAATTGAACGTGTTTTTTTTTCGTTGAAATTGTCGATTTCGACTTCATTGTTTCGCCGTTGATCCAGTTTTTCTGTTATTATTAGGGCTTATAGTAATGAATAGTTGTCATTTCTACACGAAATGTCTAAATTAGATGTCGCCAGTAATGTGTCGCGTTGTAAGGTTCGCAGTATTTTTATATCGTGACTCGATTTTTTTCATGTCCTACAACTTTTTCCACTTGATGTTTGATTAGTAATTCCTGGCACTTCTTCAGCGAAGTTTCGTTTCAAAGTTGACATTTAGCCGTTCCTCTTCTGTTTCCAGCTGCTGTGATTGATGTTTCTTTGAGACCGTAGACAAAACACTAATCACAAAAACTTACCATTCCTTTCTCTCTCTATTAATTCATGAATTCCAAATTTTTCAAACGTTCTGTTAATTAAGAGAGGTATTTCACACGATCTGACACGAAAAATTTGCAGCAAGACCGACGCCATGACACTAATTAATCATTCATATCTCTTCCTTCATGCGGTACACAAAGTACAGAGCAACATAGTCGCCATGATATTTCTCAATACGTTTTTGGCTGTGGCTGTTGTCGGCAGTCATTCAGAATGCTACCCCTCAAAGTCCTGTCCTCTGGGGTAACGTTCTCTACTTCACAGACTGGCCAGAAGTCATGGCAAGTAGTGGGAACGTACTGGATATGGTGTTATGATAACGGCCATCGACTGCTGAAAAAAATTAATTCCTGATGTCGCACATTTAAATCAGGAGTGATATGGCTGACAGCAGAGCGTCGATGGCCCGTGTATCTCTGTGGAAACACCGTCCTTTTATCGAATCCTTCTGTGCTTCCTGAGAGGCGGTTTCCGCACCAAAGGTGGTGACGCTGTGGTCAGCACACTGAACTCGCATTCGGGAGGACGGCGCTTCAAATTCCCGTCCCCTTCTTTCTTAATCCGTCTCTAACGACTGCGTCGTCGACGGGACGTTGAACTCAAGTTTTCTTTAATTCCTTCCTTGCGTGAAATCATTATCTCTGCGGTGTCGAAGATACTTCGCAGACAGTGGGTTGGCCCAACACCGACTCAACGGAAGGCCTCGGCGCTTGTTGGTGACGTCACGTCAGCTAGGCACGGCGAACGCCAGGTCCGTTGCAGGCAGAAACGCCTGGGTGTGCTTATCACTATAAATCTCTTATTTTTGGACAAACTGTTTGGTATTGTTTTGGATTCTGCAGTTTTATTTAGATGAAAGATTTTCTTACTATCGTAAAGCTACAAATGAAGATCATAGTTCTGTATTACTGAATCCTGTCGAAACAAACGTAGATCAATATGAGAAGATGCTTTGCCCCATTGCAAGCTTCGGAAATTTTACATTCAAGTATCTATATTTACTTGACCCATTTTGTTATCGAAACTTACCCCAACCCCCTTACAATTAACCCGTTTCTTTTATTTATTTATTTTCGTTTCACATCGTCACTGGAAATGTGAACTAATTTACATGTGTAAATGTCCAACCGTTGCCAGTCATTAGATTACAGTCGTTTTCAACGAAAGGAATTCTAAACAGGAAACAAAATAGCTTCATACATCGAAAATACTGCTGAGCTTAAACTTTTTTAAACATGCACATTAGAAAAGATAAATATTCCCCTCTTGCAACTGAAAGGAGAAACTTTATAAGATAAAAAAATTTTATTTGACAAAACAAATATCTCTCTTTTGCCTCTTTTTCTGTTCCCCACCCCCTCCTCCAACGTGTACAATCGCAAGATATTTCATCAACATTCAGTGCTCCTCACCCCATAGTCAACCAAGATACCTAAAGAAGAGCACCAATATGTTCACAGTTTCTTGTAAAAGCAACCCAGTACAAACGTAACTTCCTCAGATTTACAAATAAGGTAAAGAAGCACGAATTCTGTTGCTCCTGGACCATGAAGTTGTTTTTGTATGTCAATCCTTAAAACAGGTGGAAATTTAAGTTCAGGAGTACACTATTTGTTAAGAAGTGTAATGAATTGTACAATTAATTGATTGCAGAAATCTCTCAGAACAATGTATATTGGTCAACTACCGCCAATAATTTCACATTTTCCTGTGTCATAGAGGGAGACACCACCATTATGAGTACGCCTGCAACAGACCTGGCGTTCGCCGTGCCTAGCTGACGTGACGTCACGAACAAGCGCTGAGGCCTTCCTTTCAGTCGGTGTTGGTTGGCCCCGGACACCCGAACTGTAAAGTGCGATGTGGTATTGCGCATACTTCTTGCACCCATTACCATCCTACGCTCAAAGTCGGTTAATTCGCAAAGTGCTGCTATGTTCACTTCACAGACTGTTCAGATATTGTGTCTACGCTCGCGCCACATCCACATCTAGCCTCAGTATTCGGCACATCTTCAAGTGGGGCAACCTGTCTCGTGACTCCTGGCCACACTCTTAAGTACGTCCGGCACTTGCTCCAGTTGCGTGTCGCTGACTTCGCTTTCCAAACGCCTCCAAAAGAAACATGACACCAAACGAGTATGCAATTCGTAAACACCAATCTACAGACGCACACACAGACACACACACACACACAAACACACACACACACACACACACACACAGAGGAAGAGAGAGAGAAGAAAGGAGGTGAGGGGATTACGTGTATGTGTTCATAAATGCTGCTGCTGCAACAGTTGTGTAGAATTTTTACAGTGATCAATTTTTATGTAATTTATTTATTTGTTGTTGTCCAGTCAGAAGTTCGCTCGCTTTGGCAGACGTTGTCTAGAGCAGTGGTCGACAAAAGTTTTTGCTCAAGACCCAACAATGACATTGCTGTTGCGGTTTTTGCGTATCATTCAACATGGACAAATGCAATGAATATGGATGACACAATACTCTATGGTATTCTGCGGTTTGGATTCACTCGTTTTTTTAGCAGTTGCATTGATTTGATTTTGTAAATGACACTGACAATATTATACACATGTATAATGCATTATTCATTATTCATACTACAACTTCTCCCGGATAATTATTTTGTTCAAATTGCACAAGAATTCCACCTGACGTAGTGTAATAATGTTGACTGTAAGCTGTGTTCATAACACTAAAATTACAGATCGTACATCAGAGCTTTTATAATATTTGTCTTCGATGGATTTAATTATTCTTAGCAAATTGGTCATGAAAAGGAACCACAGAGTACCACCCGCACACAACACTGACGTATGCTACCAGAAATATTTTTCTCCGTGATTCGTCCGTAGTTTAATTTTGGCCTCATACATCAGCAATGAAATCTTGTTCAACAATAAATACCATCAGCACTGTTCTTAGAAAATGCAGTCTGATTCGATTAATTTTTTCTTTTATAAATAGAGTTCAGTACCACCGGTGCACATTTATTTCTTATACATCGGAATATTGTTTGCAGTTTCAAGAAATTTAAATTTGCCGCTGAGATAAAAGTTAAGATGGCGGCCAACAAAAGATAGAAGATTTCTTTTTTAATTAAGATTTTGCTTTGCTCAATAAATAATTAATCATTTAAATTGATGCCACCAATAAAAAAATTATTAAATTGTTTTGCAAATTAGTTTAACACAGACCCACGCTATTTTCAACTAAAAATACAGACGAAGTTGCTATATAATCGCAACTAACAATGGCTGCGCTTCTTGCAGCTATGATAAAACAATTAGTACAAAATTATAACTAAAAGAGGAAGTGATTTTTTAATAATTAATCATAAATAGTTTTAACGCATTTGGCTCTATTTGTTTTTTACCAGCAAATGAACATAAAAGTACAATAATTTTACATTAAATGTTTTTCATTCAACAGACCTCAAATCGATTCGCGTCTTGCGTCGGTGACGTACATCAGAAGAAGACGACAAAAGGGTACAAAACAAAAGAAAAGAATGACATAGATTAACAAAGAATGTGAGACAAATACTGTCTCTGTTTTACATAATTATATCTTTTTAAGAAATAATTACACAATTGAATGAATATTATTGAGTTACGTAATTTTCCACACGTTCATATTCCACTCGTAACAAAAAAATATATATATCGTGGATGTTATAGTGGGACAGCAGCTCGGAGCGCTTAAGTACCGATGTTATAATTAATTGTTAACCTGGTGGTACGTTCTAAGTCCCCAGTAGACTGGATGTATTAAGCTCGTGATAAGTTGGCCGCCGGCCCCCACATATTGATCATTAAGTCAACACCATTGTGAACACTTCGTCTCGATTGCTCTCCGTTTCAGACTGCTGCAACCATCAGCGACCGCAAAGTTGTGGTACTGTTAATTGTCTGGCGAAGTATTGTCGTGTTTTCTGTGTGGGTGGGTGATTAATTGATTACATACTTATATTTAAATACATTATGCAATGTGTCACATGATCAACAATGTTCACTAAATATTTTGAATGTTATTTTTCTTCTACTGATTGCGTCGTATTACAAAGGTCTTAATATAGCTTTTTTTTCCTTTATTGTCAATTTCACACCTGAGGCAGGTAGGCCAGCAGCGGCACATTACGCCGCTCTTCGGCCACAGATAAAACTAATGAGACAAAAGAAGACAATCGTAGAACATACAGGGTGGATATACAAACGTAGACATACAAAAGTAAAACACACGGAACCGTTCCGATCATGGGCGCAGAGTCCAAAAAAAATGTTCAGACACGTGAACAAGCACAGTGAGGACAGATGGCACACACGAACGTTGGAGAACAAACGAGTAACACTGGGACACTTGAACACGAACACAACGACGCACACACAAACACTAGGCGACGATCTCTGGCGTGCGAAAGTTCACTATTCGTGTGCGAGTCCGAGGACCTGCCAAAAGGGGAAAAAAGGGGGGAGCAGGAGAGGGGAGTGTGTAGATGCCAGTGGCAGAGGAGATGGGAGGGGGAGGAAAGAAGGTAGGGGGTTTGGGGAAGCCCGGGGGAGGAGGGAGGGAGGAAGGGAGGAGTTAGAGCAGGGAGAGAGGGTGCCCTCAGGAGAAAAATACAGGGTGCAGGAGAGGAGGATCAAAGTTGGTAGGAGGGGTAGATGGAGGAGAAGAGGGCATCATCATGGAGGGGGAGTTGGTGGAAGCCACCTTGGGCGAGGGTATGGAGAGTGGAGAGATGGAGAGCAGGTGGGATGTGGGAATGCAGGTGCGGCAGTGGATGGGGGTGGGAGAGGATGGGAGAGACAAGCGGGTGAGGGGGATCACGTTTACGGGAGGTGTAGAGGATCCGTATACGTTCAAGGAAAAGAAGGAGGTGCGGGAACGAAATAAGGTCATAGAGGATCTGCGTGGGGGAGGGGAGACGGATGCAATAGGTGGAGCGTATGGCGTTCTAGGATTTGAAGGGATTTGTAAAAAGTAGGAGGGGCGGAGATCCAGGTGGAATGAGCGTAGCAGAGGATAGGGCGGATAAGGGATTTATAGGTGTGGAGGATGGTGGGGGGGGGGGGGGGGGATCCAGACCCCATGTGCGGCCAGAAAGGAGCTTGAGGAGATGGAGTCGGGGTGTGCCTTGGCTTGGATTGTCTGGAGATGGGGGTCCAGGAGAGGTGACGGTCAAGGGTGACGTCAGGGTACTTAAGGGTGGGGGTGAGGGCGAAAGGAAGGCCATAAATGGTGAGATAGAAGTCGAGGAGACGGAAGGAAGGGGTGGTTTTGCCTACAATGATCGCCTGGGTCTTGGAAGGATTGACCTTGAGCAACCACTGGTTACACCAAGCGGTGAACCGGTCAAGAAGGGATTGGAGAAGGTGTTGGGAGCGTTGCAGGGTGGGGCGTGAGAGCAAGGAAGGCGGTGTCATCGGCGTACTGGAGAAGGTAAATAAAGTATGTACCACATTTGAAGACGACCGTCTCTATAACGTGCATTCACGAATCCCTATTACTTCTGTGTCAAAATTTATACCATAGCAGCCCGCCAGTATGAGTCGCGCACACCCATGAGTTGTCAGTACTGGAAGACAAACAGTATACACTATGTGATCAAAATTATCCGGAAACATGGCTGAAAATGACTTACAAGTTGGTGGCGCCCTCTGTCGCTAATGCTGGAATTCAATATGGTGTTGGCCCACCAATAGCCTTGACGATAGCTTCCACTCTGGCAGGCATACGTTCAATCAGATGCTGGAAGGTTTCTTGGGAATGGCAGCCCATCTTCACGGAGTGGTGCAATGAGGAGAGGTATGGACGTCGGGCGGTGAGGCCTGGCACTGAGTCTGCGTTCCAAAACATACAGATTCAGGTCAGGACTCTGTGTAGGCCAGTCCATTACAGGAATGTAATTGTCGTGTAACCACTCCGCCAGAGGCCGTGCATTATGAACAGGTGCTCGATCGTGTTGAAAGATGCAATCACCATCCCCGAATTGCTTCATCAGTGGGAAGCAAGAAGGTGCTGAAAATATCATTGTAGATCTGTGTTGTGATAGTGCCACGCAAAACAACAAGGGGTGCAAGGCGCCTGCACGAAAAGCACGACCACACCATAACACCACCGCCTCCTAATTTTACTGTTGGCACTACACACACTCGCAGGTGAAGTTCAGTGGGCATTCGCAATACCCACACCCAGTCATTGGATCGCCACATTGTGTACCGTGATTGATCACTCGACACAACGTTTTTCCACTGTTCGATCGTCCAAGCGAGGCGTCGTTTGGCATTTACTGGCGTGATGTGTGGCTTATGAGCAGCCACTCGACCATGAAATTCAAGTTTTGTAACCTCCCGCCTAACTGCCACAGTACTTGCAGTGAATCCTGACGCAGTTTGGAATTCCTGTGTGATGGTCTGGCTAGATGTCTGCCTATTCCACATTACGACCCTCTTCAACTGTCAGCGGTCTCTGTCAGTCAACAGACGACCGTGATAGCCATGCGGTTCTAGGCGCTACAGTCCGGAACAGCGCGACTGCTACGGTCGCAGGTTCGAATCCTGCCTCAGGCATGGATGTGTGTGATGTCCTTAGGTTAGTTAGGTTTAAGTAGTTCTAAGTTCTAGGGGACAGATGACCTCAGATGTTAAGTCCCATAGTGCTCAGAGCCATTTGAACCATTTTTTTGTGTCAACAGACGAGGTCGGCCTGTACGCTTTTGTGCTGTACGTGTCCCTTCACGTTTCCACTTCACTATCACATCGGAAACAGTGGACCTACACATGTCTAGCAGTGTCGAAATCTCGCCTACAGACGTATGACAGAAGTGACACCCAATCACCTGACCACGTTCGAAGTCCGTGAGTTCCGCGGAGCGCCCCTTTCTGCTCTCTCACGTTGTCTAATGACTACTATGGAGTACCTGGCAGTAGGTGGCAGCTCAGTGCACCTAATATGAAAAACGTATGTTTATGGGGGTGTCCGGATACTTTTGATCACATAGTGTAATATCCCCCCCCCCCTCACACACACAGACATACTCTAACTTCGCAATATCCGCACTATTTACTCCTTTGTCCGTGAGGGTAAGCGGCCAGTCTTACTTATTTCAGGTCGAATTCATCAATATCAATTTAAATTAAGCACGTTTTAAAATATTACTGTCTGTGTAATCATTTTACTTTTTACTGAGGAGGAAAGTACACTCTTAACAGGCCCTTAATGTTAGTTGATATTTTTGGATTCGGCTGTTAGTTGCTAGATGCATGTTGTTATAATGTAGCCGGCCGCTGTCACCGAGCGGTTCTTGGCGCTTCAGTCCGGTACCGTGCTGCTGCTGCTACGGTCGCAGGTTCGAATCCTGCCTCGGGCATGGACGTGTGTGATGTCCTTAGGTTAGTTAGGTTTAAGTAGTTCTAAGTCTATGGGACTTAAGATGTTAAGTCCCGCACTGCTCAGAGCCATTTGAACCATTTGTATAATGTAAGGAAATAAGGCTAAGGACAGCGAGCCACAGGAATACTTGTTTCAGGCCGCAGTTTGACGCTCACTGTCTGCAGGGTGCTCCTCGCCTCCGGAGTTTTTTTTTAGGATTTTCCTGAGTATTTTGGTAAACTGGACCAATAGAGTTTATATGTATTTCGTTCGATTTTACACCGCTATTTATTTTTGTACCTAAGTTGGACTGAAAATTCCAGCACCACAGTGCAAATGACGACATTGTGCACTGCACGTCTTATTTGAAAGCAAACTTGTTCCGTTCACTCACGGTAGTTGCTATTACTGGCCACGTCCCTCTTCGTCCTTATACTTGCATTCACTACTGCTCCAATATGTTTGCGATTCGTTTATCTAGCAGTGTTAATTCTTCATTAACAGTGATCAGTGTTCGTAAGTTTATTGGCAAAAAAGCTGGCCGCTATGCACTTCTTGTATGGGTTCACCGAATTCAATGTAACAATGAATGGAACAAGGCCACGACGGCTCTAAGCTGACCCGTTCCCGCGTCGACGGCAACCACATCATACCACTTTTGCATCTGTCCGAAGTTGTTGCATTAATCTGTGTATTCTACGTGTGCGTTTTGACGATTGCGTATTACAGGTTTTCTCACAGTTGTGAACGCATTTTCACAGAAACAAAGGGAAACTGGAGTAACAAACGGAATAAATCCTGATCATATTCATACTCTGCAACGATCTGCAGTAGAGCATGGATTCTTTGCATCAAAAGACGCCGAAAATATTCTTGAAGTGAAATTATAATTAAATCAAGACCCTAAGCCACCGACAGGCGTTGATGTACATCAACGGGGGCAGTTGAAAATGTGTGCCCCGACCGGGACTCGAACCCGGGATCTCCTGCTTACATGGCACACGCTCTATCCATTTTTTTCTGTTCTCATTTTGTTCGATATTGTTCGTTGTATTTGTTCGGTGCAGATGTCCCATGACACCTGTTCAAGTTCAGAGTTGAGCCGTTGACCCACTTTTTATTACAAAGGGCAGATAACCCTCTGACCGAACACGCTGAGCTACCGTTCTCGCTTGGGCACAGAGGATAATGCGACTGCAGGTATTTATCTCTTGCACACTCCGCGTGAGACCCACATTCCCAACTAAAAGTCCATACGCTACATTCTTAGTGCCCCTGCCCATTATACTCATTACTCGTGGCAGATAATCTTACCGAGTCCAGTAAGGCTTCGGGCAAGGCGTGTGCATGCGCACAGAAGGTCAATGGCCGTTTAGCCTTAACTACACTCATGCTCATAAATTAAGGATAATTGCAGAAAGTGGTGTCACACAACGTTGCACTACACAAAACTAGCGCTAATAGCATAGGCACATAGAAAACACACACGACACAAATCTGTGAGTCCGCGGTATTGGTGATAAGTTGAGAAAACCGTCCCGAAACACATAGGGCTACAAGACGCCAGTGTTTCCTGCGCATGTACCCGACATCGGTATGATCTATGATCAGCCGGCCGTGGTGGCCGAGCAGTTCTAGGCGCTACAGTTTGCAACCGCGCGACAGCTACGGTCGCAGGTTCGAATCCTGCCTCGGGCATGGATGTGTGTGATGTCCTTAGGTTAGTTAGGTTTAAGTAGTTCTAAGTTCTAAGGCACTGATGACCTCAGAAGTTAAGTCCCATAGTGCTCAGAGCCATTTGAACTATTTTGATCTATGATAACCATGCACACGTACACAGGCCGCACAACGGGTTGGTCGAGCAGCTGCTGCGGTATAGCCTCCCATTGTTGCACCAGGGCCTGTCGGGGCTCCTGAAGTGTCCTAGAGGTTTGCCGATGTGCAGCGATACGTCGACTGACAGCATCCCACCTCATTCGCCTGTTATCATCTGTTTCATGGTACTCTCCACGATGACAGCTCGGTGGAGCCGTGCGTTATCATCCATCAGGAGGAAGTTGGGATCCACTGCACCCCTGAAAAGGGCGACATACTGGTTTCAAAATGACGTCCCGATACACCTGATCTGTTACAATTCCTCTGTCAAAGACTTGCAGGGGTGTACGTGCACCAATCATAATTCCGGCCCAGACCATCAAACCACGACCTCCATACAGGACCCTTTCAAGAACATTAAGGGGTTGGTATCTGGCTCCTGGTTCACGCCAGATCTAAAACCCGGTGAAAATCACTGTTCAGACTATACCTGAACTCGTCCGTGAACATAACCTGGGACCACTGTTCCAGTGACCATGTACTGTGTTCTTGACACCAAGCTTTATAGGCTCTCCTGTGACAAGGGATCAGTGGAATGCACCTTGCAGGTCTCCGGGCGAATAAACCATGTCTATTCAGTCGTCTGTAGACTGTGTGTCTGGAGACAAGTGTTCCAGTGGCTGCGGTAAGGTCCCGAGCAAGGCTACCTGCAGTACTCTGTGGCCGTCTGCGGGCACTGATGGTGAGATATCGGTCTTCTTGTGGTGTTGTACACTGTGGACGTCCCGTACTGTAGCGCCTGGACACGTTTCCTGTCTGCTGGAATCGTTTCCATAATCTTGAGATCACACTTTGTGACACACGGAGAGCCCGTGCTACGACCTGCTGTCGCCCTAGTATTCTACCCTTCATAACGTCATCAATATGTGTTCTTCGAGCCATTTTCAACACACAGTCACCATTAGTACGTCTGAAGACATCTGCACACTTACTCGCTGCACTGTACTCTGACATGCACCAACACACCTCTGCGTATGTGGACTGCTGCCAGCGGCACCGTGCGACTACCGCAGGTCAAATGCACCGCATGGTCATGCCCCGAGGTGATTTAAACCCGCAAAGCGCTCACCAGCGCGTTGTTTCACCATGTATTAGCATTATCTTTAATTTATGAGCATGAGGGTATATGAAGATGGTATCTATTCTTTCGGACATGTCCGGAAGAACAGATACCATCTTCATATATTCTTGAAGTGTCTCTGGACTTTTGTCGGTGGAGTTGGGATTAATTTGAGTTGTTTATTGCAAGACCCCAATGGTTATAAAAATCACAAAAGAATTAGTAAAAATATAGTACTAACTCTTATAGATAATTAATCCAGTAACTGACATGAATCAATATAGTCGAATTATTATTTGGTCCACTTCTGTGGTAGGATCCTGCTACATCAAACATTTAACTGAACTGCATTGTCTCCGATTGCCCATTTGAAGGATCAGAGTTACAATAAACATTTTCCACTGCATTCTTAAAGCAGAATCAATCCAACAGGGCTGTGAAGATGATTTCTCTTATGTCGGTTGCGAGATACACAATAAATTTAACTACACGTTACCGTTTGCGCGTAGTATCTTGAACCACTTCTTCGCAATTGGTTGGTATGAACCATTTGCCACTCGATACACAACAGATTAATCTAGCTTTACTGCGGTTGTAATATTTTGCACGCTTCCTTTCATTCACATAAAACTTCTACATTTAACTTTGAATTTTAAAACAGGTGCTATCAGGCTGACGAGAGTGTTTCATAAAGGTCCTCTTCTCTTTTTTATAGATGACAGATGTGGTAAGTAACTGATCAAGTCACAATAAAAAACTAGTTAATGTAATTGGAGATACGCTACGAACAATTTCTGTACTGTCGATGATGACATCAACGATTAAAAAGAATCTTACTTCCCTGGTCTCAGTTTGGAGCTGTATAAATGAAGATGAGTCAGGATGGTAACTACCATGAAAGCTGCTGAGGAGATCAGCCGATTACATTCGTCTACGTGACGCAACTTTTCGCTGAAGACGGTGACTGAGAAGCGCCTTGAACTGATGCGTCATTTCAACGAATTTACTTTGCAGACAACGAGAAACTCATTCAAAAAGTCGTGACGATTTCTCATTAACCTCTTTTATTACCGTTTCACGTCTCCGAAACACGCTGGTCTGATTCAGTTGCGTACTCAATTTGTGTTGGCTATCATTCTTGTCTTTATCTTTAAATCTTGTAACTAAATATCGTCTAGTAGGAAACTAAGCTTCTCCTGAAATATCGAATGTTCAGGTAACTTACGGGAATGTATGTGGATAAGTTATTACAGCTACACGACTTTCTTCCTGTGAGTTACTGGCTGGTGAACTATAAAAGTAGTTGACGGTTTCCTGGAATGACTGTAGGGCCCATGTTATCGGTAACATACTTATCTTTCATAAACTAGTTAAGTAGGCTTGATGGTGTCTCTGTGAGAGTTCAATATCCCATACAATCTACATATTACTGCTGAGATATTTGTAACACGTTTACCATTGTACAAATGTGGCGCAAATAAGTTGTTAAAACGATTGCACACACGAATTTTAAAGGAGACGAAAGCTACAATGCAGCGTACTCGCTATAATATTGCAACCAAAAGTTAACATAAATCTCATCCCTTAATCTTGTGAACAACGTTTCATAAATCAACGTTCCACTTCCTAGATAATGGATGACGTTCCGTGATCGTTTCTTATACTTCACTGAAACAGGATTCCCTATTGTTGAATACTTAATTATTCTTTTGCATGAAAACTGTTTCTATGAACATTATCACCATCTTATTACTTGACATTCAATGCAGTTTCAAAGTCACCCGAAAAGCAACATACTCTACAGAGTTCTCCCTAGGTTCTAAGTGAACATATCTCTCAGACTTGTCAGTTACTCCCTAATGTGATCTGGTTGATCTCCGACAAAGATGCTCAGTCAGATATTTTGATTATTAACAGAAGCTGTAGTGAAGGTTTTAACACGCAGATCGTCCCAACAATTGAGATACATTCTTCAGTGCACCTCAGAAAGGAAAATGATCTAATTCTTCTAATTCTTTGATTTGTTTCTCATAAGAATAGTAAAGGTGCAAAAAACACACCTTCTTTCACTTTCACTTCTGGTGATGAAGAAATTTCTCGCAGAGAAGCTATAAACGTTCTCCGTCTTAGGGTGAGGTTTCACAAAGAGTTTCAATTGGCCCAACTTAATGTATAGGGGTGGTAATAATTTTTTTTAGATCCGTGAGGTCCTTTCGCAAAACAAGAAGTACTAAAGAACTTATCATATTAGTTACTATGTATACTAACGAGTGCAACGATTGCCACAGAAATTCAAACCATGTATTGTTATTAACTGATGTAGAGTATGAAATACGAATAATAAAAATCGCCAAAATGCTTTGACTGTCAATAATTTAAAAAAAAATGCTCGGTGGTTTGCCTGTTTTGTTATCATGTTAAGGTTTAGTACGCTAAAAATAGCAAGAACAAGCCACTTCTCACTAAAAAATTTTTTTTTATTCGTTGGCCTGTGTTGTCCGTGAGGAAAGTCTTTCCGGTAGAAAATGCAGTAGCATCGAGTTAGGACACGACAAAATATCATCCTGGTGTTAATAAAGAGAAATCCAAAGTTGAGCGCTTCGTAAAACGTTAAAAAGTGGAATCCTTGTATTGTAGGATTATTGAATTACTACTAGTGTCAGTCAGAACGACGTCAGTGAATGCCGTCGACAGCGCGAGAATTTTACCTCTATTGGCGGAGCTTAAGCCAGGTATATTCAAATGATTAAGAGTAACAATGTTTTCAGGCATGAAGTGCAAAGATCACATAGGCTCAGTTGTAGGTAAAGCAAATGACATGCTTGAATTCGTTTGCTCTGTAATGGGAAACTACAGTTTGTTCACAAAAGAGACTGCGTACGGAACAACTGTTTGGTCCGCAGTTGATAACTGAAGTGTATGCGACCAGTGTCAGGTAGGGGTTTACAAGGACATCGTACATATAGAACGAATGGCGGTGCGAATGTCCATAGACGTATATGACTGGCGAGAGAGCGTAACAAAAAAGTTGAAGGATATTGGCAGTTACTCGAAGAAATATTCTGTCCATCTTGCAAGCACGATCTTAGAAATCTTCAAAAACCATACTGTAGAGCAAAAACTACGAATATTCTTCAACCTTATACATATGAAACCCATAGAAGTGCTGCAGACAAAAGTAGCAAGAGACAACTTGCACAGAAGCGTAAAAGCAGTGATTCATCCCGCCCTCTGTTAGTGAATGACACGAGAATAAATTTTAATACATGGTACAATAAAATGTGCCCTCTGCCACACATTTCATTGTTTCGTAGAGTATAGATACAGATATTAGATCCTATTATTCATAGTATTCTGCTGAGATAGCGATGAAAACATTTGATGTGATGTCACTGGAAGCAGCAACAATCGACCAAGTGTATGTTTTGAACAAATTTCACTTAACTAACGTTAGCAGGGATACAGATTCCTATTCAACCGTCTGGATTCAAATACTGCCACCCAGAGATTCCCATTGTCAAATATTCCTAACCAGTAAGCTTAAAAGCTTATGTTTGATTTCCTAGGTCCGTTAAAAAGCTGAAGTTGGTTACACCCGAGGGCAAAAAGATATGCGGGAGGGGGATTGTCCTATATATACTTGCCGGCGGTGGGCGGGCGCCATGTATATATAGGACAATCCCCCTCCCGCATATATCAGCATGCTCGAATGTTCTGTGTTTGTATAAATAGCTACACTCACCGCCCAGGTCTCCAGTTCTATTCGGGCTGTACGTCAGTGTTCGTAACAAAGTGTTTGCAGTGCTAGGTATTGTATTTCATTGACGACCCTTCTTTCGGTGTTGAACCATTTTGGTTATGACATAACAATATCTTACTAGTTTCATGCTTAGAGCTGGTTCGCAATAACATCGACTAATCCATCTATTTAGGGGAAGACACTATGTGATCTAAATTAGATGTGAACTTCTTACTTGGCATTCTATGTGCGCTTGTGAATCTTTTTGCCCTCGGGTGTAACCAACTTCAGCTTTTTAACGGACCTAGGAAATCCCGCACGCGACGCACACGGACGCACAGGCACGTTGCACACGAGGCAGCAGAAGAAGCCGGCGCGCACGCACCTCCACACGCTGACGATCGGACATGGCCGGACGCAGGAAGGGCAGCAAGATTGCGGCCGCGCTGGAACTCCTGGTCGATGCGATCGGCAAGGATCGCGGGCGCAGACGGCGCCACAAGAAGAAACAGCGCACTGAGCAGCAATGCTTCAAGTGCCAAAGGATGGGGCACATTGCAAAAGTGTGCAGGGGCACATTAGCGTGTCTCAAGTGTGCTGAGGCACACGACACACGCAACTGCACCAAGCCCCGCGACGCGGCTGCCAAGTGTGTGAATTGCGGCGGTGCCCACGCCGCAAACTCGCGCAGCTGCGCCTACGTGCGGGGCTACAGAAGCAAGATGGCCGCCCCACGCCCTGCAGAGGTACCTGGCGTCGAGACGGACGTCCCACCCCACCGTTCCCGCAGGGGTGGTGGACCGTGCCGTCACGAAGCCGCCACGGACGACGCAGTGGCCGCCTTCCACACCGCCCTCGCGGCCGAGAGGGCCGCCATGAGGGAGGAACTCGTGGCTGTTCACCGCCAGCTGCAACAGCTGCGTGAGGAGCTGCGGGTCCTCAGGAAGACACTTACCCCCACCGCCAGCTCCACTGCGAGTCGGCCAGCGGGGGTCGACGCCTCCACCCAGACGGAGTCACCCGCGCCGCCAGTTGACGTGACGGGCGTCGTAGAGGCACCCATGGACATCGAAGTGGAGCAGCCTGCTCTCCCTCCTGACGGGGAGGTCGAACCGCGGGCACACGACGAGGAGACGCACACTGAGACACCCCCACTTGCTGCGGCAGAGACTGAATGCCTGCCGCTCCCTACGGAGTACAGCGTGCAGCCTGTGCTGGAGAAGGTCGCCGCGTCTCTTCGTGACGGGACATACCCGCACCTGGACAACCCCTATCCATTTACTCCACCCGACAGGACGAAACCGGCCCTTCCGCACCAGCCCTACGGACCAGTGAGGAACAACAAGGCTCTTAGAGGACTGGTATCGAGGAAGGACCTAACCATCATCAACCAGCACCCCGTCTTCACGCCCACGGACTGGGAACACATCTTTGTGGTCTCAGAACGGGGCGCAGTGGCTGGGAAAGGGCGTCCGGAAGTGCAACAGCATCCAGCATACCAGCAATTCCTGGAGCTCGGAAAGAACCCCACCAAGGAGAGAACGCACCAATTCATGGCCCAAAATCCAGATTTCTTAGACGTATTATGCCGTCGAGACAATCCTGAGGACAATCCAAGTAGTTAGGCCAACAAATACAAGAGAGGTCCATGCAGGAACAGCAGCTACGCTGCTTACCCTGCTCTCACACCTGGCAGATGACGGCAGAGATATACAGTGAGTGAGTGATCGCCGGTCAGTACATCAGCGCACCTGATGATGGCAACGTGGTCGATTGCCGAAATATTGTGTCCTATGCACACTCATACCAGGCTGTTCACCCGAGATTTATTTCGCCATAAAATACGCCTGGAGAAATTGAAGAATCATATACAAATATCGAATATTCCAGAATATACAAAACTTGGAAACTCGGGGTATTACAAATGATAAATACTAAATAATTACTACTGGTCAAGTCTGAACTGGGGGCTCGCAGCACGCTAGCTAGTAACGCTAACTGCTACATACACTACAGCTGGCGGAATTGCTCCCTCTCTTGGAGAATCAAGGACTCGCTTTTTCAGAGTTCTCAGAGGAGCCGACTGCAACACCCAGGATCTAGACCTTGTCTATAGTCCACTGTATGGCGGCTCCGGCGGGTCGTCTCTCACCCTCTCTGGTCGTGCTGTTACATCCCCTTCTTTATGATGAACGTCCCCCTCCCGTCAAAGCTTTACGATCGTCGAATAGATCTTTAGTTTCCTTGAACACCCAATCGTCGATCTGCGCCTCTGAACGGTAGTAAGGCTTCATACGGAAGACATGCTCGACATCTCTGCGCATTTGTCTTCTTGATGAAAGGTCATAATCTTCACTTTATGGGTGACGTCCGACAAGCGACGAAGAATACGATACTGCCCAAGTAGCATTTCTATAATGTAGGTTGATTCTTATGAAGAAGAAGACAGCAACCAGCCACTATTAATACTGCTATTTATTTAAGTAAATAGAGCCATAACCGGTTTCGAACTGAAGAGTTCATCATCAGACGGCTGTTCACAAGTTTTGCGAGATGCACTTTACATAATCGTCAGTTTTCGATTTTTATTCTTCCACTGTGGCGAAATATTCTTTGTGTGTTGGTGCCCTGCGGTAGAAAGCAGTGTTAGAAGCGCCCTATGTGAACATAAATAATCTCCAAACGATGAAATACAGAGTAAACAAACATGTGAGATTAAGTGGTTATGCTACTTACATCGAAAATTCCGCGCGATTTTCTTGCGAAGTTGCAGGATTGTATTTTTCATATTCCAAAATATATGCATCACTTATATGATTTGCTCATCACCATATTGTGCAAAGCACCACACACACACAGCACACCAAAAAGTATTTGCAACTTGTGAAGTTGACACAAAGATTGCAGTCTTACAAATACAACAGTGCCAGGGATGTTCTCTCTCAGAGATATTACAATTTACAGATTGCTTTGATTTCACAGTATGACTGTTTTTGAAGAATAGGGATAACATAATGAAAATTATTTTCATTATGTTATGTCTATTCACATACACAACACAGCAAAAAATATTTTCAACATGTGAAGTTGACACAAAGATTGCAGTTTTACAAATACAACAGTACCAGGGATGTTCTCTCTCAGAGATATTACAATTTGATTGCTTTAATTTCACAGTATGATTGTTTTTAAAGAATAGACATAACAAAATGAAAATTATTTTCATTATGGGTAGTTGGGAGCTCCATGTTAGGCGCTTAATAGGACCTGTCGGAGATACGGCTGCCAAGGACGGTAAAAAATCCAGTCTTGGTGTCCATACTGAGAAAGTTATTCCACATGTGGAACAGATCTTTCAGGATGCCATGAAGAGCACAGGGTGGAGGCAAATGCAGGTGGTGGTTCATGTCGGCACTAATTATATGTGATGCTGTGGAACGGAAGAAATTTGGTTTTGGGCTGCTACCTGAAGTGGTAAAGACTGCTGGTCTTGATTCGGCTCACTATCTCTAGCACTGTCGACCAGATCGGCTGCGTACCTTTGGTACAGAGCAGAGTGGAGAGTCTGAATTAGAGGCTCAGACTGCTGTGCGACCGTGTAGGCTGCAGATTCCTCGACTTGTGCCGTAGTGTGGTGGGTTTTCAGGTTCCGCTTCATAGGTCAGGAATTCATTAGATATAGGACGTAGCTACACGAGTAGTGGGGAATGTGCGGAGTGGAATGGGCGGTTCTTTAGGTTAGACGGTCTCGGGAAAGTACAACACGTTCTCCATTCTCAAATGGTGCGGCGCAAACACAGGACGATATCGTAGCTGTAAACTGACGTAGCTGAGTTGCGAAAGAACCAGAACTGCAAGGGCTAATAGAGAGCACTGAGGCTCAAATCGTTATAGTTGAAGAAGGCTCCCAACCGAAATTTGTAGAAAGGACCTTGAGATGTTAATAAAAGTTAGTGGGTGAGTTGCTTATTGTTGTTAAAAGTAGTTAATCTTGTAATGAAATTGAAGCAGATAGTTGCGGTTAGGGGTAGAAGTTATATTTGACAACCAGAATAAATTAATAATTGGTTCCTTTTACCGAACCCCGACTCAGATGATACAGTTGCTGCACAGATCAAAGAAAACTTCGGTCTATAATAGCTAATAGCTACGCACCTCATACAATAACAGTTGGTGGTGATTTTAACCGTAATATGTTAGAGAAAATACAAGTTGAAAGTCGATGGAAGGCACAAAATGACATCCAAAATCGTGTTGAAAGCTTTCCCCGAAAATTATTTTGAACAGTTAGTTCAGGAGCCCACTAGAATTGTAAATTGGTGCGAAAAGATACTTGATCTCTCAGCAGTAAATCATGTGGAGCAAATTGGGAGCATCATGATGGAGACAGTGATTAGTGACCACAAGGTCGTTACATGAGGAGTGAACACAATAACATCCAAATCCACCAAAAATAAACCCAAATACATCTATTTGAAAAACAGATAAAAATTCGCTTTACGCTTTCCTAAGAGACAGTCTCCACTTCTTCCAAAACAACTGTGTAAGTGTAAACCAGAAGTGGTTTAAATTCAACGAAACGGTATTGACGACAGCTGAGAGATATACATATCAAATAAACTAATAAGAGATGGTACTGGTGCCCCATGGTACGCAAAAAAGGGTCAGAACACTGTTACGGGAGCAAAGAAGAAAGAATGCCAGATTTAAAACAACGCAAAATCGTCAAGATTGGCGATGTTTTATTGAATCTGGAGTCAGCGCGATGCTTTTAATATAGTAGTTTCCATAATGTAACTCTGTCTCAAAATCCAAGGAGATTCTGGTCATATGTAAAGTACGCAAGCGGCAAGACACAATCAACAGCTTCAGTGCACGACAGTAACGGCACTGCTGTCGATGACAGTGTTACCAGAGCGGAGTTACCAAACAAGGTTTGCAAAAATTTCTTCACCAAAGAAGACGAAGTAAATATTCCAGAATCGAATGAAGAACATCTGCCACCATGAATACCATATTTTTTTAGTCATCAGCCTTCTAACGGGTTTGGTGCTACCCACCACGAATTGCTCTCTTGTGTCAACCTTTTCATCACGGAGCAGCACTTGCAACCTACGTCCTCAATTATTAGCCAGATGCATTCCAGTGTTTCTTCCTCTACAGGTTTTACCCTCTGTAGCTCCCTCTAGTACCATGGAAGTTATTCCCTCATCTCAACACATGTCTAACCATCCTGCCCCTTCTTTTTGTCAATTTTTTCCATATATTCCTATCCTTGCCGACTCTGCTAAGAACCTCCTTACTTCCTATCTTATCGGTCCACCTAATTCTAAACAGTAGCACCATATCTCAGGTGGTTCGATTCTTTTCTGTTCCGGTTTCCCCCCAGTCCCCGTTCCACTATCATACAATGCTGTGCTCTAAACGTACATCCTTAGAAGTTTCTTCGTTAAATTAAGGCCTATGTTTGATACAAGTAGTCTTCTCTTGGCTAGGAAAGTCCTCTTTGCCAGTGATAGTGTGCTTTTTATGTCTTCGTTCCTCTCTCCATCATGGGTTATTTTGCTTCCTAAGTAGCAGGATTCCTTAATACTTCGCAATCCCCAAACTGATATTAAGTTTCTTGTGTCAACCTTTTCATTTATTATATTAAGTTTCTTGTGTCAACCTTTTCATCACGGAGCAGCACTTGCAACATACGTCCTCAATTATTAGCCAGATGCATTCCAGTGTTTCTTCCTCTACAGGTTTTACCCTCTGTAGCTCCCTCTAGTACCATGGAAGTTATTCCCTCATCTCAACACATGTCTAACCATCCTGCCCCTTCTTTTTGTCAATTTTTTCCATATATTCCTATCCTTGCCGACTCTGCTAAGAACCTCCTTACTTCCTATCTTATCGGTCCACCTAATTCTAAACAGTAGCACCATATCTCAGGTGGTTCGATTCTTTTCTGTTCCGGTTTCCCCCCAGTCCCCGTTCCACTATCATACAATGCTGTGCTCTAAACGTACATCCTTAGAAGTTTCTTCGTTAAATTAAGGCCTATGTTTGATACAAGTAGTCTTCTCTTGGCTAGGAAAGTCCTCTTTGCCAGTGATAGTGTGCTTTTTATGTCTTCGTTCCTCTCTCCATCATGGGTTATTTTGCTTCCTAAGTAGCAGGATTCCTTAATACTTCGCAATCCCCAAACTGATATTAAGTTTCTCACAGTTCTATTTTCTGTTACTTTTCGTTACTTTCGTCTTTCTTCGATTTACTTTCAGTCCATATTTTGTACTCACTAGGCTATTCACTCCAGTCAATAGCTCCTGTAATGCTTCTTCACTTTAACTGAGGATAGCAGTGTCATCAGCGAATCTTATCATTGATATCATTTCATCTTCAATTTTGATTCTACTCTTGAACCTCTCTTTTATTTCAGTCATTGCTTCTTTAGACCAGTTTTATACCCTTGTTAATCCGAGCACTTCGTTCTGGTCTTTCAGTCTTATTGTTCCCTCCTGGATCTTATACATGTTATATATTACGCGACTTTCCTATACCTTACCTCTATTTTTTTCAGAATTTCGAACATCCTGCACCATTTTACTTTGTCGAACGCTATTTCCAGATGTACGAATCCTATGAACGTGTCTTGATTTTTCTGCAGTCTTGTTTCTATTATCAACTGCAACGTCAGAACCGCCTGTGTGATGCCTTTATCTTTCCTAAAATTAAATTCCTCGTCAACCAACAGAACCTCAGTTTTGTTTACCCTTCTTCTGTTTGTTGTTCTTGTAAATAACTTGTACGCACAAGCTGTTGAACTGGTTGTTCGATAATGCTCGCACTTTTAGGCTCTTGCAATCTTCAAAACTGTGTGCATGATGTTTTCCCGAAAGTCTAATGACTAAGAAATAGATATCCTCTGTGCTGCAAAGCAGCTTACTTAATTAAGACAAGGCCTCTGGTCCGAACTTATATCATTTAGGTTCCCTTCAGGGTATGGTGATACAATAGCTCTGTACTTAGCAATCTTAAATAACCGTTCGCTCCACGAAAGATCCGTACACAAAGACTAGAAAATGACACGTGTCACACCAATACTCAAGAAAAGAAATAGGAGTAATCCGCTGAATTACTGACGCTGAATTAATGGCCCATATCAATGACTCTGGTTTGCAGGAGGATTTTGGAACATATACTGTCTTCGAACATCATGAATTATCTCGAACGGATCGATCTATTGCCAACAGTCAGCATAGATTCCGAAAATACCGTTCGTGGTAAGCACAACTAGCTCTTTATTCACATGAAGTAACGAGTGCTATCTACAGGTGATCTCAAATTGATTGTAGATTTCCAGATGGCTTTCCAAGCCATTGCTCAAAAGCAACTTCTAAACAATTGAGTGCCTCTAGAGTATCGTCTTTGTTGCGTGACTGGATTCGTGACTTCTTCTCAGAAAGGTCACATTTCGAAGTAACTGACGGAAAGCTGTCGACTCAGACAGAAGTACATGAAATGTACTCGCAGCTGTGAATACGAACAACCATCAGATGTATAAGGGAATGACGACAGTGAAAATTTGTGCCCGACAAGGAGTCTAACAGAGGTTTCCTGCGTTACACGAGAGGTGGCCTTCATCGCTTTGACTACTTGTGCACGACTCACGAGCACATCTAATCTTCCATATCTCGTCGTTCCTACACCACAACCTGTACTCTGACATAGGTTATGTAATTCCCGTACAGAGGAGTTCACAATATATATAAATGACCTAGTAGATAGTGTCAGAAGTTCCATGCGGCTTTTCGCGGATGATGCTGTAGTATACAGAGAAGTTGCAGCATTAGAAAATAATTGCAGCGAAATGCAGGAAGATTTGCAGCGGATAGGCACTTGGTGCAGGGAGTGGCAACTCACCCTTAACATAGACAAATGTAATGTATTGCGAATACATAGAAAGAAGGATCCTTTATTGTATATTATATGATAGCGGAACAAACACTGGTAGCATTTACTTCTGTAAAATATCTGGGAGTATGCGTGCGGAACGATTTGAAGTGGAATGATCAGATAAAATTAATTGTTGGTAATACGGGTACCAGGTTGAGATTCATTGGGAGAGTCCTTAGAAAATGTAGTCCATCAACAAAGGAGGTGGCTTACAAAACACTCGTTCGACCTATACCTGAGTATTGCCCATCAGTGTGCGATCCGTACCAGGTCGGGTTGACGGAGGAGACAGAGAAGATCCAAAGAAGAGCGGCGCGTTTCGTCACAGGGTTTTTGGTAAGCGTGATAGCGTTACGGTGATGTTTAGCAAACTCAAACGGCAGACTCTGCAAGAGAGGCGCTCTCCATCGCGGTGTAGCTTACTCGCCAGGTTTCGAGAGCGTGCGTTTCTGGATGAGGTATCGAATATATTGCTTCCCGAGGAGATCACGAATGTAAAATTAGAGAGATTCGAGCGCGCACGGAGGCTTTCCGGCAGTCGTTCTTCCCGCGAACCATACGCGACTGGAACAGAAGAGGGAGGTAAGGACAGTGGCACGTAAAGTGCACTCCGCCACACACCGTTGGGTGGCTTGCGGAGTATAAATGTAGATGTAGATGTAGATGTAGATGTACATTGCATGCATGTCCGAAGGAACATGCATCATTCTTCTTAACAACACAGTCAGTGCAACGTCGTATTTACCCGCCGATATCAGGCAGTTACTTTCAATTAAAATGCGCTCCCCTGTATGAGAATTACATACTACGTATACGAGTACAGGTTGTGACACAGCAACGACGACATATGGAAGTTTGGATGTGCCCGTGAGTCGTGTACGGGTAGCTGAAGCGGTTATGGCGACCGCTCATGTAAAGCGTGAGATCTAGTTTAGAGACCCGGTCTGGCACAAATTTACGTTGTTGTCATTCCCTTACGCAGCTGATGGTTGTTCGTAATCGCAAGTGCGAATACACTGTAACCTCCCCACTATATCTGTACGAAATTTAGCCCGACTTTACAGAACCTAATACGAAATGAACTGTAACTGATCTGAATGAAGCTTGCCTTTGTATTAAATGTGCAACGAAAGTAAAACAGTTATCTGGCCTTAATGACAATTTCCACTTACCTCGCATCTTGACAACATTGTTGCAGATTTCTCGAAAGCACAACAGCAAACAGCAAACAGGCAGCGGGTAAGCTAGATATCTATTTCTAAATACTTGTTCGAACTGTTGCACGTGGTAATATATAATGATAAACAGTGGAGTGAAGGGAGTAACTATTCCTATGAAATGATATACCAAGACAACTTCGCGTGATCTTCAGACTTAACATTGGTCAGAACAATATTATGCTTAACAAAGTGAACTAGGATTAAAAAAGTCAACAGAGAATTTCTATAAAAATCAAACAGCTTAATAAATTAATATGCAAATCCATGACTCAGGGAAGTGAGGTGGTCATTTTCTCAGCTCTGAGCAAGTTAACTAGCTGACAGTAATAGTCCCTAGTTGCGCAGTGCTGCGGTCTTACCTCAAACTTCTTCTCTTTAAAAATAGTGACATTATTCAAAATTCCTTTCACCTTTGTGTTATATTATGTTATGTTAACCGGGGACCTAGAAACGACAGAGAGGCTCCGTCCCCGCCGCAGCCGCAGTGGTCCACAACCCCACAACGACTACCGCAGCCCACTTCATCCCTCCGCCGCCCCACAACGAACTCAGGGTTACTGTGCAGTTCGGCCCCCGGTGGACCCCCCCCCCCCCAGGGAACGTCTCACACCAGACGAGTGTAACCCCTATGTTTGCGTGGTAGCGTAATGGTAGTGTACGAGTACGTGGAGAACTTGTTTGCTCAGCAATCGGCGACATAGTGTAACTGAGGTGCAATAAGGGGAAACAGCCCGCATTCGCAGAGGCAGATGGAAGACCGCCTAAAAACCATCTACAGACTGGCCGGCTCACCGGACCTCGACACAAATCCGCCGGGCGGATTCGTGCCGGGAACCAGGCGAGCCTTGCCATCCCGGAAAGCCGTGCGCTAGACCGATCGGTTAACCGGGCGGGCCCTTTCATCTTTTAGTGTACACATCATACTCATCCTTGCTGTCCTTTCTTCATCTAACAGATGCCATTACAAGTTAACACAGCACTACTGAATACGTCCATCACCTACCACACTTCAACTAAGAATGTATCAGGATGAGCAGACTGTGCCACGACAAGACCAAAGATTGTTTAACAGCAGCATAACTTGCTGCCTCTCTGGCGTGCACATCGATGATACACAAAAACCAAAATGACATGACCACTTTGCAACATTTCATGAGCTTCGTAACGGCTGTAATTGCCGCATCGCTTGTTCCTTCGGACAAGCATGCATGCGTTGTCCTTAACAACAAAGGCACTGCAACATGGTACAAAATAAAAGTGATATCTGGCCTCCCTAAAGGAAAGATTACAGGCCCTCTATTGTTCTCAATATATATATATATATATATATATATATATATATATATATATATATATATATATATATATATATATATAAGATTTAGGAGACGATCTGAGTAGCCCTCTTAGATTTTTTGCAGACAATCCTGCAGAAGATCAAAAGTAATTGCAAAATGATTTGGACAAGTGATTTCTTTGGTGCGAAAAGTGGTAATTGATGCTAAATAACAGAAGTTCGAGGTCACCTACATGAATACCAAAAGGAATCTGTTAAATTTCGGTTACGCAATAAATCACAAAAAAACTTAACTTACGAGTAAGTTAAACTGGAACGATCTCACAGCAATGTTGTGGAGAAAGCGAACCAAAGACTGCGTTTTATTGGTAGAAAATGTAACAGGTCTACTAAAAAGGCTGCCTACATTGTGCTTCTACATCCTCTGCTGGATTACTGCTGCGTGATAAGGGATCCATATCGGGTAGGATTGACGGAAGATATCGAAAAATTTCAAGGAAAGGCAACTCTTCTTGTATTATCGCGAGATAGGGTAGAGAGTCGCACGAATGTGATACATGATTTGGGGTGCCCTTTGTTAAAACACAGGGCGTTTTTCGTTGCTGCGAGATCTTTTCTCCAAATTTCAGTCAACTTTATCCTCCATATGCTTAAATGTTTTGTCGGAGCCCACATACACAAGCAGCAATGATCATCGTAATAAAATAAGAGAATGATGGAAGCTGAAGACGGGACTTAAAGGTCTCGGGGGAAATTTAATTATAAAATAAGAGAAGTCAGAGCTCCCAAGGAATGACTGAAGTGTTGTTTTCCCCCCGCGCTCTTTGAGGGTGGAACAGTAACGAAGTAGCTTGGAGGTGGTTCGATGAACCCTCCGCCAGGCAGTTGCGAATTGCAGAGTCATGTAGATGTAGACGAGATACCTCGCGTGCCCATGCTGCAGTTTCTCACCATATTCAGCACTCAGTAGCGTGGAGAGCTGTGAGAACCGTGATCTGCTGCCGATTGCTGGCACAGCCTTTCTCTTTATCTGCAGATGCTGTCCCGTCTCCTGTGTCACTAGAGCAGGCGTCTAGTTCCGTGTTGCCAGCCGAGGTGTTCTCTTCATGATCCTCAGGGAAGAGTGTTATCTGCCAGCACCGATTTCTGTCTTCTCTCTATAACGCCACTCCTTCTTCCGTAGACAATGGTATTACGATCCTTTGAGACGATTTATTTTCCATCCTCCAACTCGTTTCTTTTTGAATTTGCCGTATATTCTGACTCGCCATTCTGATAACAATTTTTCTAGCAACAGTTGAGCCCGTTGCATTGTGTCGTGAATGTTCGTTACGTTGTTGTCGTTGTAATATGTGCCCTTGTTACCAGCGAAAGAAGTAATGTTAACTGGATGCAAATCTAGTTTATTCTTTATAGTGTATGCCTTGAGCCCAAATTGAGTGCATTCAGTGTGGTATTCGGTAATGTGCCAAGTGGTGTATATTTCGATTGGAGACCGCCTAAATAATTGCAAAAGAGGACACTGAGATGAACTCGGAGAACTGAGGGAGCGAGAATAGGTGAAGAAATTGCTACAGACATCGCAGACGAAAATGTGTATGTGATATATTTCAGGCTGAGAGCAGGAAGGGTTAGTGAAATAGAGTTGACATAGAGTTCAGTGGCAAGTTGGATTATCGAAAAAGTAATTTTTAGTAACTGATTCCGAACCACCATTTCGCTTTTATGCAGTCAAAATTACAGTACTCTGACACACATATTTTTTAAAATAGTTTTATTTCTTTTATTTTGTAGGATTTTGACTCAAGTGTTCATACATCCAACTACATCAATATTTTGAATAATTAACATAACATCGTAATGTCGACCCCTGGTAGCTGAGTGGTCAGCGCGACGGAATGTCATACCTACCAGCCCGGGTTCGATTCCCGGCTGGGTCGGAGATATTCTCCGCTCAGGGGCTGGGTGTTGTGTTGTCCTTATCATGATCATTTCATCCCCAGCGACGCGCAAGTCGACGAAGTGGCGTCAACTCGAAAAGACTTGCACCAGGCAAACGGGCTACCCGACGGGAGGCCCTACCCACACGGCATTTCCATAACTTCATAATACTGGAGCCTAATATTTACCATGGAGGCAATGGAAATACCGCATGACATTGCGCACGAGAATATGTATACATCGATTCAAGTTCTGTGTTACAATGACTAACTCCCAATTAAATTTTAAACTGTGGTGGGTTTACACGCAGGTATTGCACAACATGCTTTATTATTATAAAAGAGATCAAACTATTATTTTCAATTATGTTTAAGCTGTAACATACATGAATATTCGCTTAAAATGTTGAGGGTGTTGTATGCCAGCCTCCTTTTGCGTTACTGTCGTGGTAACAGAACCAGCTTTGGACATTTCTGTTTGTGCTGATCAAGGATGGCATACGTGGATAATTGATGAATTAGTGAATTATTTGACTTGGGCAGTTCGCTGTAAAAGCGTTCAGATATGGAGTGGATCTCTTCTGAAGCAATTTTAATTTCTTAGTCATTTTGGGCTGCATTTAATAATATGCGCAATCTCTTATTTGAGACAACGTGAAGTTTGTTAATGTATTAGACGCAGAAGTTCCCACAATGGCCGGCATACAACATTACTGGTTTTATTGTCGACATGCAGGAGACTGTTTTTCTCAAAGACGACGTTCTGTTTATTGAGGGATATTACCCACGTAACACATTGTTTGCTTTAATCGCTGCTTTTGTTTTATGTTGCTTGAAGGTACATCTAAATCTACGTGATTACCCTGCTATTCACAATAAAGTGCCTGGCAGAGCGTTCAATGAACCACCTTCAAGCTGTCTCTCTACTCTTCTAATCTAGAACGGCGAGCGGGAAAAACGAGCACTTAAATTTTTCTGTGCGAGCCCTGATTTCTCTTATTTTGTCGTGATGATAATGTCTCTCTATGTAGGTGAGTGCCAACAGAATGTTTTCGCAATCGGACGAGAAAACTGGTGATGGAAATTTCATGAGAAGATCTCGTCACAACGAAAAACTCCTTAGTTTTAATGATTGACACTCCAATTCACATATCATGTATGTGGTACTATCTCTCCTGTTTCGCCACAATACAAAACGAGCTGCCCTTCTTTGAACTTTTTCGATGTTATCAGTCAGTCGCATCTGATGCGGATCCCACACCGCACAGCAATAGTCCAGAACAGGGCAGACAAGCCTCGTGTAAACAGTCTCTTTAGTAGACCTGTTGCACCTTCAAAGTGTTCTGCCAATGAATCGCAGTCTTCGGTTTGCTCTACCGACAATATTATCCATGTGATAGTTCCAATTTAGATTATTTGTAATCTGACCGGGGGTCTTGGCTTCATTAACTGATTTAAGCTTTTTCGTTACACCGAGTACATCTACTTCTGTGTTTCTCATCTTGGCAGTTGTTCTTGATTGGAACTCAGGAATATTTACTTCGTCTTCTTTGGTGAAGGAGTTTCGGAAAACCGTGTTTAATAACTGCTTTAGTGGCACTGTCATCAGTGACTTCACCGTTGTTATCGCGCAGTGAAGGTATCGACTGTGTCTTGCCACTATTGTGCTTTATGTATGACCAGAATCTATTTGGGTTTTCTGCCAGATTTCGAGACAGAATTTGGTTGTGGAAATTATTAAAAGCATCTGGCATTGAAGTACGCGCTACCTTTCGAACTTCTGCAAAACTTTGGCAGTCTTTGGGGATTTTGTGTTCTTTTAAGTTTGGCATGCTTTTCTCGCTGCTTCTGCAACAGCGATCTGACCCGTTTTGTGTACCAAGGGGGATCAGTAGCATCATTTACCAATTTATGTGGTATATATCTCGCAATTTCTATCGATACTATCTCTCTGAAATCATTCCACAACTTTTCTACACTTACGTGATCAGATCGGAAGGAGTGAAGACTGTCCTTTAAAAGGCGTTAAGAGCATTTTTATCAGCTTTTCTTAAAATAGATATACTTTGTGTTCCTTTTTGGTGGTTGAAGGTGGTACGGTATTCAGCCTAGCAGCTACTGCCTTTTGGTCGCTAATCTCTATATTCGTCACGATACTCGCTCTTTGTCCAGGATTATTTGTTGCGAAGAGGTCAAGTATGCTTTCGAAATCATTTACTCTTCGAGTGTGCTCATGAATTAATTGTTCAAAGTAATTTTTTGAGAATGTATTCAGTACAATTTCGGATGACGTTTTATGCCTACCGCCGGCTTTGAACGTATAATTTTTCCAGCATATCGAGGGTAGATTGAAGTCACCACCGACTATATTATATGCGTGGGGTATCTATTTGAAATGAGACTCAAGTTTCCTTTGAACTGTTCAGCAACTATATCTTCTGGCCGGGGTCGGTAAAACGATCCAGTTAATAGTTTAGTGCGATTGTCAGGTATAACCTCTACCCATACTATTTCGCAGGAAGTATCTACTTGAATTTCACTACAAGGCAAACTACTTCTGACAGCAATAAATACTTCACCACCAATTGTATTTAATGGCTCTGAGCACTATGGGACTTAACATCTGAGGTCATCAGTCCCCTAGAACTTAGAACTACTTAAACCTAACCAACCCAAGGACATCATACACATCCATGCCCGAGGCAGGATTCGAGTCTGCGACCTTAGCGGTCGCGCGGTTCTAGACTAAAGCGCCTAGAACCACTCGGCCACACCGGCCGGCAATTCTATTTAATCTATCCTTTCTGAAACACTGGTAGATCGTTTGAAAAAATTTCGGCTGAACTTATTTCCGGCGTTTGCCAGATTTCTGTACCTTTAACTATCTGAGCTTCAGTGCTTTCTATTAGGGCTTGGAGTTCTGGTTCTCTCCCAACACAGCTACGACAATTTAAAACTACAATACCGATCGTTTCTACAACTACCTTACTGTGTTTTACCTGCCCCCTTTAAGACGGACGCCCTTTCTATGGTTCCCTGAGACAGTATAACCTAAAAAACCGCCCAGTCCCTTCCACACAGCCCCCGCAACCCGTATAGCCGCCTCCTGTGTGTGTAGTGAACTCCTGACCTATTAAGCGGAACCCGGAAACCCACCACCCGATGGCGCAAGTCAAGGAATCAGCAGCCTACACGCTCACAGAACCGCCTGAGCCTCTGATTCAGACCCTTCACTCGACTCTGCACCAAAGGACCACAATCGGTTCTATCAACGATGCTGCAGATGGTGAGCTCCACCTTAATCTCGGAATCACGATTGGCAGTCTTTACCATTTCCGCTAGCCGCCCGAAACCAGAGAGAATCTCCTCTGATCCAAAGTGACGCAGGTCATTGGTACCGATATGAGTCAGCACCTGCAGCTGGCTGCACTCTGTACTCTTTACGGCATCCGGAAGCACCCTTTCCACTTCCAGAATGACTCCCCCCGGTATACCATCAGAGTGCACACTGGCTTCCTTCCCCTCCTGGGCAGCTATGTTCCTAAGAGGCCCCATTACGCGCCTAATGCTGGAACTCCCAACTGCCAGCAAACCCACCCCTCTGAATGCGCAGACCTTGCAGGCCGAGAAGCTTCCTCTGGAACAGTTTGGACGACTGCATCCGGCTTAGAGACAACACATCAGCCACAGATGACGCCCTAAACCTGTTTGTCAAACGAACTGGGGAGGCCCTACGATCGGCCCCTTGGAAAGTTTTTCGCTGCCTGTCAGACTTTGGAATGATCTTCCACTCGACCATGGGTGAGGGGTCAACATTAGTGCAGGCAGTACATGGGGTGGCCACAGCAGTGGACCGATCGGGGGACATGTGGGACGTGCTCGAGGTCTCTCACATCCTCTCCTCCGCCCCCCCCCCCCCTTCGTGATGCTCCTTGGCAGCAGCCTCTAGCTGTGTGACAGAAGCCAACGCAGCCTGGAGCCGTGAGCGAAGGGTCGCCAACTCAGCTCGCATCTGTACACAGCAATCACAGTTCCTATCCATTGCTGAAGTCGCTCCTGTTTGAAGCTCATGAAAATAAGTACCCAACGAACGGTGTACTCCGCTTATCAGTGTACTCCGCTTATTAGCAGCAGGAACATGAGGTGCTCTGTCTCTGACTGTCTATCAAACACTTAGCTATACTAACCACAACAAACAAGAGCCTCTGCGATACGTGGGTCGATATAAAGGTCAATATCAATGGCGGTACTGTACGCTACACCGTTATTAAAAATTTGTGCCTAGGAAGCACTCGAACACGCAAGAAATTACACAAAATAATCTGATAATACACAGGTATCTGTAAAAATAAGGCGTTTCTGCAAGTGAACTCCAAGATATTTGGCGGTTACAGGCCCAGGAATGCTTTCATTAAATAATGGCAGTGGGGTTTGTAAATCTTTTTCTTGTATAAAAGATTGCTTGACTTTTGTATTTATTAGGACCTACCATTATGTAAATCGATTTCATGCAGTAGCAGAGCCTATTGGCGTCAGTCGTATATGTCCCTTATGTTGGTGGCGATATAATATATCGCTGTATTATCAGCAAAGGAAGCTGTTCCCCCTGTGCTGCGCAACAGGGAGCACAGCAAAGGGGAACGGTATTTATGAAATTTATGTCCCTTTTATTCTTTGGTTCCATGACAACACTGGGGTGAGGACGACCTGATATGATTATGCCAGGCGATGAAAATTTTAAGTGTTTCGATACCAGTCATATACACAATAAAAAGATTGTGGATTACATAACTGCTGTACGGTTTCTTCAATTTACAAAAGTGGTATCATTACTTAGTGCTGTTCGTTTCACCCGCTGAATTGTATTTCTAAGCAGTAAATCATTTACTCTAATGACTACGATTGTCTCTGGCTAGGCATATAAATAATTTTTTATTCCAAATTTTGTCATAATGTATGAAGTGAGCTGACTCCCACACATTTTGTGAGATAAATACCAATGTTGTGATTAATTATAAAGTGAAACATAGGACACTGCTGTGGTCTCTTTCAGCATTGCTGTCTCATTGGTATGTTTTCACTGGAGAATTTTATCCTCGTTTTTTGTTCGATGTTCCCCAGCAAGGACATCGCCTCTGTTTCGAATATTTTGCTCAGGTAGGACATGAGGCACGACAGTGCTTTGGAGAGATCTGTTGGAGTGGCCTTCGCCTCTGCCAGATAATCTCCTGTATACGTTATGTACGCTAGGGGCATGACGTGACTTCGGATCAGTTCGCCGCCTGCCTCATGCAGGGAATGCTTTGGGGTCTCTTGGATGATATCGGTGAGGTAGCGCTGGAAAGCGGCACGAGAGAAAATATAAATATACCTGGGACCTTTGCCTTTCGCGGGAAAGTGTTCTACCAACTAAGATACCCAAGTCCGACTCATGACCCGCACTCCTGGAATAAAGGATATTATGGAGACCTGGCTTAGCCACAGCTTGGGAGAATGGTTTCTAGAAATAACTTTCTCTTTGAGGCGAGCTATGTGCTGATCTGAATCTTTCTGACAGATTAAAACTGCATTGTTAAGCAATGTGTCCGTAATATCATTTCTTCCAAGAGTTCTAGTCATGCAGGAGAACTTCTGTGAAGTTTGAGAGATACGAGATGGAGTACTGACGGAAGCAGATTTGTGAGAGATAGTTGTAAGTCGTGGTTGGATAACTCACCTGATAGAGTACTTGAGCGCGAAAGGCAAACGTCCCAGGTTCGAGTCCTGGTCAGCGATACAGTTTTAATATGCCAGGAAATTTCAGTATTAATGATTTTTGAAATTTTTGGACGATATATTGTAGTTAAAATAATATCACTGACGATAATGTGGATGATGCTATGGTGTATTGGTGATGTTGATAGTGTAAGAAAATGATCTAGGTCATGATGGATGTGAAATGATGGATATGAATATGGAACCTTGTGCAACAGCACGGAGCAACAAGGAGTTAGTGTAGTGGAGGAAGGGGGAAGGAGGCAAGTGAAAGAATGGTGTGAGGTGGAGCATTGCGACTAGAGTTGGTTGAAAGTCAGATGGGGTCGGTTGGATAAGGCATGAAGAATCACGAAAGGTGGAAAATGTATGTAGTGGCACAGAAGGGTAGCTACATTAGAGCGTGGGTCATTAGGTGTTGGGACTCGATTTTGTGATTAATGTATTGGGTCCGAAGGTGATCTAGAAACAGAAGAAACTGTCGGACGTGAATCTGTAAGTATAGGATGTGAGTTGGGAAGGTAGACGGATGCGGAAGGTGAGGTGGAGTGCATGTCTTTTCAGGATTTCAGGGGGCACTGGAGGTGTAGGTGATGTTCCAGAAGAGGGAGTAATAGGGAAGGATACTGGTAGAAGGATGCAAACCCCAGGTCCGGCTGTTAGTAGTTTTGGAAGTTTTAATCGGTTTCAGGCTTCGTGTTGGAGGATAAGGGTATGTATAATCCAAGTCAGTTTTCTGCCGAGGGTTAGTCTAATATTGTTATTGTGTCACAGAGTTGGTTTAGATGGAGAAATGGAAATACGTGCAGCGGAAACGCTTAGGACTGAGAACAAAGATAACGGCTTGGATTTTTTGTGGGTTGACGTATTACACCACTCGACCAGAAGATTAAAGTGGCGTCGGAGGGAGGCATGGGAGAGATGAAAGGTGTGGTAAGTTGCTGAGTAGCCGGTGTCGTCAGCATATTCTGTGAGGTAGCTGAGGGATGATGGTTTGTCCGTACCAGCCTCTGTACTGGTTGCATTGTGTTTGTGAGTGCATATGTCATATCTTTCATAAAACCACTATCACTAGCACCATTAATGTAGGTGCACGTCAGAAATTTAAAATTACATGTATTTCCATGCGTCATTGCACTCGACTTACGCAATGTGGCCATACTAATTAAAATGCTGTTACAAAGACCTTACGAGAAACTACCCAGTAGACATACAATGACGATGTAGTCAATATACAGACATGATGGACACAGATTACTTGGATAGTTTATGTCTATCAGCTTTCTTCATGTGGAGTTAGTTCTTGCACGGGTTAAATAAAATGGCCCAGGTGTATAATTTACCAGTCGAGTAAGATAAAATACAATAAATGGCTACTCTTACAGCTGAATAATAAAACTACCACAGCTTTTGATTATGTGACTACATGATCGTGTATGTGTCCTCCCCCCCTCCCCCACCTCATGTACTGCGGTTGTTTGTCACTAAGCCATTACTTCGCGTCCTGCGGTCCTGCATCGCCTTGTCTTAGAACAGACGCAAAAGCGTCCAGAAATTTTCAATTTCGGAGATATTTTTATTCCTCGAGGACTCTATCAGATTGATTCCTTGCGTGAGTAAAGATTCTATCTGCTGCACCACGTCCGTTACTTTACCTTTGTGTGTCTTATAAAAATGTGGAACGAATCACTAATACAAAAAACTTTGTGAGTGGTGTCGTTTAAATGTGCAGCAAACGTGGAGCGGCTACCGTAAAATATCGTCGTGAGCTTTATAAACCGGATGCTGACGTTTCCTCCCGTTCGAGAAATATAAAAATTAGAGCTATTTCCACAGTTACTTTTATGTACGCTTGATTGTGAAAAAGGTTCCGATTTCGCGCCATATGTCTCAGTAGGCGTTGTAAACTGTTATTGTTCCTGTAACTTGTTCTCACTTTTCTGTTCTTGAAGGAACGAGCTATTTTGTCGGAGACAGTACCAAAGCGTAGTCATACGAGACATTTGTTTTTCTTCTGTTCTCGTGTATCCCTTGTTAAAGGGATACAGACGCCTTTGATAGGATTTCTTTTTAAAGAATATGTTAACGATGTCTATAGAGAAATCGTTATTTAGGCATCTTCCGGACACTGCTTCGTTTTGCTTTTGCTTTTCCTATGGTAGAATCACCAATCTCTGATTCAAAGCGTGAAAATACCGAAGTTTATGTACCTTCGGCTAACATGACTGGTTGCGAATTATTTACGTCCGTTATGGTGATTTTACGAAATAGATCGAATGTGCGTTCAGACCTTCCATTCGTAATTTTAAGAGGCAAAATATTAACGCTTTTGTTTTCTCTGCTTCCAACGAGTCTTGTTAAGTTACATAGTACGCTGGAATGACAAGAACGTGACTGAAGAATGTGATGGCACGTGCGGTGTACGTGAGCGGGAACCGTAGCCAGAGTCGAGAAGACACGGAGAGCATTCAAAGGCTGCGTTACGGAACGATTCTCCAAGGTCGCGGCTGCAGAGGTGAAGATGACCTTGCAGGTGTAGCGGCTACAGGATGTACCGGGAAAAATAAACACAGTTATGCGCTTTCATCATCGTGTGGTTTCAGGGGAGACCTCACGAGACCCGTAACGCGGAAGGCGCTTAGGTGCGGTATAAGACAGCGGAATAGCTCTCACGTGGCACACCGTAGGCAACTCGCACCCACCAGACTTTTGTAGCCTCCAGTCTACAAGCAACCGCAGTATCTTGTGTCTGGTGTCGTTACTGTTTTGGACAATTACTGAGTAAGTCTAATCAGGGCACACAGGGCGGTTAATGATAGCCCAAATGATCCGGTGATTCACGTACCGAAATCTTCAGTGATTCTTTTAACGTAACTCTCGATGAATAGCAGTATGGTTAGTGACTATGCTCTGCTCTGTATCTGAAGCACATGTCCCCTACAGTTTCCAGTATTTACGTTCAAGGGACTTTAAGGTTACTTTGTATATTGACACGAAATAAGTTCTTCATGTTTTCTTCCAGGCGGAATTTTGTTTCAAATATTTTCAAAATTCGATTAAGAATATTTGAAGTGTACCGTGTAGCTGACAGTACAACAACACAAACATATTTTTGTAAGTATAGAGTTTAAAATAGCACCTGCGATAAATTGACTATTGTAAAATAAGGGAGATGTGACATGACTATTTAGAATCCGTGTGGATAAAAATACAACCTGCATGGACTATGGGCAGCTTTATTCATTCGTTCATGCAAGTCACGCTACCGCAGATCGGTCTCATATGGTGTTTTCTCGGACATAAAGATAATCAGTGATCCGACGAAAGATTAGACTCATTTCAGGAAAATAAACATAAGTTAATAAACGAAACTTCTCTTGTGCTTACAGTAATTAAGAAATGAATTGCCTCCACGGTCGCCTATAACTCGATTTTGGTGCAATGAAACGTGATTAAGAAACCTTCAGATATTACTGTAGAAATAGATAACTTCCCTGCAATGTCTGTTAGATGCCACATATTAGCTACCCAAAATACACTTGTTGCACGTATGTAATGTTCCTGATACAATAACACCGTCTGCTACTTAGTAAAATAAATTAGTAAAATGAATTAGCTAATGTGAATCTTTAAGCTAAAGTAAAAAGAAAAAAGAAGATGCCATACAGAAATGAAACATGGACGACCGGAAAGCTTAAAACGTTATTGATTGGCGACTCCATGGAGTGTCCTGTGCACCACGACCAGATAATGGATATACTTGGAAGGAGAGATAGCATTGGTCGTATTTTTTTGTTTTATTAACCGCAAAATCGATTTGCGGTCACTTAGTGACCATCCTCAGTGCTGTAATACACAATTTAAATTGGTAGGCACTGGTGTCAACAAGGTTAGAGCGATCACAAACTGAGGTCTCATCAACAATGTTGCATAAAATATTGCGGAGGTAAAACAGATCTCATTCGGATCTCTGGGCGGAAGCTATTCAGGAGGAGGTCGTCGTCAGAAAAAAACAAAAATGGCATTCTGCAGGTAAGAGAGTAGCGTGGAATATTAGATCGCTTAATTAGGTAGGTAGATTTTCCCTTCCTTCCACTTTCCTCTTATTCTTTTTTGATCCATCAAGTCATCAGTCTTCTGACTGGTTTGATGCGGCTCACCACGAATTCCTCTCCTACGCCAACCTCTTTATATCAGACGAACACTTCCAACCTACGTCCTCAATTATTTTTTGGATATATTCCGATTTCTGTCTTCCCCTACTGTTTCTACCCTCTACTGCTCTCTCTATTACCATGGAAGTTATTCCCTGATGTCTTAAGAGACGTCCTATGATACTGTCCCTTCTTCTTATTAGTGTTTTCCATACGTTCCTTTCTTTGCCTCACTCCTTACTTTATTAGTCTACTTAGTTTGTAACTTTCTTCTGTAGCACTACATCTCAGATGCTTCGATTCTCTTCGATTCTCTTCTTTTCCGGTTTTCCCACAGTCCATATTTCACTACTATGCAATGGTGTGCTCCAAATGCACATTCACAGAAATTTCTACCTCAAATTAGGGCCTGTGTTTGTTGCTAGTAGACTTCTGTTGGCCACGAATGCCCTTTTTGCCTGCACTCGTCTGCTTTTGATGTCCTCCTTGCTTCGTCCGTCATGGGTTATTTCGCTTCCAAGAGAGCAGAATTCCTTAACTTCGTCTATTTCGTGATCACCAATTTTTGTGTTACGTTTCTCGATGTTTTGATTTCTGCTACTTCTCAATGCGTTAGTCTTTCTTCTGTACTCTTATACTGTTCATTCCATTCAATAGATTCTATAATTGTTCTTCACATTCACTGAGGACAGCAATGTCATCCGCGAATCTTATCACTGATATACTTTCAATTTGAATTTAATCCCGATCTTGAACCCTTCTATTATATTTATCATTGCTTCTTATATGTATAGATTGAACAGTAGGGGCGAAAGACTGCATCCCTGCCTTTTTTTTTAATTCGAGTACTTCGTTCTTGGGTTTCCAGTCTTTTTGTTCCCTCTCGGCTCTTTCGCATATTGTATATCATCCGTCGTTCCCTACAGCTTACTCCCATTTTTCTCACAACTTCGAACATCTTGTCCATTTTTCCAGCTCTACAAATCCTATGCCCGTGCCTTGATTTTTCTTCAGTACGCTTCCACTGTCAAGGGAAGGGAGGCTAGAGAATTTAAAAAGAGAAATCGATAGGTTGAAATTATGAAGTGAGGTCAGAGGAAGAATAGGACTTCTGGTCAGGTCACTACAGGATTATAAATACAAAATCAAATATGGGTAATGGAGGAGCCCATCTAATGATGAAAAAGGAGATACGAATGGGAGTAAGACACTGCCAACAGCGTAGTGAACGCATTATCATAGCCTAGTGAGACATGAAACTAACAGACATCATAATAACACAAGTTGTGCGAACCAGCTATGGAGGTAAACAAATTGAAAGAATGTATGATGTAATAAAATAAATTATTCAGATAGTTAAGAAAGGAGAAAATTTAACTGTGATGGGGGACTGAAATTCCATGATAGGGAGAGAAGATAAAACAGTACACGAATACGGACTGAAGGAAAAGAAATGAAAGAGGAAGCTCCCTGGAAGAATTTTACATAAAATACAATTTAATAATTTCTAATGCTTGACTTAAGAATCATGAATGAAGCTCGGAATGTTTCAAGGATGGGGAAGAGAAAATCGGCCGCTCTGGAGCGATTTGTGGAAATCACAGAAAACCTGAGTCAGGATGGTCCTCCAAAATGCGGTACCATCGTGACAGCCACTACGCCACCACGCTCAGTGAAAGCCTAAGGAGTCGAAAGAGTGTGTAGAAGGGCTATACAAGGGAAATGAACTTGAACATTATTAAGAAGAAGTAGGTGAAGACGAGTAGGGAGATACGGTAATGCGATAAAAATTTTACAGAGCACTGAAGGTGACAAGTCGTAAGTTTAAATAAAGAAAATCAACAATGTAACACTGGAGTTTGCTTAATTTTTTAGCTCTTCCAGGAGCTCCTCTACAGAATAGAAGGAGTGAGCCATGAGGAAACTCTTCAATTTAGACTTAAAAGAGTTTGGGCTACTGCTAAGATTTTTGAGTTCTTGTGGTAGCTTATTGAAAATGGATGCAGTAGAATACTGCACTCCTTTCTGCACAAGAGTCAAGGAAGTGCATTCCACATGCAGATTGGATTTCTGCCTAGTATTAACTGAGTGAAAGCTGCTAACTCTTGGGAATAGGCTAATACTGCTAACAACAAACGACATTAAAGAAAATATATACTGTGAGGGCAATGTAAGAATTCCCAGACTACTGAATAGGGGTCGACAAGAGGTTCTCGAACTTACACCACGTATAGCTCGAACAGCCCGTTTTTGAGCCAAAAATACCCTTTTTGAATCAGAAGAATTACCCCAAAAAATAATACCATACAACATAAGCGTATGAAAATATGCGAAGTAGACTACTTTTCGTGTTGAAGTGTCACTTGTTTCAGATACTGTTCTAATGGTAAATAAAGCAGCATTTAGTTTCTGAGCAAGATCCTGGACATCGGCTTTCCACAACAGCTTACTATCTATCCGAACGCCTAGGAATTTGAACTGTTCTCTCTCGCTTATAATATGCCCATTCTGTCTGATCAAAATATCGGTTCTTGTTGAATTTTGAGTTAGAAACTGTAAAAACTGAGTCTTACTGTGATTTAGCATCAAATTATTTTCCACAAGCCACGAACTTATTTCATGAACTACATTATTTGATACTGTTTCAATATTACACACCAGATCTTTCACTACCAACCTGGTGTCATCAACAAACAGAAATATTTTTGAATCACCTGTAATACTAGAAGGCATATCATTTATATAAATAAGAAACAGCCGTGGCCCCAGCACCGACCCTTGGGGAATGCCCCACTTAACAGTGCCCCATTGGGACTGAACATCACTACCGCTCTCAATATTGCGGAGAATTACGTTCTGCTTTCAGTTCTTAAAGTAAGAGGCGAACCAATTGTAAGCTACTCCCCTTAATCCATAATGGTCCAACTTCTGCAGTAATATTTTGTGGTCAACACAGTCAAAAGCCTTCGTTAAATCAAAGAAAACACCTAGCGCTCGCAACCTTTTATTTAATCCATCCAAAACCTCACAGAGAAAGGAGAATATAGTATTTTCAGTTGTTAAACCATTTCTAAAACCAAACTGAACATCCAGCAAATTAAGTGAATTTAAATGCTCCAGTAACCTTTTATATACAACCTTCTCGATAACTTTAGCAAAAACCGATGGCATAGAAATAGGTCTAAAATTGTCAACATTATCAATCTTGACCACTGTAGCAGAGCATACTAAACACACTTTCAATACACTAAAGAAACAAGCCCTTAACAAGTATGGACATGTAACCTTCAACACAACTTGATGTGGTTATAAGACAATAGCTTACCTTTGGTTGATTTTCAACAGACTGCACTGTGATCACTTACTAAGCAAAACTTTGTGAGCCTCAGTTTTGAGGACTTTCAATTTTGAAGTTGGCAACAACATATTAATAAGCAGTTTTAATAGAAAAATTATTCTCAGCAAGTATTATTTACTTTAACTCACTCTCTTGCCACATTAACTTAACTTTCTTTTTACTATGTTCAAGAAGCATTAATTAGTAAAACACTGGGCTTTAATGTCCTTTCAATAAGGACACTCGGTAATCACTTTATCATGGTATCATGGGAAGGACCCTAAGTGGTTGTGTGACTAGGGATAAAAAATCAAGGTAGGTATAAGAGTTCGAGTATAAGTTGCCTTATATTTGTGCATACTAAAACATCCAATGAGCTGATCCTTCACCATACATTTCTGCTATTCCTTGGTTCCTTTTCAGTGATTGCGCAATGTGACGGCGATTGCATGTTGATGGGTGGATTTGTAGGTAGAAATGCTGGACTCTTGTCATTTCTTGGTGGCGATGATAGATATCAATTCCAGAATAGTTTCAGCTCTTTATCCATCCATCCGAGGCATTGGAAAGCGGCACGGAAAGCCTCTCTCGGCACCAGCACAACATACGACTTTTACATGAGCAGTTGACAGTTTGGTAGCTCGTCCCGAACCGACTCTTGGTTCCACCTTTTCTTCCTATGCCAACCACAATTTGCGCGCGCTGCTGAGTTCCGTTCCCGAGAGGAACCACAACACCTTTTACATATGACATAACTAAGAACCCTAAGTGAAGGTCAGCAGTTTACATAACAGTAACCAAACATATTAATTAAAACAGAACATTTGCATATATTGGTAGTTATAAACAAAATTATTTAAATAAAATTATTTAATTTTAAAGATAACCAAAGAGATTATATGAGGAAGACAAAAGATCATTACGGAGATTATACTTCATTACAGTATCGAATTAATAGTATACTAATTACAGAAGTTCAACGACGGGATGTTGAACAAAATAGAAATCTAAATGAATCAACACAAGGTATGTAATGGCTAAGCAATGGTGTTACATGAAGACCGAATTGCTCCACTGAACGGGACGTTTGGACCTCATGATAGGATCTTGATTAACACAAGCAGACTTGCTGTATGCAGAGCTGAGGGTAAATGCACAAGTAGCATAACTTAAGTTAACATGGATTGTTTTTCCAAAAATGCTTAGTACGATGCTCCTTTAATAAATAGTAGAACACACATCCTGGCTGTGGGCACACAACCTGTAAAAGGTCCACCTAACATAAAGTGAAAGTACTAGGTCTACAACTTTGCTTCCGCCGTTTTTTCTCGAAGTTCGGGGCTTTATTGTGGAAAACTTACAAAAAATTATGATTCATAGTATTGCCCATCGCTGGCTACTACATTCTCCCATCTTTCGGATAGCATACGAATCCCGTGGCGGAAGAACTGGGCGTGTTTTGTGGGGATCCATCAGTCGATTCAATTTAGCACTTGTTCATATGATCAGAAGCGCTGGTCAGTCAGACTGTATACCACTGATCGAAAAAGTTGGTAGTCAGAGAGAGCAACGTATGGAGAATGCGACGGGAGGGATAGGACTTCTCATTTCAACGTTTCCATGTATATTTTGAAGGGTTTTGCGACCTGCCGTCGAGCACTGACCTGCTGCAAAATTACCTTTACGTGTCTATCGCTGTATTGTGGCCGTTTGTGTTTTAGTGCTGGGCTCTAACGCATCAATTGCTTTCGATAATGATGTCCTGTGATTGTCTTCGTCTGTTTCAGTAGCTACGAAAACGTTCTGTCTTCTCCCGCCATGCCGGTCTTCGACATCAAAATCACCGTTTTTAAGACGTTGAAAACATCCTTTGCACGTTCTTTCACTAATAGTTCCCTCGACATTGGTCTTACCCAACATTTTAAGAGTCACAGCCGCAGATTTCTTCATGTTAAAGAAGAAAATTAAAACTTCCGGCAAATGGCGAGAAATGGGTACGTAAGTTGACGTACTTAATCGAGAATAACCTTATGATGCAATCACAAATCGACTAATATTTTTGTGGCATTATGTTTACAGATGCCTAAGCTTATTGTATTACACCTATGACCAACCAGCTGATCCCCACTTGTCGGTACTGCCGTCTATTGCAAAACGGCGGAAGCAAAGTTGTAGACCTAATAAAATAAACGAATCAAATGAAAAGCCTGTGTGCACCTCATCATTAGATGAAATCCGAACGTTATCGAGGCAGGCTCTCATCAGATTAGTATGACGAGTATGTTTCTGTGTTATGTGGACAACTGAATGACTGGTTGAGCACTGCAATGCCTTTCTTTATGGTTCATTATGGCAAGGAAAGGGAGCTAGCGTGTGAAGGAACTGACTCAGAGGCTACTAGGATTGAAAAGCATTAAGGAAACTGCCGAGTTAAACGTATTTCTCATCAGTATAGAGCACAATAGCCAATACTATATTTCCTCACACAAGACACTAGTCAGGGCAGGGGAGTACGATGTAATCCAGGGCACTGGCATGTCGTATGATCACCAGGAACTATACATCATCAACATTTCTCTTCTTATCTAGAAGAACCAAATCAACATTTTAGCCTTCTACCTCCAGGTTGTTTACAAAGGCGAGTGAAGAATCATAATGGTTATGCATCTGAAGAAATTACATTTAATCTCTCTCTCTCTTTCTTTCCTGGCAGAAATACTGACACGCACACACCATAGTGTGTGTATGTGCGTGTGCGTGTGCGTGTGTGTGTGTGTGTGTGTGTGTGTGTGTGTGTGTGTGTGTGTGGGAGAGAGAGAGAGAGAGAGAGAGAAGGTGCAAATGGCTCTAAGCACACGTCAAATTATTCAAAATGGTTCAAGTGGCTCTAAGCACTATGGGACTTAACATCTGAGGTCATCAGTCCCCTAGACTTAGAACAACGTAAACATAACTAACCTAAGGACATCACACACATCCATGCCTGAGGCAGGATTTGAGCCTGCGACCGTAGCAGCAGAGTGGTTCCGGATTGAAGCACCTAGAACCGGTCGGCCACAGCGGCCGGCAGAGAGAGAAGGAAATAAAGAAAGAGAGGAAGTGAGGGAAGGAGGGAGGAAGGAAAAACTGGAGCACTTTTCACATTTGAAGGTTGCGAGGGAAGTTCCAGTTGATTTTGTTTGACTGAAATCAGCATCATGACATATATCCAAAGCCATTTTAAGGTAACTAGAATGAACCAGTATGGTTCGGAACAGATCTGATTGTTGCACCACACAGAAACACCAATGTAGCACATTAGACTTACGAGGATGGGGAAGCAATTAGTACTGAGTCACATTCAGTCTAGAGAATCTCGGGTCCAAGGTCGTTGTTGTTCAGTCCCTTTCCAATTTTTTTTTCTTTCCTTTCTAATTTCAATTCCTTTCAATTATGATTTTTTTTAATCCCAGAAGCCCACATGTCAGTCATAAATAAGTACACAGGATATTCAGTTTCATTAAACATTCTGTCTTCGTGTCACGTTCTAGCAATCCTCATCGTATGATTAGTTTTGCGTATGGGGAGTAGTCTCTTTTTCATCGTACAGGGTGGCGCACGAAATATGTTACCATTTTGTTTTTGAATATAAACTTTATTGTCAATACAATCTGAAAGTAACATATACTACAATGAAGAGCCGTCCATGGAGATTTGTTCTAACTCAGCACATGCTCAATATGTCCACCATTTCGTTTCCTAACTTCCTTCAAACGAACACTGAAGTTAGTGATTACCCTACGGCACATGTCTTCCGTAATTTCACTGCAAGCTTGAAGAATAAGTCTTCTGAGCTCCATTAAATCACGTGGACGTTTCGGGAAAATTTTTTGCTTTATGTACCCCCAAAGAAAAAAGTCACATGGATTGAGGTCTGGACTAATGGGGAGCCAATTTTGTCCGTCACTGAAGCGACCTGAAAACCTGAGTGAAATGATTCGCATGCCGAAATGCTCGTGTAAAAACTCCAACACAGTGTTTGCAGTATGTGGCCTTGCTCCATCTTGCATGAACCACTGCATGTTGAAGGGCAAGGCAGTAGCAAGAAGCTGTGGAATGAAGCTATTGCGAAGCATGCTCAAATAACGCTCGCTGTTCACAGTTTCTTCAAAGAAAAAGAGTCCAATAAGTCCGTGACTGGAAATTGCTGCCCACGTGCTAATCCTCGGAGTATAGTGTTGTCGTTCATGAAGCACTTGCGGGTCTTCCGTGGGCCAAAAGCGTACATTTTTTTTTGTTAACCACACCGTCCACATGAAAATGCGCCTCGTCTGAAAACCAAACGTTGTTGAGAGTTTCTTCCCTATCCTCCGCCCAATGAGCAAACAGTAGTCTCTGCTGCTTGTGTTCTTCCGTGAGCTTCCGTGCACAGGTCGTCTTTCATGGGTACATATGGAGGTCACTTTCAAGAATGCGTTGAACGGAGCGTCTGGATATTCCCAGTTGCACTGCTGCCTTTCTACACGATTTCCCGGGACTTCTCTGTACAGCAACACGTACCGCTTCAATATTCTCCGACGAACAAACAGGCTTAGGCCGAGGTCGCTTCTCTTCCAATACTGTTCTTTCCTGTACAAATTTATCGTAAACCTGTGGATGATCTTCTTACAAGGGACCCATCGTGTGTTAAACTGTTGTCGAAAACGCCTCTGAGTCACAACAAGGCTTTTCGTTTCATGAAAAAGTAACACAATGGCCGATCGTTGCTGTGTCGTCAGTCTTCTGTTGTCAGCCATTGCTGCTTACTAGTCGCCTAGCGGCAGTATCGTGAATTACACGTCATTTCGTAACTCATTTGTTTTTCCAAGCTCTGCTGGTACTGCTGTAGAGATCCCAGCGGTATATCTAATGTGCGTCGTAAATTGTGAGAGAAACAATTGGTAACACATTTCGTGCGCCACCCTGTATTGTAAGGGTGTTACAAAAAGGTACGGCCAAACTTTCAGGAAACATTCCTCATACACAAAGAAAGAAAATATGTAATGTGGACATGTTAGAGCTCATTTTATTACTTCTATTCAAATCACATTAATTATGGAATGGAAACACACAGCAACAGAACGTACCAGCGTGACTTCAAACACTTTGATACAGGAAGTGTTCAAAATGTTCTCCGTTAGCGAGGATACATGCATCCACCCTCCGTCGCATGGAATCTCTGATGCGCTGATGCAGCCCTGGAGAATGGCGTATTGTATCACAGCCGTCCACAATACGAGCACGAAGAGTCTCTACATTAGTACATTTGGTACCGGGGTTGCGTAGACAAGAGCTTTCAAATGCCCCCATAAATGAAAGTTAAGAGGGTTGAGGTCAGGAGAGCGTGGAGGGCATGGAATTGGTCCGCCTCTACCAATCCATCGGTCACCGAATCTGTTGTTGAAAAGCGTACGAACACTTCGACTGAAATGTGCAGGAGCTCCATCGTGCATGAACCACATGTTGTGTCGTACTTCTAAAGGCACATGTTCTAGCAGCACAGGTAGAGTATCCCGTATGAAATCATGATAACGTGCTCCATTGAGCGTAGGTGGAAGAACATGAGGCCGAATCAAGACATCACCAACAATGCCTGCCCAAACGTTCGTAGATAATCTGTCTGTGTTGACGACGTGATTGCACAATTGCGTGCGGATTCTCGTCAGCCCACACATGTTGATTGTGAAAATTTACAATTTGATCACGTTGGAATGAAGCCTCATCTGTAAAGAGAACATTTGCACTGAAATGAGGATTGACACATTGTTGGGTGAACCATTCGCAGAAGTGTACCCGTGGAGGCCAATCAGCTGCTGATAGTGCCTGCACACGCTGTACATGGTACGGAAACAACTGGTTCTCCCGTAGCACTCTCCATACAGTGACGTGGTCAACGTTACCTCGTACAGCAGCAACTATTCTGACCCTGACATTAGGGTTATCGTCAACTGCACGAAGAATTGCCTCGTCCATTGCAGGTGTCCTCGTCGTTCTAGGTGTTCCCCAGTCGCGAGTCATAGGCTGGAATGTTCCGTGCTCCCTAAGACGCCGATCAATTGCTTCGAACGTCTTCCTGTCGGGACACCTTCGTTCTGGAAATCTGTCTCGATACAAACGTACCGCGCCTCGGCTATTGTCCCGTGCTAATCCATACATAAAATGGGCATCTGCCAACTCCGCATTTGTAAACATTGCACTGACTGCAAAACCACGTTCGTGATGAACACTAACCTGTTGATGTTACGTACTGATGTGCTTGATGCTAGTACTGTAGAGCAATGAGTCGCATGTCAACACAAACACCGAAGTCAACATTACCTTCCTTCAATTGGGCCAACTGGCGGTGAATCGAGGAAGTACATTACATACTGACGAAACTAAAATGAGCTCTAACATGGAAATTAAGCGTTTCCGGACACATGTCCACATAAAATCTTTTCTTTATTTGTGTGTGAGGAATGTTTCCTGAAAGTTTGGCCGTACCTTTTGGTAACACCCTGTATAAACATGGTGCTTGTAAGTGGTTTCGCCATTGCTCACCAGTAGTACCAGTAAGGTTAACGGAAGAACTAAGACGTTTGTGGAGGCTGACATTAATAGACTGAAAGGGAAGGAAGAGAGATTTCATTCAGTAGTGACACTTCCTTAAATAATGACTGTATTCAAAGAGCGTAAGTTAACTGGTTGATCGTGCAAGAAGTGTGTCTGCAGTCCGCTTGGTCGTGCCTACTTCTATAAGTGCATTGCAGGCTTCTGGTGACTGTGGGCGCTCCCTCTACGCCTCCCGTGAGGTGACTGGCCAGGCTGAGGTGCAGCCGCGACAACAGCCTCTCTGCTGGAATGCGGACGGCGGCGAGAGGTGGCAGCAGGAGCGCATCTCGCGCCTCCAGTGTCCGGGTCGTCACTCGAGAGACAACACCGCGCTTGTTAGTCCAGAGAGGTTGCGGGACGGAATGCCGGCTGCACTACGAAACTTTCAGTCTGCCTTTAATTCAGGCTAAACCTCTCAACAGTGTCAGGAAACGCCAGGAACGACGCCTGGTTCGGATTCCACGTCGAACAGTTGGCACCCTTTTTCCGGTTGGATGACTGGAGTGGGCTAGGGACACTCAAATCGCCCATGTGGCGGCCAGTCTTAAGACTTGCTCTCAGTCACTGAGCCAAAGCCTGTTGTTATTATTACCACACTCGGCACCGGAGCAAGAACCTCTCTCTCTCTCTCTCTCCGGCCCTCCTACCACAAATTCCCCACACACATGCACTCGTACACCATCATCCTCTGTTCTCTTCTTCCACTTAAGTCAAAAAGCAAAGTTAAAGAGTAACAAAAGATCTATTTTAATTTTAGTACATTAGTAAAATGAAATATAATCTCAATAACACATTCTCCGTCTAATATATCAATACGAGAAATCGCTATTCGTCTATATGTCTTTTATTTTTTTAAAACTTTTTATTTTATTTTTTTATTTAGAGGGACCAGACTGCTACGGTCATCGGTCCCGTCTATATGTCATTGCACACAATAAATATTTCACATTGCGCAGGATATATTTAAGTGAGACATAAAATCTACTATTTCTAATGAGTCATTTTGGTTAAATGATAAGACAATGAAAACAAGAAAATAATTTGATTGTAGCACAGAATACTTAAAAAGTGAAATAATATCTCAAACAATACTGTTGGGCTAATCAGGAGGAAATACATAAGAATCAATATTGATTTTAAAATATAAACTGCTAATGAAATACATGTGTATACTGATTATGTTTTTCTCTTACTGTTAACGTGTACTTTTTGGTATCTGCGTAATGATCTATGGTTTTTTTTTTTTTTTTTTAAATCCATAATCTATCCTGTTTAATTTCCTGTTGACACTATAACCAAACTAGATAACCGTTCCTGATTCATTGTAGAAAGCAAAAAATTTAATTTTGTTAATTATTATGAGTGATACCTTACGTTGTAAAGAAAATATGACGCCTTCATCACTAATCGTGATTCTCATTTCATACACGATGGCTCTGGAGCCCTGGGGACTCATCTTCAGGTACCTGATCAGTTTACTTCATTTTCTGGAAACAAGTTACTACTCGTCCTGTTAAAGAGCACTTAGGTAAATTCGAAAGTGATCACCAGTTGAATTACACAAAATAAACGAATAAAAAACAATACATGCCTGTGTACTCTTAACAGGACAAATAGTAACTTGTTACTTTAATATTTTTTATGTGAGTCTATAGGCACATCTGTGTTTCACTTAGGGAGGTCGAACACAGTCCATAGAACTGAAGGGTTGCTCTGCAGCCACAATCGTCTTAAGAGATTCTAAAATGGAACGAAACCAGAAATTACCATAAACAAAATGCGACTTCAACAGTTGTACACGCCGTTACGATATTTATCCTTTCAATAACGTTCTTCTCAACATCAGCTCTTGCTGGAAACAAAGGAGAGACATCTTTGAAAACCCAAGTCCACCAAGTCTACCAAGGCGGTAGATATGAACAAATTTTTTAATCCTCTATATCCGTCTATAGCTTCCTTCATTCCTTCATCCGCGTATTCAGTTGCGAACAAAAGTGTGTTAGTCACTAGGTAAAGAAATGCCTCTCTAAAAGCAGTTACTGCCAAAGTTCTTCGAAGCACCTACACTCCTGGAAATGGAAAAAAGAACACATTGACACCGGTGTGTCAGACCCACCATACTTGCTCCGGACACTGCGAGAGGGCTGTACAAGCAATGATCACACGCACGGCACAGCGGACACACCAGGAACCGCGGTGTTGGCCGTCGAATGGCGCTAGCTGCGCAGCATTTGTGCACCGCCGCCGTCAGTGTCAGCCAGTTTGCCGTGGCATACGGAGCTCCATCGCAGTCTTTAACACTGGTAGCATGCCGCGACAGCGTGGACGTGAACCGTATGTGCAGTTGACGGACTTTGAGCGAGGGCGTATAGTGGGCATGCGGGAGGCCGGGTGGACGTACCGCCGAATTGCTCAACACGTGGGGCGTGAGGTCTCCACAGTACATCGATGTTGTCGCCAGTGGTCGGCGGAAGGTGCACGTGCCCGTCGACCTGGGACCGGACCGCAGCGACGCACGGATGCACGCCAAGACCGTAGGATCCTACGCAGTGCCGTAAGGGATCGCACCGCCACTTCCCAGCAAATTAGGGACACTGTTGCTCCTGGGGTATCGGCGAGGACCATTCGCAACCGTCTCCATGAAGCTGGGCTACGGTCCCGCACACCGTTAGGCCGTCTTCCGCTCACGCCCCAACATCGTGCAGCCCGCCTCCAGTGGTGTCGCGACAGGCGTGAATGGAGGGACGAATGGAGACGTGTCGTCTTCAGCGATGAGAGTCGCTTCTGCCTTGGTGCCAATGATGGTCGTATGCGTGTTTGGCGCCGTGCAGGTGAGCGCCACAATCAGGACTGCATACGACCGAGGCACACAGGGCCAACACCCGGCATCATGGTGTGGGGAGCGATCTCCTACACTGGCCGTACACCACTGGTGATCGTCGAGGGGACACTGAATAGTGCACGGTACATCCAAACCGTCATCGAACCCATCGTTCTACCATTCCTAGACCGGCAAGGGAACTTGCTGTTCCAACAGGACAATGCACGTCCGCATGTATCCCGTGCCACCCAACGTGCTCTAGAAGGTGTAAGTCAACTACCCTGGCCAGCAAGATCTCCGGATCTATCCCCCATTGAGCATGTTTGGGACTGGATGAAGCGTCGTCTCACGCGGTCTGCACGTCCAGCACGAACGCTGGTCCAACTGAGGCGCCAGGTGGAAATGGCATGGCAAGCCGTTCCACAGGACTACATCCAGCATCTCTACGATCGTCTCCATGGGAGAATAGCAGCCTGCATTGCTGCGAAAGGTGGATATACACTGTACTAGTGCCGACATTGTGCATGCTCTGTTGCCTGTGTCTATGTGCCTGTGGTTCTGTCAGTGTGATCATGTGATGTATCTGACCCCAGGAATGTGTCAATAAAGTTTCCCCTTCCTGGGACAATGAATTCACGGTGTTCTTATTTCAATTTCCAGGAGTGTATTAAGTGCTTTTATTCTTTTCTTACCATATTTACGCTAGATACCACAATTTTTACGGATGCACTCATACTGAAAGCTTCGTCAAGGGCTTTGTCGGATGCTTCTTTGACACTAGCTATTTCTCGTAGTTCCATTCGTAAGAGCCCTGTGGTACCTCAGTTACGGTATGGATTTACCCTAGAGCTTTGCACTGATTTATTAAACGAGTCATAAATTTTCTTTCAGTACATTTCTTACTTGTAAGAATTGTATTAAGAATGTCAACGAATCGCTTCTTAAGTGCATAGATGGAGACGTACCTTCCAGCTCAAGGGCAAGTTTGGCGCCTTTAGCGTTGCATAGCAGGTACTCACGGAATTGGTTTTTAAATCCTGCCACGATAGAATATTGTGGCCAAAGAATTTGCCGGATGTTCCCTATTGTGTCGAAAGAAAAAAATTCTCCATGAGCTGAACTACCTGTGCAAGATCTTCAGGAACAACGGCTACAGCGATCATCAAATAACTGGAGTAATCTCATGTAAGAATCCCAATAACACCATCGACGAGGGGAACGAAAAGAAGTTAACATCCTTGCCGATCTATCAGTCAATGTCGGGTAAGATAAACCCCATGCTGAAGGCACACACAAAGTCAAATCGATCTTCAGGCGTTCGTTAAAAAGCCACCAAGTACTAAGACCAATTAAGGATGCGACTGATCTCAAAAAGCCTGGGGTTAACAAAATACCGTTCAAGCCAGACTAACTGCTGGCCCTCTAGAACCTGCAGACAAGGAGCACGAAATGTTTTATCTCCTACGCTACTCTGAAAAATCTGCTTTATCTGAGCATGCTCTGGGAAACGGTAAATGGATCAAATTTGACGGCAGTTCAGTCGTGGCCGCCGCTGATGACTTCAGGGACAGTATAATCAAAGAGGACACTGAAACAAAAATCTAGTAACACAGACTGCAGGCTGCAGCACGGTGTCGTGTGGGATCCGGTGACTGCGACACTAAAGTGGGCGTGTCGTACGCAGCGTCAACGTAAGCCGCCATATATGACGATATCGTGATCGCCAATTAAGTCACAGCTGCCAGCAGGAGTATAGAAGCCCGTCAAGAGCCATTTCACATGACAACGGCCAAGGAGTAACTGATGCGTCTGTAATCCCGAGAACATTTTATTCAGCACTGCTCCTTCGTTAATCACTACAGAGTCTCTAAAGTTTAAATTTAAACTGTGACTTGCACAGTGGATAAAATACTCATATACGGATTTCTGTACTCTATCGTCTACACCGCTGTATAGTCGCCGATGACGGATAATCCAAAAAAGTTGTTCAGAATACTGAGTAGGACAGAGATAAGTAATTTAGAATATTTTAAAAACCAGAAGTGTAATAAAAGGGGAAGCTCAGGAAAGAAAAGTGTCTTTCAAACCAGTACGAGATGTGGTCGTACCTTACAAACTGCCGCTGTGTAACTTAAATGTGAATGAGGCTGTGAAAGAAGTCAAGCAGAAGTTTTCAATATGAATTAAAATAAAATGTGAACAGATACTGACAGTAAGGTGCGCCAAAGTGTTTGTCTTTATAGTCGAAAGCGACGATAATTTCGAAGAAGATTTAATGGAACGATTAAGGTCCTAGACAAGGGCTTCCTATTAAAAATAAATAAAACTAATGCAAAAAGAATTATGAGTACTAGCAAAATATCAGAAATGGGGAAGATACAGCAGGAATAGAAGAATTCATCTGCTTAGGAAGCAAGATGGGCGTGGCGGGGCGCACAAGAAGTTGAGGTGATACAAAGGGAGAATAATTACACCCATAATACAAGTCTTTTGGTCTCAGCCACATGCGAGAAATAGTGAAGACTTTGACGAAACAATATGTTTTGGAGCGCAGGCCAGCTAGGAGCATTATGTGGAGAAGTAAATAACATAAGAGAACTAACTTTCTGTGTTCGAAAATCGCTGATATCAAAGACTGTTAGAAACTGAATGGACATGTAACGTGCAGATTGTGGACGTATTAGGATATGTGAGGAAAATGCCGAAGCGCCGTTAAGCTCTTCAAGTGGCAATAGCGAGAGAAGGAGCCAGAACGTCCGTTGCTGTTCCTTACTTACGACCACTTCTTAGTCTACTTGGTTGCCTTCATATACCTCAGTTCTTCGAAATGTCCTTGTTGTCTCCCAAAAAAGCTCCAACGGAAGTTTCTCGCATTTGCATACAGATCTCCTCCTGTCCTTATATGCATAACAGGCTTCCTTCGCTCCAATTAGGGGTTCAATAGCCACATCCTCTCTACACCATAATTTTGCAACAATATCCTGTCTCCCGGCTGTGAATACTGTATGCACCCCCGAATTCCCCTTCATAGTTATTACACCGTCTGTTGCAAAACACATTACCGCCCACAGTTTCTGCCTCTCTACATGCACGATTTATTCCTCCTCGTTCTGAAACACAGGCGCAGCCTCACGTGCAGTTACGCTACGCCACCTTACTGGGGCCATATCTCCATATCCATGCGAGATCGGCGGCTCTGGCAACAGGATAGATCAAGCATCAAATCACTTCCTCAACCTAGAACATAATTAGACGACATTATCGAGCTTACTCTTCTGTCGTATGCAGGTATTCCATCCAGTTTCTGTTCAGTTTGTCTGTGGACTGTAAATCACTTTGCTCATGAAGTGTTCATTTATGATACACGACCACCTATCACTCGTGGATTGCGGTGATGCTACACTATAAAACGAGGCAAACTAAAATGTCATACATTTGTTATCACTGTTATCATCGTTCCATGTATTATCATCATCAGGTGAGACCGTAATATCCTCCTCAGATCAGACATCTTGGAGGAAAAATACACTTCCCAGTAAAAGTCAGAACACTCATTCTGTGGTCTATTTTTCGGAATACCAAATTTCAAAATTGTGTAGAAGACTACGACGAATTACAAGTTCCACCGTCTTATGTGGTCAGGACGGCGACACACGTTACACCAGAAGTGATGACTACTTTGATTTACAATTTAGGCCACATTGGACTGGTCACAAAGGCCAATTACACACTTGTCGGTCGCTAGATGCGTCAGATTGATCTTCTCTTATGGAGTTGTATCAAGAGCCTCTTCTACGGCACCACAGTTGGCTCTCGCATACTTCCTAGGATCATCAGATGAGCCGAAATTAATTCCTTGGATTTTAAAGAGCGGTTGAGAATTTATAATGTGTGCTGTAGTGTTTAACTTAAATACCTCATCCAACTTTGAACTGTTGTGTTGGAAAAAGAACAATGTACAGTCCAAGGAAAAACAAAGAACGCCTATACCTTTTTCATTAATTGTTGCATTACTAATAAATTGCTTTATTCCTGTACGTGCGGCGTTTCAGTCGCCAGAGCACAACGACTAGTTAACTGATTCATTTTGGTTGTCAAAATCCATCTGAAACGGTCCCAGTAGAAATACATAAGATCATTCGGTGGCGAGCTGTTGAAGATCGTTTGTTCTATATATTAAACCACTCAACAGACATCCTAGAATAACTTCCAGATGCGTGGAATTATTCTTTATCCTGACGATAAAGGAAAAGAGGGAACGATATCATGATTAGAAATTCCTCCCTCGCTCCGATTTGCAAATTGCCCTTCCTGCCAGTGGACATACGTAACCAGTAGGCATGATGGTCCAGGATATCCAGGTGCATTCCTACTCCTTTAAAGACCGGAAAAGAAGAAAATTTTATGCTGGATGCCGGGGAACAAAGAATTTGTGGAAATGAACTTGCTGATGTGGTCTCAAAGAAGACTTGCTTCCCCCGACCTTCACCTGGTTCAGTATCCCTGCCGGCAGTAACAATGTACGTGACACGGAGTCTTATGTGTTGATAACCGGCTCAGGAACTCGAAGTGAGGGTGTAGACAGATGAGATACGTGAAATCTAAAGTGCAACAGTGGCTTAAATTCTTCCAGCCACAGCAAGTAGGAGAAGTAGTCTTTACTACGCTATCAGTGGGACATATCGTTTTCTCCTACGGCGGGAAGACTTACCAGTGTGTGGAACCTGTGCTGCACTAACCTTGATACACAATTTTTTAGCTGAATAAATTTCATTTTCCGACCTCGATGCTGGTCTGTGTCTTCCACAGAGCCTGCCCACTATTTTAAATGACAATGCGACGAGGCTGTGTTGCTTGGTCTCTTTCTCAAAACATTGGGAATGAAATTCTAACGTGTTACAGAGTGTCTCGGCCATTCATAGCTATGAAATGGTCACCCAGTCACATTAATCTGCTCTTGTACAATGGATTATAACAGCAGTTTGCATTGTTTTTCTCTGTTTTTCGTCTTACGGATACCTTATAGGAGCAGAATTATATTGTTCGTTAGTGTGTTGTTCCTGTTAAGTTTAGAGCTTTCTATTGTTTTAATCGATTTTTAACCACATTCGCCTCTGCTCACTCTGTGAAAGCGAGCTGATGACACGGCCGATGAGATTCCCAAAACAATAATCATCATCACTATCATCACCATCTCAATGTCTATCACTATAGTTCACATGTATCCTGTGCACGTTATCAAGAATATGTGCACTTGAGGTCCGTACCCCAAAATATATACGGCTTGACAACTGTTAAGCAAGAGAGACAATGTTGGAAAGGAATAATCACAAGCAATGATGGACGACATGAAACGCAGTACATACGTAATAGGGGAGGAGTGGTATATTTATAATGAAAAATGGTACGCATTTCACCATATGAGGAAGCAGGATAACAGACATAAATAACGCTCTTGCTTGACACACGTCAGGCTCCCAACATTAAGATCGATATCGGACTCTCAGTAAGGGAAATGCACTCTTCGATCGCTAATGAACATTTTGCATCTGTTATTCATGCCGACTACCAAACTGTTGAGGGGTCCTTGGGAGATGTTGTCCAATTACCCTCTACAGGCGCTTTTCAGTTCTTGCACTCTTCGGGGAGGTGGTATTTGTTGATCCAGAATAATTACCCTGCTGTACTGCTGTACCGCAACGGTACCTCGCACAAAGATGCTGTAGTGTTCTGCTGTTCTGCACATACGTACCCATAACATAACTACGGGGCCATGCCGAGACGTTCATGAACATTCTGTGGTGTTTAACGTGTTCCTCCCTCTCTCTGCACCAACTGGTGACCAGAATCACTTGCCACTGTGAAGCAGGATTCGTCGGAGAACATCACTCTGGACCATTGCTGCTGACCCCAGCCAGCATGTTCACTACGCCAACGACGAAGTGAGATGCATTTAACAGGCTGCCGAGCATATAAACCAGCCTCATTTAATGGCGGCGAAATGGTTCTGGTAGAGAAACATGTACCGATAACGGCTGCAAGGTCTGTAGCGATGTGCCTTGGATTGAGATGTCCCTTCCTTTTTGTCACTAGGGCTACTTATCTATCCTCTTGCAATGTGGTGGTACGTCTACTACCACCAGCATGTTTTCACATAGCATCTTCACTTTCAGGGGACATTTTTAATCGTGGAGATGGCACTTTTGGACTCACTCATTACTGTGACCACAGTAGTGACACTTTGGCCGGCTTGGAGATGTCAAACTGCTCATCCACGATGGTAAGCATTCAAATGATCCCTTACAGACATGTTACTATACCACACGGAATGTCGCACTAATCGGTTCCACAACAACCTCCGTCAAATAACGTACTGTATGAACTGTCGAATGCATTCAGAACATTCGTACACAGCCTTCGCTGCAGTTAACACGTCCCGACCCCCTACATTTTCTTTTAATATTATTGGTCTGGTGTTCCGCAGCAACTTCCGGTTGCTGTAGCGATTGGCAGTTGCTCCTTATTAAGTGTTTCTTAGCAGTTGTCAAACAGTATACGTATTACAGTCAATTTATGTAGTGTATCGCTGTCTCTTTTCTTTTTGTGCATAAATAAATAAGTGATCAGCGTAACTAAGTTGTTAACACTTAATGCTCATATCCAATAGTGGAGATGATATTACTTGAAATAACTGGTAATTACATTAAAACACGCTGTTTCATTGTGGTCATGATGGAGAAAGAGGCGGAATACACTCAAAACTTCGGGACTTTAACAATATTTCATTTTTTAAAGTGTTATTAATCTTTCGAATTTTGAACACAGCTCAAACCATATGAGCAAATTACCTGCTTATCACATTGTCAGAGAAAGAAAATTGCCCAGACAATTTCGCAATGCTATGAGGTGGTCTCTTCGGGAACTAAGCTGCCTCGTTTTAGCTGTAAGGATCCCACCTCTCACAATCAATTTATGTAGTGTGTCCCTGTCTCTTTTCTTTTTGTACATAATTTTGTTCTCGAACTCGGGTGTTTACTCGCCTGGTTTTGGTAAAATTCTACAGTCTTACCTGATCTGGTCTCATATTCTGGCCCGAGGTATGTTTTTGCTGTTACTTGGATTACAATCAGCAACGTGCTTTAGGATTCCCCGAATATGTTGAGGAGAGCCGCGCGGGGTAGCCGCGTGGTCTAAGGCGCCTTGGCACGCTTTGCGCGGCTCCCCCCGTCGGAGGTTCTAGTCCTCCCTCGGGCATGGGTGGGTATGTTGTCCTTAGCGTAAGTTAGTTTAAGTTAGATTGAGTTGTGTGTAAGCCTAGGGACCGATGACCTCAGCAGTTTGGTCCCATAGGAACTTACCAGAAATTTCCAAAATTTACAGTCTACTGACAGGCTAGGTTGTAAGTGATCTGCAGTCTCACAAACCTTTAGCGTTTCATTAGAGATAGATAGTAAGCTGTTGTGGAAAGCCCATGTCCAGGATCTTGTTCAGAAACTAAATGCTGCTTTATTTACCATTAGAACAGTATCTGAAATAAGTGACACTTCAACACGAAAAGTAGTCTACTTCGCATATTTTCATACGCTTATGTCGTATGGTATTATTTTTTGGGGTAATTCTTCCGATTCAAAAAGGGTATTTTTGGCTCAAAAACTGGCTGTTCGAGCTATATGTGGTGTAAGTTCGAGAACCTCTTGTCGACCCCTATTCAATAGTCTGGGAATTCTTACATTGCCCTCACAGTATATATTTTCTTTAATGTCGTTTGTTGTTAGCAATATTAGCCTATTCCCAAGGGTTAGCAGCTTTCACTCAGTTAATACTAGGCAGAAATCCAATCTGCATGTGGAATGCACTTCCTTGACTCTTGTGCAGAAAGGAGTGCAGTATTCTGCTGCATCCATTTTCAATAAGCTACCACAAGAACTCAAAAATCTTAGCAGTAGCCCAAACTCTTTTAAGTCTAAACTGAAGAGTTTCCTCATGGCTCACTCCATCTATTCTGTCGAGGAGCTCCTGGAAGAGCTAAAAAATTAAGCAAACTCCAGTGTTACATTGTTGATTTTCTTTATTTAAACTTACGACTTGTCACCTGAATATGTTCTTTTATATTTCATTTTATCTGTTTCTAATATCGTTTTATAATTTCATGTATTGACTCGTTCCATGACCATGGAGACTTCTGCTTAATTTGCTCTCACGGAACAATTAATTAATTAATTAATTAATTAAGGGCCCCCCTCCACTGAAAGTAGTTCAAATGCACAAAGTTACTTAATTATAGCAAGTTTCAATTACTCTCCCTATTCAAGTGAACTTCTGTCCAATATTGGACTCCCCTTGTGTATTAAAAGTGCATATTAATGGTGTAACAGGATCAACAGTTTGTCTATTGTGCTCATGCTAGATAACGATTAATACAAAGACCACTATCTATGAAAACAATAATTTCTTTCTTCCTAAGACAGTGAGAAGTAATCTGTTAGTGAATTCCATTTAATTTTCATTCTCAGTAGAAAGGTGTTTAGTATTGAGAGACTTAATCTATGCACAATAACTAATTTTGCTGTGAACCATATCCATATTTCATGTCAGAAAGGAATAGGTTTGAAAAGTAATATTGAGCCTATGTCCAATTTACGATCCTGCAGTGAATATTAATAGTAACATTATTGAGACCATTCAGTTTGACTAAGTCCTCAAGGTAATAGTATGTCTCGTTATCTGTTATATTTTTGCAAATAGTTTGTGCTGCTCTAGCTGTTAGTTCTAACCTTAACGTTAACATATGCAGATGTCAGAGTTCATTGCACTCGCGAGTGGCAAAGTATAGATTGTGTTTGTTCGTTAAAGTTACTAATAACTATTTTCTTGAACAAGAATGTTAATCATTCTCACGCCTAATTAGGATGGCGACCGTTTTCTTTATTATCATTTGGACGCTGTAGATAAGTACCGTAGTACCCTTTGGAACGCACGGAGTAAGGGTTACGCCATTGCTGTCATGGAATCCATCTTTTTTCAACATTGACGCTAACCGATCTTTTTTACCTTTCTTTTCTTTTCTTTTTTTTGCGATGAGCGTATGTGCTTCCATGGAGCTGACTGGTGCTTCATTTCAGGATCCATTTTCACAATCGATGAAAAGAAATTCCCATCATCAGGAGTCAACTTTGCCTGGCAAGTGCCACGCCTGCAGCCTCTTAGTTGCCCGTATATATTCGTGTCACTCATCTGCAAGACACTTTTCGCATTTTGTTTAGGAACTCGGGTGTTTAGTCGCCTGGTTTTGGTAAAATACTGCACTACTTGGACCCTCGTCACTTTTAGATGATGTCGATTGCTGCCGAAAGATCACAGGAGGTCTGCTATCAGTAACTGTTGACATCATCGCGCGGAAATCTCTAGTAGGTGCTCCATCAACATTTCCCAGTGTTAGGGAGGACAATCGACGCCAAGCACCAGGGATTCAGTGCACGGCAGCTTGTTTCTCACCCAGACTGACACCGAGTGTAGCCAAACGGCGTTATGCACAATCTACTCACAGGCTAGGTTGTAAGTGATCTGCAGTCTCACAAACTTTTAGCATTTCATTAGAGATTATCAGAATATGTTATTCAGGTTAGCTTAATCCCCTGTTGCAGGGCACGTTGTCGATGACATCTCAGATCTCAGGCTTATGTGGAAAGTATTGTCTTAGAAGTTGTTGTGCCAATATGGATTTGGAAATAAGTTTTCTTAGACGTTGATGTAGAAACATTGGTTTGGATATATACGAGGTGCATTCAAGTTATAACACCTCCGATTGTTTTTCGCAGGACTGGAAACCGATAGAAACACGCGGTTTGTTTGAAAATACTCCGGGCACTGGTTGTCTATACAAGAGAGAGATGGCAGCACTGTATGGTGCACGTAACTCCAACGGAGATAGTGAGGACTGTATTTTATACTTAAATGATGACGTTTTAATTACAAGAACAGCGTGTAGTCATTCGTTTTCTCCATTTGCGTGGTATGACACCGATTGAATTCATCACCAATGGTATGAGGCATGTACTAATGGTGTCACGGGTGTGTAAAGTGTGCATTCGTGGGTGCGACAATTCAAAAACCAAGACGGTCTCGGCCTCGTACTAGTCGCTCTGACGACATGACCGAGCGAGTGGAGAAAGTTGTTTTGGAGCATCGCCGAATGAGTTGGCATTTCTGTTGGATTTGTGCACACAAAATGCGAAAAGTGTCTTGCAGATGAGTGACACGAATATATACGGGCAACTAAGAGGCTGCAGGCGTGGCATTTGCCAGGCAAAGTTGACTCCTGATGATGGGATGAATGGGAATTTCTTTCCATCGATTCTGAAAATAGACCCTGAAACGAAGCACCAGTCAGATCCATGGAAGCACATACGCTCATCGCAAAAAAAAAAGAAACGGAAAAAAAGATCGGTTAGCGTCAATGCTGAAAAAAGATGGCTTCCATGACAGCAATGGCGTAATCCTTAATCAGTGCATTCCAAAGGGTACTACGGTGACAGCTGCATCCTACCATGATGTTTTGAGCAAACTCCTCCTACCATTACGCGAAAAAGTGCTGAAAAAAGCAGCACGTGTGCTCTTTCACCAAGGCAACGCAGTAGCGCATCGGCCGGAATCTACGCTACAGTTTCTTCGTGACAACAACTTAGAAGTGATTTATCCTGTTCCCCACTCACCTGACCTGGCCTCTAGCTACTTCTGTCTGTTTTCAGTTATGAAAGACACTTTTCGTGGTCACAAACTCACTACGTACGCCACTGTTGCATCAGCTACTTTCCAATAGTCAAACCAAACTCCTAAAGAAACGGTGGCAACGGCCATGGAATAGTGGCATCGACGTTGTGAAAAATGTGTACGGCTGCACAGAGATTACGTTGAGAAGTAACAACTTTCACAGTTTCCATGCGATAAGTTTGGGAAAAATGCACCTTGTCTGATGCAGCTCTCCATGCTACTCTATCCTGTATAAGACTCTTCGTCTGTCAATAATTACTGCAACTTACGTCCTTTGAATCTGGCTAGAGTATTCATCTCTGTGTCTCCCTCTACAACTTTTACTCCCCAAATTTCCCTCCATTACTAAATTGGTAATACCTTGATGTCTCAGAATGTGTCCCATCAATCGATCTCTTCAACTGGTCAAGTTGTGCCACAAATTTCTTTTCTCCCCAATTCTATCCAGTACCTCCTCATTAGGAAGTGCAAAATGGCTAAGGAGGAATGGCTAGAGGACAAATGTAAGGATTTAGAAGCATGTTTCTCTAGGGAAGAGACCTTTGGAGAAAAAAAAGCAGCAGTAAAAGAAACCAGAGACAAATCTGGAACAGGGATCAAAGTTCACAGAGAAGAAATCAAAGCTTTGAGGTTTGTCGATGACAACGTAATTCTATCAGAGATGTAAAAGAACTTTCGGTCAAAACTGTTCGCGTCCACATTTCACTTGCATTCATGGCTTCACTCCATACAAATACTCTCAGGAAATACTTCCTAACACTTACATCTATATTCGACGCTAACAAATTTCACTTCTTCAGAAATACTTCTCTTGCAATTGCCAGTGTATATTTTATACTTTCTCTATTTCGGTCATTATCAGTTATTTTGCTGGCCGAAAAACAAAACTCATCTACTACTTTAAGTATCTCGTTTCCTAATCTAACTCCGTCAGCGTCAACTGACGTAATTCCATTACATTCCATTATCCTAGTTTTGCTTTTGTTGATATCCTCCTTTCAAGACATTATCCATTCCTTTCAAGTGTGCTTCCAAGCCATTTGCTGTCTCTGACAGAATTACAATGTCATAGGCGAAACTTTTATTTCTTCTCTCGAATATTAATTCGTATTCCAAATTTTTCTTTGATTTTATTTACTGCTTGTTCGATGTACAGACTGAATAATATCGAGGATAGGCTACAGCCCTTTCTCACTCCCTTCTCAACCACTGCTTCCCTATCAAGCCCTCGACTGCCTTTTTGTGTCAATACGAATTCGCTTCCTGCATTTCACCCGTTCTACATTGAGAATTTCAAAGAGAATTTTAAAGTCAGTATTGCCAAAAGCTTTGTCTAAGTCTACAAATGTGGTAACGTAGGTTTGCCTTTCCTAATGCCTTTCCTTAACCTATCCTTCTAAGGCGAGTCGTAGGGTCAATATTGCCTCGCATGTTCCCAAATTTCTCTGGAATCCAAATTGATCTGCCCCAAGGTTGACTTCTACCAGCTTTCCATTGTTCTGCAAAGAATTCATGTTAGTATTTTGCAACCACCGAAGTCTGAGGATATTTCACCTGTCTCATACATCTTGCGCATCAGATGGAAGAGTTTTGTCACGGCTGGCTTTCCCAATGCTATCAGTAGTTCTGACGGAATGTTATCTACTCCCGGACCCTTGTTTCGACTTAGGCCTTTCAACGCCCTGTCAGATTCCTCTTGCAGTATTGTATCTCCCATCTCATCTTCATCTGCGTCCATTTCTGTTTTTATAACATTGCCTTCACGTTCATCTCCCTCGTACTGACCTTCTATATAGTCCTTCCACCTTTCAGCCTTCGCTTCTTTGCTTAGTACTGGTTTTCCGTCTGAGCTCCTTATGTTCGTACAGTTACTTCTATTTTCTCAGAGGCCTCTATAATTTTCCTGTACGCGGAATCTCTCTCTCTCTTAGTGAAATATGCGTCCAAATCCTTACATCTGCCCCCTAACCATTCCTATTTAGCCTTTTTCCACTTCATGTCAGTCTCATTTTATATTATCTTTCGCGTAATTCATTTGCTGCATTTTTATATTTTCTCCTTTCATCAGTTAAATTCGATATTTCCTACAATATTCAAGGACTTTTACTAGGCCTTGTCTTTCTATCTCTGATCCTCTGCTGTGTTCACTATTTCTCTTTGAAAGCCACCCATTCGTCTACTACTGTATTCTTTCCCCGGTTCTAGTCAACTGGTGCCTAATGTTCCCTCTAAAACTCTCAGCAACATCTAGTTCTTTCAGATTATGCAGGCCCCGTCTTCTTAATTTCCTACCTTTTTTTCAAATTCTTCAGTTTCAATCTACAGTTCATAGCCAATAAATTGTTGTCAGAGTCTACATCTGCCCTGCAAATGTCTTACAACGTAAAATCTGGGTCGGAAAGATATATCTGCCATTATATAAGCGTGAACAACCACCAGTGGAAAGGGGTATCGTCGAAGTTTATTAATTGAAGCCAGACACCGCTTAAATTTTGATTAATAATCGTGCTGAAGACCTCAGGCATGAGAAGTCACATTAATTCTTCCAACAGTCTTGTCAAAGACGGCGAGGCAGTCTCTTGTCCTTGGTGTGGGAAACTGCCCATAAAGGCGGAAGAATCAACGGCATGAGAATGCAGAAGGCAATGGAAACCACTGCATTAAAGACACGTAACGATTATCCGCAGGACATGTGGCCTGTAACTGAAGAAGCGCATGATGATGGCTCCATTCGCAAAAGATCCGGGAATAGCGCCCCATTCGGATCTGCTGGAGGGTACTGCCAAGTGACTTGACCCTGAGAAAAAGACTGAGTAACCAACGAAAGGATAACGTTCTACTAGTCGGGGCGTGGAATGTTAGAAGCTTGAACGTGGTAGGGAAGCTATAAAATCTGAAAAGGGAAATGCAAAGGCTCAGTCTAGATGTAATAGGGGTCAGTGAAGTAAAATGGAAAGAAGACAAGGATTCCTGGTCAGAAGAGTATAGGGTAATATCAACAACAGCAGATAATGATATAACGGGTGTAGGATTCGTTACGAATAGGATGCTAGGGCAGAGAGTGTGTTACTGTGAACAGTTCAGTGATAGGGTTGTTTTTATCAGAATCATCAGCAAACCAACACCGACAACGACGGACGGTGCTAGAATGCAGTTGTAGGAGAAGGAGTAGAAGAAAAGTTTACAGGAGAATATGGGCTTGGGCAAGAAAAGAGAGAGGAGAAAGACTAATTGAGTTCTATAGTAAATTTCAGCTAGTAATAACGAATACTCTGTCCAAGAAGCACAAGAAGAAGAGGTATGTATACGTGCAAAAGGCCGGGCGATACGGGAAGATTTCAGTTAGATTACGTCATGGTCAGACATAGATTCCGAAATCAGATAGTTGATCGTAAGGCGTAGCCAGGAGCAGACATAGACTAAGGTCACAATGTAGTAGTGATGAAGAGTCAGATGAAGTTTAAGAGATTAGAAAGGAAGAATCGATATGGAAAGAAGCATGATATGGAAGAACTAAGAAATCATTAGATACGCTTGAAGTTCTCTGAGACTATCGATACAGCAATAAGAAATAGCTCATTAGGCAGTAGAGTCGAAGAGGAATGGACCTCTCTGAAAAGGGCAATCACAGAAGTTGGAAAGAAAAACATAGGTTCAAAGAAGGTAGCTGCGAAAATACTTCACTTATAAATTATAGAGTGCAGCAATAAGTCGCCTTTTTTTTAGATTTTATTACGCAAATCCAGATTTCGGCTAGTAGCAAGCCATTCTCAATGCACTATTTTCTATTGCCAATGCATGTAAGTCCCTGTCGGGCGTCAGTCACAGTTCTTTGAATACTACTCAAAGAACTGTGACAGACGCCCGAACAACAGGGACTTACATGCATTGACAATAGAAAATAGTGCATTAAGAATGGCTAGCTACTAGCCGAAGTCTGCATTTGCCTAATAAAATCTAAAAAAAGGCGACTGATTGCTGCGCTCTATAATTTATAAGTCACATAGCAGTCGCTGAGTGCACCCACTTTCCGAATGGGAGGTAACCTGATGGAGAAATACTTCAGTTGCTCGGTAAAAGAAGGAAGTACAAATATGTCCGGGGAAATTGAGGCCGGCCGGTGTGGCCGTGCGGTTCTAGGCGCTTCAGTCTGGAACCGCGTGACCGCTACGGTCGCAGGTTCGAATCCTGCCTCGGGCATGGATGTGTGTGATGTCCTTAGGTTAGTTAGGTTTACGTAGTTCTAAGTTCTAGGGGACTGATGACCATAGATGTTAAGTCCGATAGTATTCAGAGACATTTTTGGGAAATTGAGGAACATAAAAACACACAAAAACGTGAAGAAATCGAAGAAGAACGGTTGTCGGAAGGACACCTTCGGGGAAATTAGAAACAAGGGTGGTAAAATTAAGAGTGCAACGGGAATTCCACTGTTAAATGCAGAGGAGACAGCGGATAAGAGGAAAGAGTACATTGAAGGCATCAATGAGAGAGAAGACTTGTCTGGCGTGATGGAAGAAGAAACTGGAGTTGATTTACAAGAGATAGAGGACCCCGTATTAGAATCATAATTTAAGAGAGGTTTGGAGGAATTAAGATGAAATAAGGCAGAAGGGATAGATAACATTCCATCAGAATTTCTAAAATCATTGGGGAAAGTGGTAAAAAAAAACGACTATTCACGTTTGTGTGTAGAATGTATGAGTCTGACAACATATCAGCTGACTTTCGGAAAAATATCATCCACACAATTCGGAAGATTGCAAGGGCTGACTAGTGCGGGAATTATCGCACAATCAGCTTAACAGCTCATGCATCCAAATTGTTGACAATAACAATATACAGAAGAATGGAAAAGAAAATTGAGGATGTGTTAGGTGATGATCAGTTTGGCCTTAGGAAATGTGAAGGCACCAGAGAGGCAGTTCTGACGTTGCGGTTCATAATGGAAGCAAGACTAAAGAAAAATCAAGACACCTGCACAGGATTTGTCGATCTGGAAAAAGCATTCGACAATGTAAAATGGTGCAAAATGTTCGAAATTCTGAGAAAAATATGGGTAAGCTACATCTACATCTACATTTATACTGCGCAAGCCACCCAACGGTGTGTGGCGGAGGGCACTTTACGTGCCACTGTCATTACCTCCCTTTCCTGTTCCAGTCGCGCATGGTTCGCGGGAAGAACGACTGCCGGAAAGCCTCCATGCGCGCTCGAATCTCTCTAATTTTACATTCGTGATCTCCTCGGGAGGTATAAGTAGGGGGACGCAATATATTCGATACCTCATCCAGAAACGCACCCCGTCGAAACCTGGACAGCAAGCCACACCGCGATGCAGAACGCCTCTCTTGCAGAGTCTGCCACTTCAGTTTGCTAAACATCTCCGTAACGCTATCACGCTTACCAAATAACGCTGTGACGAAACGCGCCGCTCCTCTTTGGATCTTTTCTATCTCCTCTGTCAACCCGACCTGGTAGGATCCCACACTGATCAGCAATGCTCAGGTATAGGTCGAACGAGTGTTTTGTAAGCCACCTCCTTTGGTGATGGACTACATTTTCTAAGGACTCTCCCAACGAATCTCAACCTGGCACCCCCCTTACCAACAATTAATTTTATATGATCATTCCACTTCGTATTGTTTCGTACGCATACTCCCAGATATTTTACAGAAGTAAATGCTACCAGTGTTTGTTCCGCTATAAGGAGAGACGGATAATATACAATGTGTACAAGAGCCAAGAGGGAACAATAACAGTGGAACATCAAGAACGAAGAGCTCGAATTAAAAAGGGTGTAAGGCGGGGCTGTAGTTTTTCGACCCTACTTTTTAATCTGTACATAAAAGAAGCAATGATGGAAAAAAGAAAGATTCAGGAGTGTAATTAAAATTCAAGGTGTAATGATGTAAATGATACGATTCGCTGATGACATTGCTATCCTGAATGAGAGTGAAGAAGAATTACATGATCTGCTGAATGGAAAGAATAGTGTAATGAGTACGGAATACGGATTGAGAGTGAATCGAAGAAAGACGAAAGTAATGAGAAGTAGCAGAAATGAGAACAGCGAGAAACTTAGCATCAGGATTGATGGTCAGATGAAGTTAAGGAATTCTATTTCTTTAGGCAGCAAAATAACCAATGACGGACGGAGCATGGAGCACATCAAAAGCACTGGCAAAAAGGGCATTCCTGGCCAACAGAAGTGTACTAATATCAATCATAGGCCTTAATTGAGGAAGAAATTTCTGAGACTGTACGTTTGGAGCGCAGCATCGTATGCAGTGAAGCATGGACTGTGGGAACACCGGAAAAGATGAGAATCGAGGCGTTTGAGATGTGGTGCTACAGACGAATGTTGAAAATTAGGTGAACTGATAAGGTAAGGAATGAGGTGGTTCTGCGCAGAATCGGAGAGGAAAGGAATATGTGAAAAATAGTGACAAGGAGAAGGGACAGGATTATAGGAAATCTGTTAAGACATCAAGGAATGACTTCCATGGTACTAGAGAGAGATGTAAAGGGCAAAAACTGTAGAGGATGACAGAGATCCAATCTGAAACCTTCGGGTGTCTCCAGACCTCTTTCACGTATATACCTTCTTGCATTACCCTATTTGATTTTGTATTTATAACCGTGTATTCCCCCGACCAGATATCCTGTTGCTCCTGCCAGCGAACTTCACAAATTCCCATTATATCTAGTTTCAACCTGTCCATTTCCATTTTAAACTTTCTAACCTATTTGCTCGATTAAGGGATCTAACATTCCACGCTCCGATCCGTAGGATGCCAGTTTTGTGTCTCCTGTTGATGACATTTTCTGAGTAGTCTCGCCCACAGATCCGAATGACGGACTATTTTACCTCAGGAATATTTTACTCAAGAGGACACTATCATCACTTAACCATACAATAGAGCTGCATGCCTTTGGGAAAAATTAAGACTTTAGTTTCCTCTTGTTTTCGGCTGTTCGCAGTACCAACAAAGCAAGGCCATTTTGGTTGATATTACAAGACCAGATCAGTTGCTACTGAAAAGGCTGCTGCCCATCTTCAGGAACCACACGTTATGATTGCAGCTATGTTACGGCTGTCTTTATAGCGAAGGTACGCAAGCCATCTCACCAAATGGCAAGATCTTCATCCACAGCGATCTTCAGCTCTTCTTAAGTTAATGTAAAGAGGTAGGCCAGTAATCTTCTTCCCTTGACTAAACATCTATTTGTTGCTCTTCCTCGTGGACTTCTGTTTTCGATTTTGCCTTGCAGGACGATCTTTTCTAAATTATCCCCTTCTCTTCTCAAAATGTGCCCAAGGAACTGGAAGCGTACTATGGTTGACACGAGAAAATGAACTTCCTGAGAGGCTAAGTTCTTCTACAGTGGAGGCGCTGGTTCATCTTTCTGCCCATGGTACATGTTACATCTTCCGCCAGTACCCATGTCGAAGGCATCAATTCGCTTCTTGTCACTAGCTTTCACTGTCCAGGTCCCGCAGATGTACAAGAACACAGAGAACACCAACGATTCCACCGAAGCGCATCTCCCTTGTTTTTGACATTCTGCGGTTCTGCTAGATCTTAGTGAGTTTAACCACTGCAGCTCGGCCAAGAACGACTCCTCGTATTATTTCGTTGTCACACATTCCTGTATCATTGATTAGAGATCTTAGGTACACCGAATAATTCACTAACTCCAGATCCTTTAAGCGCTTGTAAGTTGGGTTGCTCTAAGTCTTAATAATTAACAACCATTAGCTTGGTCTTTTTCGTGTTTGCCTCTAGATCGAAAATTCAACTAATTGTGATCACTCTCGAGAAAATATCACAAAGTTCTTTCTCGCTTCTAGCAAATAGGGGCAGCATCATCCACAAAGCATAGATTGTTGGTTTTCTTGCCACCAATTGAATTTCAAGCATCCCAGGAGGAATGTCGCGTATATGACAGCCGTGATCACTCGATTCAAGAAAGTATAATAAGCATGGGCTCTAAAATACATACCTTAAGAGCTATTCGGATTTCTTCATCTTCGATACTGTGAAAGAAATCTCTTCTACTGCAAGATGTTTTGTTTCCGTATTTTGAGTGATGGTAGCACAGCCCAAAACAGGGAAAAATGTCCAGTAAATATGGGGTCTAAAGCGCATGCCTTAGGAGCTCTGAGCACGTGTTCATCTTCGCTGTTGTGAAACACGTCTCTGCTACTTGAACGTTGTTCATAAGCCCTAACGTGTGTATTTTAGAAACAGTATTTACAAAACAACTTATTTCTTGTTTCGATCCATACTACCATTCCCGAAAATATTGAAAGGGAAGAACTTGCAGTAGAAGATATAAGTTTCACGGTGCTCTCGTAGCTCCTAAGGTAGGCGTTTTAGAACCCATGTTTAGTAGAGTTTTTCCTTCGAATGATAGTTCCTGTCATATCCCCAAATACTGACCATTCCTCCTAGGACACCATGTATCTTCGAAAATGTTTCCGCCGAATGTTTAATATTTTGAGCAGCTACATAACTGAAACTTCCTGAGAGATTAAAACTGTGTGCCAGGCCGAGATACGAACTCGGGATCTTTGCCTTACATGGGCAAGTGCTCTACCAACTGAGCTACCCAGGCACGACTCAGGACCTGTCCTCAGAGTTTTGATTCCACCAGTACCTCGTCTCACCTTCTACTCTTTACAGGAGCAGGAGATCTTCTGTGAAGTTTGGAAGGTAGGAAACGAACTACTGGCGGAAGCAAAACTCTGAGGACAGGTCGTGAGTCGTGCTTGGGTAGCTCAGTTGGTTGCCGGCACGGTAGCTCAGAGTGTTCGGTCAGAGAGCTAATAAAAAAAACTGAGTATCAACAATGCAACTTCAATGAATTTCATGTGACGTCCGCTACGACCAAACACAACGAACAATAAGGGGAAAAAAAGTTGGTAGAGCACTTGCCCGCGAAAAGTAAAGGTTCCGAGTTCGAATCTCGGTCCGGCACAAAGTTTTAATCTTCCAAGAAGTTTCATATCAGCCCACACTCCGCTGCAGAGTGAAAATTTCATTCTGACCACATAACTGTTTGAAAGTTGACAGCCAGCAAACTTTCTAATAAATATTTAAAGACATGATTTAATCTATGCTTTGTTTTAATGTATGATCACCTTTTACAAAATTTCTGTAACTGTAATAAACACTGAGACTGAACTCTGATTTTGTATGTTGTGGGTAGTGGCTGCCAGTGTCACCCCAATCGTCTTATTAAAATACGGAAATAACACTCGGAATGAGACAATGCCACCAAGCAAGCCTTCCTTTCCTACCATATGAGAGCAGGATATTGAGTGCTGGCGATGACGCGAGAAAGCTATTCAAGCGCTGGAGAAAGCAATCACCAGTACAACACGTTAGCAGTGCAGCTAGATTTTCACAACAGCTCACACTCCACAACTTTCTTTAAACAGATGTACCGCGCAGTAACCGGCTGCTGGCGGCGTAAACAGATGCGCCCCGAAAGACTTCTTGGGCGGAGAAAATGCTGTATGAGCATTTATTTACGTGTCTAATGAAAATAGTTGCTTCGACTAATGATACGATGCCGACTGCTTCTACCTCATATGCACCTAAAGAAACGTGGAAAGGCAATGGGAATTCGACGAGTTCTGAAATGCGCGCTAACTGGGCGCAGTTTCTCGAAGCGACTACTGCCTCTCAGCCAAAGGCAGCTTCACTGGCACTTGTTGCTACTTTAGTGATTTTAGCAGCTTTACTAATTTTTGCTGTACTAAGGTTTGGTGGACACAATCCCATTGCCGGTCACTGGCAGCTTTGGCGGTAGGCTATTGCGATCCACAAACGCTGCAAATTTTGTACGTAGAGTACTTGGATTTCTTGTGATTTAAGTTTACACGAACCTGCAGTATTTGAAGCAACAGAAACATAGAGGGTTCTCCCGAACTGCAAACACAAATATTAAGAGATGATTCGCCGTGCAAAATAGGATATGAAACGTTGTATTAACTATGTCGCACAGTAACTTATAAGTGTAAGAGTCACTTTTGACAGTCGTTATCTAAAATGGTTTTGCGACGAAGGAGCAATGTTGTAAGTAATGTATGCTTTAACAATGAATCGAAATTTGCGATGACTTCTAGAGTCCTGTCTCCTGCTTTGAGATGGGTGCGTGCATCTGTGCGATAGTAGCAATAGCGTTTGTGAAAGAGTAATTTATCCTCTTCTGTGCAGGGAATCAGCTGATACCATTTGTGTCTGGAGTTGAGTAGCACCCTGTGTATTTAAAATACATCTGAGTCTACGTCTGTACTCCGCAGGTCACCTTACGGTGTGTGGCGGAGGGTACTTTGTGTACCACTGTCACTTCCCACTTTTCCTCTTGGAGTTGCGAGTGGTTCGCAGGTTGCTGATAAGTGTACGTTTGACTTAGTCTCTCAAATCTTACGTTCGCAGTCTGCTCCCGAGATATTCGTAGGAGGAAGCAATACATTGTTTGACTCTTCTAGTAACTTAAGGTCTCGGAACGTTAACAGTAAAGAACACAGTGACGCGCCGGCCTCTGTGGTCGAGAGGTTCTAGGCGCTTCGGTACGCAACCGCGCTGCTGCTACGGTCGCAGGTTCGAATTCTGCCTCGGGCATGGATGTGTGTGATGTCCTTAGGTTAGTTAGGTTAAAGTGGTTCTACGTTCTAGGGGACTGATGACCTCAGATATTAAGTCCCATAGTGCTCAGAGCCATTTGAATCATTTTTGAACACAGTGATGCAGAACGCTTCCCTTGCAGCGTCTGCCGCAAGAGTTGACTGAGGATCTCCGTGACGTTTTCGCGCTCACTGAATGAACCTGTAACTATATATGCTGCTCTTCTTCGGATCTTCCGTATTTCCTCTACAATCCCATCTGATACAGATCCCGGACTGACGAGCAATCATGTATTCGTCGAACGAGCATTTCGTAAACTCCCTCATTTGTGGAAGAACTACATTTGCTGAAGATGCTTCTAATGAATCTCAGTCTAGCGTTTGCCTTACCTGCGATACGTTTTATGTGGTCGTTCCACTTTAAATCTGTACGTACGCATACTCCTATATACTTTATGGGTGTAACTGCTTCAAGTGACCGTTGTGCAATCGTGTAATCATACACTAATGGATCTTTCTGCCTATTTACGGGCAACACGTTAGATCTGTTTATGCTGAGAGTCAGTTGCTAATCTCTGCCCCAACCGGCGATCGTCTGCGTATTTTTGCTACAATTTTCCAGCATTGCTACACAATTTGTTCCTATAGGCCGAAACTAAGCTAGGTTGGTACTTCGTTAACAGTTCATTTGAAATGTATTTCAGTATTCCACGTGACATTCAATGTGTAATCTGTCTCGTAACCAGTGAGTCTGTTGAAGTTGTGTTTTCCTTAATCAGTGTGCGAAAAAGAACAAAAGAACCAGAGAAATGCTTACGTGTGTGTGATGCGCAGCTCCATTGCGCCATGAACATTAGAAGACTCTACTTGAAATTCATCCTCAATAACTCTAAGAAATGAGTGCAAGAGCTTGTAAATATTTGTCTGCTTTATAGCCTTCCCATAAGAATTTTGGACGAAGGTCGACGGATAGAGAGAGAGCGCACTCATGAAGTCACGGAGAAAGTAATTTTACTTCCGTGTATCATTCGTGATTGATGTAGAACCTAGGCACGACGGTAGGTGTACAGAGAAATTCCCTGAGCAGTGCTCTGTAAACCGTAAGGACCTAAAGAGGTGGCGCAGTGGTTGGCACACTGGACTCTCATTCGGCAGGACGGCGGTTCAATCCCGCGTCCGGCCATCCTCATTTAGGTTTTCCGTGATTTCCCTAAATCGCATCAGGCAAGTGCCACGATGGCTCCTTTGAAACGGCACGGTCGACTTCCTTCCCCATCCTTTCCTAATACTATGAGACCGATGACCTCGCAGTTTGGTCTGCTCCCCCAACCCAACCCAATCCAACCCATACCGCAGTTCAGAATGAGATTTTCACTCTGCAGCGGAGTGTGCGCTGATATGAAACTTCCTGGCAGATTAAAACTGTGTGCCCGACCGAGACTCGAACTCGGGACCTTTGCCTTTCGCGGGCAAGTGCTCTACCAACTGAGCTACCGAAGCACGACTCACGGCCGGTACTCACAGCTTTACTTCTGCCAGTACCTCGTCTCCTACCTTCCAAACTTTACAGAAGCTCTCCTGCGAACCTTGCAGAACTAGCACTCCTCATTCTGGAAACATCCCCCAGGCTGCGGCTAAGCCATGTCTCCGCAATATCCTTTCTTTCAGGAGTGCTAGTTCTGCAAGGTTCGCAGGAGAGCTTCTGTAAAGTTTGGAAGGTAGGAGATGAGGTACTGGCAGAAGTAAAGCTGTGAGTACCGGGCGTGAGTCGTGCTTCGGTAGCTCAGTTGGTAGAGCACTTGCCCGCGAAAGGCAAAGGTCCCGAGTTCGAGTCTCGGTCGGGCACACAGTTTTAATCTGCCAGGAAGTTCCATACCGTAGTTACTGACGAAAAAGAAAAGTATCATGGAAAATCCATTTTTTAACTATTATTTTGACGAGTAAATACGGGCGAGAGTTGCAGCAGGCATCTTACACGCTTACTGGGATGGAGCCCGGCAGCTGGTATGTCTCCTCATTGTGGAAAGGAAACACCTTCTCCACGACGATGTTATTAGAGATGGAACAGAACCACGGATAGGAATGCAAGTGGAAGGAAGTCGGTACTGTACTTTTAAAACGGAGCCTGCTGGGGTTCTCTGAATTCAGGGAATCGACAGGGAACCTAAATCTGCATTGCCGGACCGGACTGAGAGCTGAACCCTGGTCCTCCCAGATACAGAATCCCGAGCCTTAGTCACTGCGCCACTCGTCGGCGTCCTTGTTGTGGCCGACGCCCCCGCCACGAAGAAGTCGCGTGCTCCCCGGATGGCTTCGTTCTTCTCTTTTGCGCACTGACTGGCGTTTCGTGCGGAGCCGTGGTGCAGCCAAGCGCGACGACCCCACTCTCGGAATCGCGAACATCTCTCTTACCCGCCGCAGATTCCAGCCCCGCCCTACGGCTGGCACAGCTAGTGTCGACTTCCAAGTGATACATTTTTGTTCCCAAGACAAAACAGATGCCTACTGCAGGTCTCGCCCGTAACTACTCAGCTAAATAATAGTTAAAAAGTGGATTTTCCATAATACTTTCCTTTTTCGTTAGTTACAGAACGAAAAAAGCATTTTTTTCTGAGAGAACAGGAGAACTAGACATTTAGGTTCCAAACCAAAATCTAAAAACGTGTATGCTAATTTCTGAATCCAAGATAATGTCATAAATATTTCGAAGAAAGTGTTACCAACAGCTCCAGATATTTTATCTTTTATTTTCTTAACAAGCAAACTTATTTGTATGAATACGATGAAACCATGTATTTTATGATTTATGTTTCACTTAGTGTTATTTGTAGCACAGTAAGATATAACTGTCCATTTTATCTGGAGACTTTGGGTCTTGATGGTGTTAAGCCAATACTTGTGAACATGCGCTGTTTTTATGTAAATGAATTAGCTCTTAACGAAGTTCTTTATGGCTGTTGTGTGTCATATTATCAATGATTTTGTAATCTTTAGTACTTTATCCGTCTTCAACAACTGTATGTCTATTTCCTAATGAATCAACAACCAGTTTTCCGGCTTCAAGCAACTACTACCCTTTTCCAGAAGATTAGAATTGCAGCTCGATGAGCGAGCGTCAAAAATAATCAGGTGAACGCAGCGTATTACAGTAGTCATGTCGATCATAGCGCAATAATATGCTGCCTACACCTGCTTATTTTTGACGCTCGCTAGTTATGCGATAACTACAATCTTCTGAAAAGGGCACTAGGTACCTGAAACGCTAAAGGAATCAGATTTCTTTTGTGCAACTGGTTTCTGATTTTGTTATGTACCGCGTGATCAAAAAGTCAGTATAAATTTGAAAACTTAATAAACCACGGAATAATGTAGATAGAGAGGTAAAAATTGACACACATGCTTGGAATGACATGGGGTTTTATTAGAATAAAAAGAAAAACAAAGTATTGCTAGACGCGTGAAAGATCTCTTGCGCGCGTCGTTTGGTGATGATCGTGTGCTCAACCGCCACTTTCGTCATGCTTGGCCTCCCAGGTCCCCAGACCTCAGTCCCTGCGATTATTGGCTTTGGCGTTACCTGAAGTCGCAAGTGTATCGTGATCGACCGACATTTCTAGGGATGCTGAAAGATAACATCCGACGCCAGTGCCTCACCATAACTCCATATGTGCTTTACAGTGCTGTTCACGACTTTATTCCTCGACTACAGCTATTGTTGAGGAATGATCGTGGACATATTGAGCATTTCCTGTAAAGAACATCATCTTTGCTTTGTCTTACTTTGTTATGCTAATTATTGCTATTCTGATCAGATGAAGCGCCATCTGTCGGACATTTTTTGAACGTTTGTACTTTTTTTTTGGTTCTAATAAAATCCCATGTCATTGCAAGCATGTGTGTCAATTTGTACCTCTCTATCTACATTATTCCGTGATTTATTCAGTTTTCAAATTTATACTGACTTTTTGATCACCCGGTATATCAGGCCCACTTGTAAAAATGACAAGGTTCGAAACGCGCCAAGTCCGCAGCTCGTGGTCGTGCGGTAGCGTTCTCGCTTCCCGCGCCCGGGTTCCCGGGTTCGATTCCCGGCGGGGTCAGGAATTTTCTCTGCCTCGTGATGACAGGGTGTTGTGTGATGTCCTTAGGTTAGTTAGGTTTAAGTATCCCTAAGTTCTAGGGGACTGATGACCATAGATGTTAAGTCCCATAGTGCTCAGAGCCATTTTGAAACGCGTCGAGATGAATAAATAAATAATAAAGACTTGCTGTTGAAAATTCCACCACATTACATACGGTGCTGTGCAGAGTACAGATGTAGAGTGAGTAGAAACGACTCTTATAAGTATTTACTGACTGCCAGATAAAACAACAAAAAATTTTAAAGTAACTTTTTTTCCTTCTTCTTAAGTCTGCCTCCGTAGTTGAGTAGTCAGAGAGTCTGACTGCCATGCGGATGGCTCAGTTTCAATTCCTGGCTCTGTCAGGGATTTTTCGTTGGTGGGAGGACTGAAGTGAGTGCACTCAGAGTCGCAACATCAGTTAAGAAGCTACATGAATGAGAAATGGTGGCGCCAGGGTCGGAAAGCTGCCAGCGACTGGAACAGCGGTGTACTGCCCTGGATCCTTCCCCTCGCAACTGCACCCTTCAACCCCGACATACTGCAGCCATACACGACGCCGTAGGCGAAGGATGACACGGCAGCCGGTCAGCATTGTTTGGGCTTCAGCGATTTACATTATCTCTGTTTTTTTTTGGGGGGGGGGGGGGGAGGGGGTCATTAGTCTGCTTTGTCGCGGCCAGCCACGAACTTCTTAACCGTGCCAAACTATTCATCTCGGAGCAGCACTTCCATCCAAGCTCCCTAATTATTTGTTGGACCTATGCCAGTTTCTGTCTTCACCTACAGTTTTCATACACTACATCTCTCTCAAGTACCGTGGAAATACTCTGTGATGTCTTAGAAAATGTCCTATCATCTAATGCCTTCCCCTGTTTCACATATTCTTCTCCGCTGCGGTTCCGCGGATGACCTCTTCATTTGTTATCAGTCCACATAATTTTACACATCTTTCTGTGGCACCACATCTCAAACACTTCGATTCTCTCTTTTCCGGTTTTCTCATGGTCCATGATACACTTCCGTACTATGCTGTGCTCCAAACATAAGTAAATTCTCTGAAATTTCTTTCTTAAATTAATGCCTATATTTGATACCAGTAGACTTCTTTTGCAAAGAATTCCCTCTCTTAGCCTGTGGTAGTCTGCTTCTTATGTCATCTTTCTTTGTACGGCCAGTGCTATTTTGTATCCGTGTTAGCAGAATTCTTTAACTTCGTCTACTTCGTGATTACCAATTGTGATGTTAAGTTTCTCGCTATTCTCACTTGTGATACTTCTCATTGCTTTAGTTGTTTTCTTTACTCTGTCCATATACTGTACTCGCAAGACTCTTAATTCCATTCAACAAACCCTGTAACTCTTCATTTTCGCTGAGGGCAGCAATGTCATCATCGAATATTATCACAGATATACTTTCACCCTGAATTTTGATTCCATATCTGAACTTTTTTTCCTCATTGCTTTATCACTTTATAGATCGAACAATAGGGGCTAACCTAATAATAGCACCTCGTTCTTGGTCTTGGTTCTTGTTCGTATTGCATATTACCTGTCTTTCCGTAGTTAGCTATTTCCCTGAAAATTTCGTGCATTTTGCAACATTTTAAATTATCAGAAGTTTTTTCTACGTCGACAGATCCTAGAAATATTTCCTGATTTATCAAGTGCAACGCCAGAACTGCCTCTCTGCTGCCTTGGCCTTTCCTAAAGCCAAACTGATCGTCATCTAACAGATTCCCAAATTCCTGTTCCATTGACCGGTATCTAATCTTGTCAGTATGAATCGTTAAGCTGATGTGGTTTAGTTCCCGCGCTTAACTGTTCTTGTAATCTTCCGGATTGTGTGGATCATATTTTTTTCGAAAACCTGATGATGTGTCTCCAGACTGATAGATTCTACAAAGAATCGTGAATAGCCGTTTGGTTGCCACTTCCGCAAATGATTTTAGAAATTGAGAAGGAATGTTATGTATGCCTTCCTCCCTATTTGATCGGAAGTCTTGCACAGCTCCGTTAAGTTTTGACTCTGATAGTGGATATCCTTACACATCGACTCCTATTTCTTCCTGTATCGTGTCATCAGACAGTTTCTGTCCCTTTCATATACTCTTGCCACCTATCTGCTCTCTCCTCTGCTTTTTACACTAGAGTTCCTCTTGCGCTCTTAATGTCGAAGACTTTTCTTCGATCAATTGAAGTATCTCTCCTGTCACCCAATGTTCACTCACAGTTACCTTCGTCGTATCTCCTTTCTCTTAAAAAACTCTGTCAGGCTTTCTCCTCTCTCATTCCTACTACCGAGACCATATTCTGCCGCATCTCTGTCTTCGATTTTTTCCGCTAGTTCCGCGTTTTTGTAACCCATGATTATTAGATTTTCATCTCCTTTTACATACTGAATTATATGTTAAACATCCTCATATTCTATCTGCTTACCTTCATCTTCTGCTAGTAAAGTCTCCTCGTAACCTGAATTGTTGCTGTTAGCTTTGGTTTTCAGTCAGCTCTGATGAGCAAAATGATATCGCTGAACTCTTCTCTGTGCTACCTTCCGGTTCATGATGAATCGTACATCTGTTATATCGTTTTCTGCTGCTGTTGATATTAACCTTTATTCGTCCTACCAGAAATCGTTATCTGTTTCTATTTCATTTCATTTCCCCTCTCCCCTCCCAAGGCCACTCCCACCCCCGCAGTATATGTAGAATGTGGCTCTGCGTTTCCCTTTTCAGATTTTCTGACATCATTGCCATATTCAGATTTCTCACATGTTATGTTTCTACTCGTGGAATGTTACCCATTCGTTGCCGCGCGGGATTAGCCGAACGGTCTAGGGCGCTGCAGTCATGGACTGTGCGGCTGGTCCCGACGGAGGTTCGAGTTCTCCCTCGGGCATGGGTGTGTGTGTTTGTCTTTAGGATAATTTAGGTTAAGTAGTGTGTCCTGATGTGTTACCAGTCACGTGATAGTATCGTGGTGGTATTTTTTCAACAATAGGATGCTCGTCCATACATGGCACGTCTCTCTATGAACTGTCTGTGTATGCTGTGATACTCCCGTGGTCGGCATGATTTACAGGTCTGTCCCGGTACAACACGTCAGAGACCAGCTGAGACGTCCGTGCCAGTGCCTGTATTTAGGATGTTCTAGAACACTTACTACAGATGTGGGCGCTCTAGGGCGAGGAAAAGGCGTGACAGCTTCGTGACACCCTCCAACTGAATTACTGCATGCATCCAGACCACAAGGAGTGCACCGTAATGCTGACGCGTGGGCTCATACTGCCAAGGTATTTGTGGATTTGACTCGATTTTGTAATTGGCAGTTTGTGTATGTGTGTGTGTGTGTGTGTGTGTGTGTGTGTGTGAGTGAGTGAGTGTGTGTGTGTTGCGAAGGAGAGGGAAAATGAGAAAAATGGAGACACAGGGGGGGGGGGGGTAGAGAAGCAGATTTTTGAGTAACAGAAGACATTTGAATACAAACTCTGATTGGAAGAAGTAGCTGCGCTACGTATTCCATTCGAACAGGCAAAGAGAACCATTACTGTCCAATTATGTTACTGACAGTAAACAACTGGAAACAATGAAAACCGGTACATTCAAATATGGTTCAGATGCCTCTAAGCACTATGGGATTTAACATCTGAGGTTAGACTTAGAACTACTTAAACCTAACTACCCTAAGGACATCACACACATCCAAGCCCTAAGGCAGGATTCGAACCTGCGACTGTAGCAGCAGCGCGGTTCCAGATTGAAGCGCCTAGAACCGCTCGGCCACAGCGGCAGGCTATCGGTACATTCCTCTGGTTAAACGTTCGGTGCGACTTAAACTGGAATGACTGCATAAAACTAATTGTAGGAAAAGCAGATGCTGAGATTCTTTGCAAGACGTTTTAAGGAAATGCAATTCATACTCCCAAAACACTTGTTGGGCCGTGAGTATTGTTCATCAGTCTGGACCCTAATCAGACTGGATTAATAGAAAAGACATAGAAGATAACAACAAAGGGCGGAACGTTTGGTCACGGGATGGTTTAGTGAGCGCGGGAGCGTTACAAAACGTTCATCAAACAACGACAGGCGCTACGTGAACAGTGTGAATCTCGGAGAGTTCAGTGTCGAAATTCCAACAGTGTACGTTCCAAGAAGAGTCGGGAAAAAGTATTACTTCCTCCCACGTACACCTCGCAAAGTGAACGCGGTGAGAAATAAGAGAAGTCGGAGCTCGTACGGAGATTGATCGATACGATAGTCGTTTCTTCTCACACGCGTCGTCTGTGAATGGAGTACGTACTTAGGGAAGAAATGGAGGGTGGCTGACAGTGGTACTAGGGTACCCTTCACCACACACCACAAGGTATCTTGCACAGTATAGGTGCAGAGGCAAAGGTTTGGACAAAAATACTGAAACACTGCGAGAAGTGCATGGTTGAAAATATATGCAGATACTAGCCTAGTCTGTAGGTTGTGCTACTGTATTTGAGCACGAATGGAACCTGTGCAACGCCCTCAATACTTTTCAAGTGACAGTTGTGCTCAGAACAGAGTTCTGTGTAGCTGTTAGTGCGTTATATTGGAACATAGTTACTTCGAACGTGGTCAAATAGTTGGAGCTCGTATGGCGGGTGCTTCCGAAACCAAGGGAGCCGAAGATCTGTACCGCATACAGGGAAAGCAAAAAGAAAACATCATCTGCTATGTTGTAACTCGAAAGAAAGAAGAGGTCATTGAAGAGGATAAACGGATTGTGATGAAAAATGGAAGGACGACAGCTGCAAAAATCGCTGCAGAACTGCATATCGCACTCGCGGGCCATGTCAGCATCGAACCAACACGAAGGGAGCTGCGAATTGCAGGGTGAGCTAGAGTTTGAAAACGACTCATCTGTGATCCAAATGCCCGCAAAAAGGAAACTTGGTGACGAAGCCATAGAAACTTGACTAGGAGCAATGCAAAAAATGCATTTGGTCGGATGAGTCTTGTTTCATACTGTTTCCAACTTCTGGCCGAGCTTACTTGACAAAAGTGAAACATAGTGTGGGGTTTAGTGAAGATTTGGGCAACCGTAGGGTGGTTACTGAGCAGTGTCGCATTATTAATAAGGATTTTGTGACTTTTATGGCTAATCAAGTGCATCCCATGGTACAATTTTTGTTCCCTAATTGTGTTGCTGTGCCCCTGTCCACACAGCTCACCTCGTCCAGGACTGGTTTTGTGAGCACACAGATGAATTGTCGCATATTCAGTGGCCGCAATAATCATCAGATCTCAATATTATTGAGCCTTCGTGGTTCACTGTGGAGAGAAGAGTACAATGAAGGCTTTCACGACCGGATGGTACTGTGGTTGATAATTCTTCCGGGTTATATGGCCGTGGTCCATGGAATTCTTCTATTCCTAACGTTTCGTCCAATACTGCGTTGGACATCTTCAGAGGTATGGCTGGTCCTGCTGAGTCCTGCCGACTGACGAGTCGGGCGTCGGAAGGTATTCAAACCTTCCAAAAAACATAGGACAAGTACTTCGTTCTGTTAAAGATAGAAGGCCACCATTATCATCTAGCGGTGTGTATAAAATCCCGTGTACTTGTGGCAAGGTCTATATTGGTACTACGAAAAGAAGTGTGAATACGAGGGTAAAGGAGCATAAAAGTCTTTGCCGACTGGGAAAAATAGATAAATCGACCGTTGCGGAACTGCACTTCAGTCAGGTGACCATGTAGTTAAGTTTTCTAAAACTACAGTTTTAAGTGCTACCACGAACTATTATCCGCGACTGTATAGGGAGACTATTGAAATTTATAAACATGAAGATAATTTTAATAGAAAAGAAGAGGCCTTGAAATTAAGTGAGATATGGACAGTGGCGTTACAGAATCGATAAGTGATTTTTATCTATGACGGACTATTATCGATAGTTACATTTTATCTTTGACTAGTTTTCTCTCTGTTACTATGTGCAAGCTAGATCACGCCCACTTTCCTCGGTATTTAGGCCGCTTTCCGACTCCCGACTCGTCAGTCGGCAGGACTCAGCAGGACCAGCCATACCTCTGAAGATATCCAACGTAGTATTAGATGAAATGTTAGGAATAGAAGAAATCCATGGACCACGGCCATATAACCCGGAAGAATTATCAACAACAGAGAAGGGTGCGTCATGGCTATCGACCTCTATCATCGTTACCCGAAATTGCCACTGTTGTGCAGTCCGCTGTTCGTGGTCTAGTGGCTAGTGCTGCTACCTCTGCATCACTGGGTCTGTGGTTCGATTCCCGACAGGGTTTGGGATTTTCTTCACCCGGTGATTGGTTGTCTGTGTTGTCCTCATTACCTCATCATCATTCGGGAAGTGGCGAGATTGGAGCTGGAAAGATTGGGAACTTTTACAGGCGCTGATGACCTCGATGTTGAGCGCCCCACAAACCATCATCATCATCACTATTGTGCAGTAAGAATGGTATACGATCAGGACCTACATTTGTCGATTAAGGGACAACTGGAAGCTGCTCTGAATGCCTACAGTTTTCCTACATCGTATTGTTTCAGCCACATGTAGTAAGCATTGCTTCACGCAGTGGAGAATGGCAAAACAGAGGCACGCTGGCAACCGAGGCGTTGCGTAGTAGGCAAGCACAGATAGCCTGGCTGACAGCAGCAGTCTACCAACAGACTGACGCAAGGACGCACGCAGACTGAGCGCCAAGCCAAGCCCGGAGAGTACTGAGTAAGGGGAAGTGGGGCCAGCACGCTAAGTTACGCTGCAGTATACTGTGGGAGTAATAACAAAAAGCTACCACCGAGGGCAAAAAACGTCCTCCTGCCGGATATAAATAGTGCAGCGCAGGCAGCAACAGACAGAAGCCATTAGGAAGCAGTTCGGATCTGAGGACGGACGTGGTCTGTGTCCAAATGTTCAATCTTCGTAGGTGACGATTCCGGAAGTCTGTTCCAGCTCGCAGGAGTCATCCGTTCGCCGCCAGATGTCAGCTTCAGCTCTGGAGGTCGGTCCGAGTTCGGTCGGCACCATGACTGACTAACTACAGCGAGAACTTCCAGCAGGACTGGCCGCAGCGCGGTCTCAAAAATGGTTAAATGGCTCTGAGCACTATGGGACTTAACATCTGAGGTCATCAGTCCCCTAGAACTTAGAACTACTTAAACCTAACTAACCTAAGGACATCACACATCCATGCCCGAGGCAGGATTCGAACCTGCGACCGTAGTAGTCGCGCGGTTCCAGACTGGAGCGCCTAGAACCGCTTGGCCACCGCGGCCGGCCTCGGTCACAGGCGCCGCCGGGGACTGACGCCCGGACTTCACAGCAACCCGGCCCCACGGCGCATGGTCAGTCCACGACCGGACCTCGCGGACATCGCGACTGACGGCTTCCCAGCCGCCGGTGCAGCAGGCGTCAGCAGCTGACCTCACGGCGACGCGGCTCCGTGGGCGTGCCATACTGGGGCTCCGAGCGGCGACGCGTTCATCCCAACCACAGGGCATCCTGGCTTCAGCGGTGCACTGGTGGCCTGAGGCTCCCGAGTGCGATCAGCGGCGCGGGTTGCGTGCATTGTCAGAGAATCTACACAGCAGCAGACAGGCGGAGGGATCCGCAGGGCTGGGCAGCGACGACGAGGGAGAAGTTGTAAAGAAAGTTCAATAAATAATTGTAAAACTCCACGCCGTCTCAGTCTCTGGGGCAGCCACTGTGTCTGCTGCTAACGAGTGGTGCAGAAGTCGTAACAGTATTCAGCATGGTTGTGCTGTCGGTGTTTCCATATTTTTCCCCTCCCTTCTGTGTCTCATTAAATGTGGCAAATAGTGTTTCAATCAAATGAAACTATATGGTTCCAGAGACTTTTTAAAGTCTCGAACATCTGTGATGTATACAGGGTGAGTCACCTAACGTTACCGCTGGATATATTTCGTAAACCACATCAAATACTGACGAACCGATTCCACAGACCGAACGTGAGGAGAGGTGCTAGTGTAATTGTTTAATACAAACCATACAAAAATGCACGTAAGTGTGTTTTTTAACAAAAACCTACGTTTTGTTTAAATGGAACCACGTTAGTTTTGTTAGCACATCTAAACATATAAACAAATACGTAATCAGTGCCGTTTGTTGCACTGTAAAATGTTAATTACATCCGGAGATATTGCAACCTAAAGTTGACGCTTGAAACCTCCGACGTTCAGTTGCGTGTTGTAACAAACACGGGCCACGGTCCGCGAGCAGCATCTGCAGGGACATGTTTACGATGACGACCGTGTTTACGAGTGTGGCTGTAGTGCACTGTTGTGGTTTGGTCTAGCTGTCGCAGTGTCCGCATGTAGCGCTTGCTGCTATTGTTATTCTGCATTCGTCTCCGCACCAACTGTAGTACACCGTGTTACCAGACGTCTGTGATAGTGTAGTGTTGTAGGAACTGAGACCATGGTGTATTCGAACTCTGAAAAAGCGGAGATGATACTCATCTATGGCGAGTGTCGACGAAATGCAGCTGAAGCCTGCAGGGTGTATGCAGAACGGTACCCGGACAGAGAGCATCCAACGTGCCGCACGTTGCAAAACATCTAACGCCAACTGTGTGCAACAGGTATGGTCGCAGCACGCAAACGGGTCCGTAACAGGCCCGTCACAGGAGAAGCGGGTGCAGTTGGTGTGTTAGCTGCTGTTGCCATGAACCCGCACATGAGTACACGGGACATTGCGAGAGCTGGTGGACTGATCAAAGTAGTGTCATGCGCATACTGCATCGTCACCGCTTTCACCCGTTTCATGTGTCGCTACATCAGCAATTACATGGTGATGACTTTAATCATCGAGTGCAATTCTGTCAATGGGCATTAACAGAGAATGCGTTGCAGTTCTACCTATTTACCGATGAAGCGGGTTTCACAAACCACGGAGCAGTGAATCTACGGAACATGCATTACTGGTCCGTGGACAATCCTCGCTGGCTCAGACAGGTAGAGCGGCAGCGACCGTGGACTGTAAATGTATGGTGCGGAATCATTGGCGACCACCTCATTGGTCCTCACTTCATTGCAGGGGCCCAAACAGCTGCAACATACATCGCATTTCTACAGAATGATCTGCCAACGTTGCTCGAAAATGTCCCACTGGAAACGCGTCGACGTATGTGGTATCAGCATGATGGTGCACCTGCACATTCCGCAATTAACACTAGGCTGACCCTTGACAGGATGTTCGACGGGCGTTTCATAGGACGTGGAGGACGCATAAATTGGCCAGCCCGTTCTCCTGATCTTACACCTCTGGACTTCTTTCTGTGGGGTACGTTAAAGGAGAATGTGTACCGTGATGTGCCTACAACCCCAGAGGATATGAAACAACGTATTGTGGAAGCCTGCGGCGACATTACACCAGATGTACTCCGGCGTGTACGACATTCATTACGCCAGAGATTGCAATTGTGTCCAGCAAATGATGGTCACCACATTGAACATCTATTGGCCTGACATGTCGGGACACACTCTATTCCACTCCGTAATTGAAAACGGAAACCACGTGTGTACGTGTACCTCGCCCCTCATGGTAATGTACATGTGCGTCAGTGAAAAAGACCAATAAAAAGGTGTTAGCATGTGGACGTAATGTGCTGTTCCAGTCTCTTCTGTACCTAAGGTCCATCACCGTTCCCTTTGGATCCCTACGTAATTCGGTGCTCTCCGATACACACGATCGAACAGCGGAGGAGTGGTACTCAAGCGTCAACTTTAGGTTACAATATCTCCGGATGTAATTAACATTTTACAATGCAACAAACGGCACTGATTACGTATTTGTTTATATGTTCAGATGTGCTAACAAAACTAACGGGGTTCCATTTAAAAAAACGTAGGTTTGTGTTAAAAACATACTTCCGTGCATTTTTTATGGTTTGTAATAACCAATTACACTAGCCCCTCTCCTCACGTTCGGTCTGTGGAATCGATTCGTCAGTGTTTGATGTGGTTTACGAAATATATCCAGCGGTAATGTTAGGTGACTCACCCTGTATATGCGGACTGAAGCGATGAATGAAAATTTGTTCTGAGACTGGGATTCGAACGAGGGTCTCCTGCTCACTAGGCAGATCCATCATGGAACAGTTGCTTTGCACGTCTACATGGACTTCGCAATCACGCTTCAGCCTACCTGGTATTTCTCATAAACTCGGACAGCATTGCAAAGGCTCTCCAGGTCTATTGGAATAGCAACTCACCATCGAACGCAACTGGGTATCCTGCCTGACACCTAGGCACTGGCGCTTTAATAAGATGAAACTATATGGTTGCAGAGACCCAGGTCTCCTGATCACCCGGTTTCGATTCCCGGCCTTGGACAAATTTTATTCGTCACTTCAGTCTGTATATATATATATATATATATATATATATATATATATATATACAAATGTTGTTTTGTTGTGTTTTCATTCAAAACTTTCTTTTCTCTTATTGTTACATTTTGTATTTGTAAGTTGTCCGTTATGAGGATTTTTTCTTCTGTGAGGACTCAGATTGGTTGAGTAAGAGTGATTTCAGGTGTGCCGCAGGGGCGTGTCGTAGGACCGTTGCTATTCACAACATATATAAATGACCTTGTGGACAACATCGGAAGTTCACTGAGGCTTTTTGCGGATGATGCTGTAGTATATCGAGAGGTTGTAACAATGGAAAATTGTACTGAAATTCACGAGAATCTGCAACGAATTGACGCTTGGTGCAGGGAATGGCAATTGAATCTCAACGTAGACAAGTGTAATGAGCAGCAAATACATAGAAAGAAAGATCCTTTATCGTTTAGCTACAATATAGCAGGTCAGCAACTGGAAGCAGTTAATTCCATAAATTATCTGGCAGTAGGCATTAGGAGTGATTTAGACTGAGATTCATTGGAAGAATCCTAAGGAAATGCAGAACGAAAACGAAGGAAGTAGGTTACAGCACATTTCTTCGCCCACTGCTTGAATACTGCTCACCAGTGTGGAATCCGTACCAGATAGGGTTGATGGAGAAGATGGAGAAGATCCAACGGAGAGCAGCGCGCTTCGTTTCAGGATCATCTAGTAATCGCGAAAGCGTTACGGAGATGATAGATAAACTCCAGTGGAAGACTCTGCAAGAGAGACGCTCAGTTGCTCTTTACGGGCTTTTGTTGAAGTTTCGAGAACATACCTTCACCGAGGAGTCAAACAGTATATCGCTCCCTCCTACGTATATCTCGCGAAGAGACCATGAGGATAAAATCAGAGAGATTAGAGCCCACACAGAGGCATACCGACAATCTTTCTTTCCACGAACAATACGAGACTGGAATAGAAGGGAGAACCGATGGAGGTACTCAAGGTACCCTCCGCCACACACCGTATGGATGTAGATGTAGATGTAGATGGTTTGAGTGTTATCTGGATTGTGACTTTCTGTTATGACATACACAGGAAAAGTAAGGTGTGTACTATCATTTTTCGCAAACACAGAAGAACAAGAACAGGAGCTTCCAACCTCAGAATGTTGTCTTGGAGCTTCTCGCTTCCTTATGCCTCAAGGGTCCGATACTCTCTAGAAACTGCTTCTTTTGCGGGGAGTGTGCGTTTCCCTGGGGGCCCGCGCTGCAGCCGATGGCGAAACGTGGGTCGGCTTGCACAAAGCGGCAGGCCACGGGCTGTGCAGTGCAGACTGCTTTATGGTCCGGCGCGGTGCGGCGCCGCGGTCAGCATCCACAGTGGATAAATCCCGCTCCACTGCGCGCCGAGCGCGGACGCAAAAGGCGCACTTTGATGCACGCTTCCGTGAGTAAGGCGCAGAGCTTTCGACACGGTGTCTCGGTGGTGCAATGGAGCAGTAAAACTAGGAGTACCACCTTACAGTACGGCGGCCAGAAACTGGATAGCGATATTACTGCACTATATTTATTGTAAAGTAGTTCTCTTTTATACAGCCACCGGCTAAAGAAGTGACAGGCGCAGATAAAGCAATGTGACTACGCTTATTTCCGAAAATTTCGATTAATTTTAAAGCTATTAATTCTAACACTAATTTTGACTCAGCCTAAGTTGCTCATTTATCTGATTACTAATTACTGGTTTTCCATTTTCAGATTAAAACCTCATCAGATGGCAACGCAGGCACGATTAAAGCAGTAGTGCAGGAAAGGTGAAAAAATACACTACTGTCAAACATTCAGGACACATTCCTCACACGTAGGAGAGGAAAATATGTATCATGTCGTTTGCTACAAATTATCTTAATACATTATTCACGTATATTTTCACAATTAAAACGGATTAGCTGAACGTGAATCCTCACGCAATTGTTGAAGCATGGCATCAACATGTCAACGTTGTTAAAGTATTCCATATTGTGAGGAACATGGTGAGCACTTGTGCATTTTTCCTATTGTGAAAAACATCTCTTCTACTGCAAGCTCTTTGCTTTCTATATTTTGAGAGGTGGTTGTATGGAGTAAAGCAAGGAAAATTTCCAGTAAACATGGGTCCTAAAATGAGTACTTTAAGAGCTATGAGCCCTTGTTGAGTAGAGGAGATACGTTTCAAAAAAATGGCTCTGAGCACTATGGGACTTAACTTCTGAGGCCATCAGTCCCCTAGAACGTAGAACTACTTAAACCTAACTAACCTAAGGACATCACACACACCCATTCCCGAGGCAGGATTCGAACCTGCGATCGTAGCGGTCGCGCGGTTCCAGACTGTAGCGCCTAGAACCGCTCGGCCACCCCGGCCGGCAGATTCGTTTCACGTTAGCGAATACGAACAAGTGCTCGTAGCACATGAGGTATGCACTTTCGAGCCCATGATTACGGGACATTTCTCGTTTGTTTTGGTCCATACTACCATATCTCAAAATATGGAAATCCTTTTTTGTTAACACCCTGTATTTTGCCTCAGTTTTTGGCCCAGCATTTGACTCTTCTCTGGCGTCCCACGTTTTTCCACTCAGGTAAACGAACAATGTTCTCTTACAGAGTATTCTACAAGATCTGCTGCCAAATATGCATTTATTAGACCACAAAAGTAATTACTTCTAGTACTAGGGAACCCTGCTTCCTTTCAGCACTCAGCATCATGGATGCCTTAATGTAACGCACTGAGGACTTTTTTGTGTGTGTCGTAAGTCTTATGACTGGTCTGATGAGGCCAGCCACGAATTTCTCTCCTGTGCCAACCTCTTCACCTCGGAGTAGCAGTTGCACCATACGTTCTCAATTATTTGTTAGATGGTGTTCAAATGTGTGTGAAATCTTATGGGACTTAACTGCTAAGGTCATCACTCCCTAAGCTTACACACCACTTAACCTAAATTATCCTAAGGACAAACACACACACCCATGCCCGAGGGAGGACTCGAACCTCCGCCGGGACCAGCAGCACAGTCCATGACTGCAGCGCCTTTGACCGCTCGGCTAATCCCGCGCGGCATTTGTTGGATGTACTTCAATCTGCGTCTTCATCTACAGTTCTTCTCTCTACGGTTCCCTCTTGTACCATGGTAATTATTCCCTAATGTCTTACAACATATACAATCATCCTGACCCATCTTCTTGTCAGTGTTTTCCACGAGTTCCTTTCTTCGCGGATTCTGCAGAGAACCTTCTCATCCTTTTTTGTCAGTCGACCTAGTTTTCAACTTTCTTCTGTAGCACAACATCTCAAATGCTTCGACTCTCTTCTGTTGCGGTTTTCCCACACAATGCTATGCTTCAAACATGCATTTTCAGATATTTCTTCCTAAAATTAAGACCTATGTTTGATATTAATAGATTCCTCATGGCTAGGAATGCCCTTTTGCCAGTGCTAGGCTGATTTTTATGTCCTCCTTACTTCACTCACCACGAGTTATTTTGCTTCCTAGGTAGCATAATTTTTTAACTTCATCTATATCATGATCACCAATTTTAACGTTAAGTTTCTCGCTTTTCTCACTTCTGCTACTTCTCACTACTTCTGTGTTTCTCCAGTTTACTGCCAGTACATGTTCCGTACTCATTTGATCGTTCCATGCAACACATCCTGTAATTCTTCATCGCTTTCAGTGAGGATAGCAATGTCAACAAATCTTATCGTTGATATAATTTCAGCCTGAATTTTACTCTCACTCTTAAACTTTTCTTTTATTCCCCTCCATTGCTCCTTCGATGTATAGATTGAACTGTAGGAGCGAAAGGCTGCGTCCCTCTCTTACACCCTTTGCTGTTGGTTTTCCAGTCTTAGTGTTCCCTCTTGGTTCTTGCACATATTGTAAATAACCTGCCTTTCCCTGTAGCTTACTCCTATTTTTCTCAGAATTTCGAGCATCTTGCACCATTTTAGACTGTCAAACGGTTTTTCTAGTTCGTCAAATCCTATGGACGAGTCTTGATTTTTTTCTTCAGTCTTCTTTCCATTTTCAACTTCAGCGACAGGACTGCTTCTCTCGTGCCCGTACCTACCATAAAGGCAAACTGAGCATCATCTAACTGATGCGCAATTTTCGTGTCCATTCTTCTTTAATTATTCTTGTCAGCAACTTGGTTGCATGAGCAGTTAAGCTTACTGCGAGACAATTCTTACAGTTACCTATCCCTGGATGTCTTCAGAATATGTGTACTACGTTTATTTTATAGTGATGTCTTAGGAGTATTATAAAACTTCCCCTTTATGTGTAAAGAATGACAGTGCTGGAAAAACTCTTACGTTATTTGATTTTCAAACAGCCGAGCAAAACTGAACATACTCAGACAGTTCTCTCTTTACCTATTCTGATCATCACTAAACTGACACACAATATTTTTAGCGCAACGCAACCTGACTTTCAATCATTCCTACAAAAGAATAGCCCTAACTAACAATAACCTATACCTTCCATGAATCACTTACCTCACAAAAATCTTCGTTACTCGAGCTACTGCAATACAGAGAGCGCCAATACTGCCAGCAAAATAAAAGATTCTAACTACTGAAGGCACTAACTACTGATAGACATTGTTAGCAAAGAAAGATTTTGACAGAGAACAAACAATGTATTTATTTTAATACCGTTCAAAAGTCATAATATATATATCAGTTCATGACATCCAGTCTTACAAATTTCCTTTTTCTGTTGGACACATGTCAAGATCGTCCTCTCATTGTAACCTCTCAAAACTCTGGCATGATTTCCCCACATCCTCCAGTGCTGGCGGCTCACCTCCAACTGCCCAATAGAGTTGTGGCAATTCGTGAATGAGTCGTTCATTTGAACGACTCTAAATAAAGAATCTTAAGAATCGAATCGCGATACGGACGAATCGCCGTTCAAAAGAATCGTAAGAACGACTGCGTGTTTCCGAGTCGTGACGATTCCAAGTTCCAAAGATTCATCGATTCTTAGTACGCTATGCTTAAAAGGCAACTTCCCGAATCATGCCGAGTCGTGCCAAATGATTACGACCGCTAGATGGCAGTCAAGGGGAGGATGCGTGTGAACAAAGGAAGCTCGGAAAGAACAAACGAAGTTCGTGGGCCGTAATATTACTCGTGAAAGCCAAGCTGACATTTGGCGGTGGATGACGGGAACGAGTGTAAAGGCATTTCCCATTTACTATCCCTATATAGTGCACATGCGCGGATTCGTATCATCCTACGTTTTTATGTGCTTATTCCAATTCCACAGCACTTTATATTTCACAATAAAGCAACTGTCAGCCCTCACACACTGCAAATTTAGCTTAACTTTTGTTTCGTCGAAATACAAAGCATAGGTATTTTGCTTTTAATTTCTCTGAGAACTTGCTTCTGCCACTACTATTTATGTGAGAAGACGACGTACTTCTAAAGTGTAGGATACAATCGTATATAGCGACATTACTTCACTGCTAATTTGCTAATTCTGTTAGTTCCACCAGTCTCGCCTCTAAATGGCTGTCGCACTAGACTAATATTACAGAGCCTATATAGAGAGAATGTAGGCACTCTAACCAATACCTTTCTTGGCGGGTCGCCGTGTAATACCGTCTTTAAACAAAAGCTTTTTAATTAATGATTTCCAGTTCGAGTTTTTGAATGTTATCCTCTTCAGATTCATATTAAATTTTAGTGAAGTAATGTCGACGTATACGATTGAATCCTATTGTTTAGAAGTATGTCGTCTTCTCACGTAAATAGTAGTGACAGCGGTAAGTTCTCAGACAAATTAAAAGCCAAATACCTATGCTTTGTATTTCGACGAAACAAAAGTTAAGCTAAATTTGCAGTGTGTGAGGGCTGACAGTTGCTTTATTGTGAAATATAAAGTGCTGTGGAATTGGAATAAGCACATAAAAACGTAGGATGATACGAATCCGCGCATGTGCACTATATAGGGATAGTAAATGGGAAATGCCTTTACGCTCGTTCCCGTCATCCACCGCCAAATGTCAGCTTAGTTTTCACGAGTAATATTACGGCCCACGAACTTCGTTTGTTCTTTCCGAGCTTCCTTTGTTCACACGCATCCTCCCCTTGACTGCCATCTAGCAGTCGTAATCAATTTGGCACGACTCGGCATGATTCGGGAAGTTGCCTTTTAAGCATAGCGTACTAAGAGTCGATGAATCTTTGGAACTTGGAATCGTCACGACTCGGAAACACGCAGTCGTTCTTACGATTCTTTTTTTGCTTTGTATTTAGAAGAAATGAAAGTTAAGCTAAATTTGCTGTGTGGGAGAGCTGTCAGTTGCGTTATGAATGACAAGGGTGATGTGGATTTGGAAATATGTCTTAGCACAGAAAAACTTAGAATGATATGAGCGAAACCACGTCTGTCTCACTGCTAGATTTTGTTATTATAAAACAGACGTCTGTAGTTAGGCGCGTTCAAGTAACACAACCAAACTGGCATACCAGGTAATTTTGCACCACCTTCAGCACAAATCGACTCCTCTTTCCTGGCATACTGAAATAAAACAATAGATGCAATCAAATCAAACGTGACCTTTCAACAATTAAGGCATTACACGTATAAATTGAGAGAGTCACACATGTAACGTCATATGCATGTTTACTCATATGTAAACTATTTCTGGCATGTCTTATCAGTTCGATTCTAACCCCATTGACAATTTTAGACCTGTCCTGCCATCTGTGAGTAAGATGTAGAACATTTTGCATTCCGTAAGAATCGTGCCATCGCAGACTAGAATGAATCGTCAAAGAATCGTGAACGAATCATAGGAATCGATTCGCAATGTGAGATTGAATCGTAGGAATCGAATCGGGAAAAAGAATCGTGTTACCCAACTCTACTGCCCAACGCTACGCACTGTTCACATCCAACTGCCCAACACTACATTAGCGAATAATCCAACAATAAGTCCACCCAGACACAGACTGCACACAGTGCAGTCAGCGATTTTCATACAGAGCAGTACGTGGCGTTACCAATATAAAAACCTAAACAGCCTACTTACAGTATACGTAAGGAGTCAGAAACATGTACAAGAGAACATACCTGTGAATTTGAATGTAATCAATAAGAATTATGTACGATTACGGCAAAAATAAAGAAAATTATAGATGAAAAATTGAGAATAATGGGACAAGATCCCACTGTCGCGACAGCAAAAAATGAAGAAAATTATAGATGAAAAATTGAGGATAATGCCACAAGATCCCACTGTCGCAACAGCAAAACTTTATAAGCCATTTGTAGATATTTTCGCGGAAGTATAAGCGAATTAAATCAAGCAGTGCAGATACAATTAGATTAAGGAATGAGACACTAAAAGTAATGGATGTGTTAGGGCACAGAAATAACTGATGATAGTCAAAGTGAATAGCATGTGCAATGCAGACTGGCGAAGTAAGAAAAGCGTTTCTGAAAAAGAGAAATTTTCAAAAATGTTATAAAAATTTAAGTGTTAGGGACTCTTTTCTGAAGGTATTTGCTATTTGGTCAAGTACTTAGGTGTACCGTTTGTAGAAATGAAACGTGTACGATTAACAGTTCAGAAAAGAAGAGAATATCGGCTTTTGAAATGTGATGCTGCACAAGAATGCTGAAGATTGGATTGGCAAATCCGATAAATACTGAAGATGTGCTGAATCGAATCCACGGGACTAAAAGAACGTTGGTTGATTGATTTGGTGGAAGAGACCAAACAGCGAGGTCATCGGTCTCATCGGGTTAGGGAAGGATGGGGAAAGAAGTCGGCCGTGCCCTTTCAGAGGAACCATCCCGGAATTTGCCTAAAGCGATTTAGGGAAATCACGGAAAATTCAAATCAGGATGGCCGGACGTGGGATTAAACCGTCGTCCTCCCGAATGCGAGTCCAGTGTGCTAACCATTGCGCCAACTCACTCGGCCTAAAAGAAGGATCGGCTTGTAGGACACATCTTGAGGCATCACACCGTAGTCGTTTTGGAAACGGAGGGAGGGGGGGGAGAGGGATTAGGGAGGTTGACAAATTGTGAAGAGAGACCAAGGCTTATCTACAATAACCAGTTTCTAATAGATGTAGGTTGCAATACACATGTAGAGAAGATGAGGCTTGCCCTCAAACTAGTCTTTACACTCTACAATGACAAAAACGCAAATGCTTAAAACGGCTGTTATTGTATAGTGACTCCATATTTCAATGAAATGCTATCACACAACAAGTTCTGTGCTATACGGACTTTCAAGGTCTAAATTATGCAGGACCCTAAGCAGAGTATTTTGAAGTAGGATACGTAATAGTCGAAAGTGAACATTTTAGGTGCTAAGTATTTTTTAATGAACAATGCGTATCGTGTTGGTAAACTGCTTATTTGTCGTAACAAACAACTGCCTGCCGGATCACCATTAGTAGTGATACCTTGAGAAACAATAAACACTAGTCCGTGATCTGTCCATAATGGAGTTTACCACTGTTTACAGTTCGTGAGTGGTTGTTCTAGATTCAGCATTACTCTGTACGGGAACTTGCAGACATGCGTTTAATGTGTAAAGCACCTGGCTGTGGTGTCCGCAAACCCGAACGAATGTGCACGGAATAATCTCGTAATGGAGTCTGTCCCAACTGGAAGAAATTTGTCGTCGTGTACATTCAAGAAACTGTGTTGTTAAAGCCACAAGATTCTTGACAAAGATCGTTCGTACCGTAGAATTTGGCTTAGATAGGTCAAATGGGTCTGAGCACTATGGAACTTAACTGCTGAGGTCATCAGTCCCCTAGAACTTAGAACTACTTAAACCTAACTAACCTAAGGACATCACACACATCCATGACCGAGGCAGGATTCGAACCTGCGACCGTAGCGGTCGCGCGGTTCCAGACTGTAGCGCCTAGAACCGTAGAATTTGAACCGACGGCGCTGAATCGTGTGGGAGAAGATTTGTCACTACGCATCTTACAACTCGCCCCAACTGTGAAGTTGTTTCCTTTACTTCAGTGAGGACTTACGTTGCAGCAACGACGAGTGTCCAGTCTCCTTGCTGAAGTGCACCTTGCCGCGGACGACAACCCTGGGGTCAACAGAAATGGCTTCCGGCACTCACCGATGTTTATCACCCTGCTGTATCTGGCTCAACACATTGCAATCTTCACTGAATTTATCTTTATGCTGAATACGTGTAACTCCTCCTTTGTCTTTAAAAATAAACCTTCATCTCTCTCCTGGGTACTTCTTCTACTTTGCTTAGCACGTGCCACTTTGATTCGTCTCACATAATGTTATCTATCGCGCTATTGTCTAATTTACCTCAGACGTATTCGGTGGCGTCTCTGAAATGAATACAGTGCTAAATAATATGATCTGCTGTTCCAATTTATCTACTGTCACATTTATCGTTAAGTAGACCTCCGGTCCTGTTCCGATACGCGGAGTAAGAGATTATATCCCGTTGAAATATGGCTCATACCGCTCCAGGGTAGAATGTACGTCATTTGAAGTCTTTCCCTCACGCTAGGAAAGAGCCCAGGGGCATCATCTGAAGCCTTTTCCTACTGCCACTCTCGCGTTATTCACGAAGGGAGTTGTATCTTGGCGTTTGCTCTTTGCCGTAATATTTCTGTCATTTTTTTCTGTGCCACTTCTTCGTAATCAGCATTGTGCGTCTGTGTGTCTGATTACGAGCTCTAAGGGACATGTTCCTAATATGAATTATGGGAAGAGATTCCGCAGAAGAGTCCTGTATGCACCCGTAAATCTCAATCACGTGCTCCTCTGTACTTTGTGTAAAGCTGGTTTGGATTTATCTAGTTTTGCCCTCTGTGCCAACGCAGTTGCAGCGTAACCTACAATGGTAGAAAGAATGGCTATGTGGAACACTCTAATGATGTCTAGAAGCAGAAGCATTCGTTTCAGTCTGGTTCACTAAACCTAGAGCCCGTTGGCAAAAAATTTCAATGACTTTAAGAAAATTTTACTATCATCAACAAGCAACTGGCACATTATTGATCGAATTGTTATTTATTCTTATAGTCTGGTTTCTTGTCCATGACAGTTTCCCTTTGAGGACCATACATGCAATTAATTCTGTAGATATTATAAAAAATATTGGCCAAGAATGGGGTTGAGGCGATTGTTAGAACGACCAAAAAACTTATAGGATACTTAAAAACGGAAAGATATGTACAGCGTCTACTAGCGACACCTGGCGTGTAGTTTTGAGAAAGTATAAAGGGTGAGGCAACTACGACAATCTACCCCAAATATATCCAGCATGAATAAATATTTTGCGGTGCGGTTTTCACCATGTTATAGCAGACTATATGGTGAATTTCCTGGCGATTGGAAGCAATTTTATTTGGAATCTGAAACAAGCTTCTAAGAGAACTTCAAAGACATTACATATATAGGACCGAAATTCTGTGGGTTGGAGTCCCACAACTTCCAAATATGAAGATTTCAGCTGCCTGGGCTAGCATCAAGGGTGAAATCAAAGCTTTGGAAGCCTCTCCTGCCCATGTCGCCGAATGCTGCTGCTGTTGCTGCTGCTGCTGTCTGTCTGTCCATCCATCCGCCCACCCACCACCTGCCGCCGCCACCCAGACCCCATGTCCTCGTCTTCATTCTCTTTCCCTACCTCGGCGACACCTGTTGCCAGTAGGCTGCACAGTCCACCATGAAAACCCCACAACCACAATCATATAAACTTCCCCTTCCCATGCCCCCACCAGTACATCCTGGAGTGCCTCCTTTGGGCTTCCCCAGCCTACTCCACCTCCTCTCCTCACAGTCTCCTCTCCTTCCATCTCTTTCCCTCCCACATGTTTACTGCCCCCACTCCTGCCCCTCCCTCTGATCCCGCTCATGCTCCTGTCCTCACTCCTGCCGCTACCATCCATCAGAATGACATTCCCGCATTCCCCACCTGCCCTGCTATGATTGTCCCTGCTTCCCCCACCCGTGTCACCGCCCACTGTGCCACCACAGTCACCACTATGGAGCATCCATCCTCCCTTCAAAGTGCCTCCACCTCACACAAGGGGCCCGCCTCTCACTACCTCCCACTACAACCAGTCCCTCACTCCCCCTCCCAAGCAATCCCCATCCAAAAAAACCCAAACGCCCAAGTGCTGACCTTACCACCAGCCTCTCCTCCAAGAGACCACTGCCCATCCTTCTTCCTTCTGGTCCCCCCATGGACACCAGCCCTCATCCCACATCTCCAGTCACTGCCCTGCATACATTCATCCTTTCAACCCCCAATCCTAATTTCTCAATGTTCTCACCCTCACCCTCGAAATCCACAAGTATATCCCTAGTACCCCCATTGCTCAGCTTATCCCCTGCAGAGACTCTGACCTTATCAAATCCCCTTCTCCCTGTTTCCACACTGACCTCTTCCTGAAACTTCCCTGCATCACCTTTGGTCCACATGCGTCTCTCACAACTTTCCTTAGCTCCTCCTCTCCCCATTTGCCCCAACCTCCTCATCGTCTGGCGACCATCACCACTGTGATCACGAAACTCAGTCCTGTGGTCATGGAGGCGGAGGTGCTGGTGGAACTGAATGCCCAACCCACCCTGAAAATTTGCTCAGCCCAACCTGTCTATAAAAACTCCAGCCTTACCTTCCTGATGCGTGCATTAACTGAGTCCACCTCCTCCATAGAACACCTCCTCATTCAGGGAGCCCTGATTTTCAACAATCGCCATCCTGTTGGCCCCTTCAATTCCCTTCCTCAATCCCACCATTGACAACGCTTTCTACAATGACCACCCTACCCAAAACTGCAACCGCCACCTGCTCTTACTGTAAAGCCTCCCACTTCAGCAAACAGCGTCCTAAACTTGCCTCTCCACATTCCAGCAACACCCGCAATGAACCCCATCCCACCATTTCTCCAAATTCAGGGCAAAACCCCCTCCCACCAGCCCCAAGCTAACCATACCCATTCGCCACATAAATCGGCCCATCCACCCCAACAATTGGTTCCATCTGCCCCCTACGGCTGAAGACAGCATTTGGTTCCTGGCCATCTTCCTCTAGAAAAAAAATAAAGTCATCGTATGGCATTGTTGGCTGGGAGGCCCCATCTGGGGGCGTTTGGCTGCCAAATTGCAAGTCCTTTTTAGTTGACGCCACTTTGTCGACTTGCGGGTCAGTGATGAAGAAAATGATGATGAAGGGCACACAAATCCCAGTCTCCTGCCAGGAATCGAACCTGAGCCCTCTGCATGGTATGCAGAAATGCTACCACTACGCTATGGAGGCGGACTTCCTCCAGAATATCCACTCCTTCCAATGCCCTCACACCCTGCAGCAGATCTCCCTTGCCACCTGCTCCACCTTCCATTTCAATACCTATGCTACATACTCCCACAACTGGGCTCATTTTACCCAACTAGATACCCTCATTTAAGCCTTTCTGCTCCTCCCTACGTTCCATTCCCCCCCCCCCCCCCTGGTGTGCCAACACCATCATCTCCCATACCTAAATATTCGCTCCCTCCCTGCCAACAAATACCTCTTTCACCAGCCTACTAACATCACCCACACCTCATCCTTCCTCCAGAAGACCATCATTGACTTGTGGAGGTCCACGTTCTTACCAAACGTATCCACCCTCACCACCCTATTCTTCCTCCACAGGCCGTCCTTCTTCTCTGTGAATCTTGCAGGCTCTACCACTCCTTCCTCCGCACCCGTGACCGGGACACACTCCTCCACCACAGGCAATTACATTGACACATCTGTAACGTCTTAACAGCAAAGAAAGTCAGTACCAGTGCCAGATATGTGCACAACTCATCTCCGCCATCCCTGTCAACTCCTCCAAGTACTGATCTGCATTCCACCGCCTCACTTGTAGCCATCCTGCCCCACATCATCCCCTTCTCTATGACAACTGCCCATTCCCTGACAACCTCAGAAACGTTAACCATTTTGCTTCCCACCTCTCCGAGGTCTTCTCCAGTTCCAACAATCCTCACTTTGATTACTCCCTCTTCCTCACAGTCCTTGAATGCTCCAATACATCTGTCCCAGCACTCACTCGCAGTTTCCAGTATTTGGATCAGTTACCCCCTCAAACATAAACACACCCATTACTGCACACAACATCAAACTCATACTCTACTCCAAAGACAACACCACCCCTGGTCACAACAGTGTCACATACCACCATCTCAAGGAATCCTCCCTCCTTCTTGGCTGTCCTTTCTACTATGTATGGCGTCATCCTCTCCACTGGCTTTTACCTTGACCTGTGGAAGACTTCCCACATCCTGCTATTCCTTAAACTCAACAAACCCCGCTCTGACACCTCTTCCTATAATCCCATCTGCCTCATCTCTGTGTTCAGTAAGGTCTTCAGGTCCATCCTGTCTTGCCATATCCATCATCACTTTAACTAGCACCACCTCCTTCCCCTCATCCAGTGTGGCTTCCAGTCCTCCTGCTCAGCTGACGACCATATCCTTAAGCTTACCAGTCCTTTTTCCCTCCAACATAACTCCTGTCGTTTCACTATCCTTGCTTCCCTCGACTACCAGAATGCCTATGATCATGTCTGACATCACGGGTTCCTCTTTAAACTCCAGACTTACACCCTTTTCATCAATTTTATCCATCTCGTTGCCTCCTTCCTGTACCGTCGTCCCCCCCTATACCACTTTCCACAATACCAACGCCTGCACTTTCTATACCACCGCCAGCGATTCCCAAGGCTCTGCCCTTCCCCTCTCCTGTACCTCCTGTATACTACAGATATGCCCAAACCTCCCCCACCTATTCACCTCCTCCAATTTGCTGATGACACCGCCTCCCTAGCCCTCTATCCTACTCTTCAACGGTCCCAATGTACCCTTCATACCCACATTGACCAGTTCATCGCCAGGTGCAACCAGTGGCTCCCTTGCATCAACCCTTCCAAGACCCAGGCACTCATCATACGTTGTACCACCCCCTCCTTCTGGCTCTGCGATTTTTACCTTACCATTTATGGTCATCCTATCCACCTCACTCCTACCCTGGAATACCTTGGCTCATCCTCGACCATTGCCTCGATTGGACTCTTCATCTTCTTATGATTCAACATAAAGCCCACAATAAACACTACCTCCTGAAACTCCTGTTTGGCTGGACATGGGGACTGCATCCTTCCACCTTTCTTCACACCTACAAATCTTTGATCCCTCCCATCCTTTGTTATGCCAATGTCGCCTGGATTTCGGCCCCACCCAGATCCTATAAGGCCTTCCATGTCCTTGAACACCACGCACTTCACCTCGCCTTCTGTGTCTGCCTCCCATCCCCCACATGGATCCTCTATGACCTCATCCACTTCCCACATCTTCTTTTCCTTGAACATATCCACACCCTGTACATTGTCCACAGACTCGATCCCCCCACCCACTGGCGTCTTCTATCCCCTCTATCCCAGCTCGTTGCTGTGCCTATACTGTTGTGTCCTGCCCTTCCATCTCCACAACCTCCATCTCCTTTACCAATATACATTCCAGCGCCTAACCCTCCCAGAGGATGAGCTTCACCCTGATAACTAACCCTCCTACTGATTCTAACCGCACCTTCCACCTCCCTCCTCAGGGCTCCCTCTGCCCTCCTTTTCCCTTCCCCTTAGCGGTTTTTTCCTCCCTCCTACGTCCCTCCCTTTCCTGTGCACCCGTTCTGTATCTCTGTGCTCCCTCCGGACTTGCCTTTCGTCTCCCTTTCTCACCCCACCCGTCTCCCTGACCCCCCTTTCTTTTCATCCCACCCCCACCAGTGAATGAAATTACAATAAAGAAAAAAAATCAAATAGTATCAAGATAACAGCCATGCAAACCAGTGCCCAGCTGTCAGGAGAACACGTTCCACAAATGTCTTCCATATTGCGAGGGTTATCCAGAAAGTAAGTGCTGATCGGTCACTAAATGGAAACCGCTGTGAAAATCAGAAACATTTTATTTACAAGAGTAAGCTACACTTTCCAGATACTTCTCTACATAGTCGCCACTCCGACTTAGACATTTATCAGAGCGTTATACCAAATTTCCAACGCCATCGTCAGAGAAGGCAACCGTCTGTGCTTTCCAATAATTCTCTACACTGGTCTATAGCGTGTAGCCTGCACCCAAGTGTTGTCTTCGTATCCAGCGTTTCACGCGAACAGAGATGATACTCAGGACGAGCCAATTAGGGCTGTGTTGTGGGTGATCGAACACTTCCCATCGAAAAGGCTGCAGGAGCGTCTTCACTGCCCCTGCAGAGTGCGGCTGAGAACTGCCATGAAGAAGGAAGTGCGTGGCAGTTGTGTTCGGTGGGCTGCATTCGTTAAGGCGAAGCCTCTCAGCGGGCTCTCCTACTTGGCGGGAGACACCGTTGTTCTAGGCACCTTTACTCGCTCACAGTGCGCTCACGACTGAAAAAGCGTCTTGATGCGATTGACGGCCACACTAGAGACACTACCCAATGCATCTGTGCAAAGTTTCATTGGGTTTTCACTGTTGTGTTCATTTCGCGACCGATGGGAACGTACTTTCTGGACAACCCTCATCTATCAATGTAAGCAAACACATAATTCAATTATGGTTCTTGTGTTTACCTGTGCACTCAAAACCCGTCAGCCTGTGTTCTGCCGTTATAGCAGTCAGGTAACTTGCTCTTAAAGCTACTGAGACAATCAAAATATATGCCACAGTAAAAAACGTGAATATCGTTTACTGCGAATGTCGTCTCAAACTATTAGAACAGTGGTGAGGTTGTATGCTGAAGAGTATCTACATCTTGTCAAGCACACACGATCTGTCTTGGCAAATATTATAAAAAGTGTTGTGGAAACTGGAAGCATGGAGAATAAAATACACCAAGAAAAAAGAATAGGAAATGAAGCTAACATTTTAAAAGCAGTAACACACAGTGTAGATGTCCTTTAGAGGAATGTCAGAAGTGAGAAGGATTAACCAAACGACTGTACTGCGAACAGTACACTCTGTCACATTTCATCCTCTGCAAATGTCACTGCACTTGCAGCTTCGTGGGAATGATTTCCAAACTTGGTTAGAGTTCCCAGAAAGTTATCTGCGAAAGGTGCAAAGTGATGTGGCATATCTATGTAAAATTTTGTTTAAGGAAGAAGCATCGTTTACAAACCGTGGGCAAGGCAATCTCTGCAATATGAACTAATCGTTGTTAAAAATCCATGCTGACTCAAAGAAGTCATTAATAACAACGCTCTTGATATATCAACGTTTGGTGTCTGTTTTCCAAGACCCACATCATTGGTCGCTTTTTTATTGGTGGGCAACTAGACACACTCAAATATGCTGCCAAAGTTATTGGAAGACATCCCACTGGACATGAGGCAATCAGTGTGGTATCAGCATGGTCTGTACACTCACCGAACTTAGCACCCCTAGACTTTTATCTGTGGCGAAAATTAAAGCTATTAGGAAACACCGATAACTCCTGAAGGCATGAAATACCTTATAGCAAGTGCCTGTGCTGCGTTGACTCTGAGTGAAATTCATCGTGCAGTATTGTTTCTCCAGAATCACTTTATACTATAAAGTTTATAGCGTGTAGCAATGGTCGATATATACGTTCATTCTGGATATATTTGCTGCGGCCTATCTTGGCTGCCTCACTCTGTCTGTATATGGACCACAAGTATATATTGGAACCACAAAACAAGTATTAACAGCCTCTTAGCCGAAAAAAAAAGGAACTGTCCCCTAGCAGAAACTGACAATGATGCTGGCCTTCTCTGTTACGTGTGTTTCACGCACTTATTTGATTTTGTGAGACAGATAATAGAGTCATTCTGCAAGCAGTGTGCTATGTAGACAAGTTATAGTTTGGAATAACTAGTTCATGAACCGATGCTTGCTTTTGGCATTATCCAGTACTTAACCGTGTGTACGTGTGAAGCGTTAATCATAGAGGCATTGCACCGTTTTCACCTTAGGTATTTGATATGACGGCCGTCATAATAAACACACGAACCGTACCTGAGGTTCGTGCTCTCTTACGTTTGGTGTAATGTGTGAGAAGTTTGTTGAACCTCTTCTAGTGATGGTGGGACATTAGTTGGCGCCGTTGTTATACTTGCATTATTTGATGAAGTTCCATACGTGGTATGTCTTTGAAGTTCTCGTAGAGACTTGTTTCAGATACCACAGAAAAAAACTACATAGTTCTATTAGAAAAAAAGCAGTCACTGCCATAATTCGGGGGCTATAAACGATAAAAATTATTTGCGAACGTCAGGAAATTCACCATATCGTCCGTTATAACTTGGCGTAATTCGCAGCTCGATATATACATCAATTCTGGATGTATTTGCTGTGGCCTGTCTTGGCTGCCTCATTCTGTCTGTATATGGACCACAAGCATATATTGGAACCACAAAAATAAGTATTAGCAGCCGCATAGCCGAACACAAAAGGAACTGTCTCCTAGCAGAAACTGACAAATCGGCCGTAGGAGAACATGCTTTCCGAGATGGAAACCACCAAACAAAAGTCAGTGAGACTAGCGTTTTATCATCCGCGTATCTGTAGAGAGGCCATAGAAATTTGCGAACGCCGTAAAAATTTAGAAAAGAAGAGGGAGTTAAGTTTAATTAAATACGGATGCTGACTTTGTGCCAACAGAATGACAACCGACTACTTTGAATCGAGAACCGTTACGCCGGCCAGAGATGATCAAGCTTTCGGCTTCACGTGACAGATGACGTCCTCTAAACATCTCTGTAAATTCGGGGTCCACTTGGATGCAACTGCCATTTTACCTCCGAAGATGTCTCCCGCAGTCGGAGTGGAAATAATGCCATATGACGACAGGCAATCTCAGCCCGGAAGTTTTAATTGACGTAAACGGTAATCGTAAAAGGCTACATTGTATAATAATTTAAGATTGTTCGTTTGCACTAGCGTGCAGTATTGACTACGTTAAGGAGATAAGTTAGAGAATACTAAACATTATGAATCGGCTCCATTGGGGAAAATAAGAGTCGCTCCCAAAACGATGGGCCATGTTCCGATTTTTAGATCCGTGCCACGGCAATTAACTGTTGTTTATGCAGAAACTGGTTTGTCCACAGCGGAACGGAAAGCGAGAAAACGAAGCATTGTGAAGAACGCAGACAGGAATGAGACAGCGTAATGGGAGGTTGCAGTGTGCGGCGGGGTGAACCGCCGGCAATAATTCATCTCTACCGCCTCAACAATCCACGGATGGAGCTCGTTAGCAAATTACTGGGAAGGTCAATATTTATGCCGACCAGTTACTCTGAACGGAGCCGGAAGAACCTGGAGGGCAAATGGCTATATACAACAGCGCTAACGGCCGTATCTCATGTAGAACTTTCCGTCGCATATCCTGGAGTACGTGTGGTATATTTTGTCTCACAGAAGGTGAGTGTACGGCATGTACCCTGATCATCGATGGTTTCACATGTAAATCTTCATTCTTCAGCGAAGTGCATTAGAAAACTAACGAAATTCAAGCTGCAGCAGTGTTACGTAAGTCCCTTACTGTACCTTTTTTTGATGCACCTGGAGCGTTTTTAAAAATCGAAATTAAAGACGTTGCGCTAATTTTCCATGATCCTAGAAAACGTGTAACGCTCTGTGCCGGCCTTCTATGTTACCTTTGTTTCAGACACTTGTTTCAGACACTTATTTCATTTTGTGAGGCAGATCAGAGTCGTTCTGTAAACAGTGTCTTGTGTAGACAAATTACAGTTCCGGGATAACTAGTTCACGAACCGATGCTTGCTGTTGGCATTATCCAGTACTTGCCCGTGTGTTTGTATCAGGTACCTGTGAATCGTTAATCTTAGAGGCATTGCACTAGTTTCACCTTCAGCCGAAAAAAGGACTTCATGGTTGTCTACATTTTGATTTGTCAGTCAGTGCACTATCCTGAAATTTTATTACGGCAGAACTGAACTGAATATTGGTACAGTTTATCTTCTACCACACGTCAATCACGTTCTTTGCAAAATTTCGCTGGTGTAAACAATATTGTTATATGCTTTTGAGACACATGGGTTTCACCTCATTTGTCACTCGGTGCTCAATCGCACATACTGTGGAGTATAGATTTTCTAACTGCGTCAAACACTGCAGAAAGTGGAAGATTCAGAGACTCAAGAGATTATTCTTATGGTCGGTTAGATGGAGAGAATTTGGATGAAAACAGATGTGCTATCGAAATTGTAATTGCATCCGATTCGTGAAGTGTTTCTGCAAAAATTCAGTTTCTAATGTCCTAATTACGTGAAACTTGGAACAATTGAACGAAAATTTTTCGGTTTTGGAAGTTACCGTACGATGAATTGAAATAGTTTGTAGCAGTCCAGAATGAGATTTTTCATTTTTACCTCAAATATAGATTAGTTATATGATATTTTAAATCCGTTCATTATCGTATACACTGCGATTACGAACAGTTTCAAACTATAGCTGTTTGCCAGATCTACGTTTTACAGGAAAGTATGCAAAAATATGGAAACCGCCTCGTCTATTGCTGCCGAGCGGTCTGAGGCGCTGCAGTCATGGACTGTGCGGCTGGTCCCGGCGGAGGTTCGAGTGCTCCCTCGGGCATGGGTGTGTGTGTTTGTCCTTAGGATTATTTAGGTTAAGTAGTGTGTAAGCTTAGGGACTGACCTTAGCAGTTAAGTTTCATAAGATTTCACACACATTTGAACATTTGTCTATTGCTCCACTCTGTACTTACCAAACTCCATGGAAGCTCTCTCGCTATGCTATTGAGTTGGGCGAGTCCTAGTTCGGCACAAATATTCATGCATGCTGTGTTTACATTGTTTTGACTTCTCTAATAAGTGATAAGTGAAACTCACTCCCAATGGGTCTCAGATTTTGCTCATGTTTTCAAGACTGCTGTATATACTTATATGTAACAAAGGCTGCTCTAGTACGATGCGCTTCTCAGGAGTTTACCAGAAGTAAAAGTTCGAACTCTTGCGAGTCTAAGGCACCATCTGTAGGGAAGAATTCCTCATTATGCTTCGACTTTACCTGGCCACGAATATACCACTATCATAACCGTTATTATTGTTATTATTCTTTCTTACCGAAGAAATATGATTCTTTGTAGTGGTAAAATAAAATAAAATACAGCAATTTGAGCTCCAGTCTTTGAACTGCACGGTAGTTTGTGTCACGGAACTCTGGTGTTAGAGACAAAGAAATCCAGCACGTATCATCGTCGTATGAAATGACAGACTCTTTCTGTAGAACTACTTCAGAGGGTGGAGGATCATGCGTAGGATCATGCGTTTATCTCAGAAAAGGAACACATTTTAAATCAAGACCTGATTTTAGTACAGTAAGTGAATATTTGAAATATCATTCATTCAATTAACAGGGCGTGACATCACCAAGAAATTAATCATTTTGTGTGTGTGTCGATCACCAAGTGGTAATATGGCCACTTTTTTCGATAAATTAACAGAACTGAAACTTCCTGGCAGATTAAAACTGTGTGCCGGACCGAGACTTGAACCCGGGGCCGTTGCCTTTCGCGGGGAAGTGCTCTACCATCTGAGCCACCCATGAACGACTCACGTCCCCTCCCCACAATTTTACTTCCGCCAGTACCTCGTCTCCTCCCTTCCAAACTTCACAGAAGGTCTCCTGCGAAACTTGCAGACTAGCACTACTGGAAGAAAGGAAGTTTGAAATCAGCGGACACACCGCTGCAGAGTGAAAATCTCTTTCTGGAAATTAACAGAAGTTCTAGATAAAGTCTCAGATACAAAACCAGCATTATTTTGTGTGAATATATAAATATAAACATAAATTTAAAACAAATCTCATTTATCCTTCAGTCTTAGTTGCATAGTAGAAGTTCTGACACAGGCAAGGCGGGTTGCTGACAAAACTGCGTAGATCAGGAAGATGATCCAGAGGGATCGAAACATGTCATGTAATTAAAAATGTGAACTGAGACAGAAGAATAAACAGAATTGTCTTCAATATCAGTATAGTTGCTGATTCTCTTAGGAAGGAAATGTCGGCCACAGTACAAACACAAATATCATAAACGAAACTAGTGGTATCCTCCCTTTTGATCAATAGCGGGTTACTACGACGACTGCATCAGTAATCGAACATGTGAACACAAAAATGTGCAGGGAAACATGTGTTGTTGCTATAAAATAACTTTGACTATCAGACCATTACTACTACATTTCAGTAAAATGGGAGACGGGAAAGATCCATAAACTGCAGGCCTACATAGGACATTTATCAGAGAACTAGCAAACCACTGTTGGGGTGACATGTACAGAGAAAGCAATGTAAATGAGAAACTCTCTAAAATCTTAACGCTATTTAAATTTAACTACGAAAAGACCTTTCCAAAAGTACGCACGTCAGTATCAGTGTCTCACAAAAACAAATGGATATTAGCAGATATTACGAAATCCAAGAAAACCCTCAAAAACTTCAGTTCCACGAAAAAGGCACAATGAACCAGAGTTCTCCTTTTACAGATGCAAAAACATTTATAGGAAAGTACTGATTGCCGCAAAAAATCATTTACTGACAAAATAATATGCAGTGCGAAGAGTAAAACAAAGCAGTGTGGGTAGTCATTAAAAAGAAAACAGGGAGAGACAAACAAAGGCATAACAGCATACTGATAAAGGACGCATATAAAATAATGCAGGATCCACACCACCTAGCGAACTCTGTAAATGAGCATTTTTCAAGTATTGCACAGAAATTACAACAAAAATTGCCAAAAATCAATATATCACCTGTAAATAGTTATACATTAAGTGCAATGATGTTACTACCAAGCACAGAGCAATAAGTCTGTAACACTGTACAAAACCTACAAAATAAAAAGTTAATGGGCTTGCCTGCGATTGGCAGACGTTAAACGTTGCCTGTGTTAGCACTACTTTCTTTGATAGGACAGCTGCAGCTGTTTCAAATTATATTCGTTTCACTCTGTATAATATTAGCCTCTGTAAGCCCACCATTTAATGTAACTTGTTGTACTGTGCTACATAAAACTGAGAGGAATCTTAATATTGTTGTCAAGGTACATCGGACTGTTCCTATACTACCTTGTTTAACATTTCACATCTATTTGTGCTTTGCTATGTGCACATTGACTATTTATTAAGCTGGGCTGCCATTATTTGAACAGCGCAACACCTTACAACCAGACCTCTAGGTGAGGAGTCGACGAACTAGATGAATATATGATTGTGTAGTCGCCCTTTGTGGTTAAATTTCATCAGATTGACTTAATCTGACAGTTAATTTCATTTCATTTATTTGTTATCATAAAACAGCCAGTACATTGCAGTTGGCTTAGCTTGTTCGCTATAGGCCTGTAGTTGCTATTCATTCCAAATTTTACTTCGGATTCAGGTATCACAGTAAGCAGTTTAGTCCTCTGGTCAGTTAATGTGGAGGGAAAGGGGGCGGGAAGTTTCTGAGCTTCAGTCAGTTCTGCAGCACCAGCAGTACTAGCAATGCTATCTTTGTGTATGGCTGCACGTTTGGTATAGCACTAGGCTGCAGTACTAAAGCACATATACATGATAATGCAGTGAATATGGCGATTTTGTGTCGCCACATTCCTTGTCACAGTCTCTGCGTCATAAGTTCATGCCGCCAAGTGTTCACAACAGTCTTCACATATATTCTGTGTTTTTGCCACCGCCTGTCCACATTACAATCGTCATAGGCCACCACTGTCCACGCTGCTACCTGCCAGTGCTCCAGTTTTCATCGCTGACATGCCTCATTCATGCCAACGTGTCCATCCATGCCAATGTCTGTCCATAAATCAAATTATCAGCTGTGCCTACACCATTGGAAATGAAATTAAATGAGCAGAGGGCATAGTTGGCCGAGAGCCATGATTTGGGGAAGTTCAGCTGCCAAGCGTAATCCTTATTACAGTCGACACTCTGGTGGTGAGGATGAAATGATGAAGAGGTCAACACAACATCCAGTCCACAAACGGAGAAAATGTCCAACCTGGCCGGGAATCGAACGTGGGCGTGCTGCACGGAAGGCAAGCACGTTACCACCCAGCTAAGCAGGCGGACTTCTACACCACTGCTTATAAGCCACAGCCAATCCTTGGCCGCCACGTCCACATGCCACCTAATAGCAACACCTGTACATGCCACAGCATCTCCAGTGCATCCATGCCACTACCTGTCCATACCATAACTACCACTGTGCCTACACACTGCTGACTGATTGCAATGCATCCATTGTGCCTGTCGATGCCCATGCCTGCCCAAGCTGCAGTGTCTTCTCACTGAAGCTGTCACACAATCACTACATCCTCAACACGCCACTGTCTGTCTGTGCCACAACCGTCGCAGGTGCGCCGGACTTACACATCACTGCCTGATCGCACAACAGTCATCATGCCTGTCCACGCCCATGACTGCCCAAGCGCAGTATCTCCACATCGCTGGCTATCTGTGTCACAGCTGTCACAGGGCTACCGCACCTACATGGCGTTTCCTGATCACACCTCAACACCGTGTCTGTTGTGTCCATATCTACTCAATCTGCTGTGTCTCCACACTGCAGTTGTCGCACGGCCACTGCCTGTCAGTGCTGTAGTGATTGCAAGGCCCACTGCAACTACATGCTACAGCCTATCACACCACAGCCTCATGTCTTTCCATACCCATGCCTATCCAAGTTGTAGTGTGTTCACACTGCCCTTCTGTCCACACCATTACCTGTCCATGTTGCAGCCATTGCAGGACAGCTGTGCCTACACATCACCACCTGACCATACCACAGCCATCGTGCCTGTCCATTCCAGTGGCTGTCCACACCACAGCATCTCCGCACTGTCACCTCTGAGCCACAGCATCTGTCCACCATCACTGTAGCATTTCCACAACATCTTCACACTGCAGTTGGCGATCCCAGTTGTCATCTTCAGCAGCACATCGCACCATAGTGATGAACGAGAGAAATATGAGTAGAAGCAGTTTCCGTATTATATTTGCGTTTCGAATCGTGAGCCATGGCCAGTGGGGGATTAAAATTTATGAGTGATTATGGAACAGTATGAAGTGATTAAGGCAAAAATAATTTTACAAAAAGAAATGGCTATGAAAACTCAAAGGACATTAGGAAGTCAGATTGCATTGTAGATGAATATGGTGACTAAATCTGGGGGTGAACTTGGGGAGGTGAAATTAAAGAGTAATAATATTATTTTCAAATTTGAAAAGGTAGTGGAAGCTGTAAGGAAGGGACTTGAAAGACTGAATTTACGGCAGTAATGAAATCTAGAAGGTTGGCAAGGATAAATCGAATTGTGAAAAGGTTTTAGTCAGTCACGGGGAGCTATAATCAGACGTTAATGAAGAAATAGTTCTAGCCAGTAACGAATTATATCACAGTAACCATAAAGTATTTGAAACTGAAGATAGTATTTAGGGTATAAAGAAAGTGTCAGAGAGGAGGTGTTCAGAGATGGAAAACGTGGAAGGGGCAGTGGTGATACATGTGAAAACTATGTTAAGTGGTCTTGGGCGTATTGAGGAACAAGAGCAGGAACATACACAATACAGATTGCGAATAGATGTAGAATTACAGTGTTTGAATGTAAATGAATGTAATGCATGTATTTAAGATTGTTGTAAAAGTTATGAAGGCAGATTAGCGTTACTGAAAGAGAAAGAATTAATGTAAGGAGAGCCATGTTCAGCAAAGTAGCTGAAGATAGAATTTTATCAATGGAATTTGACAGGGGGTATGGGATGTATGACTGTACTGGGTTTTACAATAAAAGGGAAATGTTGAGTTTAAGAAATTTAATGTTAAGTAAATGGGCTGAGCAAGAAAATATGTTAACAGAATTTGCCACAAGGCATGGATTGTATGTCTGACGAGTTTTACAAGGACGGGAGCAAATTTTACGCCACAAGTTTCGTTGCAGTTTTCTGGAGCAATTTTATTGATCCGGTAGATGGTTTGGCACAGGTAAAGAAGAAAATAGGGACAGTTGTTTATGACAAACAGTCTGTCTTAGCGAAAGAAGAGAACTGTGGAAAGGAAGATTGAATTGCGTCTGAACAATAAAAGACATATATGTAGTGTAAATAGTAGTGATAATAAAAACAGTGTATTTAGTGTTTATTACGTTAAACTGTATGGGGACTGTGCTGCTGGCCCCGGTGGAGGTTGGAGTCCTCCCTCCCGCATGGGTGTGTGTATTTGTCCTTAGGATAATTTAGGTTAAGTAGTGTGTACGCTTAGGGACTGATGACCTTAGCAGTTAAGTCCTATAAGATTTCACACACATTTGAACATTTGAAACTGTATGGAAGATGTAAGGAGGATGGAGTGAAACTTAACAACAGTGAGGAAGAGCCCTAGATCAGCAGTCGAGTTACTACATTAATATATTCTGTGTGCTCGCTCTGTGGTGGCTCGGTAGCAACACATTGGTCTCATCAGATTGTTACTATCACTTATTTATTTATTACCGTTTACCACCCATTACGTTGCAGTGTGTGAAGTGACTGGGAATGAGAAGTGAATGAATATCGCACAGCTAACCTTTTACATTGTTAAATAACCTCTTCGTAAAACAGTATTGTATACTATGGATAAACAAACTGACCTTATATTTGGGAAGGTGGAGACTCCAATCTTCATCCAGCCATCCCATATCCCAATTTAGGTTTTCCATGGTTTCCCTAAATTACTTCAGACAAATGCCGTAATGGTTCCGATCTATGGATGAATAAAGGCACTACTACTACTACAACAACAACAACTACTACTATACTACTATTACTATTACAACAAGCGTTTGATGGAAGATGAGGAATAAGAATAAGAGGACGAAGAACGCAGTAGCAACAGACTGGCAGCCTGCTGACTTAGCTGGTTGCGCCAGTTCCGTTGCTCAGTGTCTGGCGTTCTCGTATGGTATGAAACTGTTTCTTAAAACTTTAAATTACAAGTGCTCGAAAATGCTTGAAAAGTTCATCGTGCCAAAGCAGCATTTGCTGTAGCTGAGTGTGTTCTACAACTGTGCGAAATAAGAGACAAAGCTGGTGACACCCTTGGCGTGTGCTTCCGTGCTGAAATCGAATCCCTGTTTGCAAGAGTCGGAAGGAAAGTTACACCACTGGCCATTAAAATTGCTACACCACGAAAATGACGTGCTAGAAACGCGAAATTTAACCGACAGGAAGAAGATACTGTGATATGCAAATGATTAGCTTTTCGGAGCATTACACAAGGTTATCGCCAGTGGCGACAACTACAACGTGCTGACATGAGGAAAGTTTCCAACCGATTTCCCATACACAAACAGCAGTTGACCGGCGTTGCCTGGTGAAACGTTGTTGTGATGCCTCGTGTAAGGAGGACAAATGCGTTCCATCACCTTTCCGACTTTGATAAAGGTCGGATTGTAGCCTATCGCGATTGCGGTTTATCGTATCGCGACACTGCTGCTCGCATTGGTCGAGATCCAATTACTATCACCAGAATATGAAATCGGTGGGTTCAGGAGGGTAATACGGAACGCCGTGCTGGATACCAACGGCCTCGTATCACTAGCAGTCGAGATGACAGGCATCTTATTCGCATGGCTGTAACGGATCGTGCAGCCACGTCTCGTTCCCTGAGTAAACAGATGGGGACGTTTGCAAGACAACAACAATTTGCACGAACAGTTCGACGACGTTTGCAGCAGCACGGACTATCAGCTCGGAGACCATGGCAGCGGTTACCCTTGACGCTGCATCACAGACAGGAGCGACTGCGATAGTGTACTCAACGACGAACCTGGGTGCACGAATGGCAAAACGTAGTTTTTTTCGGATGAATCCAGGTTCTGTTTACAGCATCATGATGGTCGCATCCGTGTTTGGAGACAGCACGGTGAGCGCACATTGGAAGCATGTATTCGTCATCGCCATACTGGCGTATCACCCGGCGTGATGGTATGGGGTACCATTGGTTACACGTCTCGGTCACCTCTTGTTCGCAATGACGTCAATTTGAACAGTGGACGTTACATTTCAGATGTGTTACGACCCGTGGCTCTACTCATCATTCGGCCCTGCGAAACCCTACATTTCAGCAGGATAATGCACGACCGCATGTTGCAGATCTTGTGCCCTCCTTTCTGGATACAGAAAATGTTCGACTGCTCCCCTGACCAGCACATTCTCTAGATCTCTCACCAATTGAAAACGTCTAGTCAATGGTGGCCGAGCAACTGGCTCGTCACAATACGCCAGTCACTACTCTTGATGAACTGTGGTATCGTGTTGAAGCTGCATGGGCAGCTGTACCTGTACACACCATCCAAGCTCTGTTTGACTCAATGCCCAGGCGTATCAAGGCCGTTATTACGGCCAGAGGTGATTGTTCTGGGTACTGATTTCTCAGGATCTATGCACCCAAATTGCGTGAAAATGTAATCACATGTCAGTTCTAGCATAATATATTTGTCCAATGAATACCCGTGTACCATCTGCATTTGTTCTTGGTGTAGTAATTTTAACGGCCAGTAGTGTATATGCGTCAAGATTTATGATAGTTTTCCATCCTGGCGCCCCAGTCTACTGCAGTTGTCACGGATACGCACAAAATTACTCAACTATTCGGGAGGACGACGGTGCAAACCCGTCTCCGGCCATCATGATTTAGGTTTTCCGTGATTTCCCTAAATCGTTTCAGGCAAATGCTGAGATGGTTCCTTTGAAAGGGCACGATTTCCTGCCGTAATGTGCTCCGTCTCTAATGACTTCGTTGTCGACGGGACACTTCCTCCTCCCTATAATTAGTCAACTGCGTTGTCTTCATCGGCCTCCGTCATCCGATGTTCTTGTACACCACAACGGTCTGAAAACGACGCTGGACCACTGGAGTACTGCGGCTTCGTACTCTGGAGAACGGGCTTCCTCCAGCCAGCTCGTTAGAATTCCACGCGATGTGCACTCAGAGCCCTCGCGCTGAATCTGCAAGTCCGTGGTTACGTCAACAACAGCCGAGCTCCAGCCTTGTGGATGCGACACTGGCGTTCCAGTCCAGTCGCGCTCTTGGCGCAATGTCAGAGTTTGTCATGTCATGGATCTAGCGGAGAGTTCTGCTTCTGGGGCAGCGACGCTGTGGCCACTTTGTCAGAGAAGCACACAAGCAAACAAGCATTCAAACAATTATTCTTTCCGCGCTCCGTGTGTGAATGCAACGGGGAGAAACCCTAATAACTGGTACAATCGGAAGTACACTCTGACATACACTTCAAGTGCTTTGCAGAGTGTAGATCTAGATGTAGAAGTGTCCTAAATCTTCCCACACTATTCCATAAAAATTATTTAAATCAGAGAAGTTTCTTGTAGGAACATAACAACCAGCCACGTCAAGTAATTCATCCACTCTCAAGATGTCCAGTGACCATGTTCATGGATAAAATAACTTTAAACAGCGAAGTATATTAGACTAATGTTAAGTACTGAGCAAATATGTGACCAGGAGAATTATCCAGGATACTTTGTCATAAAATGAATACTGTAACAAATGAGCACGAACAACATTATCTAAAAAAACATATAAAAATCTGGAAATTTTTTAGAAATATAAACCAGAACCGTACAGTTATTTAGAGAATTTATAATCCTGACGAAACATGTTATATGTAACGTACTGCTGCATACCAGATCTGCGTCACCGACTGGACAGGAATGATTCATAAACATATCACTCAGAATTTACTGCGTTCTCTGTCCATCATCACGATCTGCTCGATTTTCTAAGGTACACTCTCTCTGAACACATCTTATTCAGGCATTTGATATTTGCAGCGGTGAACGTCTCCGTAGAGATCTAGCATTTCGATTTTGAGTTAAGTTGTAAAACGCAGGTACAGAATATCTTCTTCCTGTTTAGTGAGAGATGTCTTTACACAGAACATTGACCATGTTTTTTGTTTTAATTTCTTTTAGATAAACCAGTGCTGAAGATTTGTCAAATTTTTACCTATTCACTAGGGGTGACAGCATAACTTTAAACTAAACATACTGTATTGATGGATATCTGAGCATATTTTTATTAAAACGTTGTAGACGAAGATTCGTTTGGGTCAGGTTCTAAACTTCTCTGAGCGTATCTGATGAGAATGGACATGTCAAAATAAGATAAAACCTCTTGCATATTCTCGTCTCCTAATCCTCAGATGCATTACGAATGTATGTAGAACCAGTGGAGTGGTGACGACTCTGGAGAAATCACTAGGTCATATCCTACCTGACCCTTCCCCTCTAACCACTCTCTCAGATTTGGAGTTCTGACTGTTGTCTTTTTATGAACCTTCATGGCTTTCACACGTGCACAAGTGATAAGACCTCCTCACTGGCAGTTACATCCTTTCGGTAGTATTTTCAAAGTTGAAAAAAGAAATCGTAGGAATTGGTGGGGATTTTCGAAATTGTGTGTTTCACCTTATTTTGCCCTCGCCCTACACTTTGTAGTTTCGAAAAAAACTCTTCAAGATTAGTATTGACCTCTAACATGTTTTAACAGCTTAATAAAAGAAAAGACATAGTTCTCCACCAAGAGCTTGTAATAAACACTTCTTTGTTACAGCCATGTTTTAATCCTGAGACCATCATCAGTTGCCATACTGTCACATACTCACATTAGACATTTAAAACAGTTTATGCAGCCATATAAAACATATGACCTAAATTAGAATAACATCCAACTTCAGTCACTGTCATCAAATAGGAAAATATATTACACTGTCAATAATAAAACGCACCAACACTTCAAAAAATTTGTCACTGTTGTCACATGGTAAAATATACTACACTGTCAATAATGAAAATGCACCAATGCTTCAAAAGTATGTCTGAACAGCTTTCCACACTCTACAATATTTTAAAATCCTCCACTACTATGGACACTATCTTTTTTTCACAAGTTGCTAAAGAAGTCTCAAAGATGAAGGATGTACTGCTGTTTACTGCAGCATAGAAACTGATTTCCAGTGACAGTGTGCATGCTGCACTGAGCATGTCCCCAGAATGCCTCTTTATACTAGCAGTCATTAATGAAAATAGTAATGCTAGGAAAGTGGTATTATGTACACCTCAAAAATGTTCAACATGTAACATTTAAGAACTTGATATATGTAAGTTATGATACTGAGTGTCATCTGAATGTATGAACTGAGTGGCAGCCTATGTCTATGGATGCTACTGGAGCATTTGGCAGAAATTAGTCGATTGGATACAGCAGTAGATGAATTTGCAAACTGAAGCGATCATCTTTCAATATTTTGATGAATGTTGTATTTATGTACCTTGTATATGCCAGCTGTCATGCGCTGCAACAGATGCACCTGCAGAATTACAATAATATGGAAACATCTCTTGCACCATACAAAACTGAATCATACAAAGTAAATAAGAACTATATAATATAATAATTTTCTGTATCCTGTTGCATTGAAACACAATAAATGTTTGCAATCATAAATGATGTATGTTGTTATTTTTCTCTCAGTAACACCTTTTACACTTTTTTTACTATTCACACACTTCATATGTTTAATTGAGTGAAATAATATCAGCACATACTGTTTGTGGGAAGTGATTTGTCATATGGTGATGAAGCCCTGGCTCCATATGAATTATTTTGGTTGGTCCTTCAATTTACAATGAAATGAATATGATTATGATAATGCCCACACAAACAAAATGCATTAGATTTTGCATACATATGAATATTCTAAAGAACATTGTTTCAATCCAAACATCAGCTGCTGCAAAAGATTTTATTGAGTACTAATGATTTATCAAATAATGCAATTAGCATCAGTGTGCTGATATCACATCCAAATGTGATATGGAATATGAGAAAATAAGAAATTATTTCTACTTTGGCATAAGATCACTGGATTTTTCTACTTAATACAAACATATTTTAATAAGGAACAATTTGTCTGCACTAATTGAAACATTATTGTCTTTAGGGTCTATACAAAAAAATCAAATCTATATTGCAGATAATATAAAAGTAATATGTCTTTCAATAGCTTCAGTAGCATTTATACAGACTGCTAGCATGAAAGTAAGTACAGATTCGTACTTGTGACAAAAACCGTATGAATGACTATTTGGGTAGATGCCATTCCACAGAAACGTTTGGCTGAATGTTTTGGTGGCATTTCAAAATAAAAATAGATAAAAAAGTTTGGTTTAGAAGGCTCTCAGCTGATTTCACAGCATTGTTGGACTAGGGTCAATATTCTCAGACAAATAATTAAACTCAAAGGCAACATCAATATAATTCTAATAACATTTATTCATCCTCTGATTATTTTGTACTGTTACGTGAACAAGTCATTTTAATGTAACATGCAAAAACATTTTTGTGTATTTATGTATAAATACAATGAAAATGTTATGTTATAATACTGACGTCATGTCACATCATGTAACACATAAAATTTCACTCATGCAATCATTATTGCTCTTTGTGCCAAGGTCATTTCAATAATTTCCAGATTCTCACCTAATTGAACCAATTAAAACAGAGAAGTATCAGCAGAAACATTCTTTAAATAAATGACATAGTAAAATATAGTATAGCAATTCCTGACAAACTGACAGGCCCATGTCAATGAGAATATTTCGTACATTCACCAATGCTATAACAACTAATAGATGTTAGCATCATTTCAACACCTCTGTAATTTTTCTGAATGTTTTATATTGTTTCTTTCTGAAGGCAACGAAATTTTGATTATTTTGGATTTATACAGCATACTTCATTTATATGTACTTTTCTAAGAAACTAATCTCTACTTTTAGAATATGAGTGTGAATTTGGTTGTTTAATGCTGCAGTTTCCCTTTGTGATATTAGGTGCACACACTTTTATATTATACATTTCTGGAACACTAAAAATTTAAATTTCTTAAAACGTTTCCTGTATAATTCCCTGTTGGTAACCTCTCTCATTATCATAATAGCTAATTTTTTGTTTCTGAATGACTGTTTTGCAAACCTCACATTTCCCTAGAGCATCACACCATACTGTTACAGACTATTTACATTACTTTTGTAAGTGCTTAGCACTTCTTCAACAATACAGTAGTCCCTAAGCATTCTTAAGACATAACAATATTTATTCAACATTTTATTCAATAGCTGAACATGTTTTGCCATTTTAAATTATCATCAATCAAGAATAACTGAGGACCTAATACGCAGCCTTGAGGTACTCCATAAATAACTCTCTTGTATCCTGAAAAGTAACTTATTTTCATAACATATTTCTACCATCTGTTGGCTACCAGAAAAACACAAATGAAACCAGTTGTAGCCAAATCCACAAATACTGTATTTATATAATTTGCCTAGCAGATCAGAGGCTTTAGATACATGTAGAAACAGCCCACAGTTTTATTCATCTTTGTCTTTAGCAGCCAGTAGTTTTTCAAGAAATGAAAGACAAAAGACAACTGTTTCAGTGAATTTATTTTCTTGAAACTATTTTGAGGATTAACTAGTACTTTAATTTTATATAAAATGTTTTATAACCATTTTCGGATTATTCTTTCTCTTATTTTAGAAAAGTCAGATAATTTAGTATGATTGGTCTATAGTTTTGTATATTTTGTGTATTGTCATGTCTGTGAACTGACTTTTCTATTGATTGTTTTAGTTTGGTAGGGATTATTCATGAACAAAGTGGTACATTAATTGTATCAGTTAGCTGAGAGACTGTTTTGCTTGAACTTGTCTTAACAACCATTTCTGTGATATCATCAGGACAAACGAATGTTTCATTTTTTCGTTTATTGATTGTGTTTTTTCCTTCTGTTATAGCCGCTGGATACAGAAATATAGTATTTTGATTTTTGGGTATTTCATATCATTATGGTGAAATACATAAGTTTTTAATTAAATTTTGTGCTATCTTTGTGTAATGTTCATTAAACATATTAGCAATCAGTATGGAATCTTCAACAGTTATCCCTTCACTTTTAATGACGAATTTATTGTGCCTTACTTTATTCCTACCCACATTATTACTTTCTGGACAGATTTCATTTCGTTACTTCCTGATTTGATAGCTGTATCATCACTTTTTTACTGCAATTACAACTTTCCTACACTCCTTCCTTAAGCATCTTACACAGGGTTTCAAAGCTGCATTTTGTTTTGCTGCTGTATTAAGCTTCTTAAGAGTTTCTTATTTTATCTATGTATTTGACTTTACCTTTAATTTTCACCTGTCGGAATATGACATAAAACAATATTTATAATCACAGAAACATTGGCATTATCTTGGGACAACGTTTCACAATTTATTGTTTGCAGCAGACAATTGAAGTTCTTATTGTTGTTCCTTTCATTGGCTTTTCTTGTGAGATAGCTGTGATTTATTATGAAGCAGAATTTGTTTCTGCTGGTGGTTGTGTCTTTGTCAGCTGTTTTAATGCTGATGTAGATTTGTGGAAAACTGAAAAGCTACAATTGAAACCGAAAGATATTGAATAACTGCTTCCCTGTAAAATCATCGTCCCTCGAAATAGGAAGAACCAAAAAGCAAATACACTCAGTGGACATAAAAGTTACACAACATTCATATTCCACTTTAGGATCTAAATCAAAATGTCCAATCCAGCAACTGCAACAAAACAGTCTGTTATAGAAGCTAGGAATTCTGAACGTCAAATGTTACAATGGCTATGGCTGGAGTCAATAGAGTGAAGGACTGCTATTGACAATACCAGAGCCACGACCACAATTTTGTAATTAGTAAAAAGAAATATAATTTTCGTACATCACTAATCATAAGTTCATGTTACGGTGGAAGGGCACTCAGCTTGAGCTAAGTACCTTGTACAATACCAAACAGATCATTATCAGTAAGTGGTCTACCCCTAAATTTATGCAGTGATATTACACGTACTGGAGACACATAACGTGGAAGAGCAAAAGAGATTTTATGTCCTTGACAAAAATTTCCAATTGCATACCTAAAGATCCATATTTGGATTTCATAAAGGTAGGTAGCAGGAATGACAGTCACGCTGACTACAATTACAGTATTAACAGAATTTATTTACAGAATTGTGGAGCACTCTTACAAGACATTCGCAATATCGAACAACTGAGGACAAACCGAATTCTCATATAATTCTCCCAAGGTGTCGCTAAACTAAAAGAATGTCTGAGTTTGTTCACAACAAGTGGTCGCTCGGAGGGCATATGGTGAAACCTCATCCAAGCGAGGAACCTTCGACAATTCTTGTTACAGGACCTTGAAACGTGTCAGGGTGGAGCCAGTAAATAAGTCAGATGGCTTCAGTTTAATTGCTTACATGTTGTGACCAGACGGAACTGCAATCGTCCGCCGGCCGCTGTGGCCGTGCGGTTCTAGGCGCTTCAGTCTGGAACCGCGTGACCGCTACGGTCGCAGGTTCGAATCCTGCCTCGGTCATGGATGTGTGTGATGTCCTTAGGTTAGTTAGGCTTAAGTAGTTCTAAGTTCTAGGGCACTGATGACCACAGATGTTAAGTCCCATAGTGCTCAGAGCCATTTCAACCATTTTTTGCAATCTTCCAGCCACAACTGTGGGTTCTTCGAATGCTTTGGGAGATGGCTCATTTTTAACTTCAACAGATGAAATATTAGTTCACTTAGTTACATGAATGACTAAGAAGATTTAATTAGCTTGAGACAGTTCTTTGCCACAAGAGAGCGTAGAATATTTACAACTACAATTGATATGAAAGGGTCGCTTGATGTTTTCTTGAAGTACAACTTTCAATTTTAGCTAAAGCGCATGTTCATCTGCAAGCGTACTCCTTTCTTAGAGAAAGGGAAAAACATTAGTGTTGTAAGTAGGCTGTTTAGATTTTTATATGGGTAATGCCACGTAGCGCTCTATATGAAAATCACTGGCTGTGCTGTGTGCAGTATGTGGCTAGTTTGCATTGTTGTCTGCCATTGTTGTCATGAACTGCTACAGCTGGATGTGAACAGCGCGTAGCGTTGGGCAGTTGGAGGTGAGCCGCCAGCAGTGGTGGATGTGGGCAGAGAGATGGCGGAGTGTTGATAATTTGTAATACTGGATGTCAATTATGAATATTAAGGTAAATACATTGTTTGTTCTCTATTAATATCTTTCATTTGCTAACCATCCCTATCAGTAGTTAGTGCCTTCAGTAGTTTGAATCTTTTATTTAGCTGGCAGTAGTGGCGCTCGCTGTATTGCAGTAGTTCGAGCAACGAAGATTTTTGTGAGGTAAGTGATTTCTGAAAGGTATAGTTTAATGTTACTCAGGGCCATTTCTTTTGCAGGGATTTTTGATAGTCAGATTGCGTTGCGCTAAAATTATTGTGTGTCAGGTTAAGCACAGTCTTGTACAATTGTTCTAAGGGGACGTTTCATATTGTACAAATTGTTCTAAGGGGACGTTTCATATGGCGACCCTGCCAGGATACCTCACTGGAATCTTCTGATTTTTTCTTGTAGTTTGTGTATTTAGTGTAGCTTTAGCGCGTAATTGTAGAGAGAATCTCCTTGGTAGTTGCAGTCTTTCATTGTTGTACAGTAAAACAGTTGTGGCATGCATGTAGCTTTGCGCCAAGTATTTCGCTGCTGCAATTAACTAGATATTATTTTCAGTGCTATGTTAATGTGTTCTCTTATTTTTGCTATTCAAATTGTGCTTTTCTGTGTCATCGTGTGAAATATTGTGACAATAATGGCGTGTGAAAAACGTAACACTCGGCTCCAAAGTAAACTAAGAAATGACAGTGAAGACGAAAGCAGTGTGTTGGCCCCACCATGTAATGAGTTAACTAATATTCAAAGTAGTAATTTGGTAACTGTGCATAGGGAAATGGAGCGGGCGTCAGACAATGGCGTAGGCAGTGAAACAGGTAGTGAACAGGGAAGCATTGTCGATCGATCGGTCGGCAACAGCTCGCCTCAGGAATCCGAAATGATAGGACACAATTTTGCAAATACTGTAGATTCAGGTTTTGCGTCCTCACCGTTTTCTCAAATAAGTCAAGACACATTTTCAGCTTGTCAAAATGTGAATGTTGCCGGTGCAAATGCACTGCCGAAAAGAGTAGAGGAACAGATTCCAGACACTAATGCATTGTTATTACAACTAATGCAACAAATGGAACAAAATCAGAGACAAACACAGCAAAAGCTTCAAAAGTTAGACACAGTGGAACAACACCAGAGACAAACACAGCAAAAGTTAGACACAATGGAACAAAATCTTCGGAAGTTAGACACCACACTTGAACAAACACGTGAAGATTTAACTACTGAGTTACATAACATCGAATCGAAATGTCAAAAAGTCTGTAATGACGTAAAAACACAAATTTGTGAGCATTTCCAACCTATTTTTTCGCGGCATGAAAATGCATTACAGAATCACGAAGCAGCCATAAAAGCGCTGCAAACCATTGTTCATTAAAATCATGAGACCTTGTGGGCTAAAATTGACTCAGTTGCATCTACCGATTCGGTTACGCAACTGGCAAAAACTCAGGAAAACTTAAAGAACACAGTAGATTCGATTTCAACACAATTGGACACTCTGAAACTTGGTTCAGAAAAACACACTGAGGAAATGTGTTCACTATCGGAGAAAGTAGCTGAACTTTCGGATCAGGTCACTAACTTATCTACAAAGGTAGATGATGATCTGAATGACACAAGACCCGTAGCCTTCACTGACACAGAAGAGTATGAACAAATAAGAAAATTCAAACAAAATCAGAATCAAATTAATACGCAATACAAAAGAGAAATGCGGGAAGTACAAGATCAGCTGACACAGGTAATACAAGAATTACGTATTTCAGAGGACACTCGCGCCCCAATAAGGGAAGAGGGACATAGAAATACGGAACAGCCACAAAATAATAACACAGGGCTTTTCGGTAATTATGAAAGAAATTGGCAAGGTACACCGAATTTTGAGATGGAATCGCCGACACGACGTAACAATGACCGATATGCTACTCGCCGACACGATGATTTTGATTATAAGCTGTTCATTACTACACGTAAATTCAAAACATTTAAGAATTCTGCCAACGACATTCATCCACAAGCGTGGCTCCATCAATTCTCTCATTGTTTTCCTCCCAACTGGTCATTGGAGCACAGGTTAGAATTTATGTGTGGCTACTTGGAGAATGAACCAGCTGTAAGAATGCGATCGGTCATTCACGATTGTCACAGTGAAGGAGAATTTTACCACGCCTTCCTCTCAGCGTATTGGTCTCAAGCTACACAAGACCGCGTAAAACATAGCATCATGATGATGAAACACTTTGAACAATCTGAATTTTCCAGTCTTGTGAAATATTTTGAAGACATGTTGCACAAGAATCAATACCTGTCAAACCCATACAGCCCCTCAGAACTCATCCGCATTTGCTTAATCAAACTGCCTGAAAATTTACGACATATTATTTTAGCAGGACGTTGCAAAGACGACATTGAAGCTTTTCAGGGACTGTTACAAGAGTTAGAAATTGACACAGACAGTCGCGGGATGCGAAAACAGGAAAACAATCACTACAGGTCACATCCGTCACAATTCCGTGACGACAGAAATAATAACTGGACACGACAAGTCTATTCTTACAACGCAAATCGTGACCAAAACAGACACCACCCGTATGACAACCGTTGGCAGAGTAGTAATAATTACAGGGAAAGATCACCTCTCCGCAGTAATGACTATCACAGAGACAATCAGAGAAACAGACAATATGGGAACCAAAATAACTATTATCAAGGGAGACAGAATAACTTTAGACGCAACGGTCCAGTGCGTAGTTACGATTCTGGGAGAAATTCTCCACCACATGACCGACAAACAAGAAACTATGTAAACTACCGACATGACGACAGACGATATGATCGTAACGCCAGACATGAACTGCATCAGAACTGGCGAGTTTTAAACAGAGCTGGGCCCTATCGGCAAGGCGAATTTGTGGAAGTTAGGCCTCCTAATCCCAGTAACGGCGCGCGCCAACAAAGAAACAGACAATGACTCGCACCGCAGGCAGCTGCGTGCGCCGGCTGGCTCCGAGAAAAATGACATTGACGCTAACCTTGAGCAAAATTCCCGTATTCTTTACGGACGAATACCGCATGATAATTGCATTCAAGTTGAAACTCTGCGTACTGAGAAGAGCAAAAGGGCTACACCACATTTCACATGTAAAACCATTTATTGGGAGATAATCTGCTTTTTAATTTTGTCTTTGCCATAAAACGTTTCGCTTTACATTTCTAGTATGCTTTGTCAGACTTAAGAAACTGTTAGCATGCAACATTTTGGTTTGCTTACGAGTGGATTCTGGATTTGAGGTGCTTTCTGTGAAATGCCAGATGACACAGTGGTTAGTTTATGTGACAGCTACACGATTTTATCACGACGATGCTAATGCGTGACAATTTACAATGTTGCTTTTGCGGTGTATCTGTTTTATATCTGCTCAGTTTTTTCTGAATTCTTCTATAAAGTGAGACATGTTTTAGTGGTGACTTTTGTGGTATAGGTACAAGGAAACAGCCTTTTCTGTAGCACAACAATACGTTACAGCACAGTACTTTCTTCATCACGGCAATAAGCGTAATAACTAAGTTATCTATACGCAAAGCATTTCACTTTTGTGTATCATGAGGTAAGTACATTGACTTCTGCAGAACTTAGCTTTCGGAGGACAATAACTACGACACTTCCCAGAGATTATCTTACAGCAAGACGCATATTTAGCGCTAAAGGACACGTATTTGAGTGATTAATTTTGTACTTAAAACATTTATTTTTAAAGATTTTTGAATTACAAAGAAGGTTTTTCGTGATACATTTCATTCCATAGCTGTAATCTGTAACACCTGAGGGTGTAATTACAATAAACCTCAGGGGGGTACACGCCTACTTTGTGTACCATGTGTTTGGCAAGCACAAGGAGCCCTAGCTAATATGGTATTTGCTTATACAATTTAACACATCGGTACCATATTTCTCTAACACATAAATTACACAGCTATCTGATCATTTAACAGAGAAACAAACATCTTTTTATTACGTCAGTGACAGATGTTTACGCAATTGCACAGTTGGGTAACTTCACACTTACGAAATTGTACTTTGTCTGTACTTTGTGAACTGTTCATATTTTTTTCGGAACCATTGTGATATTATGAGAGCTTTGAATGATGTATTTGGTATGAGATCATGATTTTTAAAGTACGTTTGAGGTAGATGACACTACTGAAATGAGCAGAGAATTTTCTTTAGGTTTTGAAACAATTGCAGAAAGCTACGACGTTTTTGAGATTTGACTGAGGTGTTATGATGTTATTATTACGACGACGATGTGTATTATGCTGTTGAGGTATGTTTATGTCAATAAGATGATGCTACCATATATGAGGAAGGTGATTACCTGTTTATATGTATATGAATAATGAATAGAAGATAGGGACTCTTGACTTGTGAAAAAGGTTGTTGGAAACCAAGAATCGTACTTTAAGAGTTATGAAATGTGTGTGTAAATGCGTGAATGAGACTGTCACTGCAGCGGAAACTGCTGTCATAAATATTTCCGTAAGAAAGTGACCACCTGCACGTGCGTCGTCGGCACACAGCTGTGTCAGACACCTGGAGAACAAGCCATTAGAGTGAGGGCCTTTCCGGAAGCACAGGTAGAAAAACAAAAAAGGGGTTAACCATGCTATTGACAATCCTTTGTAGAGGGCATCGCTAATGCGACACGCTCGTTACTTGAAAACATATGATTTTTGTAATGCGTTGTGGGCACACAGCTGCGTCAAACACCTGGAGAACAAGCCATTAGGGTGTGCCTTTCATCGCTAATGCGACACCCTCGTTACTTAAAAACATATGATTACTCGCACTTTGTGCTAATTATTGAAATGCTTATGAATTGATGGGAAATATTCGTACATCTGCACACCTGATTATGACAAGTGTCTTTCTCTGAGAGTTGAGTGCTACTGACTTACGAAATGCCACATGACTATTGAATGATATTTTTATGCTTTGCTTTTCATAGTTGCTTATTTCATTTAATATCTGGTTTCCAGCTGTGTTGCAGCATTAGTTTTATAAAATAAACTGAGATGCATTTGCTAATGTGAACTCTTTCTGTCAACAGATCTATTAAATAATTATTTTATGATCCACATTCTTTAAAAAAGGAGCACTTGGAAAGGGAAGAACAATAAGAAGGAACTAGTAACAGTAACACATAATTTTCTTTTCAAGTACATGGTAATATTTTTTTTTACAATAAGTTGTTATGGTGCACCACTTTAATTACATAGACATTAAGATGTGAATAGACATTTCCCTTGTCTGCACTGTTGTTTTTACTGTAATATTTATTCTGCTTGAGCTATGTCATGTCTAGGTATAAGTTTCTACTGTTTGCCAGGTATAGTGTTATTGAATTTGACTTTTGCTAATTTCTTAATGCTGCTTGCTTCGCAAATCTGCGTTTTTTTCATTGCTGTTTATATTAACTGTGTTATGTGATGCTGCATTGCCTCGTCCCTTGGTATATATATCTGAGCTCAGTAGATTTAAGTTAGCTTAAGAGGGGGTAGACTATATAAGAAACTATGGAGAATAGGTAAAGAATGCAATGCGAAGTGATATGAAAAAGATTGGGCCCAAATGAGTATTGTACAATCAGAAATAATATGAATAGAATACAGGAAGGAGGTATAGATAGGACTTTTTGGGAATAATGATGAATGAAGGGAGATCTCCGAGAAGTAAAGAAAGTTTTGAAAATACTGCAGTAAAACAAACCCTGTCCTTTCCTTCTATTATTCCGCTATATGTTTGTGTACCCTTGTGTATTTGTGTTTTTCCCGTCTTTATGTGTTTAGCTGATGAGAGCTATGTTGTAGAATTTTTCTAATACTCTGTTATTTTCTTTGTAATGATGCTTAGACATTATTTATTCTGTTTTGTTTTAATGCTCATGTGTGAAATTGATGTTTCGAAAGTGATTCTGATCTTTTATTTTTGTACTCATGTCATCATTCCTGTAACACTGATGTATATGTTTATTTCTATTCTTTTGTAAAGCCCCTATTACTACAAATGTTATCTGTATTGTTATGTTTTTAATGATGTATTTTGTACCTTTGTAATTGTATTCTTACGTCATAAAATTGTAATTGACACCAGTTCATCATATTATTAACTTGTAAGCATTCATTTCACTGCACACTTTTCTGTTGGTCATACTATATGGACACTATGTGAGAAGTTGGGACTGTTAGTGTTTGCACGTGTGTTACTAATTCAGCAAGGGACTGGATAACAGCATTGCTGGTTCTAAGGACAATTCCAAAAACTTTGTGAGTGCACAAGTGGTGGTTATGGACTTGCTCTATTATCCGCAAGACTCTTCAATGGTGATTGTGCACCTGCACAGTCGCAACAGATGGCTGCTGGCCATCTCTACAAGGACTACAGTGGGTCTGCACCTCTGGTGGCCCACCAATACCACAATCTCTACCAGGACTACAGTGGGTCTACTCTGTGATGACCTACCTACCAATATTCTTCGAAACATCGACTGACTCTGCTGTGGGTTTGCTCTGTTGTGGCCCATTACCTGTCAGCATGTCAAGAGTCAGCACTGTCTTACCGTTGGAAGGACAATACTACTTCTTCAAGACTGCATGGAAATCCACTACTTCCGTGTGCATTGTATTTTACTGCTCAGACTTTGAGCAAACAAACTGCAGGTTTACTCTTATGATGAATGATCAGGACTGTCTTTATTGACTGTGAAAAAAATTTTAGCTGTTGACCAACATTGTATCAATAAGTGTGTGCATTTGATATCTTTGTTATTGTAATTATGAAAAATTTTATCAAATCTTTATTGGCCACTGCCCAAAAATATTTTGTAAAATTTTTTGTGGGGAGCATGGGGGCTATGTAAGTAGGCTGTTTAGATTTTTATATGGGTAATGCCACGTAGCGCTCTATATGAAAATCACTGGCTGTGCTGTGTGCAGTATGTGGCTAGTTTGCATTGTTGTCTGCCATTGTTGTCATGAACTGCTACAGCTGGATGTGAACAGCGCGTAGCGTTGGGCAGTTGGAGGTGAGCCGCCAGCAGTGGTGGATGTGGGCAGAGAGATGGCGGAGTGTTGATAATTTGTAATACTGGATGTCAATTATGAATATTAAGGTAAATACATTGTTTGTTCTCTATTAATATCTTTCATTTGCTAACCATCCCTATCAGTAGTTAGTGCCTTCAGTAGTTTGAATCTTTTATTTAGCTGGCAGTAGTGGCGCTCGCTGTATTGCAGTAGTTCGAGCAACGAAGATTTTTGTGAGGTAAGTGATTTCTGAAAGGTATAGTTTAATGTTACTCAGGGCCATTTCTTTTGCAGGGATTTTTGATAGTCAGATTGCGTTGCGCTAAAATTATTGTGTGTCAGGTTAAGCACAGTCTTGTACAATTGTTCTAAGGGGACGTTTCATATTGTACAAATTGTTCTAAGGGGACGTTTCAGTGTTACCAGGCGTTTTCCTTTCGAGAAAATGATTTTGTCTTTCAAAATATTAAAAGTACTCCATACTTCGAGATCGTCTGGACGCCCTTAACGATCACTGTTCGCTGATGATGTTGTTGACTGCTGAAGCTGTCGTCACAAACTGGGCCGAGCTCTTGCATGCTCGACACTACATTGACTTCAGTGTGACGGCGCTGCTATACTGAGAGGAGAGACTTGGTCTTTAGGAGCACCCCCGACAGGTTGTTGCGATTGGAGCGGGCCCTCGCTAACGTCTACGGAATCGACTTTTGTGTTGCACCATGATCTCTGGACTATACCACACTAGCTCCTCAGTTAGGTAATAGATAGGTATATTGCCTTTTTCTTGTACATTAATGCCGGTTTTGATACTCAAATGAAACATACCTTATGATTAAAGAGGTTACAGCTGCCTCTAATAACACAACCAATTAATTTTTGTACTGGGTGGTATCTGGCTGATGTATTTTGCTGAGTCCTGGAGATGCCATCGCAACTAAGCATTTCCTGTTGTCCAGAAAGAACCTGGATCCAGAGGGAAGGCATACTTGAACTCCTGAATTCCATGGTGCAAGTTCAGGGACTGGTTCCTCACCGCCTGTAGTGCATTTTCCCAGCTGTCGCTGACCTCTCCCCTGGTGCTGTGCTGGCCACCACTCTGGCGAGAATGAATGCCCTTTTCGCAGAATCTAGATAGCCAACTGGCGGCTGTGTCATCCCTGATAGCTAGCGGCGGTGTAGTGTAAAGGAAACAGATGCCACTGCAGCAGACCTGCCAGCGCCGCGCGTCTGGTGGCGGAGCGCCAAAGCTCGTTCAAGGTCACAGTGTTAACACAGCGGTGCCTCACACTGAGAGCATCCCAGAGTGCCCCTGAGAGCTAAAACACCATGAAGAATCGCTTCTCGGCTTTTGACAAAATCAATGTGTAGGGTCTGTAATTAATACAACAAATAAGAGTAAAGAAAAATTATTTATTAAAATTAAACATTACAATAATAAAACATAACATCTCCTTGCACTACACAATCATTACCCAAAGAACCGCCACTCTTACACCATACAAATACATGTTCGGAACTTTCAATTTTACGACAAACACGGCTTCTTAAGACTAAAGGTTCATCACTTGAGAGATAACTTCCTCCATACGACGAATTAGACTGATGAATAATATTAAATGTCTTCCAGGCAATTACATCCCGCATAGGAAAAGAATCCAAAGAACTCTTCTTCGCATCACTACTACGAACAAACGCAATAGTAATCCAACCATTACCAGTTCCTTGAACAGACATAGCCAAAGTAAATCTGGCAACAAAACCCATCCATCTGTGTGCACCAGAAAACAGAAGAGCCTCGTCGGTTGACTTTGGTGAAAGATTAAGACTCTTACATACTTTAAAAACAGATGGCCTCCAACGCCTCCAAACGTAACGTCGACGAGGCATTGTGCGGCTGCTCGTACGGCTGTTTTTAAAGTATGTAAGAGTCTTAATCTTTCACCAAAGTCAACCGACGAGGCTCTTCTGTTTTCTGGTGCACACAGATGGATGGGTTTTGTTGCCAGATTTACTTTGGCTATGTCTGTTCAAGGAACTGGTAATGGTTGTATTACTATTGCGTTTGTTCCTAGTAGTGATGCGAAGAAGAGTTCTTTGTATTCTTTTCCTATGCGAGATGTAATTGCCTGGAAGACATTTAATATTATTCATCAGTCTAATTCGTCGTATGGAGGAAGTTATCTCTCAAGTGATGAACCTTTAGTCTTAAGAAGCCGTGTTTGTCGTAAAATTGAAAGTTCCGAACATGTATTTGTATGGTGTAATAGTGGCGGTTCTTTGGGTAATGATTGTGTAGTGCAAGGAGATGTTATGTTTTATTACTGTAATGTTTGATTTTATTATTATTATTATTCGTTACAGTCAACTTTGGACTACGCTAAGCATCAGTCATTTCTTGTGCTTTTTCTTGCGTTCTTCCCAGTACTTCTTCATTTTTTCTGAGTGGGCTTCTTTACGTTCTTGCGACCAGGTTGTTCCCGTCTTCTTTGATTGCGTTCGGTCTTTGAATCCCTGTATTTTATTTATTTATTTATTTATTTATTTATTTAACCTGATCAGATTAGGGCCATCAGGCCCTCTCTTACATCGGACCAGTGTTTCACACATGCAGCATTTCACACATCAGAGTTACATCATGACAATACTTTAAATAAGAAAATTAGATTACTCTAGTCACAATATGAATAAAGAATAATGACTAAGACCTAATAAAGTAAGTACTGGCAGTATTTTTACGACAGGTACTATACATACAAATTATGATAAAAGTAATAATAGTTCCATTAAAAAAATTTAAATAATAATGATAAACATGAGAAAAATTGGCAATAGTAATGAAGATTTGTGCAGATGTACATTAATATCTTGGTGTGTAAAGTAGATGTTTACTAGTATAGCGAGTTTTGGGGGAGGGAGACTTAAGGAGGGGGAAAGAGGGAAGTAATGAGGTGAAGTGCATTCGTGTACAAAGGAAATAATTACTGTTGCTTAAGTAGATACGTCATTAACTGTTTTTTGAAGCTGGATGTGTTTTTAAGTTCTCTAACATACCGAGGGAGGTTATTCCAGAGTCGGGTTCCCGCTACTGTAAAGGACTTGGAGAAGGCGACTGAGCGATGCAGTGGAACAGAGAGGATTTTATTATGATGGGAACGTGTGTTTCTATCATGTTGTTCAGACATAAGCGTTAAGGACGAGGGGAGATATGCGGGACAGTGTACATTTATAAGGCAGTAGATGAGACAGAGTGTATGGAAATCTCTGCATTTGTCTGCACGCAGCCAGGACAATTTTGCATATGCTGGTGAAATGTGATCAAAAAGTCGAATGTCACAGATATATCGGACACAGGCGTTCATGACCAGTTCCAGACGTCGCGAGTTTTCCTGAGAGAGGCCTTGTAGGATAATATCGCTGTAATCAATGATTGGGAATACAAGCGTTTGTACTAATTTCTTTTTCAGATCGAAAGGGAAGAGTTTTTTATATTTTTGTAGGACATGGAGGGATGCTGATGCTTTTTTGCACACTGCAGTTACGTGCTCTGTCCAATTTAGATTTTCATCTATTATTACTCCCAAACTCTTTGCTGAGGGAGAGAAGTTAATATTTGTTCCATTTAGGATAAGAGATGGTACGGATTCCCGATGTTTTGGGCTAATGAGCTTAGAGTGACCAACAAGTACCGCTTGGGTTTTAGATGGGTTTAGTTTTAGTCCTATGTCCTGTGCCCATTTTGATAGTGCATCGAGATCAGTATTGAAGTTTTCAATAGCTTTCTTCCGATTGTTTGGTTCCGCACTTAGATACAACTGAAGGTCATCAGCATACATATGATATTTGCAATAAGTCAGAACCGATGACACATCATTGACATACAGAGAGAAGAGTATGGGACCTAGTACTGAGCCTTGGGGAACGCCTGACACTACCTGCCGCCATTGTGATTTTATATTCCCGGACAGGACGCGTTGCTGACGAGATGTCATGTATGAGCGAAACCATTGCACTGCACTTGGTGCGAAATTTAGACCGCTAAGTTTGGCTAGTAAGATGTCGAAGTCGACAGTATCAAATGCTTTGCTGAAATCTAAGAAGCAAATGATAGTCGCTTCTTGTCTGTCCATGGCAAGTTTCAGGTCATCTGTCACCTTTATTAGTGCGGATGTTGTGCTTCGATGTTTACGGAAACCTGATTGGTATTCGTCTAGTAGGTTGTTAGTAGTTAGGTAGTTGGTGAGCTGGTCATGGACTATATATTCTAAGGCCTTTGATAGTGCAGGAAGAAGGCAGATGGGGCGGTAGTCAGAGGGTGCTGTGGCGATGTCCTTTTTAGGCAGTGGCTTAATTTGTCCCAGTTTCCAGGCCTCAGGGAAAACACTTGTGATTAATGAGTCGTTGAAAATGTCTGTTATAGAGGGCAGTAGTTGATCAATAATAAGTTTTACCATCTGGATAGTGATGCCATCATGTCCAGTAGATGCTGATCTAATCCGCATTATGGCTTTCTTGACGGTATTGCAAGTGACGTGCCGTAGATAGAATTTTTCTTTGCTACAGTCGTTCATCCCCATGAAGTAATCAATGATTCTCTGTTTTTTTTGCGGTTCAATTGTGGTTGCAAGTAATGTGAAGAATCGGTTTAGTTCTTCAGCTGGGACCATGGGATTTTCTGCAACTTTTATTTTGGCTAAACCGAGACTACGGAGATTTTTCCACAGGATAGCTGGTCTACATCTATTGTCAGCTAATGTACGGGCATGCCTGAGCTTAGCGTTTCTCACCGCTTGACTGACTTTGTTTCGCTTCTGCTTGTATTCAATGTGATTTTCAGGTGTGTGGTGTATCTTGTATGCTCGATGAGCAGCGTCTCTGAGATTCATGAGCTGTTTTAGTTGATCAGTCAGCCAAGGTGCAGGTTTCCTTTTTACTTTTCTGGCCTTTATTGGAGCGTATTTGTCATATAGTTTAGTAATTTTGGTAGTGAAATCTTGGAGTTTGTCGTTTATGTCCATGAGGGGAGTAGAGGTCATCCCCCAAACTATTTCTTGTGCCTCAGTTTCGAGTTCAGGCAAATTTATGCGTTTGAAGTCTCGGTATGTAGACAGTTTTTGTTTTTTTCTAGGACATTCTAATGAATACGTCATGAAAATGATGTCATGGGCCGACATGCCAGGTGCAGATATTTGAGAGGTGCGGATTATTCTGTTTAGAGATTTCGTTGCGAATATATCTATGAAAGTGTGACTGGTAGTCGTGTGATGAGTAGGTGCCAGCTGAAGTAGCGTCATATTTGAGGAAGAAAGCATCCTCTTAAATTTCCCAGTGGAAGGACTATTGCACAGAAAATTAATGTTAGTGTCACCTGCTATAATTACATGTTCATATGACGATTCGAGACTAGAGAGGGCAGTTTCGAAGCAGGCGAACCCGCCTACTTTAGGAGGTTTGTAAAGGACACATATTAAGCACTTTCTGTTAAGGGATTTGATCTCTATGAACATATATTCCTCTTGTTTATCTACATTGTTGTCGGATGTGTGTAGTACAGTGGGTGACAAATCAGAGCGTATGTACGCCCCTACTCCGCCCCCTCGTCTGTTGCATCTGTCGTGCCTGAGGAAGATATAGCCATCTAGGTTTACGGAATTTGTAGGAATACTTGGTTTCAGCCAAGTCTCTGACAAAAGTATTACGTGTATATCAGTAGTCTGAAATATATATTTGAACTCGTCGAAGTGAGCTGGCAGAGATTGGACATTTGCATGTGCAATATGCAGCTTGGTGCGTTCGGGTGTTGATTTCCCGAGGAGACTGCCGACAGATGTTTGCGGGTCGTGGTTAGCGGTGACAAGAGGGTCTGGCATGTGGAATGCGGAAAGCGTGTGAAGGAGAGGGGGTGAGGGAGTGTCCTCCCAGTTCTGAGCAGGGAGAGTGGCCGAGAGTGGGAGGGGTGGGTCCCCGGGGAGGCAACTTGAACTGTGGCCAAGGTCAGCGAGGTCTGCAACGGTTCTGGAAGTAGCCGTGGGCCGGCAGGGGAAGGAATTTCGCTAAACACAACGGGAGTAATCTGCACGAAACGGTAGAGTGTGATATTAATTGCACTTATGAGGATAACAACTAAAGTATGATGGTGGGTAGCTAATTAAAGATGGAAGTGAGACTACCTTATGTAATAATTAACAAAAATTACATGAGAAAACAATTATAGATTAAAATAGTTATGTGGAGAAACGAAAAGTTGATAATACAAATAATAACAAAATTACATTAGAAAGCAATTAGAGAAAAAAAATAGTTATGTGGAGAAACGAAAAGTTTGATAACACATTAGTTAAGTTATGGTTGACAGTGTAAACAATATAAACATACAGGTTAGTGGCAGCAAGATTAAACTGATTTAGCTTCTAAAGCACAGGCTTTCGAGTTCGGCATTCCTATATTCCATTCTGTTGTAAACTGTCTCTGGTATAATGTTCATTTCTGCAATGTCTTCTTTTACTTCTTTCAGCCAGTTAATTTGTGTCTTTCTGCTTTCCATGTATTCCAGGATTTTCTTTGCCGTTCTTTCTGGTGCCATTCTTTTGACATGCCCATAGAAACTCAGTCTTCTCTTTTTAAAGGATGTTGTCAGTTTTTCAATTTTCTCGTATAACTCTTTATTGGATCGCAATTTATATTCTTGTCCATCCTTTTTAGGTCCTAAGATCTTTCTCAGTATTTTTCTCTCTTTTATTTCCAATTTCTCCAACAGACGTTTTCTGTTCAGTGGGATGCATTCAATCGCATACAAACTTTCTGGTTTTATTACCGCATTGTAGTGCCTGAGCTTGGCATTGATGGAGATCGACTTTTTATTGTATACATTTCGGCATAGCTGGTATGCCGTTTCCATCTTTATTGCTCTTTCCTGTAGTGAAACATTTGGTAACCCTGTCGGTGTAATCCATTCCCCTGGATACTTAAATTTATGAACTCTCTTAATTATTCCATATTTAGTTTGCAATGTCTGTGTTGGGTCTGTTTTGTCCTGTATCATCAGTTCTGTCTTTTCATACGATATTTGTAGACCTGTCTTCTCAGCGATCTCATGCAGCATTTCTATCTGAATCTTTGCTGTTTCGATGTCATCTGCCAATATTGCCATGTCATCAGCAAATGCCAGACATTCAATTTTTGTTTTATTTCTTCCTAACGTTATCCCATTTTTCACTCCAGCTTCTGCCATCTTCTTTCTCCATTCCCTGACCACTTTTTCAAGGACAATGTTAAACAACAGTGGGGAGAGCCCGTCCCCTTGTCTAACACCTGTTCCAATTACAAACGGTTGTGACAATCTACCCAAAAACTTCACTTGCGATTTTGTTTCCGTAAGGGTTTCCTGGATTAGACTTCTGCTTTTATCATCAATCCCAAGTTCTTCTAATGTGTTAATCAGAGTTGGTCTATCAATAGAATCATACGCTTTTTTGAAGTCTATGAATGTAATTACTAGATTTTTCGATGTGCGTGCGCGAAGTTGTATTATGGAGAGTAGACTGAATATCTGTTCACTGCATGATCTTCCTCTTCTAAACCCAGCCTGATATTCACCCAGTTCTTTCTCTACCTGATTTTCAATCCTGTTTTGTAGTGCCTTGGATAGGATCTTATAGGCCACTGATAACAATGAGATACCTCTGTAGTTATTTGCATTTGTCTTGGCACCTTTCTTATGTAATGGATGAATCAATGCTGTCTTCCATTCCTCCGGAATCTTCTCTGTATTCCAAATCTCTTCAAACAGTGCCTCGAAATTATTTATTAAGTTTTCTCCTGCGTATTTCAGTAGTTCCGCGACTAACGAATCTTTACCAGATGCTTTATTGTTTTTCAATCCTTTCAAGATCTCTTTAATTTCTTCTTTATTAGGTGGTTCAGAGTCTGGTAGCTTATTCTTAGGCTTCTCAAATGTCAAGGTTTCATCAGGTCTTTTGCAGCTTAGCAGCGTTTCAAAGTAGTTCGCTAGGTGTTGGCAATTTTGTTCCACGCTGGTGATCAGATTTCCTTTTTCATCTTTGAAGCAGAGTGTCGGTGGTTTATATCTTGTTATTGTAGTTCTGAATGTTTGAAAGAAATTGCGTGTATTGTTCTTAGAAAATTCATCTTGTATTTTCTGTATTTGTTGTGTGTCATATTTCCTTCGTTCACTTTTAATGATTTTCGTCGTTTCACGTCTTTGCGTTTTGAACTGCTCCCAGTCAGTTGGCCTTTTGGTTGAGTTGTATTTCTCCCAAGTTCTGGCTCTTTTCTGTAGTGCTTTCTCACAGACCTCATTCCACCAGGGATGCTTTTTCTTTTTGGTTAGTAAAATTGTTTGTTCTGCTGCGTCTCGTATTGAGGTTGCAATTTCTTCCCATTTGTGACTTTTGATTTTATCTGTCTTTTCCTTGTAGTCGTCTAAGACTTGCTGATTGAGCATTAAGTCCTGTACTCTGTATTTGGCTATTTTTGTTTCGTCACTCTTGTGACTTCTTTCTGGTGTTAATTTCATCTTAATTTTGGTCAGATAATGGTCAGAATCAAAGTTGGCCCCTTTCACCACCTGTACATCTTGAATGTCCCTTGAATTATCATAACTTATTGCCACGTGATCAATCTGGAACTCGCCAAGTAATTTGTTCGGTGATTTCCATGTTGTCTGTTTTTTGGGATTCTTCTGGAATTTAGTTGTCATAATGTTCAATTTGAATTTCTCACAAAACTCTACTAATCTCTGGCCATTCATGTTAGTTTTAGTGTGTGCTGTAAACCTCCCTGTGCTTTTTGATAATTCGTTTCTTCCAATTTGTGCATTAAAGTCTCCTAACAGAATTGTAGTGTGTTGCTCAGGGATCTTCCCTATTGTTTCTTCCAGTTCCTCCCAAAATGTCTGCACTTTCTCTGGATTTTGTTGGTTGTCTTTATTTATTGGTGCATGGGCATTTATAAGTGTGTACTTTTTATTTTTATTTCTGAATGTTATCAATGATATTCTTGGTGATTTAGATTTAAATTCTAGTACCTTAGTAGAAAATGAGTTATGTATCACAAATGCTGTGCCATATACCCGAAGACCTTTTGTATTCTTTACTATCTGTGCTGGTTTCCCTTTATAAATCCTGTACTGGTCTGCCTGTACTGTATCCTCATCTGGGTATCTTGTTTCTTGTATAGCCAGAACTTTTAGTTTGTGTTCATCCATTAGTTTTGTCAGTTCTTTTTGTTTACCTGTTCTCAGCATTGAGTTCACGTTCAGTGTTCCTATGAACGTTTGATGTCTGTTCCTATGTTTAGCGTTAGGGATCCTAGGACCCTCCGACTGGTCTGTTGCGCAATGATGCTGGGCCCCCGGATCCGAATGCCCAGCTTCGGTGGTATTACCACCACGGGGAGGAAACTTTCTCATTGCACCTTCCATTTCTGATACTTGGTTAAAGCTGTTGTTTCCAGAGGTATACACCTCCTTCCACTAAGACTTAGTTCGCTACACTAAGAAGTTAGTTCAGGCCGCTCCTCTGGAGTACAGACGCCTTTCGCAGCCGCTTCTCTGAAGTACAGACGCTGCTGATTGAAGATAACTCTTCCGCTCCAAAAGCCGTTGGGACATATAGTGTCTTCTTCCGCCTTCTAGACCGTTGGTTAATCTTCACCTCTTCCGCCAGTTCCGCCGTTCCGATGATCTTCATCTCCGCCTTCACTGCCGTTGAGGTCTTCACCGTTACCCTGGCAAGGGACCCTTACGAGGTACTATCACCCGGGCCAGGTGAACCAAGGTTTTTTAACGAGGTTGTTACTCCTCCCCCTCCTCCTTTTTCAACCGGGCTTTATTCTTATTTGTTGTATTAATTAAAGACCCTACACATTGATCTTGTCTTTACAGCAGAGTCCTATGTCCCTCACTGGGTTTGCTGACCAGTGGCTGGACACTGGCCATAAAAGAGGTGGTCTGGCCTGCAGACAAGATCTTGAAACGAACGCGGGAGTGTAAACACGCACAAGTTAGGCCGGCTTTGAAATTTCCCTGACGGGACACCGTGTCACCAAGACTCGGAGGTTACTGACCCTAGCCGTGATGCACGAAGTGCAACACGAGTTGGTTGGACGGTGCCTTAATAATTAGCCAGAGTGCGAGAACGAGTGACGCCTTTCGAAGGAGAGTGAGTTTTCTCGCACTGGCCCGAGCCACCACGTTTCCTTAGTGGGGGTCTCCTACTACATTGCTACAAGTCTATTTAAAGTCAAAAATGGAGGAATTGGCTCCAGCAAGAATAAAATTTTCGGAGGAGGAAAGGCAATATTTGTTACTTGGCCTCACATTGGCAGTACTTGTTAAAGTCGTTCAGACTGGTCAACAAGCGGTGTTTGGCTGCTTCTCCTCAAGACAGTTCAGATGAGTGTCATTTGGACCATTTTGCTGCTACACGGGCACTGGCGCGAAACACACACACGGCTTCTGGACGGGAGCAGCATGTGAAAGAATGCTTCTGGTTGTAGGCTTGATGGAGGGACTTCGATTTAGACTTCCAGACATAGCCCAGCGCGAAGCAGCTCTTGCAGCACGGAGCTCTTCTGCGGCTGCAGGGCGTAGCAGGCCATCTTCTCGCAGCTCAGCTTTTGTAAGTTGAGGCAGCACAACGAGGCGAAATGTTAGTAATGATGCAGGAGTAGACACGTTTTTATTTTAGAGTAAATGAGGTATCTTATTATAAATTACGCTTCTTCAGTTGATCGCTTACCCATGACTCAGACACTTGGGATCGCTGCACATTTATTTCCTAGACCCCACAACATCGACAGGACCATCATGACCGATGCGAAACCATGTAATTGATTAATTTATATTATACTATGAGATAGTTACAAGGGCCGGCCGGAGTGGCCGAGCGGTTAAAGGCGCTACAGTCTGGAACCGCACTACCGCTTCGGTCGCAGGTTCGAATCCTGCCTCGGGCATGGATGTGTGTGATGTCCTTAGGTTAGTTAGGTTTAAGTAGTTCTAAGTTCTAGGGGACTTATGAACACAGCAGTTGAGTCCCATAGTGCTCAGAGTCATTTGAACCATTTTTTTGATAGTTACAAGATTATCTTCTTCGCCACTCAGTTTTGCCAGTTATATTAGTTATAATAACCTTACGTTCCGACTCCCCACATCTCCAATATGAGAGAGTTAACCGTTGTATTTGTTTTCCACTGTGGAATATTTTGTAATAAACTGTGGTAAAAGTAGACTCATTTTTAATTTCAGCACAGAGGAACCCTTTTATTCTATTTATTACTATTAATTTCATCAGCGACAACACCCCCAGCTCACTTATCAGGGCCAGCAACTTTCTAATCGTCTCCATTGCACACTGTTTGTCTCTGTAAATCTCAGCTGGACGATGTGCATGTCGAGAGGGTTCACATGGTACAGAGCAGAGGCAATGTAGATGTTTAGCCACAGCACAGTGGCGCCTTGCAACCTCAAATGTATAAATACCTTATGTTTATTTTAATTCGCAAAAACTGTAGTGTTTGAAGTCAATAAGATTAGGAAAAGCAGGCGGTGTCTACTGAAAGACAGTGCTACGGATTAGTTAGGTAGTTAGTTATGTCTTCCATTGACCAATCCCACAGTAACCGTTACGATGTGGAACGTGTCAAGTGCATAAGAAATGCACACATGGATCAAGGTTCCTAGTCCCTTAAATGGCACAGGATGCACTTAGTATACCTATAGGTCTATTTACTCCTATTCAAGAATTCATCTATGGCATAGAAGGAGTTACCAAGGGGAGAAGAAGTCAATTTATTTTTGAAAACATTACTGCTGTCTGTCAGATATGTTATTTCATCTACGGATTTCTAAAATAGAGGTGCAAACCGTGTACGCTTTTTGTAATTTAAATTGCACTTTATGATGAAATTAAAATCCTCCAAAGGCGTGGTGAGAAGACTGATGAAAGTCAGAGGTTACAGCTATCTGTGTACTTCAATTGACATTCGGGACAATCACACTCATGCCCAATTATTCGTATTACGCGCAGAACAACATCCTCGAATAATAAGGGTCACTAGATAGTGAAAGACGAGGTATCCCATAGAACAATAGGTTCTTTTCACAAAAGCGAAAAATAAGTGGAGAAATAAGAAAATGGGCTACTTTAGGACAATAAGTTTAACATCGACATAAAATATCGATATAACTGATCATCCACACAATCCAAAAATCGGAAGAGTGATGTATACTGAGGACGCAGAAATGTATTAAAATATTTCGCAGAGCCCGCAGAAAACGTGCGGTAGCTCCTTCAGATAGGACTTACATTCGAAATTAAATGTGCAGATATGAACCTGATAAGATCATGAGCATAAGTGAGCAAGAATAACAGAAAGATATGACATGTTTGGCACGTGAGAAAAAAAGTTATAGACGAATGTAATACTGGGATGGGAAGATGTGTGTCTTAGCACAGAATATACAATGCTAGAAGAGATAGATTCCTACTTACTGTAAAGATGCGTTAAGTTGCAGAAAGGCACAATTAAAAGATACTTACACATAAGCTTTCGGACACAGCCTTCGTCACAAAAAGAGAAAAACACATCCTTCATTTACACAAGCAAGCACACATCACACAGACATGAGCGCCAACCCCGGCGCGAGCCAACTGGAGTTTCCATTGTTTGATTTCAACATATTATACGAATTGTGTCAGAGAAGATGTGTCAGAAATTTTGGAAATAGAATATTCACTTTGATACTATAAAACAGAACTACAGATGGTTGGGTCAATTTCAAAACGACTCATTACAGCCCATAGGACTCAATGTAGAGAAGAAGTTTGGGACACTACTGGTCGTTATGAGTTAATATACCAAAATAGACTCCGAGCCAGTGTTGCCTGTATGTTGCAATAATTTGCAGATGTCGAGTGCCTTTTTCCAGCTATAGTGGCTTTTGCTACATCGTTCGGACAGTGTTGGTCGAAGGCCGTCCAGAGTCTTCGTTATCGCCGGGAGATCATCGTCGATCTTGAAACCGGTCGAACAGGTCGTAATTTCGAGTCTCACTGAGAGCGAGATCATCAAGTACCCGTTTTACTCCCTTTCCAAGTTTGGATCGAAAGTTCATCCAAGGAGACCAGTCTAGCTGATTTACATTTCAAGAAAAAAAAGTACTGAATCACTAAAAGAAGTTGGCCGCTGATCTCTTACCATGTCGACACGGATATGGGAAATAGTACTTAAACGACGCATGTAAATATTTCGGCTCTTATCCTAGAACTCTGTAAGTTTCTGGCGATTTCTTCGTAGTGTGCCGACGAATGATAACCTAAGGAGAGATTTATGAAAGAAACGTAGTATTGTACGAAATTTGCTCGACCATTGCTCTAGAGTTGTGACGGATCCCTTATCCTCCAGGCCTTTATATTCCTCGGGTGCAAAATTTCGCTGGCCGTAGTGGCCGAGCGGTTCTAGGCGCTACAGTCTGGAACCGCGCGACCCCTACGGTCGCAGGTTCGAATCCTGCCTCGGGCATGGATGTGTGTGATGTCCTTAGGTTGGTTAGGTTTAAGTAGTTCTAAGTTCTAGAGGACTGATGGCCTCAGAAGTTAAGTCCCATAGTGCTCAGAGCCATTTGAACCATTTTTTTTGCAAAAGTTCGACCAACCGACCAGCCTGAGGAAACCTCATGTTTAGAGATGTAGTCACCGACTCAGAGAGAATCCACATCAAAAGGGTCTTTAACAGAATTACCCGTAACTATTGCAGTTTTATTAATCGTAAATAAGCTCTGACTTATGTCAATGAATCTTGCTAAACAGAAGACTTCGAGTGGACAAATTGAGAGCTATGACAGTACCCGAAAAATTCACCAAAGTCAAAGTGATCTCAGAGTCAGTAAGTAAATTTTCACTCGGGTGAACTGCTCTCAGTTCGATGCCAAAAATGTTTCTAATTAAGCTGGAGGCAAAATCACAATGGCGTTCTGCGTTGCCATTCAACAAAAGCACTCCACTGAAAGTAGCTGTTGTCACCTTGGAGGAAGGGAGTACCTATAGCATGCTCACCATGAACAGCGGATGAAACGTGGCGATAAAGTTCCCCGGAATCTGGTAGCTCTACGAGGTCTAAACAATGAGTGGCTTTAACTGGATATTGAATACGTGAAGAAATTTGTATACTTTCTTCCTCACTGAAACGAGGCCTTTATTAAGGCAAGGCAAGCGGTGATGCCTCTGGGATGGGCACACAAACATAATGCTACTAGTCCTCCAATTTGGGGGTTGGCCAGAAGCTACCTTCCAACTCTCACAAAAAAATACATTGGTCAGGGCTCTCTCAGAAGCCTTGGAATCAGGAGTGTCTCAACTGGAATCGAACACGGCGACCGGTAGTGGACTTCTCCTTTGGAGGCTGGAATGTAAGGAGCTTATAGAGGCCAGGAAATCCGCATAATATGGCCAAGGAGCTGGAGAAACATAAGCTGAAAGCTGTAACTCTCCAGGAGATTAGATGGAAGGGTACAAGATAAGCTATGGAGACAGAGGCGAGCCCCATGAGCAACGAAATTGTTTTTATGTGTATGACTGAGTAATGAAAGCAGTGAAAGAGTTTAAATCCAATAACAACAGAACCTCCTGCATTAGAGCCGCTTTCTGGATAGTGACATAATGCACACACAGGGTGTGCGGATAAGGAGGAATTCATAAATGAGAAATTCATAAAGGAGGAATTCTACATTGAGTTGGACTATGTGTATAACTCGTTGCCAAACCATAATGTTAAAATAGTATTGGGTGACTTGAGCGTCAGATAGGGTCAAGAATACATCTGTAAATCGATGATTGGTAATGCAAGTATTCATCAAGAAAGCGGTGACGATGACATCCATTTGATTAATTTCGAAATTGAGAATAATATCTGCATCACGAGTACATGATTAGAACACAAAAACATACATAAAGGTACATCGATGATACCCGATGGGCAAATCATACATAAGATAGACCACGTATGTGTTCAGAAGCGGTATGCAAACGGCGTCAACCCGTAGAAGAGCAGACTGTCTCATTGATTACCTCCTGGTGATAAGTAAGAGGAACATTAAATTTAAGAATGAGGGAAGAATAGTTAAGCAGACTACATCTTATGATAAAACAGATTAATAGAGGCAGAGATTAGGAGAGAATACGAGTCAGCACTAGCAGAAAACCTAAGTAAATCTGAGGAAAAGATAGGTGACTGGTATCAACCTTGACTGGTCTCAAATTAAGGAAACAGTAAATAGGATAGCATTCGAATTCTAGGCAAACGAAGGAGATCTCATAAGGTGTGGTTCAGTTAACTGTGTGAGCAAAAAATTAAAGAGAGTAGGACAGGCTACGAAGAGATGGTTAGAACATATGAAGGGTCAGGAGAAAGCAGATATATCAGGGTGAGGAAGGGAAAAGCAACTATGCTAAAACAAGAGCAACGGAAATATTACAAGAGCTAATAGAAGAAGCCGAGGAGGACTGTATCTATCACAGAACAAGACAAATGTACAAAAAAGTAACACAGAAACATAAGAAAAAAACAAATATTTATTAAAGACACAGGGGAAGATCCTTACGAATAGCACTGGAGTAGAACGGTGATGAGCAGAGTATTTCGCAGAATTATTAAATTGTGTTGACTCCTTTGAGTCTCTTCCATGTGAGGTACCTGATACCGTAGATAGGAAAGTAGAGACCCCCAATGAAAAAGAAATACGACAAATAATCAAAAACCTAAAAAAAAGACTTTCGGCGAAGATCAAATAGCAGGAGAGTTAATGAAGTATGGAGGACCTGTACTGGTTAAAATAATTACGAAACTCTGCAGAACATTTAGAAGTATTAGAGATTGCCTGACGTCTGGAAAATGACCGTAATCTGCCCTATACTAAAAAAGAACGACACCCTGGTATGTGACAATTATAGAGGGATTACACCCCTTAATGTAAGATGCAAAATTCTATGTCCGTGTTTACTGAAGAGAATGATAGCAACTGAAGAAGGAATTATCGGAAACTATGAATGTGATTTCGGAAGGAACAGATCGACTACAGACGAGCTTTTTACGCTTAGCCAGGTAACCGAGAAAGGTTTGGAACACAACACTGATATTTCACAAGGTTTTTGTTGTCTTCAAAAGAGCTAAGACAGCCTACGTCAGGGTGCAATCACGAACTGAGTCTTCCCAGAGAAAAAATTCTACACCAGTTGAACAATGTTCAATTTGGATAATTCGAAATTCGTTTAAATCTCACGTACATAAAAATGCAAACGATCCTACGTAAACACACACTTCATATCCACCTCAGTAGCTCAGAATAACTGGTTACTTCAACTGCTGTAGGCTGCTGTCCTCAGACATTTTTAGCAGGTCACTGTAAAGATATGCCCCAGATGTATGTCAGCGCTGCCATCTGCTCTTGGGGAAAATACTTTTGAATATCATTCCGACTGTCTTTCCTGTTCCTCGTTTATTTATTTTTCTTTTTTTAGACAGTGAGATCTCAGTATTATTAAATAATTAAGGGACAATATTGTACTATTAATTAAGCTCATCATTCTTAAATATAATACTTGTTTTTAAGTATACAACTTGATAATTTAATTTTTTTTCAGTTTTTAGAATTTTTTATGCCTGTCATATTTTTACTTGCTAATGCCCCTGAACAGCGCTCTAGAGATCTTTGTCTATTCTTCCTTGTTTTGTTTGGCACACGGTTCCCGTCGCTGCTTGACAGTGAGAACAAGCTGATTAACTGTCACAAGCATCTAGAATGAATCTTTTACCCCGCAGCCGAATGTTTGCCATTTTTGAAATTTCGTGGCAGATTAAAACTGTGTGCTGGACCGGGACACAAAACCGGAAATCTGCCTTTGGCGGGAAATGCTTTTACCAAGGCGTCCTCACAGCCTCACTTCTGACAGTCACTGAACACAGTTTAAGTTTCTTATAAGCCAACATTCGGCTGTAGAGAGAAAGATTCATTTTGGTTTTGGAAACAATCTCCTACGCACTGGCTAAGCCTTTTCTCCGACATTCCGTTTCTTCCTGGAGTGCTAGTCGTGCAAGATATCCACGAGAAATTGTGTGAATTTTAGAAGGTAGGAGAGAGTTATAGTCAGAAGTGGTCAGGGAAGGTAGCACTGCCTGGATAGCTCAGCCGGTAAGATCATTCATTACCCGCGAAGAGCAAGGCTCTGGGTTTGTGTCTCCTTCCGAGGTACAGTTTTAATCTGCTAGAAAATGTCGTGTCCGAAGGAATGTGTACACACTGTTACAAAGAAGGAAAACATGTGTCCATTCAGTATTCCAGCTAGACATCAATGAATTCCCTTCTCAGCGTCCGATTACACATACCAGACTAGTTGTCAGGGTAGCGGAGTTCGAATGTATGTCTGGATATCCTGATTCAAATTTTCCATATTTCCCCTACATCACTTGAAGATAATTATCGGATGGCATCTCTAGCGTTATTCAACCCGAGTTCATGCTCCTGTTGACTGTATAAGAAAATGGCTCTGAGCACTATGCGACTTAACTTCTGAGGCCATCAGTCGCCTAAAACTTAGAACTAATTAAACCTAACTAACCTAAGGACACCACACACATCCATGCCCGAGGCAGGATTCGAACCTGCGACCGGAGCGGTCGCTCGGTTCCAGACTGTAGCGCCTAGAACCTCACAGCCACACCGGCCGGCGGCTGTATGAGAAAGCTTAGTTGTGTAATACTCTTTCCTGTTTTACGAATTTGGGAGAAGTGATCTCGCGGTAAATAACGCACTGATTCTGGTATAACCTACGTAGAATCTTAACATTTACCATGCATTTTGGATCCCCGTCTAGCAAACAAATATAGTGGTGAAAATGCTGGCGTCTCATTCACCATGACATGGCCCTAAATACCTGGCCATCTAGTCTGATTGACGTTTATGGTAGTATCACTAAACGAATTCTATGATCAATGTGGCGGGGTTACTGTGGGCTCACTTTTATCCCACTGTTTGCTGACATCTTTATGTAACATTTCGAATAAAAGGGATTTAAAAATTCGGAATTAAAACCATATTGCTGGCTACGATATGTGCATGACACGTTTTTGAATGAGCACACAATACGGAGGAGCTACATAAATTCCACGGTATTATGAACAACATTCATTTGAAAACCAGCTTCATCGTGGGGGTGGAGGGAGAGGTAAGCCTCCCATTTGTAGATGTGTTTTCTCTACACACAGCCCAGAATCGAGCTTCTCTGAACACCATATTCACGTGCATTTCGCATCACTGATAGTAGGAGTTTGCAGTAAGACCTAGATTTCCTTAGGGAAACATTCACGGCTTACGGCTACAATGACCTTCCCATAAACACGACCTTCAAGCGAAACGGTAATAATAATAATGCCAATAAGAAGAACGAGGAACTTTCTGCACATTTTGTAAGTTTGCCGTTTGTGCCTAGGGTACCCGAAGGCATAGGCAGAATCCTTCGTCGAGTGGCTTCAAGACTGTACGTGAAAAAAAGACTTCTTCCGACCTACAACGGACGTGCCTAAACGCCTGCACACTGCCGAAGTAAACGAAGTGACGTGTGATTGTAGCAAAGTACATACCGGCGAAACCGGAAGTACAGTAAAAGAACGCGTTAAAGAGCACGAAAGCCGCACCCTTTTAAGACAGAATTTAAATCAAGCGGTAGCAGAGCACCAAGAATAATGCGACCAGTTTATAAATTTTATGATCAGTTACGTGCTAGGCAGATAAAGCTATAATTATAGAACTAAAGCCCGTAAAGCAGTCGAAATATGGAATAATAAGTACAGTTTCAGTGGAGGTAGCGGCGTCTTCGCGAATACCCTCTATCGCGGAAGTAAACATCCAATCATTGCGAGCGAGGAGCAGAAACAGCTACCAGAAAACAATCAAGGTGGCACGGTAACAATAATGTTTTGGATTACCCATCACTTTGAGTATCTGCTTTCAGCATTTATCTCTTGATGAAGGTGCACCAATAGCAACCTGAAGATTTTTGTCCAGTAACTACTCCGGTAAAAGCGCTGGAAAATCGCATCTTATAAATGATCGCGATACTGTCTTCCGACGTCGACAGTGTTCGTCCATTCAGGGTCAAGAGTGGAATCCTGGAGCAGATCTCAGCAGAAGGATCGAAACATCGAGCAGTGAAGAAGTTTGACGCGGTTTGACGTCTCAGAAGATTTTACATCAATAGTAAATTCAGTAGTGCGCTGGCCGTTCCTTCTCCCATCCAAATCGAACTTAGTTCAAACTACAGCTCAAACAACGTCGACGTCGGTTGGATGTACGATTCAGACTTGATTTTTTTTGTGCCGACCTTGGGCATCGCTATCGACGCATATCTCAGTACTTACAACCCCTGCATGCTATCGTGAATAATGGGCTGTCATTCTCCACTAAATAATGACTAAATGATTAGAGGTAGGCTTCTGAGAGTGAATTCAATCATGGGTCATATTACATAACAGGTGTTCAAGAGCTAATTTACTACTACTTCAATTGAATGCCTAGATACATTTCATCAACTAGTAAACACCTGATTACTTACATGGTGGGTCAGAGAAGCATCAGTTTAATCAATTCCTAGAGGTTCCTTAGCCCCAACATCGAAAATTTATGCACCTTCGCAGCGGAAGAATTTCCTATGACTTGAAGTAATTATTTTCCTGTAAGTGCCAATCCCGGTGTGGTAAGGATGTCACACGACCGAACGAGGTGGCACGGTTGTTAGCATACTGGACTCGCATTCGGGAGGACGACGGTTCAAACCCGCGTCCGGCCATCCTGATTTAGGTTTTCCGTGATTTTCTTGAATCGCTTCAGGCAAATGCCGGGATGGTTCCCTAATCCGATGGCACCGATGACATCACTGTTTGGTCCGCTTCCTTAAATCAACCAACCAACCAACCAATCATGTCACATGCTTTAGCGTTTCAGGTTTTTGCACTAGCGAGGAAAAAAAATGGTTCAAATGGCTCTGAGCACTATGGGACTTAACTTCTGAGGTCTTCAGTCCCCTAGAACTTAGAACTACTTAAACCTAACTAACCTAAGGGCATCACACACATCGATGCCCGAGGCAGGATTCGAAAATGCGATCGGAGCGGTCGCCCGGTTCCAGACTGTAGCGCCTAGAACCGCACGGCCACTCCGTCTGGTTAGCGAGGAAACATAACGAACTTAATATGATATTTTAAGGGGCAAAAAAAAAAGCAAACTTGCAACATATCAGGCCCTGTAATCGCCCCCGCATGAGAATTGGGGCCATGTTTCAATAGTATGCAGTTGTGGCCTTATAAAAATAGAGCTTTCAAACTTTCGAGTGCACCATTGTTTGTCACTCGCTCCTCCCCACTGCAGCCGCCTAACGCCTGAGCGCGAAGTACTATTGCACTGGCGTGAGTATAAGGTTTGTGAGATATTGTTTCGAGATTGTGACAACTAGAGCCTCCTAATCGCGGGATGTTGACTGCCAGGGAAGAGGAAGGAGGAGGGTGGACGCCTCTGCCCAACGTTTTTTGAAAACTCGTTCGAGGACAGTCATGTTGTTCTACACGAAAATAGTAAGTAGTATGGGTACGCAATATGCCATGTCATGCACATATTCGTTCAAAATTTATTTTAACAGTGCTCTCGTGTTGATGTTCTGCAACTATACATACGCCTAAAATCAGAATTAGTAAACCTAAGTAACTGGCGAATAATTATGAAGTTAATGATTTTAATCATGCCAATCACGCTGAAGAATAACGCATCTCCTACAAACACTTCAACTGTGTCAGCCTTAAAATCCAAAGAAAATAGCGCACAACAACGACGTTAATTATTAAATAGCGTTACGCTGCTTCTTTAATGACACACTAATTCATTTCACTCATTTACACTGCATTTGTGAATGACGACATAAAAATACTCAAAGCAAAGGGATTTCTGGCACCAGCTACAGGATAGAAACCGCGCACTTTGACGCAATCAAAACAAAGCATCTCACCGGCGTAAAAACAGTATTTCACGAACTTCCTCTTCGCTCGACTGGCGTAATACTTCGCGCATGGACATTAGGCGGCCGCGATGTGGCGGAACGAGAGGTAAACAATCGGTTCGCACGAAAGTTTAAAAGCTGCACTTCCAGAAGGTCGTAACTGCGCAGTATCGGAATTATAGCCCCAATTTTCTGACGGTATCGATTTTCGGGGATGATATCCTAAAAGTGTGTATTTTCTCCTTAAAATATGAGCTGAAGTCGGTGATGTTTTCTTGTAAGATACAGTAAACATAAAACATTGCAGTACCCCTAGCAGTTACTGAATTCAGTCTTGTAATGCTTTGTGTACTTGATGAAGGCTGCTTACTGAAGTCTGGCTCGATCATTTTGAATCATTTCCTATTTTAATGGCTCACTACGAGTCGCAGTTACTTCATCGATTCACCCTCTAGCCAAGAAGTCGTCAAACTGCGACCCGCATGCGGCGCGAATCACGTATTCGTGCAGCCTGTCTTTCTCAGCCTGTTTTATAAAGTAATATACATCTAGCGACTGACAGCCGAATCCAAAACCGTCAGCTAACGTTAAGAGCTTCTTGTGAGTGTAGCAATAAGCGTGTAGTAACGAACAAAAATACTTACAGAGATAGTAATATTTTAAGATGTGCTTGCCGGCGGGAGTGGCCGAGCGGTTCTAGGCGCTACAGTCTGGAACCGCGCGACCTCTACGGTCGCAGGTTCGAATCCTGCCTCGGGCATGGATGTGTGTGATGTCCTTAGGTTAGTTAGGTTTAAGTAGTTCTAGGTTCTGAGGGACTGATGACCTCAGAAGTTAAGTCCCATAGTGCTCAGAGCCATTTTTGAAGATGTGCTTAATTTTAATTAACGTTGGTGAATCCGGCCGCGAGCTGAGCAAAGTTGTTTGTTTGTCTTCCAGCTTTGACAGCTCACAGAACCGAATGACTTGTACCGATCAGCTGCTGTGGAATAATTCTTGACGCAGAAGTAAGATGGGTTCATGAATGCACACTGCAGAGATGGACATCTTCAAATGTGGAATACAACGAAGCGTGTAGAAGAAAAATGACATTGAAGACATCTAGTAAAGATTTGTGATCGTGTCTCATATTACATAATGCATTTTAATATAATTACAATTACTATTATGAGTCAATTAATCATCTTCTGCCACAGGAACCATAGCAAGACTTCGTCAGGCACTTCCGGTGCCACAACTTTGGGGTCGGTGAGGGTGGCAGCAGTCTGAAACAGAGAACAATCGACACGAAAAGTTCCGAATGGTTCCGGTTTTTAACGATCAGTACTCGGGAGCCGGCGGCGAACTTATGGCAACCTTGCTGCAGCGGTCTGTTGGGGTGATGGTAAGACGTTAATTTATGCAGGTTACCAGTTAACCATAAGATCGGTATACATGCGGCCAGAAGTGCCGCCCCACAAAGCAAAAGAGTTTGACGTCCACTGCTCTAACGGCATAAAATACTATAGTAAACATTCTCTACTGATCACATTTTAAACATACTCTGAAGGTCTCTGGACAGATGCGAGAGCTTTCTGAGAGCAGTGAGATCAATGTACCTCTTAGATGTATTCATTCGTGCTGCAATTCTGACTTCCAGGTGTAATACGGCAGGAACAGAACGTTTTTTTTTAATTACCATCATAATTACGAGAAACAAGGAGAACGGTTTACGAATATTGTCAACACGTTCGTCGGCATGGATGTCTTGTAGCAGTGAGAGAAACTTAGTAGTCAAAAACAAGGAAAGAAGAAAGGCAAAAATGAGACAGTTTCCGTATTTCACGTTATTTTTCATGTTATTTACTATTCAGATATCAAGACGTATTACACAGTTTAATTTCGTCTTTCTTCGGTCATGATATTACTTCTTCATTCTTTCGATAGCTCAACCAGGTGATACCTATTCGTTCCATACCCCCTACAATACTCATTTTTCCTTCATTTTTTTTTCTTTAATCTCACTTACTGTCTGTTGTATTCTTCAGTTTCATTCCATACCCGCGTAATACCACTGAAGTTAGTTATTTGCGTTTTTCTTCTTCGAGATATTCATCCTGGCGACCTTATTTTAACTTGTCCATAAAAACAGACCCTACATTTCTTGAAAGGCAAGTGATTTTTTCGGTATTGTCCGTAAAAGCGGACCTTACTTTTCTTGAAGGACAAGTAATTTTTTCGGTCTTATATTATTTCTCATTTGGTCATATTTTGCGTATGAGCATTTTTATGTCCCTCGTTAACAAATGCTAGTACCTATCGGAAGATTTCTGTCCATTTTTCGTGTGGGTTCTCTGGTAAGTGCTTCTTGTTCATTTCGATGAATTTGACTGCATACATGTTATATTTATCAGAGTTTTGTAATATCATTACAATGGCGTAAATCGATTTTTCCTCAGAGATATCATCTGCAGATGGTACACTGTTTTTGCCCTTCATTGGTATGTATGAGTTACAATTTGCTCGTTTCCTTTTTCTTTTGATGCATTCGAAGCCTCAAATTTCATAACAAAAGGAGTTCATGACGAGTCTCTAAAGAATTCACGTGTATGATTAAATACACTACTGGCCATTAAAATTGCTACACCACGAAGATGACGTGCTAGAGACGCGAAATTTAACCGAAAGGAAGAAGATGCTGTGATACGCAAATGATCAGCTTTTCAAATCATTCACACAAGGTTGGCGCCGGTGGCGACACCTACAACGTGCTGACATGAGGAACGTTTCCCACCGATTTCTCATACACAAACAGCAGTTGACCGGCGTCGCCTGGTGATACGTTGTTGAGATGCCTCGTCTAAGGAGGAGAAATGCGTACCATCACGTTTCCGAATTTGGTAAAGGTCGGATTGTAGCCTATCGCGAGTGTGGTTTAGCGTATGGCGACATTGCTGCTCGCGTTGGTCGAGATCCAATGACTGTTAGCAATATATGGAATCGGTGGCTTCATGGGGGTAATACGGTACGCCGTGCTGGATCCCAACGGCCTCATATCACTAGCAGTCGAGACTGCAGACATCTTACCCTAGGGCTGTAACGGATCGTGCAGCCACGTCTCGATTCCTGAGTAAACAGATGGGGACGTTTGCAAGACAACAACCATCTGCAGGAACAGTTCAACCACGCAGCAGCGTGGGCTATCAGCTCGGAGACCATGGCTGCGGTTACCCTTGACGCTGCATCACAGACAGGAGCGTCTGCGATGGTGTACTCGACGACGAACCTGGGTGCACGAATGGCAAAACGTCTTTTTTTCGGATGAATCCAGGTTCTGTTTACAGCATCATGATGGTCGCATCCGTGTTTTGCGACATCGCGGTGAACGCACATTGGAAGCGTGTATTCGTCATCGCCATACTGGCGTATCACCCAGCGTGTTGGTATGGGGTGCAATTGGTTACACGTCTCGGTCACCTCTCGTTCGCAATGACGCCACTTTGAACAGTGGACGTTACATTTCAGATGTGTTACGACCCGTGGCTCTACCCTTCATTCGATCCCTGCGAAACGCTACATTTCAGCAGGATAATGCACGACCGCATGTTGCATGTCCTGTGCGGGCCTTTCTGGGTACAGAAAATGTTCGACTGCTGCCCTGGCCAGCACATTCTCCAGATCTCTTACCAACTGAAAAGTCTGATCAATGGTGGCCGAGCAACTGACTCGTCACAATACGCCAGTCACTACTCTTCATGAACCGTGGTATCGTGTTGAAGCTGCATGGGCAGCTATACCTGTACACGCCATGCAAGCTCTGTTTGACGCAATGCCAATGCGTATCAAGGCCGTTATTACGGCCATAGGTGGTTGTTGTGGGTACTGATTTCTCAGCATCTATGCACCCAAATTGCGAGAAAATGTAATCACATGTCAGTTCTAGTATAATATATTTGTCCAATGAATACCCGTTCATCATCTGCATTTATTCTTGGTGTAGCAATTTCAATGGCCAGTAGTGTAGTTTTGTCGCCCACAGATGCGTAGTTTTCGATAGCCTGGGTAATTATAAGATACGTTCTGTACTCTGGTAATGAAACTGGAATAGATGAAAGACGTTAGAGTTTTTTCTTATTGTCTCGTTTGTATGTGGCGGTAGTTGAAAAGTGAGATGCGCGGTTCTTGAATGAATCGAGGCACTACCTCACTCTGAGATGAGGACACTCGTTCCTATGCTAGTGTATTCTGTTCGAGTAGGTTACACCGCATTATGCAAAAGGTCGAAAATGATGGCTGATGTTGACGATATTTTGGCCGTAACCACTCTCTCCGAGAAGATAATAAGATTTCCTTAAGAGAGCGAGTGATTTAGGCGGCCGTCTGTGGAGGGGCAGGTTGGACTCTGCCGGCGGTCACGTGCGCGCGCCGGCCTCTCGTCTCCGCGTTAGGAAGAGCCGGTGTGGGGACGAAGGCTGCCCACCGGAGCCAAATGTCAAGGAGAGCGCATGCGCACTGGCTGCAGGCGCGCCGCGGCCGTGCCACGCCGTCCCAGACACGGCACACCCCGCGGACGCCTTCTCCGGCGCCACACTTTGCGGCCAAGGTTGGCCATGTCCGAAAGAAACCCGAGTGCGGCGCTTGCGCCGTTGGATATTTCCGAGAATGTTGTTATGCACCGCGCTGTGTCCACTGTAGACAACAGTGACATCTACGTTAAAGAATGTTTAGAGATTAATCATGCTTACGTAACAGTTAAAATTTGGTGCTTACTGCAAAAGAAATTTCAAATGCGTACTTGCGGAAGAACGTGTAGAGGCTCTACATCTACATCCATACTCTGCAAGCCACTCCCAGATAATGTATGGAATTAACTACTTCCAGTTGCTCACCTGTGATATTGTAGCTAAATGATAAGGGATCTATTTGTCTATGTATTCGCAGAGCATTACACTTGTCTACATTGAGATTCAATTGCCATTCCCTGCACCATGCGTCAATTCGTTGCAGATCCTCCTGCATTTCAGCACAATTTTCCATTGTTACAACCTCTCGATATACCACAGCATCATCCGCAAAAAGCCTCAGTGAACTTCCGATGTCATCCACAAGATCATTTATGTATATTGTGAATAGCAACGGTCCTACGACACTCCCCTGCGGCATACCTGTAATCACTCTTACTTCGGAAGACTTCTCTCCATTGAGAATGACATGCTACGTTCTGTTATGTAGGAACTCTTCAATTCAATCACACAATTGGTCCGATAGTCCGTATGCTCTTACTTTGTTCATTAAACGACTGTGGGGAACTGTATCGAATGCATTGCGGAAGTCAAGAAACACGTCATCTACCTCGGAACCTGTGTCTTCGGCCCTCTGAGTCTCGTGGACGAATAGAGCGAGCTGGGTTTCACACGATCGTCTTTTTCGAAACCCATGCTACAGAATAGATTTCTAGTCTCCAGAAAAGTCAGTATACTCGAACATAATACGTGTTCCAAAATTCTACAACTGATGGACGTTAGAGATATAGGTCTATAGTTCTGCACATCTGTTCGACGTCCCTTCTTGAAAACGGGGATGACCTGTGCCCTTTTCCAATCCTTTGGAACGCTACACTCTTCTAGAGGTACACCGCTGCAAGAAGGGGGGCAGGTTTTCGTGTACCCCACGTTCTTGAAGTGAGCCTCCAAAAGCAGAGGAGTCAAAACAGGTCGTCTGTTTGGAACACAGAGGAAAAATATCGGGTGATCAAAAAGTTAGTATAAATTTGAATGCTTAATAAACCACGGAATAATGTAGATAGAGAGGTAAAGATTGACACACATGCTTGGAATGACATGGGGTTTTATTAGAACAAAAAAAACAACAAAGTTCACAAAATGTCCGACGGATGGCGCTGGACAGCAAAACTGCTATCGTGCCGGGTGAGAGGTACGCCGATATGTGACAGGATCGCATGATCCCCAGCCTGGCTGATAAACACCTGCTGGAACGTACGATGTTTATGCAGGATGGCGCTCCACCCCATATTGCTAGACGCGTGAAATATCTCTTGCGCTCGTCGTTTGGTGATGATCGTGTATTCAGCCGCCACTTTCGTCACGCTTGGCCTCCCAGGTTCCCAGACCTCAGTCTGTGCGATTATTGGCTTTGGGGTTACCTGAAGTCGCAAGTGTATCGTGATCGACCGACATCTCTATGGATGCTGAAAGACAATATCCGACGCCAATGCCTCGCCATAACTCCGGGCATGCTTTACAGTGCTGTTCACAACATTATTCCTCGACGACAGCTATTGCTGAGGAATGATGGTGGACATATTGAGTATTTCCTGTAAAGAACATCATATTTGCTTTGTCTTACTTTGTTATGCTAATTATTGCTATTCTAGTCAGATGAAGCGCCATCTGTCGGACATTTTTTGAACTTTTGTATTTTTTTTGGTTCTAATAAAAACCCCTGTCATTCCAAGCATGTGTATCAATTTGTACCTCTCTATCTACATTATTCCGTGATTTTTCAGTTTTCAAATTTATACTGACTTTATGATCACCCCGTACACTTACCGCATTAAACATTAGTATATTCACAACGGAAGCTGTTTATGGAAATAATACCATAATGGCTATTTCCTTTGTGAAAACTGCTGATGTAAATTAGCTGTCGTTCCCCTTCCCACATCCTTCCGTTTCGAATTGAAGATAGTCCAAGGGGTGGCCGTCTGAGTTAACCACTAAAATCAACCGGAAGTACGAGTCATTGGAGGTTGAGTGTTACATACCTGGATGTCGTGGCAAAACTGGACAAACCTGGAGGTGAGTGGATTGGCTGAAATTAGAGTTAGAGGTGTTTCCCTTTATTGAGGCAGCACAGCGGCCAGTCTCTGTTTTCCATTTGCAGTTGAAAGCAAACATTTACTTGAAAAACTAGCGTTCTGTTATATTTGTTTTACGTAGATAGTAAGACAGTTAACATAATTTCTGCTAAATCTTCAATATTAATGTCGCAGTTACTGTCAGGTAAAAGAGAAACAAATTATGGAACATTGCCTTGGTAGTTCTCTATCTACACTTTTTAGAAGCATTAGAATTACATTTCCTTCAGTTACTTCCCATTTTCTTGTTCTACTTACTGTTATCTAGTCGACCGTTCGCACGGTACTGGAAGTCAACATACAAGTTTTGAAAGAATATTTCGCTTTTAGACGATGCCCCAAAAAGATGTGTAAAAGATTTTTAATGCTGTTGTTAGAAATAACATCTGATTTTATTCACAATGTTAGGTTTCTACACACAATAGGCGTTTGTCTTCTCCACTGCCCTCCAAGATTCTTTGGGTTTCTACAACAGCCCGCCTACCCATATCAGTAGGCAATAAACGAAGAAGAAAAGAGAATCAAATAACACACGTAACGTATACGGAAGGATAGCATCATTGTAATTAATAACTTATTACCACACATTCCATGAGTCGTAACATAACCCATTTTAGTATACCAGTACTACAGTTTATTAAGTCATCGTTGCAAAATACTGACACGAATCTTTAAAGAAAAATGGAAAAAAATTGTAGAAGTCGACCTCAGGCAAGATTAGTTTGGATTCCGAAGAAACGCACGAACACATGAGGCATTACTGACACCTCCAGGAGTCGAGGGGCGTGATAGGTAAGCAGTGGTTAAGACGGGAGTGAGACAAGGTCGTAGCCTACCATCGATGTTATTCAATCCGTACATTGAGCAAGGACGAAGGAAACAAAAGAAAAAAAATTGAATACGGAATTAAGGTTCAGGGAGAATAAATGAAAACTTTGAGGTTTGTTGACAATGTATTTCTGTCATAGCAAAATGGTTCAAATGGCTCTGAGCACTATGGGACTTAACATCTGTGGTCATCAGTTCCCTAGAACTTAGAACTACTTAAACCTAGCTAACCTAAGGACATCACACACATCCATGCCCGAGGCAGGATTCGAACCTGCGACTGTAGCAGTTGCGCGGTTCCGGACTGAGCGTCTAGAACCGCTAGACCACCGCGGCCGGCATCTGTCATAGCAAAGGACTTGGAAGAGCACTTCAACGGAATGGACAGTGTCTCGAAAGGATGAACATCAACAAAATCAAAACAAGGATAATGCAATTCAGGCGATGCTGAGGCAATTACATTAGGAAACGAGACTCTTAAAGTGGTACAAGATTTACATTATTTGGGTAGCAAAATAACTGATGATAGCCGAAACAGAGAGAATATAAAGTGAAGACTGGCAATGGCAAGTAAAGCGTTTCTGAAGAAGAGAAATTTGCTGTCATTGAATATAGATTTAAGTGTCTGAAAGTCTTTCCTGAAAGTATTTATATGGATTGTAGTCATGTCTGAAAGCGAAATATGGACGATAAACAGTTTAGACAAGAGGGGAATAGAAGCTTCTGAAACGTGGTGCTACAGAAGAATGCTGACTATTAGATGGGTAGATCACGTAACTAATGAGGAGATACTAAACAGAATTGGGGTAAAAAATTCGTGGCACATTCTAAAGGAAAGAAGGGATCGGTTGATGGGACACATTCTAAGACATCAAGGAATCATCATTTTAGTATTGAGGGGAAGCGTGGGGGGTAACAATTGTAGAGGAAGACCAAGAGATGGATGCAGTAAGCAAATTCGGAAGAATGTAGGTTGCAGTAGTTATTCGGAGCCGCGCGGAGTGACCTCGCGGTTTGAGGCGCCATGTCACGGACTGCGCGGTCCCTCCCGCCGGAGATTCGAATCCTCCCTCGGGCATGGGTATGTGTGTTGTTCTTAGCATAAGTTAGTTTAGGTTAGTTTAAGTAGTGTGTAAGTCTATGGACCGATGACCTCAGCAGTTTGGTCCCTTAGGAATTCACACACATTTGAACATTTGAACAGTTATTCGGAGATGAAGAGGCTTGCACGGGATAGAGTAGCATGGAGACATGCATCAAACCAGTCTCCGGAGTGAAGATCACAACAACAACAACACTTCAGTACAACATTTACTACTAATTATTTATGTATTTTATGTTGAGGTAAATGTATTTTGTATGTTGGAATGGGATGTTATTTCGCCGGTATAAGCAGTGCAACCTGTAGTTAGTGAATTTTGTTTCAGAACAAAGATGTCAAAGAACTGTGTGGAAATATTAATAGTGGAGTCTGGGAATGCAGATGAAACTTCATCATTCAGCTGAATGTTGGGAGGCTAAAATAGTCATTGATTCACAAAGCCAGTGTTCGTAAGGAAATAGCTTAGAGTTTTGCAGTTGCTGCTCTGTGATGTTCCAGTAATGCAAGAGGTGTCTAATTTACAGGCTAACCAATACATATACGTGAATTACACCAACAAAGCATTTAAGTTCTTCTTGATGGTTCTTCAGATTTACCGCCGACGTACTATTCTACGCCAAGCAGTTCTCAGTACCTTGTGGACAGAAAAAAAAACATACGATAGGAAGTGCTATGACAAAGACAGTACATATGAAGTGCCAAGTTACTCATAAGTAGTATAAATACTTTCATCTGGTTATTGCAAATGCATGGCTAGGACTTTTTCAAGATCAGAGACGAGATTTATTGTTATTTTACAGCAAGTAAATGACATATGATATGATTTATCGTTAAATCATTCTATGTTGAGAAAATAGCGATGGTCTTACTGCAGTTTTGCGCTAATATTTAACAGGCGTAGCGCGGTTACAAAAAAGAAATCAGATATAAGTTTTGTTTTCGAGAAAATGAGAGCAACGAGTCCTATGAATTTCATCCAGTTCGTCTCTGCCACACAGAATAGTTTTCGCAGTGAGATGTCGTAGATTTATCAAGAGTGTAAAGCCATCAGCATTTCCCGTAGTCCAAGATGTTTGGGGTGTATATAGATTCTGAGCGTCAGGTAAAGAAAATATCAGTAGCTGCAAGCTTTAAAGGAGATCAGAAAGATAACACTTACAGTGTCACATTCACGCGAGTTGACTTCTTAACGAATACGTTGTTCGAAGAGTAGTTAGCGTCAAAGGGGGAGGAGGAGTGAGTGTTTGCTATTAACAATTAAAATCACTAGTAATACGAGATCTCGTGACTGTGAATTACACGTAGTCTACATTACATATATTTCCATAATCTGTCACAAACCAGCACTGCCCAGAGTTGGCCGTGACAACAAACCTTTGCTGGCCGGTGTGGCCGAGCGGTTCTAGGCACTTCAGTCTGGAACCGCGCGACCACTATGGTCGCAGTTTCGAATCCTGTCTCGGGCATGGATGTGTGTGATGTCCTTAGGCTAGTTAGGTTGAAGTAGTTCTAAGTTCTAGGGGACTGATGACCTCAGATGTTAAGTCCCATAGTGCTCAGAGCCACTTGAACCATTTTTTTCTAAATGGCTCAATCTTCCTCAAAAGCCGAAACCAGAGGAGGCAGTGATGTGTGACGCTAGGGTCTGGAGCGAAGCTAACGTTCTGACTCTTCTAAAGGTGTTCCTTCGGGTTCAGATCGGGACTCTGGGCAGACCAGTCCATTACAAGAATGTTATCGTCCACAAACTATTGCCTCAAAGATTATGCTTTGTAATACGGTGCACTGTCATCCAGATAAAATCATCGCGTTCGAAGTATTCCTCTACTGTCCACTCTACACAGTGCTGTAAAATGTGTCGTATCCTTCTGTATTTAGCCTTTTCTTCAAATGGTTAAAATCTCTCTGAGCACTATGGGACTTAACATCTGAGGTCGTCAGTCCCCTAGAACTTAGAACTACTTAAACCTAACTAACCTAAGGACATTACACACATCCATGCCCGAGGCAGGATTCGAACCTGCGACAGTAGCAGCAGCGCGGTTCCGGACTGAAGCGCATAGAACCGCTCGGACACAGCAGCCGGCTAGCCTTTTCTAAGCGCGGTAATGGAAGAGCAACTTAACCACGAAATGCACTTCCATACCGTTACACACATTCCTCTGTACCTCAGAGTTGGTACTACGCATGACGGCAGTTGTCAAATCCAAATCCTTCCATTGGATTGCCAAAGATTATAGCGTGATTCAGCACTCTGAATCACTCATTTCCTGTCATGTCTGCCCCCGGTAGCTTAATGGTCAGCGTGACGGATTGTCAATCCTCTGGGACCGGGTTCGATTCCCGGCTGGGTGGGGGAATTTTCTCCGCCCAGGGACTGGGTGTTGCGCTGTCATCACCATCATCATCCTGTCATCCTCATCGACTGCAGCTCGCCGAAGTGGCGTCAAATTGAAAGACCGGCACTCGGCGAACGGCGTGCCCGACGGGGGGGCCCTAGCCATACGAAAAAATAAAAATTTCCTGTCATCCACTGTGCAGAGGGGTCTCTCTTAACGTCGCTTAGCATGTTTAGCTTACGAAGAGAGACTCCCTCATTCTATCCTATTCTATTTAACACCCTGCCCTCTGTCATAGTGCTAGCTGGATTGTGAGTGGCACTTTGGCACTCACGTGTAATTCCTTTCACTGACTGCGTGCGACCTTCTGCAATCACTGTCCGCAATGCTTGACGGTCACTGACGCTCAATACATGAGATCTACCTTGCCGTGGTTTAGCTGTGTTTGTTCCATTGCGTTCCCAGTTCACAATCAATCATCGATGATGGACTTGGGCAGCTTTAGATGATGATGATGATATTTGGCTTGTGGGGCGCTCAACAGCCCGGTTGTCAGCAGCCGTACAAATTCCCAATCTTTACACGGTCCAGTCTCTCCAGTTCCACGATTGATGATGACACGATGTGGACAACACAAACACCAGTCCCCGAGCGGAGAAAGTCCTCGACCCGACCGGGAATCGAACCTGTGACCCCATGGTCCAGAGGCTTTAGAAGGTCCCTAATGGATTTTGTTAGGTGACATCCAATGACTGGTCCACTTTCGAAGTCAGACCGACCCATACTGCTGAATGCACAACACCTCCCACCTTCTTTGAAACTGGTAGGTCAGCCTCTCGTGATATCCAGAAATCACTACCTCAATAGATAAGAGTGTCTCGATACTTCTGATCGTATAGCGTTCGTAGATCTCGTAGAAACACAGCCAGATGACCTAGTGTGAAACGGCTCTCTTATGGGTTTTCTCGAGCGTCGACCCATGACAGTCGTGGAGATCTGACGCTCCAGAGCCTCTGTCCCGGAAGTTTATGAAGGTGGAGACGCCGCCCACACAGGGAGATAGGTAGGGGCGAATTGGGAATAAAGTGAAGCGCTGCGAGGAGAGGTGTGGATGGATTTTCCTGGCTCTGTGCCGGATATACGTATCCTCGTGTCGTCGCCTCACAGCTAAACGCAACAGCACAACATTCACAGGCTGCGGTGGTCGGCACAGTGAATCAGCAGCACAAGCGTCACTCAGCAGCAGGACAGCACAGTTGTGCGGCCTTGCGGCGCGGCCCGGCACGTGATGCCGCGTCCAGAGGCTGGCAGTGCGTCAGCCGCTGCTGGCGAGGCGGAAACGGCGATGATCAAGGCTGTCTAGCAGTCAGACGTTCCTCTGCGTGCCGTCCGTAACCACTGGCTGAGGGACAAGAATACCGGTGAACATAAGGCCAGTGCTGCAAGCGGTAGAGGCAGCTCCTGTGGGCGACAAGTGGTGGCCAAAAAAAAAAAAAACGAAAAACCAAATATAACACGTTACCAAGCCTAATACAGGGTAGAAAAATCGTCTTCGTTCGAAAGGGCTACCAATCGTCTCGAAATGGATAAATATAGGTACTGTATGGTTTTTAAGGCATAAGGGAACAATTGACAGGAATGGGGGAAAGACATACAGTAGCAGAAGAATGGGTAGCTTTGAGGGATGAAGTAGTGAAGGCAGCAGAGGATCTAGTAGGTAAAAAGACGAGGGCTAGTAGAAATCCTTGGGTAACAGAAGAAATATTGAATTTAATTGATGAAAGGGGAAAATATAAAAATGCAGTAAATGAAGCAGGCAAAAAGGAATACAAACGTCTCAAAAATGAGATCGACAGGAAGTGCAAAATGGCTAAGCAGGGATGGCTAGAGCACAAATGTAAGGATGTAGAGGCTTATCTCACTAGGGGTAAGATAGATACTGCCTACAGGAAAATTAAAGAGACCTTTGGAGATAGGAGAACCACTTGTATGAACATCAAGAGCTCAGATGGAAACCCAGTTCTAAGCAAAGAAGGGAAAGCAGAAAGGTGGAAGGAGTATATAGAGGGTCTATACAAGGGCGATGTACTTGAGGACAATATTATGGAAATGGAAGAGGAGGTAGATGAAGATGAAATGGGAGATACGATACTGCGTGAAGAGTTTGACAGAGCACTGAAAGACCTGAGTCGAAACAAGGCCCCCGGAGTAGACAACATTCCATTGGAACTACTGACGGCCTTGGGAGAGCCAGTCCTGACTAAACTCTACCATCTGGTGAGCAAGATGTATGAAACAGGCGAAATACCCTCAGACTTCAAGAAGAATATAATAATTCCAATCCCAAAGAAAGCAGGTGTTGACAGATGTGAAAATTACCGAACAATCAGTTTAATAAGCCACAGCTGCAAAATACTAACACGAATTCTTTACAGACGAATGGAAAAACTAGTAGAAGCCGACCTCGGGGAAGATCAGTTTGGATTCCGTAGAAATACTGGAACACGTGAGGCAATACTCACCTTACGACTTACCTTAGAAGAAAGATTAAGAAAAGGGAAACGTACGTTTCTAGCATTTGTAGTCTTAGAGAAAGCTTTTGATAATGTTGACTGGAATACTCTCTTTCAAATTCTAAAGGTGGCAGGGGTAAAATACAGGGAGCGAAAGGCTATTTACAATTTGTACAGAAACCAGATGGCAGTTATAAGAGTCGAGGGTCATGTAAGGGAAGCAGTGGTTGGGAAGGGAGTAAGACAGGGTTGTAGCCTCTCCCCGATGTCATTCAATCTGTATATTGAGCAAGCAGTAAAGGAAACAAAAGAAAAATTCGGAGTAGGCATTAAAATCCGTGGAGAAGAAATAAAAACTGTCAGGTTCGCCGATGACATTGTAATTCTGTCAGAGACAGCAAAGGACTTGGAAGAGCAGTTAAATGGAATGGACAATGTCTTGAAAGGAGCATATAAGATGAACATCAACAAAAACAAAACGAGGATAATGGAATGTAGTCGAATTAAGTTGGGTGATGCTGAGGGAATTAGATTAGGAAATGAGGCACTTAAAGTAGTAAAGGAGTTTTGCTATTTGGGGATCAAAATAACTGATGATGGTCGAAGTAGAGAAGATATAAAATGTAGACTGGCAATGGCAAGGAAAGCGTTTCTGAAGAAGAGAAATTTGTTAACATCGAGTATAGATTTAAGTGTCAGGAAGTCGTTTCTGAAAGTATTTGTGTGGAGTGTAGCCATGTATGGAAGTGAAACATGGACGATAAATAGTTTAGACAAGAAGAGAATAGAAGCTTTCGAAATGTGGTGCTACAGAAGAATGCTGAAGATTAGATGGGTAGATCACATAACTAATGAGGAAGTATTGAATAGGATTGGTGAGAAGAGAAGTTTATGGCACAACTTGACCAGAAGAAGGGATCGGTTGGTAGGACATGTTCTGAGGCATCAAGGGATCACCAATTTAGTATTGGAGGGCAGCGTGGAGGGTAAAAATCGTAGAGGGAGACCAAGAGATGAATACACTAAGCAGATTCAGAAGGATGTGGGTTGCAGTAGGTACTGGGAGATGAAGCAGCTTGCACAGGATAGAGTAGCATGGAGAGCTGCGTCAAACCAGTCTGAGGACTGAAGACCACAACAAACAATGGTTTTTAAGGTAATCTTATAGCATTCTTCATGCAAAATAGTGGCAAGATCAGGTAACAGTGGCATAGGAGGATATCGATTACGTACCCTTTTCTCCAAAGTAGACTACAAAGGCTAAATTCTGTTGAGATCTGGTGGCCAGGGCACATACGAAAATTTAACCTCATGCTCACAAAAATGGTCTGGGACGATACAAGCTGTGTGAACAGAAGCCCTGTCATCGAGAGTCACGTTACCGTTAGGGAACAGTTATCGTACCATGAAACTTCCTGGCAGATTAAAACCGTAAACGCAAAGGTCCCGAGTTCGATTCTCGGTCCGGCACACAGTTTTAATCTACCAGGAAGTTTCATATCAGAGCACACTCCGCTGCAGAGTGAAAATCTCATTCTGGAATCATGCAGTGGGGCGGACCTGATCAGCAAAACTAGTCAGATAAACAGTGGCAGTAATGCGAACTTGCAGAGTAACCATAGGGCTCGCGGAATACCACGGTATGGCTGCCCAAATCATTATCGAACCGTCGCCATATTTCACTCTTGGGGCAAAAACTTGGCCTGAACTTGGAAACTGTGGTGTCACCGCCAGACACCACACTTGCTAGGTGGTAGCCTTTAAATCGGCCGCGGTCCGTTAGTATACGTCGGACCTGCGTGTCACCACTATCAGTGATTGCAGACCGAGCGCCGCCACACGGCAGGTCTAGAGAGATTTCGTAGCACTCGCCCCCAGTTGTACAGCCGACTTTGCTAGCGATGGTTCACTGACAAATTACGCTCTCATTTGCCGAGACGATAGTTAGCATAGCCTTCAGCTACGTCATTTGCTACGACCTAGAAAGGCGCCATTACCAATTACTATTGATGCTGAAACACATGTACCGTCAAGAGCGATGTTCACCAATTATGGATTAAAGTTAAGTATTCCAGCAGCTACGTACTTTTTTTACTAGTCTCAATTCCTTTAACTGTTCCAGACCTCACGCCAGCCTGCGTGAACTTAAACGCGTGCCTTTCGGCTTCCTGTCATAGTGGGTTGGCTGTCTTACCAATCTACAACAGAAACAGTGTGATACAAGACTTATCCGACCAAACGATTTACCGTTATTCTTCCATCGCCTAGGTATTGCGGCTTCAGCACCATTTTTTCTCTTGTGGACATCACTGATGAAGTTCCAGCTCACCCTGTATTCCCCTGCTCATGGAGCTCCCTTCGTGCTGTTTTAGTGCTGACAGCTTTGCGAGTGCCACATTCAATTCTACAGTAATTTTTGCAGCTGTCGTCCTCTTATTTTTCGTCAAAATTCTCTTCAGTGACCATCTGCCACTATCACTCAACGCACTGTTTCGGCTGGCTGAGGTGGCCGAGCGGCTCTAGGCGCTACAATCTGGAACCGAGCGACCGCTACGGTCGGAGGTTCGAATCCTGCATCGGGCATGGATGTGTGTGATGTCCTTATGTTAGTTAGGTTTAAGTAGTTCTAAGTTATAGGGGACTGATGACCTCAGAAGTTAAGTCCCATAGTGCTCAGAGCCATTTGAACCATTTGAACACTGTTTCGTCATCATTGTGACTTTCCGGATGAATAGTTCCCCCTTTCTCCGAATGCACTAAAATCTTCGATACACATAACACTTCGGCTCCCTTGGTTCCAAAAAAGCCCACCCTATGAGCATCAGCAATTTTCCCATGTTTAGCTCCGACATAATGCACTCACAGCTGCACAGGACATCGTTCTGGATACGGCTGAGACTTGCAACCTTTGAGGACGTTGGGCAGGTGCCGTTCGTAGGCAAATACAGCAGCGCAACCTGCAGGCTGGCTAGCATCTGCATTTATATTCAAGCATTTCTTTCGGTGTTCCCATATTTTCCTCTAAACCCTGTATCTTCACTGTCCAATGATAGGGGTGTCATTTCTAGCGGTGTTCCCATATTTATCTCCAAACCCTGTATCTTCAGTGTCCAAAGATAGGAATGTGTCAAATAAGTTGAAATTATAAAAAAAAAATGCCTCTGGTTACGAGAATGATCTTCGGTTTCCTTACTGCATCTTTTGTTCTTTACAATTTCAACTTATCGCACGACTGCATTCTCGCCTTTCATGATGACTGAAAGTTTAACTAAGCAAAATAGCTTTACCCAACGAGTAGTAATGTCGACGAGACCACGCAAAGGATAATCAGATTAAAAAGGCACGCACCGACGTATGGTATCTGTATATTCTGTCGATAGTTTTATTACTGGATCTTCGCTGGAGGGGCGGGGAGGGGGGCGGAATCAGTTATATGGAAGTGGGAGAGGAGGAGGAACTAAACACCATTTCTTACAAAGTAACACTCATGTCTATTGAAAAACTATGTGTATTAATAACAAAACATGTAACTGTGGTACATTATTTTACAGTCGCGCAAGTAACGTTCAAATATATGCAAGTATTTTCTGTAAAATACATTGCGAGTTGAGAGAACAACACTACTGGAAACTTTTAGAGCCCAAGGTCATCTGCATTTTCTTTTTCAAGGAGAACAGCGGCGAACGGAATAATAGTTGTGTGATTGCCGGACAAAACAACTTTAGGTGCAGTTGTTGCTACTCAGTAACCGTTACGTGTTCTGGATTTCTTCAAACTGATACTGACGTAATATGTTTATGTGATGGGGAACGGGGAAACAGATGGAGGAAGGGGGGAATAGGTAGGACCTCTGTCCCTCACTGGATACGCTCTTGCATTTACTATACAACGGGGCGGTACTGAAAGACACACAAAATCGATAACGTTACCTCAGAAATAAATTAAAAATGGTTGCAGACCAAGTTTTTTGTAAGTTTTCCCCTGGTTGTAAGGCAAATGTCGGAACCGGCAATCAGGAACCCCTCTGGCTCTCTGCCAGCTCGCTTCGTAAATGGCTGAAAAGACCCGAGGCCCTATAACGGGCCAGACGTCAAACAGCTCGTTCCACGCCTTGAAGTAGAGAACAAAAGAAAGAGGATTTACAAAACATCGCCAACAGCACCTCTTTGGTGTACAAGGGTAGCGGCGCATAAAGTCAGTTTTGCTTGTAGCGGGTACAGATTTACCCATCATATCGCTTCCACAATGAAATTATCAACAAAATATTCATATTTGTCCACATTCCATGTCAGTCCTGTCCTTCTTTACACTGATTGGGCTCCCAAGGTTTGAAAATAATAATGGAGAAACTTAGCCATAATACACGTTTTAATAAATGACAGTAAAACACTTAAAGAGAAAATTGAACAGACTATGACAAATCTCTCAGACGAACGAAGTGGCTTTGGAGATGGTAAATAGCGACTGGATAACATCCACTGCATTAGATGAGCAGCTTGTAACAAGCATCCCAAGATTTGAGATTGCACCTGCCTTGAAGAGACTGAAAGCACTTGATAAATGGAATATAATGGTTGTGAGTATGAACAAGTAGAAAGAAGCAAAAGTAAAGTTTGGAAACAGATTAACAGAAAGTTTGAGAACCACCGCTTAACCCCCCTTAATTTTTTAATACGTACATAGACCAAAGGCGTAGTACAAAAATTGTACGTAAATTGGACAGGATGGAATACGTTCCTACTTTTTGCAGATGGCCAAATAATTTTCGCAAACAGCAAACGGGTTCTCAACATTAATTTCCACGAGACAGAGTAGATGCATATTGTAAACAAAAAACGTATTTAGTGCTCAAAGATGGAAAAATATGAAAATTAACATTTTGAAATATTTGGGTTGTATTATATCCAGTGACTCAACCTGCGACAAAGATACTGAAACAGAAGTAGCGATGGATAACGGGCGTCAAAGGCCCTGCATGGACTGATCTGGAACAATACTGTTAGTCAACAGACTAAAAAAGAGGATGTTCCATAGTACCATCGAGAACCGAGTTACTCATGGAGCATAGATGTGGCCCCTCTACGAATAGAAGGGACAAGGTCAGGGCAGTGGAATCAGATTTTATGAGAAGGTGCCTGCAGGTCACCCGAAAAGATAAAATCGGAACATCTAATAGAGTTGAAGCAGCGAGTACACATAACAGCACAACCCGCGCTGCGTCGGTCGTCTAAATATCGTGTAGAAAATAGAAAAACCAATTCTTCAGAACAGCCGGAACTCACTATTAATCAATCGTGCCGAGAAAACCTGAGACACACAACGGTACTTGATAGTCGCTGCGAAAGGCGTTCATACGAGTTCAGCAGGAGTGCAGCGTCGCTGGAATGATTCCGGTTGGTAACAGAATTGGAGCATACATTTTCGGCGTTTTTTTATCGGTCTCTGCTAGAAAGAAGCAGCTATAAATCAAAGATTTCTCTCGTAAGTATTACGTTAAAATTATCACATACATACACAAACACACTCACAAACACGTACACACATACACACACACACACACACACACACACACAGAGAGAGAGAGAGAAAGAGAAGACCTACAGGACCAAAAAATTTTTGTTAGAAAATTCCATAATGTAAAAACGTTGTGACACAGCATCGACAGTTTCACACGTGAAGAGTCAGAAAGCAGGAGGCTGATAAACTGTGCTTTCTTTTCTGAATAAAATGCGAAATTGAAGTTATAATTAACTTGAAGCATTACTCCATCATGCGTCTACGAAAGACGGGAATGGTGTGCGCGGCGACCGGTCCCCCACGGGATGGAAAAGTGCCCCAGAAAAATAGGAATCTACAGTTGAAGACCTCTAAACCCAAGTTAAGCTGTTCATTGGCAACGCAGTATATTGTTGAATGGGCTGTTACATTATTTAAGGCGGTTGACGCACTTTAGGTAGGAGCCGGTTTCGAATTCTATTCTGATTCAAGTTTCCATAAGTCGCTTAATTAGATTCAGATTAAATTTACATAGACTGAGATTATACTGTTTGGGTCGCAGTCGACTCCATCCCCCTACCATTTTCAAGGCTATGATTCGTCCCTATGTCGACGAGACGATGAATTTTCCCACCTTCCATACAGTATTTGAATGCCTAAATATAGAACCCTTCTCAGAATACGTCCTGCTACTCATGTGTTGTTACTTTCGAACTCATCTATTGGAAGTGTTTATAACACTGCTGCTAGGGAAGGTACTTGATGAAAAGTTACTTAATTTATTATCTTTTCCAATGATCTTAACGAGAACTAGATCTGTTTGAAAGGCTATTAATATGCGTGATAACTGCTTACTTGGCATACCACATTTAACACGATTACAAACAAGTAAGTGTATTATACAACGTTGCTTGGTACACGTTAAAGACTTATTGGGGAATATGATCTTTCCAAATCACATTTAAAGGGTTAGCAGACAGTTGAATACAGTTTTATTGGACAAGGAAACAGAAAAGATGTTTTACTATATGACAAAAAGCACAGAAGAAATCCGTGCTGGGAGAGCTACAAGGAACAAAAATAATCTGTACTGCTTACGTCTGATTTCTGGATTCTACGTTCGTTAAAAATGTGATTAAGGACAGGACTTTCCCTCGCTTAGGACATCCTCGATGGATTTAATACAGCGATAACCCTGCACTGCTGCAGAGACTCTGATGGGCAGCAGGTCCTGAATACACGTTACCTAACTCGTGTACGAGGATGTTTGCTTGCCTCAAGGTCGTGGAATGGGCTTCCCTCTCGCTTTCTTTCATTCTCCCCCCCCCCCCCCCCTAACACTTGCAGTGGCAGTAACGACTGGTTCCGTGTTTGTGTGTTTCTGGACTACGATGTCACTGAAAAACTGGATTTTATTCATCCAAGGAGAATACTACAACTTGTCATTTGTGCTCAGTTTCAGGGAACACTGGTGGAAAGCGCAAAAACTATTGAAGAACCCAATACTTCTTGGTAGGGAACTTTATTGTTGGGTGTGTGTCTTGTGTTGCGTGCACGAATTAGAACTGAAATTCGTTCATACGTAACAGCTCCCTCGTTTTCGAACAGTGACTGAAAGATCTACATTTTTGTCCAAAGCATTAGTATGGCCTTCTCCGTACCTCTTTCATCGCTACTGCCCCCTTAAACGACATCTAAGTGTTTGTGATGTGTGTGTGTGTGTGTGTGTGTGTGTGTGTGTGGTAATCAACACAACAGATACTCCTGGGCGGGGTAGACTTAGCGTGTTAAACCATATGCTGTGTGTTGATGAGCTTAATTTGAAGGACAGGTACGTTGTGTTGGAATTAATGAAACATTTCATGTATCGTAGAAGGAATTTTGGGGACAATTGTGATTGCTTGAATCGCAGAGATTGTCGTGAGTTCGTAACTCACGCGATACGGACTCCGACATGGTTTCTGGTACAGAACCGAATCAAAATATATGTAATTCTTCTGATGTGAAACTCAATGCCCATCTTTAACAACATCACATTTGGCTGGTGGTCGAAAACTGATTTCCTGTCTTTCTAGATGTACAAAAGACGTTTATCATTGTCCCAGGCTCCCCCACTGATAAGGAAGGTAATATGGAGTACCTTTGCAAATATATAATAGATGCACTCGCTCACTGATGGTACTGTTATTTACAACGAAGTTTTGTCTCTGGATAACTGCATGCAGAATGATATAACACTATTTACGCTTGCTCTACTGACTGCAGGATCGCTTCGAAAACCTTTTTTGCACAGAAGTGACTTATCATTTAACGCCCCCTCCCCTCCACTTTTGCACGCAAGTGATAAAGTACTCTTTTGGCGCCCCCTCCCCCTCCCCTTACACAACGGTTGCCATTCCGTGGGTTCTTAGTAAGACAATTAAAATAAGTGTAAAGCCAGCGAGAGTGGAAATGAGTTGTTTTCGCAACTAATTATGATAGACATTGTGTACAAATTCGGTCTGGCGCCCCAAGTGGCCCCTTTTGCTGCTTTGGTCTTAATTAAATCACCCTGATCGATTGCCAATTCCCTTTAAATGTGGCGAACAGATGAATTCCGTCACATCGTTCAAAGTAAGTCACTACGCAATTTTCTAAATCTTCTACCTCAAACTATACGTTAGAATCGAGAGGATACATATCAATTTAAAAGATACAATGTAATCGAATCATTGTTAACTAAAAACGTCCCTGGTTAAATTTTTTCCTGCTTTTATCAGTAGTATAAGAAATGCACTTCATTAAAAAGTGATTTAGCGAAACGAGTACGCAACAGACGCCAATAACTTGTTTTTAAGGCCCACGCTTCGGTACTGCATGGTTGGAAGACCAACTCAGATTTAAAGAGTGATTCACGAATAAAGAGAACTGAACACAATACTGTCTACAGCCATTGAAAACCGACTAACATCTAAAACACTACCTTGATGGATATCGTTCTCGTACATAAAACGATGGTAGAAAGCGTCACTGACTCTATACTCACAGCAATATAGGGCAGTAAATAATAAAGGAAGACGATGCCATAGACCGCTACGCTTGGAGGTATCCGAAGATATTATGTTTCCAATTATTATAGAAGGCAAAGAACAACACAAGGAACTTTTATAAAATATTCAAAAATAGTCTAAAGAAGTACACACCTCCATGTATACAGTTTAAAGATCCAAAAACACAAAAGACTGCATAAAATAACACTTAGTACTGCAGAAAACTTTTCAGACGACTTCAAAAAACTACGCAACTGCAATCCACCAAAAGAAGAATTTCATTTTGATAATGTAATCCAAATACACCACACTAAAGCCACTAACAATAGAGGAAATCGGAGAAATTATAATACAACTTAAAAATAGCAAAGCATTAGGAGAAGACAATATGGCTGCTGAATTGTGGAAATACTCTAGTGGCAGCATTATTCTGTCTCTAACAGAAAACAATAATAAAATTTGGACATCAAACAGCTTACCCTGAGAATGGACATTGGCATTAATACATCCAGTACATAAAAAAGGAAAGAAAACTGATCCTAACAGTTACAGAGGGGTGTCCCTCTTGCCAGTGACATTTGAGATCTTGTCCATGACACTTCTAAAGAGAGCTGAAGGACTACTCGACCGACAGCTAGGGAAGTATCAAGCAGGTTTTAGGAAGGGAAGGTCCTGCGCAGAGCAAATACTAAGTCTAAAGAACACAACAGAAGTGAGGGAAATCACAAACTTGAAATGCTTGATAACTTTCATAGATTTTAAGAAGGCATATGACTCAATTGACAGAAATGTGCTAATCAGCATTGTAAAGGAATTCGGACTCACCAATACAACGACAGAAATAATTAAAGGATTTTTAACAAATGCGACTTAAAAAGTAAAATTAATGGGAAACTGTCAAAACTTTTTGAAATAAAATCAAGAGAAAGACAGGGAGACTGTTTATCATCCCTACTTCTTAATTGCGCATTAGAGAAGATAGTGAAGAATGGGGAAAATCCATCAATACTAAGGGTGTTCAACTAGGAAGAAATCCAAATAAAATCATCACAGATTGTCTAGCTTTTGAAGATGACACGGCATTCATTACTGACTCACTGGATAGTGCCAAAGAACAAATCATGGAAATGCAGAAGCAAGCAGACAACAAAGGCCTAAAAATCATTTGATAAAACACATATCATGACAAATATCAATGATGCCCCTCTAAATCTTAAAATTTATAACAACACGATATCTAAAACAAACTGATTTAAATACCTGGGAGAATGGATAACAAGCAACACAACAGAAAAGACAGCCATCGAAAATAGATTACATAAAGCGGAATGGGCGTTCCAAATGAGAAAAAAATATATATAACAAAAATAACTTTGTCCTGGAACACAAAACTAAGAGCTATCAAACACTGGTAAGGCATGAAAAAACGTATGCGGGAGAAACACTTAAACCAACAAGATTTGGGGATCTTCAAAAGCTAGAAAAATTGAAAGAAGAATTCTAAGGAAAAGAGTGGGAACTAGAAATAATAATAACGTTGAATACAAATTAAGATCAAACAGAGAGCTCTATTTGGAAATGGAAAAGTTAACTGATTTAATGAAGAAAATAAGACTACAGTTTTATAGACACGTATACCGAATGAACAGTAACTGAATAACCAAGCAGATCTTCAGCTGTAGATGCTTATTTTTCTAGGGCACATTTGTATACCGACAGAATGATCGCCGTGTGAAGTAATGCTTCAAGTTAAGAATAATTTCAATCTCGCATTTTATTCAGAAAAGGAAGTCCAGTCAATCATCATCTTGCTTTCTCACTCTTCCTGATTGAAAATGTTGATGCTGTGTGGCAGGGTGGTTACATTATGGAACTTTCTAACAAAATTTTCTTTTCTTTTCGTTTTTACAGGTACAAGTCGAGACCCACAAGGTTCACCGAAATAGACGAAGATATGAAAAACAAAGGAATTAGGATGGACATAACAGATAACAGAATATATTTTAGAGAAGCAACACAAAAGGCAGGATTTCAGGAAAGAAAGAAGCCTGCAAGAAAGGAAAGAAGTGGACTCAGGAAGAAAAGAACGACACTTTCGAAGGAGCAAGGAAATATGGGACCAAGGAGAACTAAACAAAAAGGAAGCAAAATTAAATTTGATTTATCGCACCTCCCCAAACGGGTTATTCGAATAAATCAATACACTACTGGCCATTAAAATTGCTGCACCACGAAGATGACGCGCTACAGAAGCGAAATTTAACCGACAGGAAGAAGATGCTGTGATATGCAAATGATTAGCTTTTCAGAGCATTCAGACGAGGTTGGCGCCGGTGGCGACATCTACAACGTGCTGACATGAGGAAAGTTTCCAGCCAGTTTCTCATACACAAACAGCGTTGCCTCGTGAAAAGTTGTTGTGATGCCTCGTGTAAGGAGGGGAAATGGGTACCTTCACGTTTCTGACTTTGATAAAGGTCGGATTGTAGCCTATCGCGATTGCGGTTTATCGTATCGCGACATTGCTGCTCGCGTTGGTCGAGATCCAATGACTGTTAGCAGAATATGGAATCGGTGGGTTCAGGAGGGTAATACGGAACGCCGTGCTGGATCCCAACGGCCTCGTATCACTAGCAGTCGAGATGACAGGCATCTTATCAGCATGGCTGTAACCGATGGGGCAGCTACGTTTCGATCCCTGAGTCAACAGATGGGGACGTCTGCAAGACAAGAACCATCTGCATGAACAGTTCGACGACATTTGCAGCAGCATGAACCATCAGCTCGGAGACCATGGCTGCGATTACCCTTGCCGCTGCAACACAGACAGGAGCGCCTGCGATGGTGCACTGATCAATGAACCTGGGTGCACGAATGGCAAAAGGTCATTTTTTCGGATGAATCCAGGTTCTGTTTACAGCATCATAATGGTCGCATCCGTGTTTGGCGACATCGCGGTGAACGCACATTGGAAGCGTGTATCGTCATCGCCATACTGGCGTATCACCCAGCGTGATTGTATGGGGTGCCATTGGTTACATGTCTTAGTCACCTCTTGTTCGCATTGACGGCACTTTGAACAGTGGACGCTACATTTCAGATGTGTTCCGACCCGTGGCTCTACCCTTCATTCGATCCCTGCGAAACATTACGTTTCAGCAGGATAATGCACGACCGGATGTTGCATGTCCTGTACGGGCCTTTCTGGATACAGAAAATGTTCGAGTGCTGCCCTGGCTAGCATATTCCCCAGATCTCTCACCAACTGAAAACGTCTGGTCAATGGTGGCCGAGCAACTGGCTCGTCACAATACGCCATTCACTACTCTTGATGAACTGTGGTATCGTGTTGAAGCTGCATGGGCAGCTGTACCTGTACACGCCATCCAAGTTCTGTTTGACTCAATGCCCAGGCGTATCAAGGCCGTTATTACGGCCAGAGGTGGTTGTTCTGGGTACTGATTTCTCAGGATCTATGCACCCAAACTGCGTGAAAATGTAATCACATGTCAGTTCTAGTATAATATATTTGTCCAATTAATGCCCGTTTATTAGCTCCATTTCTTCTTGGTGTAGCAATTTTAATGGCCAGTAGTGTAGAAGGCAAACTCAAGGCAGAAGAAAATAAAACTCGAACAGTTTATTGACCACTTTTAGTGTAACAGAAACAAGGTAATGAAATGTCTCGGAAAGGAAGGAACGAAATGAAGGACATTATTTGAATCGGAAAAGAGAGAGAGAAACTTCAAACGAAGAGAATCTACTGCAGGATGGTGTCAAGCAGTTGAGAATGCACCTGTCGCGTCTCTGGGAACTACGTTGAGTACCGGTGCGACCCCCAGGGAATGCACCACAGCAGTACGGCGCCCGCCACGGGATGCGCCGCCCCTGAAGCTGCGGCTGCCGGCGTCTCCAGGCGGAAGCGGCCGTGCTCTTTGGCTGACATTTGGCGCGGCCGGGCCAGAGCCGCCGCCCCGCTAGCGTAAGGAAGGCGGCAGGCGGTAGGTGGAACGCGTCCTTCACTGCACAGCCAGGAAGTGCCCCGCCCACCAGGAAGCAGCTGCCATTCCGCCGTCTCCCGGCGGAGTAACGCGAGTTATTAGTGAGTCAGACGAAGACGCAGAGGCCGTTTCGCGCGTCTGGCCAAAAACAAGGCTTCGGTCACACTGACACCGATATCGGTAGATTCCTCCGACGACCGACATGGGCCGAAGACAGCCGATCGTTTCAAATTAGTACGCCACTTGTAACACCGAAAATGCAGGATGCATGGCACCTGCTACCGACATACAGTTTTTTTTTAATTGTATGTAAATATTTGCAATTTAAATACTTTCTTTTAATAAGTAAGGACATTGTATCTGTACATTTAGGTAGAAGTCTGTTGACGTTTCTTTGTATTCATCTGTGTCTTACTGTGAAAACTGCACTCAGAGTGGCTGAGCCTTGGTTGGAGAAATGGCGTATTAGAGTAAACGTCGACAAGTGCGAAGCCGCTCTGTTCACTAGAAGACCGAAGCAACTGCGCAAACACCGATACTGCAGACCAATAACTCTACATGCACGCCTAATACGTTTCCGTGAGAAAGTCAAATACCTCGGTGTCTGGCTGGACCGGAAATTACTCTGGGGGGACCACATACAACACGTGACCAACCGAGCTAGCGCGAGGCTCAAACAGCTCTACCCTATGCTCAACAGGTGTAGCACACTGAACAGAAGGGTGTCGAGGTCCATGTACATGACACTTATCCGACCCCTGATGACGTACGCAGCTCCTGTCTGGGGATACGCTGCGCCTACACGCCTGCGCCGTCTGCAGCTCATACAAAACAAAGTACTCAAAATCATAAGCAATGCTCCACGATACACATGCATCGCGGACCTTCACCGGGAATACCGACTTGAGACTCCCACGGAGGTAATCCACAAACTCACCACAAGACTATATAGAACCTCCAGACATTCGCAGAACCCGTTTATTCTGAATCTGGGGAACTACGACCACAACCATAGATGGAAACATAAAAGACCAAAAGACCTAGTTGTAGGGACCTAACATCTATGGCCAAGCATACGCAAACATAACGGTACAGATGAGCCCCTGTTAATCAGACGCCATTACTGGATATCCAGCTGGAACACACTGCCGAATAACTGGCACCACGCAGGGAAGCCGTACCGTACACTGCATGCAGACAAGCTCCCCCCCCCCCTCCCACACACAGTGAGGTGATCTATGGCCGATCTCCCACTACTGTATAACGATCTTGATTGTTCCAGGAATGCAGCGGCTGCAGCAACTGGGATACATCGCCATCGCTTGCCACGGTAATGATGCATGATGCCAATACTAACAAATCCAACCTTGCATTAACTGTCGCAGCTAGTAAGCCACTACTGCTCTTACTACCCATCCCAATGTCGCAGAGGTTTTTTTCCCACGGCACGAGCCATGACACTTTTCTCTTCGAATCGCTACCCTCACTCGCGTTTCGTCCACTATCTATCACCTGATGGACCGTGTTAATGCGTAGTCTTACCCAGACGCACGGATAACATCACAGCCCAGCATCCTGTGATCCACTTACTAGATAACTAACATGTTTACGGAGGTGACAGTAGAACTTTTGGTTTGGTCGCCACGTTGGTGCGGGCGTGGAGGGGCCCCATCTCTCTACTCTGAAACTTATAGACTCTGGGGCCGGCCGGGGTGGTCGAGCGGTTCTAGGCGCTACAGTCTGGAACCGCGCGACCGCTACGGTCGCAGGTTCGAATCCTGTCTCGGGCATGGATGTGTGTGATATCCTTAGGTTAGTTAGGTTTAAGTAGTTCTAAGTTCTAGGGGACTGATGACCTCAGAAGTTAAGTCCTAGTGCTCAGAGCCATTTTATAAGGTCTGGAAAAAAGCCAAAGGAATTGTTATTTGCATCGACTAGCAACAATAATAGCAGTGCTTGTGCGTTGTAAAATCTTTGGGTAGGGAGTCGTTGCGCAAAGCGCGCAGAGAGAGGGAGACGGGTTCCAGCGCTTGTAGTGTGCGGAAGTGTGGTGTTAACGATCTCGCAGTAGAGAGTACCATTTCGGCGGCATCATGTACGCGCGCCGGCCATATGTCTAGAGCAGGAGTACGGACAGTGAACGGGCGGAAGAGGCTGTATTAATTACGATTTCCCGTTCCTATAATTAGCCGTGGCTCCACAATATGCTACCGTCTTCAATAACAGCAGCAGTTCCAGCAACACAGTTTCGTCGTCGGATCCGAGTTCGTCGCACGCACAGAACTGAAGTAAGACTGTTCATTGGTAGAAAGTATTAACGGCTAACCCAGCAGCACAACTGAATCTGATTTGATTGATAAGATTTATTTAAATAATAATCAGTTAAACTCAGGGCGATTGTGTCCTCATTGCCCCCAGACATTGTTACCAAGCGGGATCCTTGTTCCTTTTTTTTCCCTAATATCCTGACTCAGTGTCATAAGAAACAAACTGAATAGTCACAGCCAGTTTATTAATGAATAATTTCTCTTTTAAGAATTTTAGCCTCAGTCTACTTTCAATTAACTCTTGTACAACACAGACTTCAATATATGATTGAAGTAAAGCAATTTCATTTTTCAAGTTTGAGAATCAGCCACAGAAAAAAATACAAATCTAAAGAAATGCGCAAATTAAGAGTGCGGAAGTTTTATTTATTTTACATACAGCTTGGAGCACATGGCAGTTTGGTTTGTTCGTATTCCAGTATTTAATTCTGTTAAAGTCAGTAAAAAAGGCTCAGTTGTTAAGACAATAATATGAAATCCAATATGCAAAATAAGTAACAGCAAAGTAAAAAGTTCTTGCTTTTTTTTATAAATTTCTTTGATGACGTTATGCTGAGGTCACTGAAAGTCACTGTTCACGTAACGAAGTTCAGTACTAACATACAGTTGAATTGCATATTTTCAAATCATTACTGGATTACCTTTTTCAAATTTTAATGCCAAACATAATGTAAGAGTGACTTATCAGTTTTCTTTATCATTACATACTCACTTAAAAGTAGTGTCAAAAAAAAAAAAACTCCCGTACCTCCACGTACAATGGCTACAGTGAGCCAATCATTACCATGATCGAATGTATCATTAATGTCAATACTAAAATTAAGTCTACAACCACAGAAAAGACAAGGTCCGTCGACAAGTGCAGCAGCAGCAACACTCTTAACTGGTATACGGTTCTTCCTGTCTCCAGCTGAGGTGGCGAACTCGATGTTCTCGATGGTTTTATACACTGTCTGTTTAGAACGGCGACGAATTCTCCTGTGAAAATATTCTAAGTCCTAGCTACTGCATATACTATATAAGCGAGCGAGAGCCGCGCAGAAGCTCATTCGCGCTGCTGCTGCTGCACAGGCAACTGCATTGAACGCCGCCACGATGCCTTACAGGAGAATTCGTCGCCGTTCTAAACAGACAGTGTATAAAACCATCGAGAACATCGAGTTCGCCACCACATCTGGAGACAAGAAGAACCGCATACCAGTTAAGAGTGTTGCTGCTGCTGCACTTGTCGACGGACCTTGTCTTTTCTGTGGTTGTAGACTTAATTTTAGTATTGACATTAATGATACATTCGATCATGGTAATGGCTGGCTCACTATAGCCATTGTACGTGGAGGTACGGGAGTTCCTAACGTACCTGCACTTGAAAGTTTCGTTGATAGGGACATTATTGCCTACCGTACCTACCATATGGCAGAACTTGCAAATAAAGACTTTGGTAAATCTGTTTATATGTCACCTTCTGCATTGTCTTTGTGTTTAATAATACATGTTTTTCATTGCCATCAGCTTGTACAGGACTTTGGATGTAAATTGCCCTAATGGGCTGGCGGCCGTTAATTATTTCCTTTTCGTTCATTAATGTAACTTTTGGATTCATGATCAGTGGTACCCCTTTCTATCTAGTGTTGTTCGTGAGTGAATGCACAAAATAACTTTCATTTTCCAAATTATAGGCTTGTTCGGTTCAATTACTTTTATTTTAGTAGACTTTCCATCAGAAGGGTCGGCTGTACAGTTTCCTGCTACTTATCGGTATCACTTCTTCGGGAAAGATAGCCTTATACAATTAGAAAAAATCCATTAGCCATACACGCGATCCACGGTCATATTTTATATCGCTAGCAGGATAGGCCGATTAGTAAAGACGGAGGTTACACACTACGTGCAATGTTAGAATGACGCCAATCTCAACGCCCGAACGAACAGATTTCGGATGATAATCAGTGAAACTCAAATCAGTTCGTTTTCTTCGGCCATGTCGACCGACACAATACGAAATATGTATTGTGAGAAACTGATAAGTTTAGTGAGCGAAGGATTTTCTGGCATCATAAGGATGAAAATATCATAATCGGGATATAGTTTGGAATCTACTGACTGAAACTGCAGGTTTATTGGAACCCACAAGTAGGCGCAATCTTTATCGGAAACTTTAGGTGTAAATTATAACTTCAAAAGCAAGGTGTTCAGTTGAGAAGGCTGGCTTATCTCATGCTTAAAAATAGTGTAGTGGATCCTTTTTTGGGTTGTGGTAGGTGGACATTAGCTGTCTACGAAAACCGTACTCGCAGCAGATCCTTAATGGGGTGTATGATTGAAACTACAGGGTTATTACAAATGATTGAAGCGATTTCACAGCTCTACAATAACTTTATTATTTGAGATATTTTCACAATGCTTTGCACACACATACAAAAACCCAAAAAGTTTTTTCAGGCATTCACAAATGTTCGATATGTGCCCCTTTAGTGATTCGGCAGACATCAAGCCGACAAACAAGTTCCTCCCACACTCGGCGCAGCATGTCCCCATCAATGAGTTCGAAAGCATCGTTGATGGGAGCTCGCAGTTCTGGCACGTTGCTTGGTAGAGGAGGTTTAAACACTGAATTTTTCACATAACCCCACAGAAAGAAATCACATGGGGTTACGTCGGGAGAGCGTGGAGGCCATGACATGAATTGCTGATCATGATCTCCACGACGACCGATCCATCGGTTTTCCAATCTCCTGTTTAAGAAATGCCGAACATCATGATGGAAGTGCGGTGGAGCACCATCCAGTTGAAAGATGAAGTCGGCGCTGTCGGTTTACAGTTGTGGCATGAGCCAATTTTCCAGCATGTCCAGATACACGTGTCCTGTAACGTTTTTTTCGCAGAAGAAAAAGGGGCCGTAAACTTTAAACCGTGAGATTGCACAAAACATGTTAACTTTTGGTGAATTACGAATTTGCTGCACGAATGCGTGAGTATTCTCTACCGCTCAGATTCGCACATTGTGTCTGTTCACTTCACCATTAAGAAAAGATGTTGCTTCATCACTGAAAACAAGTTTCGCACTGAACGCATCCTCTTCCATGAGCTGTTGCAACCGCGCCGAAAATTCAGAGCGTTAGACTTTGTCATCGGGTGTCAGGGCTTGTAGCAATTGTAAACGGTAAGGCTTCTGCTTTAGCCTTTTCTGTAAGATTTTCCAAACCGTCGGCTGTGGTACGTTTAGCTCCCTGCTTGCTTTATTCGTCGACTTCCGCGGGCTACGCGTGAAACTTGCCCGCACGCGTTCAACCGTTTCTTCGGTCACTGCAGGCCGACCCCTTACAGAGGCATCCAGAAGCTTTAAACTGCGCATACCATCGCCGAATGGAGTTAGCAGTTGGTGTATCTTTGTTGAACTTCGTCCTGAAGTGTGGTTGCACTGTTATGACTGACTGATGTGAGTGCATTTCAAGCACGACATACGCTTTCTCGGCTCCTGTCGCCATTTTGTCTCACTGCGCTCTCGAGCGCTCTGGCGGGGGAAACCTGAAGTGCAGCTTCAGCCGAACAAAACTTTATGAGTTTTTCTACGTATCTGTAGTGTGTCGTGACCATATGTCAATGAATGGAGCTACAGTGAATTTATGAAATCGCTTCAATCATTTGTAATAGCCCTGTACATACACTCCTGGAAATGGAAAAAAGAACACATTGACACCGGTGTGTCAGACCCACCATACTTGCTCCCGACACTGCGACAGGGCTGTACAAGCAATGATCACACGCACGGCACAGCGGACACACCAGGAACCGCGGTGTTGGCCGTCGAATGGCGCTAGCTGCGCAGCATTTGTGCACCGCCGCCGTCAGTGTCAGCCAGTTTGCCGTGGCATACGGAGCTCCATCGCAGTCTTTAACACTGGTAGCATGCCGCGACAGCGTGGACGTGAACCGTATGTGCAGCTGACGGACTTTGAGCGAGGGCGTATAGTGGGCATGCGGGAGGCCGGGTGGACGTACCGCCGAATTGCTCAACACGTGGGGCGTGAGGTCTCCACAGTACATCGATGTTGTCGCCAGTGGTCCGCGGAAGGTGCACGTGCCCGTCGACCTGGGACCGGACCGCAGCGACGCACGGATGCACGCCAAGACCGTAGGATCCTACGCAGTGCCGTAGGGGACCGCACCGCCACTTCCCAGAAAATTAGGGACACTGTTGCTCCTGGGGTATCGGCGAGGACCATTCGCAACCGTCACCATGAAGCTGGGCTACGGTCCCGCACACCGTTAGGCCGTCTTCTGCTCACGCCCCAACATCGTGCAGCCCGCCTCCAGTGGTGTCGCGACAGGCGTGAATGGAGGGACGAATGGAGACGTGTCGTCTTTAGCGATGAGAGTCGCTTCTGCCTTGGTGCCAATGATGGTCGTATGCGTGTTTGGCGCCGTGCAGGTGAGCGCCACAATCAGGACTGCATACGACCGAGGCACACAGGGCCAACACCCGGCATCATGGTGTGGGGAGCGATCTCCTACACTGGCCGTACACCACTGGTGATCGTCGAGGGGACACTGAATAGTGCACGGTACATCCAAACCGTCATCGAACCCATCGTTCTACCATTCCTAGACCGGCAAGGGAACTTGCTGTTCCAACAGGACAATGCACGTCCGCATGTATCCCGTGCCACCCAACGTGCTCTAGAAGGTGTAAGTCAACTACCCTGGCCAGCAAGATCTCCGGATCTGTCCCCCATTGAGCATGCTTGGGACTGGATGAAGCGACGTCTCACGCGGTCTGCACGTCCAGCACAAACGCTGGTCCAACTGAGGCGCTAGGAGGAAATGGCATGGCAAGCCGTTCCACAGGACTACATCCAGCATCTCTACGATCGTCTCCATGGGAGAATAGCAGCCTGCATTGCTGCGAAAGGTGGATATACACTGTACTAGTGCCGACATTGTGCATGCTCTGTTGCCTGTGTCTATGTGCCTGTGGTTCTGTCAGTGTGATCATGTGATGTATCTGACCCCAGGAATGTGTCAATAAAGTTTCCCCTTCCTGGGACAATGAATTCACGGTGTTCTTATTTCAATTTCCAGGAGTGTATTTTCGTAATACACACTCATAAAATATTAAAAAAAACACCAACTACGGTATGTTAGCATCAAACGTGATGGCCTCTTCTAACGCTAATGAGTGCTGGTAGAAGGAAAATGGCGTCACAAAGTTTTGTGGCATAGCGTTTTTCCCTTCATCTCATACACTGATCGGCAAGAACATTATGAGCACCTGCCTAATAGCCGGTATGTCCACCTTTGGCACCGATAACAGCGGCGACGCGTTGTGGCATGGAAGCAGTGAGGTCTTGGTAGGTCGTTGGAGGGAGTTGGCACCACATCTGCAGTCACAAGTCATCTAACTCCCGTAAATTCCGAGGAGGGGGACGATGAGCTCTGACGGTATGTTCAATCACGTCCTAGACGTGATGGATCGGGTTCAGATCTGGTGAGTTGCGGGGCCAGCAAATCAATTGGAATTCGCTACTGTGTTGCTCGAAGAACCACCCCATTGCAGTCCTAGCCTTGTGACACAGGGTATAGTTGAAAAATGCAACTGCCGTCACGAAAAATTATCGTCATGAAGGGGTGTACGTGGTCTGCAACCAGTATGCGATACTCCTTGGCCGTCATCGTGCCTCGCACGATCTCCACTGGACGCCCATGTGAATGTTCCCCAGAGCATAATGGAGCTGCCGCCAACTTGTATACGTTCAGCAGTACAGGTGTTAAGAAGGTGTTCCGCTGGAAGATGACGGATTCGCGCCCTCCCATCGGCATGATGAAAAAGGTATCGCGATTCACCAGACCATGCTAAGCGCTGGAACTGCGCCAACGTCCATTGCCGATGGTTACGTGCCCATTTCAGTCGTAGTTGCCGATGTCGTGGTGTCAACATTGGCATATGCTTGGGTTTCTGGCTCATTGTTAGGAGTGTTCGATGCACCGTGTGTTCAGACACATTTGTACTCTCCCCATCATTAAAATCTGATATTACACTCACGCTCATAAATTAAGGATAATTGCAGAATGTGGTGCCACACAACGTGGCACTACACAAAACTGCCTCTAATAGCATAGCCACATAGGACACACACACGACACAGGTCTGTAAGTCCACGCTATTGGTGATAAGTTGAGAAAACTGTCCCGAAACACATGTGCTACAAAACGCCACTGTTTCCTGCGCATGTATCCCGACATTAGTAAGGGGTACGGTCACCATGCACACTTACACAGGCCGCACAACGTGTTGGCATACTCTGGATCAGCTAGTCGAGCAGCTGCTGGGGTATGGCCTCCCATTCTTGCAACAGTGCCTGTCGGAGCTCCTGAAGTGTCCTAGGGGCTTGACGACGTGCAGCGATACGTCGACCGAGAGCATCCCAGACGTGCTCGATGGGGTTTAGGTGTGGAGAACAGGCAGGCCACTCCATTCGCCTCATATCTTCTGTTTCAAGGTACTCCTCCACGATGGCGGCTCGGTGGCGACGTGCGTTATCATCCATCAGGAAGTAGGTGGGACCCACTGTACCCCTAGAAAAGGCGGACATACTGGCGAAAAATGGTGTCCCGATACATCTGACCTGTTACAGTTCATCTGTCAAAGACATACAGGGGTGTACGTGCACCCATCATAATCCCACCCCACACCATCAAACCATGACCTCCATATTGGTTCCTTTCAAGGACATTGTTGTTGTTGTGGTCTTCACTCCAGAGACTGGTTTGATACAGCTCTCCATGCTACTCTATCCTGTGGAAGCTTCTTCACCTCCCAGTACCTACTACAAACTACATCCTTCTGAATCTGCTTAGTGTATTCATCTCTTGGTCTCCCTCTACGATTTTTACCCTCCACGCTGCCCACCAATACTAAATTGGTGATCCCTTGATGCCTCAGAACACGTCCTAGCAACCGACCCCTTCTTTTAGTCAAGTTGTGTCACAAAGTTCTCTGCTCCCCAATTATATTCAATACCTCCTCATTAGTTATGTGATCTACCCATGTAATCTTCAGAATTCTTCTGTAGTACCACATTTCGAAAGCTTCTATTCTCTTCACGTCTAAACTATTTATCGTCCATGTTTCACTTCCATACATGGCTACACTCCATACAAATGCTTTCAGAAACGACTTCCTGACACTTAAATCTCTACTAGATGTTAACAAATTTCTCTTCTACAGAAACACTTTTCTTGCCATTGCCAGTCTACATTTTATATCCTCTCTACTTCGACCATCAACAGTTATTTTGCTCCCCAAATAGCAAAACTCATTTACTACTTTAAACGTCTCATTTCCTAATCTAATTGCCTCAGCATCACCTGATTTAATTCGACTACATTCCATTATCCTCGTTTTGCTTTTGTTGTTCCGGAATGGACAGTGTCAAGGACATTAAGAGGTTGGTATCTGGTTCCTGGTTCACGCCAGATGAAAACCCGGCGAGAATCACTGTTCAGACTATACCTGGACTCGTCCTTGAACATAACCTGGGACCACTGTTCCAATGACCATATACTGTGTTCTTGACACCAGGCTTTACGGGCTCTCCTGTGACCAGGGGTCAGTGGAATCCACCTTGCAGGTCTCCGGGTGATTAAACCATGTCTGTTCAGTCGTCTGTAGACTGTGTGTCTGGAGACAACTGTTCCAGTGGCTGCGGTAAGGTCCCGAGCAAGGCTACCTGCAGTACTCCGGGGCCGTCTGCGGGCACTGATGGTGAGATATCGGTCTTCTTGTAGTGTTGTGTACTGTAGACGTCCCGTATTGTAGCGCCTGGACACGTTTCCTGTCTGCTGGAATCGTTGCCATAATCTTGAGATCATACTTCTTGGCACGCGGAGAGCCTGTGCTACGACCTGCTGTGTTTGACCAGCCTCCAGTAGCCCCAGAGTTCTACTCCACATAACGTCATCGTGTTCTTTGCGCCATTTTCAGCACACAATCACCATTAGCACGTCTGCACACTTACTCGCTGCACTGTACTCTGACATGCACCAACACACCTCTGCGTATGTGGACTGCTGCCAGCGCCACCGTGTGACGACCGCAGGTCAAATGCACCGCATGGTGATACCCTGAGGTCATTTAAACCCGCAAACCGCCCACCAGAGCGTTGTTTCACCATGTATCAGCATTATTCTTAGTTTATGAGCATGAGTGTAGTTCCCATAGTTCGCCACTAGTCATGTTTTACGTCTGCCCAGCCTACATCATCCAACATCGCTATTGAGGGCTGGTCACACACCCCCATGATGTTTGGACGTGGTTTCACCTTGGTTTCCCCACATTTTGAAGGCACTCGACACCCGATAAGTTACGCAGATTCCGAAATGCTCGAACCGAGCCTCCGGGCCATTACAATGTGCCCTCGGTCAAACTCAGATAGATCGCACGGCTGACCCACTCTACACACGGACAGCACAATCACTGATACTACATCTACCGTGCGTGTGTCTGACTAGCAGTCATTCATCGCCACGTGACGCTGCTATTGCTTGGACGGATCTATATGGATAGCAGGTCGGTGGTCATAATATTCTGGCTGATCAGTGTATAATGCTAAACCGTGTCTGGTAATTCCAGTACCTCAGAATGGAGCACGTATACAGAAGGCCTACTGGCAACGTCCTTTCCGTGACAGATATACGGTAGCTCATTAGCTGCATTCGGGATATTTTTAGTAGTAAACGCCGCATTGCAGCACTCGTCTCCAAGCATAGAGGCATCGTGGTATCCATCCCATCTCTGGAGATTAGAATCTAATCTATTTCACGCACAGAATAGATGCTAACCTAACCTAACCTCGTTGAATCCGCCAAAAACGATTGTATAGGGCGACCTCTGACAATGGCGTCTGACGACCAATACTGGAGCCACTGTGAACTCAGCCTAAGGTCTCGAAGGTGAAACCATGAGTATATAGAGGCATCGGTAACACTCTAATTCTTAGAAGTGTGCGTATAAAGTAAAGAGACATGAAAGCAATAAAGAGTTCGCGCAAATACCAAAGTGACGCAATTTATGTCGAAAAGACAATATAAGCAGTCTCGTAGCAGAGACAATATAAGATGTTCTAACAGCCTTACTCAGTTTTCACTTGTTTTGTGGTGTCAGAGAAGAATTTAGCGAAAAAAGTTTCGGAATAACTGTGTTTGTGCTAAAAAGTAACCATAAAAATAATAGGTTTCATAGCACAGAATTTGAGTTAATTGTATGGTAAACATAGGCCGGGGCGATAGAAAGCATCCCAATAAAGAACAAGAACAATTTCAGCATCAAAATTTGGAAATAGTGAAGGAATTGTGTTATCTAGGAAGCAGGATTACTCAACATGACACAAGAATGACAGACGTCAAAGCAAATTTGCGCAAATGAATAAAATATCCTAAAATAAAATGAGTTCATATAGTGACATGGAACTGAGACAGCAATTTCACACCTGTAGAAACAGGTGCAAATAGAAAGCACTACACTATGGAAGAGAAACGTAGGTGGTGTGCAGACAGTGAAGAAGGAATTGTCATAATAAAACCGTCCTGCAAGAAAATTGTATTAAAAGTTAACTGGGCAGTGAAATGTGAAAATGATGAAGTTTAGTTGAAAATAAAAATTCATTGTAAATGGACCAGCAATGTCAGAATCTACACATATTTCCAATTCGCAGAAAAAGGGGCAGACGTAGCTGCTTGGTTGTACAGTAAGAAGAATTAGTGAAGTAAGATCGCAGGAAGAACAGCACTTCTGGTCAGGTGAGTCAGGACTATCAAAACAAAATGATTTAGTGGTCATGCAAAAGTAGGTCTAATAATGAGTAAGAAAACACGAATGAGGGTCAGCATTTACCAACAGCATAGTGAATACATGATGATAGTCAAGAAAGCCACAAAGCAATCACTACAATAGTACACGTTTCACACACCTGCTCGCTCCGCAAATGATCAAGAGATTGAAGTAATGTATGATGAGGTAGAACTATTTATTCAGATCGTTAAGGAAAACGAAATCGAAAATTTGTGACAAAGGGAGAGAATTCGATAGTGGGAAATGGAAGAGAAGGAAAAGCAGTAGAACATGGGGTGTGACATATAAATGACAGTCAAAGCAGCGTGATAGCATTTTGCACAGAACAAATTTTTTTCAGTACTAGCACTTGATTTGCCCACTCGGTTAGCCATGCGGTCTAACGCACAGTAACCCTGAAAGCGGGGTTCGGCGTGGGGTGGCGGAGGAGTGAAGTGGACTGCGGTAGTCGTCGTGGGGTTGTGGACCACTTCGACTGCGGCGGGGACGGAGCCTCTCCGTCGTTTCTAGGCCCCCGGTTAATATACAATACACACAATACAACGCTTTATTTACGAATCATGAAAGACTACTGTATACGTGCACGCCTGAGACTTGGACACTTCAAAACATTCTGTAAGAGGCCCGAGCAGATGTAATTTCGACGTATTGCTCATGCGCTGTCTGCGATATGCAAGGTATAAGAGAATCTCTGACCAGAGAGCAGTGTTGACTGCAGTAGGAACTGTGTAGCTGTAGCAGTAAGTTGTTGCTAGTCTGCAGTCTGCTCTGGTCTGGTCTGGTGTATCGTGTTGGCTGGCCCGGTCGTGGTGCAGCAATGCCGGAGCAGGAGTATTATTGTATAAGGTAAAAAAGCAGCCTCGCACATATGTAGTAATGTTATCTCAAGTCCCACGTAAATGTTTTAAAAATCTCGTAATAATAATCTTCCTCATAAAAAATAACTTTTAACAACCATTCATTTCAATTTAAAGAATTTACTAATTTCTCCCATCCATGATCATCCCGCCTGTTGCAAAAGAAAAAAATCAGTTGCTTCCTTTCATAAATGACAGATCTATCGGCCAGCACTGCACAGGGCTGTGCCAAAAAAATTTATTGTAAGAGCAGATATATATGCGTTATCCGGCGACTTCATTGAGGTAAGAATTTTTCTTTTTTTTTTAAATTCAGAATGATCTTTCAGGGCCATCACGCAGCACTGCTGACGTCCAAAATTTACCAGGTTAAATTCCTAGTGAATTATTGAAAAGTCATATGTGAGCGACAATTTAATTGAGAGGTTAGTTACATTGTATTATTACCAGGTTAGTGAAATTTTTTTTTTTGTTGGTACGTTACACTGAGAACGACATAATTATAATTTTTACTGTTGAGAGGTTTAGGAATTTTTCTGTTTTGAGGTTACACTAAGATGTGAATGAAATTTTGTGGGGAGGTTACAATTCCTTAATGGTAAGCTAGAGACTTTAAAACCATATTTTAAACTGCAAAAAGTTTTCCTAGCATAGATACGGACTCTGGCCACAATTTATTGATTACCGCCTGTATGTTAAAACTAAATAAATTGCAGAAAAGTAATAAATCAGAAGAAGGGGTCTTGATAAGGTCAAAGAACTAAAGATTCTTGAGAGTTTGAAAGGCAGCATTAGCCGCCTATTGACTGAACGAGGGCAAAGGAACACAATAGCTCTGACAGAGGTTATAGTGAAGGCGGCAGAAGAATTACTAGGCAAGGCCCATTAGAAACTATTCGATAACACACGAGATACTGAATTTAATTCGTGGAAGTAGAAACATAAGAGCACACCAAGTGAAGCAGGCACATACAGACGCCTAAAAAATGAGATAGGCTGGAACTGAAGAACGGTAAAGGAAGAATGGCTAAAGCAGAAATGCAAAGCTGTCCAAGGATTTTGACTATAGGGAATAAAAATTCCAGCTATATGAAAATTAAAGAAACCTTTGGAGAAAAGAAAAACACATCTGTATGAATATCAGAAGGTCAGACTGGCATGTCATCACTAAGGAAAGAGGGGTAGGTTGAAAGGTGGAAGAAAATTGAAGACAGTACAAGGGAAAGGGAAAGAAAAGTAGATGAAGAGGAAATGGGAGATATGATACTGAGAGAGGAATTTGACAGAGCACTGAAAGACCTAAGTCGTAACAAGCCACCTGGAGTAAAAGGCTTTTCATCAGACTTACTGAGATCATATGGAGAATATAGAACAACAAAACTGTTCCATGTGTCGCGCAATATATATGCGACATCCTCAGGCTTAAAGAAGAATGTAATTATTCCAGTTTCAGTGACGGAAGGAGTTGACAGTTGGCAACCTTACCCGACTATCAGTTCAATAAGTTGCAAAATACTGAGACGAGCTGTTTACTGAAGAATGGAAAGAGTGGTACAGGCCGACCTCGATGAAGACCAGTTTAGGTTCTACAACAATAATGTTGGAACACGTGAGCCAATACTGGTCCTACTACTTATTATCTTAGAAAACAGATTTAAGAAAGATAGACCTACGTTTACAGCATCTGAAGATCTAAAGAAAGCTTTTGATGTTGTTGACTAAAATATACCCTTTGGAGGTCTGAAGGCATCAGGGATATTATAAAAGTATTAAATCCACCTTGTATGGAAACTAGACTGCAGTTATAAGAGTCGAACGAACAATAGTTGAAAAGGGAGTGAGACTAGGTTGTAGTCAACACCCGATTATTCTCAATCTGAACACTGAGCAAATCATAAAGGAAACAAAGGCGAAATTTTGTTAGGGAATTAATGTTCGAGGAGAAGAAATAAAAAGTAAGAAGTTTGCCGATGACAATGTAATTCTGCCGGAGACGGCAAAGAACTTGATCAGTTGAACTGTTGCCATAAAGTAATGATAATGTCTTGAAACAAGTTGTAAGATGAATATCAGCCTAATAAAAGCAAGGGTAATGTGTAATAAATTAACCCATTTAATGCTTGAAGGAATTATGTTAGGAAATGAAACACAGTAAGTAGTAGATGAATTTTGATATCTGGGCAGCAAAAAACTGATGATGGCCAAAGTAGAGAGGATATAAAATGGAAACTAGCGAGAAATGCTTTTCTGAAAAGATAAATTTATTAACATTCAACATTAATTTAGATGGTTGGAAGTATTTTCTGAAGGTATTTGGGGTGTAGCAGTGTTCGAAAGTGAGATGTGGACAAGGAGAGTACAGAAACTTTTGAAATATGATACTACAGAAGAATGTTGAAGACTATATTGGTAGATTGGATAACTAATTAAGAGACACTGAATCCAACTGGGGAGGAATGAAATTTGCAGGTAACAGAACGAATCAGGTGACACATCCTGAGGCCTCAACGAATCTTCAGTTTGATAAAGAATTGTGAGAGGGGGGCGGAAGGAGGGGGGGGGGAGAGGGGGAGTCCAGAGGGTGAACAAGGCTTGACTATAGCAAGCAGGTTGAAAAAGAAATAGGTTGCAATAGTGATCCATAGATGAGGGAAAAACAGTATGGAGAGCTGTATCAAACCAGTCTTTGGACAGAAGACAACAACAACACAGCAACAACAATGACAATAACAGTTACTGCTACTACAAGGACTAGACCTATTGCTACACTAGCTGTATGTCGCTGAATTTCTCTGATGTTCGTTGTCATGCTTACTTGACAAGGACTCCAAATGCTGGAGAAGCAGCCTAAAATAGTACCATCTGGCGTCTGGTCTTAAGTTTCCTTTACAAATAAATCGGTCTTTCCCAGGGTGCTTCCAGCGCACCAACATTTCTCATTTGTCTTGTTCATTGATTTCTCATATCCATGTTTCACATTGCTTCACAGTATTGCCCCTTGTCAGTTAAAATAGCTGAGCTATCACGTACTGATACTACTTCACGGGCGTCGCAGTTGACAATGGAACTGCAAGTTTCAGTCCTACGCCGATAGTGGGGGTCAGGGATCCGGTGGACCTAATGGTGCACGCCCGCTGGACGTGGCTCCAGTGGCTCTGGACTAGGAGCTCCCGCTGTTGTTGCGATATGGGATGACTGGCGGCAGCCGCTCGCTCTCGGAGTCTCTTCGCAACGACATCGTCATTTGAGCTTAGTTCAGAGGCCTCATCGTTGTTGCTCTTTAATAGCTGGACATATTTCTTCCTGCGTTATTTGTAATGAGTATGCTTGGAGAAAACCAAGCTAAGTAAATCTTCTGTTTACTGCGTTAACTTGTTCGCTAATTATGTCTGCTCCTGTCCGGCTTTCCCTACGACGACAGTTGCCGCACCACTCTGCTGCCCACCTCTCCTTACCATTGTGTGTTGTTAAGACAACAAGAGCGCCATACTCGTCCAACTTTTAGATAGCGGTATGGGAGAGATGCTCAAATTGAATTCCTTCTGAGATTTTATTTATTATACTCTGAACAGTAAACCAAAAATTATTGAAACAGTACATTCCCTACATCACATTGTTTTTCTTTGTATTTGATTTAAAGAACGAAAATTCTGAGAAAAATAAACACGCTATACTTAACTTTATAAACATCTGCAAGTGGTACAAATCAGGAATCAGCTTTCCTTATTTGTACTAATGGGTGCATAAAATTCCTAGATAACAGAACGCAGCATGTCATTCTCGATGGAGAGCAGTCTTCCGAATAAGAGTGATTTCAGGTGTGCCGCAGGGGAGTGTCGTAGGACCGTTGCTATTCACAATATACATAAATGACCTTGTGGGTAATATAGGAAGTTCACTGAGGCTTTTTGCGGATGATGCTGTGGTATATCGAGAGGTTGTAACAATGGAATATTGTACTGAAATGCAGGAGGCTCTGCAACGAATTGACGCATGGTGCAGGGAATGGCAATTGAATCTCAATGTAGGCAAGTGTAATGTGCTGCGAATACATAGAAAGAAAGATCATTTACAATTTAGCTACAATATAGCAAGTCAGCAACTGGAAGAAGTTAATTCTGTGAATTATCTGGGAGTAGATATTAGGAGTGATTTAAAATGGAATGATCATATAAAGTTGATCGTCGGTAAAGCGGATGCCAGACTGACATTCATTGGAACAATCCTAAGGAAATGCAATCCGAAAACAAAGGAAGTAGGTTACAGCACACTTGTTCGTCCACTGCTTGAATATTGCTCACTGGTGTGGGATCCGTACCAGATAGGGTTGATAGAAGAGATAGAGAAGATCCAGCGGAGAGCACCGCGCTTCGTTACAGGATCATTTATTAATCGCGAAAGCGTTACGGAGATGATAGATAAACTCCAATGGAAGACTCTGCAAGAGAGACGCTCAGTAGGTCGGTACGGGCTTTTGTTGTAGTTTCGAGAACATACCTTCACCGAGGAGTCAAGCAGTATATTGCTCCCTCCTACGTATATCTCGCGAAGAGACCATCAGGATAAAATCAGAGAGATTAGTGCGCATACAGAGGGATACCGACAATCTTTCTTTCCACGAACAATACGAGAATGGAATAGAAGGGAGAACCGATAGAGGTACTCAAAGTACCCTCCGACACACACAGTCAGGTGGCTTGCGGAGTATGGATGTAGATGTAGATAAACTGTGCTCTTAAGCTTAAAGAAGTTTGTAACATTTTAACTCGTTTACCCATATTTGCACGCTTTGAATGAATCCAAATTTTTAATTCATGTTTGTGATCATTTCTTCCACTCGAGATTTTTCACACAACTCGCTTTATCATTTCTTTGTTTTACGAATGAGTTTCTTTGATGGCTTCTCTGGAGAGTCTCCAAAACTGATAGGTGATGCTGCATTACTTGATTTCTCCTCCTTCACTTCGGTTAGCTTTTCTTTGCATGGGCTGCTTGCCAGCTCACAGGCGCCTTGGATAGGCCCTGAGGTTTTGCTTGGTGCTTTCACCATTTCGCTCGGATTCGCGAAATTTCTTGGATGGATATCTTCACCCCACATTTTGCCTGACAGGGTTTCTTCTGCACTGCGTTTATGGGCAATCCGTTTAGCTCTGCAATGTGGAACGCAAGTTTTTTTAACGTCTGACATGATTAAACCGAACATCATTTCTACAAGTGTAAGAATATGCCCTCCCAATTCGTTTTCAACTTCTTTGAAAAAAAAAATACTGCAGCTGAAAATGTCTTTATTCCCGTTGACGTATTTTTGTTTTTATTTGCGGCATAGTGTTATCGCTAAACGCAATTTATCTGCGCTCCACTTTCCATAACGCCTTTCTGTTGGCATACTGTAAAACAAAATAATTATTTTATTAATTTGTGACTTAATTCAGAACTTCCTCAAAGGTAATATCTAGAGTACCCAAAGGTAGTGTTATAGAGCCTTTATGTCTTCAAAATATTAGATTGGTTCATAAGTTCGAAGCTTTTATCAATAAATTTAATGAACACAGCAGATACACATAACGCAGGCATTCGTCATGAATGATATATTCTCCTTTACTATTTACAACAGTCAGCCAGCGCTGGAGTAGCTTTCGATTCCGCGACTGTAGAAATCATTTCGTTTGAGGCGAAGAACACGTTGAGCAATGTTCGGAGAACATTTTCACACGGAAAGGAAATTCGTTGAAGGTTGTTCGATACAGAGCGGAAAATGTGAAAAACTGATGGCAGAAGATCAAGTGAATAAGGTGGGTGTGGAATGACTTCCCAACCCAACAACTGTATAGTGTTTTCTTGTCAGTCCCAGCACAACGCAGACGGGCGTTGTCGTGTAGTAGCATCACAGGAGGCAGTCTTCCTGGTCGTTTTTCTTGGACCGCTTCTGTAAGACGTCTCAGTTGTTGACAATAAACATTAGCAGTGGTGGTTACACTTCGGGGAAGCAATTACTAATACATCATATCGTCGCTGTTCCACCAGATGCATGACGTCATCTTTTGTGGGTGCGAGTATGTCTTTTTGCGGGGAGTTGCAGTTTTGTTTGGGCTCAACTGTTCCTTTCTTTTCCTTATGTTAGCACAAAGACACCATTTCTCGTGACCAGTAACGAGCCATTTGAGGACGAACAAGCACGTATGACAAGCACATACGGCCACCGGCTGTTTGTGATTTTAGCTTAGAGCATGCACCCGATTTTTGAACCTCCCCCATTGCATTCAAATGTCGCACAATGGTGGATCGATCACATTTCATCACATCCTCCAGTTCTCCAGTAGACTGACGTGGATCATTGTGGATTTATACGTTTAAACGATCATCAAACCCCGAAGGTCCTCCTGAACGTGGAGAGTCACTAATGTGGAAAAGATTGTGCTTAAAATGAGAAAATCATTTTCTTACTGTGCCTTGTCCAATGGCACTATCCTCATGCACAGCGCAAATGTTTCTGGTTGCCCCCGCTGCTGTGCCCCTCTATTGAACTCAAACAGATGAATATGTGGGAAATTTTCCGATTTCTCCACTTGCACTCCATTTTCTAGCGTTCACAGCTCCACTCACTATCTCCAAATGACAAAATGACAATACGTAAACTCAAATAGCAACAGCGAACTACAAATAAATCGGTAAATGAACCCATAGCGAACGGAATACTAACATGCAAAATAAAAATGCACCAATCTTATATCTAGTGGACAAAGTTGGAGGCTTCCTTAGATAAACCACGGTCGGTGCAGTTGTCTACAAAAGGGTTGCAACACCAGACGACTGTTCCGAAACGAAAGAAGACTGCTGCAGAGACTGGCAGTCGACGCCGTCCGTAAATAAACATGAATATTGACATTCGTCCACCAGTTGAGATACTCAGAGGTGTGTGCCCTCTGAGTTCCTCGCCACGTACAGAAGACCATAAATAAGAATGAAGGGCTACCTGAGATAGAACTGCTTGCGCGTTATGAGGCTAATATTGATAATTATTTGTCGAACACTGTTGCAGACAATGAAACATGGGTTCATCACTTCGAAACGGCAACAAAACGGCAGTCCATGGAGTGACGCCACACCACCTCTCCTCTGAAGAAAAAGCTCAAAGCCGCACCCTCCACCGGTAAAGACGTTGCTACGGTCTTCTGGTACGCTGAAGCGGTTGTTATTCTGTTTGATGTCCTTCCTCATGAGAAAGCGTTCAATTCGGAAGAGTACTGAGCTACCCTCTGTAAGCTGAAGGAACGGCTTCGCTACAAAAATGCAAACGAACTCCTCCTCTCCAATGACAACGCAAGGTATGCGCATCCGAAAGAAGCTCACAAAACTTCACTGGACTGTTTTTCCCCATTCAGCCTACAGCTTCGATCTCGCATCTTCCGACTTCCGTATGTTGGCCAAATATTCTCTAGGGTAAGCAGAACGTGGGTAATGAAGAGGTTATTGACGCAACAAGCCGTTGGTTCCGACGTCGACCAGTAGAGTAGAAACACGTGGGCATACAAGCCTCCCAGAAATCTGACGTAAGGCCATCGCGTTCCACGAAGATCATGTTAAAATTAGGGTTTTGTAGCCAAAAGAGTGGGGAATAATATGGTGTATTGGAATCCTGAATAAAACCAACCTGCTTTCAGAAAAAAAATGTATTATATTAATTATTCAACGTCCCTCGTATCTACAAGCGTCTGCAATTTCAGATTTATGTACATCTCTGTGCCTCTCTGCCAGAGGCCAGACAAACCTGTACCATTTGCGCTGTTCATTATTGTATACGTTGAATAACCATATTTGTCTTATTTGGTGCGATTTCCACACTCCCGAGCAATATTGTAGAATGAGTCGGACAAGTGTTTTGTAATAAGTCTTCTTTGTAGACCGATTCCGTTTTCTCACTACCCTACCAATGAACTGAAGCCTGATTCAGCTACGACTGAAGCTGTATGCTGTATGTTCATTAAGTTTCCTATGCCTCTGATGTGTTACAACCGGATACTTGAACTGAGCTACGAACGGACGTGGTCACTCCACCGTAAGCCGTGTCGTCTCCACGCCACCCTTGTGTGCGTTGTTTCAGTTTTTAACGTGGATGTGACTGAAAAAAGCACAGTTCACTTCGGTGCCATGTCATTTCCGTGCCCACTGCGCGTGGTGCTCATTGACAAATATGTGATTTTACTTTTCTGAGGCGGTTGAGAAACACTTTCACAAACTCGGCACCACACGCACGAAGGCCAAGGGCGTGTAAATCGCGTCTCCTCAAAAGATCGCCAGTGAGGCGGACGCGAGAAGCTGGGTACAGTGGGGCGCTCTGAACGACACGCGGCCAGCGTTTCACGGTAGTCGCCGGTACTCTTGCGACCTTGGGGCTCGCAGCTCCCCCAAGGCCGCGCAGTCCGTGCCCGCCAACTGCGCAAACGACGGGTTCAGCGCCACCTGCAAATGCGTTCTCTGCCTTCATCTAATAAGGGAAACTTAAGAAAAGAAACTCTTTGCGGTCTGCTCGTACGGATGCGTATGTTTTATAACTTGTCGTAGCTCGACATGCTTCGCGACCTACTTACTTCATAAGCTCACTCTCAACTTAGAAGCTCCGGATCTACGATATTTCCGAACCGGGGCAAAAACTTTAAACTTGATAGTGGCGCCACCCTACTCCCGCCCTTCCTTGAGCGTTTGAGATAGGACGGCAAAAATTTAAAAGAAAACGATTTTTCAAAACTATGTTCATCTATCAGTTTCTGAGGAATTTTATATATAAAACATATATGCTGGAGGAAATGTAAGACATGTTATTCGGTCTTAAGTGTGTCAAAGTAGAGTGCTACGCCTCTTAACGCAGCATTCTTCTTTCTGACGTCACTGAATTCCGCTCTTTGGAAATCAAACCTGTATATTTGTAACACCCCTTAGAAAAATTATGAATGACTGTGGTAGTAAACCTCTTACATTATTTGATTTTCAAACAGCTGAGCAAAACCCAACGTACTCAGACATTTCTCTCTTCACTTATTCTGATCATCACTAAACTGATACAATATATTTTTAGCGCAACACAATCTGACTTTCAATAATCCCTACAAAAGAATGGCCCTAACTGACAATAACCTATAACTTTCATGAATCACTTACCTCACAAAAATCGTTACGTATTCGAACTACTGCAATACAGCGAATGCCAATACTGCCAGCTAAATGAAAGATTCTAACTACAGGAGGCACTAACTACTGATAGGCATATAGTTAGCAAATGAAAGATTTTGATAGAGAGCAAACAATGAATTTACCTTAATAGTGTTCAAAAGTCATTATATATATATATATATATATATCAGTTCATGACATCCAGTCTTACAAATTTCCTTTTCTGACGGATACACGTCCAGATCGTCCGCTCTCAAAACACTGCTATCTCTCCCCCCACATCCACCACTGCTGGCGGCTCACCTCAAACTGCACGACGCTACGCGCTTTTCACATCCAACTGCCCAATACTACACAAACAAATATTCCAACAATGAGTCCAACCAGCCACAGACTGCACACAGCACAGTAATTGATTTTCATACAGAGCGCTACGTGGCGTTACCAACATAAAAACCTAAACAGGCTACTTACATATTTTGTAATGGAAACCATCAAACCAATGTGCAGGACAGTCGAAATTAGTGTTCCTTGGTGCCTCTCCTGGTCACAGTCGGCCGGTCTGACATCCTACCCCTCCTTGAAAAAAGACTCACAATTAATACTGGGTGGTATTAGTTGTGACCGGGAGAATAAGAGCTCTTCAGAAAATTCGCACTCTTTGTTGCCTGTTAGCTAATAACTCGCTTTTTTGTGTGACATAAAATTAAATATATTAAATATAGCAAACATAAAAGCAGTAAAGACAAGAGACAAGCAACACAGTACACATTTCTTCAATCCTTAGGCCCCGGCATTTTATTCTCTCTAATCTCTGTAATCTTGCTCTCATCTTGCTTTACACAGCGTGATGTCCTTTCTGCGAAAGAATCTATTACGTCATCAAAGTTCGTCAAACGTTTTTCTACACGAAAAATCAAAAAGTAGTTGTCTAATATTGAAAAGCTGTTAATACGAATAGTACCGAAGACTGGTGTGGTTTCTCCATTTGATTACGTCTACTTTGTCACTGGCTGCTAGATAAAACGAAATAGGCCTTTCTACTTTCTAATATTACAGCAGTCGTAACACACGCTAAAAAAGCCAGACTGTCTGACCACAAATCGTCATTTTTCTGAACCTCATTTACATAAATAACACGACAGAACATAATTCACGAAATACTGATATCAAACGCCTATTAGGCCAACTACAAGCAAAAAGTTTTATGTTAGAAAATAGTTTCACATTTCATTCAAACGCTCCAATTTCTCAAGCATGAGATCGAAAAGTAGTATTAGGAAAAATTTATATAAATTTGTAATCGTCATATTCTTCCATATAATTTGTGTGACGTGCCCGTTTCTTTTCCTTCCTCGTTCTTCTAACAAACAATTTTGTCATCAGTAACTCTGTAACTGTTCCTACCATTCTCAAAACTTATTCTCCGGTTGACTTCACTAACCCTGCCAGAATCACTAGTTTACTTATCCCACGTTTATACTTCGTTTAGGCGTTATTATGTGTTCGTACAACGCGTTTTCTGCGCTATTCCGAAAACAAAACTAAGCGGCTGCTAACCGGGGATTGTACAATTAGTAGTGTAGCGATCTGGCAAAAAATTTTCTGTCAAAATTTCATTTTCTTGGATATACCGAGAAGATAATATGTCGGTATGCCTCTGTGTGGGCTCTGATCTCTCTGATTTTATCCTCATGGTCTCTTCGCGAGATATACGTAGGAGGGAGCAATATACTGCTTGACTCCTCGGTGAAGGTATGTTCTCGAAGCTTCAACAAAAGCCCATACGGACCTACTGAGCGTCTCTCTTGCAGAGTCTTCCACTGGAGTTTATCTATCATCTCCGTAACGCTTTCGCGATTACCAAATGAGCGCGCTGCTCTTCGTTGGATCTTCTCTATCTCTTCTATCAACCCTATCTGGTACAGATCCCACACCAGTGAGCAGTATTCAAGTAGTGGGCGAACAAGTGTACTGTAACCTACTTCCTTTGTTTTCGGATTGCATTTCCTTAGGATTCTTCCAATGAATCTCAGTCGGGCATCCGCTTTACCGACGATTAATTTTATATGGTCATTCCATTTTAAATCACTCCTAATGCCTACTCCCTGATAATTTATGGAATTTACTGCTTCCAGTTGCTATATTATGGCTGCTATATTGTAACTAAATGATAAAGGATCTTTCTTTCTATGTATTCACAGCACATTACACTTGCCTACATTGAGATTCAATTGCCATTCCCTGCACCATGCGTCAATTCGTTGCAGATCCTCCTGCATTTCAGTACAATTTTCCATTGTTACAACCTCTCGGTATACCACAGCATCATCCGCAAAAAGCCTCAGTGAACTTCCTACATTATCCACAAGGTCATTTATGTATATTGTGAATAGCAACGGTCCTACGACACTCCTCTGCGGCACACCTGAAATCACTCTTATTCGGAAGACTTCTCTCCATCGAGAATGACATGCTGCGTTCTGTTATCTAGGAACTCTTCAATCCAATCACACAATTGGTCTGATAATCCATATTCTCTTACTTTGTTCATCAAACGACTGTGGGGAACTGTATCAAACGCCTTGGGGAAGTCAAGAAACACGGCATCTACCTGGGAACCCGTGTCTATGGCCCTCTAAGTCTCGCGGACGAATAGCGCGAGCTGGGTTTCACACGATCGTCTTTTTCGAAACCCATGCTGATTCCTACAGAGTACATTTCTAGTCTCCAGAAAAGTCATTATACTCGAACATAATACTTACTTACTTTACTCGAACATAATACGTGTTCCAAAATTCTACAACTGATCAACGTTAGAGGTCTATAGTTCTGCACATCTGTTCGACGTTCTTGAAAACGGGGATGACCTGTGCCCTTTTCCAATCTTTTGGAACGCTACGCTCTTCTAGAGACCTACGGTACACCGCTGCAAGAAGGGGGGCAAGTTCCTTCGCGTACTCTGTGTAAAATCGAACTGGTATCCTATCAGGCCGAGCGGCCTTTCCTCTTTTGAGCGATTTTAATTGTTTCTCTATCCCTCTGTCGTCTATTTCGATATCTACCATTTTGTCATATGTACGACAATCTAGAGAAGGAACTACAGTGCAGTCTTCCTCTTTGAAACAGCTTTGGAAAAAGACATTTAGTATTTCGGCCTTTAGTCTGTCATCCTCTGTTTCAGTACCATTTTGGTCACAGAGTGTCTGGACATTTTGTTTTGATCCACCTACTGCTTTGACATCAGACCAAAATTTCTTAGGATTTTCAGCCAACTCAGTACATAGAACTTTACTTTCGAATTCATTGAACGCCTTTCGCATAGCCCTCCTCACACTACATTTCGCTTCGCGTAATTTTTGTTTGTCTGCAAGGCTTTGGCTATGTTTATGTTTGCTGTGAAGTTCCCTTTGCTTCCGCAGCAGTTTTCTAACTCGGTTGTTGTACCAAGGTGGCTCTTTTCCATCTCTTACGATCTTGCTTGGCACATACTCATCTAACGCATATTGTACGATGGTTTTGAACTTTGTCCACTATCTGTACTTGAGACAATACTTTTGTGTTGAGCCGTCAGGTACTCTGTAATCTGCTTTTTGTCACTTTTGCTAAACGGAAAAATCTTCCTACCTTTTTAAATATTTCTATTTACGGCTGAAATCCCCGATGCTGTAATCGCTTTATGATCGCTGATTCCTTGTTCTGCGTTAACTGTTTCAAATAGTTGGGGTCTGTTTGTCACCAGAAGGTCTAATACGAGGGCTATCCACAAAGTACATTACGTTTTGGAATTAAAAATAAATAAATAATTGGAATTTTTTTTATTATATACAGATGAATGCCACACTTAAATACTACTATTCTACATAGTTGCCATTTAAATTAAGGCACTTATCGTAGCGATGGACGAGCTTGGAAATTCCTTCGTCGTAAAATTCGACCGCCTGCGCCTTCAACCACGTGGTTACCTCTTCTTGAAGTTGTGCGTCGTCATCAAAACGCTGCATAGCCAACCACTTCTTCATTGCTGGGAATAGGTGGAAGTCGCTCGGTGCCAGGTCGGGACTGTACGGCGGATGAGGAAACAATTCCCACTTAAAAGATTCGAGAACTTCACGAGTGGCATTTGCCGTGTGGGCCCGGGCGTTGTCGTGAATCAGCAAGATCTTCGAGCCCAACTTTCCCCTGCGCTTGTTTTGTATTGCTCTTCTGAGGTTGTGCAGAGTTTGACAATACCTTTGAAAGTTTATTGTAGTGCCTCTTTCCAGGAAATCCACAAAAATCACACCTTTTATGTCCCAAAAGACAGTCATTACGTGGTTGAAGGTGCAGGCGGCCGAATTTTACGACGAAGGAATTTCCAAGCTCGTCCATCGCTACGATAAGTGCCTTAATTTAAATAGCAACTATGTAGAAAAGTAGTATTTAAGTGTGGCTTACATCTGTATATAATAAAAAAAATTTCCAATACTTTATTTATTTTTAATTCCAAAACCTAATGTACTTTGTGGATAGCCCTCGTATGTTATCGCCGCGAGTCGGTTCTCTGTTTAACTGCTCAAGGTAGTTTTCAGATAATGCATTTAAAAAAATTTCACTGCATTCTTTGTCCCTGCCACCCGTTATAAACGTTTGAGTCTCCCAGTCTGTATCTGGTAAACTAAAATCTCCACCCAAAACTATAACATGGTCGGGAAATCTACTCGAAATATTTTCCAAATTTTCCTTCAGGTGTTCTGCCACAGCAGCTGCTGAGCCAGGGGGGCTATAGAGACATCCAATTACCATGTTTGAGCCTGCTTTAACCGTGACCGTCACCCAAATTATTTCACATTTCGGATCTCCGTCAATTTCCTTCCATACTATTGAACTTTTGATCGCTATAAACACGCCTCCCCATTCCCTGTCCAGCCTGTCTCTGCGGTATACATTCCAATCTGAGTTTAGAATTTCATTACTGCTTACATCTGGTTATAGCCAACTTTCCGTCCCTAGTACTATGTGGGCATTGTGACCGTTTATTAAAGAGAGCAGTTCTGGGACCTTTCTATAGACACTCCTGCAGTTTACTATTATCACATTAATATTGTCATTCCCTGTTACGTTTTGCCTACTGCTACCCTGTCGCGTCTCAGGAGGCGTCTTGTCGGGCCTAGGGAGGAAATTCTCTAACCTAAAAAACCCACATGTGCACTCCACACGTACTCCGCTACCCTTGTAGCCGCTTCCTGCGTCTAGTGCACGCCTGACCTATTCAGGGGGTCCCTACATTTCTCCACCCGATAGCGGAGGTCTAGAAATTTGCACCCCAGATCGCAGAATCGTCTGAGCCTGTGGTTTAAGCCATCCACTCGGCTCCAAACCAGAGGTCCGCGATCGGTTCTGGGAACGACACTACAAATAGTTAGCTCAGATTCCACCCCGCGAGCGAGGATTTCCGCCTTCACCAACTGCGCCAACCGCCTGTATGAACTGAGGATAACCTCTGAACCCAGACGGCAGGAGTCATTGGTGCCGACATGAGCAACAATTTGCAGTCGGGTGCACCCAGTGCTCTCTAACGCCGCCGGCAGGGCCTCCTCCACATTTCGGATGAGACCCTTGGCAAGCAGACAGAGTGAACACTGGCCTTCTTCCCCGACCGTTCCGCTATTTCCCTAAGGGGCTCCATCATCCGCCTAACATTGGAGCTCCCAATCACTAATAAACCCCTCCCCCCGTGTGCCTGCTCGGACCTTGCTGAAGGAGCGGCCACATGTCCACTCACAGGCAGAGCGAGCGATGCTACACTGCCAGCCTCCACATTGACGCTCCGCCTCGTGCGACGCGAACGCCGTTGAACCTGCGACTCCCCTTGGGGAGAGGGCGGCCCAACCCCGCCCGGTACCCGCGAAGATGTCTCGACAGCACCAGATTCCCCACTGCCTCTACACTCCGAGGCAGCAGCGTAAAGACGGCTGACCGTAGCTATCAGCAAGTTCAGCTGTTCGCGAACAGTGGCCAGCTGCTCCTGCGTCCGTACACAGCAGTCACACTTCCTATCTATCCTAAAAAAATCAACAATTTACTGTAGAGAGTTAAGTAATCAACTTTTAACTAGCCTACTAATTCACTAAAGGCGGCTGATAGCTGACTAAACTGTGGTTACTAGACGCTTCTTGTTGGAAACAATGAAAATAAGCACTAACTGTCTCTTGACTGAATTCAAAACAAACACGAAATCTATGGAACAGTATTACTAGTACTCGAAAATTAAAGCCTCCTAAAAGCAAAACACACGGAAAAAGAAGTGACAAGTAAGAAAAACACAGTTAATACTTAAATTTACGTAGCTTGCTGCACAGGAGATGTGAAGCAGACGGCAGTACTAAACATTAAATCTTCCGACAACTAAGTGACACATCATGTTCACTGGCATATTAAAAAGTTTTATATTTTGTAAGTTGTCAAGCAACAATGTAGCACCATAACTCATTATTTGCGTGCATAAAATGGCAGAATCTATACATTTCCAATTATTTCTACTAGTCCCATGATCCTAGCGACTATCTGCACTTGGCGTAAAATATAAAGAGTCTGTATATACCCATCATTTGAAGGTGAGCCTTCAGTAGCTCGAAAGATAGGTAATGGAAGAATAAAAAGTATTTTAACGCGTAACTGACGGCAGTTTCAATACAAAGAATATACTAACATGAGGTGTGACAATGATGTACGTTGAAAAACCTGCCCTCGCGAACTGTGACACGCAACACAGTGATACAAGAATGGAAGAAAATTACAGCAAAAACCGGCTATGGGTGGCACATGTTACATATGATGTCGCTCCACCTGTTGCATACAGATAGCCAGTATGATACCCTGACATACAGTACAGGATGCAAACAGACTCTCCATACTGTGAGATATTCGTAACCAGTGTGGTTCGCAGTAGCGATTCCCACTGTTTCACAAGCGCCCTCTGGAACTTAGCCAAATGTCTGTTATTGTTCGGACTGGAAGCCTGGGTAAGGAGCTAGCCACTCCACATGCATGATGTACTCACGCTATGCTCTTTGACCCTACATGGTAGGGAATTAACACGCATAGGATAGCACCAAGAAAAAACTTGCTCACGCTGTTACCTGACGTCATTCTAGAGGCTGCAGTTGTCATGATACCCCCTGGATGAAAATGCACAGTTGTACATGTTGACAACTTGTTGCAGACCCAGATTAGTGCACTGACTCCACTAAAACGGTTCCAGTGGCGTGCTAGATGAAGAGAGGACTAGAATCACTTTCTAGGATAAACTGTAACTCAACAGAACGTTATAGCCTTAATCGCGCATGCATTCACAGTGTACATCACGTTTGCCAAACCATGTAGTACCTTTGAGTCTGGAGAATACATGTGGTTGATTGTTAAGCATGTGGAGCAACTTCTTAAAACTGAAAATACACAGCGTGACAGGCGACATGTGACCGTGGTCTCTACCCAGGACAGCTGTCGTGCTGTTTGCACGTTCTCTGACCTGCGACAGCTTTGGGAGGCTAGCACTGGATTGAAACACGCTGTCAGCATTACAGCCACTGAATGTTTGATTCCACCTGCAGTCTTATCCACAGCTTTTACATTATGATAGGCGCATCATTCAATTCCTGGCGTATCTTTTGTTGACTCTACTCTGTCAGAGATGCGACCATGTGCATGTCATCCAGATTGCCACTCTGCTTCCCCAGATGTCGAATATTGTTTGTCCAAGCACGGTACACGCATACTAAATGGTCTCGTAGTAACGAGCCATGTATGACACATTCTTGTGTACTGTTTTGCCACGGTTTATGATGTGTTGGCAGAAGAGCCAACACCGTGTTGCTAGAGGAGGCCGAAATGCACGCGTTAAAGCTCACGCGGGCTGGCGTGAGGTCTGGAACAGGTCAGAGAAATAAGACTAGCAAAACAGGAGGTAACTGGTAGAATACTTAACTTTAATCCATAATTGGTGTACATCGGTCTGACGGTACAGGCATGACAAGATAAATAACCAATGTTAATGGCGCCTTGCTAGATCGTAGCAAATGACGTAGCTGAAGGCTATGCTAACTATCGTCTCGCCAAATGAGAACGTATTTGTCAGTGTAGCATCGCTAGCAAAGTAGGCTGTACAACTGGGGCGAGTGCTAGGACGTCTCTCTAGACCTGCCGTGTGGCGGCGCTCGGTATGCAATCACTGACAGTGGTGACACGCGGGTCCAACGTATACTACCGGACCGCGGCCGATTTAAAGGCTACCACCTAGCAAGTGTGGTGTCTGGCGGTGACATCACAGTTTAGTCTGCATGAAAGTTTGTTTTTCGTGCAGACAGAATATCGTTTCACTTATGGGCAAGAGTACAGCAGACAACTGCATGATTTTCATAATTTTTAATGTGGGACAGTGAGAGCGAGAGAAGACAGCTGGTACATCCAAACTACACTGACGAAAAAGAAATCGAAACACGGAAAAGTAGGCGTGCGTTAAACGAAAGTTGGTAGATGCGTTCCTACACCTGAATGATGGTGTCTGTTCAAATTCAGCGCCTGTCGCCGTAGTAGCGCCCTATGAAGATGCAAATCACGTGTGCTTTAAAAACACGCTGTAACTATCTTGAGCGTTCGCTACCTTTGAGATTGGATGTGCTGAGTCATTAGTCAAAAGCCTTTAAGGTGACAAAGAGCCGCCATCACACCTCCCTGCGTTTGAAAGGTGTAGTGTAATAGGGTTACGAGACCGTGGATGTTCCTTCTGCTATACTGTATAAAGGCCTGGCAGGAATGTAGCCATTGTACATGATTTCTAACAGCGATGTTGACGAGAATGTATGGGCGCAAGAAGACCGGCCTCTGTACGGCCACGTGGCATTACACTACTGGCCAATAAAATTGCTACACCAAGAAGAAATGCAGATGATAAACGGGTATCCATTGGACAAATATATTATACGAGAACTGACATGTGATTACATTTTCACACAGTTTGGGTGCATAGATCCTGAGAAATCAGTACCCAGAACAACCACCTCTGGCCGTAATGACGGCCTTGATACGCCTGGGCATTGAGTCAAACACAGCTTGGATGGCGTGTAGAGGTACAGCTGCCCATGCAGCTTCAACACGATACCACAGTTCATCAAGAGTAGTGACTGGCGTATTGCGACGAGCCAATTGCTCAGCCACCATTGACCAGACATTTTCAATTGGTGAGAGATCTGGAGAATGTGCTGGCCAGGGCAGCAGTCGAACATTTTCTGTATCCAGAAAGGCCCGTACAGGACCTGCACATGCTGTCGTGCATTATGCTGCTGAAATGTAGGGTTTTGCAGGGATCGAATGAAGGCTAGAGCTACGGGTCGTAACACGTCTGAAATGTAACATGCTCTGTTCAAAGTGCCGTGAATGCGAACAAGAGGTGACCGAGACGTGTAACCAATTGCACCCCATACCATCACGCCGGGTGATACGCCAGTATGGCGATGACGAATACACGCTTCCAATGTGCGTTCACCGCGATTTCTCCAAACACGGATGCGACCATCATGATGCTGTAAACAGAACCTGGATTCATCCGAAAAAATGACGTTTTGCCATTCGTGCACACAGGTTAGTCGTTGAGTACACCATCGCAGACGCTCCTATCTGTGATGCAACGTCAAGGGTAACCGCAGCCATGGTCTCCTAGCTGATAGTCCATGATGCTGCAAACGTCGTCGAACTGTTCATGCAGATGGTTGTTGTCTTGCAAACGTCCCCATCTGTTGACTCAGGGATCGAGACGTGGCTGCACGATCCGTTACAGCCATGCGGATAAGATGACTGTCATCTCGACTGATAGTGACACGAGGCCATTGGGATCCAGCACGGCGTTCCGTATTACCCTCTTGAACCCACCAATTCCATATTCTGCTAACAGTCATTGGATCTCGACCAACGCGAGCAGCAATGTCGCGATACGATAAACCGCAATCGCAATAGGCTACAATCCGACCTTTATCAAAGTAGGAAACATGATGGTACGCATTTCTCCTCCTTACACGAGGCTTCACAACAACGTTTCACCAGGCAACGCCGGTCAACTGCTGTATGTGTACGAGAAATCGGTTGGAAACTTTTCTCATGTCAGCACGTTGTAGGTGTCGCCACCGGCGTCAACCTTCTGTGAATGCTCCGGAAAGCTAATCATTTGCATATCGCAGCATCTTCTTCCTGTCGGTTAAATTTCGCGTCTGTAGCACGTCATCTTCGTGGTGTAGCAATTTTAATGTCCATTAGTGTACTTAGAGGGAAGGCCACTGTGTTTGGCATGGGGCTCTGAGAAATTGTACTGTATCTCTAGCAGAAATTTGAGCAGCAGCTGGCAGCACAGTGACACAACAAACTCTTACAAATCGGTTATTTCAAGGACAGATCCGAGCCAGACGAGCTATAGCGTGCATTCCACTGACCCCAAACTACCGCCGTTTGCGACTTCATTGGTGTCAAGCAGGGTGGACGTCTGCTGCGTTTCCTGTTGAAAGCTGGTTCTGTCCCGGTTCCAGTGGTACCGTGTGTTAGTTAGAAGGAGGCCAATTGGTGACCTGCAAACAAGCTGTGTGCGTGCTAGACACACTAGAGCTGCGCCGAGTTATGGTCGGGGCGCGATTTCGTATGACAGCAGGATCACTCTCATGGTTATCCTACGCACCCTGACTACAAATCTGTCCGTCAATACGGTGATTCGATCTATTTTGTTGCTATTTGTGAACAGCATTCAAGGGGGTGATTTCCAAGAGGATAACGCTCGCCCACATACCGTTGTTGTAGTCAAACATGCTCTGAAGAGTATCGCCATGTTTCATTAGCCTGCTTGGTCACCAGATCTGTTTCCAGTCGAGCACATACGCGACATCATCGGACGACAACTCCAGCGTCATCCACAAACAGCGTTAATCAACCCTGTATTAACCGAGCTAACTGCATCAGGCATGGAACTCTATACCACAGACATCTGACACTTGGTCAACATGGACTTTTGGAAGCTTGCAGTCAACATTCTGGGTGTAACATCGGTTATTAATATACAAACATTTCACATTTGCAATGGCTTACCCCGCGCTTACAGTTACATGTGGTCTTGCAATGTTAATCACTTGATTATGTTACCTAGACAAATTTATTCCCAAAATTTCTTTACTCTACATTAATTATTGAAACCTACCCTTAGAAAAATTTATGAATGACTGTGCTAGTAAACCCCTTACGTTATTTGATTTTCAAACAGCTGAGCATATCTGAACGTACTCAGACATTTCTCTCTTTACTTATTCTGATCAACACTAAACTGAAACACAATATTTTTAGCGCAACGCAGTCTGACTTTCAATAATCCCTACAAAAGATGGCCCTGACTAACAATAACCTATACCTTTCATGAATCACTTACCTCACAAAAATCTTCGTAACTCGAACTACTGCAATACAGCGAGCGCCAATACTGTCAGCTAAATAAAGGATTCTAACTACTAAAGGCACTAACTACTGATAGGCATGGTTAGCAAATGAAAGATTTTGATAGAGAACAAACAATGTATTTACCTTAATAGTATTCAAAATTCATAATATATATATATAAGTTCATGACATCCAGTCTTACAAATTTCGTTTTTCTGACGGTCACACGTCCAGATCGTCCGCTCTCAAAACTCTGCCATTCTCTTCCCACATCCACCACTGCTGGCGGCTCACCTCCAACTGCGCAACGGTATGCGCTGTTCACATCCAACTGCCCAACACTACAATAGCGAATATTCCAAGAATGCAAACCAACCACAGACTGCACACAGCACAGTCAGTAATTTTCATACAGAGTGCTACGTGGCGTTACCAACATAAAAACCTAAACAGCCTACTCACATTATTTTTTTGGTGCTGTTTTTTTCCATCAGTGTAGAAGAAGGGCGTTCAGAAGATTCTGCCAGGGTTGGCCACGACCTGCGTCGTGCGCCGGTAGACGATAACCCACGCAGTAATGGTGAGTTTTTCTGCACCCACTCAAATATTGATATCATCAACCACTTCATGTCTTAACTACGTGTATACTGCTCGTTACTGTCATATAAGTAAGCACGTTCTTTATTTTAGCTTGCGAAAAAGCAATAGATGTCTATTGATTTAGCGAGTCATAGTAACAGTTATGCACTGTCAGTTACTCATGAAAATCATGCCCTCAGATGCGTGACGATTTGTGAGTTTGTTCTCCGTTGAATGGAACTACTCTAAGTATTTCTTGTCAGTCTGGGACCATTTCCAGGGAACGTTAACAGAACAGACAAAATAGATCTAAAGGAGAGCGGCCCGATTTTCCACGGTTTGTTCATCAACTCCAATGGCGCACGCTACGTGAGAGGCGTTGTTCATTACAGAGAGGTTTAGTCTTGAAATTCCGAGAGAGTACGTTTAATGAGTGGGACATCACATAACTTCCTCCCACATACATTTTACGAAATTTGCCCAACGATAAAGCCAGAGACACTGGAGAACATACGGAGGCTTACAGACAGATGTCCTTCCCCTGTGCTTTTTGTGAATGGAACAGAAGGAGCTAAAAGTCTCGGGCTTAAATGTAACAGCAAACAGTTCAGAGGCTGAAGTGTTCAGCTGTCCCGCGGCTTCACTCGTACGAAATGTTTGGAATGTTCTCGAGAGGCAAGAAGCTACTCACAGCCATGCTCTTCAGGCGCTTGCCACACAGATAATAGCTTTTCGAGAAGAGTGGCAATGAATTGCTATGAACTTCACACAGACCATTTCTAACGGCATCAGATATTCTTTGTTTATTAAATACTTCATTAAGATATTGTTTACATGCACAGTAATTTATATTCGGTAGTAACAATCAGTGTTGCGTTTATTTGGGACGTATAAAACTGACTCATAGATTTAGTATATTTCAAAAAACTTCTAGCTTTGTAAACAAATTCGTGGAGAGGAACCGTATTTATTTATGCTGTGTGACGTATTCTACATGTTATGGGACAATTTTTCCAAAAGCTGGTCCGAACCCACTATTCAAATTAGACTACCAACTCAATTCAAATTACAAGAGATGAATGAAAGTATATGCGTAACTGAACAAACAAACACCAATGATTGTAAATTTATTAAGTAATTCTTGGTTTCCATACAGTAGTAAAAGCTCTGTGAGAACGCGAGAGCCACAGCCATAGGATAGCAAGCGGGCCGTAAAACCGCAGCTATGTGCTAGGTTATGGGATCTGTTTGGGATGGTGCACAGCGCTCTGGTGATGGCCACAGCAGCAGGTAGGAGGCTGAACTCAGCAGGGGTAAACTAGCATTGGAAGAAGCAGCAAGAAGAACGCTTTGGAAAAAAAAAAAAAAAAAAAAAAAAAAAAAAAAAAAAAAAAAAAAAAAAAAAGTTGGTATGTGCAACAGGATGGGAAAACATAAGAGCGATAGGTATCCTCTGGACTCAAAAAAGGGAGTCCAGGATTGGCACGCCAATATTATTTTTGTAACAGGGATGAAAACACATGCAGCCACTGTCATTAACAGAAACGTGAAACCATCCTCATATGCTTCTACTCCACTGTAAGAGAGAAATGCATGTCACTAGATAATGTCCTAAGATTGTTAATTTTTTTATGAATTTTTCATTTGACAGAATTCGGGAGGTCCGCAGCGATAGCTAGTGAGAATCCGGTGCTGGTAAAACCAGTAAGATTTTGAGAAGGAGAACGTATAAACACTTGGTGCTGGAACTCCAGAGGGAGGAGGCTTACACTTAGACTGATGGTCGTTTTGAACCTGTCTTAGAGCCGATCACAGTGCTGGGACCAAATTTGTAACTTCCAGCTACCACTGCAGCCAGTTTATGCATTTGAATTCTGGTACGATGCTAATCATGTTCAGCATCCACTCACTACATGGCAAGACAGACACGAAGTCATTTTATTCGGGTTAGAGTTTTGCTTTTCTGAATTAATTTACGTAATCAACTAATTACACTAAACATGTACTCGCTCATATGCAGTTTTTCGGGTCTTCTCTGTAATCTGTCAGCCTGTTCAGATGTCACTGGCGGTTTGTGTGGACATAGTCAGTCATTGTCATTATTATCATTTCCTCTACAATTCCACCCACCTGTGCCAAGGTATTATGATGTAAGTGTAATAATTAAAACAGAATGACTCCAAGCACTATGGGACTTAACATTTGAGGTCATCACTCCCCTAGACATAGAACTACTTAAACCTAGCTAACCTAAGGACATCACACACATCCATGGCCGAGGCAAGATTCGAACCTGCGACCGTGACAGCAGCGCGGTTCCGGACTGAAGCGCCTAGAACCGCTCGGCCACAGCGGCCGGCGTTTAATAATCCAGTTGAACCATTATGCACTTAATAATTACTTGTACTACACTCTAACACAGAAAAAAAACTACGCATCACTAAGGAATTATTCGAATGGGGTGGAAATCAGTTCATGTGATATACACTTAGAGAGAAACAGATGATTACAGTTTCAGACAAACTGATTTGTTCAACAGAAAGAGCAACAAAAATTGAACAAGTCAATGACGCACTGATCCGCCTCCGACCTTTATGCAAGTAGTTTTTCGTGTTTGCACTGACTGACAGGGTAGTTGGATGCCCTCCTGAGGGATATCGTGCCAAACTCTGTCCAACTGGAGTGTTAGATCATCAAAACCCGGGTTGATTGGAGGGGCTACAAATGTTCTCAGTTTGGGAGGAACCCGGCGACCATGCTGGCCGAAGTAGGGTTTGGCAAGCACGAAGACAAGCAGTAGAAACACTCGCCATGTGCGGAAGGGCATTGTCTTGCTGAAATGTAGGCCCAGGATGGCGTAGACGGTGCGTAGAATGTCGTCAACGTACCGCTGTGCCGTAAGCTTTGCCCAGGATGGCAATCAATGTGGTCCTGCCATGAAATGAATGGACCCCAGACCATCACTCCTGGCTGTCAGACCGTATAGCAGATAGCACTAAGGCTGGTATCCCACTGGTGTCTAGGCCATCTCCAGACACTTCACCGCTGGTCAAGGGGCCTCAGTTCGAAGTGGGACTCATCACTGAAGGCAATTCTACGCCAGTCAATGAGATTCCAGGCCCCGATGACCATTGAAGGCGTGTCTGGGGACGCACCTGGCAGTAGTGGGATACGAACCTCACCGTCACTCGCCATGCAGCCCGACAACCATGAGTGATGGCCTTGGATGCCATTTCATTTCAAAGCAGGGCTCCTTTGGTTATGTTATGTTATGTTAACCGGGGACCTAGAAACGACGGAGAGGCTCCGTCCCCGCCGCAGCCGTAGTGGTCCATAACCCCACGACGACTACAGCAGTCCACTTCACCCCTACCCCGCCCCACACTGGACCCTGGATTATTGTGCAGTTCGGCTCCCGGTGGACCACCCCCCCCCTCCCCCCCCCCCCCCCAGGGAACGTCTCACACCAGACGAGTGTAACCCCTACGTTGGCGCGGTAGAGTAATGGTGGTGTACGCGTACGTGGAGAACTTTGCGCAGCAATCGCCGACATAGTGTAGCTGAGGCGGAATAAGGAGAACCAGCCCGCATTTGCCGAGGCAGATGGAAAACCGCCTAAAAACCTCCACAGACTGGGCGGCTCACCGGACCTCGACACAAATCCGCCCGGCGGATTCGAGCCGAGGACCTGCGCTCCAGTCTGGAACCGCGCGGCCGCTACGGTAGCAGGTTTGAATCATGCCTCGGGCATGGATGTGTGTGATGTCCTTAGGTTATGTAGGCTTAAGTAGTTCTAAGTTCTAGGGGACTGATGACCTCAGATGGCTGGCTCTGAACACTATGGGACTTAACCTCTGAGGTCATCAGTCTCCTAGAATGACCTCAGATGTTAAGTTCCATAGTGCTCAGAGTCATTTTTTGAACCTGCGCTCCTTCCCACTCGGAAAGCTGCGCGTTAGACCTCACGGCCAACCGGGCGGGCCCCCTTTGGTTACTATCCGCGTCACCCTTACGGCACAGCAAGTATTACGCCCCGTTTTGTTCCCCTTACTGGCAAGCCATCCCGCGCTTACATTTCAGCAAGATAATGCCTGTCCACATACGGTGACGTTTTCTATTGTTTGGTTTCATGCCTTCCAAACCCTACATGGACCACAAGATCGCCGGATCTCGCCCCAGTTGAAAACGTTTGGAGTATTAAGGGCAGGGCCCTCCAACCAGCTCAGTTTTTTGACGATCTAAAGCGCCAGATGGACAGAATTTGGCATGGTATTCCTCATGAGGACATCCAACAACTCTTTCAACCAACGGCAAGACGAATAACTGTCTGCATAAAGGCCAAATGTGGACTAACACGTTATTGTCTTGCTTAATTTTTGGAACTCCTTCTCTTGAATAAATCATTCAATTTGTCTGAAATTGTAATCATTTATTTGTCTGCACATGCACGTCACAGCTACCGATTCCCTTCCGTTCGCATAATTTGCTCGCACTACGTCAATTATTTTAATCTTTCTTAAATTTTTAAACTTTTTTTCGCGTGCGTCTTTTCAGTGTTTGGAACCAAGTGTTAGCAACAAACAGAACGTTGTGGAGACCAATCGTTTCATTCAATAGTTAGATGAAACACTTCCTATTATCTCTGTGAGCAAAGGTACCCATATTTCATGTTCAAGTAGGCCACCCGGTTCAAAGTAAGATGTTCAGTAGTATCCGTTGGGCAACTTTTTCCTAACACATAACATCATATATGGGGAGCAGTCCGTTCACTGTATAGGTCATCGGGTTGAGAGCTTGATAGTACCACAGCGGTGAGTTTAAAGCTCAGACATAGTCTCCCAAACGCTTCCATTAAATTTCAATACATTCTGTAAATAATTTTTCTAAGTTTTCGTTTTATAGAAATCAGCGTGCTTTGATATGTTGCTCTTCACAATATGATTGTAATTCATGTTAAAGTTATAATGGCATGATACACGATACACAGAATATCGTTACATGTTCTAAATTAACAGTAGACTACACAGTCTAATTTGTGTTGATGCATACCTTTTGCAGCACTCGTTATTATACACTCTTTATACTCATGAAGTAATGAGTGCTATCGACAGGGGATGTCAAAATTGAATCCGTATTTTTAGATTTTCAGAAAGCTTTCGACACCGTTCCTCACAAGCGTCTTCTAACCAAACTGTGTGCCTATGGAATAAGGCCTCAGTTGTGCGACTGGATTCGTGATTTCCTGTCAGAAAGGTCACAGTTCGTAGTAATAGACGGAAAGTCATCGAGTAAATCAGAAGTAATGTCCGGCGTTCCCCAAGGAAAAGTTATAGGCCCTCTATTGTTTCTGATCTATATTAACGAAATAGGAGACAATCTGAGTAGCCCTCTTAGATTGTTTGCAGATGATGCTGTCATTTACCGTCTTGTAAAGTTATCAGATGACCAAAACTAATTGCTAAATGATTTAGATAAGATATCTGTGTGGTGTGAAAAGTGGCAATTGACCCTGAATAAAGAAAAGTGTAAAGTTATTCACATGAGTACTAAAAGAAATCCGCTAAATTTCGATTACGCGATACGTCTCACAAATCCGGAGGCTGTAAAATCAACTAAATACTTAGGAATTACAATTACAAATAACCTAAGTTGGAACGATCACATAGATAATGTTGTAGGTAGCGTAAACCAAAGACTGCGATTCATTCGCAGAACACTTAGAACGTGCAACAGATCTACTAAAGAGACTGCTTACACTACACTTGTCCACCCTACTCTGGAGTATAGCTGTGCGGTGTGTGATCAGGTGGGACTGACGGATGATATTGAAAAAGTTAAAGAAGGGCGCCTCTTTTTGTATTATCGCGAAATAGGGGAGCTAGTGCCACAGATATGATACGTGAATTGGAGTGGCAATCATTAAAACAAAGGCGTGTTTTCAATCACCAGTTATCTCCTCCGATTGTGAAAACATTTGTTGGCACCCATCTACATGGGGAGAAATGATCATCACGATAAAATAAGAGAAATCAGGGCTCGCACAGAAAAATTTATGTGCTCGTTTTTCCTGCGCCGTTCGAGAGTGGAACGGTGGAGAGATAGCTTGGAGGTGGTTCATTGAACCCTCTGCCAGGCACTTAATTGTGAATAGCAGAGTAATCACGTAGATGTAGATGTAGATGAGGCAGCCACATAGAGAAGGTTAGTTTAAGCAAGAATTAATACTCCATAAAAGATTTTTAAGCGCGCTTCCTTTTTTCCACTATGGTTAAAGGCAGGACTCGTTCGTGCTTCGGGATAGTTACAGCAAGGAATGGTAAATCCTATATCGGTTTCAAAATAGTACAATTAGTCTTAGGTATTTCACCATAAGAACATCAAAAGCAGCGATAAAACGTGGTTCAGCCATTCTTTCGCAGAATCCTTACTGGTTGTCCGGATGCAGCCGCATTCAGAAGGGCAATTTTTTAAAAAAGGAATCAGGGTGAACAAATATGACTTTGTATCGCAACTACACGTCAAATTGAAATCTAGAAGTTTTCCGTTATATGGGACTCGTGATAGTAACAGCAAGTACGCTTATAGTTTCTACAGAATTACTCGTAGGACCTTTCCCTTTTCATCACACTCGTATGGCTACAAATATAGAACAAGTGTGCGCTTCATAAAACACGAACATATCTTATCCTTTGACTACATAATTAATTTTACAACTGCAGAGCGCCACATCACAAAAATTCTTGGAAATTAAAAAGCATGCGGACGTGAAATAGAAAGAGCATTGGTTTAGTCTTGTATAGAACAAGTGGTAGATGTCGATTGCTCAGTAGAGCAGCGGTTTGTTCATGAAAGATATTTCTCATGAAATACTCTTGCGAAAAATATTAGTATACTCAAGTGTGTGAAATCGATCTTAGCTGGGACGAATAACTATCACTGGATGTTTATAATCGAAAAAAAAACTGTAAGAATGATGACACTATGTTGAACTAGGGAAGTGTGTGGCTCATAGTTTAAAAAGGAGTCTTTCCAGACACTGAAAAGATATGCTTGTTTTATCGTGACAGTACTTACATAAAACTCCATACCGGATTTTTCAAGGTGGCTTCTGAGGATATTCTTTAACTTTCAATCTGCATGTACTAGTCGCGTGGCTACAAATTAGACAAATAACAAATTCCACGGATACGTATGACCATTCTTCTGATATTCCAAACTCGAATGGAACAGGATGGAACGTTAGTCGATCATTTTTCGTGACGACAGTTGCATTTTTCAACTATACCCCGTGTCACAAGGCCAGCACTGTAATGGAGTGGTTCTTCGAGGAACACAGTAGCGAATTCCAATCGATGTGCTGGCCCCGCACCTCGCCAGATCTGAACCCGATCCATCACGCCTTGGATATGATTGGACTGACGCGCCTAGAACCGCTCGGCCACGGCCGCTGGCTAGAACGTTAGTAAGTAAAACATCTTATTCCATGCACATTACAATGATTTACAGAGCATAGACGTAGAAGTTGAAATGTTACTTTCTCGCTTACAGAATAACAGGAAGTGTTGTCGCATTATCAGTTTTCTATCGTGACAATGGGATTAAGACAAACAGAAATAGTAAGAAACCAGGAATCAACCCCGATCACTGTCTCACATTTCCGTTATGACATTTACAGGAGGACCATGTCATTTCGAATGCACTTTGCTTGTGGCTACTTACTCGACTAAAAGATGAACTTTTCCACCTTGACCATAATATTTAAGGTCCTCATTTCGAAGGAACGGGAGTTTGTGCGAATATTTTAATCTGCAGTTCGTACAATAACCCTGTTCCGTCCGGACAGACAGTACAGTCGGAATCAGGCGAATACGTGAAGGCCGTTTCTTGTGTGGGAGTTGATTGCCTTCCAGAAAGTGGGAGTGGTCGCCGTCCTTGGCGACCAGCCGCTTGACGCAACGTTCGCGTCACCTCAGCAGCAGTGCGTGCCTCCCAAGGCGACACTGCGCTGCTCTCCGTGTTTCTGCTTGAGTTAGTTGTAATCTCAATATTACGTCCGAGTAAAGCAAAACGGTACCAAACTCTCATTTGTTGACTGCACTTACGCACTGATTAAGACATTTGACGTGTATACGGCAGGAATAGTTTGTGACTCGGCTCTTAATGTCTTGAAATATGTCTTCTAGTATTTTCTTAATTAACTGCTGACAGATATCGTCATAATTCATAAATAAAACTCACTACTGATCCATTTCCTTCCTCTTAAAATAATGTCCATCTGAACTGGTGATCTGTCTAATGATGTTAGTGTCAACGGGAAGTATCATTCTACCCGAACACTGACAACAGTATTTCAGTTTGAGGCTTTAGGTTTTAATGCTTTCTAAAATGATTTCATCTAGAAGAGAAGACCACTACACTTTCCTGATACAACTACGAAAAAGTAAGCTTCATATACACTACACTCATTCTTCTTTATGGATTGCCGGACTACGTACCGCACGCAGTAGCGTGTAAGATGACTCTGAGATACGGATGATACGCAGAGATTAAACGTTAAATGGTAATACTTGAGTGATACGTACTCACGACAAGGGGCTAACGATTATTTATCACAAACTCTGTGTTCCATGATTTGAAAGAAGTACTCTAATAGCATTAGTACTTATGCTATCATGTTCTATGGATTTGATTTCCTCATAGGGAGTATCTTATAAAATAGAGTTTCGTAACAGTTGCCTAGATTACCACTTTTTATAAGATACTATTTAACTTTCCAATTTTATGCCAAACAATTCGGCGCCAAATATCGCTTTAATTCCAAAGAACCTCGGAAGTTGGCTGGTATCCGTATTTCTCTATGTGATAAACAGACATTGAACCGGAAACGAATTTGGTTCTGACATTGCAAACGCCTTTAGTGGTTTAATCAACACTTTTCGCTGCGTGAGTTGATCACAATTCTTAGGTACAACTAGTGGATCTAGAAACCACAAATTCGAGCTGCATGCTGTTCCTGTTTCACAAACAATGAAAAAACATAAGTACTTGCGAGTTATTGGGACACTGTTTCCCTTTATTGACTCAAGAAAACAAAGAGATTTTGTAAACACTATCCCCTGGTTTGCATGTGGACTAGGCTAGAGGATATTTACTTAACTGAGAGCTGGCATAATCTGCTTCAGTTATGAAAGCTCCTGGATAGGCTGCGTATAGGAGAATAATTGCTGTATAATGCTCAAAATATGAATGTGAAATTTCTTTCGACCTGACTGAAGAAGTTGTTACTTTTAAAAATAAATGTTGTTCAAAATGGTAATGCAGAACAACTCACTCAGAAAATATCAGTGTGTATTTTTATAGGCTTTAGTTTTTCTTTGCCAACGGCCTTGCCACAGTGCTAACATCCGTTCCAGTCAGGTCACCGAAGTTAATCACTGTCGGGTTTGGCTGGCATGTGGATTGGTTACCGGCTGGGTCCGCCGAGTGCTATTGGGAAGTGGGGTGCACCCAGCCCTTCTGAGGCCAACTGAGGAACTACTTTGTTGAGAAGTGGCGGCACCGGCCACGAAAACTGATAACGGGCGGGAGAGCGGTGTATTGACCATACACTCCTCCGAATCCGCATCTGGTGTCGCCTTAGGGCTGAGGATGACAAGGCGGCCAGTCGGTACCGTTGGACGTTCGAGGTCAGTTCGGACGGTGTTTGTGTATTTGTTTTGTTTGTCTTTCTTTGCAGTACGATTATTGTACTTATTACAGAATGAAAGCCGCGCGCGTTTAGCCGAGCGGTCTGAGGCGCTGCAGTCATGGACTGTGCGGCTGGTTCGAGTCCTCCCTCGGGCATGGGTTGTGTGTGTGTTTCTCCTTAGGATAATTTAGGTTAAGTAGTGTGTAAGCTTAGGACTGATGACCTTAGCAGTTAAGTCCCTTAAGATTTCACGCACATTTGAACAGAATGAAACAAATGCAGCTGTATGGGAACAGTTTTAACTCCACAGTGGAAGATGAAGATTTTGAAAGTTCTTCGGAGATGTCCCCTTAAATCACAGTAGTTTCCGCCATTCCTCTTACATATACGAGGCCGAGAGTAAAGTTTACTGCTCAGTACCACCGATTTATTTACTTCTTGTATTTAAATTTATGGAGTCAGCCAATTGATTGAAACTATCATAATTTTCTATGGTTGTAAACGAGAGGCTGTTCTCACCGATTATTCAGAATGAATAGTTACGTCTCTAGCACTTAGAAAATAGTGAGTTATCGGGAACTCTTAATATAAGGAGCAACACTTAATACACTGAAGTGCCAAAGAAACTGGTACAGCCATGCGTATTCAAATACAGAGATATGTAAACAGGCAGAAGACGGCGCTGCGGTCGGCAACACCTATATAAGACAACAAGTGTCTGGGGCATTTGTTAGATCTGTTACTGCTGCTACAATGGCACGTATCAAGATTTAAGTGAGTTTGAACGCGTTGTTATAGTCGGCGCACGAGTGATGGGACACAGCATCTCCGAGGTAGCGATGAAGTGGGGATTTTCCCGTACGACGATTTCACGGGTGTACCGTGAATATCAGGAATCCGATAAAACGTCTGTCCTCCGACATCGCTGCAGCCGGAAACATATCCTGCAAGAACGGAACCAACGACGACTGAACAGTATTTCAACGTGACAGAAGTGCCACACTTCCGCAAATTGTTGTAGATTTCAATGCTGGGCCGTCAACAAGTGTGTGCGTGCGAACCATTCAAAGAAACATCAGCGATATGGGCTTTTGGAGCCGAAGGCCAACTCGTGTACTCTTGATGACTGCACGGCACAAAACTTTACGCGTCGCCTGGGCCCGTCAACACCGACATTGGACTGTTGATGACTGGAAACATGTTGCCTGGTCGGACGAGTCTCGTTTAAAATTGTGTCGAGCGCGTGGACGTGTACGGGTATGGAGACAACATCATGAATCTTGGACCGTGCATGTCAGCAGGGCACTGTTCAAGCTGGTGGAGGCTCTTTAAGGGTATGGGGTGTTTGCAGTTGGAGTGATAATGGGGCTTCTGATACGTCTAGATACAACTCTGACAGGTGATACGTACGTAAACATCCTGTCTGATCACCAGCATTCATTCATGTCCATTGTGGATTCCATGGGCTTGGGCAATTCCAGAAGGACAATGCAACACCCCACACGTCCAGAATAGCTACTGAGTGGCTGCAGGAACACTCTTCTGAGTTTAAACATTTACGCTGACCATCAAACTTTCCATGTCTAGGATGTTTTGCCACTTGCTGTTCAGAAGTACTCTTACGGATTTACGGACTGCCCTGCAGGATTCATGCTGTCAATCGCCCCCGGCACTACTTCAGACATTAGTCGAGTCCATGCCTCGTTGTGTTGCGGCACTTATGCTGCTAGCTGGGGCCCTGCCTGATATTAGGAAGGTATACCAGTTTCTTTGGCTCTTCGTAGTATAAGGGCAGTCATTGGAAAAGAAGACAGATGGAAAAACGTAAGTAAACTGTTTATTATTTCAAAAGTAATCGCCATAACCGTTAATGCATTTTTCACACTGTGAGACAAGATGGTCAATGCCTCCACGAAAAAATGTTTGCGGCTGCCTACGGAACCGTGAATGTACCCAGGAGTGCGTCTGTGCGCCTGAAGGAAACCGACGACCGTGAAAGTCTTTCTTCACGGCTCCATATGTATGGAAACCGCATAGGAAGTTACTGGGACTATAAGGAGGACGTATAAGAGCTTTCCAGCGAAACTTCTGCAGCGCGGTCGAAACAACCTCGGCAAATGTGGGCGAGCATTATCCTGCAACGAAATGATGCCGCCCGCAAACATTCCTGGGCGTGTGGACTTGACGGCAGCTTCTATTTTTGCAATGTGTCCAAGTGCCGCTGTACGTTAATTGTGGCGCCGTGTTGTAGAATGTCAGTGAGTGGCGGGTCTTTGCCCGAGCTGGCTGGCCTGTTGTTTTGACTGCGCTGCAGAGGTTTCACTGGGAAGTCCTTACACATCCTACATACAGTCCCGGCCACTCCCGCTGCCGTTACCACATTTTTGGACAGGCATTAGTGGCCGTCGATCTGCTTTGGCCGAAGAAGTGAACGCCTGGTTACAATCATTGTTCCGTAGGCAACCGCATTCCATGAAAGGAGCCGGCCGATGTGGCCGTGCGGTTCTAAGCGCGTCAGTTTGGAACCGCGTGACCGCTACGGTCGCAGGTTCGAGTCCTGCCTCGGGCATGGATGAGTGTGATGTCCTTAGGTTAGTTCGGTTTAAGTAGTTCTAAGTTCTATGGGACTGATGACCTCAATAGTTAAGTCCCATAGTGCTCAGAGCCATCTGAACCAGCCATCCATGAAAGGAAAGAAGAAAGGAAGGAAGACTGAGTTTAAAGTCACGTTGACATCCAGATCATTAGAGACGGAGCATAAGCTCGGGTTGTCTCAAGGATGGGGAACGAAATCGCTAGTGCCATTTCAAAGGAAACATCCCGGAATTTGCCTGGAGCGATTTAGGGAAATCACGGAAAAACCAAACATGGTGGCCGAACGCGGGTTTGAACTGTCGCCCTTCCGAACGCGAGTCCAGTGTGCTAACCACTACGCCACCTCACTCGGTAGTTTTCCATGAAAGCATTGATCGTCTTGCCGCACAGTGGGATAAATGTACGAGTATTAACAGGTACGGCGATTACTTTTGAAATAACAAACCGTTTATTTACTTTAATCTATCTGTCTCATTTCCATTTGACTGCCCCTCATACAACGTTTCACTGAACGCTACTTACAGTTGCTTTTAGATTTACCAGGTTGCCCTGCAGGGAGCGACGGGATGGAATAAGAATATCAAATACGGTTTGCAGGGTGAAGGTTAAGATATCTTGCTAATTATGTGCTGTTACACAAACCTGAAATGGGCGCCATAAAATGAAACCAGACAGCGACATAAAATGTTATGAAGATTGTTCTTATCAATGTTGAGTGCATTAGTGAAGGAGGTCTTGTTGATGTTTAACAGCTAACTGGAAGGGAATAGTGTGAACCTTACGTCTCTTAATTTCTTTCGAAAATTTGGAGACGTTATGAAAATAACTCTTTGAGATTAAAGTCGCGGTTGTTGTGCTCGTGAGTATTTAGCTTCTACTCATTCTACAAATAAGATTCAGTCACAATAAAAATTACACGTTCTCACAAAAATCAAATTTCTTACGAAATAAACGTTCATTTGTAGAGACCACAAACGAAAAACCGTATTGCTGGCGTCTACCTGTGTATTTGTTAATTTGTTGTGTGAGTTGGGAGAGACTTCTGATGTTTTGAAGAATATACCACAGGAAGTTGTCCCGAGTGCATTCTGTTTCTTGTCTGTTCCGTACAGGCAAAGACTCTGTGACTGATCAGAACTCCAACCGTAGTTCTCCCCTACAGTCATCGGGACTGATTTAAAGCCGTAATTTGCTAGAACTAATCTTCTAAAATCCATGCTCGATTTGTAACAAAGTTTGTCGCAGTTGAAACTTCCGAGCCATATCTTCGTCCTAGAGATGTTAGTTCAGCAAGGCAAACAGGTGTATTTCTGTAGAATTTATTAATGTTGTAGTGATCTGTGGCTGGTAGATTTTACTCGTCACTCCTAACAACGTGTAGAAAAGGCTCAAATGATGGAGGAAAAAAATTCGAATTCGAATACAGGCTTCTCACACATTTTCTCTACTCTATCAGACCCATTTCAAAATCTATTTCGCTTCATAGGTTAATTATGTATTCCGGATTTCTCTATTCAGCCATATTTAAATACAGAAATCTCCATGAAATTATTATAAGTGCTCGTACGTTATCCTAAAGTTAATGTGTCCTTCAGCTCTGCCCAGATCTGCAAGAAACTTGTTCATCGTAAAGCAACAAATTATCCCAATATTTGGAAACCTTCGAATCCTGCAGCTACAAACTGACTTGTGCGACTACTGTTACGTAAGTCATTTTTAAATACTTTCTACTCTCAGATCATTCAGTGGTTGTACACATTTAGTTCAGCTTAACGGTAACAGAGTATCTCTTACGTAAATTACTTTGGCTCAAAACGATACAACGTAATGTTTCGATGCAATTATAAAAAATAATGCCTCCTCTCTCATCTATTAACAAAATAAAATAAAATTATATCTTGTGAGGATGAATCCTAAGTAGCACGATTCCATTTATCTGAAAAGGAAAATTCTTCAAAACAACAGTTAAAAGCGACATTCGTTGTCTGTTATTTCCAAACCCTATCTAAAAATGTCTTAATTCTGCTACATTTAAAAAGTGATACGTTAACTCAGACCCTGGTAATCCTAGAATATGCACACGAAGTCAAGACGCAAAGTTAAATACCATTCTACGATGCCTGAAATAGCCCTCCAGGCTTTTGAAGTAACACAAATTGCAGTAGCCTAAGAGAGCCATCAAGTGTCAATTACGCAAGACCCGTTTCACACAAATGGCGACGTAGACATGACGAAGAAGACAACGCAGTAGCATCGTCCCGTTGACATCAGATTCAGGTGGCGTAAACCTGAGTTATGTAGGAAAGAGGAAACAGTAGGAGATGAAGTTCTGTCAACATCAGTATCATTGAACAGAAGGAACTAAGTAAATATGCAGCAGGAAAGCATCTACGATTTCTTCTTCTTCTTCTTCTTCTTCTTCTTCTTCTTAAGGTGGATGTTGGCGGTCCACGTAGCCAGCTCTGGACGTGACGTTGCATCTTCTGCCATGCAATTGTACCATCTCCGGATGTCTTTCAGCCAAGAGTTCCTTCGTCTCCAACAGATCTTTTCCCTTGTATTTTTCCTTCAATGAAGAGTTGGGATAACTGTATCTTTCGCCTCTTATACTGTGTCCTAGATATTCACTTTTCCTTTATTTTATAGTGACAAGGGCACCAATCCCTGGGGACAAGGAGGTGCCCCCCCCTAGATCTCTGGGAAAGGAAAAAAATAGTGCAGACTGAAGTTTTTCTTTCAAAAAAATGATTTAAATGCCAGTATTACTCAGGTTTTTATCAAGATAAGAAGTGGAACTTTTTATGGCTACCTACAAGTCGGAATTCGTATCCCAAAATATTAAAAATTCTCCAAACCGCCACGTCTGTCCCCCTCCCCCTAACAACTATCGTATGGGGCGCCCTTTTGTAGTGAGCAACAGTTCTTTTCTTTTTGCATTTTCATCCCAGACACGGCGATACAGGAGTTTGGTTCAAATGGCTCTTAGCACTATGGGACTTAACATATGAGGTCACCAGTCCCCTAGAACTTAGAAATACTTAAACCTAACTAACCTAAGGACATCACACACATCCATGCCCGAGGCAGGATTCGAACCTGCGACCGTTGCGGTCGCGCGGTTCCAGACTAAAGCGCCTAGAACCGCTCGGCCACTCGGGCCGGCATAGAGGAGTTTCAAAGGCATCAATTCTTTCCTCTAGATAAGGGTCCAAGGTCCAGCTTTCGCATCCTTAGAGAAAGATGGAGAAAACGGAGCAACGAATAATTCGCATTCTCAATTGCAGACCAATATCCGATCGTATAAAAAGTCTTTTAACGCTAGTAAACTGTTTCCTGACCTGCGCATTCTATATCTGATCTCTCTGTTGCATTCACACTGCTCATCCATCAGAGTGCCCAGGTACTTCGAGGAGGGTACTTGTTCAGCCTCATTTCCTTTCATTAACGAAGGTGCTTCGATTCTTGTCTTAGAGACGACTACAACTTTAGTCTTGGACTTGACGTCGCTAAAGGAATAATTGCCGATATCTTCCGGGAAACTTAATCCGAAATAAGCAGACGAAGATTTGAACACTCTTGTCTATTACAGGTCTGGCGTCTTAACCAGGAAACCTTTAACGTAGTATCAGTCCATTAGGGTTCCATTTACGGAAGGATTCGAACAGTGATTTCATGGAGAATATGTTGCCTTTGTCTAAGCCGCTAGCTGAACGAATCTCGCAGAGATGACAGGAATTTCGAGTTTCCGAACATCCTAGAAATATTTCCCGTTTCGGGAGTAGAGAATAAATCAATCCACCAGACACAATGTGAGGTACGATTCCAATGGCACTAGAGCGGACACTGCGTAGGCCAAAATGTGTGGAGATTCTGCTGCTGCAAGCAATAGTTGGGAAGCTCGTCAAACATTGCTCTGGTCACCCAGCATACAGCGTCTGGATCATGTGCTACAGCCTGCCACTGTTCATCGGTGCACGCCACTATCTTTTCATGTGTAAAGTCTGAGGTGATGGTTGATGAGTCTCGAGATAGGCATGGTCTCTAGACCATTTTCTGCCTCTATTATCCTTTGGACGATGACAGTAAATGGCCTTAACATCTTGTTTCGTGATGACGCAACTGCAATTTCCTTTCGGTTATGTACGTTTCCACATTGGTGGGATATGTGTCCGCCATCTGATTGAACTAACGAACGAAACATGAACGTTTCTCTGTCGTCGAAATTGATCGATGACAGATAAGCACGTGTGGAAAAATCCAGAACAGGGTGTCCACAATATGCCAAGTAGTCTGAACTCGAGAAACTTTAGTATTACAGTAGCATGTGGCACAGTCTGTTCTCTTCAGTTTTAAGCCCACCGTACATCCTATATTAATGAAAATCTATTCATTATTAATCACTGTTGTAATGTGTGAATGTATGCCAGTAAGAAACTGGACAATTGTGACAAACTCATGTCTCGGAATACTTCACGGACCTTCCGGACAAGTGCTAACACCATGTAATTGGCGAGACAACTGCTACTACGGCGGAAATATCGACGAAAGATCTGAAAGGAGAGAACTGTAAACATTAAAAACTGTTGAAATTCGCTTAATAAGGTAACTATGCAGTTTCTTCTTGATTTATGGTACGATTTAGGATAATACCAGATAAAGAAATTTTATTCGTTTACTTGTGACATATTTCTTGTGTTATGTTATTATGTCTTCATGGATGGACATCATTTTTACCTTGCCGTGCCAAGAAAGACCATTTGCCCACTTTTTAAGATTCCGGCGTGCTAAAGTGAATTCTCCGCATACTTGGCGAACCATCTACAGTCGGCACACGTGGTGAAGGACTGTATAATACCCCGGCGTATAGAGAACAGCGAGCGTGAAGTCAGGAAGTGAGCCAAGTCTGCTCGTGCATGCTGCTCGTCGCGAGACCTCAGCTCCCGCCTTGACCTTCTCAACGAAACACTGCCAACATCACGACAAAGACAACGATTCCAAGATTATTCGCTCTCCCAGCGCATGTGACATGTTGTAAAGCACCAACAGGGACAAAACAACACCTAGATGGCAAAATAGGTCGTCTCTTGGTGCTCACAGACGTCCAGAATGCTCAGGTGGTGGTCAGTACTGAGGTTTCGAGCATCTTAAACATACCCGCGATGACTATTTTAGGTTTTATACTGAAACGTAAACAAGATGACGGAGCCATAGCGCAGTACTGACCATGAGAAGTCTAAATTTTGTTCTCCAGTCAATGTTGTTGATTGAAAAACTCGTTTTGAAAATTTGGCATTTCCTTACGCCACCTTCATCTCATAACACTGCATTGTGTCGGTATCTGCTACTTTTCTTATAGCCGTCAGACGCACCTCCGCACGAAGGCTCTGGACTCCCATTTGGGAGAAAGAGGATTCAAGCTCCAGCATAACTATCCAGATTTAGGAGTATTAAGCGAATGCTGGAATCGTTTGAAAAAGATACAGACGATTCACTTCCCAGCCTGTCGCTTATGAACAGCTGTTCTGCCCCCATAACCAAATCAAAGTAGCTGGTACCGAAAAAAAATGGAAGGCTGCGTGTTCAACATCCCGTCTGCGACGATTTGATTATCGGGGCGGAACAGCTATTCATAAGCGACAGCTCATATTGCTGAATGCTCGGCGCTACCGCACCTGCTGTTTGGAACGATGCCACAGGATACTAGGAAAAGTTGAATTACAAGTCGTGGCAAACAAAGAGTCATTCCGTTGCAGCTTGTGGGTTCAAAAGAATGTCTGTTGAACAATGGCAACCGGTCCGAGTAGCAGTTTCAGTGAAATAATTATATGGAGAAGTTAGTGTGTGATCCTTTGTCTCATGGACTATAACATAACAAAAGAGCTTTCGTCATTTTCAAGTGTTGACATTTACTGACTAGGAGTGCGTGTCTAAGCTGTAAACTGTGAACAATTACATTACTCTAATACAATCAGTAAAATATTAATATATATTTAAATATAAGTAATGCTGTAATATGCCATTACCAACAACGAAGAGAAAGAAAAGGTTTTGTGACATCCGAAGTGTTGTTAACACTTTGTGTCAGGATATCAATTTAGATATTTTGAGAGCTTAGTAAAGCAGATGAAGAAAATGCACCTCTAAATCTGACTGATTTTACGAGAACCTAACAGGAAAATATTAAAATCTGCATAAATGTTACGCACCAATTCATTTATCGAACAGAGGAATATGAAAGTTCCGTTAATCGGGCAATTAATAATGTTAGAGTACAGATGAAATTACCATAGATCCTGTATTAGGCGATTTATTGACTAGTTTCGATGCACATACGCAAGTACTCTCAGATATTCATCGCTCTGGTGGCAACACGTTAGAGGTATAACGTATTACCCAGCACCATCGCCATCACAGTGTGTGAACAGCGTGCTGACAATGTTGCCACGCGATGCTTTAAACGCCTAGCGTACTGCCAGCAGGCAACGAATGTCTGACGTTGCTCGCCTCTGTCGAGAGAAACCAGTGTATAAATCAAATGATACGCCACGTCTGTCGGTTTTATGTGCTCCGCATATTTAATCGAAAGAATTTATTGGCGGACTTTTGATTAATTCTCCGCACTGATAGGGTCACAAGTAAGGTCAATAGCCTCACTTTGACCCGCAAGATAGGGTTAAGCTTTTTACCACTCGTAAGTCAACAGTTCAAAGTTCTGCAGCAACCCGGACACTTTCTGAAAGATTACTAGATCCGACCAATGGGCTGCAATATGTTCATCGCTAACGATTCCGACGCTGCCTGTGACTGTATCCTAGCAACTTGCGCCAATGATCTGCACTGCAAGGGAAAAAAAGGAGGGTTTCAGTTTAATTTAATAGGAAAAATATCGCACAAAAACACAAGACTAATACACACTAAGGACACTAACACAGACTAAAGAGGTTGCCTACGCTACTCGTATGCTTGTCCGCCCTCTTTTAAAGTACTACTGCGTGGTGTGGAATCTTCGCTAGATAGGATTAACGGAGTACATCGAGAAAGATCAAAGAAGAGCAGTACGTTTTGTGATACAGAAAAATAGGGGAGAGAGTGTATAGAACATGATACAAGATTTGTGGCGGACATCATGAAAACAAAAGAATGACAATGAGATGAACGCAAGGCAGCATAGAAACTGGAGGATTGTCGTGCAATACTTTGAAAATTAAAAATGGAGTACGGCAAGGTGATGTACTGGCATGGCTCCAGTTCAACGCCGCCTTGGAGAAGCTGATGAGGAAGTAGATATCGTGAATGCGGGAACGATTTTTCGTAAATGTGTGCAGATACTGACCTATGCGGAAGACATCGACATCGTAGCATGAACTGTGACGGCATTGTAAGAGACATTCACCGCAATTGAACAGGCCGGCAGGAATATGGGACTAAACATCAGTGAGCAGAAAACAAAATACCTAGCTGCTGGGAAAACGCATAGGTAGAACATGCCAGCCGAAATAGTGATGAGTAGTTACAACTTTGAAAGAGTCGATAATTTCAGGCACCTGAGTTCGATTGTAACCTGCCTAAAGTATACCTCATATGAAATAAAGCAGAGGCTAATTGCAGCCTATGAAGCTTAATTCGTATTAACAAAGCTTCTATCTTCAAGCCTCTTGACCAGAACCATTAAACTAACCATCTATAAAACATCTCCATGGCTCCTGACTAGAATCATTAAACTAACCATCTATAAAACATCTCCATGGCTCCTGACTAGAACCATTAAACTAACCATCTATAAAACATCTCCATGGTTCCTGACTAGATCCATTAAACTAACCATCTGTAAAACAGTGATCAGACCAGTGCTTACATACGCCTCTGAACCCTGGGCTCTGGCAGCAAAGGATGCTCAATCGCTGGATTCATTCGAGAGAATGATACTCAGAAGAGTCATCCGCCCAATTTGCGAAAGGGAAAGATGGAGGAGGAGATGCAACAAAGAGATGTACGCCATCTACAAAAATCGTCCTGTTAGAAGGATTGAGAAGTCATCTAGGCTGAGATGGGATGGACACATAGCACTGATGAATATACAGAAATACAAAGAAAAAGTTTACAAGGAAACCAAGGTGGACAGAGAGGACGTGCACGACCGAAAACTAGACGGGAGGGCGGTGTCATAGAAGACATTCGGGAGGTGGGCTACAGGAACTGGAAAATGCTAGCAAGGGGCGGGGATAACTGGAAGGAGATAGTCGAAGAGGCCAGGACTCATCATGAATTGTAGAGCCGCAGAAGACGATCATTAAAACAAAGGCGTTTCTCGTTGCGGCGGGATATTCTCACAAAATTACAGTCGCCGACTTCCTCCTCCTAATGTGAAATATTTTGTTCTTGCCGACTTACATAGGGAGAAACGATCATCATAATAAAATAAGAGAAATCGTGGCTCGCACGAAAAGATACAGGTGTTCGCTTTTTCCACGCGCTGTTAAAGAGTTGGAAACGTTGCTCATGTCAGCACCTTGTAGGTGTCGCCACCGGCGACCTTGTGTGAATGCTGTGAAAAGCTAATAATTTGCATATCACAGCATCTTCTTCCTTTCGGTTAAATTACGCGTCTGTAGCACGTCATCTTCGCGGTGAAGCAATTTTAATGGCCAGTAGTGTATGTATGGTATATAGGTCCTGAAGATGATGTTGTTACAACGTTGAAAATGGTTGCCAAAATAAAATCGACACCTTGAATACAGCTGGAGGAATTTCTTCATTTTTAATATAAAAAGAATATTAATGTCCACTAATATGTGTCCGGATACTTTTGGTAGGATGTGTTGTTGTTGTTGTGGTCTTCAGTCGCGAGACTGGTTTGATGCAGCTCTCCATGCTACTGTATCCTGTGCAAGCTTCATCATCTCCCAGTACCTACTGCAGCCTACACCCTTCTGAATCTGCTTAGTGTATTCATCTCTTGTTCTCCCACTACGATTTTTACCCTCCACGCTGCCCTCCAACGCTAAATTTGTGATCCCTTGATGCCTCAGAACATGTGCTACCAACCGGTCCCTTCTTCTTGTGAAGTTGTGCCACAAACTCCTCTTCTCCCCAATTCTATTAAATACCTCGTCATTAGTTATGTGATCTACCCATCTAATCTTCAGAATTCTTCTGTAGCACCACATTTCGAAAGATTCTATTCTCTTCTTGTCCAAACTATTTATCGTCCACGTTTCACTTCCATACATGGCTACACTCCGTACAAATACTTTCAGAAACGACTTCCTGACACTTAAATCTATACTCGATGTTAACAAATTTCTCTTCTTTAGAAACGCTTTCCTTGCCATTGCCAGGCAATGTACGCGTCGTCGCAAGTAGTTGTCCTCGGAGTATCCCGTTGCACGCGTTGCCTACGCCAATGCATGCAGTTCCTACAAACTGAGTGAAATACTTGGGTGTAGTACTGAGAGTGTTGTTTCTCTTGGGTTACATGTATCGGCGAGGCGCCCGCGGTACCGCACACCACAGCTCGCGAGCCGCTTTCGGTTTCGCTGGCCGCCGCCCGCGCCGAGGCACGGTGCGGTGTCCCGGCGCGGCTTTCGCTGCTGGAATGTCGGCGCTGGGTGGCGTCCACGATCCACGGCCGGCCCTCCGTCCGCTGCCCGCCACCTGGGCCCTCGGGCCTGCGAGCCGCGAAAGTTTGGCGAACTGCTCGCTGGCAAACACTGCGAGTGCGGGACCCGTCAGCTGGCCGCGCCAAGAGTTCGAGGAGAGCTGCAGGGAACACTAGCGGCGTGACAAAGAGGGTGCCGGCGCGCCTGCCAATGGAGCTGAGGATGAGAGCGATGGTGACTGATGATGTCACTACACCGAGCTCACAAAAGTCGTGGGATACCTGCGAGCCGGCCGCTGTGGCCGAGCGGTTCTAGGCGCTTCAGTCCGGAACCGCGTGACTGCTACGGTCGCAGGTTCCAATCCTGCCTCGGGCATGGATGTGTGTGATGTCCTTAGGTTAGTTAGGTTTCAGTAGTTCTAAGTTCTAGGGGACTGATGACCTCAGATGTTAAGTCCCATAGTGCTCAGAGCCAGTTTAACCATTTTTTGATACCTCCGAATATCGAGTCGCACCTTCTCTTGCTCGGTGTTGCGCAGCAACACTACGTGGCCCGGACTCAACGAATCTTTGGAAGTCCCGTGCATAAATACTGAGCCATGCTGCCTCTACAGCCGTCCATAATTGCGAAAGTGTTGCTGGTATAGGATTTTGTGCACGAAATGACCTCTCGATTATGTCCCATAAATGTTCGATGGGATTCATGTCGGGCAGTCTGGGAGGCCAAATCATTTGCACCAACTGTTTAGAAAGTTCTTTTAACCAATCGCGAACAATTGTGGCCCAGTCACATGGGGCATCATCATCCATCAAAATTCCATCGAACATGAAGTCCACGAACGGGTATAAACGGTCTCTAAGTAGCCGAAAAAGACCATCTCCAGTTAATGATCTATTTAGTTGGACCAGAGGGTCCAGTCTATTGCATGTACACACAGCCACCACCATTATGGACCCACCACCATCTTCCACAATGCCTTGTTGACAACCTGTGTCCTTGACTTCGTGGTGCCTACGTGAAACTCCGACTCTACCATAAGCTCTTATCAGCTGAAAGCTGGGCTCATCCGACCAGGCCACCATTTTCTAGTCGTCTAGGATCCAATCGGAATCATCAAGAGCCCAGGAGAGGCGATGCAGGCGATCTGCTGTTAGTAAAGGCACTCGTCTGCTGCTGTAAACCGTTAACGCCAAATTTCGCAGCACTGTCCTAACGTATACGTTGGTCGTACGTCCCACACGGATTTCTGCTCTTATTTCACACAGCGTTGGTTGTCTGTTAGCACTGACAACTCTACGCTAACGCCGCTGTTCTCGGTCGTTAAGTGAAGGCCGTCGGCCACTGCATTGTATTGTGGTGAGAGATAATGGCTGAAATTAGTATTTTCGGCACCCTCTTGACACTCTGGATCTCGGAATACTGAATTCCCTAACGATTTCGGAAATGGGATGTCTCATGCGTCTAATTCCAACAACCTTTCTGTTAATTCTCTTGCAGCGGCCGTAATCACGTCGGAAACCTTTTTACGTGAATCACCTGAGTACAAATGACAGCTCTGGGAAAGCACTGCCCTTTTATACCTTGTGTACGCGACACTACCGCCATCTGTACATGTGCATGTTGCTGTCCCACGACTTTTGTCTCCTCAGTGAATTCTCACATGGAGAATTTGTAAGCCACTCACTCTTTCTTGTATGGTGTTCTGAGTGCATGACAGTTCGTTATCAATGACGAACCATCATGCCGACTTCAAAGCTCTTAAAACCTCACTTCCGCCCAGTAGCGTCTACAACAAGCCTCCCACCCCACGATAGCTACTTGTCGATTCCTCATTTCACTAGTTCCAATCTGCTCCACGAAACTGTTGCAGCATCCAGCCCTTCTAGCGTATCTGCTTTAGGAGCCCAATTTAGCGTCCACAACAAGCCTCCCACCCCACGATAGCTACTCGTCGATTCCTCATTTCACTAGTTCCAGTCTGCTCCACTAAACTGTTGCAGCATCCAGCCCTTCTAGCGTATCTGCTGTAGGAGCCCAATGCAGGCATATCAACTGGCCATGCCTTACTCTCACTCACAGCATTACTACGCAAATTTCTGCTTCCACCCACAACTTTTGAAAAGTTTTTTTCTCGGTAGCTGCTGGAAAAACACTTTTCTACACGGTCGGACGCAACGAAACCGACCCATCATCTCCGGACTGGATAAAGTCTCGTTTACCCAACGCTGGTATAGATTCTGGCGCTCATACTAGCTAACGGTACGAGCAACGAGCCGCGACCGGGAACGGTATATTAAAGTGTATGCGTTTCAGTCACAAAGATCATTATTTTTGTTTTGTCTCACTTCTTGACTGGTCGTGGGACTCATCCCACGTACTGGCACAGAATTTGCCAAAGAGAGACCTTCGAATCGACCTGTTGTAAAGAAGGGACGACAAATCTGTATTTGAAATTCGAGTGTTAGCAGACATAGGCGACATTAAAATGAAAAAGCTTGCATACTTTGCCTACTTTCATTCCATAATGTCATATGGTATAATATTTTGGGGTAACTCTTCAAGTCAAACAAAAGTTTTCAGAGTCCAAAAGCGTGTAATACGTATTATTTGTGGAGTAAATTCACGGACGTCCTGTAGAAACCTCTTCAATGAACCGGGTATACTAACTACTGCCTCTCAGTATATTTACTCCTTAATGAAATTTGTCCTAAATAACATATCTCTTTTTCCAACAAAGAGCTCAGTTCATACATACAATACCAGGAACAAAAATGATCTGCACAAGGACTTAAAAGCACTTACTTTAGTTCAAAAAGGGGTCCACTACTCAGGAACACTCATCTTCAATAATTTGCCAGCAAACATAAAAAATTTAGTTAGAAATAAAGATTAGTTTAAAAGAAGCGTGAAAGACTTACTAGTGGCCAACTCCTTCTACTCCACTGACGAATTTTTTAATAGAAAAAATGATGTAATGTATAAACTCATACTATTAGTGTGGTGTCACCGCCAGACACCACACTTGCTATGTGGTAGCCTTTAAATCGGCCGCGGTCCGGTAGTATACGTCGGACCCGCGTGTCGCCACTGTCAGTGATTGCAGACCGAGCGCCGCCACACGGCAGGTCTAGAGAGACGTCCTAGCACTCGCCCCAGTTGTACAGCCGACTTTGCTAGAGATGGAACTGACAAATTACGCTCTCATTTGCCGAGACGATAGTTAGCATAGCCTTCAGCTACGTCAATTGCTACGACCTAGCAAGGCGCCATATTCAATTGTTATTGATCTTGTGATGCCTGTACCGTCAGACCGATGTACACCAATTATGGATTAAAGTTAAGTATTCCAGAAGATCCGTACTTTGTTACTAGACTAAACTCTTATAACAGTTCCAGACCTCACGCCAGCCTGCGTGAGCTTTAACGCGTGCATTTCGGCCTCCTCTAGCAACACGGTGTTGGCTCTTCTGCCAACACATCAATTAGTATTATTATTTCAGCTTAAAAAACGATGTATTGTATATACTCATACTATTAGTATTGTTGTTTCAGCTTAAAAAAAAGTGACTTGTTCCACATCCACGAGGATCTCCTCAGTACGGATCTATGGAACGAAAAACTAATCTAATCTAACATCCTATCTGTAGACTGATGTTGTTGATACAGATAGGCAGGAACTGAATCGCCATGGAAAATTCGATGTGGAACAGATACAGCGTTGCGAGGTGGAAGATTCTGAACAGTACTGCCGACGCTATTTCAAGAAAGGCTTGTGTAGTGCGTCACCTGATTAATCAACCGCGGTCTACTGCACTACGGGAAGTTGTGACAGAAGATCAAGTAACAACGCAGTGAAGACATCTGAGATCAACAGTTGCGGTGGCAGACAACCAGCCAAAAGCGTACGCACGGCGATCCTAACAACAGCACCGGAGTAGAAGCGCAGCCGTGTACCGTGTGTGGTCATCCAAGGAATTAGAACCGGGCGTTTGTGAGCCGGCATGCTGCTGCCGTCCTCACCGGTAGCAGCAATGATCTCCCGGAACCAGGGAGTCGTCCTCTGCAACCAGGGAGCCAACGGATATCAAACGAAGAAGATGAAACTACAACGCACTTCACAGAGCCAAGAACGGACAGGATGGACCGGCGAGAGATGGAATGCATTGCGGAATTTGACAGACAGGAACTACGATTTTACTGTTTCAATTTGGTTCAAAAATTCAGATGGCTCTGAGCACTATGGGACTTAACATCTAAGGTCATCAGTCCTCTAGAACTTAGGACTACTAACCTAATGACATCGCACACATCCATGCCCGAGGCAGGATTCGAAATTGCGACCGTAGCGGTCGCGCGGTTCCGGACTGAAGCGCCTAGAACCGCTCGGCTACCACGGCCTGCTAGTTTGGTTCAGTTAGTTATAGCATACACGGGTGACAGGAGTGGAGAAAGTAAAAGGACCATAACAGTGGGAGACAAACCTGGATTTGGAACTTGATGTAGTTTTATTAACAGTAGGAGTAGTTATGATGATGCAAATAATACGTTGTAGAATGTAATAATGCATTAGTTGCCGATATAGAGGAAAAATTTTGCTGTTGATATAAAGAATTAGTGTAAGAATGGACAAAGTCTGTCTTTAAATTATAGGTTTAGGCTCAAATGCAATAAATAAATGAAAACAAATATTTTTGTTTTGCCATTTTTTGAAAATCATTGCTTTAGCTTTTACTACGTCTCGAATAATAGCAACCATCAAACTGTGCCTGTACGCAAATCATTTCAGGCGTGTCTTAAGGGCAGACCAAAACGCAAAAGCAACCCACTGCAGATTTATCGGCATTCTGTACTTAGGATGTCAGTAAAATTTTCAACATAGTGCGTGTGTTTAAGATAACATACATAGCCAAAACGTTTTACGTACAAAGATAAAATAAACAGCAAAGATAAAATTACTAACACATATAAACTCACAGACTTGTAAATTAAAACAAAATTGGAACCATATAACATCGCTGATGTCCTGTCAAATAAAGCTGTCAAAACTACACAAACTAGTAAACGGAATAAAAAGGCCATATCCAAAAAAAACTCGTCTAGGGAAACATTAACGATCGAGATATGGCAGTATAGCTGCCAGTGTCATATAATCCCGCCACCTATAAAATATAACATTGAAAGCATTAGACAGTAACAGCACCAATCGACGTTTCGTTGACGTCAAAAACAGCTAGAAATAAGTACCAGTGTTTGATCACCGAATATTCTCAATTGTTACAGATGAGAATAGAAACAAAGGTTAACGAAGTTATGTATTACTCGCAAGCAGCTAGAAAATCGCACGATATTAGAAATAGGCCTATCGCAAACCATATAATAAAGCACTAAATACTTTAATCTAGCAGCGATTTCAATTTCTCTACTCATAAAATTGCGGTTGCTTTACAATAATCTCCCTCATTTTATCCATCAACAACATTCATTCAGTATACAGTTTCTATCTAAAACGTTTCACTGGTTGCGTCGAGAGCCGGGTTCCGTTTACTTCTTAGACAATATCTGTCTTTTAAGCTGTTAGCATGATGTTTAGCCGCCCGTTTTCATCAGGACTCGTACTCAGACGGGAGAATTACCCAAATCATTCGTAAACTAGTTTCATTCGCGCTGTACGTCACCTATCTTTTTTTAGTATACACTTCAAGACACAGTCTGAAAGGATTGGTAGAAGTAATATGTGTGCTATACCTGTGAGGGATGAAGTTCAGATCAATAAATATTTCCATGTTACTTTAAACAGGAGAGAAGGTGTCTGGAACCTTGAGTTTTAGAGTAGCTTCTCTTGTATTTCTCTAGCAGCTATTATGGGAGACATCTGATACTCTGATGACGTGCATATCCAGAATTTATTTGCATTAGATTCCTCATGAGCTACCTCTGGTACTACGCCTTACTGAACCCACTGCACCATTCTAAGGTTTTCATCGTATCTTGGTCAAAATTAAGTGTCTAATAAGGGCGATAAATGTAATTGATTGAATGGCGTATCTATATAAAACATTTTACAGATAAACGGCAGAATATAAATTACTTGTAATGAATAGAAGTAGACACATGGCATCACAATCTTGAAGAATCAGTCGTAACTGTACTCTATTCAGAAGTGCTACTGCACCTATAAATATACACTACTGGCCATTAAAATTACTACACCAAAAAGATGACGTGCAACAGACGCGAAATTTAACCGACAGGAAGGAGATACTGTGATATGCAAATGATTAGCTTTTCAGAACATTCACACAAGGTTGGCGCCGGTTGCGACACCTACAACGTGCTGACATGAGGAAAGTTTCTAACCGATTTCTCATACACAAACAGCAGTTGACCGGCGTTGCCTGGTGAAACGTTGTTGTGATGCCTCGTGTAAGGAGCAGAAATGCGTACCATCACGTTTCCGACATTGATAAACGTCGTATTGTAGTCTATCGCGATTGCGGTTTACCGTATCACGACATTCCTGCTCGCGTTGGTCGACATCCAATGACTGTTAGCAGAATACGGAATCGGTGGGTTCAGGAGGGTAATACGGAACGCCGTGCTAGATCCCAACGGCCTCGCAACACTAGCAGCCGAGATGACAGGCATCTTACCCGCATGGCTGTAACGGATCGTGCAGGTACGTCTCGATCCCTGAGTCAACAGATGAGGACGTTTACAAGACAACAACCATCTGCACGAACAATTCGACGACGTTTGCAGCAGCATGGACTATCAGCTCGGAGACCATGGCTGCGGTTACCCTTGACGCTGCATCACAGACAGGAGCGCCTGCGATGGTGTACTCAACGACAAACCTGTGTGCACGAATGGCAAAACGTCATTTTTTCGGATGAATCCAGGTTCTGTTTACAGCATCATGATGGTCGCATCCGTGTTTGGCGACATCGCGGTGAACGCACATTGGAATGATGTATTCGTCATACTGGCGTATCACCCGGCATAATGGTATAGGGTGCCATTGGTTACACGTCTCAGTCACCTCTAGTTCACACTGACGTTACATTTGAGATGTGTAACGACCCGTGGCTCTACCCTTCATTCGATCCCTGCGAAACCCTACATTTTAGCAGGGTAATGCACGACCGCATGTTGCAGGTCCGGTACGGGCCTTTCTGGATAGAGAAAATGTTCGACTGCTGCCCTGGCCAGCACATTCTCCAGATCTCTCACCAACTGAAAACGTCTAGTCAATGGTGACCGAGCAACTGGCTCGTCACAATACGCCAGTCACTACTCTTGATGAACTGTGGTATCGCGTTGAAGCTGCATGGACAGCTGTACCTGTACACGCCATCCAAGCTCTGTTTGACTCAATGCCCAGGCGTATCAAGGCCGTTATTACGGCCAGAGGTTGTTGTTGTGGGTACTGATTTCTCAGGGTCTATGCACCGAAATTGCGTGAAAATGTAATCACATGTCAGTATTAGTGTAATATATTTGTCCAATGAATACCCGTTTATCATCTAGATTTCTTCTTGGTGTAGCAATTTTAATGGCCAGTAGTGTAGTATGTATAGTATGACTTCTGTAAAAATGTAATATTAGGAGCAGTAACAGTGTAAGACTGTTGTCCGCAAGTGATATAATTAATAGCTTTTTCAATCAGAATGTTCAGCATAGGAGAATAAATCACATAGAGAGTGAATATTCAAAAGCTATAAATGCTGGTGAGTCGAATGGCAGTCCTGAAATTGCCTCGAAAACACATTTACAATAACATCCTTGAGTTACGGTACATGATGGATAAATATCAAAATTATAGAGGCGTATTCTAATTGAGAAGCTAATAGGCAGCTTCTCGTGTCGCCTGAAGGTCAGACAACGGGACAGGGCCAAAATTTCCCAGGATCTGCAACAGAGGCCTCTATTGAGTGTCATAGATAATTGCCACCTACTGCCGTCCGCACAGACGCAAACTCTCCTTGTTGCTCGAGGTCGCGAGTATCGCGCTGTACTTCCGACGCCGCAGGCAAAACTTGTGCCAGGAAGTACTGCTTTGCATCAGCCTTCTTACGTGAATCAAACACCAGTCACCGACCCACTTTGGCGTGCGCTGTGTTTGTGCTTTCACCTTCAAGTCCCAGTTTCGTGCGAATACCCGTGGTAAACACCAACACCTTCACGTCTCCAACGGGATATCTGTCTTCTTCATCAGCTAGATGGTAGCGCGCGGTTACGACATCGAGACGAGACGAGACAAACGGAAGCAATTTTGAAACGCTCCAGTCAGTTCTTAACTTCTGATAAACCTGTGTCTACAAAAGATACGTCAAATCGCGTCATGGAATATGGTTGGAAACCTCTCTCTCTCTCTCTCTCTCTCTTTCTTCCGCCCCCCCCCCTTTCCCTCACGGTACCTGTTCGTGAAAGTGAGAGGAAAAGGAACGGAATCGTGTCTATTACATTATGTTAGTTGCATTGAATGAACCACGGTGAGAGGGGTCTCTGAAATGTGTGAGGAAGTCAGAGACGTACGTTTTACTTTATTTCAGTGCATTTGATTGTATAATCAAATAACTTAACATTACTATAGATGACTGAATTACACAACTAACGCTAAGTGAAAGCAATTTTAAGAGTTTTTGTGAAAGATTTTTTTCAGTGGAGCAGGAGTTTCTTTTATTCAATCTTAAACTTCATAAAATTATCTAAATGAGATTTCAGAAGCTCTGATAAGTTGCTGAATGTGTGTGTACCCAAGTATCCAATCTCTAAATCATTGTTACCTTGAGTTCTTCTTAGGGGTTGTTTCGGTCCTAGTGTTATATTCATGCTTTTCGCTATTTTATGACAAAAAAGAAATATTGATGATGACAAAGGACATTAATGAAAGTATATTTTTTGTACAAGTTGTCAATATACTGAGCTTTTTGAAGACATCTTTGCCAGATGCGATGATTAACACTGGATGTTATTCTTATAACACACTTCTGTATTCTGAAAATACTATAGGTTGAGTGTTCTCAAAAGATGATTCAGTAACTCATTATTGAATGAAAATACATGAAATAAACTAGTTTCTTCATTTTTAAATTATCTGTAACATTAATGATGTATACTGAAAACGTGGCTGAACTAAGGCGCTTTATTAATTCACGCGGTGGGTTTTACAATTAAGGTTGTGACCTATCTATAGTCCCAAACACACTTTTTTCTATTTTTATGCCTTATGGAGTTCATTTGCAAGCACTAAATCGTACAACATCTTCTCATAATTCAGTTCTAATCTATTTTTGTTAATACATTTATTGCCTTCTTCAAATATTTCGTTAGAGGCCTTTCAGTAAGGGGACTGGTATTACTTACTACTGCTATGCTTGAATTGTTTGCAAAAAGTATAAATTTAGCATTTTATGAAACAGCAAGTGGAAGAACGTTTAGGTACATAAGAAAATTAAGAGGACTCAAAATGAAACTCTGTGGTACACCATGTCTCATTGCTTTAAATTCTGGGTTCCTATAGTTGCGTCATTGACAAGAAGCTGCTACACTCTAAGTTTTGTCATTTAGATATGATAAAAATTATTAACCTACTATGTCTACTATTTCGTACTATTTTAATATTATTAACGTACTGTGTCTACTAACTGGATCTACTATTTCTTACTATTTTAATTTTTTGTGTGAGGGTATTATAGGTGACTGTAAAAAAAGCCGTAGGCAAGTCACAAACTATTGCCAATGGTAATAACCAGTATTAGAAATGCTCCTGTTACAGCACAAAAAGGGGAATATATCCTGGGCAGAACTAAGGATATAAAAAGAGGGAACCAGCTTTTCGACTTCTGTGGCAGCTTCAAATACATTTAAATCAAAACGTCTTGACATATTTGTGGTATTTTACATGTTGGTATGAGTACCTTTGTCGTGTCATAATGTAACATAATAAGCAATGTACAGCATGACATATACCATCATGTCAACCAACATGACATTTATCATGTCGTGCAATATAACACAATGTGTCATTAAAATTTAAGATACATCCATCCCTACTCTGTTATACTTCCTTTTGTAGGTGCATCCTCACTATCGGATAGTTCTTATTGTAAATGCATCCCACTGTCTAGAAGCATATAAATACGTATCTATTTGTTCTTACGCCTCACGCCTTACATGTAACAGTGGGTCGTTTGGCGGAGAAATGGTCTCCAGGTAGGAAAAAAAATCACCCCCCCCCCCCAAATCCAGAAACCAAAAAATTGTTTTAGCGTCCCCACAGGAACAAATTTACCCCCAGAAATTTTATAAGCGCAGAAATTTTGATTTAAATGTCTTTGAAACTTCCAGAGAAATCGAAAAGCTAGTTTCCTTCTTTTATGTCAGTGACTGTGCCCAGAACTTATTCGACTTTTTTGTGCTATGATTGGAGCATTTTTTATTCTGGTTCCCTAACTTTTAATCTACCGTAATTGTGACATTAGACTGCCGTAGCTTGGCAGTCGACGTAGCTTTTTGTGGACTCCGACGAAGACTTATCTGGTATAGGTCTCTTTATTGTCTTTCGAACGATGTTGCTTGAGTTAGGCGTAGTTAGTCCGCCTCCTCTACAGTTACCTGCATGATGTAGTTGAACTTACCTGCATGATGCAGTTGAACCTGTCCAGTATAGTCTACTGTGTCTTCAGAGCACACAAGCCTCACCACCACGTCGAGGTCACATGCCAGAGGTTTCTATGTTCTTTTTTTTTCTTTAACTTTTTCATATTTTCATTTTTATTATTTTGGTTTACGTTTTTTAAATGCTCTTTGATTTTTTATAGTTTTTAAATTTTGTTATAGTTACACACATTTTATTGATATATGCATGAGACTGTAAACGGAAATATATAAAAAAACTAAATATTAAATAGCATGCGACGCTTATGATAATAACGTATGTAAATAATTTATATTACGTAGATAAACTGACAATACGGACATATTACATAGATAAACTTACTTAAAAGCTTACTATATCGCAAGCTGAACGTTTCTTGCAACAAGTAATCAACTACTGAAAAATGTGCATCTCGTTATTATCTCTTATCTTGAAATTTTTCTCGTTGTTTATTTAAAGTATGCAATACAGAAAAAGTCCCGTGTATACTTTTCGCTCGATATGTCGCATCAACGAGTCTGAATTTAGTATGAGTATGATTGGCTGAAATAAGCAGAAGTGCGAAACAATGTACGAGCGACAACACACTATCGACTTGTCAGTCTTGTGCGAAAATTAATGAATTTAATCCTGTTTTGTCCGAAAATAAATTCTGTGCAAGATAGCATAGCAGTTTTTGAAGAAACCGCAGTAAAACATAAATAAGGTGACCTTTTTTCTGACAGTTACAATTACAGTAAGAATATTTTATCACCTGTATCACTTAAAACCATTTCAACATGTGCACTCCGTGGAAAACAGCATTTTACGTGCTTTTATGCGCAGTCCTGACTCATTATATCGTGACAACAGATAAAAGTCTCACAAAACAATAGGATGACCATTAATTACATGTGTTTGTCTACCTTCTTGGAAAATTTGAACCGATTCGCACAAGTGTGAAACCTATATCTGGCAAGCTGCAAAAACCTCACAGAAAAACTAGTTTTTTGCACGCAAAATCTAAAGGACATAAGATTCTTTCGAACGGATAAAACTTATCTTAGACTAAGTTTGGATACACCGGTGAACCAAATTTGAACCATCAATCTCTTCCCATACCGGAGTTATTTAAGGGTGAGTGTTTTTGCAAGTTAAATCCGAACGACGTTGTTTTCGCAGCTGAAATCCGAACGATGCACATGCAAATAGTGCCAGTAGCTGAGCATTAATTTGAGCCCAATTAAAATCTTTTGCAAAACGAATTAATCCATTCGCATAATTTGCCTAGGGGCCAGCTCCAGTTCATCGTTCAAACCTTGCTTAATTTATTGTAACATAGCTACAGTAAGACAGATTTTCAAATGACTATACGAATGGCCACTGGTCCGAGCTCAACCAAAAACTTTCTACCCCATGTTACTAGGAACTCACCACCAAGCTCCCACCCTCTCTCTCTCTCCCAAACCGGGAATCTACACACAGCGTTTTCATACGTATTTGTTGCAGCGCTTCTGTGCTGTAACGATTGATAATTTATTGAACATAGAGTATTATCTGTCAATTTAAATAAAGGTAGTTAAAATCCTTTTTAGAATTCAAACTACTTTCTGCTGAGTGTGTTTTTCTGAACTAAGTCTTCACAACATCTTTTGGATATATTGGTAGTACTAAGATGGACAGGCAATTCTTTATTAACGCCTTGCTCCCTTTTTGTGAAGTTTCTCCACAGCATCATGTTTAAATCTGCATAGGGAAGAAACGCCGTGAAAAGTGTTCAGCTGAACAGTATTTGGTTACTGTATTATTTATTTCAATACAACCACTTACACACGTATTTTTACGTGAGTTGGTAATATTGAAAACTTGGTTTTCGAGAGTTTGGACGTTACATGAAAGAAGGGTTCTGGTCTAAATTAACTGCTACTGACAAGAAAAAAGTTGTTAAAATATCTGCTATATTGGAGCTTTATTTATCAGTTTTATTTAATATGCATTGAGGGCTTCCATGACAAGTGTCACTTTGAAAAAAATAATTTCGCGCCCTTGACCACATCATTGTAAAACACTAAAGCAACTAAACGGATGACGTTTTGACTGGCAGTTAACTACCCAGAAGAGTGCCGCTGCAAGGTCGGTCCAAATGCCGGCAATTTAGTTGCATTAGTGTTTTATCATGACTCGGCCTAATACCCTAATTATTTTATTCAAAATTCGTGGTCTACCTTTAAAGATAATCAGTTCATACCTACAGACAAAACATCTGTCTTGCAAGTGCCGTTCTGCAGGGCGCTATGCTTAGCAGGGGGTTTGGATGTACCTATGCCAGTCGGATACTGGGCAGTCGTTTGACCGCTGCAGCATAATTCCAAGTTGTCCGACTCTTTTCTTCGAGGCGCGTTGGACTGTGGGCAGAGATTGGTGCTGAAGATCCAGACAACGCGTCCTCAACGTTCTATATTACCTCCTGAATTATGGGGTCGACATTCATGGCTGGTATCTCTTGTCTTCTCGCCGGATAGTTCTGGTTGCCGTAAAATACTGATTTTTTTTCTGTCACAGCTTTACGTATGATAGAAGATCGTCATGGTCTTCCACAACTACCATATTGACCACATTCCGGAAAAGACCACACCTCTTTCATCCAATTTTTTTCTGTTGCATTTCCTCGATGCACTGATACCACTCGATGAGTTCCTCCGTTGTTACGAAATCCCTTACAAGAAGAACTTGGTACATGTTTTCTGTGACACCATTCGTCAAAAAGGTGAGATTTTGTTGCCTTCTGTCATATTCAGAGTCATAACTCGGAATAGGGCGAAAACATTCTGTACGTAGAACTGTGTTATTTTCCGACAACGTTGGGTGGGCCCTCTTCTTCAATTGTTCTGCTGATTGTTGCCAAACGTTTTCTTCAGTTTGGCTTGGACATGTTCCCAGCTATGGAGCTTGTATTCGTCGTTCTGGAACTGCTGCAGGGCTGTGCTGTCCAAGTAAAAATACAAATTTGCCAAACAAATAAAGTCACCCACATTTTCTACTTGGCGGTTCGGGCGAATCCTTTCAGCCGTTTCGTCGGAACCTGACCAGCGCCTACGCAAAACATTGATGCATGCTTGATGTGCAGCTGACTTGTTGCTGTTTTGGAGTCCATTGGCATTCGGAATATACGGATCTTGGGAACGAAATATTGCTTGTATTTCAGTTCCTGTCCGTGCAGGCGACATATTTTACCTTGCCAAATTGGAGCCAGGGTGACGCACATGTTCTGAAGTACCCGGCATCTTCGCCAAACAAATGTCACGCCATAACCACGCCAAGGTTCAAAGCAGAAATACGGGTTGCCAATGAAGTAGAACACTTAGCACTGACAGTACGTTTATTATGAACGCCAACAAACTCCTGGGCGGAGAGTGACGCTATTTATACCAGTATCGAATATTCCAGAAAATACGAACATTACGAATATAAGAAAGTTCGAGAACCTTCCAGAAATGATGAATAGTAAATACCAAATAACTGCTGGTGGTCTGGTTTAAACTGGCAACCAGAAGCAAACCAGCCAGTGACATCACCTGCTGTGCCACACTGCACGCACGACAGTATCCGGCAATATTTAACGTCGTCAGTGACCACTGTAACCTGAGAAGTGATTAACTATAGGAACTACCCAATAATTTCGTACCTCTATAACATTTTATTAGTTTCTTCATTTCCACAATGAGATTTCCACTCTCCAGCGGAGTGTGCGCTGATATGAAACTTCCTGGCAGATTAAAACTGTGTGCCGGACCGAGACTCGAACTCGGGACCTATGCCTTTCACGGGCAGGAAGCTTCAGTTTCTACATTCTTGGAGAATGTCGTCAGTAGCAGGGCTGCTGGTTCATATAATTCTATTTGCAAATTACTTCCTCATTCTGCTAGGAAGTTTAATAAGACAGGAAATTGTTTAATGCACATTTCATAGTTACCAGATGGAGCTCTGTATATTGTGATTATTATTATCATTTTACCGTGAAAATCTACTTCTGCAGCACAGGCTTTAGAATGTGGATAACTGCAAAAATCTACAAACATTAATGTTTTTACCTTTGTATCCCTTCTTAATGTAAGTCGCAACTAATCTTTTCTCCATATATTACCGGAAGTAAGTGGATGCTTTATTATTTCCATCTATTTTCAGCACTACTCGAGTGGCTAAATGATGTTCAGAAACACATAATGCATCTACAAGGTTTGTAGATTTCAGTTCATATCAACAAATCAGAAGGTCGTTGACTTTATTTTTAACGCACTAATATTTCGGTACAATAATTTTACTTGAACGTCCTTTTTATCTTGAAGACACTCACTATATTAGGTGATAAGTATAAGATTCCAAAAATGACTTGGAAGTTATAGTAAGAAGCGTCACTTCTCGCAGTTGCCGACCTTGGTGTTCGAGCGGTTCTAGGCGCTACAGTCTGGTACCGCTCGACCGCTATGGTCGCTGGCTCGAATCCTGCCTCGGGCATGGATGTGTGTAACGTTCTTAGGTTAGTTAGGCTTAAGTAGTTCTGAGTTCTAGGGGACTGATGTCCTCAGTAGTTAAGTCCCGTAGTGCTCAGAGCCATTTGAACCATTTTTTCTCGCAGTAACTTGCACCTTGATTGCCAAGTGTCTAGACAGGTTTCCACCCTTGCAGTGCTGGTTTCACTTATCTATAACTACTTTCAGTTAGTTCATTTCAATTTCTGAAACGTTCCTGTTCCTGAATATCTCTATGCTCCCACCTATTTTAATATTTAAGCTCTTATTGGAACATTTATTACCTATCACAGTGAAAAATAGGCTCTTTTGGCTTTAACGTATTAGTCATTAATATATTACCGATAACAGTTTACTACCGCAGCAACAGACTGAAAGAGGACGATGGCTCATCACGGTCTCTGGCGCAATTTTGTATGGGCTATGTCTGTAAAAGTGATTCTGGGACGCCACTTATTTTTAATCACTTTGTAATTCTGTAGGACTAAAACGTGGTGAAAGTGTGGACTACGTGACATTTCAGGGGATCACTGAACTTCTAGAAAAAAAAGAGGAAATTGAGCAATGCAGCATACTTTTCCGTAAAAAAAATGAGGTTGCAGGCTACGAGATTACCGATAAACGTTTGAAGTGCTGTTTCACGCCGAACGCTGTCTCTCAAGGCGATGTCTGTCCTGAAGGATTGACTGACATTTGGAACCGGAGGTGTACCACACGTATGGGTGAGCAACTTGATCGGAACTCGGGCGGTCAGCTCCCTCCACAAACACACACACACGGTAGCCGCGTGGGCAAAGGCCAGTAGCTGAGACCCCGAGCTGCGCGCCGCGTCGTGTTGTGACGTGCTGGAGGGCGTCACAAATGCCAGGGCCACGTTCCGACGTGATGGGCGGGCTGATCTGGTCGCCTTATCCGCGGAAGCCATCGCCTGAATCTGGAGCGGAACACGCCCATTCACGGAAACAACACTTTCCCACGGGCCGAGACTCCGGCGTCGACGAACAATGGACGTGCCACCGCGATCAGCTTCTGATACGACTGATACCGGCCCGACGTGACGGCATGTTCATTCAGCGCGATACTGTGGAACAGTTCATTGACTGTACTGCTGCCGGTTTATTGTTCATATCGTAGGGAGCCTTCCTAGGACCATCCTCCTAAGGACAGGATACAGAACTCATCAAACTACAGACCGATTTCACTTTTGCCAGCATTCTCAAAAATTTTATAAAAAGTAATGTACAGTCAGCTTCTCAACCATCTGACCACAAATAACACACTATCAAGGACACAGTTTGGATTTCTGAAGGGTTCTGATGGGGCTATTCACACCTACAGTGAAAGTGTACCTAATTCATTAAATGACAAGTTACAAGCAGCAGGTATTTTCTGTTATTTGTCAAACGCATTCGATTGTGTGAACCACAACATCCTTTTAAATAAATTAGAATTCTATGGTGTCACGGGCAGTGCTGCAAAATGGTTCAAGTCATACCTCGCTAACAGGAAAAAAAGGGTGTCAGTGCAAGGGACTAGTAAATTAAGTCATCATCAGAATGTAAAGAAATTACATGTGGTGTCCCACAAGGATCCATCTAAGGGCCATTGCATTTTCTTGTGTACATTAATGATGTCTCATCAGTTACACTGCCAGAAGCAGAGTTCGTTTTGTTTGCATATGACACAAGTATTGCAATAAATAGTATGTCGAGTGTAGTTCTAGAAAGATCTGCTAATGATATTTTCATGGATATTAATAAATGGTTTAAAGCCAAATCACTGACATTTAACTTCGAAAAGACTCACTGTATGCAATTCAGAACCTGTAAGAGGTTTCCACCCAGCATATGCATAAAGTATGAAGAAGAGCAGATAGAAGAGGTTGACAGTCTTAAATTCCTGGGATTACAACTTGATAATAAATTCAGTTGGGAGGAGCACACCACAGAACTGCAGAAACGCCTTAACAAATCTGTATTTGCAATTCGAGTGGTAGCAGACATAGGCGACATAAAAATGAAAAAGCTTGCATACTTTGCCTACTTTCATTCCATAATGTCATATGGTATAATATTTTGGGGTAACTCTTCAAGTCAAACAAAAGTTTTCAGAGTCCAAAAGCGTCTAATACGTATTATTTGTGGAGTAAATTCACGGAAGTTCTGTAGAAACCTCTTCGAAGAACTGGGTATACTAACTACTGCCTCTCAGTATATTTACTCCTTAATGAAATTTGTCCTAAATAATATATCTCATTTTTCCAACAAACAGCTCAGTTCATACATACAATACCAGGAACAAAAATGATCTGCACAAGGACTTAAAAGCACTTACTTTAATTCAAAAAGGGGTCCACTACTCAGGAACACTCATCTTCAATAATTTGCCAGCAAACATAAAAAATTTAGTTACAAATAAAGATCAGTTTAAAAAGAGCCTAAAGACTTACTAGTGGCCAACTCCTTCTACTCCATTGACGAATTTTGTAATAGAAACAAATGATGTATATATTCATACTAATAGTATTGTTATTGCAGCTTTAACAAAAATTGACATTTTCCAGATCCACGAGGATCTCCTGAGCACGGATCTATGGAACGAAAAACTAATGTAATCTAATCTAATCTAATCGACCACATTGTTAGACTTGACATTTCGCTGCCATCCACTCAACAAAGACGGAAAACTGCAAGGCTGTACGATGATGGGACAACAAAATGTAAATGTCTTTAAACGGGGTGTTCGAAAATGCCGGTTACAAATATTTAGGACTTGTAGAGGGGAGTGAGTACATAATATTTTGAACAGAAACTCATGTCTGGAAATATACAGTTTCCGTTCTACAACAGTTTCAATTCGGGTGTCTAACTTATCGACTTCTGCATGAGGAATCCTCCATGAAAGAATTCAGGGAGTTTCCAGCACTATCCCATGAAGAATGACTTGTTGAGTTTTACATGACAGGGAATTCTAAATTGCAGCGTAGGATTTGGGTCGAGTGGGTTTTCGGGTTATGTGAGAGTAGTGCAGGCGTCGGTTCAATTTTACAAAGAATTTCTTGAACATAAAATAGTCCTCCTCACGAACTATCACCTGAACGTTGGAAAGGAGGTTACCGGGTTCCACCGGGAAAGATTTCCTTACCCTTGGTTATGGATGAAAACTGAAACGATCTGCAAGCCGAGGTGGAACCATGCGATCACCACTGCAGCTTACGGGGCGGAACATTTGGAAATTTGTGGTAAGGTCTTATGGGACCAAACTGCTGAGGTCATCGGTCCCTAAGCTTACACACTACTTAATCTTACTTAAACTAACTTAAGCTGAGGTCAACACACACACACAAGACTGAGGGAGGACTCGAACCTGCGACGGCGGGAGCCACGCAAACCGTGTCAAGGCGCCCAAAACCGCTCGGCTACGCCCCGCACCTTGCGGAGCGAAGGCAGCAGCCCTTTCCATGGGGTTTATTCGTGAGAGGAGAAGAAAGCTCCGAAAATAACCCGGGAAGAGGACTCCGTAAGACTGAGGAAGGCAACTATCTAAGGGTAGGAGTCCGCAACAGAAATCTCTCCAGCCATCCACGTTGGTGGTTGCGCGTCTAAATTGGTGTCCTGTCCACATACGAAGGGCTTCACTCATAAACCCCCAGTACGAATAATTGCGGACAGATGTAACGGATACAACCTAGGCAAGGATAAGCCCAAACGATTTGAAACAGCAGAAACAATTTAGGAACATGGAAGAAATTGCGTTACTGAATAAATTACTAAAATAGAAGTTTAACTTGGCAGTGTTAAGTGAGACTAAAATGAACTTACGAGGAACTATAGATCTACAACAATATATATTATTATTCAGAGGAGTGGAACAAAATATAAGAGCTCAAACAGGACTTTTCATAATGGGTACCACAAATGGGAGAAAGAAGAACAGCCACACCATTTATAACGAGAGACTTACGTCATTTCAATTTAAAACAACTAGAGCACATTTGGCTATAGTACTGGTTTAGAGGGCAGAAAAAGCCAAAAATGAAGAAATGGAGAAATTCTATGAGAAATTACAAACTATCGTCAAAGAGATTAATAAGACAGGTGTACTATATCCCTGTGGAGACTGAAATTCCTAACAAGGACATTGTAAAAAGAACCTGACATTAATACAAACGACGATAAGATGCAAGAATTTTGCACGTATAATGCCTTGAAGGTAACTGATACATTTGGTAGGAAAAGCGATATTCGGAAATACGCGTCGAGCGATAGAAGTTCTAGATCAAACACAGATTATACGATAGCTAATAGAAAAGGAACAGCTCTAGTGAATGATATAACAGTATACATAGACTGTGATACATACAGCGACTATTATCTGGTGATGCCCAAAATAATTCTAAGAACTAGATGGTCAAAAACTAAGAAAAAAAGTAGTACTAGAAGAGAAAATGAAGGAAATTATAGAATTGTGCCTTTGAAAGGCAATTCAGTAACATACGTTTATCAGCAAAGGTTAAGCAGATATTTGGTAAAAAATGAAATGAAGAAGGTTGTTAATAAAGAATGGCAGGCGATGAAGAACTTTAGGAATACAGTACCGCATGAAGTGTAGGTAAAGAAACCACTCGGAAACGAAAGAAAGTTTTGAGAATATAGGATGAATAAATAGGAAAGGCCCTCAGGATAAGCAAATAGTGTATGAAACGTAAATACAGCTAAAAACAGAGCAATCTAGGCAACAATGAATAGCTGTAGAAATATTGCAAAATCTCCAACAAGAACTGCACGTAGAGGGAGTTGAGAAAAATACGTGAGTGATGTGGAACAAGATGTATACAGGAGACAAGACTTTTCCTGTTAATTATTAAAGAATTTAAATAAATCAGTAAGAGACAATGCATTAATAGGTATAATAACAAATGAAGAATGGATTGAACATTATAAAAGTGTTTGGTTTGAACGTAAGGCATACATTTCCACTAAAGTAGTAGAGAGGACCGAAGAATTAGTAAAAAAGATTGACTTACCGGCTCTAGGAGAGTTAGATGCAATAATAATAAAATAAAAGAATAAGAAATCACCAGGACCAGAGGGCACAAAACAGAACTCATAAAGAATGGAAGACTTTCACTCACATTCCATCTTCTTCATCTAGTAAGCACCCCCTAGCTTACCATAAGGACCCCCTACACATGGTTAACGGCCACTGTTCCTTCACTAGATATGAAGGACACGTTCTGGCTGACCTTGCCCTTGAGAATCAGGATACACATCTGCTTACACCAGTAGCAATATGGCGAGTTATATTCAAGACCACTCCAGGGAACATATACACATCCAGTATTTACAAACAAATAACCATCAACACACCCAGTCATTCTCAAATGAATGGCACGAGTAAAGGAGGGTCCTAATCCCATCCCCATAGATGAACCGTTTGTGAACATAACACAATAATTCCGATTTTCTGCTGCAGTGCAGCAAGTACCTCACGGCCTCGCAATAAAAAGACTACTTCGCATATCATATGCGGAGCAGCACCAAAGCTCTGTACTTTTTGTAATTTTCGGTCGCGAGAGCCTTTGAGACTGCATGATGCACACCCTTAGCTGCCTTTTGGTGGCGTCTTCATTCGTAAGGTACGTGTACATTTTAGATGTCTGCCCCACAAACTCCACAATCTGCGACCCATTCGACTTGTCTTTCACTAGACCAATAGGCTTCTTGTTTTGAGGTGCTATGCCACAAGGATTATCGGCCGCGTATTCAGACATATTATATGTATTGGGATTTTATCGAATTGCTTCGCATGGCTGACAGCCTGTCTATATACACGCATCAGAAAAAGTTTTACATCACCTCGGTTCCCTGAAGATAGATGTTGACTGTGGCTATTGTATCACAGACACAGTCCCTTTGACTGTTCAGAAATGTCACTAAAACTGCCCAAAGACGTAAACAACCATGCATGAGCTGCGCCTATTAGACGGAAGAGGTCCGACAGCCGATCAGTTCCAGTCATTCTACCAGGAAGGAGGTACACGGCTCGTATTGTGCGTAGTTCAACCATGCCTAGATGGTCAGTACCGCGGTTCGATCGCGTCCGCATTGTTACTTTGTGCCAGGAAGGTCTCTCAACAAGGGAAGTGTCCACGCGTCTCGGAGTGAGCCAAAGCGACGTTGTTCCGACATGGAGGAGATACAGAGAGACAGGAACTGTCGATGACATGCCTCAATCAGGCCGCCCAAGGGCTAATACTGCAGTGGATGACCGCTACCTACGGATTATGGCTCGGAGGAACCCTGACAGCAACGCCACCATGTTGAATAATGCTTTTCGTGCAGCCACAAGACGTCGTGTTACAACTCAAATTATTGCGCAATAGGCTGCATGATGCCCATCTTCACTCCTGACGTCCATGGCGAGGTCCATCTTTGCAACCACGACAGTATGCAGCGCGGTACAGATGGGCCCAACAACATGACGAATGGGCTGCTCAGGATTGGCATCACATTCTCTTCACCGATGAGTGTAGCATACGCCTTCAACCAGACAATCGTCGCAGACGTGTTTGGAGGCAACCCGGTCTGGCTGAACGCCTTAGACACTGTCCAACGAGTTCCGCAAGGTGAAAGTTCCCTGATGTTTTGGGGTGGCATTATGTGGGGCGGATGTACGCCGCTGGCAGTCATGGAATGCGCCGTGACGGCTGTAGGATACGTGAATGCCATCCTCCGACCGGTAGTGCAACCATATCGGCTGCATATTAGCGAGGTATTCGTCTTCATGGACGACAATTCGCGACCCCCTAGTGAACATCTTGTGAATGACTTCCTTCAGGATAACGACATCGCTCGACTAGAGTGGCCAGCATGTTCTCCCGTATTGAACATACCTGGGATAGATTCAATAGGGCTGTTTATCGACTTCATGATCCACCAACCACTCTGAGGGATCTAAGCCGAATCGTCGTTGAGGAATGGGACAATCTGGACCAATAGTGCCTTGGTGAACTCGTGAACAGTATGCCACGATGAATGCAGGCATGCATCAATACAAGAGGACGTGCTACTGGGCATTAGAGGTGCCGGTGTGTACAGCAATCTGGACCACCACCTCTGAAGGTCTCGCTGTATAGTAGTACAACATGCAATGTGTGGTTTTCATGAGCAATAGTGAAAGTGTTGTTAATAAAAATTCTCTATTTGAACTAGACTGAACTGCATGTGACTGCTTTAGTCTTCAATAAAACTTGCACCTGACTGCGTATTTAACTGAACTGAACTTTATCTGACTGCATGAAAATATTGTTGGAAAATTAATACTCAAAATACACATCTGACTGCATGAAAGTTTAGTGGTAAAACTAAATGAAAGTCACCAACCTGCATCTGACTGCGTCTGTGGACTTAGCTCGTGCACTCCTTCCCGTTTAGCCGATAATAAAACATATATTCAACTCAGCCGTAGTGCAATGGCATAAAATTGTCATTCTAGATAACTTTACTCATTTCGGCCCTGTTTGTTACTTAATAAAAATTCTGTCCTGATCTGAATAATTTGCCAACTGTGCAATGGCATATAGATTATTTTACTCTGATAAATGAAATTATTAGCTTTACTCATGGGAACTTTACTTTAATGTACCTTTTGGTTCAATGCAAGCACAGGATGCGGAGAACGACATAACGTGTGAGATGAAACTCTAATTTTATCTAAAAAATATTTATTGTCAAACTTTTAAGGCACATGTTAAAAACTAAAAAAAGTTACTATAGCATGGATTTACGAGAAAGTTTCTCAAAACGCTTATTGCATCAACAATGGGATTTCTATCTAACTTTTAGACATTATTTAACCAAAGAATACCTATTTTATTAATTATTCTTTCTAGTTTCCCCAGGTATGTGCCGAGTTTCGCTCAATATATAGCTTATTATGTGCGTAGCGCCAATTCTTACTTTGATGCTGTCACGACCCGGCTGCCTCCTGCAGGCATCTAGCTCCGACTCGAAACACGTCTGCTGTCTCTGCGCATCTCCTCACCACTACTCAAACTTTTATCGCGTGCACCTAGCTCTGTTAGCTGGCAAAGATCTTACTACTCGAAGATGTACTACTGGTACAACCTTGCGGTTGGGAACTATCGACATGTCTCACTGGCTCTATCCTGATCGAATCTCAGCACATACCTTTCAAGCGGAAATGATTTTTATGTTGATATCTATTCCAATTTTCTGTACAGGCTCCGGAACACTCGGACCAAGGTAATGCAAAACTTTTTTTATGTGTGTCTTCTATATAAAGAAATTTGGGATCAGTAAGGTTTGGCTTCACAACCTCATACTGAAAACTGGAACATGTGGAGTTTGGATAAGTGCACAGTACACATATTGTCATAGACAGGCTTCATGAACTGCACTGAAACCTTAGCCATCTCCACAGTGATTAGCTCTTGATTGATTCGGCATGGCGATGCAGTCTCTTGCGCCATAACACCTATCCCAGCAACAAATTAAACGAATTTCGTGGTGTATTCTAACATTTTCCATGAGTCTACCGAAAATATAATCATTCATTAACTTCAAAAATTCTTTCCAGAGTCACATGTCGCAAGGGCACTCTTTTCAGCATTATGTATGGATATAGTGAGTATGACTCTCGTAAGTTTCACCCCCAACCTGAGACATTGCTGGAAGTTTCTGCAGTGCAGAATGTATCTCTGTTTATTCCTCGGCTGTGGGCAAGAACCATTGCACAGAACTAGGCACTCCGTAGACAGCGGCAGGTCACTGTGCGCGCCATGCGAATGGGTAGGAGATGCAATGTCTGCCTCCACAACGTATCCTTAACCAGAATCCACAGCCATATCTTCGACCTTTTTCTCCAATTTAGCATTCAGAATCCTCCAATCGGCAGAGATTATTCCAAGGCATGTCTGTAGCGGTTGTTTACAAAATGGTTCAAATGGTTCTAAGCACTATGGGACTTAACTTCTAAGGTCATCAGTCCCCTAGAACTTAGAACTACTTAAACCTAACTAACCTAAGAAAATCACACACATCCATGCCCGAGGCAGGATGCGAACCTGCGACCGTAGCGGTCGCGCGGTTCCAGACTGTAGCGCCTAGAACCGTTCGGCCACCACGACCGGCGGTTGTTTACATCCAAGTAAGAGATGTAACTCAAATAGTCAGACTGCCTTTACATCTCCTCGCTCATTTGCGCCTTGGTGTACCTGTGCACACACTGGCAAAGTCCTGCATGAACCCCATGTTTGAAGAAGAGCAACATGTCAACATTAATCAATAGTTCAATACTGACACATGTTCTTTTTAACACTGCGTCCCACGAAAGCCCTGGCGTGAAGTAATGTGAGGTACAATCCAGAGCGTATGTTCCCATACATGCACTCCAGAATTTCTCAAAAATGTCTGTGAGCAGACGTTCATCAGTGCACAGGTACAATCTAGCATAGTACCCTAAATAAGGGATGTTGAACTCCTGCCACAGATTCACCGAATTCCATATTCTGCATTCGTTATGGCAGTGCTTGTTAGTTTATTAGAGAATGCGGTTATGCCGGGCAACATTGGTTTCATGAAACGAATCGAAAGGAAAGGAAAAGTGTGGTATCGTCCAAAGATCATGGCGCCTCACCAATGTTAGTAAAGCATATAAATACCACAAATATTAGCAATGTCTTGCTGCAGTCCGCTACGACGACTGGGAGAGGCTGAAGAGCACGTGCCCTCTCTCTCAGCACAGTAGCACCCTCATACAGAGGTCAATATAAAGCTGAGAAATGAAGCGTTCTGCCCCAGTTCGTGACCTCAGCTGAAGCAGTCAACATCATTGAGTTATTCAATTTCCGGAAGGAAATGTCCTTTTTTAAATATTGAACATTGTACTTCAAGAGAGGAGTTTGCTAATTAGGACATCATGTGATGCTATAATAATCATTGACAATTGCAAAGTATCAATCATTCCTGTGCCAAATGGTTGAATCAAGTTAAGTAAATCATTTTATCATTCATGTACTAAACTGAACTAATATTTCATACGTTGTAGTTCTGAAGAGCCATCTCCCCTAGCAATCAAAGAACCCACCGTTACAGCTGGACAACAATAGTTTTGTCTCAACAGAAAGACCCTCACCACAAACTGAAACTTTGCTTCATCAGGATATGCAGCTCTGGTGATATGCATAGCCACCTGAACATTGTCTTAGGAAGTTTCTAAACAGATGATTGCATGAAATATAGTGAAGCCAGGAAGCAGAGGGTTTTCTTTGGCATGATTCACTTTTCAGGTGAAATGTAGTTTTCTACATTCTCAGGTAAGAGACTGGCGTTATCTTTCTCCAAACCGAAATCACTGAAATGCTCAACAAGGAAATGAGCACCATGTGTTGTTGTTGCGGTCTTCAGTTCTGAGACTGGTTTGATGCAGCTCTCCATGCTACTCTATCCTGTGCAAGCCTCTTCATCTCCCAGTACCCACTGCAACTTACATCCTTCTGAATCTGTTTAGTGTATTCATCTCTTGGTCTCCCTCTACGATTTTTACCCTCCACGCTGCCCTCCAATACTAAATTGATGATCCCTTGATGCCTCAGAACATGTCCTACAAACCGATCCCTTCTTCTAGTTAAGTTGTGCCACAAACTTCTCTTCTCCCCAATCCTATTCAATACCTCCTCATTAGTTATATGATCTACCCATCTAATCTTCAGCATTCTTCTGTAGCACCACATTTCGAAAGCTTCTATTCTCTTCTTGTCCAAACTAGTTATCGTCCATGTTTCACTTCCATACATGGCAACGCTCCATACAAATACTTTCAGAAACGACTTCCTGACACTTAAATCAATACTCGATGTTAACAAGTTTCTCTTCTTCAGAAACGCTTTCCTTGCCATTGCCAGTCTACATTTTATATCCTCTCTACTTCGACCATCATCAGTTATTTTGCTCCCCAAATAGCAAAACTCGTTTACTACTTTAAGTGTCTCATTTCCTAATCTAATTCCCTCAGCATCACCCGACTTAATTCGACTACATTCCATTATCCTCGTTTTGCTTTTGTTGATGTTCATCTTATACCCTCCTTTCATGACACTGTCCATTCCGTTCAAATGCCCTTCCAAGTCCTTTGCTGTCCCTGCAGAATTACAATGTCATCGGCGAACCTCAAAGTTTTTATTTCTTCTCCATGGACTTTAATACCTACTCCGAATTTTTCTTTTGTTTCCTTCATTGCTTGCTCAATATACAGATTGAATAACATGGGGGATACGCTACAACCCTGTCTCACTCCCTTCCCAACCACTGCTTCCCTTTCGTGCCCCACGACTCTTACAACTGCCATCTGGTTTCTGTACAAATTGGAAATAGCCTTTCGCTCCCTGTATTTTACCCCTGCCACCTTCAGAATTTGTAAGAGAGTATTCCAGTCAACATTGTCAAAAGCTTTCTCTAAGTCTACAAATGCTAGAAACGTAGGTTTGCCTTTTCTTAATCTAGCTTCTAAGATAAGTCGTAGGGTCAGTATTGCCACACGTGTTTCAATATTTCTACGGAATCCAAACTGATCTTCCCCGAGGTCAGCTTCTACCAGTTTTTCCATTCGTCTGTAGAGAATACGCGTTAGTATTTTGCATTCGTGACTTATTAACTGATAGTTCGGTAGTTTTCACATCTGTCAGCACCTGCTTTCTTTGGGATCGGAATTATTATATTCTTCTTGAAGTGTGAGGGTATTTCACCTGTCTCATACATCTTCCTCACCAGATGGTAGAGTTTGGCAGGACTGGCTCTCCCAAGGCCATCAGTAGTTCTAATGGAATGTTGTCTACTCCCGCGGCCTTGTTTCGACTCAGGTCTTTCATTGCTCTGTCAAACTCTTCACGCAGTATCGTATCTCCCATTTCATCTTCATCTACATCCTCTTCCATTTCTATTATATTGTCCTCAAGTACATTGCCCTTGTATACTCCCTCCACCTTTCTGGTTTCCCTTCTTTGCTTAGAACTGGGTTTCCATCTGAGCTCTTGATATTCATACAAGTGGTTCTCCTTTCTCCAAAGGTCTCTTTAATTTTCCTGTAGGCAGTATCTATCTTACCCCTAGTGAGATAACCCTCTACATCCTTACATTTGTCCTCTAGCCATCCCTGCTTAGCCATTTTGCACTTCCTGTCGATCTCGTTTTTGAGACGTTTGTATTCCTTTTTGCCTGCTTCATTTACTGCATTTTTATATTTTCTCCTTTCATCAATTAAATTCAGTATTTCTTGTGTTACCCAAGGATTTCTACTAGCCCTCGTCTTTTTACCTACTAGGTCCTCTGCTGCCTTCACTACTTCATCTCTCAAAGCTACCCATTCTTCTTCAACCTCTGGTTCTTTCAGTTTATCCAGGTCCCATCTCCTTAAATTCCCACCTTTTTGCAGTTTATTCAGTTTTAATCTACAGTTCATAACCAATAGATTGTGATCAGAGTCCACGTCTGCCCCTGGAAATGTCTTACAATTTAAAACCTGGTTCCTAAATCTCTGCCTTACCATTATATAATCTATCAGAAACCTGTCAGTGTCTCCAGGCTTCTTCCATGTATACAACCTTCTTTTATGATTCTTGAACCAAGAGTTAGCTATGACTAAGTTGTGCTCTGTGCAAAATTCTACCAGGCGGCTTCCTCTTTCATTTCTTAGCACCATATCCATTCAAATTATAGGAGGATGATGGGCATGTGTCATGGCAGTTGGCATTTCAAGTTGCATGCACTGTGTTCTGTTCTGTGGAACTTCCTCATTTAGAAGATATGTGTACATGGAGCTACCGCTCCTCTGTCCAGTGAAGCCCACGAACTATGACAGTCAACTGTCTTCTTGTAAAAAGTCTCATTCTCCATCGAGGTGATCATGGGAATATTGCTGCTATAAATGTGATGAACTTTCCTTGCCAGTTTTTTCAGCTTAGATATCAACTATATCGCAGTATTATTCCAGCTATAAGAATCTAAATGATTGAAGTTAGAGTCATACAAGCATATAGCTAGATACACTGCTGCATACGGTACGTGTCGTTCAGTGAAAGTGGTGTAAGAGATAGTAGGATCACCTACACAATGCACCATCTACATCTACATCTACATCTACATCTATACTCCGCGAGCCACCTTACGGTGTGTGGCGGAGGGTACTTATTGTACCACTATCTGATCCCCCCTTCCCTGTTCCATTCACGAATTGTGCGTGGGAAGAACGACTGCTTGTAAGTCTCCGTATTTGCTCTAATTTCTCGGATCTTTTCGTTGTGATCATTACGCGAGATATATGTGGGCGGTAGTAATATGTTGCCCATCTCTTCCCGGAATGTGCTCTCTCGTAATTTCGATAATAAACCTCTCCGTATTGCGTAACGCCTTTCTTGAAGTGTCCGCCACTGGAGCTTGTTCAGCATCTCCGTAACGCTCTCGCGCTGACTAAATGTCCCCATGACGAATCGCGCTGCTTTTCGCTGGATCATGTCTATCTCTTCTATTAATCCAACCTGGTAAGGGTCCCATACTGATGAGCAATACTCAAGAATCGGACGAACAAGCGTTTTGTAAGCTACTTCTTTCGTCGATGAGTCACATTTTCTTAGAATTCTTCCTATGAATCTCAACCTGGCGCCTGCTTTTCCCACTATTTGTTTTATGTGATCATTCCACTTCAGATCGCTCCGGATAGTAACTCCTAAGTATTTTACGGTCGTTACCGCTTCCAATGATTTACCACCTATGGCATAATCGTACTGGAATGGATTTCTGCCCCTATGTATGCGCATTATATTACATTTATCTACGTTTAGGGAAAGCTGCCAGCTGTCGCACCATGCATTAATCCTCTGCAGGTCTTCCTGGAGTACGTACGAGTCTTCTGATGTTGCTACTTTCTTGTAGACAACCGTGTCATCTGCAAATAGCCTCACGGAGCTACCGATGTTGTCAACTAAGTCATTTATGTATATTGTAAACAATAAAGGTCCTATCACGCTTCCTTGCGGTACTCCCGACATTACCTCTACATCTGCAGATTTTGAACCGTTAAGAATGACATGTTGTGTTCTTTCTTCTAGGAAATCCTGAATCCAATCACAAACCTGGTCCGATATTCCGTAAGCTCGTATTTTTTTCACTAAACGTAAGTGCGGAACCGTATCAAATGCCTTCCTGAAGTCCAGGAATACGGCATCAATCTGCTCGCCAGTGTCTACGGCACTGTGAATTTCTTGGGCAAATAGGGCGAGCTGAGTTTCACATGATCTCTGTTTGCGGAATCCATGTTGGTTATGATGAAGGAGATTTGTATTATCTAAGAACGTCATAATACGAGAACACAAAACATGTTCCATTATTCTACAACAGATTGACGTAAGCGAAATAGGCCTATAATTATTCGCATCTGATTTATGACCCTTCTTGAAAATGGGAACGACCTGCGCTTTCTTCCAGTCGCTAGGTACTTTACGTTCTTCCAGCGATCTACGATAAATTGCTGATAGAAAGGGGGCAAGTTCTTTAGCATAATCACTGTAGAATCTTAAGGGTATCTCGTCTGGTCCGGATGCTTTTCCGCTACTAAGTGATAGCAGTTGTTTTTCAATTCCGATATCGTTTATTTCAATATTTTCCATTTTGGCGTCCGTGCGACGGCTGAAGTCAGGGACCGTGTTACGATTTTCCGCAGTGAAACAGTTTCGGAACACTGAATTCAGTATTTCTGCCTTTCTTCGGTCGTCCTCTGTTTCGGTGCCATCGTGGTCAAGGAGTGACTGAATAGGGGATTTAGATCCGCTTACCGATTTTACATATGACCAAAACTTTTTAGGGTTCTTGTTTAGATTGTTTGCCAATGTTTTATGTTCGAATTCGTTGAATGCTTCTCTCATTGCTCTCTTTACGCTCTTTTTCGCTTCGTTCAGCTTTTCCTTATCAGCTATGATTCGACTACTCTTAAACCTATGATGAAGCTTTCTTTGTTTCCGTAGTACCTTTCGTACATGATTGTTATACCACGGTGGATCTTTCCCCTTGCTTTGGACCTTAGTCGGTACGAACTTATCTAAGGCGTACTGGACGATGTTTCTGAATTTTTTCCATTTTTGTTCCACATCCTCTTCCTCAGAAATGAACGTTTGATGGTGGTCACTCAGATATTCTGCGATTTGTGCCCTATCACTCTTGTTAAGCAAATATATTTTCCTTCCTTTCTTGGCATTTCTTATTACACTTGTAGTCATTGATGCAACCACTGACTTATGATCACTGATACCCTCTTCTACATTCACGGAGTCGAAAAGTTCCGGTCTATTTGTTGCTATGAGGTCTAAAACGTTAGCTTCACGAGTTGGTTCTCTAACTATCTGCTCGAAGTAATTCTCGGACAAGGCAGTCAGGATAATGTCACAAGAGTCTCTGTCCCTGGCTCCAGTTCTGATTGTGTGACTATCCCATTCTATACCTGGTAGATTGAAGTCTCCCCCTATTACAATAGTATGATCACGAAACTTCTTCACGACGTTCTGCAGGTTCTCTCTGAGGCGCTCAAATACTACGGTTGCACCATAGGAGCTAGGAGGCACTCAAAGTCAGCATGTATGGCAAAGCGGCAGCGTCACTGGTAGCGGGCGTTCTTGAACTTTAAGAAGGCATTTCCACATATTCTGGTTCCTGACAATAGCAATTTATCAAGCGCTTTTCTAAACACTAGCTCCTAGTAAAAAGGTTGGGGTACATATGACAAATTTGCGTTTATGTTCTTTTTTACTTCGGTGGGAGGGAAGTAAGTAATACATGTTTTTGATCCAGACATAGTATTGCTACTCGCCCTTGGAGAACAGGAAGAAATCTACATGTTTGGGAAACTTGGCATAAGTAGACGGCTTATAACACTACCACTGCTCTTTATTTACGTTATGAAACTATATTGGTGATCAATTATGGTATGTAGCAACAGTGCAGTGTTACCTTCTGAAAGGAATCTTGTTGTGTTGACCGTGATGTACCTAAAGGAGGTAGCTTATGGGAAGTGAAAGTCAGAATTACGTAAATATTTAAACAGTAACAGACAATATTTTTTCTATCCACATTGTTCAAAGAATAAAGAAAACGGTAGCGAGCCGAATTAGGCAAGAGAATTATTGACATTCTTGTTCAATAAAATAGATATGAGTAATTTTAATGGACAGACACAGACTATACTTTATCACACAAGAGTGCAATGAACTATGTCACTAGCAGATGTTGACGTTAAATAAAATGCTAACAGTTAAAGAAGAACAAGTCTATTTGCATAAACACAACATCTAATGACACACACTTTTGCATTCAGGGCTCAGTCAAACCGAATAATTTGAATAATATAAGATTACTGTAGAATTATAAAATTTTGCATGAATTTAGTCCCTCTTTGCCAAATACTTTTGTACCTGACATGAAATTAAAAAGGAGTTCACTAGCAAACAATTCCTCACTGTCCTCTGATTAAAACAAATTACTATTTTCATAGAAAATGATCTTTCTGTCAATAATTTTCTATCAGTGAGTACAATAGACAAACTATGGATCCTGTTGCACTGGTAATAAGCACTTTCAACACATATGAGGATCAAGAATTTAGCCATTATAGGTATATAACTTTCAACAGAGACAGTTTTTAACTTTTACTGCAATGAGACACAAATTGATATAGTTATAAAACAATGACTCACCTTTTTGCACTATTTCAATAGACTGCATAACAATTGTTTACTAAGAAGAACATTTCAAGCTAAACTTTAGTAATATTTACTTTTGGAACTAACATCAAGATGGTTTATTGTCTGTCTTTATTACCACAGTCTTTTACTTTAAAGTCAATGATTAAATAGGTAACTTTGAAAGTCCACAAAGCTTTAAATTGGATTGTTTCAAACACATGGAGGCTTTCACAAAGCTACATTTACTACCTCCCACAATTTTACCAAATCCACAGTAAATATGAATACTCCCATTCTACCAAATATCAAACAATATTACTTAATTAACTGTTTGGCTTTGAGGCTTTCATTTTTCTACAACAAGGACACTTGTTAATCATAGTTCAAGTGGAGAGGAACCTAAGAGTTGTTGTGACGAGGAAAAAAATCAAGGTAGGTACATAGATTCAGATATGTTACCTTATGTTCGAGCACACTAAAACATCCAATGAGCTAATCCTTCACTTTACATGTCTACAATCCTCCATTCCGTTACAGTGATTGCACAATGTGGTGGCGAGTACGTCCTGACAGTAGTTGTTAATGGTAAAGCTCTGTCATTTCTTGGTGGCGATGATAGACAATACACTGCATATGTTTTTACCCATACATCAAAGTTTTTACAAAGGAAAAAGCGAACACTCTTGTGTTATCTATATAATCAAACAATATTTACAACAGTTTAGTTACAGAATGTTAAATAAAATACAAAAAGGCAAAGTAAATTAATAGAGCCTTAGAGCTCTGGTGTTACATGCTCTGACTACTTTATGCTTTACATCTTCCTCTTTCTTCAGCACAGTGTGATCATCATCATCTTCTGGCTTGCTACCATCTACTGCCAGGCTGTAAACACTAAACGAATGGTCCATATTCTGACTCTCAAATTTTGGCAGGTCATGGAGTTTAACTGGGAATGAGATGCCCTTGAAGTTTCAATGCTCGTAGACATAAGATGTTTGGTATATAGTGTTATACTCACAATGAATACTATAATATCTATCACAAGCTAGAAATTGACCATGCAAAGCAAAATTCATCGCCCTCTTCAAGATTATGGGCATCAATATATGCATGTTTAGCAGGAATATCTTTCAGAAAAAGGTATAAATCTGCGCTGTAGACATGTGAGTATACATCGAGGAAGAGTACACGGCTGAGTGCACTTTTCTGCATTTTGGAAAAATGCGCCAATATGACACTCTTTATAAAAGTTCTGAACCACTCTGAGATGAATTAACTCATCCTGTGGTACCTTACTAGTATCCCCCAAACGTAGACAACATTCTTCAATCAAATGGCTCACCCTATGATACCACACCATTAACGGCCCAACTGTAGACAACACTCTTTTCTTCACCATCATTTTAACTTCTGTTAGGGGTGGAGGATTGGAGATGCACGAGTTCAAAGCACAGAAGTGCATGCACCTGGTGGTGGGATACTGTGGGTCACTGTGGGTCATTGACGAATCAGGGGAACTCCATTTTCAAAATGGTTTCACATACATTAAGGAAAGTGACAGTGTCTCAGTAGTCTGCATTAGAGAAGTAAATATAAGTTTTTGAGATCTGGCCCCTAAGGCATCAGCAACCACAGAGTAGTACAATGCAGATGTGCAATTTACCTGGTGATGCGTGACAGGGCAAGGCAGTGAGCTGCTGCTGCTAGGTTCTGGGTGTGGTGCTGACTAATATTGCTATGGTCTAGGACGATGGTAAGATGGCCCAGGGCATAGGGAGCATGGCCACAATGGTCCTGACAATGGTAAATGTACTGGTGTTGTCAGGATGATGATGATGATGAAACAGACTGGGCATCCATGAACCTTCAGCTGGCGTGGTGAAAGCATTCTCAATTAACCCAGCTGGAGCGAGCTCATCATAGTCATGTCCAGCCGTGGAGTTGTTGTTGTAGATCCAAGTCCACTTCCACATGCATCCATTACATCTGCCAAAGAAAAATAAACTAAACTGACAAGTGTCATATGTGTGTAAGAGACATATGTAATGTCTACAATAATTTTTAGTAGTACTTACTCATACAATTATTGGTATCCTAATCATTTCATTTGGATCTCATCACATCATCACTTGCCATCAAACTGTGTAATATCTTATTCAGTTCTGTTAGTGGATCCACATCCATCTAACTCATTGTAATGTTTCATAGAATGCCCCTAGGTACAAACAAAATCTCATAAATAATAATTGCAAGTGTACATAAAAAAGAATATTGAGTAGAATAAAGAGAAATATGGATTTCTTATGTATTTACCTCTCAACAACTGATGTCATCTGCCACTAACTAATGCTAGAAAAACAGGTCAGCTCAAATAATTGAACTTCTGACGCAGACTCACTAGGCATTACGTCAGTTTCAATCACAGAATGGGGCATTGAGCGTACAGGTATTGGCCTGCGTTGCATTCCATCTACTGCCATTGCAGTAATGTCGTTGAAAAATTCTACAAGTAACAGAAAAGTCATTATGTTAGATAGGTATATTACACACAAGCACAAATATACACACACACACACACACACACACACACACACACACACACACACACACACCAGGGAAGAAAAAATCCATAGTACTTATGTCCGCAAAATTCACCTGTTAAAAATTCTGGAAGCCATCTGCCATTCTCTGCAGTGTCAATGAATCCCATCAAATCTTATAGCTTACTACCATTTACTATGTGATGGCACACTCAAGTCTGCAAAAAAAGAAGAAGAGGAAATTCATCATCAGATTGCAGCTATATATACGTAATGAGCACATACAAACATGGAAAAAAATCATCTTGAACACATACTTGCAGTATCACGAGAGTAAAATTCGGGACGCTTATTAGTCACTGATGAACCGTCATCATAACTATTTCCATCATGGCACATCATTATTGCTACTAGTCTGACACTGCTGACGCTGTTCGTCTCAGATCTTGGTTTTGAATGACTTTTTGCACTGAAACGCCCCTTATTTAGAGCCAAAAACCAGTTACAGCTGGCACTAAAATAGATTTCAACCAATAGGAAGCAAATACAGTCACATGGATGTAGACAAGTTCGTTCCTGCAGAACCCTAACCAGTGCATGCTTTAGCTGGGAGACAGCGTCTGGGTGTCACTATCACACCACGCTTCTGGTGCTCACGGTACAATTCAAAGATTGTCATACATGCTTTAGAAATGCGCTGTTGCAGGTATCCGATAGTATGGATGCCAGGAAGGTCACGTGTAGGTGTTATGCATTTCTCATAGTCCAGTTGCTACCATTACACGAACTGCTTCCACAAAAGGAATAATAATTATGATAATAACAGGAGACAGACAGTGAGACCACATATTAGTCTTGCACAGTATCCTAGAGGGTCAGCTGTTATTGCACTCAGCCTGCCTATGGCCCTGCTCATGCTACTCGCTACCTGGAGAGGGAACCGAACGTCTGTATCACACCTCTGACAGGCTATACACCCATCGTGAAGCACTTTTTAAATTATGATACAAACCGTAATGTTTTACCAATAAAAAATAACCTTTTTTTTAGCCCTATGGAAGAACGTCCACGTCGGTAAAGGTTATAAATTTTAGCACTAAAGTCATAAGTCGATGCTACCAGTTTCTCTCTCTCTTTTTTATATTTTTATTTTTTAAGGGTGTTAAGATCATGATGTCTTCCTGCTAAGAACTAACCTCGAAATATTTTCTATCTCTCTCTTTACTAACTCCACAACAGGATCTCCAATTCCATGTAAACTATAATGAATGTCTTATATTCCCATTTCTCACTTGCAAAGTACCAGAAAAGTCTTGCATTATATACATTATGTGATCAAAAGTATCCGGACACCCCCAAAAAATACGCTTGTCATATTAGGTGCATTATGCTGCCACCTACTGCCAGGTACTCCATATCAGCGACCTCAGTAGTAATTTGACGTCGTGAGAGAGCAGAATGAGGCGCTCCGCAGAACTCACGGACTTCGAACATGGTCAGCTGATGTATGACTTAGAAACTGTTAACGTGCTACTATGTTCTAAAGTTAACTATCCAGTCTACAACCTAGGGAACATTTTTAAACAAAAATTACGAATGTATTGTTATAGTGAACAGACGACACAGTGTTGTTATTGTGTGTGTGCATTCTTGCTTGTTAGTTGCACGATTACGTAACGACTATAAGGCTCACATACTTAGAATATTTACCAGTAGTGCTAATGAGATTTTAATGCAACATTTTGGTTTACTTGAAAATACATTCTGGATTTAAAGTACTTTCTGTGAGATACCAGATGACACAGTGGTTAGTTTATGTGACAGCTACACGATTTTATCATGACACTAGTAATGAGTGACAATTTACAATGTTGCTTTTGAGGTGTTTCTGTTTTATACTGCACAGTTTTTCTGAATTCTTCTGGAAAGTAAAACATGTTTTAGTAGTAAGCTACAATGTGACAGCCTTATTGGTAGCACAGCAATACGTTACAGTATAGTACTTTCTTGATCATGGTAATGTACCTAATAACTACGATAGCTATACGCAAAGCATTTCACTTTCGTTTATGATGAGGTAAGTACATTGACTTCAGCAGAACTTTGCTTACAGAGAACGATAACTACGACACTTCCACAGAATTATCTTACAGCAAGACGCACATTTAGCGCTACAGGACACGCCTTTGAGTGATTGATTTTGTACTTAAACCATTTATTTTTCAAGATTTTTGAATTACAAAGAAAGTTTTCTGTGATACATTTCATTCCATTGCTGTAATCTGTAACACCTGAGGGTATAATTATATTAATCCTCAGGGGGGTACACGCCTACTTTGTGTACCATGTGCTTGGCAAGCACAAGGAGCCCTAGCTAATATGGTATTTGCTTATACAACTTTACGCATCGATACCATATTTCTCTAACACATAATTACACAGCTATCTGATCATTTAACTGAGAGAGACAAACATTTCTTTTTACTACATCAGTGACATGTTTACGTAATTACACCATTGCATAACTTCACACTTACGAAATTGTATTTTGTTTGTAGTTTGTGAACTGTTCATATTTTTTCGGTCCCATTGTGATATTATGAGAGCTTTGAATGATATATTTGGTATGGGATCACGATTTTTAAAGTACGTTTGAGGCAGATGACACTTTTGACATGAGCAGAGAATTTTCTTTAGGTTTCAAAATTATTGGAGGAAGCTACGACGATTTTGAGATTTGACTGAGGTGTTATTTTGTTATTTTTATGACAACGATGTGTATTATGCTGTTGAGGTATGTTTATGATCAATACGATGATGCTACTGTAAATGAGGAATTTGATTATGCTACGTATTTATCTTGATGAAATATTGAAGAAGTATATGAATAATGAGTAGTGGTTAGGGACTCTGATTTGTGGAAAAGAAAAGGTTGTTGGAAACCAAGAATCGTACTTTAAGAGTTATGAAATGTATGTAAATGTGTGAATGTATTACAATGCCGACGAAAACTTTTTGAACACTGTTATATTCATAGGATTTTGTTTCTACACATTTGCAATGCAAATTCTTGACCTGTGAAATATTTTTATATGAGACTGTCACTGTAGCGGAAACTGCTGTCGTAAATATTTCTGTAAGAAAGTTAAGTGACCACCTGCACGTAATGCGTCGTGGGCACCCAGCTCGCGCGAGTAGCCTGGAAAAAAGCATCAGTGTGTGCCTTTCAGAGGCACAGGTGGAGAAAAAAAAAGAGGCCATTATCCTCGCTATTAGCATTCCTTTGTAGAAAGCATCGCAAATACGACACACTCAAACTTGAAAACATATCATTACACTGTGGAGCTCTTAATTTATGATATTTACCAAAATGCCTAATGAAATGATGAGAAACATTTTACATCTATTGTCATTCTAGTCGGGAGATTGCTCATTTTGTTTGATATCTAGTTTCTAGCTGCACTGCAGCGTTGGTTAAAATAAAATTTAATCGATGTACTAATATAGACATTTTATGCCTACAGATCCAGTCAATTATAAATTTATGATCTACTTCCAAGAAAACGAGGGCACATAAATAGACATTTCCCTTCACAGGAATTGCATAAATAATTTTTTTACGATTTAGTAACTTATCTGCTAGCGTACGTTTTTGTGATGCATCACTCTAGTGTTAAGATGTGACATAGGTACTAAAAATGGCCATTTTTACTGTAATATTTTTTCTGCTTGAGCTTTGTCATGTTTAGATATAAGTTATTGCATTTGCAGCTGCTGTTTTCCAGGCATAATGTTACGGAATTTGACTTTGTATTACGCTGTTAAGCCAGTTTTACTACGGATTTATTTTTCTTGTTTGCTGCACAGTGCCTTATATTAGTTGTAATATTGCAATTGCTTTGCCAATGTGAAATTTTTTATCATTGCTGTTTGTGTTAATTTGTTACGTGCTGCTGCATTGCCTCATCCCTTGATATATATATATATATATCTGAGCTCAGTAGATTTCAGTTAGCTTAAGAGGGGGTAGCCTATAAGAGAATGAGTTGCGATGAATTTGAAGAAATGCACTGAGAGGCTATACGAGAAACATACAGAAAGCAGGTATAGATAGGACTTTTGGAAATAATGAAGAACGAAGGGAGATCTCTGAGAAGTAAAGAAAGTTTTGTTTGCAAAATACTGCAGTAAAACAAACCCTGTCCTTTCCTTGTATTATTCCGCTATATGTTTGTGTACCCTTGTGTATTTATGTTCTTCCTGTATTTATATGTTTATCTGATAAGTCTTATGTTGTAAAATTTTTCTAATACTCAGCTACATAAACTATGATGAGGAATACTGTTATCCTCAAATATAATTTGCATTAATGATATGTTATTTACTTTGTAAAGATGTTAGACATTATTTATTCTGTTCTGTTTTAATGCTCATGTGTGAAGTTGATGTTTCGAAAGTTATTCTGATCTTTTATGTATGTACTTATGCCATAATTCCTGCAACACTGATGTATCTGTTTATTTCTATTCTTTTGTAAAGCCTGTACTACTACAGAGTTATCTGTATTGTTATGTTCTTTAATGATGTATTTTGTACCTTTGTAATTGTATTCTTATGTTATAAAATTGTAATTGACATGAGTTCATCAAATTAAGTAACTTGTAAGTTACATTTCATTGCACACGTTTCTGTTGGTCATAGTATATGGACAATATGTGAGAAGTAGGGACTGATAGTGTTTGCACGTGTGTTAATAATTCAGCAAGGGACTGATTAACAGCATTGCTGGTTTTAGGGACAATTCCAAAAACTTTGTGAGTGCACAAGTGGTTGTTTATGGACTCTTCGATGGTGAATGTGCACCTGCACAGTCGCAACAGATGGCTGCTGGCCATCTCTACAAGGACTACAGTGGGTCTGCATCTTTGATGACCCACCAGTACCATTATTTCTACAAGGACTGCAGTGGGTCTGCACCTCTGGTGGCCCACAAATACCGTAATCTCTACCAGGACTACAGTGGGTCTGCTCTGTGATTACCTAACTACCAATACTCTTCAAAATTTCAATTGACTCTGCTGTGGGTTTGCTCTGTTGTGGACCAAGTGAGTGCACAAGTGGTGGTGAGTGGTGAGTCAAGACTGCATGGAAATCCACTACTTCCATGTGCATTGTCTTTTACTGCTCAGACTTTGAGAAAAGAAACGGCAGTTTTACTGTGATGAATGATCAGGACTGTCTTTATGGACTGTGAGAAAATTTTAGCTTTTGAACAACATTGTATTAATAAGTGTGTGCATTTGATATCTTTCTTACTGTATTTATGAAAAATTTTTTCAAATCTGTATTGGCCAGTGCCCAAAACAATTTGTAAAATTTTTTGTGGGGAGCATGGGGGCTATGTAAGTAGACTGTATAGGTTTTTTCATTGGTAACGCCACATAGCGCTCTGTATGAAAATCACTGGCTGTGCTGTGTGCAGTCTGTGGCTAGTTTGCATTGTTGTCTATCATTGTAGTGTTGGGCAGCTGGATGTGAACAGCGCGTAGCGTTGCGCAGTTGGAGGTGAGCCGCCAGCAGTGGTGGATGTGAGGAGAGTGATGGCGGAGTTTTGAAATTTGTAATACTGGATATCATGAACTGCTATATACATTATGACTTTTGAACACTATTGAGGTAAATACATTGTTTGTTCTCTATTAAAATCTTTCATTTGCTAACTATGCCTATCAGTAGTTAGTGCCTTCCGTAGTTTGAATCTTTTATTTAGCTGGCAGTAGTGGCGCTCGCTGTATTGCAGTAGTTCGACCAACGAAGATTTTTGTGAGGTAAGTGATTTGTGAAACGTATAGGTTAATGTTAGTCAGGGCCATTCTTTTGTAGGGATTTTGAAAGTCAGATTGGGTTGCGCTAAAAATATTGTGTGTCAGTTTAAGCACAGTCATGTATAATTTTTCTAAGGGGATGTTTCAAGGTTAGCCATCTTGGATTTCACACTAAGAACAAGTGAGCTACTCCCTACATCTTAGATTGCCTACAAATAGGATACTGGCCCACTTTTAATATCCCACCAGTTTACACTTAAGACAAGCGTCGTATTTCCACAACTGATATCAAAGAATTAGGGGAAAGTCCCGCTGCACAACTGAACTATTTTGAATTTCCTACCAATTATTGTATCTCCCACCATTTTATACATGGGAAATTGGTCAATATCAGGGGGAAGGGAACAGGGAGAGCAGATGGGGATATCTGCCAACAGTACATGATCTCATCGTCAATGATGTCACTGAAACACTGGCAACAATTTAGACTGCAATAGGAGTGGCACAGCTCCAGTACAGCTTCATTGTAAAATTGTATAATTTAAGAAGCGAACTGTTTGCTAGTTAACGCCTGATAGCTGTAAGCGGAATGCCTGGCTACACAAATAAATTTTAAGACTAGGACTATTTACAAAATTTTGTATCGCTTACTTTAGTATGTCGTCAGACACTCAAATATGTTCAGAGAATTTGTTGTGACATTCTGAACAACCCATATCAACAAAACACTGACATAACTTTATTTTTCAGTCAATGCATTCTCTGATCACGCGTTCTTGGTAGCGATCAGATGTAAATTTTTTGCCGTGTATTAACTTCTTTGGAAACATATAGCTACTGCTTATTTCTAGTTTCAAATCCTCAACTGCAAAAGTGTTACGCTGATCCTGATAGGTGGAACATTTTCTTAAGGCTTCGATAACGGCCCATGCACAAGTCTACACTAGCACCTCTTTCTGACGTTGTTTATGTGAATACTGATGTGTAGAGTCTCCCATGAGCTGCTATATGCGATCACATTCTCCTACTGGAAAACAAAAAGGAAATAAAAGAAACATTTGAACGTTAGAGACCTTCAAGCACATGGGCACAGAGAAGAACTCGTAAGTGTTCCAGAACTGGACAACGTTGCTTAGTTTATAGGATGAGGTACCGAGAACAATGACTGCTTGGTTACCTTCATCTCTAACAGGTGTAGTCATATTCTTCTAGCGAGAGTCTGCCTACGGCCGTATGCAATCCTATGCAGAGTATCGTAGATCAACTGTTGCTAGCTCTAATCGAAATCCCATCCTGTGGGGTCTCCTTTAGTATGACAATCACTCCCTAAGATGTTGTTCGTATATCTTTGTATAGCGTTAAGATATTGAGCAGGGAGTTGAATGGAAAAACTTCAACAGCAATAAGGGGCATAGCCTAGTAACATTACCATCGCTCTTAAGGCACAGAGACAGCATAAAGCTTCCGTCTCTCGAAGATAAGGGTCTCTGCTTCTATTCAGAGCACAGTGCAATTTGTATTTTATCTGCATTGTGCTGTGTTGATGCTAGTCGAGCGATCTGAGTGCAGCATTACCATCCAGTCAGTGACATAACAATGCGGGAGTACTGTCAGTTGGTGACGAAATGTTACACCTTTTTTCGTAGTAGACATAATGGCTATTCTTGGAAAAACTGAGGCAGTTAAATGAAGTCTTCTTCTCTTTTGCTTGCACCTTTGTCCCGCAATTTCGGCAGGGTCGGCGTTGTTACAATCGGATTTGGATTTGGCAAGGTTAGTTTGAAGGGGTTGGTGGATGCCCTTCCTGTCCCACCAACCCATACCCCCCCCCCCCCCCCCCAGGACAGAATCAGTGTACCCCAACTGTCTTCGCCTAGTGTAAATGATAGAATAGTGCGAAAGTGTAACAAATGTCTGCGAGTAGGGTAACTGAGGGGGAACGTGGGGACCAGCCTGGTATTCACCAAGGGGGATGTGGAAAACCGCCTAAAAACCACATCCAGGCTTTCCGGCACACCGGCCCTCGTCGTAAATCCGCCGGGCGGATTCTATCTGGAGCCAGCGAGCCTACCCGAGTCCAGGAAGCAGTGCATTAGCGCTCTCCGCTAACCTGGCGGGTAGGCAGTTAAATGAAATGAAAACGTAATAACGAATTCCGGCTACTGTTTTATCAGTGGCGTACTCAGTTCGCCAGTGTATAGTACATTTAGAAGCACAGCATCATCGTCAGGGTTCCAGTTGGTTACTAACCGGCCTTCATTTTGACATCAAAACTTATTGGAATCCTAGCGATGAAGCTGAGTTTTGAAATGAACTGTGCATTAACCCACTGACAAGAGAGTAAGTGGAATTTACTACGTTTTCGAAGCGTATGACCTCATGAAACATGTACAAGGAGACAGTGTACCCCTGTCTCATCCCGAAGTAGACTACAGAACATTTTCACTTCGTCTCCTAACAGATTTACAAGAGGCCTTCAATAAGTAAAGCAACACATTTTTTTCTGAAAGAACATTTGTTTTATTCAGGATTACAATACACCATATTATCCCCCACTCTTTTTATTACTATAGCCTCTTTTTATCTACATAATCTCTGTTCAGTGAGACAGTCTTCCGCCACCTTACTGGGAGGGCCTGCATGTCCACATTGTACCATCTTACTGGTCGACGTCGGAACCAGCATCTTGCTGCATCAATAACCTTCCCATCATTGAAGTGAAATGCAGGAGGATCTGCAACGAATTGACGCATGGTGCACGGAGTGGCAATTGAATCTCAATGTAGACAAGTGTAATGTGCTGCGAATACATAGAAAGAAAGATCCCTTATCATTTAGCTACAATATAGCAGGTCAGCAACTCGAAGCAGTTAATTCCATAAATTATCTGGGAGTAGGAATTAGGAGTGATTTAAAATGGAATGATCATATAAAGTTGATCGTCGGTAAAGCAGTTGCCAGACTGAGATTCATTGGAACAATCCTAAGGAAATTCAATCCGAAAACAAAGGAAGTAGGTTACAGTACACTTGTTCGCCCACTGCTTGCATATTGCTCACCAGTGTGGGATCCGTACCAGATAGGGTTGATAGAAGAGATAGAAAGGTCCAACGGAGAGCAGCACGCTTCGTTACAGTATCATTTAGTAATCGCGAAAGCGTTACGGAGATGATAGATAAACTCCAGTGGAAGACTCTGCAGGAGAGACGCTCAGTAGCTCGGTACGGGCTTTTGTTGAAGTTTCGAGAACATACCTTCACCGAGGAGTCAAGAAGTATTTTGCTCCCTCCTACGTATATCTCCCGAAGAGACTGTAACGCCGGAAATGCATATCCTCCTATTTCCATCTATTGTACTACAAATTCTTTTCCTTTATTTGTTACCTGAAGGTATGACATTTCCGTGTCTTTATATATTGTAATTGTTTTACTATTTGTATATATGTATTTATGCATTTATGTCGATGTGTAATTGTTTTGTTTTGTAAATATTATTTGTATTTTTAAGCTGGGTCTGGCCTAGGGAAAACTATGCTATCGAACGATTACATCGATAGGTCGTGAGGAGAACCAAAGTGTTTAGGATCTTTGGTAATGTTAACTCTGCCGCATGGAGCGCGGGCAGAGGGAGTCTGGCTGGAGTAGGGCGGTGGAGAGGTGTGTTGTGTGACGCTCCCGCGCTTTCGGGGTTTGGCAGCATGTAATTGCGCTCGACTTGCTATGATAGTTTCCGACACGGTGTCGCGGACGGGAAGCATTAGCTGGTGCACATCAAGAGCCCGTTTCGCCTGCTGACAGTGTCGAGAAGAAGGCGCGCCAACATCCAGCTTCTTCAACAGCGACGGCCGACAATGAGTGACTGTCGCCACCTCCTCGACCGACGACTTCAAACCTTCAATCAACCAACAAGGAAGACTGGAAGCACGTAAAGTTTTAGAACTGTATGACAGACCTCAGCTTGTTCAAACTATTCCATTAGCAAATTACAGCATCTTAGCATGAACCTTTGTTGCTCGTTGTCCCAATTGCGTTACCAAGCAGGGTCCCTTCCTTTTCCGGAATGAACCCGAGTGTCGTTGAAATTCAAACGCCAGCATTAAAGTAATATCATTCCATTTCACTTCTTTAATTTCAAAGTTCAGTTAACGTATTCATAGCTAGCTACAATATTTATATTACGGAAGTACAAATTAAGAGTGCGAGTTATGTTAGCATATTTTAGCTTACCTGTGACTGCAGCTCAGATTGGTACATACTAAATTTTACTATTGTTAATTGTTCAGAATCATTTAATTCAAGTTCAAAGTTAAATCTCTTATTTCTAAATTGCATAGATTCATGTAGCTTTTTAAATGATTGTTGATGTAGCCCAAGACTAACCATATTTTACTCAGTTTCGTAGTGCTTCAGAAAAAAACTCACTATTAATTTCAGTCACTAAATTAACTTTCAATTTTCCGGTTTTATTAATTCTTTTGCTAAATTAAGTCAGAGTGTAGCGAAATTTATTACTTCTGACAAACATTCAGTTTTCACACAACACGTGTCAACCTTCAGTTGCCACGCTTTTAGTGCTAATTATATGTGCATTAATCTTTCATTTTCAGTTATTATAGTACTTGTCCATAGAATTGGTGACCGTAATTTTCCCCAAATCTCAACTATCTAATTAACGCCAGTTAATTGTTAACGTAATTACTGCACATTTACTTTCTTTATTAATTTTACCCTTTTCTCAAAATTAATTACCACCAGTTTTATTTGCATTTTTCTCTTCATTTAGATGTAACCCTTTCCTCCCTCTTTACCGACAGATTAACTTCGGTGACGATTGCTTTTCCCAAATTTCCATTAGGTGCACGCGGTTTAATTTTTCACTGTCATTAAGGTCGATAAGTGAGGGGGAGGTTACAAGACTATGAGGATAAAATCACAGAGATTTGAGCCCACACAGAGGCATACCGACAATCCTTCTTTCCACGAACAATTCGAGACTGGAATAGAAGGGAGAACCGATAGAGGTACTCAAGGTACCCTTCGCCACACACGGTTAGGTGGCTTGCTGAGTATAGATGTAGATGTACATGTAGGTCATCCACGTACTGCTTTCTATGGGATGCATTCTTCATTGGGACAAACAAATGGAAGCCAGAAGATGCGAGATCCTGGCTGAGGAAGTAAAGTCCAATGAAGTTTAGCGAGCTCCTCTCGGGTGAGCAGACTTGCATGGGGTCTTGTGGTGTCATGGAGAAGATGTTCGTCTGCATTTCTATGGTGAGGAACATGGTGAAGTCGTTTCTTCAATTTCTTAAGGATAGCACAATAAACTTCAGAGCTGATCGTTGACCCGTAAGAGAGACTGTCAAAAAGAATAGCCCCTTCAGAGTCCTAGAAGACAGTGTCCATGACGTTACCGGCTGAAGGTGTGGTATCAGTACCTCTCTCTTCGGAGGAGAGGTGGTGTTACGCCCCTCCGTGGATTGTCGTTTTCTTTCCAGTACGAAGCGATGAACTCATGTTCCATCGCCCGTGACAACGTTCGACAAAAATCTGTCACGCTCAGCCTCGTAAAGCGCAAGCAATTCTGCCCAGATGGCCGTTCGTTGCTATTTATGTTCTTCTGTTAGGCAACTAGAAACCCAGCGGACACACACCTTTGAGTACCCCATCTGGTGGACGAGTGTGTCAGCACTCAGCGTCTAGGTGTGCAGCGAGGAGTCTGATTGTGATTCCCGACCACCTCGAATGAGAGTCTCTGCACGTCCAACATTGCAAGAGTCACATCTGTACGCGGCCGGACGGCACGCGGAAGATCTCGACAGGCTTGCGCGACCTTGTTGCGATGATGAAAGACGGATCGCCCAACGGCTCACCGTGCTTTTGTTCCTGTGCCTATAATTATCTGCGATGCTCGGGTTTCCCGCCGATAGAAGCAATGGCAGCTCTCTGTTTCGAACTGCGTTACTGGCTACGTATAGTGCCGCCACCTATCGGAACTTCGCCGGCCGGTGTGGCCGAGCGGTTCTAGGCGCTTCAGTCTGGAACCGCGTGACCGCTACGGTTGCAGGTTCGAATCCTGCCTCGGGCATGGATGTGTGTGATGTCCTTAGGTTAGTTAGGTTTAAGTAGTTCTAAGTTATAGGGGACTGATGACCACAGATGTTTAGTCCCATAGTGCTCAGAGCCATTTGAACCTATCGGAACTTCATGAAACGGTAGGGACTGAAGGGGGAATATTTCACGATGTCTCACAACAAATTCCACATTGTTTCAACCGAAACTGACAGAGAAAAAAGTGTTGCATTACTTATTGAACACCCTTCGTAGTTTGCTTATACTTACAAAGTAATGGTTAATAATCCTCCACCACTGGTTATCTTAGCAGCCCTATCCCTAGTATACCAACATGTCGAGTGGTTTTGATTCAGTCAGCGACAAACCTTGGAGACTGCTGCGGAGTTAACCTCTGAAATATCGGAAAATGAGGTACTGCTGTCCCTTATACCCCGCTCCGACACCGAAAGACGATGGAAGAACTTTCTTTCATTTTAACAGTCACTAAGCATGACACGCAGACAGCTGGCGAACAATAATGAAAGCCCGTTGCTCATTAATTCTCTCTACCACTACTTTTCTTTTTTTTTTTTTTGGTGTAGATGAGAATGAGAATTCTTTAGTTTGCTGCTAAAGTACACGGTGTTTCAAAAAGAATGACCTAATTTCAAGACTACACATTTATTGATGAAAACACGCTACTGACATGGGATCAATTACAAAAATACTTACAAAATCTTGAAGTTTTAGCTATGCTATTACAAATGTTCTATGTGTCCCCCAGCAGCAGCACGAACAACATCTAGACGATTCTTAAGTTCATTATAAACTTTCGCAATGCATCCGCTTTTAGAGAACTCGTGGCTGCTCTTATTCTGCTCTTCACTTCTTCTAAGCTACGAGGCAAAGGGAAGATGAACACACGTTCCTCCACATATCGACACAGGAAAAATCGGATGGGGTCTAGTAGGAGGCCAAGAATGGAGGGCAGTGTCTCGGCGTCCCGTACGCCCTATCCAGTATTGAGGCAGAGCGCCACTGAAAAACTGACGCATGTTGTTGTACCAGGGCAGTAGAGCTCCATCCTTTTGGAAAATGAAGTCATCGGAGTCCTCTTGAAGTTGTGGATAAAGCCAGTTCTGCAGCATTGGAAGATAGCACAACGGTGGACAGGGGCACGGGATCCCTAGAAACAGCCCTAGATTCGCCAGACATGACCCCATGCGAGTTTTTCTTGTGAGGATATGTGAATGAAAGTGTGTTCATCTCCCCTTTGCCTCATGACACAAAAGAACTAAAGAACAGAATAACAGCCGCCTTAACTTCATTAAAAGCCGATACATTGTAAAGTTTATGATGACTTTAGCTATCGTCTAGATATTGTTTGTGCTCCTGCTGGTAGACTCAAAGATTATTTATAATGTTATAACCAAAACTTCAAGATTTTATGAGAATTTTGCAATTAATATCATGTTTGTAGTATGTTTTTATCAATAAATATGTAGTTTTGAAATCAGGTCATTCTTTTCGAAATACCTTGTGTAGTACCCTAGTGTAAACAGCATGTGTCATTCTTTTCAATCTTTTTATTGGTTTTTAGCGTTTATCTTACTTAATTTTCAAGTTATAAGGTTGGACAACCGAAACAGGAATTGTGTTGAGATTTTATATCGTATCCCGGTTGTATCATAATTAATACCGAAAACTGAACGTGTACAATAATAGAAGCCAGAAAGTTCCACTAAGCACAGCTTCGCAAAGGTGCCGTTTGAGAGATGAATACTACTGCTTGCTTACGAATCGCCATTGACTTCCGTGTGAAATACACTCCTGGAAATGGAAAAAAGAACACATTGACACCGGTGTGTCAGACCCACCATACTTGCTCCGGACACTGCGAGAGGGCTGTACAAGCAATGATCACACGCACGGCACAGCGGACACACCAGGAACCGCGGTGTTGGCCGTCGAATGGCGCTAGCTGCGCAGCATTTGTGCACCGCCGCCGTCAGTGTCAGCCAGTTTGCCGTGGCATACGGAGCTCCATCGCAGTCTTTAACACTGGTAGCATGCCGCGACAGCGTGGACGTGAACCGTATGTGCAGTTGACGGACTTTCAGCGAGGGCGTATAGTGGGCATGCGGGAGGCCGGGTGGACGTACCGCCGAATTGCTCAACACATGGGGCGTGAGGTCTCCACAGTACATCGATGTTGTCGCCAGTGGTCGGCGGAAGGTGCACGTGCCCGTCGACCTGGGACCGGACCGCAGCGACGCACGGATGCACGCCAAGACCGTAGGATCCTACGCAGTGCCGTAGGGGACCGCACCGCCACTTCCCAGCAAATTAGGGACACTGTTGCTCCTGGGGTATCGGCGACGACCATTCGCAACCGTCTCCATGAAGCTGGGCTACGGTCCCGCACACCGTTAGGCCGTCTTCCGCTCACGCCCCAACATCGTGCAGCCCGCCTCCAGTGGTGTCGCGACAGGCGTGAATGGAGGGACGAATGGAGACGTGTCGTCTTCAGCGATGAGAGTCGCTTCTGCCTTGGTGCCAATGATGGTCGTATGCGTGTTTGGCGCCGTGCAGGTGAGCGCCACAATCAGGACTGCATACGACCGAGGCACACAGGGCCAACACCCGGCATCATGGTGTGGGGAGCGATCTCCTACACTGGCCGTACACCACTGGTGATCGTCGAGGGGACACTGAATAGTGCACGGTACATCCAAACCGTCATCGAACCCATCGTTCTACCATTCCTAGACCGGCAAGGGAACTTGCTGTTCCAACAGGACAATGCACGTCCGCATGTATCCCGTGCCACCCAACGTGCTCTAGAAGGTGTAAGTCAACTACCCTGGCCAGCAAGATCTCCGGATCTGTCCGCCATTGAGCATGTTTGGGACTGGATGAAGCGTCGTCTCACGCGGTCTGCACGTCCAGCACGAACGCTGGTCCAACTGAGGCGCCAGGTGGAAATGGCATGGCAAGCCGTTCCACAGGACTACATCCAGCATCTCTACGATCGTCTCCATGGGAGAATAGCAGCCTGCATTGCTGCGAAAGGTGGATATACACTGTACTAGTGCCGACATTGTGCATGCTCTGTTGCCTGTGTCTATGTGCCTGTGGTTCTGTCAGTGTGATCATGTGATGTATCTGACCCCAGGAATGTGTCAATAAAGTTTCCCCTTCCTGGGACAATGAATTCACGGTGTTCTTATTTCAATTTCCAGGAGTGTATTTTCTTACTTAGTACACATGTATTTGAACGTAAGCAACTGCGTTTTTACTGTTGACGCCTTTGTTTAATATTTCCCTAAATGTTATTTTAACTTTTCTGTAATTACGCTCAATCAGTCCTTCCGACGACCATCTCTGTTTCGATTCCTACGCATTTTTCCTGCTGCCCTTTTGCATTGGCTTCCTTGCACTTCCTACTTGTTCCATATCTAAGTTACTTATATTGTTGTGTTCCTGTCTCTTCGTGACATGTTTGTACTTCCTTCTTTCGTCGATCAATTTAGTATTTCTTTGTTACTCAAGGATTATTCGCAGTTACCGAAATACTGGGGAGGCAAAAGTCATTTGCACACATACAGATAGCTGTAGTATCGCTTACACCACAGAAGTGTAGTGCACTGGCGGAGTTGCGTTTGTACTCAGCTGATGCACATGAAAAGGTTTTCGGTGTGATTATGGCCGCACGACGGAAATAAACATCCTTTGAATGGTAATTGGAACTAGACACACGGGACATCTCGTTTCGGAAATCATTAGGGAATTCATTATTCCGCTATTCACAGTGTCAAAAGTGTGCCGAGAATACCACATTTCAGGCATTACCACTCACCACGGACAAAGCAGTGGCCGACGGTCTTAACCTAACGATGGAGAGCAGTGGCGTTTGCGTATAGTTGTCAGTGCTAACAGACAAGAAACACAGCCTGAAATATCCGCAGAAATCAATGTGGGACAATGCTGCGAAATTTGGCGGTAATGGCCTATGGCAGCCTTTTCTAACAGCACGAAATCGCCAGCAGCGCCTTTCGTGGGCTCGTGGCCGTATACGAGTGGAAAACCATGGCATAGTCAGATGAGTTCCGATTTCAGTTGATAATAGCTGATGTTAGGGTTCGCGTGTGGAGCAGACCTCACGGAGTCAACCAACCAAGTTGTCAACAAGCCACTGTGCAAGCTGGTGATGACTCCATAATGGTGTGGGCTGTGTTTACACTGAATGGACTACGTCCTCTGGGCCAACTGTAGAGATCATTGACTGGAAATGATTATGTTCGGCTACTTGGAAACCATTTGCAGACATTCATGGACTTCATGTTCCCAAACAACAATGGAATTTTTATGGATGACAATGCACCATGTCATTAGGCCGAATTGCTCACGATTTGAAGAACATTCTGGACAATTCTAGCAAATGATGTGGTCACTTAAATCGCCCGACAGGAATCCCATTGAGAATTTATGGGACATAATCGAAAGTTCAGTTCATGCATAAACTTCTGCACCAGCAACACATTCTCAATCATGGACGGCTATGGAGGTAGTATGACTCTTTATTTCTGCAGAGGACTTTCCAGCGCTTGTTGAGTCGATGCCATGTCACGTTGCTGCATTACGCCGGGCAAATGGAGATCCGACACGATATTAGGAGGTGTCCCATGACTTGTCACATTAGTATATTTGTCTGTCCAACTTCTGTGATTACCTTAATTAGTGATGCCCATTCCTTTTCTAGTAAACTGTCCGTGGTATTCGTTATCACAGTATCTACAGTCGAAGAGAACTTCAAATACACTTCGTCACATTGGTGCTTCTTGACGATTCTCTTAAACTTCAGTCTATTCTTCATCATTACCGAATTGTGAGCAGAGTCTATATCTTCTCCTGAATACGCCTTACAATCTATTATCTGATTTACAAGTCTCTGTCTGACCATTACGTAGTCCAGTTGGAATTTCTCGTGTCTCCAGGGATTTTCAAAGTGTAGCTCCTCCTCTTGTGATTTTTGAACAGTTTATTCGCTATTACTGCATTAAATTTATTGCGGAACTTAGTCTTTCTCCTCCCTCACTTCTACCACCGAGTCCGTATTCTCCCAAAACGTTTTGCTCCCTTCCTTCGGCTACTTTGGTGTACTATTCACCACCTTTGTATGCTGCATCACCCGTTCAATGTCCTCCTACACTTTCTCTGTCTCTTCATCTTCTGTATATGACTTTGGAATGTGTACCTGAACTATTGTTTTTGGCATTGGTTTGCTGTCGATTCCGATGACTCACTCTCTGCATTACCTTCCTATTTACGATGAATCGTACTCCCGTTACATTATTTTCTGCTGCTGTCGGTGTTCTCCTATACTCATCTGACCTGAAATCCGTACCTTGTTTCCATTTCACCTTTAGTGGCACCCGCTGTATCTAGAATGAGAATACATTATGGGCCTTTATGTAGTGGTTTCCATTTCCTCCATGCCGTTGATCATTGCTTATTTCTCAGCCTTTCATGGGGAGTCTTTCTCCCCGTAGGAAAGAGGAAACCCTAGTCTCTGCTCGATCCCCTGTCCTCTTTGACAAGGCCATGGCAGAAAGGCAGTGACTCATACCGGAATTTTCTGGCCACCATTGGTGATGATTTTTACTCTAAATTTAAACAGCGACTTGGATCTAAGCATGGGCCCAGTACGTTTGGATTACTTCTATCCATAGATCACTGTGGCCAATCCACACAGTCAAAGTGAAGCTACTACCATGTCTGTTCGATATATTGTCGCTTCTCAGACACCAACGTTCCTGACATCCACATGTTCCCAGCTCTTACTTATGACACACGGCTTGTAGACCGCACCATGTATGTGCCTACATTCAGACTGTTTTATTTCTCAGTAGTGAGTCCACTCAAATGCAATGAATTATGGGAGAAAATTCCGAATAGGAAGAAGAAATAAAACAATCAGAGGCACAATAGCAAGCAGTCACTTCTAAGATTGGTGGTGGGCTGCGAGAACTTTCTTTCTAGGTGTGGAGTCGCTGCGAAGGTGAGAGTTATGCAAATGATTCCCGGAATCGCTGCGCGGCGAGTTGCCGGTCGGGCGAGGTCTTTGCTTCTGTGGTGTTACATACCTGTGGTATCACGGCTTACGCGAAGCCAACAGCGTGAAGTCATCGCTTGAATTGGCTTGAATTGTGAACGTTGTCACATCTTTCGATGAGTAAATTTATTTTGTCTGTGGTGATGACTCTTCGTGTCATGATGAAGAGCTATTTACATGGCATTACAACTAGTTCTTTTGCTTTCAGAACGTTTTTCCTGGTTTATTATAAAAGATCCCTCACAACTCGAATCAAAAAATTAAGTAATGGTATGGAAGCCTGCTGATACCGTACCTGACACGCGTTCACCGTATTCTCAGAGGACGAATACACAGACGAGTCTCAACAGGGAATTACTATGTCCAACCGAGAAGAGTCATTAACGGTATTTAACTGCTAAGCGATAAAAATACACATTGGATTTACTTTCGGTGAAAATGCCTGCTGTGTTACAACCAAAAAGTACTGTAGTATTCTGTACATGGCATAATAAGGACCCTCGTTAAGTCATATGCCACTCCTCGCGAACGTGTAATAATTCTTATTGCATTTCACGTTTCTGGAAATGAGGGAAAAACTGTGTTTTTGTTGTAGTCTTCAGTCCGAAGACTGGTTTGATGCAGCTCTCCATGGTACTCTATCCTGTGCAATCCTCTTCATCTCTGAATAACTATTTCAACTTTTATCCTTCTGAATTTGCTCACTGTATTCATCTCTTGGTCTCCTCCCACTATTTTTAGCCCTCACGCTTTCCTTCAGTACTAATTTGTTGATCCCTTGATGTCTCAGAATTCTATTATCCGATCCCTTCTCCTAGTCAAGTTGTGCCAAAAATTTCTTTTCTCACCTGTTCTGTTCAGTACCTCCTCATTAGTTATGTGGTCTAACCATCGAATCGTCAGCATTCTTCAGTAGCACCACACTTCAAAAGCTTCTGTTCTCCTCTTGTCTAAACTGTTTATCGTCCATGTTTCACTTCCATACATGGCTACACTCCACACAAATATTTTCAGAAAATACATCCTAACATTTAAATCTATATTCTTCATTTTCTTCAGAAACGCTTTTATTGCCATTTTCTTCAGGAACGCTTTTATTGCCATTGACAGCCTGCATTTTATATCCTCTCTGCTTTGACCATCAGCAGTTATTTTACTGCCAAATTAGCAAAACTCATCTACTACTTCAAGTGTCTCGTTTCCTAATCTAATACCCTCGGAATTACATGATTTAACTCGACTACATTTCATTATCCTTGTTTTGCTTTTGCTAATGTTCATCTTATACCCGCCTTTCAGGACACTGTCCATTCCATTCAACTGCTCGATCAAGTCATTTTCTGTCACTGGTAGAATCGCAGTGTCATCGGCAAACCTCAAAGTTTTCATTTCTTCTCTCTGAACTTCAATTTCTTTTCCAAGCTTTTCTTTGGTTTCCTTTACTGCTTGCTCAATGTACAAATTGAATAACATCGGGGATAATCTATAATCCTGGCTCACTCCCTTCTCAATCATTGCTCCCTCTTTATGCCTTTCGACTCTTATAACTGCTGTCTGGTTTCCGTATTAGTTGTAAATAGCTTTTCGCTCCCTGTATTTTATCCCTCCTACCTTCAGAATTTCAGAGTCTTCCTGTCAACAGCATCAAAAGTTTTCTTCAAGTCTACAAATGCTATAAATGTAGGTTTACCTTCCCGTAACCTAACATTTAAGACCAGTCGTGGGGTCAGTATTGCCTCGCGTGCGTCCACATTTCTCAGGAATCCAAACTAATCTTCCCTGATTTCGGCTTCTACCAATGTTTCCATTTTTCGTACAGAATTCGTGTTAAAATTTTGCAACCATAATTTATTAAACTGATAGTTCGATAATGTTCATATCTGTCAGCACCTGCTTTCTTTGGAATTAGAATTATTACATTCTTCTTGAAGTCTGAGGGTATATCGCCTGCCTCATATATCTTGCACACAAGATGGAAGAATTTTGTCATAGCTGCTCTACCAAAGCTATCAGTAGGTCTGACAGATTTCATCTATTCCCAGGGCCTTTTTCCGTCTTAGGTCTTTCAGTGCCCTGTCACATTCTTCTCGCCGTATCATGTCTCCTATCTCCTTTTCATCTACGTCATTTCTATAATGTTGCCTCAAGTTGATCTCCCTTGAATAGACCCTCTATATACTCCTTCCACCTTTCAGCTTTCCCTTCTTTGCTTAGGACTGGTTTTCTATCTGAACTCTTGATACTCGTATAGCTGCTTCTCTTTTCTCCAAGGGCCTATTTATTTTTCCTGTAGGCAGTATCTATCTGTCCCCTAGCGAAATTTGCTTCTATATCGTTACATTTGTCCTCTAGCCGTTCCTGCTTACCCATGTTGCACATTCTATCAATCTCATTTTTAAGATGTTTGTATTCCCTTCGCCTGCCGCGTTTGCTGCATTTTAACATTTTCTCATTTTATCAGTTAAATCCAGTACCTCCTGTGTTATCCAAGGGTTTCTGCTAGGCCTTGTCTTTTTACATATTTGATACTTTGCTGCTTTCAATATTTCATCTCTTGAAGCTACCCATTCGTCTTCTACTCTACTTCTTTCTCTGTTCTAGCCAGCTGACACCCAATGTTTTTTCAGAAACTCTCAACAAACTCCGGTTCTTTCAATTTATCCAGGTCCTGTCTCCTTAATTTGCTACCTTCTTGCAGTTTCTTCAGTTCTAATGCGCAGTTCATAACCAATAAAGTGTGGTCAAATTCCACATCCGGCCCTGGAAATATCTTACAATTTTAAAACCCGGTTCCGAAATCTCTGTGTTATCATTGTAGAACCAGTCTGAAACCTGTTGGTGTCTCCAGGTCTCTTCCACGTATACAAACTTCTTACAAGAAAACTACGCTCACTCAACTTGATAAACCCAAAATTTTGCAAAAGCATGTTACAGTAGTTCTATTCAACCGAATGTACTTCATGAACAACGATTTTCAGTTCATGAACGTTCCTGTACGTTTTCAATGATGGTTACCGCCACAGAATATGTATCTCAGACATCCTTAATTGTTACTGTGGGGCCACGACGACTAGGATCGGTCCATGTTTCAATGGAAGTTTGTGAAAAGGAACACAGATTATCTCTTAAGAAATAACAGGAGAAAACTTTGGACAAAATTTCGAATCCTGTAGTGGGCCCTATCTGATGACCCTGCATTAAAAGAAAATCGAAGTCTGTCTCAATCTCCGAGAAGCTTACAACCAGCGTTTTTTGGAATGAAAGATGAATTTTTCTTTTTGATTAGCTCGCAAGTTGTAGAAGGACAACTGACGAATACTACCTGGTTCTTCTGAATCAAGTGGAAGGTATACATTATCTGATCAAAAGTATCCGGACACCTCTGCATAATATATAATTTACCAGTAGCTGTCACGAAGTACGTTCCACCACGCACTGTACAGAGACTTACAGACTCTGTATAAAGATCTAAACTAAGTTTCATGAAACATTTGATCTGATCGATCTATTCTCAGCACGCCATCACATTTTTGAATGAAAAAGGGTTTCGAACATCGGTCATTCTTTTGAACCGATTTTCACGAATATCGAGTGCGGTGACTTGATTATTAATGAAGCTTCTCTCGGACATGGGAGGACTGTCTTGATGTACGATCTCGGCGGTTTTCCTAAACACGCCAGGCCAATGCCGAGATGGTTTCCTCAACAAGGCTACAACGAATTTCTCGCAGTTATCTTTCAGGACTCTGTTCCAAACTACTATGGGGCATTAAGCTGAAAGCTTAGTTCCTTATCTGATCTCTATGACACTGCTGCATGACTTCGTCGACAACACAATTCCTCAATATTTGAACGGGCAGTCTATTGTACCACTTTTTTCAAAAGCAAATGTTTTTTGATTTTACAGGTACAATAACTACTCGTACTTATCACTGGGATTACGAAGATAAAGTTAGACTGATTCCAGTTCCCTCCCTCTACAACCTATGATTAAGCTCGACTGTTTCTTGTGCTATTCGAGAGCAGTAGGCTATGTTCCACTTCTCCCTTCTCTTTCTTCACCATCAAGAACATAAATACAACACGCCATCCACAAACACTCATCACAGTCACCGACATCAAACAGAGTTGAGACACGACATTTAATCTTAGGTAAAGAGAGGTAGCCAGTGGGCGAAAAGAACCAAAGTTCTTGCCATTCCGATGACTGTGCCCCCACGAGATATCCCAGCAACTTATGACATATGAAACTGATTTAATGTATGTAGCAATGGGCATTAAAATTGCTTCACTACGTAGAGTAGCAAATAATGAAACTGAACTTACGGTGAATGTACCGTGTAGTAGGAAAAATATACACTCCTGGAAATTGAAATAAGAACACCGTGAATTCATTGTCCCAGGAAGGGGAAACTTTATTGACACATTCCTGGGGTCAGATACATCACATGATCACACTGACAGAACCACAGGCACATAGACACAGGCAACAGAGCATGCACAATGTCGGCACTAGTACAGTGTATATCCACCTTTCGCAGCAATGCAGGCTGCTATTTTCCCATGGAGACGATCGTAGAGATGCTGGATGTAGTCCTGTGGAACGGCTTGCCATGCCATTTCCACCTGGCGCCTCAGTTGGACCAGCGTTCGTGCTGGACGTGCAGACCGCGTGAGACGACGCTTCATCCAGTCCCAAACATGCTCAATGGGGGACAGATCCGGAGATCTTGCTGGCCAGGGTAGTTGACTTACACCTTCTAGAGCACGTTGGGTGACACGGGATACATGCGGACGTGCATTGTCCTGTTGGAACAGCAAGTTCCCTTGCCGGTCTAGGAATGGTAGAACGATGGGTTCGATGACGGTTTGGATGTACCGTGCACTATTCAGTGTCCCCTCGACGATCACCAGTGGTGTACGGCCAGTGTAGGAGATCGCTCCCCACACCATGATGCCGGGTGTTGGCCCTGTGTGCCTCGGTCGTATGCAGTCCTGATTGTGGCGCTCACCTGCACGGCGCCAAACACGCATACGACCATCATTGGCACCAAGGCAGAAGCGACTCTCATCGCTGAAGACGACACGTCTCCATTCGTCCCTCCATTCACGCCTGTCGCGACACCACTGGAGGCGGGCTGCACGATGTTGGGGCGTGAGCGGAAGACGGCCTAACGGTGTGCGGGACCGTAGCCCAGCTTCATGGAGACGGTTGCGAATGGTCCTCGCCGATACCCCAGGAGCAACAGTGTCCCTAATTTGCTGGGAAGTGGCGGTGCGGTCCCCTACGGCACTGCGTAGGATCCTACGGTCTTGGCGTGCATCCGTGCGTCGCTGCGGTCCGGTCCCAGGTCGACGGGCACATGCACCTTCCGCCGACCACTGGCGACAACATCGATGTACTGTGGAGACCTCACGCCCCACGTGTTGAGCAATTCGGCGGTACGTCCACCCGGCCTCCCGCATGCGCACTATACGCCCTCGCTCAAAGTCCGTCAACTGCACATACGGTTCACGTCCACGCTGTCGCGGCATGCTACCAGTGTTAAAGACTGCGATGGAGCTCCGTATGCCACGGCAAACTGGCTGACACTGACGGCGGCGGTGCACAAATGCTGCGCAGCTAGCGCCATTCGACGGCCAACACCGCGGTTCCTGGTGTGTCCGCTGTGCCGTGCGTGTGATCATTGCTTGTACAGCCCTCTCGCAGTGTCCGGAGCAAGTATGGTGGGTCTGACACACCGGTGTCAATGTGTTCTTTTTTCCATTTCCAGGAGTGTATTATCTGAGGGATAAGGGCTATGAAATTTAGTCCACAGATTCCACCTCTGACAGCAACAATGGCTCTAACCAAACTGTGAATAGAGTTGCACTGAATGACAGACCACGGTACTCCATTGCACGCTGCAGGAACTCGCAGCAGTCGTAGAGGCTGGCGAGTGTTGACTTTCCTCGACTCTCGGCGAGTGGTGACGAGATGTTTTATGTGAGTGGGAGCTGTGGAGATCTTGATGGCCAGCACAGCATTCGAGTACCCTCCGTATAGAGATAGGTCAGGACATTAGGGACAACATTCAGTTTGGCGTTATCTTGTTGAAGTATAGTGTCATGGTGGCCTTTAAAATAGGACACAACCACCAGCTTTAAGATGTGAGAAACATAACGGTTGTTGCCCAAATTACCGGATATGCGAACCAGAAGTGACCGTGTTGTATACCCAGTGGCACCCAAGACTATCAGGCCAGATGCTGGGTCCATATGACGTGGACGAATGGACTCTGAAAATGCTCGTTCTCCTCGGAACTTTCACACGTGGAGATGACCATCATGGTGCTGTACACAGATCCAGGAATCCTCTGAAAAAACAACGTGGTGCCACTATTGTGTCCAGCGTTGTTGTTGGGCTCACCACTGTCGATGCTCGTCTCTCTGCTGCTGCATCGAGGAAATTATATGAATGTGTGGTATCTGTTCTTTTGGACTTGTCCGAAAGGACAGGCACCACGCATTCATATAATTCGATTAGCCTAGCTGGGCAATGGATCCACATTTTTTCAGTGCGGATGCACAAATACTGCTGACCTCCTGTGAAAAACTCAGAGAGTGAACATGGATGAAATGGAAAGGGACTGGGGATAGGTGGCGCTCGTTGGGAATGTGAAACGGCCGCGAGGCGTGGAGAGATAGTGCGCGTAGTTGCAATAACGCTGTGTCCCAGATGGCGCAGTGGTTAACATACCCGCCTACTAAGCAGGAGATTCCGGGTTCGAATTCCGGTCCGGTACACGTTTTCACTCGTCGCCGCTGATTCCGTGTAATGTCCTGACGCAGCTGACATCAGTGATCCCCTCCATTTCCTTTCCTTTCTTCCCCTCTCCACCTTCAATTTACATAGCATCGAGGAAAGCTGCAACGGCTATCACTGAGCTGACAGTTCGTGGCGCTCCAGACGATGTCGCACTGTGCGTGTGAGTACTTGTCTTGTGGCAAAAATCTCATCTCCTGGTTCAAGGAACGCGCCCTCTAAGTACTAGTTTTTCCATTCGTCTGTAAAGAATTCGTGTTAGTATTTTGCAGCCGTGACTTATTAAACTGATAGTTCGGTCATTTTCGCATCTGTCAACACCTCCTTTCTTTGGGATCGGAATTATTATATTCTTCTTGAAGTCTGAGGGTATTTCGCCTGTCTCATACATCTTGCTCACCAGATGGTAGTTTTGTCAGGACTGGCTCTCCCAAGGCTGTCAGTAGTTCTAATGGAATGTTGTCTACTCCCAGGGCCTTGTTTCGACTCAGGTCTTTCAGTGCGTTGTCAAACTCTTCAGGCAGTATCTTATCTCCCATTTCATCTTCATCTACATCCTCTTCCATTTCCATAATATTGTCCTCAAGTACATCGCCCTTGTATAGGCCCTCTATATACTCCTTCCATCTTTCTGCTATCCGTACTTTGCTTAGAACTGGGTTTCCATCTGAGCTCTTGATATGCGTACAAGTGGTTCTCTTTTCTCCAAAGGTCTCTTTAATTTTCCTGTAGGCAGGATCTATCTTACCCCTAGTGAGATAAGCCTCTCCATCCTTACATTTGTCCTCTAGCCATCCCTGCTTAGCAATTTTGCACTTCCTGTCGATCTCATTTTTGAGACATTTGTATTCCTTTTTGCCTGATTCATTTACTGCATTTTTATATTTTCTCCTTTCATCAAATAAAATTCAGTATCTCTTCTGTTACCCAAGGATTTCTAGTAGCCCTCGTCTTTTTACCCACTTGATCCTCTGCTGCCTTCACTACTTCAACCCTCAAAGCTACCCATTCTTCTTCTACTGTATTTCTTTCCCCCATTCTTGTCAATCGTTCCCTAATGATCTCCCTGAAACTGTCTACAACCTCTGTTCTTTCAATTTATCCAGGTCCCATCTCCTTAAATTCCCACCTTTTTGCAGTTTCTTCAGTTTTAATCTACAGTTCATAAAGAATAGATTGTGGTCAGAGTCCACATCTGTCCCTGTAAATGTCTTACAATTTAAATCCTGGTTCCTAACTCTCTGTCTTACCATTATATAATCTATCTGAAAACTGTTACAATCTCCAGGCTTCTTCCATGTATACAACCTTCTTTTATGATTCTTGAACCAAGCGTTAGCTATGATTAAGTTGTGCTCTGACATAAATAGGTAAACAATCAGATTTGCCGCCTAAGCCACTATACAATTGAAATTAAAAGAAGCCAAATGCATGCGGCAATGAAAAGCACTGCCTTTCATTTAATCGCAGAAGTGGAACTTGTAACATAAGTGTGGTGTCACAGCCAGACACCACACTTGCTAGCTGGTAGCCTTTAAATTGGACCCGCGTGTCGCCACTATCAGTGATTGCAGACCGAGCGCCGCCACACGGCAGGTCTAGAGAGACTTCCTAGCACTCGCCCCAGTTGTACAGCCGACTTTGCTAGCGATGGTTAACTGACAAATTACGCTCTCATTTGCCGAGACGATAGTTAGCATAGCCTTCAGCTACGTCATTTGCTACGACCTAGCAAGGCGCCATTACCAGTTACTATTGATGCGGTAAAACATGTACCGTCAAGAGCGACGTTCACCAATTATGGATTAAAGTTAAGTATTCCAGCAGCTACGTACGTTTTTTGCTAAAGTCTAATTTCCTTGACCTGTTCCAGACCTCACGCCAGCCTGCGTGAGCTAAAACGCGTGCCTTTCGGCTTCCTCTCAAAACCGGTGTTGGCTCTCCTGCCAACCCACAACAATAAGAAAATGACAATGTATTTGAAGGATTTTGTCGTCATTATCAAGATTTTTTTTCCTCTATCTAAATGAAGGCATAGGAGAATCAATCTATCAGTCTGGATCAAGGGGTGTGCTGTTACTAAACTTGCTGCGTAACTAAAATTGTGTCCTGAAGGGCGATTTAGCTATGGGTTTTGGAATTCGCTCTTGTCTCATACAGGCAAAGGCACATGTCGAAGTCCCAACCAACGCACAGTTCAACCTGTCAAGAAATTTTAATCTACACTCCCAACAACTGAAGGAAGGAAAAATTTGACGCCGGCCGCTGCGGCCGAGCGGTTCTAGGCGCTTCTGTCCGGAACTGCGCTGCTGCTACGGTCGCAGGTTCGAATCCTGCCTCGGGCATGGATGTGTGGGATGTCCTTAGGTTAGTTAGGTTTAAGTGGTTCTAAGTCTAGGGGACTGATGACGTCAGATGTTAAGTCCCATAGTGCTTAGAGCCACTTGAACCATTTTGAAGAATTTGATGACTCCTCGACGCTGCACTTACTGATCACCAGCACGGACTGAACTGAAACGCGAACGGTAATCGAAGTAACTTCTTAAGAAAGCATCAATCCCGGCATTCGGCTTAAATGCCTTACGTAAACTTCAGAAAACCTAAATCTGATGGGTGGGCCTCCTGGGGTGTGAAGCCCGCTCTTCCTGAGAGCGAGTCCAGTGCTTGCGCCATCTCGCTGAGTGTCAACGACTGACGGGTCTACATTGTGTTCAGCTTTTTCGCATGTGTGTTAATTATTTAAATGTTGGATATGATGCTCTAGTAAAATGCACTTGTCAGCCGATTACGAGAAATCGCGGTTCAAAGTTTTACGAGCCAGTTTAATACGATACGAGAGCACCAGCTGGCGTGCAGCCGCGATAGCGCAACCAGCGAAGGCAGCAGACTAGAAATGTAACCGTACGGTACTGCCCTCAAATTTCGCCGTCTGTTTTCATTATGTTCCACTTAACACTTATAATAATCAAAATGACAAATTCGTGGAGAAGTATAATCGTGTTATAATGAGGAATCGTTATGAAATGAACTTTTATTTTGTTAAATAATTCTTCTATCGCTTCTTGGTAGAACAACATAATTTTTAATGGAAAAGCACAATAATGTGTATGTTCTACACGAGTAATTTGTTTAGTTAACCTGTTTTTGGCTTACAAGAACGTCATGAGACTTTCACTGTCGTCGTCAAATAATTCACTATATTTGCAAACAACGTAGGAAAATATGTTACTCATGTAGCCTGAGACACGATCACACAGCACATGTCATCTTTGACAGTGCAAAGGTAAAGCAAGTAGAAAGGTAAAAAGTTAAACAGTAAATAAATAGAGAGAGAATAAACGAAAAAAAAAGCATTAACACTAAACTCGGAAGCCAGTGGTTATATAATAAAGCAGTTTATGTTACCAGTCACGAAAAAAATTAATTAGTACTGAAGAAAATCTTGAAGAGGTATTACGAACGGAAAGTGATACAGAAACAGACTAAAAGATACAACTAAAAACGCAATAAAATTAATAAACACTGAAAAATGAAGGAATCGACTGCGGACCAGACTTTTGCTGATTTCCAGAGCTTCCAGCAGGTTGAGTTTTTGACCATTGTCCAGTGGAGGAAGTGGAACTGTCGCTGGTAGCTATGGGCCCCACGCTATACATGCTCGGCAAATGTGGAGTCAGAATCCTGCAACCTTCAGCTGCGTTCGTGTTCATCCTAGCTAGATGATATGTTTTTGTTTGATTGACTAATAAAAAACTCATCAGTTAGGTCAAGTAATTTTGTATCCCCATTGCCGGTTAGTTATGTGTCCTATCTTTGGTATTGAAAAGATACTTGTCTCACATAGGCCTAGTAGGAAATCTTATTGTAGCAGGACCTCAATGTTTTTGCTACGATCTGTAACAGCTGTCCTAGGTATGGAATTATGCAGACAATGGAAGCAGCAACAGAAAGAGCACAGAGGAGGAGTATGATATTAAATTCTTTTTCCTATGCAAGACGTTGTCAGGAAAGACAGGATTGTAGCCAGTGGTTGCAGCAATAAATTTTATTATCCAGAGCGAATCTACCACTCGACAGCGGAGGGCGCGCTCATATGAAACTTCCTAGCCGGACCGGGACTCGAACCCAGAACCTTTGCATTTCGTGGACAAGCACTCTACCAACTAAATTACCCGAGCACAATTCAGTATCGTTCTGCAGAGTTTTACTTCTGTTAGTACCTCATCTCCCACCTTCCAAACTTCACAGTTCTCCTGCATCCCTCGCGGCGCTAGCACTTTCTGAAGAAAGGTAGTTGCTGAGGTGTTGCCGAAAGTAAAACTGTTGAGTACGGGTCGTGAGTCGGGCTCGGTTTCCTCATTTAGTAGAGCAAAGGTCGTGGGTTCGAGTCCCTCTCCGGCGCACAGTTTTAATTTGCCAGAAAATTTCAAACTTTATTACGGCTAACTGTACTCTGAAATCTTCTACGGACATGGGAACAGATATGAGATGTACCATTAAGTGGAAAGCTGCACGTTAGAGTGTTGCTGGGTATTCTGAGCAATAAGGTATTACTGAGTTTCTAGTTGTATTTTTTCTATAAATTTTGAGACTACACTGACAAAAAATCACAATACTAAAAAATAATTAACGTAGTGTAATGAAATTACTGGAATACATTTGTCCAGGTAACATATTTGAGTGATCAACATGTCAAGATCACAGGTTAATGTAAACGCGAGATAGGCAATTGCAAATGTGAAAAGTTGTTACACTGACGAAATAAATCTCGGGTGAACAGCCTGATATGAGTGTGCATAGGACTCAATAACCAGAATGTTGAGTGCAAGCATGCAGACTTACATGCATTGTGTTGTGCAGGTGCCGGGTATCAGTTTGTGGGAAGGAGTTACCTGCCTGTCGCACTTGGTCAATACAAGGATGGTTAGTGCTAGCTGTGGATGACGCTGGAGTTGTCGTCTGATGTGCTCGATTAAAGACAGATCCGGTGATCAAGCAGGCCAAGGCAACATGTCGGCACTCTAGACCATGGTAGGTTACAACAGCCGTGGTCGAGCGTTATTCTGTTGAAAAACAGCCCCTGGAATGTTCACTATACATTGGCTGAACCCAGCACCTCGAAAGACCGCGGGCATAGACCTAAATGCAGCCGATACAGCAGAGAAAATGCGGAAACCGACAGATGTGTTACTGATGCAAACGGGAAAGTGCGGGCCAGTAATCGACATGAAGATGAATGGAACGAATGGCAAATGGCTGATTAAAGCAGAAACCTTACAACCTTTCCGAAGCACATTCAGAACTTCGATGTATGTTCGCGTTGTGGCTGAGAACACAGTAACTAATTATTAACTGTACCGTGTTCCATGAACTTGTTGATTCCCGCCAAGCGTGGTGATTTCGCGGTCGTGGTTTTCGCATAACTAATGAACTGTATTTCCATGATCGGAAAATTTTATAACTGTGTAACGGACAGTGTTGCTGCAAATATCGTGTGTGGTAGACGTCAACTCATGCCCACACCACAGTCTAAGTGAGTGTTGGTAACATCAACAACGTACAGTCTGCCAGTGGCCTATAATACGCCACTGACGTAAACTCCGTTGGATGTAGATCATTTGCTACATGATAAGATTCTCAGCAACCTTCATTCCATACACGCTGTGTCCCAGGTTTTCGCCGTCCCTTGTCACCAACACATCTATAAATGGTAGTTTCTTGTCCTTTTCTACTTCCACGGTAAATGTTATGTTGGCATGGAGGCTGTTCAAGTGTCTTAGGAAGTCACCGAGCTGTTCTTCACCATGGCTCCACACCACGACAGTATCATCGACGTACCTGCACCACACCTTAGGTTTGCAAGTCGCCAACTCCAAGGCCTGTGCTTCGACTTATTCCATGAAGAAGTTGGCCACCACTGGACTAAGAGGACTACCCATGTGGACGCCTTCCAGCTGTTCGTAGAAGTCGCCATTCCACGTGAAGTGCACTACTGGCCATTAAAATTGCTACACCACGAAGATGACATGCTACAGACGCGAAATTTAACCAACAGGAAGAAGATGCTGTGATATGCAAATGATTAGCTTTTCAGAGCATTCACACAAGGTTGGTGCCGGTGGCGACACCTACAACGTGCTGACATGAGGAAAGTTCAAACCAATTTCTCATACACAAACAGCAGTTGACCTGGTGAAACTTTGTTGTGATGCTTCGTGTAAGGAGGAGAAATGCGTACCATCACGTTTCCGACTTTGATAAAGGTCGGATTGTAGCTTATCGCGATTGCGGTTTATCGTATCGCGACATTGCTGCTCGCGTTGGTCGAGATCCAAAGACTGTTATCAGAATATGGAATCTGTGGGTTCAGGATGGTAATACGGAACGCCGTGTTGGATCCCAACGGCCTCGTATCACTAGCAGTCGAGATGACAGACATCTTATCCGCATTGCTTGATCCCAAAGTCAACATATGGAGACGTTTGCAAGATAACAACCATCTGCACGAACAGTTCCACGACGTTTGCAGAAGCATGGACCATCAGCTCGGAGACCATTGCTGCGGTTACCCTTGACGCTGCATCACCGACAGCGGCGACTGCGATACTGTACTCAACGACGAACCAGCGTGCACGAATGGCAAAACGTCATTTTTTCGGATGAATCCAGGTTCTGTTTACAGCATCATGATGGTCGCATCCGTGTTTGGCGACATCGTGGTGAACGCACATTGGAAGCGTGTATTCGTCATTGCCATACTGGCGTATCACCCGGCGTGATGGTATGGGGTGCCATTGGTTACACGTCTCGGTCACCTCTTGTTCGCATTGATGGCACTTTGAACAGTGGAAATTACATTTCAGATGTGTTACGATCTGTGGCTCTACCCTTCATTCGTTCCCTGCGAAACCCTACATTTCAGCAGGATAATGCACGACCGCATGTTGCATGTCCTGTACGGGCCTTTCTGGATACAGAAAAGTTCGACTGCTGCCCTGGCCAGCACATTCTGCAGATCTCTCAGCAACTGAAAACGTCTGGTCAATGGAATAGTGGCCGAGCAACTGTCTCCTCTCAATACGCCAGTCACTACTCTTGATGAACTGTGGTATCGTGTTGAAGCTGCATGGGCAGCTGTACTTGTACACGCCATCCAAGCTCTGTTTGACTCAATGCCCAGCCGTATCTAGGCCGTTATTACGGCCATAGGTGGTTATTCTGTGTACTGATTTCTTAGGATATATGCACCCAAATTGCGTGAAAATGTAATCACATGTCAGTTCTAGTATAATATATTCGTCCAATGAATACCCGTTTATCATCTGCATTTCTTCTTGATGTAGCAGTTTTAATGGCCAGTAGTGTAGCTCGTGGTGAGACATGCATGGAAGAGCTTCTTGACGTCTTGCGGGAAAATGGTACCGATGTGCTCCAGAGCGTCACTGAGTGGCACTTTCGTAAACAACGAAACAACATCAAAGCCAAACCGAGACAGAAGCCAATAGGCAGTTTGTCCTTAGGTTAGTTACGTTTAAGTAGTTGTAAGTTCTAGGGGACTGATGACCTCAGATGTTAAGGCCCATAGCGCTCAGAGCCATTTCGGTCGTTAATTGAAGGCCGTCGCCCACTGTGTTGCCCGTGGTGATAGGTCATGCCTGAAATTTGGTATTCTCGGCAGATTCTTGACAGTGTCGATTTCGGACTATTGAATTTCCTAACGATTTCCGAAATGGAATATCCCTTGCGTCTAGCTCCAATTACAATTCCGCATTCGTCGGACACCGTTTCACATGTATTACCTGAGTATAAATGGGCTCCACCAGTGGACTGTCCTTTTATACCTTGTGTACACGATACTAGCCCAGGGTGGTCCATTGATCGTGACCGGGCCAAATATCTCACGAAACAAGCATCAAACGAAAAAACTACAAAGAACGAAACTCGTCTAGCTTGAAGGGGAAAACCACATGGCGCTATGGTTGGCCCGCTAGATGGCGCTGCCATAGACCAAACTGATATCAACTGCGTTTTTTTAAATAGAAGCCCCCATTTTTATTACATATTCGTGTAGTACGTAAAGAAATATGAATGTTTTAATTGGACCATTTTATTCGCTTGGTGATAGACGGTGGTGTAATAGTCATAAACGTATAAGTACGTGGTATCACGTAACATTCCGCCAGTGCGGACGGTATTTGCTTTGTTATACATTATCCGTGTTAAAATGGACCGTTTACCAGTTGCGGAAAAGGTCGATATCGTGTTGATGTATGGCTATTGTGGTCAAAATGCCCAACGGGCGTGTGCTATGCACGCTGCTCGGTATTCTGGACGACATCATCCAAGTGTCCGGACCGTTCGCCGGATAGTTACGTTATTTAAGGAAACAGGAAGTGTTCAGCCACATGTGAAACGTCATCCACGACCTGCAACAAATGATGGTGCCCGAGTAGCTGTTTTAGCTGCTGTCGCTGCTAATCCGCACATTAGTAGCAGACACATTGCGCGGGAATCGGGAATCTCAAAAACGTCGGTGGTCAGAATGCTACATCAACATCGATTGCACCCGTACCATATTTCTAAGCACCAGGAATTGCATGGCGACGACTTTGAACGTTGTGTACAGTTCTGCCACTGGGCACAAGAGAAATTACCGGACGATGACAGATTTTTTGCACGCGTTCTATTTAGCGACGTAGTGTAATACACCAACAGCAGTAACGTCAACCGGCATAGTATGCACTATTGGGCAACGGAAAATCCACGATTGCTGCGACAAGTGGAACATCAGCGACCTTGGCGGGTTAATGTACGGTGCGGCATTATGGGAGGAAGGATAATTGGCCACCACTTTATCGATGGCAATCTAAATGGTGCAATGTATGCTGATTTCCTACGTAATGTTCTACCGAATGTTAGTACAAGATGTTTCACTGCATGACAGAATGGCGATGTACTTCCAACATGATGGATGTCCGGCACATAGCTCGCGTGCGGTTTAAGCGGTATTGAATACCATATTTCATGACCAGGTGGATTGGTCGTGGAAGCACGTTCACCGGATCTGACGTCCCCGGATTTCTTTCTGTGGGGAACGTTGAAGGATATTTGCTATTTTGATCCACCGACAACGCCTGACAACATGCGTCAGCGCATTGTCAATACATGTGCGAACATTACGGAAGGCGAACTACTCGCTGTTGAGAGGAATGTCATTACACGTATTGCCAAATGCATTGAGGTTGACGGAGATCATTTTGAGCACTTATTGCGATAATGTGGTACTTACAGGTAATCACACTGTAACAGCATGCGTTCTCAGAAATGATAAGTTCACAAAGGTAGATGTATCATATTGGAACTGAAAGTTTCCCGTCTAGCCTCCTTGCCTAGAGATGCCAGATGAAAATCGACGTGATCAAGCCCTGAATGAAAATTGCGCAACGGATAACTGGGGAGGGGAGCTTGAGAGCGATACCTAGAGAGCATGCCGTTTCTGTACGATACCAGGCAAGGTGCTGGAGGGCTCACACGCTGATGTGTGGGTCCCTGCATTCTATAGCTTTTATTTTAAATAAATTCCTTTAACTTGACTTCTTTGTGATTTTTAAGGTATGTTAAAGATTCATGACAATTGATTACCTATTTATTTTAAACATTATCACTTGACTTTACAGCGATTGCAGCAATTGTTCCAGTTTACAGATATTACAGTTTTACAACTTATATCTCGGGTATATTATATACTAATCTGCACGCACATTTCTACGGGCAAGACGGAATTGCGTTGGCCAAATGTATACCACCAAACTCTCCCAATATTTTACATAGGACATCCACTATGTGAGGAGGATAACGGGCAAACTGGGGACCAGATACATTAACACAGGGTTCAAAATGGTTCAAATGGCTCTGAGCACTATGGGACTTAACATCTGTGGTCATTAGTCCCCTAGAACTTAGAACTACTTAAACCTAACTAACCTAAGGACATCACACACATCCATGCCCGAGGCAGGATTCGAACCTGCGATCGTAGGAGTCGCGCGGTTCCGGACTGAGCGCCTAGAGCCGCTAGACCACCGCGGCCGGCTAACACAGGGGTCAAATTTGCGAAATTAAACGGGAACATTCATTTCCTTACACAATCCAAAGCTGGAAATAAAAGAATTAGTACAAATATTCAAATACCTCTCTTGCATGCGTGACCATTGAGACAGACGCACTGAGGGCACGTCTGCTCATTTACCCGTCTTCTGTAACTCTCCCCGAATCTGGCGGGCACCCGGAGGTCTTCCTGGGCCCTGGTGGAGGGGATGGTCGAACCACTTGGCCGTGACCAACTTCTCCACCCCAAATCTTGTGACATTGGAACGTCTTTGACTTTTACCTGCCTGTGCTGTCTCTCTGATCCCCTACCCAGGAGTAAGGTTGGCACTACTGTACTACAGAACTACTTCCCAACTAAGATTTGGCCACGCTTTATGGAAAGATGTGAGGAGGATTACGAAAGTTCATGTACAGATTCACATTCACGTACAAGAAATGCATAATACACGACACATATAAATACGTATTATGAAGCCTGACACCTTTCTTTTCACCCGTCCACATGGGTTCTGTTGCACCCGCGGCCGGCCGCGTCGTGTAATAAAATTGGCGGCGGCGCCACCTCTGTTTGTATTTCCCGGTGCGAGTGAGCAGCGAAACCTGCAGCTTATAGAGCGGAAACTACTGTACCGTTTCAGAGCAACCGAAATAAAATGTTCAAATGTACTTACGTTCTGTATTTTCCTTTAAAAACCCTACCTGTTACCAACTGTTCGTCTAAAATTGTGAGCCATATGCTTGTGACTATTACAGCGCGATCTGTCACAAAGCAAAAAAAGTGATCCAACTAAAACATTCATATTTCTTTACGTACTACACGAATATGTAATAAAAATGGGGGTTCCTATTTTTTTTAAAAACGCAGTTCATATCCGTTTGACCTATGGCAGCGCCAACTAGCGGGCCAACCATAGCGCCATCTGTTTTCTCCCTTCAAGCTAGGCAAGTTTCCTTATTTGTCGTTTTTTCGTTTGACGCTTATTTCGTGAGATATTTGGCCCGGTCACAATCAATAGACCACCCTGTATATGCATATCGCTATCCCACGACTTTTGTCACCTCAACATATATGGGTGTTGGTTACTGGAAGCGGTGTTAATAGCCGTGGAATGTTCGCCGAGACTCTGCGCTGCTGGCGTGGCACCGGCAGCCGCCTCTACAGGCCAGTACGTACGTCGGTGTTGAGCGGACTAGGGGTCGGCGACCGCGGTCGGGACCTGAGGCACGGCACACGCCACAGACCGCCGACGCATAAGGAGCCCGCCGGCAGCCGAGAAAGCGGCCGCCAAGTTCAATGCTGCGCGTGCCCCCGCATGTGCGATGAAACGCCGCCGACGCGAAAGTGCCCGCCACCGCCATTACCCCGCGCTCGCCACGTGGCATCCCGAGCACGTGCTGGCTCATTCCTGCCCGGCTGCTCACTAAGTCCTCTCGCTTCATATGTGGGCCGCGCCTCGATTTCGACGTCTTTACTGCCCCTCCGCGACGTGTGACACGTGTCCGCGCGGCGCTGAGGCGAAAGCTGCGCTCTGCGGCGCCGTGCCCACTCGAGGCGGTGCGCCGAGCCCTCGCCACCTACCGAGGGTCACAGTCACTTTGTCCAAATGGTTCAAATGACTCTGAGCACTATGGGACTCAACTGCTGTGGTCATAAGTCCCCTAGAACTTAGAACTACTTAAACCTAACTAACCTAAGGACATCACACACATCCATGCCCGAGGCAGGATTCGAACCTGCGACCGGAGCAGTCGTGCGGTTCCAGACTGTAGCGCCTTTAACCGCTCGGCCACTCCGGCCGGCCAGTCACTTTGTGAACCCGTGGTTCTCTAAGTGTCATAGGCGAAATCTGGAGGCAGGCTTACTTAACAATATCATCTCTTGTTTTTCGTAGCACAGTATCAGCAACAGTCATGGGCATTATTTCTTGCTTAGGCAGTCGAAGATTAAAATATATGCATAGTTTGAATGCGTTACAGATTATAATTTTTATTATACTGGGTGATCAAAAAGTCAGTATAAATTTGAAAACTTAATATACAACGGAATAATGTAGATAGAGAGGTAAAAATTGACACACATGCTTGGAATGACATGGGGTTTTATTAGAACAAAATAAAAAAAAACGCCCCATATTGCTAGACGCGTGAAAGATCTCTTGCGCGCGTCGTTTGGTGATGGTCGTGTGCTCAGCCGCCACTTTCGTCATGCTTGGCCTCCCAGGTCCCCAGACCTCAGTCCGTGCGATTATTGGCTTTGGGGTTACCTGAAGTCGCAAGTGTATCGTGATCGACCGACATCTCTAGGGATGCTGAAAGACAACATCCGACGCCAATGCCTCATCATAAATCCGGACATGATTTACAGTGCTGTTCACAACATTATTTCTCGACTACAGCTATTGTTGAGGAATGATGGTGGACATATTGAGCATTTCCTGTAAAGAACGTCATCTTTGCTTTGTCTTACTTTGTTATGCTAATTATTGCTATTCTGATAAGATGAAGCGCTATCTGTTGGACATTTTTTCAACGTTTGTATTTTTTTGGTTCTAACAAAACCCCATGTCATTCCAAGCATGTGTGTCAATGTGTACCTCTCTATCTACATTATTCCGTGATTTATTCAGTTTTCAAATTTATACTAACTTTTTGATCACCCAGTACATCAGGTAAAGCCATATGTGGAAGTGAAAAGTGGACGATAAATAGTAAAGACAAGAAGAGAATAGAAGCTTTCGAAATGTGGTGCTACAGAAGAATGCTGAAGATTAGATGGGTAGATCACATAACTAATGAGGAGGTATTGACTAGAATTGGGGAGAAGAGAAATTTGTGGCACAACTTGACTAGAAGAAGGGATAGGTTGGTAGGACATGTTCTGAGGCATCAAGGAATCACCAATTTAGTATTGGAGGGCAGAGTGGAGGGTAAAAATCGTAGAGGGAGACCAAGAGATGAATACACTAAGCAGATTCAGAAGGATGTAGGTTGCAGTAGGTACTGGGAGATGAAGAAGCTTGCACAGGATGGAGTAGCATGGAGAGCTGCATCCAACCAGTCTCTGGACTGAAGACCACAACAACAACAATTAATTTCAGTCCACAGTTACCATCTTCAGACTTACGACCCGTCATTGGAATAAAAATGTTCAGTCTGTCCCTCCTAAGAATCGTCAAGGCCATGCTTGCAGTTTCGCTTTCGCTATGTGTTGCTTCTGTCAACCGAAACAAATACTGCTCATTACATCAATACACAGCTGTGCGTGTCGAAGCATATTCGGATACCTGATCACCCGGCTAAACCTCTGATATCGATTGCGGCAACTTCGTGGCTGATATTGTGCTTCATTTTCGGTATTGTGTGGATTTGTTTCATGGACCTTGCTCTTCAAGTATTCCCACAGGAAAAAAAAAATCACATGTCGTTAGATCCGGAGAACGTGGTGGGCATTAGCCGTCTGCTGACACTTTGTTCCAGGGATATCTCAGATCTGCGGCATGGAAGAAGCAGCATTGAGTTTCATATTCGGTGACTTGAGCACAAAACGTATCAAAAATTTGCACATATGCAACCGTCTTGACGGTAGCGTCAAAAAATATCGGTCCAGTGATGCGCATTCCTGTTAAACCCCACCAAATGCCGATTTTTTTCATCATGGGATGGTTGCTGACACACGATGTTACGTTTCTCCGTTGCTGGGTACCTCCTGTACTGTGACTTCACGTGACCACAAAGATGAAACCATGCTTTATCACTCATTTTTTAATTTAATTGTATGGCTAGGGCCCCCCGTCGGGGACGCCGTTCGCCGGGTGCCGGTCTTTCAATTTGACGCCACTTCGGCGACCTGCAGTCGATGAGGATGATAGGATGATGATGGTGATGACAGCACAACACCCAGTCCCTGGGCGGAGAAAATTCCCCGACCCAGCCGGGAATCGAACCCGGGCCCAGAGCATTGACAATCCTTCACGCTGACCTTTCAGCTACCGGGGGCGGACCGTTATCACTCATGATGTAATGGAACGGGTCTAACAAACCATCATTGATGTTATTCCAAAGCCACTGGAGTAATGCACACGTTGCTGACCGTCATCCTCCCATAATTGCTGCGCAACCGTCACACGATAGTACTTCAAATTAAGACTTGGCAATATCCGCTGGCAGCTCATACTACTCACATGCTTCTGTTGGCCCTGTTTGCGTGTAAACTTCGTTAGGTTCTGAAAAATTCTTCGGCGAATGTTCATAATATCTTCTGGTGTGTGAACTGAAAGAATTATTTGCCGCTTTACATTCTGCACAGATCCCCTAGATCCACAGGTGCGACGATTTTTATAGAGATTCTGTATTGCTCTCTTCTCTGGCAATCCTCTATCCGGATACTTGTCCCCGAGAATTTCGCGAGTTTCCTTAATCGAACTTGTTTTCGTATAGGCTTCCACAATTTCAGTTCTTTCTTCTATCGAGAAAGTCATTTTGCAGACCGCAAAGAGAAACAGCTAACTTCACTGATCAAATAAACTGAAATGCTAATAGAAGAATGCTAGCAATCAATTGTTGCATTAAACAGTCCGTTGTTGTAGCTGTTTATTTCAGAGGTCGAAGTATCGAAATATTGCATTCGAATTCAAAGGGAGGCGGGCTACTTTTAAATGTGCCACCTTGTATTAGCAGAGACAGTGAAGCAATATGAATAACGAGTAATCCACCACCGATAGCACTGCTCTGGCCCGCGCTGACTGCTACCCATGGAGGTAAAAATAAAGAGGAGTTGTCATGACGTCACAAACTTGAAGCCGACCCAAGTGAAGATCTGCCATGTTAGCTACCCCAAAACATTCGCTTCTGATGGTTTGATTCCGTGTAGTCCTGAAGTGTTTTGATAAAAAAAAGCCGGCTTGCGTCGCTTACGGGTATTCTAATCGTTCTGATTGTAGTCTAAAGTTTAAACAAAGCACATTTCATTCGTAAGTGGACTTATTTAAGCGTTATTTTCTTATATATACTTGAAATTCTGCTGCACTGTACAGTTTTATTGTTTTATTTCTGCGATTTGACTTTATATTTCCTATCAATGGAACGCAAAGAGCCCTCTGGAGGTGAGCCATACACTTGGTTTTCATTGTTTGGTTATTCCCAAGTAACTGAAAAGTCCCGGCAAGAAATATCCTGGAAAAGGGGACTAATGTTTTAAAATGCGATAATTTAATATACAAGTAATGTAACTTCATGTAGTTAATTAAATCTTCAGTAAAATGTGTGGAACACCTGTTACAGTGGTTACATTATAAGTATCTAAAGGGTTACATATTTGTGAAAGCAAAGTCCAGGCTATTCAGATCATTACTTTAATCACTGTGTTGTCGTGTTACCCTGCAAATTGCTGTTATTTGCCACACTGAATGTCACTTGGTAGGTACAATTTAAAAACATAGCATACAATGGGCCTGGCAATCTTAAATTCCGTTCCTTTCCTTCGTAATTTAACGAGTCTTTCACTTTATTGACATGACAGCTGGCTTGTTTATATAAAAAAAATGTTCAAATTTGTGTAAAATCTTATGGGACTTAACTGCTAAGGTCATCAGTCCCTAAGCTTACACACTATTCAACCTAAATTATCCTAAGGACAAACACACACACCCATGCCCGAGGGAGGACTCGAAGCTCCGCCGGGACCAGCCGTACAGTCCATGACTGCAGCGCCCTAGACCGCTCGGCTAATCCAGCGCGGCTTGCTTATATCGTACCTGCATACATCTATCGGACACCAAAGGAAATAAGGTAAGTTTCTTGCAAACTTGAACATTTAAAATTTGAATTTGACTTGAAAATGCAAAGAATACAAATCAGTGTCTCTAAACTATCAATAATTGCTTTTGGTGTTCTGGCTTCATCAATTATCGACACAAACACAATGATGGTGAATAAAAATGGATTACGAAAGCACACTTTTCATAGATACATACTTCTCTTCTCGTTATTCGAAGTGTATAAACAAAAAGGAATTACAGTGCTGAGGCCAGAAGCGTCATATTTTCGTGTCACATTACTGTATCGAATATGCATTTAAGACCAGAAAAACGTTTGAAGTTTCGTTCCTTATGCTGTGTTGTTCACTAAAACAGTGGAACATTTACTATATAAAATAAATATCGCGAGCACACGACAAAATAACGAACAAGAAGCAATTGTAAACATTCGTCAGCTAATGTTTTGGGGGATCCAAGATGGCGACAGGCCCCGCCCACTGGCTTCAAAACAACGTACAGCGTAAGTCTGTAGCGCCATCTCCCCTTATTCTACCTCGATGCTGCTACCGCAGTGCAATAGCGCTGCTTGGTCGTTGCTTGGAGTACTGGTTATTCTTCGTGATTTACTGGCTTCAAAACAACGTACAGCGTACGTCTGTAGCGCCATCTCCCCTTATTCTACCTCGATGCTGCTACCGCAGTGCAATAGCGCTGCTTGGTCGTTGCTTGGAGTACTGGTTATTCTTCGTGATTTACTGTCCCTGCTAATACAAAGGGTGTATCAAAAAGAATCATCCAATTTAAAAAAAATTATAACTATTATGTTATTTGAGATATGCGCCTAAACAGCGTACTGTTGGAAAGAGGAAAGTCTCGAGTTTTTCATGGTCCCCGCTAGGAAGCAGTAGTATGCACCCACTTCAGTTCTAGTGAAAATGGTGTCGGGACAACAGAAAGCGTTTCGCGTTCTACGTTTTGCGCAGTGCGGGTCAGTTATAACTGTCCAACGTGACTTTCGTAGTGGGTATGGTGTGCATCCTCCTACAGCACAGAGCATTAGACGATGGCATGAACAATTCCGAGAAACAGGTTGTTTGTGCAGAGGCAAATCGTCGGGCCGACCCCGAGCGTCTGACACAGACGTCGAACTCATCCGCCAAAGCTTCACAAGGAGTCCGCAGAAATCCGTTCGCCGTGCAGCTCGATGGCTCAATATTCCCCCGATGCCGGTCCGGCGTGCGTTGCGTCGACGTTTACTCGTGAAACCATACAAAAGTCAGCTACTGCAATGTCTTCGTGAAGGTGACAAACAACAACGCGTGGAGCTCTGAAATTTCGTTCTTAGCAAGATGGAGGATGACAGTTTAATTCATCACTTAGTGCTTAGTGACGAGGCAACACTCCTTTTAAATGGGAAGGTGATGCGTCATAAAGTGAGAATGTGGGGTGCGGAACAACCACATAAAGTTGTACAACATGGGAGGGACTCTCCAAAATTTAATGTGTTTTGTGTAATTTCACGGTAAAAGGTATATGGTCCATTTTTCTTTGCCGAGAACACTGTTACAGGAAGCACATATCTCGAGATGCTAGAGAAATTTCTTTCCTGCAGTTGGAGGCCGATTCGAACGAGCTTCATTTTCCAACAGGATGAGGCACCACCACACCATCTGGAAGTGCGGGAACTTTTAAATCAAAGGATTATTCAACGATGGATCGGTCGCACTAGACCAAATGATTCAATCTTACGTTACTGGCCTCCAAGGTCATCGGACATGATTGTATATGATTATTTCTTGTGGGGGGTTACGAAAGACTCTGTCTATGTCCCTCCTTTACCAACAACAATGAATGAACTGAGACAGCGCATAAAAGCAGCTGTGGAAGCTGTAACTCAAGACATGCTCACTGCAGTGTGGGTACAATTTGGATACCGCATTGACATATGCTGTGCACCCCAAGCGGGGCATACTGAACACCTATGAAAAGGTATAAAAAAAGCGTTTTTAGAGCCCCATTCATCAAAAAATAATGATTATTAGTTTCAGAAATGTAGACATGCCAAATCGGATGATTATTTTTGATACACGCGGTACATCGATAAAACGAGTACTGCACTAGGCTCAGCTGGGACCGCTCTATCGAATGAGGACGTAAATTTTCGCATTACAAATCATTTTAATTGTAAAGAGAAACAAACCGTCGCTTCCATCGTCACTAGACGTTACATGAAAGATGTGATGAGCAATATTCTTTTGGGTTGATTCCAGCTACACACTGCAAAAACAAAACTACAAATATCTGCCGGAAGACCAGAGAAAATGTGTCTGTCGACACTTGAGAACACCCGGTATATACTTACAGGGTGACAATTATTAAACTATATGAAATAAAATCGTCATAACTTCTGAAAGGCTTGCGTAAGGACGTTCAAACTGTGCGGTCGGCCGCGGGGCATGATGGGTATTGTATGGTCTGGTTTAGCGACGAATCCCACTTTCATTTGGATGGGTTCGTCAATAAGCAAAATTGGCGCGTTTGGGGTACTGAGAATCCCCATCTCGCTATCGAGAAGTCTCTTCGCCCCCAACGGGCGACTATGTGATGTGCAATGTGCAGTCACGGAATAATCGGGGCGATATTCCTTGAAGGTACGGTAACTACCGAACGGTACGTGAAGGTTTTGGAAGATGATTTCATCTCCATCATCCAAAGTAACCCTGATTTCGACAAGATGTGGTTCATGCAAGACGGAGCTCGAGCCCACCGGAGCAGGAGAGTGTTTGATGATCTGGAGAAGCACTTTGGGGACCGCATACTGGCTTTGGGGTACCAAGGGGCCACTAGCATGGATCTCGGTTGGCCGCCATATTCTTCGGATCTGAACGCATGCGACTCCTTTTTGTGCGGCTATATTAAAGACAATGTGTATAGCAATAATCCCAAAATCACTGCTGATCTGAAAACAGCCATTCAGGAGATCATCGACAGCATCGATGTTCCGACACTTCAGCAAGTCATGCAGAATTTCTCTGTTCGTCTGCTTCACATCATGGCGAATGATGGCAGGCATATCGAACATATTATAACCTAAATCCGAATGTCAGTAGTGACGTTTATATGTTGAATAACGTGTGTGCATGCCGTAATTTGTAACTAATTTACGTTTTTTTCATAATGCTCAATAGTTGTCACCCTTTATCTTCTTGGGTCACTGGGAATATTTTGCTGTATCTGTGTCGCAACTCGCGAAGTTTTAAACTTCCATCCACATCAAAGTCATTAGAGGATTTATTGAAGAGAGCTTGCTGTAGGAATCGGTTGTAGCGTGTTTTAGGAAATCATCTCCCGAAGTCACTAGGAGTACCTTGCAGGAAAGCATTCTTATCGAAGCACAAGGTGGTGAGACTATTTTAGACATCTCGGTTTTTCATAACGTTTCTCTCCTCGTATGGGATCCGCTGTTTTCCTAGTTTACAAAAATTATGTTAGTTTAATTTTGCGACCGGATGTCCTTTCTATCGGCTGGTCCCGGCGGAGACTCGAATCCTCCCTCGGGCATGGGTGTGTGTGTTTGTCCTTAGGATAATTTAGGTTAAGTAGTGTGTAAGCTTAGGGACTGATAACCTCAGCAGTTAAGTCCCATACGATTTCACACACATTTGAACATTTTTTTGTCCTTTCTATCGCCACAGTCGTCAGTTTACCTAATCGAGGGAAATCGTGTGCACCATCTGTCAGTAAGAAATATCAACTTTGTGCTGTGCGTTATCGTTTTCTAATTGTTTGAGCAGCGTATTTTCTGAGATGGAGGTTGAGGACTAGCCAATAATTTTCCTAAAGTAGCGTGGAGAACCACCTGAAAACCACACTCTGACTGAACTGTATTATACCAGACCGACAGTCCAGGTGTGGATGACCTTTTATCGCAAGCTATCGCGCTCTGTGTTAAAAGGAAAACTAGGTCAGACTGTTTTAGACACCGAGGATCCCTTTCTTTTAACTGCCACGCTGTCGTGCTCCGCCGTGTTTTGACCAAATCTAGGGAACTAGTTATTATTATTATTATTATTATTATTATTATTATTGTCTGGGATCGTGTACAACACAACATATTTACGGTATGGTATGGTCAGTTCATTATCATTAATCGCTTTAAAAATAAAAATAAAAGATAATAAAAGACCATATCAGTTTTAAACTTTTGAGGCTCGGATGACAATACAAACATAAAAGTGGACTACCCTTTCAAAATAGCAATATCCAATATTCGAACAATATGCAGAGTACTGATGTTTGTAATTCGCAGACACATCACTGAGAGCTGAACTCTAGGTTAAAGGCAGATAAAATATTCCGTTGTCCGACAGAAGTCAGCTCCTGCGGCTTTTCCACTTTTCAAGCACCCGCTTTACCACTAGTCCATAAGGTCCAAAAGCTATTTTCTTTCTTATTTGATTTCCCTATATCTATTTGGCCTGCCCTGCAGCACATCCCCCAATCGTAAATTATGTTCCCTTGTGGGAGCTTCCTGTCTGTAATATCTTATTAAATTCGGTTTATATAGAAGGTTATATGTTGCACTGTAAAGTATTGACAAATGCATAGGCTCATCAGTACGGCAGCTATCCACAGCTGCCTACTATTTCTCACTATTCCCAAAACCTTTCCGTAGTGTCTCATAAATTCTGCAGTGGGGTAGCCACGATGTAGTTGTAGAATCTTCAAAATGTTCGTCAAAACCATTGCTGTGTAACAATTTATAGACGGCGATTATAAAGGGGTGTACAATTCTGTTTCGGATGAAAGGAGAGAGATGATTAGGTTGCTTAGTCGATTTCTTTGACCCTAGCAGGTCTTCAAAATTTTTGATCAGGTTTTCAATTTATATCAAGCCTTTTTTCTCGTCAGTCTCTGGTCGCAGGCCTGAAGGACTTGTGGTACTATATTTTGGGATGCAAAGAAGCCTAATGAAATGAACGCTGTGTTTCTTTGTATATTCTGGATGTACCCCGTCACTACAACCTGATATGGTTTCTCCACACCGTAGCCTAACAAGACATAAAACAATGGACCCGTATCTCACAAAATCCCTTCCAGTTACCCTGATTAATTTTCTCCATAAATCACTCTAGGCGAGCGCTATGATGGCTCCCTAATCAAGACTAAAGCCGATTTAAATTTTACAACCTTCTTTAAATTCAGCTCACGGTCCGTTTAATATTACCTAGAAGTCGACAGGATCACCTTACAGTCTTAAAGTCTATGGCAAAAGTCTAACTTTTGTTTTTCTATTGCTTTTGCCGCCACCAATGGAAACATCAAATGTGTGGACACTAACTGAAAGCCTCCTCGCGTGAACAATATTTGCGATATCCTGCGATAGTATGAGGGCATGCTGAAAAAGAATGAATCCGAATTTTTTATGCGAAAATCTTAAAGCTTTTTAAATGTAACCAAAGTTATTAAAATTCTACGTCTTTCTTCTTAAGGGGGGGGGGGGGGGGGTAAGACGTCAAACGGGCCGACTTGGAGTAGGAGAGGCATCACATGACATTTTAATTTCCAGTGTCTATACTTTTACAAATAAATTCATAAAACTTTCTCAGCATCACCAGGAAAGATTCAGGATTCACACTCATAGCAGTGGAAGTTCGAAAACAACGAAATAATTTTTTTACATGTGAAATTTCATCATTTTATTTCACTTACAAATGGCTGCATTTGTTGCTATAGGTACACTTTTCTTCATAAGTTAGGGAGATTCTTCGATGAATTTTTACACATCATACATACCATACTCACAGGTGTATGAAACTCTAGAATTTATTTAATTTATGAAAAAACGAATGAACTATTATATTTTAAACTTCATGTTTAGGAAAAACACAAATTTTATAGTTAATTACCTCAATTTTTTACCACAGTTTTTAATAGATTTCGAAAATTCTAGAGTTTCATACACCTTTAAGTATGGTTTGTATGCTGTGCACAATTCTTCGAAGAATCTCTCTTATTTATGAAGAAAAGTGTACCTATAGCAACAAATACTGCCATTAGTAAGTGAAATAAATTGATGAAATTTCACATGTAAAAAAAATTATTTCGTTATGTTTTCGAACTTTCACTGCGATGAGTGTGAATTCTGAATCCTTCCTGGTCATGCTGATAAAGTTTTATGAATTTTTTTGTAAAAGTATAGACAGTGGAAATTAAAATGTCCTGTGGTGCCTCTCCTGCTCCAAATCGGTCCGTTTGACGTCCTACCCCCCTTAACATCTAAATTTTTATCTATCATCAGAGTCACTCTGGAGACGAATACATTTCTCCGAAAGAGAAACAGTTTGTTGGTACCGTACCGTTCCTGTAAAATGTTTGAGTTTGTTGACGGAGCCTCAACCTCACCTTCGCTTGCACCGCATCCTCACTACTACAGTGAAGTACTCGAAGGTGTTCTGTAAGTTTTGGAAACAAATTAAAATCGGAGTCGGCCAAGTCGGGACTGCATGGAGAATGACTGACGGCAGCGAACCCAAGCCGTCGGACTGCTGCAGATGTCGCAGCGCTAGAATTTGGTCTGGCGTTATCTTGCTGAAGGAGAGGGTGCTCTACGTGTGGACGAACTCTTCGAATTCGAAGCTCGATTGCAGCACACTGTTTCTTGCGCACCGATATAGTTATCTTACACACCGCAATGTTACACGCTACAGTTCAGAGCCTATTAGCGGCAGAGGGCTGTAAATATGTTCACACGAAGGATAAAGATATAGAATGTTAATAACATTTGTTTTATTTAAAAAACTTTAAGATTACTTACATAAAAGATGCGAGGCATTACTTCTCAGCACGACCTTGTAATTGTGTCATATTTAATTCTTCTGTAGGGTACCTAATTTAGTAGAGGATGGTCAACTAGTCATTCTAAACTGAACACAGCTATTTTACATCTGCATCCACCTTTGACAATAACTGTGAATAGCATGGCGAAGGATACTTCTCGCTGTAGCAGTTACCAGCGTTTCTTCCCCTTCCTTTCATTTCATGATCCCTACTCTACGCGTCTCTACTCTCCCTACTTAACACTGTCCCCTGAGACTTTCTCACGGGACAGGTGACAGCTGTCTTTAAGCATCTGCCTGCCAAGGCCGTTCAGAAACTCGTTGAGTACCTCCCGTACGTCAGACAAACGTATGGCAGTTCTTACTGCACAAATTAGCTTACGTTCAATTTCTCCTGTTAGTCCTCTTCGTTACAGGCTCCACACACTTAAACAATACTTTGGGATGTGCTCCACATGTGTTGCGTTAGTAATCTCCTTTGTAGGTTGTTAGTATTTTCCCAGTATCTTACCAAGGAACTTAAGTATGTTATCTGCTTTACCTACAACTTAACCAATGTGATTACACTACTGGCCATTGAAATTTGCTACACCACGAAGATGACGTGCTACACACGCGAAATTTAACCGACAGGAAGAAGATGCTGTGATATGCAAGTGATTAGCTTTTCAGAGCATTCACACAAAGTTGGCGCCGGTGGCGACACCTACAACGTACTGACACGAGGAAAGATTCCAACCAATTTTTCATACACAAACAGAAGTTGACCGGCGTTGCCTGGTGAAACGTTGTTGTGATGCCTCGTGTAAGGAGGAGAAATGCGTACCATCACGTTTACGACTTTGATAAAGGTCGCATTGTAGCCTATCGCGATTGCGGTTTATCGTATCGCGACATTGCTTCTCGCGTTGGTCAAGATCCAATGTCTGTTAGCAAAATATGGATTCGGCGGGTACAGGAGGGTAATACGGACCACCGTGCTGGATCCCAACGCCCTCGTATCACTAGCAGTCGGGATGACAGGCATCTTATCCGCACAGCTGTAACGGATCGTGCACCCACGTCTCGATCCCTGAGTCAACAGATGGGGACGTTTGCAAGACAACAACTATCTGCAAGAACAGTTCGACGACGTTTGCAGCAGCATGGACTATCAGCTCGGAGACCATGGCTGTGGTTACCCTTGACGCTGTATCACAGACAGGAACGCCTGCGATGGTGTACTCGACGACGAACCTGGGTGCACGAATGGCAAAACGTCATTTTTTCGGATGAATCCAGGTTCTGTTTACAGCATCATCATGGTCGCATCCGTGTTTGGCGACATCGCGGTGAACGCACATTGGAAGCGTGTATTCGTCATCGCCATACTGGCGTATCACCCGGCGTGATGGTATGGGGTGCCATTGGTTACTCGTCTCGGTCACCCCTTGTTCGCATTGACGGTACTTTGAACAGTGGATGGTACATTTCAGATGTGTTACGACCCGTGGCTCTAGCCTTCATTCGATCCCTGTGAAACCCTACATTTCAGCAGGATAATGCACGACCGCATGTTGTAGGTCCTGTACGGGCCTTTCTGGATACAGAAAATGTTCGACTGCTGCCCTGGCCAGCACATTCTCCAGATCTCTCACCAATTGAAAACGTCTGGTCAATGGTGGCCGAGCAACTGGCTCGTCACGATTCGCCAGTCACTACTTTTTATGAACTTTGGCATCGTATTGAAGCTGCATGGGCAGCTGTACCTGTACACGCCATCCAAGCTCTGTTTGACTCAATGCCCAGGCGATGAAGGCCTTTATTACGGCCAGAGGTGGTTGTTGTGGGTACTGATTTCTTAGGATCTATGCACCCAAATTGCGTGAAAATGTAATCACATGTCAGTTGTAGTATAATATATTTGTCCAATGAATACCCGTTTATCATCTGTAATTCTTCTTGGTGTAGCAATTTCAATGGCCAGTAGTGTATTTCAGTTGAGACTCGGAAAATTGTTAGACTCAGTTAATTCTGTAAATTGACTGATTCTAATTGGGACCACTGATTTGTAGTCACCGGGACACACAGATTTTGCGCTTAGTGAAACGCACATTTTTCATAAGTGAAGTTTTGAAGCAAATCCTCAGCACTGTTGTGTAAGTCAAGAAAGTCATAGCCTAGCTTGTCAGAGAAGCACGGAAGTCTGTGATTCAAAACTCCCAGCCGACTCAGAACCAGGGCGGCATGATCAGTCCTGGGGACAATGCTGCAGATTGTGAGCTTCGTTGAAATTCCGTTAGTAAGTTTCGTCTCCTCAACCTTCATTGCCAGTCGCTGGAACCAGCTAGTCTGACCTGAAGAGTCGGGACGACGGGCGGGGCGGCGTTTGTTCCAACGTGCGCCACAATATGCAGCTGTGACGTGACACACTGCTGAAGTGGTTCTCAAACTTGCGAGGCGCGATACCCCAGGGGAGCGGGGTGGGAGGGCCGAATGGCTTGCAAGGGGAGCGTAGTATATTAGAAAACAAGTGTTTTATCTTTTCGTTTGAACAAAGAAGATGACGGTATTAACGCCAGATGCGGTATTTTTGAAATTATCGGGAGAATTCCTCGACTTCGACGTCAGCGGAACCTCCCGTTGTCGGGTGCACTGTGACAACTGGTATCCGAAACAGTCGCGCGCAGAGCAACCTTTGGCTCGTGTATCTCGATGCCTCCTTACAGTCTTTCACACGTGGCGAGAAAGACTTGACTGCAGTGTGAAGCGTGCATGACATGATTCTTGTGCTTTTGCCGAAAGAGGGACTTACGGACGATTTAGCGAAAAGTGAACGACCCCTCGTTGACAGCAAGTCACTGCGCATTCAGACATTCAAGCAAAAGACGAGATGGCGGGCGTACAGTGCTCATTTCAAGAGTTTTCCAGCCGCCAGCCACTCAGGAACCACGCCCACCCTCGATGATCAGTAAACATGTCCCTTCAGGACACAACCACCCAGTCTCAAGAGGTTTCGGGTGACTGTGCTTTTAGGTAGTGATGGTCATGTATTGTTTTATTACTTATCAATGTGAGCAGCTGTATCTTCGGGAGCCGAGATGTACATTCTGTAGAAAGTCGGACCACAAGACACAACTGTGCGATTCTGCTGCCAAAATGAACGTAGACAGCACATACCTAAGGGACAGAGACTCTGACAGCAAAGTCGACGTTCTCGGGTCAGGTTTGGACGTGCTCCAAGTTCCAGTGTTGCCCACTTCGTCCCATACACTGACTTTGGACGTGATCATCAATATAAATCCAATCAACATCAAAACAGGAATGGGATTCTCCACGACGACCGTCAACTTGTCCACATACTAGCAGCTGGGGTCGCCGGCACTTCGTCCGTTTGCCAAACAACTGAAGATTTACAGTAAGAGCTGCATCGCAATAATGGGCCAATGTCATCGTACAGTCCTATATGACGGATCGCCCTTCACAGCCCATCTATTGGTAGTTGGAAGGAAAAGTGCTACTAACAACAGGAGTTCGATCTTTTCAACAAATTAAGTTTGGAGATGCACAACTGTACTCGTCAGATACAGGCCTTCCTTACTCAGCAAGCATTTGCAGTACATCCTTACAAAATAGGCCTCTATGTTTAATGACCAGGTGCCCTGCGTTGCCAGTTATGAGGCACACATCAGGTTTTGAGGTCGGAAATTCGCAAACTGTCCAAAGCAAGAACTGTGCCATTTGCTTTATGACCTCTACCCGCAAGCTGCGGGTAGAGCTCCAATGATTGTAGGACGAAGGTGCCGTCACGCCAGTAAATAACTGTTTATGGGCTATCCTCCATTGTTTTGGCTGAAAAGTAGGGGATATCAAGTCGACTGTGAAGGACCAAGCAGCCTTCGACACATACCGTATTATGAAGCTGCAGGATATTATGTCGAAACTGTCGGGAGGTACCATTTTCGCGAAGATTGACCACTGTGAGGTGTACGTAGACTTACCCTTGAATGCCGATTCCTGACCCGTTCTGGCGACCAGCACTCCGTTTGGACTGTATCAGTACGATCGTCTGCCGTTTAGGATTTCTAGCACGTCAGGTACATATCATTGTTAACTGGAATGACTGACCCAGAGGGTCCCAGGAACCGCAAACTACTTGGACGACATTATAGTCATTGACGAAAATTTCAGAGACCTCACAATGAAATTGGAGATCCTCTTCCAAGTATTGGAGAAAGGAAATCTAAAATGCAATACAGAAAACTGTGTTTTTCAAGTCAAACATGTGCTTAGTACTTCAGGGATCCGTCCCACATCTCATCATGTGGAAACCAACCAGAAGTTGCTGGCAAAAAAGGATGCCAAACAGTTAAAGTAGGTCCTTGAATACCTCAGTTATTACCACAGATTAATTCCACATTTTTCAGCTGTTACAGGATCTCTGTACCACTTTCTGCACAAGGACGTCAAGTGGAATTGGTCAAGCACTTGCCAAAAAGCTTTTGAAGACCTTAAGTGGGCTCTACTCCAGCCTAAATCTCTTATAGCATATGACCCAAAAAACTGCTTGTTATTACAGCTGACGCATCGGATTATGGACTGGGGACCATTCTCTCCCATAACGTTATATTGCCTGCAAATGAAACCAAACTATGGTGAAGTTGAAAAAGAGGCCCTGTCCATAATTTTTGCCTTAATGAAGTTACATTGTTTTGTCTACGGCCTGTATTTCGATCTACTCACTGACCACAAGATACTGTTGTCCGTTTTCAACTCAAACACCAAAACAGCAAGCGACCTCAAACGTTGAGCCATGTTTTCACTTACTTATGACTTTCAGTATCGCTCCCGACACAGCACGCCAATGCTGATGCACTTCCTAGACTAACGGCTCGACAGGACACTAGTTTCGACGGTTCGATCATGTGAGGTCACCACAGTTTTGATAATCATGTCGAAATATGCTCCCATTATAGAGACTGAAAGAAACAACAAAACTAGCTTTTCTTTCAAAATCATTACTTCTTTGTGTCATACTAATACGTGGACATGTTGATTATCTTTAACGCATTGCTCATTTGTTCTACTGTCGTTGAAACACCAGAACCGACGCTTGAAACATTAAAGCAGAACTTTATAAAATATCCTAGGTTTTTACCTTGGTAAACAGTCGTTTGCGATGCCATTGCAGGACACTGCAACTGTTGTTCAGGGTGATCAGATCGATATGTGCTTTGTACTAATTATTGCTTCTCATGCTGAGGATGTAACAAACTCAAAATGAAATTACGTTAGAATGTAAATGAAACATTGGGTTCTGCGCACAGTGATGTTAAAAGTATGTCTTCGATTCACATTAACAAAAGATTGGTATTTTTTATCAACCCACCCAGGTAGTCACGCACGGTAGCAGCCCGCTTTCAGGATTGGTGGGGGGAGAGGGGGGGTGCACTCCGGCTCCCGATCGAATCCTCAAATCCGCCCTGCGGATTACAGTGAGGATATGAGGACTAGTGAGCCGAAAACCCTTGATGTGGTTTTTAGACGGTTTCCCACATCCGACTAGATGAACGCGTGGCTGGTACCAACGTTATCCCTCATTTTTCTACATCTACATGGATACTCTGCAAATCACATTTAAGTGCCTGGCAGAGGGTTCATCGAACCACCTTCGCAAGTCTCTGTTATTCCACTCTCATATAGCGCGCGGAAAGAACAAACACCTATAGCTTTCCGTACGAACTCTGGTTTCCCTTATTTTATCGTGGTGATCGTTTCTCCCTATGTAGGTCGGTGTCAACAAAATATTTTCGCATTCGAAGGACAAAGTTGGTGATTAGAATTTCCTGAGAATATTCCGTCGCAACGAAAAACGCCTTCCTTTAATGATGTCCAGCGCAAATCCTGTATCATTTCAGTGACACTCGCTCCCATATTTCGCGATAACACAAAACGTGCTACCCTTCTTTGAACTTTTTCGATGTACTCCGTCAGTACAATCTCGTAAGGATCCCACAACACGCAGCAATATTCTGAAAGAGGACGGACAAACGTAGTGTAGGCAGTCTCCTTAGTAGATCTGTTACATTTTCCAAGTGTCCTGCAAATAAAAAGCAGTCTTTGGTTAACCTACCCCGCAACATTTTCTATGTGTTCCTTCCAATTTAAGTTGTTCGTAATTGTAATTCCTAGGTATTTAGTTGAATTTACGGCCTTTAGATTTGACTGATTTATCGTGCAACCGAAGTTTAAAGGGTTCCTTTTAGCACTCATGTGAATGGCCTCACACTTTTCGTTATTTAGGGTCAACTGCCAATTTTCTCACCATTCAGATATCTTTTCTAAATCGTTTTGCAGTTCTTTTTATCTTATGATGACTTTATTAGTCGATAAACGGCAGCGTCATCTGTAAACAACTTAAGATGGCTGCTCAGATTGTCTCCTAAATCGTTTCTATAGATAAGGAACAGCAAATGGCCTATAACACTACCTTGGCTAACGCCAGAAATCACTTCTGTTTTACTCGATGACTTTCCGTCAATTACTACGAACTGTTACCTCTCTGACAGGAAGTGACAAATCCAGTCACATAACTGAGACGATATTCCATAAGTACGCAATTTCACTACAAGCCGCTTGTGTGGTACAGTGTCAAAAGCCTTCTGGAAATCTAGAAATACGGAATCGATCTGAAATCGCTTGTCAGTAGCACTCAACACTTAATGCGAATAAAAGAGCTAATTGTGTTTCACAAGAACGATGTTTTCTAAACCCATGTTGACTTTGTGTCAGTAGACGGTTTTCTTCGAGGTAATTCATAATCATCGAACACAATATATGTTCCAGAATTCACGTGAAATAGCTAACCGCAGACAGACGGGGTAAGCGAATTCCATCCCACGGGGGAGCGAGAGGAAGATCATCTGTCTACCCTCGACCACTAACATTGCCAAATCTACATTAAACTGCCGAACTGTGAAGAAACGGGATAAAGCCATGAAAGAGGAGATGAAGAAGAAGAAGAAGAAGAAGAGGAGGAGGAGGAGGAGGATGAGGCATTTTCTGTTTGGATTTACTATTAAATACTGTCATCCTTCTTCGAGCTGAATATATAAATAAAATGTCATTTGGTGTGAAACTCATTTTCTGACATCAATCCTTGAAGACAATCATGTATGAGATGTACTTTATTGAGAGGATAAAACTTTATCGGTTTAAACACTGTTGATATGAAACTGAACATACGGATTTAAAAAAAAAGAAATTTGTGGACTTTGCATTTGCTGTGACCATTTTTAAATACTCGTGTACTCATACAGCATACGAACGTAAGAAAGGCGCTGTCTTACGCGGTAATGCTGTGTTTTATCCACCCCTTTCGAAATACTGGCCGTAAATGCTCGGTTAACAATCTTTCGAATTACTAGTAAAAGATATTAAACGTCAACCCCGATGGAGTGTACACACTCCCATGTTCTTCAAGAAAAGTCGCGGAAAACGAATTTTTTCACAAATTCGTGTTTCCTAATTACCGCTGGGCCAAATCGTAGAACGACATGATTGTGCCGTTTCTCGACATCTTGGAACTGACGTCGAGGTACCGGGTTGGCATTGTTAGGCTCCTAGTCTCCTGAGGCCATTCTGCGAAGCCTGTTCGTGACCGGTACTCGTTCCGGTTTGTAGCACAATGCTACTGATTCAGCTTTCACACACAGCAGTGGATGACTTTATGGGCGCAGCACCACGATTCGTTAAAGTAGATTGCCTTACTTCTCCAGCACCATTTTCCTAATTGCATCCGTGCTGATTTCAGATTAATAAGCGTCCGTTCATCAAAGTTGGTGTCTTTTTAATTTACAACTTGCCCTACCAGTGAAATCATGCTCTGCCAGTGAAAGTATCAAAATATTCACTTTTTCACCAAGTCAGCTTCCTTTCAAAGTTTGTTATTCAGTTCAACGACGTTTCGTCAACACTTTAATGTTCGCACTGACTGCCTCACGAAGTGTTTTTCATGCGTCATAGATCAATACTGTTTCAAATGGACTATCTACAGTAGGAAGAAAACGACTACAAACGAACGGTACGGTTGATTTATTGTTAGAAGGAGGAGGGGGGAAATCTTTTCATTGTATGACTGGAGCTTGGAAGCAACACTTATTACTGATATTCTTCGGTAACTGGCAGCTACTGTGAAATACATTCAAATTCTCGAAATATGTATGTAATTCTTCCCTCTCGTGTTTAGAAACTTACTTAACTGTAGAGCGAACTTTGACGTTTATGACAGTTGTTCTATTGTAATCACACAAATTTTATTCTGTTGCCATGTGAATTGTACACCCTAATCTTCTATGGTCAGGATCAGTTCTGAATATACTCTAAATCGTCCTGTTGTCACTATAACAGTGATCGTATGCTTCTAAGCTATAATGCATTACGAGAAGGAACTAAATTTTGTGGAAGTTGAAGAAGGAGGATTGAGGGTTAACGTCCCGTCGACGACGAAATCATTTGAGACAGAGAGGGAGTTAGGATTGGGGAATTTTAGGCAAGGAAATCGAACGTGCTCTTTTAAAGGGAACGTCCGGCATTCACCTTAAGCGATTAGTATTGAAATCACGGAAAACTGTAATGTGTATGGTCGGACTAGAATTTGAACTTACAGACTTATGTATGACTCAGCATTTATTAATGTACTGAAAAGTAAAATCATCAGTCTCACAAAATTTATTAGATTTTAGCAACATACTCATACACCATACTTACAGTCGTAAAATGGACTCAGACAAGGAGAATCCATATTATCAAAACTATTATCAGCGTATACCATACGTGGGATAAAGGAAAAGAAAAACATTTTAATGAATCTTAATTGCTGATGAGACTGTACCGTTTACCTCTACCTTAAACCTAGGCGGCTTTGTGACATAGGTACTACTTTGTGACGAAAGCGTGTTCCCGCCTTTTTATTGTTAAATACTGTAACTCTGGTCAACATTTAATATGTACCATGGGATCGTTGCAATGTGTTCTTGCATAGTACTGCCATTAGTGATGGAACCTACAAGTACGTGCGTTACACATGAGATGATCAGAAAGCCATTTTGTTGGTAAGTGGACAAACGTCTTTGTAGAGTTCTTGGAATCTTTCAGCTATTGTCGATAACGTTGAAGAGCTGACTAACAGAAGTTAAGTTGCTATAAATAAGTTATACGTGCAGACCGTTCTGTGTAACAGTTAAATTTTACAAAAAATTTCTTCTGCCCTTGCATTCTTTAGTATATGTGTTCCTAGGTGTTCCTTTCACACTCATTTACAACTAGGGCTACAAATGGACCAATTGCATACGTTTTTTTAACCGCCCTAGAATATTAATTTAAGCTATCGACAGCAGTTTTGATGCTGCAGCTGGGCTATGCAAAATTAATAGTTTTATTTTGTTACTATAAGTCGCTAGCAGTATATGTACGGTATATTAGTGGTTAGGTGAACTTACTTTCTACTCTGCCTGTTGTTATTCCAATTTTCGCGATTACAGATGTGCACAAACTCTTTTCCACTTGTGTCATGCACGAAAACAGCGCAATATCCACCATGTTTGCTAACTGACATCTTTGTTCACATCGGAGAATTGTATCTATGGTGAAAGATATATTTTTCTGAGAGTGCTATTTTTAATGTGAGCTTCTGTATGACTAAAGAAAAAAAAGCGAAATACACTCCTGGAAATGGAAAAAAGAACACATTGACACCGGTGTGTCAGACCCACCATACTTGCTCCGGACACTGCGAGAGGGCTGTACAAGCAATGATCACACTCACGGCACAGCGGACACACCAGGAACCGCGGTGTTGGCCGTCGAATGGCGCTAGCTGCGCAGCATTTGTGCACCGCCGCCGTCAGTGTCAGCCAGTTTGCCGTGGCATACGGAGCTCCATCGCAGTCTTTAACACTGGTAGCATGCCGCGACAGCGTGGACGTGAACCGTATGTGCAGTTGACGGACTTTGAGCGAGGGCGTATAGTGGGCATGCGGGAGGCCGGGTGGACGTACCGCCGAATTGCTCAACACGTGGGGCGTGAGGTCTCCACAGTACATCGATGTTGTCGCCAGTGGTCGGCGGTAGGTGCACGTGCCCGTCGACCTGAGACCGGACCGCAGCGACGCACGGATGCACGCCAAGACCGTAGGATCCTACGCAGTGCCGTAGGGGACCGCACCGCCACTTCCAAGCAAATTAGGGACACTGTTGCTCCTGGGGTATCGGCGAGGACCATTCGCAACCGTCTCCATGAAGCTGGGCTACGGTCCCGCACACCGTTAGGCCGTCTTCCGCTCACGCCCCAACTTCGTGCAGCCCGCCTCCAGTGGTGTCGCGACAGGCGTGAATGGAGGGACGAATGGAGACGTGTCGTCTTCAGCGATGAGAGTCGCTTCTGCCTTGGTGCCAATGATGGTCGTATGCGTGTTTGGCGCCGTGCAGGTGAGCGCCACAATCAGGACTGCATACGACCGAGGCACACAGGGCCAACACCCGGCATCATGGTGTGGGGAGCGATTTCCTACACTGGCCGTACACCACTGGTGATCGTCGAGGGGACACTGAATAGTGCACGGTACATCCAAACCGTCATCGAACCCATCGTTCTACCATTCCTAGACCGGCTAGGGAACTTGCTGTTCCAACAGGACAATGCACGTCCGCATGTATCCCGTGCCACCCAACGTGCTCTAGAAGGTGTAAGTCAACTACCCTGGCCAGCAAGATCTCCGGATCTGTCCTCCATTGAGCATGTTTGGGACTGGATGAAGCGTCGTCTCACGCGGTCTGCACGTCCAGCACGAACGCTGGTCCAACTGAGGCGCCAGGTGGAAATGGCATGGCAAGCCGTTCCACAGGACTACATCCAGCATCTCTACGATCGTCTCCATGGGAGAATAGCAGCCTGCATTGCTGCGAAAGGTGGATATACACTGTACTAGTGCCGACATTGTGCATGCTCTGTTGCCTGTGTCTATGTGCCTGTGGTTCTGTCAGTGTGATCATGTGATGTATCTGACCCCAGGAATGTGTCAATAAAGTTTCCCCTTCCTGGGACAATGAATTCACGGTGTTCTTATTTCAATTTCCAGGAGTGTAGTTTAGCACGAATGTGCTCAGTGCTCTGTATGGTGATTAAATAAGTAAATGTCTAAATACACTATACTGAATATTGTAAAATGATATACTGCATTTTTATATAAAAGAGGCAGTATTACATATTTTACTCACAGTCGGAGTGAAATTTGTAAGCAATAATGATAGAACAACAGGCGTTCATGATGTGAAATACTTCATGCACTGGATGGGGTCATATTGGATTACGATTCCTATGGATGTACACAGTTAGTATGTGGTTGTATGAGCATATTGTGGACATTCTTTAGAAACGAACACATACTCACTACAGACTATTTGTGAATTATTTGACTGTATAACGAACATTCAGTTTCATGAGACAGCTAAATTCACATCGTTTGGCATCACGAACTTCTAGACAAGCAAACCTGTCAAGAAAGCAATAGAAATAAAAAAAAATACTTGCTTAAACACAAAAACTCGACTTTACTAGAAATATATGACTTCACTTATTTGTTAACACTAGTAGCACCACGTAACTACTTCTGTTTTAATAACAACTTGTATTCGCAGAAAGATGACCGTCTATGGGTTGCCAGGCCTGTTTACTTTCATCAGAACAAAGAATGTAAATTCTTCAAAGAAAACCCCCATATAATCAACGATATAATATATAATAATAAATGAAAAGCACCAGTTTGCTTTTGTTCTACCAAGAACCGACGGAAGGTTCTGTTAATATGATCTAATATATTATAAAAGATATGTTGATGATATGCTAAGTTGATTTAATGGTACAATAGAACAAAGTGAGGACACTGAAAAGGAAATGAATGAATATCATCTTCACTGTTGAACATGAGGCAGTAAAAAGTTTCAGTTTCTTGGATCTCTCCGTAAGTAGCTCCAACAACAGACATAACTTTCAAGTATACGGGGAAACAATATACACAGATGCCATAATCAATAAAACCCCATTCCACCCAAATAAGCACAAAATGGCTTCATACAGAGCAATGCTAAACAGAATGCAAAAATACCATTAGAGACAATTGACCAAACTGATGAACTAAACACCATTAAAGGAATCGATTACACTAACGGTCACAGCCCAAAATTAATGGATGAGCTAAATAATAAAATAAATTCTCACATAACCAACCACAAAGACAACCGACATTAAGTAACACATAACAGATATCACAACAATATGTAAGCATGCCATTTTTAGGAAAACTTCCATATAAACTAGTCAACCTTTTTTGAGTAACAAACGACAATATAAGTTTTTACACAGATAACAAAATAAAGGACAAATCCGCCCATAATAACATAAATAAAAGCGAGCATGAGACCGTTGTAGAGATCTTCAACAAACTCCACTCGCAGACTCTACAAGAGAGGAGTTGTGCATCATGGTAAGGTTTTCTATTGAAATTTCTAGAGAGTACTTTTTCAGGAAAAGTTGACCAACATATACCTCCCATCTACATGCATCTCGTGAAACAATCACAATGAGGAAATACGAGAAATTAGACCTAATACAGAGGCTTACCGATAATCATTCTTCCCACGGGCCAGTCGCTAGTGGAAGAGGGAAGGGAGGATCACTTACTGATATGAGAAGTACCCTCCGCCACACACCATCAGCTGGCTTGCGGAGTATTTGGAGTATTTGATGTAGATTTAGAAGTCATACAGGCAGTCAGGAATATACAACTTAGCCGCAAGTCATGTTCGAAGATATATGTTTATCAAACAGGAAGAAATTTCAGTAAAAGATTCTGGGAGCACAAGGATGCTCTTCATATAAAAAACTTAAGTGAGTCCGTATTTGACCTACATATAGCCGAAGGTGAACATCAAGTGGCAGACATAGCTCACAAACGTACAAATAGTCCACCTGGCGGACAAGCGTAGTGTAGGCAGTCTCACCAATAAAACGCACTTTGCTTCTCCTTCCATACGACATTTTCTATGTGTTCTTTCCAATTTAAGCTGTACGTAATTGTAATTCCTAGGTATTTACTTAAATTTACCGCCTGTAGATTTGATTGATTTGTCTTGTAACCAAAGTTTAATGGATTCCTTTGAGCACTCATGTGAATAGCCTCACACTTTTCATTATTTAGGGTCCGTTGCCAATTTTCGCACCATAAAGGTATCTTTTCTAACTCTTTTTGCTATTTATTTTGATCTTATGGTAACTTTATAAGGCCGTAAACGATAGCGTCATCTGCAAAACAACCTTATCTACATCGTTTTTGTAGATAAGAAACAGCAGAGGATCTAAAACGCTTCCTTGAGGAACGCCAGACAGCACTTCTGTTTTACTCGATGACTTCCCGTCAATAACTACGAACTGTGACCTCTCTGACACTAAATCAAGAATCCAGTCACACAACTGGGACGACATTGCATAAACACGCACTTTGATTATAAGCCGCTTGTGAGGTACGGTATCGAAAGCCTTCTGAAAATCTAGACAATGGAATCAATTTGGAAGGGCACTCAACACTTCGTGTGACTAAAGAGCTATTTGTGTCTCACAAGAAAGATGTTTTCTAAAAAAAAGAAAATGGCTCTGAGCACTATGGGACTTAACAGCTATGGTCATCATTCCCCTAGAACTTAGGACTACTTAAACCTAACTAACCTAAGGACATCACACAACATCCAGTCATCACGAGGCAGAGAAAATCCCCGACCCTGCCGGGAATCGAACCCGGGAAGCCGGGCGCGGGAAGCGAGAACGCTACCGCACGACCACGAGCTGCGGACGATGTTTTCTAAATCCCTGTAGACTGTGTGTCAATAAACCATTCTCTTCGAGGTAATTCATAATGTTCGAACACAATATATGTCTCAAAATTCTGCTGCAATCATATGGTCCTGTAAGTTTTTGGATTACTCCTGTTGCCTTTCTTGAATATTGGTGTGACCTGTATAACTTTCCAGTCTTTGGGTGCGGATCTTTCGTCAAACGAGCGGTTGTATACGATTGTTAAGTATGGAGCTATTGCATCAACATATTCTGAAAGGACCGGAAGACTTTCTTTTATCAAGTGATTTAAGTTGCTTCACTACTCCAAGGATATTTACTTCTACGTTGCTCATGTTGGCAGCTGTTCTTGATTCGAATTCTGGAATATTTACTTCGTCGTCTTTTGTGAAGGAATTTCGGAAGACTGTGTTCAGTAACTCTGCTTAAGCAGCACTATCATCGATAGCATTTCCATTGCTATCCCGCAGAGCAGGCATTGATTGTGTCTTGCCACTAGCATACTTAACATACGAGCAGAATCTCTTCGTGTTTTCTGCCAGATTTCGAGACAAATTTTCGTTGTGGAAACTATTATAAGCATTTCGCATAGAAGTCCGAACTAAATTTCGAGCTTCTGTAAAAAATCACCAATCTTGGTGATTTTGCGTTCGTTCAAATCTGGCATGCTTTTTTCGTTGCTTCTGCAACAGTGTTCTGATCTGTTTTGTGAACCATGGGGGATCAGCTCCGTCGTTTGTTACTTTATTTGGTATAAATCTCGCAATAGCAGTCGATACTATTCCTATGAATTTAAGCTACATCTGTTCTTCACATACATTCTTAATTTGGAAGGAGTGGAGATTTTCTCTCAGGAAGGCTCCAAGCTACTTTTTATCTGGTTTTTCAAGTAGATATATTTTTCGTTTATTTTTGGAGGATTTGGGAGTTACGATTTTCAGTCTCGCTACGACAATCCTCTGTTCATTAATTCCTGTATGCGCTTCGATGCTCATTATTAGCTCAGGATTATTTGTTGCTAAGAGGTTAAATGAGTTTTCACAATCGTTTACTATTCGAATGGGTTCATGAACTAACTGGCCGAAATAATTTTCAGAGAATGCGTTTAGCACAGTTTCGGATGAGGTTTTATGCGGTCCACTTGATTTAAACATATATTTTCGCCAACATATCGAGGATAAATTGAAGTCACCACCGGCCATAATTTTATGAGTCGGGTAGGTATTTCAGTTTAGAGTCAAGTTTTAAGTAATACAGAAGCTTAAACTTGAAATATTACTCTCAGAAATTGTACGTAAAATATTATTTTGACCATAGATATAATTTACTGATGCAAACGCGAAAATCGGAATAACAAGAAGTAGAATAGAAAGTAAATACGCTACCAGAAATATATCGTAAATGAACAACACACGAAGTGCAGCAGGTAAACGAAGTTCTTAGTTTTTGCACATCCCAGCTGCAGCATCCAGATTGCTTTCGATGTTTTAAGGATGAACTTACTGAAGATCCAAACATGTGTTATTCGAACTGAAGATTGAAAGCCTGAAATGTGTCTTGGGGTAAATAAAAATACGTAAAAATATTGGCTGGTAGCTGAATTTGTTAAAAAAACATCATCCACAGCCACGGCGTTCAACAACCAGTAAAATGAATAAATTATTATTAATTTAAGATGTAAAAGAGAAGATAATGAATCTTAAACGGGTGCTGAGTGGTTGGGGTTAGGCTAAAAGTGGGAAAAACCCATTTATTAACAGTTCTGAAAAAAAAATCAGTTGCATGCATTACTGCACAGGGCGTCCGAGCCGCCGTGCGCCACCGCTTACCAGAGAATTAAGTAGGCGGGAAAATAATGTGGATGCGTCGGAGTTGCTGCAAAACACACCTGCTGATGTTTTTTAAGCTGCAGCAATAAGAATTTGTATGTAAAAGACGCAGTCTTCGTATTGTATCCATTGTGATCTGACCTGTTTATGGCTGCGCCTGGCCATGGCGATAGAATTAATTCAACCTGTCAGGAAAGTTACTTTTACGAGGCGAAGGGCTTCTTATTGCGACAATATATTTAGCTTTTAATTCAGTCGTTAATGGTTTATTCTACAGAGCGAACTGATATGAAAGTGGGTTCATTTACTGTCATTAGTATTGTGCAGTGTGCACAGCTCCTAAACTGAAGCTACACAATCATTTACTCCTTGGAGATGCTATTTTTGATTCAATCCTTTTTTTAGCGGCTGAAGATTTTATTACAATCATTTGCTAAATCTAGGGCTGCAGTTGTAATTTAGTACCGATAAAAGTAAAAATTACCAGGGGATTTTATTTTTGGTTAGGCCCCTTAATACGTCAGTTCAAGCGAACCAAATTATATGAAAAACTTCCATTTTTATGTTACTTTAACGGCACGTGTTGGAGGCCATCAAATAACTTTTATATAAACTTTTCTTTTTTTAAAAAAAAAAAGGTTCCACCATAAAGCTTAAGAAAAAATCTTTTTTATGTCATATGATCTCGTTTCTCTTGCCGTTTTCTTATTTTGGTTGAGGCTTTGACATATGATATTTGATTTTCTTATAGAATTCCTGTCAACTTAGAAATATTTCAGCTGTGTACTGTGAAGCTACTATTTTTTTTTTTCAGAGTGGACTGTTGTAGCACTTCGATCATTTCAGCCAAAGATCCTAGCTGGGTGGGAGTGGTACATTGTGTACCGATTCTCAACAGAACTTTTTATATACTCAGCTTGCTTTCTGTTGCAACAGTGCGTCGTGAACCAAAACAAAGGTTTCACTTGTTTTCACTTTCCGGGTGCCACTGCCGTTACAAACAGGTGCCTTACTGCGTTACACAGCTCAGCTCGAAAGCGTGTCATGCTATTTGTGGCGGATGCACTGCGCCCGGGTAAGTCGTGAAAACGTGGTTTAAACAGACGAAAACTGACTTCAGTTTCAGGATATCGTCGAGGGGTACATAACAGCAAGAATTACAGTCAACCGCAGAGTGCAGAATTGCGTTCTATGTTCCGTAATATAGATGATATTTATCCGTTACTGAAATTCATAAGCCATCGCATAAACTGGTATTCTATACAGCAGCCGTTGCGATATTATAATATTTATTGTCTATTATTTATCGTAGAGAGAGGGATTATTGAAGGTTCTGCAATTAACGCTGCTCCCAATAATTAGGTTGAACGCGTTCATAGATTCCTTAAATATGAATCCTGTGACTGATTGATCCGTTGATCTATATGTTACAAGTATTTCACCTAAGCCACAATTAAAAATCAATTTCATGACGCTATTAGTTTATGAAGGAACCTAAACAAGCTTCTAACACAAGGTACCAAAATAGTTTCGATAATGATGGAGGAGGTCTCACAATACGTAAACCCTGCGATAATAAGTTCAGAACGAACAGCTGTTCTGAGAAATTATATAGCTGAGACACAGAAAATGTTTTTCAGACTGCTAATTAGTTTTAATTATTAAGATTCGTAGGAAATATGGTAATTTCGATAGGTACTAAAAAAATCTGCAAAGCTTGTTTCATATTTCGTACTTAAATAAGAAAACTGAAAGTATTACCAGCTGTTTCGGGTCTTAGAATTAACACGAACGTCAGGCTATACAAACACACGAACTGGATATTTAACGTACGTTACTAACAAAGTAATCAGACCGAAAAATTACAAATAGGGCTGTCAGGTACTGATAACGCTGTTCACATGAGTACGTGGCCACTCCCTGGCCTTCACAGTGATCACTTAAAACATCTGATCCTGTTCACGCACCTTATATACCCCACGAGGCTTGGTAACAACACTAAACACGAAGGTCACTAATGCACTCCTGTGGCCGTTTTGTCACAGAGAACAGCAACTCCAATCATTTACATACTCGCCAACAGTTGGTGAGTTCACAAAGTTATTCTGATAGTCAGCCGTGTCTTATGCGTGCTTCACTTTTTCTAATCAGGCAGTGTACATCTTTTGCTAATGCGAAATTTTTTGTAATGTTAAGTATTTTAGTTATATTACACTTAAATAAAATGCACTTCTCTGACTTTTTTCCTCAGTCCAGAGATGAGGATTCTAGGAATACGACTAATGTAATACAACAATGAAAAACAGTTTACCATCGATCCCTATCGGTGTTATGATTTTAGGCACTTTTATATGTCATGTAAGCGAATTCTTAAATTGGCAATATAGTCCTACCTCAGCAGCTGTATAGCATATATAGCTGTATCTAAAACATATCTGGATGAAGCTTGAAAGTTCTTGTGTTACGAATGAGTCACACGTTTTAGTGCTAGTACGAATAGTACGAGAAACTAGTACAAAATTAATTTACGTCTTGCACTGCTCGTGCACATGTTGTTCGAAGCGCTGTAGTTAATTGTGCTTTCGTCCGAAGTCCCAGCGCATATAATAAAAGTGATAACATTCGCTTGTGGACAATTTGATTAAGAATATAAATACACTCTAAGACAAGAATTCTATACACCACGAAGGAATTGTCCGAATGTGATGTACATGTGAGATAGGTAAATTACCTCTATTTAAGAAAAAATTAATGATTTATTCAAGAGAAAGAGGTTCAAAAATTGAACAAGTCAATAACGCGCTTGGTCCACCTCTGGTCTTTAAGCAGGCAGTTTTTCGGCTTGACATTGATTGTGAGAGTTGTTGGATGCCCCCCTGAGGGATGCTGTGTCAAATTCTGTCCAATTGGAACGGTTTCAGTTGGTGGGAGGGGGGGGGGGGCTAGATCCGAACACCTTTCCAGCAACGTACAGTTGGGTAAGCACGAAGACAAGCAGCAGAAACTCTCGCCGTGCGCGGGCGGGCCCTATCTTGCTGAAATTTACACCCAGGATGGCTTGTCATGAAGGGCAACAAAACGGGGCGTAGAATATTGTCGACGTACTGCTACGCTGTAAGGATGCCTTGGATGATAACTAAAGAGGTTCTGTACGAAAACCAATGGCACCTGCGACCATCAGTGGTTTAAATGGTTCAAATGGCTCTGAGCACTATGAGACTAAACTTCTGAGGTCATCAGTCCCCTAGAACTTACAACTACTTAAACCTAACTAACCTAAGGACATCACACACATCCATGCCCGAGGCAGGATTCGAACCTGCGACCGTAGCGGTCGCACGGTTCCAGACCGTAGCGCCTAGAACCGCTCGGCCACCCCGACCGGCCGACCGTCAGTCCTGGTTGCTGGGCCGAGTAACGGGTGACAGTCAGGTTGATATCCCAATGCTGTCCGGGGTGTCTCCAGACATCTCTTCGGCCTGGAATCTCATTTCTTTTCACAGCAGGGCCCCTTGAATGGTCATTCGCGGCACCCTTACTGCAGAGTGGTACGTCTACGATATTCTACGCCCTATTTTGTTGCCTTGTTGGCAAGCCACCCTGGACTTACATTTCAGCATGATAACGCCTGCTCGCACTCGGGGAGAATTTCTACTGATCGTTTTCGTGCTTGCCAAACCTTACACTGGCCAGCAAGGTCACCGGATGTCTCCCCAATTGAGAACGTTTGAAACATTATAGGCAGGGCCTTCTAACCAGCTCGTGCTTTTGACGATCTAATGTACCAGTTGGACAGAATTTGGCACGATATGCCTCAGGGGTACATCCAATAACTCTATCAGTACATCCAACAACTCTATCAGTTAATGGAAAGCCGAATAACTGCTTGCATAAAGTCCAGAGGTGAGCCAACGCATTATTGACTTGCTCGATTTGTGAAGCTGTTTCTCTTGAATAAATCATCCTATTTCTCTGAAATTGTAATCACTTGTCGGTTCACATGTGTATCTCATCTACTGATTTCCGTACTTCCCAGATAATTTCTTCGCGGTGCCTCGTTTTTTCTTTTCCTTTTTTCTCTTACGGTGTATTTATCACTTGATTTGTATAACAGTAAGTGAATAAATGGCTTTAACTAAATAGAATGACATACTTTGGTGATGAGTATACCCACGTGCAATACGTAAAAACATTTATGCTTATTAGCTAGAGCTACTGAATCCGTCATCATGATAGCTTATAAAGTGCATAGACCAAACGAAATTGTGAGGTGGTTATGATATGGGAAATTTACCGCTTTCGGGAGAACAGACCCCTTCCGCTTATCCTTATTTGGGTTTGGTGTGGTTTCCCTTCATCGCTTACAGCAAATGGTAGTAGGGGTTGTTTGAAAAGGACATGGCCTATTTCTTCATCCAATCCAGCCTTGTAATCCGTCTGTAATAATCTCTTCGTCGACGAAGTGAAAGATAGATCACAAATCGAACAACACTTATATGTGAACTAGAGAAACAAGCTCGAAAGCGATGCAGGTGATGAAAGTGATGAGGTGCAAATGCAAATAGGAATAAGACACGTATACAGAAACGAAACATATTCCTCGTATCAAAAGTCACTAACTTCAGCAGGACACTACATAGTCTTTTTTTGTTTTTTTTCTTTTTTTTACTGTTAGTAGATCCAGCCAGACAAAAAGGAAGTATATGTACAACAGAATTCCTAAATTCGTAAATTTCAAAGTTTCAAAAGAGTAAAAAAAGGTGAAGGAAATCAGACAATTTAGAAAAACAACTGATTTTTTCATTAAAATGCTTGAGAGGGAGTACGAGTAGTATACAGCATTGATGATGAAATGGAAGATGTAGCCTTCCTTAAGTGTATGGCGTCTAACAATTGCTTCTGTGTCGATGGTTCATAAGAGGTAATAAAACATTATTAACTTCCATTGAGAAGCCCTCCGAAAACTGTCAGTCTTTCTGCCGTTGTCTGGATTTCAATACCGGCGCAGCTCCTGACGATACAAAAAGTGCTGCCTCCTGATTACATCGGCCCTTTGTGAGATATATGCCACGTCACTGGTAAGGTTCCGGTCCAGTCACCTCCCGTGATGTAGCTATTTCTGCTTACGCAACAAAAACCTTCCGATGGCAGTGAAAATAAAAGTGAGATTAAGGAAGCCGTGACTACTGGAATATTTTCTTTGGGTAAAATTTCTATCTGCCTTATCCCATATAAATCGTGATGTGCGTTGACAAGTTTATGTCGCATTACATACCTTACGGATGTGCAAACACATGTAAGGAAAAAAGAGACAGGTTAGTCATCCAAGATAAGGCCATTAACGGTTACTCACAAAGGATGTCTCTGTTGGTAATAACAAGTCCTGACGTGTCGAGAACTTTCAGAACTGTTGAAGTACTAAGGAGTATCTCCCCTGCGTTTGCAGTTATCTGTGAAAAAACGTAAAAGTCAACTACTTGCATCTACACGACATGTGGGAATATATCTCATCAAAAGAAAATGTTCTAACTGTTGCGTCTCCTCTCGTGTAGTGCTAACTTATGTTGTGTGTGTGTGTGTGTGTGTGTGTGTGTGTGTGTGTGTGTGTATGTGGGAGGGGGGGGGGGTATGTAGGGGGAGGGGTTGGGTTGGGTCGTTTTACTGTTGCTAATGATACCTGCTACTGGGTGTTAATACCGTGTGTCCACACTCCCTGCTGAGTGATTGTGTTGTAACTGCGATGTCATACGTTTACAAACTATGAACACTGTTATATAAATGACGTATACATTAACTGGCTGCAAGTATATGTAATGGTCGCTGTATGTTTGTAATAGTCTCGTTTGTAGCGACCGTAGGTGCTATTAATTTATAGGTGTTTACTGGCGTTTTTATTTGATGTAAATGCTTTTGTTAACTTCTGTTTTCGATATTTTTTTAAATTATGACTTTCTTATGCAGTACGCACGAAACATTATGGAAACCATAAATTAACAAAAGCTTAGCGCCAAATAAAAATACCGATAAACGCCTATAAATTAACAGCATCCAGCATCTACGACCGCTATAAACATAGACTGCTACAAACATACAGCAACCATAGATATACACGCAACCAAATAATGCCTATACCCAGGGCCGGCCTTAGCCATCCAGGTGCCCCGGGCGAGTCGTCCAGTTGGCGCCCTTTATTGTATAAATAGCAGTGATATATTGTTTGGGCATTCACGTTTTGGGAAATTGTCTAAAAATATTGCGTAGTACTGCACTGTACATCTACAAAAGCTCCAGAAAATTGTTTTTGCGTGTTCCAAACAAAGAAAAGATGCGTAAAATGTGGTTGAAACAGGCTCGTATATCCCAAATATTTCTTTTCTTTTCTGAAGCAGCCCTGTACAAAAGCGAACAAAACAAAACAAAAATTATTCAAATTGGTCAAGCCATTTCTTTGTTTTGGTGAGACTAACACACAACAATTGATTTTTATATATAGGAGGTAATATGTATAACGAAAAAACACTAGTTTTGAATTGGGTACCATATGTTTATTGAATTTAATATAACTGTAAGCCATAAACCTATATTTTCTGTCAGTCATCTGAACACAAAACATATTACACCTAATGAAAAACAATTATAAACAACTAAAATTTTACTTTTCTCGCTTTTCTGTCGGCAAAGTCTCTGATCAGATTAGCAAAGTCCAGGTTTTCTGCAACTTCATTTTCAATGGACAGTGAGGCCAAACGGGTTAGTCTTGTTTGAGACATTGTAGACCGCAAGTACGTTTTTATCAACTTCAGTTTGGAAAAACTGCGTTCGCCGCTTGCGACAGTCACTGGTATTGTTAGCAAAATACGTAACGTTATCCAGATGTTGGGATATAACTCTTGAAGATTATGCTTTTTTATGAAGTTTAAGGCTTCAATAGGGTTGCCTGGCTGTCTTCGAGATAGTGTTGCAGGCCTAAAATTACGTCGCACAGCAAATTTCCATCAATATCTGACTTCATGTTGACAGTTAACTTTTCTTGTAATTTATTTTATTTAATAAAATTGCAGCCAAATAGCCATATACAGTTACTTTGCTTAACATTTTACATTACATTTTACATTTACATTTTACATTTTTGCATATTCATTTATCGATTTCACTCTTTTACTGCACAGTTCTATGTGATATCGTTCACAGGCTTCGTTACACAGTTCACATACACATGTTGCGGTTGGGTCGTGATAAGTTTTGTTTTTGCAGATTATATGATGAAAGCCGTGAGTAGAAAGTCTAGTTACAACATGTCGCTGTTCGAAGTTTGGTGCTGTCCATGAGCGGTTCGTCATTGCTTCTTGTAATTTAGAACAGCATTGTATTAGTTCTTCTTTATTTTGATTTTTTTAAATGTCAAACAAGAAACTCCACGTCGCAGAAAATTCTTGCATCTGTTCAAATCTTTCTTTCATGGATATGTGCACGGTGTCCAACAGTGCATTGAAAAACTCTACTTTAAACTTCTTTTTTGGGTCAGTTATTTGATCATCAACAGCCTCTTCACCCAGCCTGCGTTTAATACGTCTTAATCGCATTTGTGGTTTAAATAATGGCTGCGTATCAAGATCCGAAGCCAGTTCAGTTGCTGTTACAATAGCCTGTTCGAAACCTGTTTGTCTATATGTTTCCAAATAAGAGCAACATTTGTCAAGGATTCCCATAAACTCGACAAAGTTGATTGTGGGTGACTGACTTGCTTTACTCACAACGTTAATTTGAAACAGAACATCATACCATGTTGAATGAGACTGAATAATATTTTAGTTTCGCGAAATGGGTGATTGTAAATTGTAATTTTTTTTTTTTTTTTTTTTTTTTTTATTTTTTTTACATGCGTTTAGTATGTGGCGCCCTTTGGGCCCCGGCGCCCTGGGCGACCGCCCGGGTCGCCCCACCCTAAAGCCGGCGCTGCCTATACCATCTGTATAACACTGCTTACACTTCGTAAACGTTTGACATCGTAGTGTTATAGGCCCTCTGCTGTTCCTTATCCATATGAACGATTTAGGAGACAATCTGACCAGCCGTCTTAGGTTGTTTGCAGATGATGTTGTCGTTTACCGTCTAGTAAACTCATCAGAAGATCAAAAAAATTTGCAAAACGATTTAGAAAAAATATCTGAATGGTGCGAAAATTGGCAGTTGACCCCAAATAACGAAAAGTGTGAAGTCTTTCACATGAGTGCTAAAAAGAATCCGTTAAACTTCGCTTTCACTAAAATTCAGTCTAATCTAAAGGCTGTAAATTCAACTAAATATTTAGGAACTACAATTACGAACAATTTAAATTGGAAAAAACACATAGAAAATGTTGTGGGGAAGGCAAACCAAAGACTGTGTTTTATTGGCAGGACACTTAGAAAATGTAACAGATCTACTAAAGAGACTGCCGACACTACGCTTGAGAATACTGCCACGCAGTGTGGGATCCTTACCAGATAGGACTGACGGAGTACATAGAAAAAGTTCAAAGAAGGGTAGCACGTTTAGTATTATCACGAAATAGGGGAGAGAGTGTCACGGACATTATACAGGATTTGGGATCGAAATTATTAAAAGAATTCGGCGGAGTCTTCTCATGAAGTTTCAATCACCAACTTTCTCCTCAGAATGTGGAAATATTTTGTTGGCGCCGATCTACATATGGAAAAACGGTCATCATAACAAAATACGGGAAACCAGAGCTCACACGGAAAAATATAGGTGTTCATTTTTTTCCGCGCACAGTTTGAGAGTGGAATAATAGAGAATTATTGTGAAGGTGGTTCGATGAACCCGCTGCCAAGCATTTAAGTGTGATTTACAGAGTATCCATGTAGATGTAGATATAGTTCCAAAACTGTCAAAGTACAGTCATAATAAATTAACTGTTAATTTAAAAAATAGAACGACAAAGTACAGTTGCTAAAGATGTTGTATGTATGTCGATCCATCTGGACAGTATGTACGTAATTAACAAATCCATGCTCAATGTTCTACCATAACATAAATATGTGTAATAAAAATTATGTCGCCCTCATTATATCGCATGTCACTCGATAATGGCAATGTTAGCCGAAACTGATCTGTAGTGAAAGTGGAGGGATTAAAAACTAATATGAAGCAACAACGAGTCTCGACACTCTTTATAAATATATCATATATACAGGGTGTTTCAAAAATGACCGGTATATTTGAAACGGCAATAAAAACTAAACGAGCAGCGATAGAAATACACCGTTTGTTGCAATATGCTTGGGACAACAGTACATTTTCAGGCGGACAAACTTTCGAAATTACAGTAGTTACAATTTTCAACAACAGATGGCGCTGCAAGTGATGTGAAAGATATAGAAGACAACGCAGTCTGTGGGTGCGCCATTCTGTACGTTGTCTTTCTGCTGTAAGTGAGTGCTGTTCACAACGTGCAAGTGTGCTGTAGACAACATGGTTTATTCCTTAGAACAGAGGATTTTTCTGGCGTTGGAATTCCACCGCCTAGAACACAGTGTTGTTTCAACAAGACGAAGTTTTCAACGGAGGTTTAATGTAACCAAAGGACCGAAAAGCGATACAATAAAGGATCTGTTTGAAAAATTTCAACGGACTGGGAACGTGACGGATGAACGTGCTGGAAAGGTAGGGCGACCGCGTACGGCAACCACAAAGGGCAACGCGCAGCTAGTGCAGCAGGTGAGCCAACAGCGGCCTCGGGTTTCCGTTCGCCGTGTTGCAGCTGCGGTCCAAATGACGCCAACGTCCACGTATCGTCTCATGCGCCAGAGTTTACACCTCTATCCATACAAAATTCAAACGCGGCAACCCCTCAACGCCGCTACAATTGCTGCACGAGAGATATTCGCTAACGATATAGTGCACAGGATTGATGACGGCGATATGCATGTGGGCAGCATTTGGTTTACTGACGAAGCTTATTTTTACCTGGACGGCTTCGTCAATAAACAGAACTGGCGCATATGGGGAACCGAAAAGCCCCATGTTGCAGTCCCATCGTCCCTGCATCCTCAAAAAGTACTGGTCTGGGCCGCCATTTCTTCCAAAGGAATCATTGGCCCATTTTTCAGATCCGAAACGATTACTGCATCACGCTATCTGGACATTCTTCGCGAATTTGTGGCGGTACAAACTGCCTTAGACGACACTGCGAACACCTCGTGGTTTATGCAAGATGGTGCCCGGCCACATCTCACGGCCGACGTCTTTAATTTCCTGAATGAATATTTCGATGATCGTGTGATTGCTTTGGGCTATCCGAAACATACAGGAGGCGGCGTGGATTGGCCTCCCTATTCGCCAGACATGAACCCCTGTGACTTCTTTCTGTGGGGACACTTGAAAGACCAGGTGTACCGCCAGTACCCAGAAACAATTGAACAGCTGAAGCAGTACATCTCATCTGCATGTGAAGCCATTCCGCCAGACACGTTGTCAAAGGTTTCGGGTAATTTCATTCAGAGACTACGCCATATTATTGCTACGCATGGTGGATATGTGGAAAATATCGTACTATAGAGTTTCCCAGACCGCAGCGCCATCTGTTGTTGAAAATTGTAACTACTGTAATTTCGAAAGTTTGTCTGCCTGAAAATGTACTGTTGTCCCAAGCATATTGCAACAAACGGTGTATTTCTATCGCTGCTCGTTTAGTTTTTATTGCCGTTTCAAATATACCGGTCATTTTTGAAACACCCTGTATTACGCTGCAGGCATTATGTAACATGAACGTTATTGGGTGGTTTGCTTCCTCTTCTGTTGAGAACTGGATAAATTTGCTAGACGTCTGTTTTCTTCCCAAGTGGTGCAAAGTACAGTTTGCATAACGAGATCTCAGTGAACAGTAAAATAAATGAGACTAACATAGGTTTATCCAGGAATGACCATACAAACAACATGATCTTTGAGCAGTTTAATGGAAATTCTGGGTGATTCATCATTTTCGCCTCAGACGCATAACACATACAAAGTTTACTATTATTATTACCACCTTACGGCATTACAGAACTTACACATATACATTTATGAGCCAAAACTTGATGACCACTGCCCACCGCAAGTTGGAATGCCGCCTCGTGGCGTTTCGGGTACGTGACACGGTAAAGAAAAAATATAAGGGGAGCAGAGACGAATTATTTTAGCGATAGTACGGGTCTCAAACAGGGAACCATGCCATTGGCGACTTTGACAAAGAGCAGACTCTTATGGCTTGGGAAACAGGATCTCGTTAACGGTGAAGGTGATCGGCTGATCGCGTGCTACTGTTGTGAGCATCTATGAGATATGGTGAAACCACAGGCTGGCGATACGTTGTTGGACGTCCACTTGTCATTACGGAACGCGGAGGCCGGAGGCTTGACCTCTCTGTAAACCAGGATAGGAGGCGATCTGTGCCGTGTCTGAGGACAGCGTACAGTGTTGGTGCATGCACAAGCGTTTCGGAGGATCTCGTTCAGCGCACAGTGTTAGAAATAGAGCTCCATAACAGACGAGCCCTACATGTCCCCATGTTGATCCAACGACATCGCCAAGTACGATTGCAGTAGGAACTGAATCTTCGAGACTGAACAGTGGATGAATGGGAACGTGTCGCCTGGTAGGATAAATCACACTCGTTGTTACATCAGGTCGGTCCGGATACGCCGTTGTCCAGGAGAAAAGCTGCTCGAAACGTGCACCGTTCCACTGTCCCAAGCCGGTGGGGCAGTTTTATGCTTTGGGGGGGTATTCACCTGAGCTTCCATAGAACCTGTGGCAGTAGTCGAAGGCACTATGACAGCTGTGGACTCCGTGACCATAACTGAGGACCACCTTCTTGTCTTAATGCTTGATGTCTTGCCTGACGACTGTGGGGTCTTCCAACAGGATAACTATCTGCATCACGAAGCCGGAATTGGCCTATAGTTGTTTGAGAAACATGATAGCGACCTTGTGTTGTGTTGCACTCTCTTTAGCCGCTTTCATGTCATCTGGTTGTTTCTGCAGAGCTGTACTATGAGAAGCAAAGAGAGGAAGTTCGTTGGTGATCAATATCCTCGTTCTGTAACACAAACTGCAAGCAATTAACAACTGGGTTCTTCATTCATAAACAAAGAGCTACTTAAAGTTCCATATGCTGAGGTACATGCTCAGTTCGGTATGTTCACTATAAGGTTGCTAGGTACTGCCTGTCTCTGTGCTAGACGCTAAGTCTGTGGGTCCGTCTCTGTGACACACTGGAACTCCACGGCTTTCAGACCCGAACTAGCTGGCTAACTGGCGTAACAGGCTCCAACTAACTGGCTAAACTCGAACCAACTGGACCTCCATCAGTGGCGGCGATCCTAAATACTGGCGGCTGAGAGGGCGTGGCGGCGTGTTTCCAGCGAGTCTTGTCGTTGGCCTCTATCGATACTCTCGTAACCTCTTTGCCGAATGGTGTGCTGGCGCCAGCGTACGCCAGCACATGTTGATGTCTTGGTCCCAAAATTCACTTGATCTGAACTCCATGGAACATGTATAGGATGCCGTCAACTACTAGCTCCGCACCCACAACCCAACTGCCCGCGTGAACTGTGTCAGATACCTCTGGACACGAACCAAGGACTCGGCGAATCCATGCCTACGCAGAACCACTGCCACACTGCATTCAAAATGTGAACCAATACGCAATGAAGCAAGAATTGATAACGTTTCGACTCATCAGTTTACGTGTACGATGAATTTAAAGGTTAGCACGCCTCGCAGTCATCTCCGTGCCTTTTAAAACCTGCTTTAAAATCACAGGGAAGTGGTTCTCCACAATACGTCCAGCTGTCTGTTTCTCCGCAGTAGCCACACGCAGCACTTTCGAAACAGTAGCAAGGTGATGCCATTAGGTCCATGGTCCCGTTCGAATGCGGATGACTTCTTAACATTTGCGACTGGGAAGAAAAAAACCCGCAACCTACGTCGTTGAGTTGTGACGCTGCGGATGCTCAATATAGCATTGTTTCCGCCTCTCGGTGATATCAAATGCTGTGTTGTGGAAATAGATAAACGCACATTGAAAGATGTATGTGACTGTCGGACGAAAGTGATGCATGAAACTCACGCCCCCTCCTTAACATAATTAAATGTGACATTATGGAGACGATCCTTAGTGAAGGAGTAACCCGAATAGTGGGCATAGCGCCAAAGGAAGATAGCGTGGAGTGGTTGCAGTTTCAAATGAAAGCCTCTGATTTACAAATATCGGCAAGTTTGTTATTTTCTTGATAATAATTTCGCAAAATTGAGTCAGTTTGTTGAACTGGAACCCTGCTTTACGCCTATAGTTTACCACCAGCAAGGTGAACCTCTGGGTTCAGAGTATAATGGATATGTGACACTACTTTTTTCCTGCTCTTCGAGACTCCACAGAAGCAACTGTAGAGCCATTTTACCTCCACGTCAGAGATGATAAATGACGTATGTTTCATGCTGGTGAGTATTTATGGTCCACCCTCGTTTATGAAACCCTCCCTATAGATGAGATGGCGAAGTGTTTAAGATGTATTCCAGAGGAGTAGGGTTTTAATCCGCGTTCGATCATCTAACTATATCATTTCAGGGGAATGTTGGATGTTTCCTTGGATAAGGTCAACGCCATATTTTTTCCATACCTGAGTAAGATAGCAAGTGCTTCGTCTGCGATAACCATACCGTCTACTCTTCGGTGGATTTTTCTTATTTTTTGTTGAGACTGATATTGAGAAGGAGGTGACACAAAGTTTATAGCCTATCACTCACGTTATTCAATAAGTACTTTGAGCAAACAGTAAAGGAAAAATTTGCAAAGAGATTTGAAGTTCGGGGAGATGAAGTGAAAGCTTGTGCTTTGCTGCTCATTTTAATATGCCTGATATAGCTGTAAGTAGGCTGTTAGGTTTTTATATTGGTAACGCCTCGTAGCGCTCTGTATGAAAATCAATGGCTGTGCTGTGTGCAGTCTGTGGCTGGGTGGCATTGTTGTAATATTCGCTATTGTAGTGTTGGGCTCTTGGCTGTTAACAGCGCGTAGCGTTGCGCAGTTGGAGGTGAGCCGCCAGCGGTGGTGGATGTGGGGAAATGAGATGGCGGATTTTTGAGAGCATCAGAAACAGTACATTTGTAAGAATGGGTGTCATGAACTGCTATATGTATTATGACTATTAAGGTAAATACATTGTTTGTTCTCTATTAAAATCTTTCATTTGCTAACTATGCCTATCAGTAGTTAGTGCCTTTCGTAGTTTGAATCTTTTATTTAGCTGGCAGTAGTGGCGCTCGCTGTATTGCAGTAGTTCGAGTAACGAAGATTTTTGTGAGGTAAGTGATTTGTGAAACGTATAGGTTAATGTTGGTCAGGGCCATTCTTTTGTAGGGATTTTTGAAAGTCAGATTGCGTTGCGCCAAAAATATTGTGTGTCAGTTTAAGCACAGTCATGCATAATTTTTCTAAGGGGACGTTTCATATGTCGACCCTTAGCCGTGGATACCTCACTGGAATCTTCTGATTTTTTCTTGTAGTTTGTGTAATTAGTGTAGCTATTGTTTATTGCTAGCGCCTAATTGTAGAGAGAATCTCCTTTGTAGTTGCAGTCTTTCATTGTTGTACAGCAAAACAGTTGTGGCATGCATGTAGATTTGCACCAAGTATTTCGCAGCTCCGCTTGCAATTAAGTAGATATTATTTTCAGTGCTATGTTAATGTGTTCTCGTACTTTGCTCTTCAAATTGTGCTTTTCTGTGTTATCGTGTGAAATACGTGATAATTATGGCGTATGAAAAACGTAACACTAGGCTCCAAAGTAAACTGAGAAATAATAGTGACGACGAGCGTAGCTTATCAGCACCACTGTGTAATGAATTAACAGACATTCAAAGTAGTAATTTAGTAATTGTGCATAGGGAAATGGAGCGGGCGGCAAATAATGGCGTAGACAGTGAAACAAATACTGAACAGGGAAGCATTATCGATCGATCGGTCGGCAACAGCTCGCCTTAGGAATCCGAAATGACAGGGCACAATCTTTAAAATACTGTAGATTCAGGTTTTGCGTCCTCACCGTTTTCTCAAATAAGTGAAGACACATTTTCTGCTTGTCAAAATGTGAATGTTGCCGGTGCAAATTCACTGCCGAAAACCACTGAGTAACGTGTTTCAGACACCAGTGCATTTTTATTACAATTAATGCAACAAATGGGAGAAAATCTTCAAAAGTTAGAAACAATGGAACAAAATCAGAGACAAACACAGCAAAAGCTTCAAAAGTTAGACACAATGGAACAACATCTTCAAAAGTTAGACACAATGGAACAACAACAGAGAAAAACACAGCAAAAGCTTCAAAAGTTAGACACAATGGAACAAGATCTTCGGAAGTTAGACACCACGCTTGAACAAACACGTGAAGATTTAACTACTGAGTTACATAACGTTGAATCGAAATGTCAAAAAGTCTTTAATGATGTAAAAACACAAATTTGTGAGCATTTTCAACCTATTTTTTCGCGGCATGAAAATGCATTACAGAATCACGAAGCAGCCATAAAAGAACTGCAAATTATTGTTCTTGAAAATCATGAGACCTTGCAAGCTAAAACTGACTCAGTTGCATCTACCGATTCGGTTACGCAACTTGCAAAAACTCAGGAAAACTTAAAGGACACAGTAGATACGATTTCAACACAAATGGACACTCTGAAACTTGTAACTCTTCATGCTTTCCCGGCGATCTAATGACATCTAGGGTTGTCGGGTGTTCTGCCGGATATCAGCGTCGTACTTGCACGATATTTCGGTCATGTAGCTCGTAACCTTCATCAGGTGCGACCTGAGACTGCTCCTCGAGTGGACATGGTCCAGTATTGCCTATGGCCTTCCCCCTCCACCAACGGCTGCAGGCGCTTCCTCTGTGGTCCGCGCCCATTCGTTGCGACCTGCTGGAGCGTTGCTGCTCCGTTTTCCGTCCGCTGCGGCTCTAGGTGTTCCCTCTGCGGTCCGCGCCCACCAAACCCGCTCCTGGGGGTTTCATCTACTTACCCAAGTTACGTCTATGCTGACGGAGGTCACCAAACAGCTCGCGCAACTGCCAGCGCTCATCGCCTCCACCGTCGACTCGGCGCTCTGCAAGGCCGTCCAGGTAACTCAGGATTCTTCTGCTGTGCCGCGTCATGGCTAGGGTGCCTCGCCTGGATGACCTCCGCATTGTCCCTTACAATGCGGACAATCTGACCCACGACCTGCGGGAGCTCCAGCAATTCCTTACTGACCATAATGTCGACATTTGCATGGTCAGTGAAACTTTTCTCAAACCCGACATCCGCAGCAATGTTCCGAATTATTGCTGCTATCGCACGGACAGTCCAACTTCGGGTGGCGGCACTGCTCTCTTTGTCAAACGCTCCAACCGGCACTACGCTGTCCGGCCGCCCACCACGCAGTTCATCGAAGCGACGGCGCTCCTTGTCGACACCCACACAGGACCGATCACGTTTATCTCCGTGTACCGCAGTCCGCGCCGCGTCTTGGATCTGGAAGATGCTCGAGCTCTCCTCCGCCATCCTGGGAAACTCTTCATTGCCGGGGATCTGAATTCCAAGCATGCCGCCTGGAATTCCCTGAACACTAACAATAGCGGCCGCCGACTCCTCCAGGCTCTCGAGGAAGTTAATGCCTATGCCTGCGGCCCAGAGGAGCCTACGTGCTACCCGTCGTCTGGCAGGCCGGATGTGCTTGACATCGCCATTACCAAGGGCCTCCCGCAATTCCTCGACGCAGAGGTGATTCACGAGCTCAACTCGAATCATCTGCCTGTCTTCTTTCGTTTGCGAGTCGCCCCGGAACATACCCCGGGCCGCCTAAATCTACGCAAGACTAATTGGAATCGCTTCCGCGACCACGTGGACTACGCCGTCTCCGTCATGGCCGCCGACGGGAGCGTCGCTGAAGATTCCATTGACCACCTTACGGATGCAATCCGTGATGCGCTGCATGCCTCCACCCCACCGCCGAGGCCTCCCGCTCTTCGGACACCTGATCTGCCGCAACATATCCTCGATATGATCCGCACTCGCAACAGATTAAACCGGGAATGGCGGATCACTCGTGATGTTGACTTGAAGAGGCGGATCAACCAGTTACGTCGTGATATAAAGGCGGGGATCGCTGACCATCGCAACCTGCTCTGGGCGAGCAAACTTCGGTCTTTCACGCCGGATCCTTTAGGCTGGCAGTCCCTCCGGCGGCTGACGAACCGTCGCTCCAGAATGCCGCCCCTCTCAGTAGATGGCCGGACGGCGTACAGCCCGGCAGACAAAGCCAACATGATAGCGGACATGTTCGAGCGGAATTTTCGTCCCTTGCGGGATCGGGTGGACCCCCAGCGTGTTGACACCATCCGTGGCGACGTTGCTGCCCTCCTTCGCTCCGCCGATGTCGCCGATGACGGACAAGTCCCCCGCATCACACCAGAGGATGTCCTGGAAGGCGTCTGGCAACTTCCAGCATCAAAAGCTCCTCGCCAGGATGACATCACGGGCCGGATCCTGAAGCACCTCCCCTGGTCGGCGGTCGTTCACCTGGCGGCCTTCTTCAACTGGGTGCTCACCTCTGCAGTCTACCCCCGGGCCTGGAAGCACTCCGTTGTCGTCGCGGTGCCTAAGCCGGGGAACAACAGGGCGTCGCCCTCCAGTTATCGCCCCATTAGTCTCCTGCCGCATGTGAGCAAATTATTCGAGCGCCTCCTCCTCCGACGGCTCCAGCGGATCATTCAATGTCCAACCATATTGCCGCCAGAGCAATTTGGCTTTCGGCCCGGACACTCTACCGCCCAGCAAGTCCTTTGTGTGGTAGAGTACATCACCACAGCTTTCAACCGGCAGGATTTCTGTGGGGCTGTCTTCCATGATGTTCAGAAAGCCTTCGACAGCGTATGGCATGAGGGTCTGCTGTGGAAACTTCACCGCTTCGGCTTCCCGGTGCACCTGGTGAAGCTTATCACCACTTATCTTCGGGACCACACCTTTTGTGTTAAGGTGGGTGACGCGCTCTCCACGGCACGCCACATTGCTGCAGGGGTTCCCCAGGGCTCCGTCCTTGGGCCCGTGTTGTACACCATCTTCACGTCTGACCTTCCAACGGTGCCTCGTGTGGAGAAGGCCGTCTATGCGGATGACACAGTGCTCTACTCTCGCAGCCGGTGGACAGAGGTCTTAGTTCCCAGACTACAGAGTGCCTGCAACGCCTTGGAAGACTGGGCTGCCAAATGGCGTATCGGCTTCAATCCCGCTAAGACACAAGCCATCATTTTCACGTGGAAGAGGTCGATGCCCCGCCGCCAGCTGCGACTTTACAATACCGACCTCCCATGGCAGGTGATGGTGAAATACCTTGGCGTCCTCCTGGACAAGAAGCTGACTTGGCCGCTCCATACTGAAGACGTCCGGGCTAACATCAACTGCTGCCTGGGTGCTCTCTACTCTGTGTTAAATGAGCATTCCGCCTTATCTGTAGCGAATGGTCTCCTTATCTTCCGGCTCTATCTTCGCCCGATTTTCGACTACGACTGTGAGGTCTGGGGCGGTGCAGCCTCCACCTATCTTCACCGGCTGCAGACGCTGCAAAACAAGATCCTGCGTCGGATTTATCATGTTCCTGCGCGTTTCCCGCATCGCTACCTACATGACGCCGCCAACGAGCTGGAGGTCGTGCAGCGCCATCAAGTCATCGCCCGTCGATTTCATGCTAAGCTGGAGTCTTCGATTAGCCCCCTCATCAGGTGACTGGGGGAACCAAACCCACAGCGCGGGCCGCATAGGCGTCCCCTCGCACTGCTCGACCTTTAGCGTTGCCGGGGCAACGCCCCCCTCCGTTCATCTCTGGAAATTAGAAGTTCCCACCTACTGTCCCACACACACCTCTGATACACACCAAAATAAAGAAGAACAGTACCTACCCTCCTTGATGACCCCATGATGAAGGAAATGCTACATAGTAAACCCTTCGTTTCATAGCTGCCAGGAGAAGCCAGCAGAATGTGGGCTGGAGGGGTTTCATCTACGGTCTGGGGTACCAAGCGTTCCCCCTGCGGTCCGCGCCCGCTCACCACGACCTGTTGGAGCGTTGCCGCTCCGTTTTTCGTCCGCTGCGGCTCTGGATGTTCCCTCTGCGGTCCGCGCCCACCAGTCCCACTTCTGGGTGTTGCATCTTCGGTCTGGTGCTCCTGCCAGTCCGTCAGGGGCTCGTTTTCCATCTCCATGTCTCTGGTTCTTCAGTTTGTGTAGTGTTGCAGCTGGCCCCGTTGCTCCTTTAACAATTCCAGAGCCGGATCCCAGGCTCTGCTTAGCTGGTACCCTGTGCGCGGTTCATAAGATCGTCAGCCATTTTAATTTCTATCGATTCTCTTATAACACTGTCCCAAAATCTGGGTGTTTGTGCTAGAATCTTGGTATCCTCATACTTCATGGCATGATCTAGTTCTAGACAGTGTTCAGCAATGGCTGACTTAGTCACCTGTCTTAATCTAGTGTGCCTCTGATGTTCTTTGCACCTGATCTCCACAGTTCTTGTCGTCTGGCCAATGTAGGACATGCCACATTGACAAGGTATATTGTAAATCCCTGGTTTTCGTAACCCCAGGTCGTCTTTGACACTCCCCAGCAGTCCCTCGATCTTGTTGGATGGACAGAAAACACACTTGATATTGTGTTTACAGAGGCTCCTACTGATTCTGGCAGAAATAGAGCCAGCATAGGACAGATATGCCACCTTCTTTGTTTCATCTTGGTCTTCTTCAGGAACCTGTGGTATAGTTGATGGTTGGAGTGCCCTTTCAATTTGTCTGTCCGTGTATCCATTCTTGGAGAAAACTGTTTTGAGACGTTCTATCTCTATAGGTAGATTCTCTTGGTCTGACAGGGCATGTGCTCTGTGGACCAAAGTCTTCAGAACCCCATTCTTCTGTGCAGGGTGGTGACAGCTGCTGGCCTGCAGATATAAATCAGTGTGTGTTGGTTTTGGGTACACACTGTGCCCAATTGATCCATCTGCTTTCCTCTGGACTAGTACATCCAGAAATGGCAGCTGGCCATTCTTCTCCAGTTCCTTGGTGAACTTGATATTAGGGTGGCATGAGTTAAGATGTTCAAGAAACTCCGGCAGAACACCTGACAACCCAAGATGTCACTCTGAAACTTGGTTCAGAAAAACACACAGAGGAAATAATTTCACTATCGGATAAAATAGCCGAACTTTCAGATCAGTTCACTAACTTATCTACAAAGGTAGATGATGATCTGAATGACACAAGACCTGTAGCCTTTACTGACACTGAAGGGTATGAACAAATTAGAAAATTCAAACAAAATCAAAATCAAATCAATACACAATACAAAAGACCAATCCGGGAAGTACAAGATCAGTTGGCACAAGTAATACAAGAATTACATATTTCAGTGGACACTCACGCTCCAGTACGGGAAGAGGGACATAGAAATACGGAGCAACCACAAAATAATAACACAGGACACTTCGGAAATTATGAAAGAAATTGGCAAGGCGCATTGAATTTTGAGATGGAACCGCCGAAACGAAGTAACAACGAGCGATGTGCGACTCGCCGACACGATGATTTTGACTATAAGCTGTTCATTACTACACGTAAATACAAAACATTTAAGAATTCTGGCAACGACATTCATCCACGAGCATGGCTCCATCAATTCTCTCATTGTTTTCCTCCCAACTGGTCATTAGAGCACAGATTAGAATTTATGTGTGGCTACTTAGAGAATGAACCAGCTGAAAGAATGCGATCGGTCATTCACGATTGTCACAGTGAAGGAGAATTTTATCATGCCTTCCTCTCAGCATATTGGTCTCAAGCCACATAAGACCGAGTAAAACATAACATCATAATGATGAAACATTTCGAACAATCTGAATTTTCCAGTCTTGTCAAATATTTTGAAGACATGTTGCACAAGAATCAGTACCTGTCAAACCCATACAGTCCCTCAGAACTCATCCGCATTTGCTTAAGGGGCTCAGGAACGCCCTATACTTGCAATGTTAAAATAACGCTTATAAATTACATCTTTCCTCACAAAGTATTTGAAGTAGGAAGTTGAACTTTTTACAGATTATTTATTGGAATATGGGCTAGAACTTAACACAGGGATTTTACAAAATTTTAGTTCAGTTATTAAAGATGTTTTTTTCAATTGTAATGAAAATTCACAACATTTTTTTGCAATTTTTTATTTATATATTCAAAAATATACAGTTTTTTGGAAAAAGGCTGTGTTAAATTATGCAGAAGGTATTGTGTAACATTTACTGAAAGTTTGAAACAAATATGTTTGGAAGATCCTTAAAAAACATGTAATTAGTATGAGAAAATAAAAGTTTTGGGAATCGAGCGACAAAGATTGGATTAACTTCTTAGTGCATTCCAGGTCCATAGGATTGATTATCTTCATCCTCTGCAAACTCCTCCTCCAGCTTCCTCTTGTTCCTCCTCCTGTTTACTCTTGCTTGTATTTCTAGACTCTTTACAGCCCTGTCTGCAGCCCGAAGGCGTTCCTTGTCTAAAGCAAGCATCGCTCGTACCATGTTAGAACCTATCTTCATTCCCATATTTCTAAATACCTTGCACCTTACAATGTTGCCATCATTGAAAGTCGCAACAGCATCATACACACCAAAGTGAAGTGTTTCTATTCCAACAAATACAGTCTTGGGGATTCTCGACCATATAACACTATTTACACTTTCATTGGGGTTTTGAGTTTTCCGTGAATACACTTTTTCAACAGTTCAGGTGCTGCTAAGTCTCTGAAAATAGGTTTTATCACCTCCATTATTGCATGAGGCAGACTATGCTTATGAGTGTACACTTCACCAGTTAGCAATCCTTTGTTATATTTACACCAACTGTCTTCTTCTTTGGGACACAAGCTATGTTGGGGATTTTCATCGGTTGAAGAAGTATGAAAAAAAAAGAGCCCAAACAGCCTTCTTCATTTCGTCGACACTTTATGCATTTTGCCTAACAGCCATTCCATAATAGTTATGTATTTTGTCAATTACACTGTCAGTCAACCTTCCCTTCCCATCCAACCCTTTACCATCACTGAGTTTTTGTTTTTTGTACGAAGCTTTTAGTCGCCCAAGTCTTGTTCCCATTTGCTTCTGTACGTGTCCAATACACTCAAATTTCTGCTCTACAACATCATCACCGTAGGGCTTCAGTCCTTGTACATGTTTGAAACTTTTACAATCACCGTCACCAAGGTAATTAACATATCGCACAGCGCCACAGTGGGTCACGCCCATGTAGAACACATTTCAAAAAAAAATTTAAAAATAGTTGTAGTCTTCGGAATTGAATAAATTATATATCTATTAAGAGGTAATAGTCTGCAGATTCAGAAAACGCAAAAAAGTAAAAATTGAACTTTTCATGATTTCGAGCCTTTCTGGAGCCCCTTAATCAAATTACCTGAACATTTACGACATATTATTTTGGCAGGACGTTGCAAATACGACATTGAAGCTTTTCAAGGACTCTTACAAGAATTATAAATTGACACTGACAATCATGGAACGCGAAAACAGGAACACAACAAATGCAGGTCACATCCGTCGCAATTCCGCGATGAAAGAAACAATAACTGGACATGACAAGGCAATTCTCACAACACAAATCGTGACCAAAACAGACACCACCCATATGACAACCGTTCGCACAGTAGTAAGAGTTACAGAGAAAGATCACATTTCCGTAGTAATGAATATAACAGAGACAATCATAGAAACAGACAATATGGCAACCAGAACTATTATTATCACAGGAGACAGAATAACTTCAGACGCAACGGTCCACCGTGCAGTGATAATTCAGGGAGAAATTCTCCACCACTTAACCGACAAGAAAGAAACTACAGGAACTACCGACATGACGACAGACGATATAATCGTAACGACAGTCTTGAATTGCTTCAGAACTGGCGAGATTCAAACAGAGCAGGGCACTCTCGACAAGGTGAATTTGTAGGAGTTAGGTCTTCTAATCCTAATAACGACGCGCGCCAACAAAGAAACAGACAATGACTCGCACCGGCAGGCAGCCACGTGCGCCGGCTGGGCTTGAGAAAAATAGCATAAAGGTGGGAATTTAAGGAGATGAGACCTGGATAAACTGAAAGAATCAGAGGTTGTACAGAGTTTCAGGGAGAGCATAAGGGAACAATTGACAGGAATGGGAAAAATAAATACAGTAGAAGAAGAATGGGTAGCATTGTGGGATGAAGTAGTGAAGGCAGCAGAGGATCAGGTAGGAAAAAAGACGAGGGCTAGTAGAAATCCTTGGGTAACAGAAGAAATATTGAATTTAATTGATGAAAGGAGAAAATATAAAAATGCAGTAAATGAAGCGGGCAAAAAGGAATACAAATGTCTCAAAAATGAGAGCGACAGGAAGTGCAAAATGGCTAAGCAGGGATGGCTAGAGAACAAATGTAAGGATGTAGAGGCTTATCTCACTAGGGGTAAGATAGATACTGCCTACAGGAAAATTAAAGAGACCTTTGGAGATAAGAGAACCACTTGTATGAACATCAACAGCTCAGATGGAAACCCAGTTCTAAGCAAAGAAGGGAAAGCAGAAAGGTGGAAGGAGTATATAGAGAGCATATACAAGGGCGATGTACTTGAGGACAATATTATGGAAATGGAAGAGGATGTAGATGAAGATGAAATGGGAGGTACGATAATGCGTGAAGAGTTTGACAGAGCACTGAAAGACCTGAGTCGAAACAAGGCCCCCGGAGTAGACAACATTCCATTGGAACTACTGACGGCCTTGGGAGAGCCAGTCCTGACTAAACTCTACCATCTGGTGAGCAAGATGTATGAAACAGGCGAAATACCCTCAGACTTCAAGAAGAATATAATAATTCCAATCCCAAAGAAAACAGGTGCTGACAGATGTGAAGATTACCGAACAACCAGTTTAATAAGCCACAGCTGCAAAATACTAACACGAATTTTTTACAGACGAATGGAAAAACTAGTAGAAGCCGACCTCGGGGAAGATCAGTTTGGATTCTGTAGAAATACTGGAACACGTGAGGCAATACTGACCTTACGACTTATCTTAGAAGAAAGATTAAGGAAAGGCAAACCTACGTTTCTAGCATTTGTAGACTTAGAGAAAGCTTTTGACAATGTTGACTGGAATACTCTCTTTCAAATTCTAAAGGTGGCAGGGGTAAAATACAGGGAGCGAAAGGCTATTTACAATTTGTACAGAAACCAGGTGGCAGTTATAAGAGTCGAGGGACATGAAAGGGAAGCAGTGGTTGGGAAGGGAGTAAGACAGGGTTGTAGCCTATCCCCGATGTTATTCAATCTGTATATTGAACAAGCAGTAAAGGAAACAAAAGAAAAATTCGGAGTAGGTATTAAAATCCATGGAGAAGAAATAAAAACTTTGAGGTTCGCCGATGACATTGTAATTCTGTCAGAGACAGCAAAGGACTTGGAAGAGCAGTTGAATGGCATGGATTGTGTCTTGAAGGGAGGATATAAGATGAACATCAACAAAAGCAAAACGAGGATAATGGAATGTTGTCGAATTAAGTCGGGTGATGTTGAGGGTATTAGATTAGGAAATGAGACACGTAAAGTAGTAAAGGAGTTTTGCTATTTGGGGAGCAAAATAACTGATGATGGTCGAAGTAGAGAGGATATAAAATGTAGACTGGCAATGGCAAGGAAAGCGTTTCTGAAGAAGAGGAATTTGTTAACATCGAGTATAGATTTAAGCGTCAGGAATTCATATCTGAAAGTATTTGTATGGAGTGTAGCCATGTATGGAAGTGAAACATGGACGGTAAATAGTTTGGACAAGAAGAGAATAGAAGCTTTTGAAATGTGGTGCTACAGAAGAATGCTGAAGATTAGATGGGTAGATCACATAACTAATGAGGAAGTACTGAATAGGATTGGGGAGAAGAGAAGTTTGTGGCACAACTTGACCAGAAGAAGGGATCGGTTGGTAGGACATGTTCTGAGGCATCAAGGGATCACCAATTTAGTATTGGAGGGCAGTGTTGAGGGTAAAAATCGTAGGGGGAGACCAAGAGATGAATACACTAAGCAGATTCAGAAGGATGTAGGTTGCAGTAGGTCCAGGGAGATGAAGAAGCTTGCACAGGACAGAGTAGCATGGAGAGCTGCATCAAACCAGTCCTGAGACTGAAGATCACAACAACAAAAACAACCTTGAGAAAAATTTGAGCATTCTTTACCGATGTACCATATACCTCATGATAATTCCATTGAAGCTGGAGCTCTGCATAGTAGGAAGAGTAAATGCTTGCACCATATATCACGTGTAAAACCGTTTATTGAAATATAATCTGCTTTTTAACTTAGTCTTTGCCATAAAACTTTTCACTTCACGCTACTAGTACAATTTGTCACACTGAGAAACTGTTAACATGCAACAATGTTTTGAAGTTAACTATCCAGCCTAGAACCTAGGCTGGATAGAAATTACGAATGCATTGTTATAGTGAACAGACGACACAGTGTTGTTATTTGTACATTCTTGCTAGTTAGTTGCACGATTACGTAACAACTATCAGGCTTACATACTTAGAACATATACTGGCACTGCTAATGAGATTTTAATGCAACATTTTGATTTACTTGGAAATACATTCTGGATTTAAAGTACTTTCTGTGAGATACCAGATGACACAGTGGTTAGTTTATGTGACAGCTACACGATTTTATCACGACGCTACTAATGAGTGACCATTTACAATGTTGCTTTTGCGGTGTTTCTATTTTATATCTGCACAGTTTTTCTGAATTCTTCTGGAAAGTAAAACATGTTTTAGTAGTAACTTTTGTGGTATAGCTACAATGAGACAGCCTTTTTCGTAGCACAACAATACGTTACATGATAGTACTTTCTAGATCACGGTAAGGTACGTAATAACTACGATATCTATACGCAAAGCATTTCACTTTCGGTTATGATGAGGTAAGTACGTTGATTTCAGCAGAAATTTGCTTACAGAGGACGATAACTACGACACTTCCACAGAGATTATCTTACAACAAGACGCACAGTTTAGCGCTACAGTACACGTATTTGAGTGATTAATTTTATACTTAAAACATTAATTTTTTAAAGATTTTTGAATTACAGAGAAAGTTTTCCGTGATAAATTACATTCCATTGCTGTAATCTGTAACACCTGAGGGTATAATTACATTAATCGTCAGGGGGGTACATGCTTACTTTGTGTACCATGTGTGTGGCAAGCACAAGGAGCCCTAGCTAATATGGTATTTGCTTATACAACTTTACACATCGGTACCATATTTCTCTAACACATAAATTACACAGCTATCTGATCATTTAACTGAGAGAGACAAACATTTATTTTCCTACATCAATGATAGATGTTTACGTAATTACACCATTGGATAACTTCACACTTACGAAATTGTATTTTATCTGTCCTTTGTGAACTGTTAAAATTTATCGGAACCATGTGTTACTATGAGAGCTTTCAATGATGTATTTGTTATTGGATCATGATTTTTAAAGTACGATTGAGGTAGATGACACTATTGAAATGAGCAGAGAATTTTTTTTAGGTTTTGAAATTATTGCAGAAAGCTACGACGTTTTTGAGATTTGGCTGAGTTTTTATGATGTTATTATTACGATGACAATGTATATTACGCTGTTGAGGTATGTTTATGATCAATAAGCTGATGCTATATGAGGAATTTGATTATGCTACGTATTTATTATGATGAAACATTGAAGAAGTGTCGACGAATATTTATATGTGTAATAAGGTAAGGAATAAGGAGTAGTGGTTAGGGACTCTGATTTATGAAAAGGATCTTGGAAACCAAGAATCGTACTTTAAGAGTTATGAAATGTGTGTATATGCATGAATGTATCACAATGCCGCCGAAAATTTTTTGGACACTGGTCTATTTACAGGATTTTGTTTCTACACATTTGTAACGCAAATTTTCGACCTGTGAAATTTTTATATGAGACTGTCACTGTAGCGGAAACTGCTGTCGTAAATATGTCGGTAAGAAAGGTAAGTGACCGTGACGTAATGCATTGTGAGCGGCCAGGTGTGCCAGCTGCCTTGAGGAAAAGCCATTAGGTGGAGAAGAAAGAGGCCATTATCCTCGCTACTGACATTTCTTTGTAGAAAGCATGGCAAATATGACACGCTCAAATTTGAAAACATGATTACACTGTAGAGTTCTTAATTTATGATATATACTGAAATGAAATGATGAGAAACATTTCACATCTATTGTCTTGCTAGTTGAAAGATTGTTTGCTGCATTACGAAATGCCATATGGTTAGTGAATGACATTTCACGCCTTGCTTTGCCTATTTTGTTTAATATCTAGTTTCTAGCTGCACTGCAGCATTGGTTAAAATAAAATTTTATAGATGTACTAATATAAATATTTTCTGTCTACAGATCGAGTAAATAATAGTTTTGTGATATACTTCCAAAAAAAATGAGGGAGCACAGAAAGACATTTCCCTTCACAGGAAATGCATACATAATTTTCTTTTCAATACTTGGTAATTTATTTCATAGAATAAGTTTTTGTGGTGCACCACTTTAATTACATAGGCACTAAGATGTGAATATACATTTCCCTCATCTGCATTGTTGTCTTTAGTGTACTATTTTTTCTGCTTGTGGGTTTGTCATGTTTAGATATAAGTTATTGCATTTACTGCTGCTAGCTTTGCTAATTTGCATTTTTTTCATTGCTGTGTGTATTAATTGTTTTTTGCTGCTGCATTGCCTCGTCCCTTAGTTTAGCATTTGAGCTCAGCAGATTTAAATTAGCTTAAGAGGGGGTAGACTATATAAGAGAATGAGTTGCGATGAATTGGAAGAAATGCATTGAGAAGTTATTCGCAAAAAGTACAGAAAGAAGGTATAGATAGGACTTTTTGGAAATAATGAAGAACGAAGGGAGATCTCCGAGAAGTAAAGAAAGTTTTGTTTGCAAAATACTGCAGTAAAACAAACCCTGTCCTTTCCTTGAGTTATGCGCTATGTGTTTGTGTACTCTTGTATATTTGTGTTCTTCCTGTCTTTATGTGTTTAGCTAATACGATTTATGTTGTAGAATTTTTCTAGTACTAAAGTACATTCACTATGATGAGGAATACTGTTATCCTCAAATATAATTTGCATTAATAATATGTTATTCACTTTGTAAAGATGTTTAGACATTATTAATTCTGTTCTGTTTTAATGCTCATGTGTGAAGTTGATGTTTCAAAAGTTATTCTGATATTTTATGTATTTACTTATGTCATAATTCCTGTAACACTGATGTATATGTTATTTCGATTCTTCTGTAAAGCCTGCATTACCACAAATGTTATCTGTGTTGTTATGTTCTTTAATGACGTATTTTGTACCTTTGTTATTGTATTCTTATGTTATAAAATTGTAATTGACACCAGTTCATCAAATTAAGTAACTTGTAAGTTACATTTCGCTGCACACGTTTCTGTTGGTCATAGTATATGGACAATATGAGAAAAGTAGGGACTGTTAGTGTTTGCACGTGTTTTAATAATTCAGCAAGGGACTGGATAACAGCATTGCTCGTAAGTTACATTTCACTGCACACGTTTCTGTTGGTCATAGTATATGGACAATATGTGAAAAGTAGGGACTGTTAGTGTTTGCACGTGTGTTAATAATTCAGCAAGGGACTGGATAACAGCATTGCTGGTTCTAAGGACAATTCCAAAATCTTTGTGAATGGACAAATGGTGGTTCATGGACTTGCTATATTGTCCGCAAGACTCTTAGATGGTGATTGTACACCTGCACAGTCGCAACAGATGGCTGCTGGCTGTCTCTACAAGCACTACAGTGGGTCTGAATCTTTGATGGTCCGCCAGTACCATAATCTCTACAAGGACTACAGTGGGTCTACGCCTTTGATGACTCACCAACACCATTATTTCTACAAGGACTGCAGTGGGTCTGCACCTCTGGTGGCCCACCAATACCGTAATCTCTAACAAGACTACAGTGGTCTGTTCTATGATGACCTGCCTACCAATATTCTTCAAAACTTTCGACTGACTCTGCTGTGGGTTTGCTCTGTTGTGGCCCATTAGCCTGTCTGCATGTCAAGAGTCAGCACTGTCTTTCCATTGCAAGGACAACACTACTTCTTCAAGACTGAATGGAAATCCACTACTTCCATGTGCAATCTCTTTTACTGCTCAGACTGAGAAAAAAAAAAACACTGCAATTTTACTGTGATGAATGATCAGGACTGTCTTTATGGACTGTGAGAAAATTTTAGCTTTTGAACAACATTGTATCAATAAGTGTGTGCATTTGATATCTTTGTTATTGTAATTATGAAAAATTTCTGCAAATCTGTATGGGCCACTGCCCAAAACAATTTGTAAAATTTTTTATGGGGAGCATCGGGGCTATGTAAGTAGGCTGTCTAGGTTTTTATATTGGTAACGCCACGTAGCGCTCTGTATGAAAATCTCTGGCTGTGCTGTGTGCAGTCTGTGGCTGGGTGGCATTGTTGTAATATTCGCTATTGTAGTGTTGGGGTCTTGGCTGTTAACAACGCGTAGCGTTGCGCAGTTGGAGGGGAGCCGCCAGCAGTGGTGGATGTGGGGAAGTGAGATGGCGGATTTTTGAGAGCATCAGAAACAGTACATTTGTAAGAATGGATGTCATGAACTGCTATATATATTATGACTATTAAGGTAAATACATTGTTTGTTCTCTATTAAAATCTTTCATTTGCTAACTGTGCCTATCAGTAGTTAGTGCCTTCCGTAGTTTGAATCTTTTATTTAGCTGGCAGTAGTGGCGCTCGCTGTATTGCAGTAGTTCGAGTAACGAAGATTTTTGTGAGGTAAGTGATTTGTGAAACGTGTAGGTTAATGTTAGTCAGGGCCATTCTTTTGTAGGGATTTTTGAAAGTCAGATTGCGTTGCGCCAAAAATATTGTGTGTCAGTTTAAGCACAGTCATGTATAATTTTTCTAAGGGGACGTTTCATAGCAGACGACTGAGATGATTATTTCTACATCTACACCTGCATGAGTACTCTGCAATTTACACTTACGTGCTTGGCACAGGGTTCATCGGACCACTTTCAGATTATTTTTCCACCTTTCTGCTCTTAAATAGCACATGGCATAAACGAATAGTTAAATCTTTCCGTGCAAGACCTGATTTCTCTCGTTGTGTTACGATGGTCACTTCTCCTTATGTAGCTGCGAATCAACAAAATGTTTTCTTGTTGGGAACAGGAAAGACATTCGTGTTAACGATTGTCGTCCCAACTCGTATCACATCCGTGACACTCTCTATCCTGCTTCGCGATAGTAAAACACGAGATTCGCTTTTTTGAACTTTCTCGATGTACTCCGTCCCTTTTTTTAACTTTCTCGATGTACTCCGTCAATCCTCCCTGGTAAGGATCCCATACTGCGCAGCAGTACTCCAGAATAGGACGGACGAGCGTAGTTTAGGAGGTCTCTTTATCAGATCTTTACATCTTATAAGTGTTCCGTCAATAAAATGCTGTCTTTGGTTTGACTTCCCCACATCGTTTCCTTTATGGTGATTCCTATTTGCGTTGTTCGTAATCGTAGCCCCTAGGTATTTAATTGAACCGAATATCTTTACATTTATATGTTTTGTCGTCTAACCGAAATTCAACAAATTCTTTTTTATACTCATGTGGAGTACCTCAAAAGTTTCATTGTTTAGAGTCAATTGCCACTTTTCGTTCGATAGAGATAACTTGTCTAAATCATCTTGCAACTGGTTTTCATCTACTGATGACTTTACTAGACAGTAAACTACAGCATCTTCTACAAACAATTCAAGAGAGCTGCTCATGTTATCTCCTAAATCATTTGTGTAAATTAGGAATAGCAGAGGGCCTATAATACTTCCTTGGAGATCAGTAGGCATCACTTTTGTTTCAGCCGTTCAGTTCCCCTCAGTTGCTACAAAGTGTAGCCCTTGTGCAAGGAAATCACGAGTCCAGTCGCAGAACTACAAAAATACTCCAGAGGCACGTAATTTGATTATAAGCCGTTTGTGAGGAATGGTGTAAAAAGCCTTGTGGAAATCCATAAATATGGAATCAACTTCAGATCCCATATCATTGTTGAATGGAATTAATACTCTTTAGTAAAAGTTATAAGCTGAATGTATCCAAAAGTAAAACATAGGTAATTGAATGAAGCCGAGTTAGATCAATCAGTGCTGCGAGAGTTAGATTAGGAAATAAGATGTTAGAAGCAGTCAGTGTAAGTATTAACGTTAGGAAGCATTTTCTCAAGTTGTTTGTCTAGAGTGTAGTCTTGTATTGAACTGAAACGTGGAAAGACAAGACAAAAAGAGAACAGAGGATTTTGAAAAGTGGAGATACAGAAGAACACTCAAGGATTTGAGAACGTATATTGTGTTCGAACTTTATGGATTACCTCGAAGGAAACGGTCTATTGACACACAGTCAACATGGGTTTAGAAAACATCGTTCCTGTGAAACACAACTAGCTCTTTATTCACATGAAGTGCTGAGTGCTATTGACAAGGGATTTCAGATTGATTCAGTTTTCCTGGAATTCCGGAAGGCTTTTTACACTTTACCACACAAGCGGCTTGTAGTGAAATTGCGTTCTTAAGGAATATCGTCTCAGTTATATTACTGGGTTTGCGGTTTCCTTTCAGAGAGGTCATAGTTCGTAGTAATTGACGGAAAGTCATCGAGTAAAACAGAAGTGATTTCTGGCGTTAGGAAAGGTAGTGTTATAGGCCCTTTGCTGTTCCTTATCTATAGAAACGATTTAGGAGACAATCTGAGCAGCCGTCTTAAGTTGTTTACAGATGACACTGCCGTTTATCGACTAATAAAGTCATCATAAGATAAAAAGAACTGCAAAACGATTTAGAAAAGATATCTGAATGGTGCAAAATTTGGCAGTTGACCCTAAATAACGAAAAGTGTGAGGCCATTCACATGAGTGCTAAAAGGAATCCGTTAAACTTCAGTTACACGATAAATCAGTCTCATCTAAAAGACGTAAATTCAACTAAATACGTAGGTATTATAATTACGAACAACTTAAATTGGAACGAACATATAGAAAATGTTGTGGGGAAGGCTAACCAAATACTGCGTTTTATTGGCAGGACACTTAGAAAATGTAACAGACCTACTAAGGGGGACTGCCTATACTACGCTTGTCCGTCATCTTTTAGAATACTGCTGCGCGGTGTGGGACCCTTACCAGATAGGACTGACGGAGTACACCGAAAAAGTTCAAAGAAAGGCAGCACGTTTTGTATTATCGTGAAATATGGGAGAGAGTGTCACTGAAATGATACAGCTTTTGGGCTGGAAAACATTAAAAGAAAGGCGTTTTTCGTTGCGATGGAATCTTCTCACGAAATTCACCAACTTTCTCCTCCGAATGCGAAAATATTTTGTTGATACCGACCTACATAGGGAGGAACGATCACCACAATAAAGTAAGGGAAATCAGAGCTTGTACGGAAAGATTTAGGTGTTGATTCTTTCCGCGCGCTATAGGAGGTGGGAATAATAGAGAATTGTGAAGGTGGTTCGATGAACCCTCTGCCAGGGAGTTAAATGTAATTTTCAGAGTATCCATGCAGATGTAGATGTAGATTACATGGTTATAAGCAGATGACTAATGAGAAGGTAATGAGTCAGACTGAGGAAAAAATAAATTTGTTGTAAAAATTGACTCAAAAGAAAAAAAATATCAGTTGATAGAATACACACAGAAGAATCGGAGGATCGTCAGTTTCTTAATGGGCGGAACTGTTCGTAGGACACACCCGGAAGCATCAGAGGATAGTCAGTTTATTAATGGAGAGGACTATGGGGTGGCAGTTATAAATCGTAACAGCGTTTCACGTTTGCAATTATTAAAATATTTTTTTAAACGTTGTGTTTTCTTATTGAAGTACGTCTCCCTTCCTGCTGAAGGGGAAGTACGACGCACATAGTACAGTTTATTTTTATTCGACACGAGCGAGTGAAATTTCTGGTTCTTATCCACGCGGTGACTTTCTAAACGCTAACAAAACATATTCGACTTGGGCAACGTCACATTGTCGATTACATAAACAGGTACAAAATCGGCACCCTAATAGCCAGTTTATCGCGCCGCTCTTGAATTATGACAATGTAACATTCCGCGACGCCCACAGATTACCATAGGCGTTACTAAAATGCAAACCGCCGCGTTGAGCAAGGCTCATTTCGCATGCGCACCGGGGCGGCGCCGCTACGTCACGGCGTGGGAAATGGAACGGACCGGGCTGCGTCCCGCGGGTGAACGGGCGAGCAGCCGCGTCTGGCAGAGGGTCGCGGGTCGAGTCCCGACAGCGGCCGCCGTGCTCGCGTCTTTCCTCACGTAAATTTCCGAGCGCGGCCGCTCGAACATAAATCTCGAGGTTGCAAACGAGGTAGCTGTATCCCTTTCACTGCGGAGCCTACCAGGCAAATTACGAAATAAGACCAGAAGTTGCTGATCTAGTGTTCTTGAGTTCCTTCTATCTTACAAGGTCACCACCGCCAGACCGTATCGAGACACTAGTCAGTAAAGGAACTGACAATATTGATTGAGCTCTGCTGACGCTCTGCAAACTAGTAATTACTCAAATTCACTACCGTTTGCCTTACCTTTAGATGTTTTCATAAAGTTTTAATTACCACCTCGAAAAAATCAGGCTGCGACCAGGAAGATTTGTGATGTCGATATTGTTTCTCTACATACGAAGTGTGTGAGAAAAGTAATGAAACTGTTTTTTATCTACCACAACTTTTATATGTATTTTATTCAAACAACAATGTTGTTCCCTTCAAAGTAGTTCCCTGGAGCAATTTCAGTCGCTTTCCGAGTCTTGGTGACAGATCTGAAAGGCTTCAGATGGTAGGGCCTTTAACATGTCAGTCACATTCTTCTCAATGTTCTCCGGAGTCATAAAATGATGTCCTCTTAAGCCATTTTTGAATTCCTGTTCAAATGGCTCTAAGCACTACAGAACTTAACATCTGAGGTCATCAGTCCCCTATACACTACTGGTCATTAAAATTGCTACATCAAGAAGAAATGCAGATGATAAACGGGTATTCAGAGGACAAATATATTATACTAGAACTGACATGTGATTACATTTTTACGCAATTTGGGTGCATAGATCCTGAGAAATCAGTACCAAGAACAATCACCTCTGGCCGTAATAACGGCCTTGATACGCCTGAGCATTGAGTCAAACAGAGCTTGGATGGCATGGACAGGTACAGCTGCCCATGCTGCTCCAACACGATACCACAGTTCATCAAGAGTAGCCACTGGTGTATTGTGACGAACCAGTTGCTCGGCCACTATTGACCAGACGTTTTCAATTGGTGAGAGATCTGGAGAATGTGTTGGCCAGGGCAGCAGTAGAACGTTTTCTGTATCCAGAAAGGCCCGTACAGGACCTGCAACATGCGGTCGTGCATTATCCTGCTGAAATGTAGGGTTTCGCAGGGATCGAATGAAGGGTAGAGCCACAATGAAGGGTAGAGCCACGGGTCGTAACTCATCTGAAATGTAACATCCATTGTTAAAAGTGCCGTCAATGCGAACAAGAGGTGACCGAGATTTGTAACCAATGGCACCCCATACCATCATGCCGGGTGATACGCCTGTATGGCAATGACGAATACACGCTTCCAATGTGCGTTCACCGCGATGTTGCCAAACACGGATACGACCATCATGATGCTGTAAACAGAACCTGGATTCATCCGAAAAAATGACGTTTTGACCTTCGTGCACCCAAGTTCGTCGTTGAGTACACCATTGCAGGCGCTGCTGTTCGTGATGCAGCTCTCCGAGCTGATAGTCCGTGCTGCTGCAAACGTCGTCGAACTGTTCGTGCAGATGATTGTCGTCTTGCAAACGTCCACATCTATTGACTCAGGGATCGAGACGTGGCTGCACGATCCGTTACAGCCATGCGGATAATATGCCTGTTATCTCGACTGCTAGTGATACGAGGCCGTTGGGATCCAGCACGGCGTTTCGTATTACCCTCCTGAACCCACCGATTCCATATTCTGCTAACAGTCAGTGGATCTCGACCAACGCGAGGAGCAATGTCGCGATACGAGAAACCGCAATCGCGACAGGCTACAATCTGACCTTTATCAAAGTCGGAAACGCATTTCTCCTCCTTTCACGAGGCATCACAACAACGTTTCACCAGGCAACGCTGGTCAACTGCTGTTTGTGTATGAGAAGTCGGTTGGAAACTTTCATCATGTCAGCACGTTGTAGGTGTCGCCACCGGCACCAACCTTGTGTGAATGCTCTGAAAAGCTAATCATTTGCATATCACAGCATCTTCTTCCTATCGGTTAAATTTCGCCTCTGTCGCACGTCATTTTCGTGGTGTAGCAATTTTAATGGCCAGTAGTGTACTTAGAACTACTTAAACCTAACTAACCTAAGGACATCACATACATCCATGCCCGAGGCAGGATCCGAACCTGCGACCGTAGCAGCAGCGCGGTTCCCGACTGAAGCGCCTCGTACCGCTCGGCCGCAGCGGCCGGCTTTCAATTTCGGGAAAAGAAAAAGTCGCGAGGACTCAGATCAGGTGAATAGGGGAGTTGTGCAACAACAGGAATGCCTTATGAGGTAAAAAATTCCATGAAGCAAATGGGTGTGTGACGTGGGGCGTTGTCATGATGCAGCGTCCACTTTTCTGCACCGCACGGTCTCATTCGATTCAATCTTTACCTGATTCTTTCAAGAACTTCGTAAAACACGTAGTTGACAGTTTATTCTTGAGGGACAAATTCCCCAGGAACAGTTTCTCTACCGCTAAAAAAGCAAGTCAGTATTGTTTTCATCCTTGATTTAGTCATTAGAGCTTTTTTCGGTCGAGGAGACGTCTCTATGTGCCACTTTGCTGCTTTGTCTCAGGATCGTAAACAAAAATCATCTTTGATTTCACGGCTGAACCATTCGTTGTCATTGGCAATCCTCTCAAGAAGATTAACGCACACATTTCGTCGATTGCCCCTCTGTTCAGTTGTGAGGTTTTTCGGCACCTTTTTGGCACAAACATTTCGCATGTGAAAAACTTCAGTGAAAAGTTGATGAACGCTGAAAGTTTTTAACAGGTCACCCATCATCCTTATCGCAAAAGCGTCGGTCTGACCGCACAGGATCACGTACACTTTTTTGAAGTCGAAGGTCTCCCTGAATGAGATTCATTTTCAACATGCTCTCCGTCTTCCAGTCAGTTTGCTAGCAAAAAACTTGTACTCTTGATAAGGAACGTTACCTTAGGTTGTTTCAACGTTTCGAAGATCACACTCGCAGATTCCCCACGTATAACAGAAAACCCGATGGCATAAAGTTGCTGTAAATTCCGCTGTTCCATTTTTGAAATAACCAACAAAAACATCATTGCACTGATGACACTCTCAAAGCTCGGACTGAGCATCTGGAAGTGGAGAACACACCGGTTTGTATAACCAGAACAACACGGCGTTTCCAGTTCGCTTACCGAGCGAGGTGCCGCAGTGGCTAGCACACTGGACTCCCATTCGAGAGGACGACGGTTCAATCCCGCGTACGTCCATCGTGATTTAGGTTTCTGTTGATTTTCCTAAATCGCTCCAGGCAAATGCCGGAATGGTTCCCTTGAAAGGGCACGGCCGACTTCCTTCCCCATCTTTCCCTAATCCGATGATACCGATGACCTCGCTGTCTGGTCTCTTCCCCCAAACAACCCAACCCAACCCAGATCGTTCGCAGTATTGTCAGGCACATTACTTTTCTCACACCCCTCGTATTCATCTTTCAGTGCATCGCATTTTTTCCATCGATGGAAGACTTGGTGGAAACCGTGGCTGTGGAAGTCTGTATTGTGGCTTTTCAGGAAACGTTTCACCTAGAAAATCACCCCCTTGTCTTTTTTGAAATGCATGCCACTCTGTGATTTCTTAATCAGAGGAAAGAGGAAGAAGTCTGTTGTGGTCATCTCAGCAGAATATAGGGGCAGGGGGTGGGGGATGAGACAAAGTTTGGTAACTCAAAGAAGCAGCAGGTGTGACTGTGTCCTGTGCGAAATCGGCAGGCCCGTTATCGTGGAGCCAAAACAACCCCTTGGGCAGCTTTTAGTGACGCTTTATCGTGACAGCCATCTGCAACCTCGCCTGTTCGGTAGTATGCTTCAGTGGCTGTTTTCCCCTTGTGAGGATAATTTGCTACCACCACATCATAGTAGTAGCCCCCCCTCCCACCCTCCCACAAAAAAAAGAAAAGATACTCAGCCATTTTCGGCTGTGGTCAGTCCACATGTTTCCAGTGACAGCTTTCTTCCTCTGTGTCGGGGCCATAGTCATAAACCCGGCACTCGTGCCTGGTGATTGGGTGGCTGCAACATTTTCGCTGCTCTTGATTCTGTGGACTGTCTGAATGTGCGTGAGTAGGCTCGGGGAAGAGAGGACGACGACCTTTGGTATGGTCAAAATGTCGAGCAAAATTTTCAAAACTGCTCTTGTAAGACGAGAAGATTTTGCCGCCATACACTTCATATTCTGTAAATTCTTTTCGATTTATATTTATATTAGATCACTGTTTATGATGCACAATTGGGTTATTAATCATTCCACTGGCTGATAGTGGCTAGTACTACATACAAACACTGCATGTCTGGGAGATAGTTAGCGCCGAGCACTGACAGAACGGGCAGTGTGGGCAACACGTTCACCAGAAGCCGCTCTCGGCTGAAGAGAGACCGGGAATTGTTGTTTTCTGCAGTGGCGGATATTTACTGCCATGAAAGAGAACGGAGTAGGGAGGTGGTGGTTTACAACACTGGGAGCCACATAACCCTGTAGCACAGACAATGCAGGGGGGAGGTGGGCCAAAAAAAATTTCGGTGTAGCGTACCTGGCACAAGAGTGTCTGGGGTGCAACAAGGCAAAAAGACATCGTTTTTAGTACAAAGGAACGCGTGGAGGCACAAATGATGGTCGCAAGCTGATCTCTGAGGAATCTCCTCACGGGAAGTGCCAGGATACGCTTCCCACCAAAAAGCAGAGAGACATATTTGAGAGGCGGTGAGCTGAGGGTGTAGGAAGGGATACATAAACTTCCGGAAAATTTCCTGACGGGGGCACGAGCTTCAGGCGATTGGCTGGGAGATTGATATAGTAGGAGGTAATGTTTCTGAAACTGGCGCTGGGATTCGTCGCCTGAGTGCAAACGTAGACGCCACATGCCCAGGAGGCAGCGAGCGTATGGCATGCAGACACCTCCATGCGGGAGTGAATTGAAGACACTGCCCTCCGGAGACTGACTCAGAGACTTCGCTGGCGAGACCCACAGCTGAGAAACTGGCAAATAGATTTTGAAAAGTGTTGATTTCGCCACAAGGAATGCATGGAGTCATTTCTCTGTGAACAGAATTGTTATTCTGTTTACTCGAGTGCCGATTCTTTACCTCTCTGTGGGGTCTGACACATACTGAAGTGCTTCTTTACAAAAGAATGCTCGAATTGAATTTCCTTTCCTAGATAGTGAGCAAGCGGAAATCTTGCCTCGTGTTCTGTCTTGTATTGAGGTACTTTCAGCCTCTGGAGTTTGCGGACAGCACATTGCTTCTACTGCGTAGGCAGCTAATTTACGGGTACTGCATGTACATCATCTGCACAGCAGGCAACGCCCCAACAAGCAGATGATCGATGCAGTATAACTGCTGGCTGTACTTCAATATGTGACATGCACACTTCAGTTCGGCGAATAGGGAAGCACTCACATTAAATGTGCTGAGTTCCATTTGCTTAAACAAAGCCAAACATGTGCTCTGTCAGTCTCGAAATTACATTTAGAGTAGAATCTGCTATTGTGTACTCCATATTTGCACTCTATGTGTTTTTTGAGAATAAATAATTTACGGTATCTAAGCTGTGACTCATTGTAGTAGCATTCCGATAGAAATAACTGCTTTGATTAGCTAAACTGAAATGAAGTAAAACCACAACACGATACTGCGTTTCATGGATATCCATAAATGTAGGCTATCGATGGCTGGGTCGTCTTAATCAATTATAGGCGTGAAAATTACATTGCGAAGACAACGTTAGGCAAACACTCATACATATGCTATATGTTTAATTTTACTTTTTTCCACTATCACTTCCAGTGTGTACACTGGTTTTCGGACATTAGGGTCTCTACATATCTTGCAATTCCCGTTCTTCGCACAGATATGGTCTACCACCTTGTTCTTCATCATTGTGACCTATTTAATCTCACTGAAAGCATCTGTACCACCTAACCATAGTGGTGTATGATTATTATTATTACAGCATTACAGCAGGTATACTACAATAACAGCATTTTAGATCTATGTGACGACGGTGTGCTGATAATATTTATATGTTTTGAAGATGCCATTATGGCCTTATAACTTTAGGACATGGTGTAGAAAACATCTGAGGATGGTCATCGTCAAAAGAATTGATATTGTGGTCAAAGACTGGAATAAAAAACATTTACCTACAATATTTAGATGTTACTACTACATGTAAAACTTTCCCTGTACACATACTGGTGGCAGAAGCTACACCATGAAGAGATGTGTGTCCCCGTTTATGCCACGTACCATCGAACGCTGCAGTCAAATCTCTGTTAGCACTGTTTTCTATTACTGCCACTTTAACAGCTTTCTTCATAGACTCTATATTGACGTCTTCTACTTTAGACCCTATAAATCTATTACAGTTCGTAAACTTGGTTGGGGATTTGGAAGATTCATCAGTCCACAAAAAACTGTACCTGCAGGAGCACCCTTACCAATTGCACGCAGGGCACAAACAAATCTAACAGTTTGTTCATAGATTTTGCTACCATTTTCTTCATTTTTGTGTTTATAGATTTCGCTACCATTTTCTTCATTTTTGTGTTTATAGATTTTGCTACCATTTTCATCATTTGGAGTTTCTGCACCACTGTTCAAAAAGGTGGTCACGTATGAACACTTACCAAACTTCAGTACCATTTCATTCGCAAGGCCTACGTGATTTTTTATAGAAAGTTCCAGACCGACTTCTCTACATTGACTACATCTTACACAGTTTGCAAAAATTCCGTTGAGAACTGACATATCAAAGGTTTCATCCACATCCGATTCGCTCATAAAAGCACTCATACTCCTTACTAACTGAACCAGGCTTCCTCTGCAAAGTAATTTCTTTCTCGCTTTCACTGCAATGGGCAGGTGTACCAGCAAGGTTAGGTTCACACACTTAGTTATCGTCTTCATTGTTTACGGTAATAACACCTACCTTTGGCTTTCTAACATTTCTCCTTTTCCTAAACGCCTGCAGAGGATTTCTAGTCACTTTACGTTTGCCCATGATTATCCATCGATAAAAGAGAGACATCGATGAACAGAATCCATTACGAATATTTCCAGGATTACAAAAGAGTAGACCTGAAACACACGACAATCGAGCAAGCAATATACATCCAACTATCACAAGTTAGCAACAACACTTATTTTCTCTCACATCAGTAAAATGTACATGATGAACATGTATATTCATGAGTACAACGTTTGACAGCAGTTTAACAGAGCCACAGTGGGTCACGCCCATGCAGAACATATTTTAAAATATTTTAAAAACAGTTAAATTATACATCTATTGAAAGGGAAAGTCCGTAGATCAGATTTTTAAAATGCAAAAAAGTAAAGTAGGAACATTTCATAATTCTGAACCTTTCCGGAGCCCCTTAAAACTGTACAAGTCATGATGACAGTATCATTAGGAAATGTAAACAAATCAAATTTTCTGATGACCAAGCCAGAAACATAAGCTTTTGCCTATACCACGAATTTCTGAATTTAATTTCATCTCTCAGCATATGGTAGAAACCATTTTATTAACTACTCTCGCCATAAGTAAAGAAAGAAGTAACTGAATTGTTGTTAAATTGAATGTCTCGTATTTCACAATGAATACATAAACATTACTGTGACTTTTGTGTTTAAAAACATGTATCTGTAAATTAGAAGTATTTTGACATCCTAATTGTTAACTCAATGTAAAACTTTTAATTTTAGCTCACCTACAGTCTGTTTATAACAATTAACCGATTTTAGCGTTTACTATAAACAATGTCAGATTTTTGTCTCCAGGAGGTCAGTCTTCCGTCAGATTTTGAGGCGGAATCTATGTTTGTCGTCGGTCCTAACCATGTGATAGTAAACACAAATGATGCGACTGTAAACCTGATTGTTATACATATCATACGTAAAGTCTGTAGATCGCAGAATTCCGTATTATCTACGAGAATCAGCTATTGCAGCAAAGAAAAAAAGAAGAAGATAAGTATTTGTACTTCACTGAATTTACACCTCCGTCTGACGTACTATTTGCACCATTAACTGTTGTCACAAGCAGCGACAAATTCTTTTACACTTCAGGAGATCTTGAAACGGCTTAACGCTACACTTCATTATGTGAGTCGTTTGTATAATGTAGAAAAGCTCCAGCTCCGCTCCGCTCTGAAATTAAAAATTACGTATTGGAGGCTGTAAGAGGACACGAAACGAGAAAGGCACATGAGAGATATCCTTCACACTATGAGGGATTGTCAACTGGCAGTAGTTACATTGAACTAGAAGAAACCTCTTTCAGGAACGAACAGATACATGAAGCAAATGAAAATTTTGTGTATTTAATCAGTAAATTAAATGTACAGAATATTTCAAAATTCGACCATGAAACTTCGGTAATGGATTTCTCATACAACAAGAAGAAAAAAGTCTAGTAAACAAAATGCATACCTTAAGAGGTACGAGCATTTCTTCATCTTAGATACCATGAAACAAATTTCTGCCACCACACACTCTTTGGTTTCCATCTTTTGGGAGGAGGAACTATGGCCCAAAACAAGAAAACATTGTGTAGTAAACATGTGTTCTAAAGTGCATACCTTAACCCTTTCGGTCTCGAACTAGATTTTGCAAGGAAAAAATCATGGCTTTGCTATCCAGTTCTCCGAAGAAAATTATGATTTTTCAGACTTGTAAAATATTCCAATGTGCCCCCCAAGGGGGGACACAACGCGTCCCCAAACGAAGACATTGCGTTCAAATGGGTACAGTATAAGTCGAAGAATCAATGTATTGTATTTTATTTTATTTCACCAAAATACATAAATTACACATATTTACTTAACGATTATATACATAAACTATGGTTGTACGTTTTTGTAGAATAATAATGAAAGACAAAATTTTTATTCAATCCAGAAATAAGTGAATGTTACATGTTACACAATAAAATTTGGTTTTCTTTCTAACCCGGTTTGTTGCACCTGTCAAATGATTTTTTGTCACTGACCACTGGAAGATGCCCAACGTTGTCCAAACGAACATCAGCTTCGGGAGGAACATCAAACTCATGCAATATCAACTGCATGAGTAAACATGCGAAGCGTCTACTTTTGCGATCTGATGAATGTGCGATAAATTGTGATCAGAAAAGCCATCTTGTCGACCTCTCCCATATGTTGATGGTAAACTTGAATAACTTCCGGCCGGTCGACGTCAACCTATATCTATTCAGTTGTATCCCATCTTTTACACACATCTTTGTTTCCAATTCCCACAAAATTCGACGCCATTACTACTGGCTTATTTTCAAACCATTTTGTTTCTATAACGTCTCCATCTTCACTTATCAGTTCCTCAGCAGAGCCTCTACCACGTTGCTTCATGTCTTTTCCCCTTGAAAATGGTGAGTTCTTGAAGTGATTTTGGCGCACCGTACATAGTGCATACATATTCTTATTTCTCAAGTGCTACAGGAGAAACAGTAATCGAAAATAAGAAGCAAATTTCTTTCATTGATTCTTTCTGCTGATTTCACCACTACTGATGCACCAAGACCAAAAAATTTTAACACTGCTGGATAAGTTCTGTCATCGTGCCTTGATATATTATGAAATCAAACATTTGACCGCTTATTCCACAGATTGCAAATGCTTTTATTCTCCATGGTTTCGGTTTGATGTTCCCATACTGTTTTACATTCAACGATCCCTTGAAAGGCACCATTTGCTCATCGACACTAAGATGTTCTTGTATTGGTAAACTTAGCAACAGTTCTCTTATGGAATTGTATATTGGTCTGACTTTTAAAAAATCGATCATTTTTAACAGGATCACTTGTTATGTCAACATAGTGGAAGTTCTGTCTCAATTTTAGTAAACGGGTAACTGACACAGTGTCTGATATTTGGGAAATATATAGCTGCGGCTCCCAGTCACATCTAATCCTGGGGTATTTCAAATTTCCCATCAGAATGTGAATTTCTATAAGTGAGAGTATTTTTTTCTGTCGTAGGAGCAAAATAGCCTACCCTTCTGTAAAGTGCATATATATTTGTGCATTCCACACACTTTTCTGCACAAGAACATCAGTGAAATATTTTTTTCAAAAGTTGGTAGAGTTTCTCAAGTTTATCCACTGGCTCAGAGTACTATTTGTACCGTTCGAGAAAAGGAGATACATAAGTGAGTCCTCTTTCCTCTACCGTATATCTTTTTTACGTTTTAATTGTCCAAAATTATGATTACACTCTAGATCAACAACGTCCATCACATCTGTTTCACGCATAATATTTATTTCAGAATGGACTTGTTCACTGTCATCATTGTTTTGCACTCCGATGATATAGGGGTCTCCAGAACCTATAATAAAAAATGCTACTACAAAAATAAAAACTCATAAAAAACGTACATCTGAGTAGCCCAGATGAAAAAGCCGCTAAATTCGTTTTATGTCGATTTTGAGATGGGCACAAGGCCATATAGATTTTTTCAGCGCCTACATGATGGAATATGTTTGAGGTTGCAAAACCGACTATAAACCGTCGAAAATGGCTGTCGAAAACCGTGTTCGGTTTCAAGAGCAGTTTGCTGCATGTTGTCTTCGGGTGCAGAGCCCGTGAAATACCCAATACGTGCGGCTGTCGCCGTGCCATGTCCGGATGCATAGCAAGTGAACAGACATCAGACTTACAAATCTGGACATTCAAAGCTACCTTTCAGTTTGTTACGATTAGAATGGATATTTTGCTTATTCAGCTCTAGGCTGGCTGCGCTGTAACAAATTCGTACGCAACAATAACATTCTCGCTGCCAATGCATTGTCATTTGGATGGGACGAGTGTTTCGTGATAATATCAGTGTCACATATCATGCAGCTAGCGGGCTTTGCGTCTAGGCTACTCAGCTTATAATATACCGTATGATATAAAACGTCTAACATTACCTCCATCATTGTCCTCTTGTCCAGCATTATCGCTCTCATACATAGTCGGTTACAGATCAATTAACGAGCTCTATAACTTCTTCTGTAAGTGGCCTTCGTCTATCTTGGGCATTGTGAAATCACCGTAAGATGACTAAAAAGACAACGAAATAATATCCTAAATTTCTATGCTACTAAAACCTTTCAATCACAATGTCCTCATTTGGAGACATGTATAACGATATAAATACAATGTCTGTTACCTTTCGTTCTGAATGACACCTTTAATTTTCGCCTTCAAGAATGCACCTTTCTATGCACAAGTAAGTTTTTTGCGTAAACTCAGAAGATATTAACCGGCTGATAGGAGGTACAAAGATTACTCGGAAGCATCTATGTGAATTGCACATTCAGTTTTGTTTTGTGGTAACACGGACTGACAGGAGATGTCGACACTGTTCTCAAATAAACACACTGCTTGTGACAATATGAGGACAACGATCAAAAATGGTAAAATTTAACGAATTTTAGTATACTAAGCACTTATTTATTATGTCCTTATATGCGGACACCATGACCGAAAGGGTTAAGAGCTACGAGCATTTGTTCAGTAGAGTACATGTGTTTCATCGTATAGAAGATGAACACGTGTTCGTAGCTCTTAACGAACGTACTTTAGAGCGCACCTTTACTGGACTTTTTTTTCTTGTTTTGGTCTGTACGACCATCTCTCAAAGTATGGAAAGCAAAGGGCTTGCAGTGGCAGAGATATGTTACACAGTATCGAAGATGAAGAAATGCTTCCAGCTCATAAGGAATGTGTTTTAGCGCCAGTTTTTACCGGACATTTTTCTTTTTGTAACACGAGGAATCCATACCTGAACTGTTGACATCGATTTTGAAACATCCTGTGTAAGTGCACTGGAGAGACAAAGTAACTGGTATACCTGCCTAATATCGTGTAGAGCCCCGCGAGCACGGAGAAGCGCCGCAGCACGACGTGGCATGGACTCGACTAATGTCTGGAGTAGTGTTGGAGGGAACTGACAACGTGAATCCTGCAGGGCTGCCCATAAATACGTAACGGTACGAGGGGATGGAGACCTCTTCCGAACAGTACGTTGCAGGGCATCCCAGATATGCTCAATAACGTTCATGTCTGGGGAGTTTGGTCGCCAGCGGAAGTGCTTGAACTCAGAAGAGTGTTCCTGGAGCCACTCTATAGCAATTCTGGACGAGAGGGGTGTCGCATTGTTCTGCTGCAACTGCCCAAGTCGGTCGGAAAGCACAATGGACATGAATGGATGCAGGTGATCAGACACGATGCTTACGTACGTGTCACCTCTCAGAGTCGTATCTAGACGTATCACGAGTCTCATATCACTGCAACTGCACTCGCCCCACACCATTACAGAGCCTCCACCAGCTTGAACAGTCACCTGTTCACATGCAGGGTCGACGGATTCATGAGGTTGTCTGCGTACCTTTACACGTCCATCCGCTCGATGCAGTTTGAAATGATACTCGTCCGACCAGGCAGCATGCTTCCAATCATCAACAGTCCAATGTCGGTGTTGACGGGCCCAGGCGAGGCGTAAAGCTTTGTGTCGTGCAGTCATCAAGGGTGTACGAGGGGGCCTCCGGCTCCGAAAGCCCATATCGATAATGTTTCATTTAATGGTTCACACGTTGACACTTGATTTCCCAGCATTGAAATCTGCAGCAGTTTGCAGAAGGGTTGAACTTCTGTCACGTTGAACGATTCTCTTCAGTCGTCGTTGGTCCCGTTCTTGTAGGCAGGAAAGGCCGCAGCGATGTCGGAAATTTGATGTTTTACCGGATTCCTGATATTCACGGTACACTCGTGAAATGGTCGCGTGGGAAAATCCCCACCTCAGAAATGCTGTGTCCGATAGTTCGTGCGTCGACTATAACAACACGTTCAAACTCCTGTAAGGGGAGCACGTATGGCGGAATCGGTCAAAAAGTGACATTTTCGGATTATTATCTCTTATTAATATTTGATCTCTCCTGAATAATTTGATGCATTATTTGTCGAAAAATTCCAATTGGAAGCGTAGTTTTTATCATTTCAAAGTTAATAGTGCTTGTGTAAAATATCCGGTCGTTCTGCACTGACTTCTCTAAGTATCTCTATCTCTTGAACTATTCAGTCTAGAAGGCTGTGGTTTTCAGTTATTTATTCCTTGAAATCATGTTAATGTTCGTGTTAAGAGGTTGGATGCACTGTGTAAACAGAAATGGCGGTATAACACATGCATTTTGTTTATATACTTTGTGGTTGTCGTGTTTCATAAGGTTTGAACTGAAAACGTAGTGGTTTGGTGTTTTATTATATGCTCTTATACCTCTTTTCAACATGACGAAAAGAAAGAGTTGTTTTAAGAAGCGACGTTTCCATGGAAATCAGCATATCACAAAATCTGAATCCAGTGCTGATCCTGCAATAGATTTTTCACAGACCCGTGATAAGGACACGCCTACTAGCGCTTCGAAGAGAAAACTTGGAGACCATGAGGATTTATTTATTGGCAAAGATCAAAGTAGTTTAGGTTATGTTCTTTTAGATTTGAGTGTGTTAGGATAAGTTTTTCAAGATGCTCTTCATGTAAGGTTTGTGGTGGGCAAATTAGCATCTCTGAGGACTCATCTGCAAGGTCTGGACTGGCTAACAAACTTGATATTCAGTGCGAGGTTTGCAGGCTCTCGACATCATTTTGGACTTCTGAAAAGTGCAAGAGTAACTTGTTTGAAAGCAATGTTAGATTCCTGTATGGAATTAGGTGCATTGGGACAGGATTGACAGCAGCTGAAGTATTACGTGCAACGCTGAACTTGCCAAACCCACCAACCAGATCAAGTAAGTACACAGAAGTAACAGGTGAATGTGTCAAATCTGTTGCTGTTGCTTCTATGAAAGCTGCTGCTAAAGAAGCAGTAGAATTAAATAACACAAAAGACTTATCTGTGGCAGTTGATGCCACATGGCAGAAGAGAGGCCACACATCAAAAAATGCAGTTGCAACTGTCACTAGTGTTGACACAGGTAAAGTTTTAGACATTGAAGTGCTAACTAAATACTGTCATCAGTATAAATCAGTTGATGAAACAAGTGAAAGCCATAAAACAAATTGTGCTAAGAATTATGAGGGAACTAATGGGGGCATGGAGGCTACTTCAGTTGTTTCTATGTTCAGACGTTCACAACAGGAGAGAGGTGTGTGTTACACTGAGTACTCGGGGAAAGCCAACCTTATGGTAATAAGCAGATTGTTAAGATTGAATGTGTAGGTCACGTTCAAAAACAGATGGGAACACGTCTCCAAAAATTGAAGCAGACAAAAAGAAAAGAGAAGTTGTCAGATGGAAAGACTCTAAATGGTAAAGGAAGACTTACAGACAAAAACATTGATGAACTTCAGCATTATTATGGAATGGCAATAAGTAACAGCACACATGACCTACAAGGGATGAAACGAGCAGTGTGGGCTACATTCTTCCACAAATCTTCCACTGATGATACACCTACACATGGTCTTTGTCCACCTGGTGCTGATTCATGGTGCAAGTACCGCAAAGCTCATGCAGCGGGTAGCGAGGAACAATTCAGGCACAAAAATAGCATACCATCTGCAGTGATGGAAGCAATTAAACCAATATATAGAGAATTAGCTCATCTTGACCTTGTTTCCAAATGCCTCCATGGTCGAACACAAAACCCGAATGAGTCTTTCAATAATGTAATTTGGACCCGCATACCAAAAAATGTCTTTGTAGGAAGGAAAACTCTATGCTTGGGTGTTTGTGATGCTGTGATAACGTTTAATGGTGGTATAAAGGGAAGAACTGGGATACTAGAGGAGCTTGGTATCACTCCAGGGGCCAACACAGTGCAAGCCTTTCAGCGAATGGATCGACTTAGGACCATAAAAGCACAGCGTGCAGCAGAGGAAATGACTAAAGAAGCAAGAGGCAGGAAAATAAGGAAGCTTCTAGGTTTGCAGGATAGTCACGAACAGGATCCAGATAATGCTGATTATGGGCCTGCCTGTTTCTAGAAGCTGGCATGCCTCCATGTGTAAGTTAATATAAAAAAAAAAGGTTTGACCTTGATTTGCCGGAAATGACATTTTTAAAATTATTTGACCCATTATCTTAGAACTATTACAGATACATATCTCTAATTTTGCACTATGTTACCACTTAGTATACTGCAGCTACTGAACCCCCCAAAAAATCTCTACATCTAACGGTTTTTTACTTACGAAAGAAAAAGTGGACTTTTAAAAGAAAATATTGAACAACATTTTTAAAAAAATCATAACTAGCTAATTATTTCTCCACACATTTTGATCCTGGTTCAGTAACCAGAAAAGGAGTGACACTATACATCCCAAAAATTTCAGATATCTATCTGTCACAGGTTCTGAGATAATGGGTCATCAATATTGCAAATTTAACACTGTGGGTATAGGACTTACGTACTCCCCATAAATCTTGATAACGTGCCATTGTAGCAGCAGTAACCGATGTAGCAACTGCGCCAGACACTTGTTGTCTTATATAGGCGTTGCCGACCTCAGCGCCGTATTCTTCCTGTTCACATATCTCTGTATTTGAATACTCATGCTTATACCACTTTATGTGGCGCTTCAGTGTATACTGTAGAATAAGACAAGCTCATTGTTAACTTAAATGTTGAGCTGAAACTGAAAAGTGAATTTTTTTTTTTAAAAAAAAAGATGGTTCAAATGGCTCTGAGAACTATCGGACTTAACATCTATAGTCGTCAGTCCCCTAGAACTCAGAACTACTTAAACCTAACTAACCTAAGGACGTCACACAACACCCAGTCATCACGAGGCAGAGAAAATCCCTGACCCCGCCGGGAATCGAACCCGGGAACCCGGGCGCGGGAAGCGAGAACGCTACCGCACTATCACGAGCTGCGGACGAATATTTTTTTTTAATTTTAATTTTTAAAATAATTTTTAAGGAATGTAACTGTGATTTGTTCAACTGTTTTACCTACCTAAGTGTTACGAGTTTCTATTCTGTTTTCACTTTAAGTGGAATGCCTGGTCTCTCCTTCATCAAGCAAGGAGCTATTTTCTGGAGTATATAATCGAATGGTCGGATAAGACATGCTTGTAAAAACAGAAGACCTAGTTTGATCATTTCTTAAGTCACGAAACAGATGGTGTTACTCTCTGTAAACTTTTCCTTAATCGGATGAGTTCCATGATTCCTCTTGTCCTTCAGTAACTCACGTTTCCGAAAATAGCTAGTTTTACTCATAGTGAAGAGCATAGCTAGTTCACGTAATGGCACCGTGTTAGGAAGTGTTGAGAAATACCGCTTGACGCTTTTATCGTAGCCGCCGCCACTCGCCAGCTCAGTCGCTTTGATGCCCGCCGCTCACCTCTCAACCACTCACATCGTAGCAGAGACCTAATGCATCGCAACATGGGAGGTGTTTATCCACTCTTAGCGGGGCCCTCCCCCCTCCCCCCCCCTCTCTAAGCGCTGGGCACTTACCGACCTGTGCCTGTTCAGACGACTATTCTAGCATCTTACGAAACTGATTTAGAAAAACGACGAAAACCGAAATTCAAGGTGACTTGATGGGAAGTTGAATCCCAGTCCCAGTGAATACGACTCTGGTGTCCTAACGCTAGCACCACCTCAATTGGTTACTTGGTATGAGTCCATCATCAGAAGATGAAAAGGTGTTGAGCAACACTAGAGCCACACATTACCGGCAAAAGTGTAAAGCCAAGACTTTGCATAGAATGCCTAAGCAACACATAGTATGTTTGAAAGAGGGCTTTAGATCTTTAAAAAATCATATACGTTTATTGAAAGAAGATATACAGCTGGGTTTAGTGTTATTCTGTAGGGAAACGCATCAAGGTTTTTTTTTTTTTTATACCTTGAACTAAAGATGTTGTATGTGGCTTCCGTTAGCTATCCTCCACACATCCCATCGAAAGTCAATTTCTTTCCAAACTCGCTGTAGCATTTCAGGTGTAATTTGCTCAGTGGCGGCGTAAATTCTTGCTCTAAGTACGGGTAGAGAAGCCGGCACAGAAGATACAAACACGACATCCTTTATGAATCCCCGTAAAAAAAAATTAAAAAAAACGAGTAATGTCAGGTCTGGGGAACATGGGGGCCATGCAATTGGCGCATCACAGTCAATCCATTGACCTAAAAGTGAAATGATCGTGTGGCATTGTTGGCCTGGATGTCCCATTCAGGTTCGGCCGCCAAGTGCAAGTCTTATTTCAGTCGGCGCCACATTGGGCGACTCGCGGCCGATGGTGAGGATGAAATGATGATGAGGCCACACAACACCCAGTCTACGAGCGGAGAAAATCTCCGACGCTGTCGGGAATCGAACCCGGGCCCAGTGCATGGGAGGCAAACACGTTACCACCCAGCTAAGCAGGCGGACATGTGGGGTGGTGCACCATCCTGCATGAAGTAAACATTTCGTTCTTGGTCATCCTCATCGATCTGTAGTATCAAAAACTGTTGTAATATATCCAAGGATACTATCCCGTTGGTGGTACTCTCACGGAAAAAGGGGCCGCACACTTTGTTCTTGCTCAGTGCACAAAAACGAGTTTAGGGCTATCACGAACATGTGCAATGTTTGATGTGGATTTTCACTGCCCCAGATCCTACTGTTATGTGTGTTAACCTAGCCACTTAAATAAGAAGTCGACTCCTTAGAAAAGATGATTTTGTCCAAGAAATGTTCATCCTCATGTAATCGATTTAACATATCCGCACAGAAGTTCTTGCGAGCAGTTTCGTCAGTGTCTTTTATTGCTTGTACGATAGTCAACCCTTACGGTTTCAAATGCAAACAGTTTCTCAACACATACCAAACAGTGGTATGTGGGATTTGCAGTTCGCGAGACGCACGCCGGGTCGATTTCGTGGGGCTGTTGACAAAACGTTGTGTCACTCGCTCAACGACGTCGTCAGATGTGCTTGGACGACCTGATGATTTCCCACGTCTCACCGAGCACCCTGTTTCTACAAAACATTTATGCCACTCATAAATTGTAGGCCTGATAGGAGGATCTTTAGCGTATTTTTTAGGGAAATTAACGTTGAACTCTTGTCCCCGACTTCGATTCTTCAAACCAAAATGTACAGCTAGCATGCTCGGCTCCAGTGAAAGCAACTATCTTTAACGCAACTGCCGCTAGCGCTCCTTACTGTGCGATTCGGCACTAGCGAACTACACGAGACAAAATTTGATGTATTGCCCTAAAAACTGACACTAGAATCTCCTATGTGGGCACTATGAATTAATTTATATGAATTTTAAAAATTATGAAGTACTATTTGAAACACCCTGTATTGAATACCTGGAATTTTTGTGAGGCTGTTTGATTTAACGATTCTTCAGGGAAGTGTATAAACTGCGAAGCGATTTTATAAAATGCAATTTGGGCACAGGCAAAGAATGCAACTGCAATGAAGTAACACGTTCAAACTAGAAATTTATATATGTAATAAAACTTAAATTAAAATATGAGAATTACCACATTTGTGTGTGTCTGAAAATTGGCTTATCCTGAAGTGTATTTGTTTTAATAGATTTTTTAAAATGACTCTGAGCACTATGAGACTTAACTTCTGAGGTCATCAGTCCCCTAGAACTTAGAACTACTTAAACCTAACTAACCTAAGGACATCACACACATCCATGCCCGAGGCAGGATTCGAACCTGCGACCGTAGCGGTCGCTCGGTTCCAGACTGTAGCGCCTAGAACCGCACGGCCACTCCGGCCGGCTAGAGTTTTTAACAATTACTAATATGTAATAAATAAGTGAAAAAAAACAGTTTTTCAACAATTATTACAAAGGCACAATAAACAAACATTGAATCCAAACTTTCAATTTTTATTTACTTCGAAGCTGTACTTCTTTCATGCTTTACTCAGCGCAGCAAGCAGAACTGAAATGACATACTGAACTGCAAATAACTTTTTGCACACAAATACCTGAGGTTCTGGCATTTATTTTTGCGTTTGAACTTCACAAATCCTTGTCCAACACCGGCACATTGCTGAGTGGCAGCTGACATGCGAGACACTTCTTGGTCCATCGGAACATCTCCGGACTTAGGGACAGACTTCCTGAATGTTGTGAACAGTGACGTTGTGTACGACTGCTTTAGAAACCCTTCTTTGGTACTCAACTTACACAAACCATCGTTTGTCACATCAGCTTCGAAAGCTGTGATCTTTATTAATTTCAGAAACCCAACAATTTACTCTTTTTGTCGGAAAGCACTTCCATTTTCTTCACCGGAGACTATAGAGCCCAAGCGTGGGCACTGGTGCCTCCACAAGTAAATGATGATGATGTTTGGTTTGTGGGGCTCTCAACTGCGCGGTTATCAGCGCCCGTACAAATTCCCAACTTTTACTCAGTCCAATCTCGGCATTTCATGAACGACGATGAAATGATGGGGACAACACAAACACCCAGTCATCATGAGGCAGGTGAAAATCCCTGACCCCGCCGGGAATCGCCTCCACATGTAGATTCTGAACAGACACAACAAATGAGCTCTTGTGTTTCAGCTGCTTGAGTCGTTGTTGAAGCCAAAGGTGTAATGAACTCAAGGTGGCCTTCTGCCAAGTTTCCACAGACGTGTTCTAATGAATCAACAATCTCTTCCAATTCTTGTTCACTTGTAATACAAATTAAAACCTCTTGCGGTAGAGCTGATGAGCTAAGTACAACCTTTATTTTACAGCCATACATAGCCTCATATGGAGACCTTTTGACAACGCATTGATATGACCGGATTTTCATTAACTGACGAACAGCAAACCCACGGTCAAATAATTATTTTGTTTGCTCTGCTTCCATGATGTCAACATATTCTCCTCATCCTGGTTTGCTCTTTCAGCACTTGCTTCACTTTGGCTCTGACGAGGTTCCCCACATAAGTTTTTCAGTTACGACCAGTACTCTTGTACATTAGAAACGACCTTGCCGGCCAACTTTCTCCCGTGTCTGACTGGAGCATTGACAGAGCTCTAAGAAGAATGAATATAGCAATCAAGTTGTATGCTATTTCCTCAATCATCTTTGTTTTAAAGGCTTTAAGAACAACAAACGTAGTCAGGTGACGTTCATATACGAGAATGAACTTACATGCACCATCTGAATGAGTTTGAAAATCTGCATGGACATAAATACAGAAGAAATCAATAGTATTACTGTATGGCTTTTCTACAACCTATTTGCTTCTGCTGGCGGTTTCACAGATTTGTATAACCCCTGTATCACAACGAGTTATATTAACATCCCTCGTAGATAAATCGTGTATCATCCTGCTTCGCCCACGATGTCCGTAGAAGAAAGGGTCTCATAAAGCATGTTAAACAACGCACCACTCGATACGTAAAATCTAGTTGTACGGCATATTTTATTCTACACTCTATGTATTCCCAGGACGCTCATTAACTGTATTTCTTCATTAACCAATAATTACGATGTTGTGTCTTTTCCACAATCTTATTATTTCCTTATAGTGATCGCCTGTTAGAAAAACACTATTTCTGTCTAATTGCTCACATTATGTGCAACACTCTATAAGTATTTGATTCATTACATTTGCACGATGATCACCAAAACATTTCCACAGTCATCAAGTGCAGCCTCCGTTTTAGCTTAAGTGACTCACTGACGCAAATGAACTCCAACCGAACCGGACTGAAACTTTTACAACAATGACGTCTGTGGAGCTTGTAAATGTCAAGATCTTTTTTTCATGCTTAGTTTAAAAGTAACCGGTATTCTAGTAAATACCTAGGCGAAGTATTAAATAAGGTGCATTTCATATTCTGTGTAATGATTTCTGGTATTCCGTATGTTGCCTAGGCATTTCATAAAATGCCTGATTTCGCAGTATGCCGTAACATGGCTTTCAATCGAAGCGAATCCTTAATGGTCTATATGAATATATTGTTATGAGTGTACGCCATTATGAAATATCTTGGGCCGTAATAACTATGTGTTATAACTAGACTCAAACTCTGTTCCTTTCATGAGCAACACTGTTATCGACTGTGCTATCCGAATACATTTGACTGGTTGCCCACGGCTTCAGAAAATAGGAGAGTGAAGACTGAAGCTGCAAAGCAGATTACTAGTAAGCGGGTAAGAGTACTGCCCGGAAATTCAACGGTCTACTCCACTAAGCCTTCAGAACTTGTTTTCAATCTGTTAGGAAGTTTCAAATCACAAACTGTTTTACAAGTTTTGTCTCAACAAATCTGTACAAAACGCTGATTTGCGTTTCATAATATTGCAAGCATCGCTTCCAGTAAGGACACTTTAGTTCAAATGGCTCTACGCACTATGGGACTTAACATCTGAGGTCATCAGTCCCCTAGAACTTAGAACTACTTAAACCTAACTAACCTAAGGACATCACACACATCCATGACCGAGGCAGGATTCTAATCTGCGACCGTAGCAGCAGCACGGTCTCTTGCATTCCATCTTTCGAAGACAATCCATTGGTCAATGATCACATCTGCCACAGGATTTGTAATTTGAACTTCCCCAAAGTTTGAACTGCTTTGGAGACTACAAATAAAGCACGTAAAACAAAAATTTAATTCATAATTTGTGCCACCACTGACACTTCGTAACTGAAGACAGTTTTTGCAAAACATGTATTATACACGAATAAAATTTTATAAAAATCAATTTTTTTGATTAACAGGCAAGTTCAGAGAAGCAAATGCTTTAAAATCAGAAAATTTCGTACAGTTTCGAATACGTTTTAGGGTAGTCTTTACACATACATAAATTTTTTATAATTAATCAACTGCTGGGAGTAGAAAAATACGTCAGCCGCTGTGGCTGAACGGTTCTAGGCGCTTCAGTCTGGAACCGCGCGAGCGCTACGGTCACAGGTTCGAATCCTGTCTGGGGCATGGATGTGTGTGATGTCCTTAGGTTAGTTAGGTTTACGTAGTTCCATGAACCATGGACCTTGCCGTTGGTGGGGAGGCTTGCGTGCCTCAACGATACAGATAGCCGTACCGTAGGTGCAACCACAACTGAGGGGTATCTGTTGAGAGGCCAGACGAACGTGTGGTTCCTGAAGAGGGGCAGCAGCCTTTTCAGTAGTTGCAGGGGCAACAGTCTGGATGATTGACTGATCTGGCCTTGTAACACTAACCAAAATGGCCTTGCTGTTCTGGTACTGCGAACGGCTGAAAGCAAGGGGAAACTACAGCCGTAATTTTTCCCGAGGGCATGCAGATTTACTGTATGATTAAATGATGACGGCGTCCTCTTGGGTAAAATATTCCGGAGGTAAAATAGTCCCCCATTCGGATCTCCGGGCGGGGACTACTCAAGAGGACGTCGTTATCAGGAAAAAGAAAACTGGCGCCCTACGGATCGGAGCGTGGAATGTCAGATCCCTTTATCGGGCAGGTGGATTAGAAAATTTAAAAAGGGAAATGGATAGGTTAAAGTTAGATACAGTGGGAATTAGTGAAGTTCGGTCGCAGGAGGAACAAGACTTTTGGTCAGGTGAATACAGGGTTATAAATACAAAATCAAATAGGGGTAATGCAGGAGTAGGTTTAATAATGAATAAAAAAATAGGAGTGCGGGTAAGCTACTACAAACAGCATAGTGAACGCATTATTGTGGCCAAGATAGACACGAAGACCACGCCTACTACAGTAGTACAAGTTTATATGCCAACTAGCTCTGCGATGACGAAGAAATTAATGAAATGTATGATGGTATAAAAGAAATTATTCAGGTAGTGAAGAGAGACGAAAATTTAATAGTCATGGGTGACTGGAATTCGAGAGTAGGAAAAGGGAGAGAAGGAAGCATAGTAGGTGAATATGGACTGGGGCTAAGAAATGAAAGAGGAAGGTGCCTCGTAGAATTTTGCACAGAGCATAACTTCACCATAGCTAACACTTGGTTCAAGAATCATGAAACAAGGTTGTATACATGGAAGAATCCTGGAGATACTAGAAGGTATCAGATAGACTATATAATGGTAAGACAGAGATTTAGGAACCAGGTTTTAAATTGTAAGACATACCCAGGGGCAGCTGTGGACTCTGACCACAATCTATTGGTTATGAACTGTAGATTAAAACTGAAGAAACTGGAAAAAGTGAGAATTTAAGGAGATGGGACCTGGATAAACTGAAAGAACCAGAGGTTGTACAGGGTTTCAGGGAGAGAATAATGCAACAATTGACAGGAATGGGGGAAAGAAATACAGTAGAAGAAGAATGGGTAGCTTTGAGGGATGAAATAGTGAAAGCAGCGGAGGACCAAGTACGTAAAAAGACGAGGGCTAGTAGAAACCCTTGGGTAACAGAAGAAATGTTGAATTTAATTGATGAAAGGAGGAAATATAAAAATGCAGTAAATGAAGCAGGCAAAAAGGAATACAAGATAGATACTGCCTACAGGAAAATTAAAGAGACCTTTGGAGAAAGTAGAACCACTTGCATGAATATCAAGAGCTTTGATGGAAACCCAGTTGTAACCTCCCCCTCACTTATCGACCTTAATGACAGTGACTACGACTCATCTTAGAAGAAAGATTAAGGAAATCCAAACCTACATCTCTGGCATTTGAAGACTTAGAGAAAGCTTTTGACAGTGTTGATTGAAATACTCTCTTTCAAATTCTGAAGGTGGCAGGGGTAAAATACAGGGAGCGAAAGGCTATTTACAATTTGTACAGAAACCAGATGGCAGTTATAAGAGACGAGGGGTATGAAAGGGAAGCAGTGGATTGTTATTCAATCAGTATATTGAACAAGCAGTAAAGGAAACAAAAGTTCGGAGTAGGTATTAAAATCCATAGAGAAGAAATAAAAACTCTGAGGTTCGCCGATGACATTGTAATTCTGTCAGAGACAGCAAATGACTTGGAAGAGCAGTTGAACGGAATAGACAGTGTCTTGAAAGGAGGTTATAAGACGAACATGAACAAAAGCAAAACGAGGATAATGGAATGTAGTCGAATTAAGTCGGGTGATGCTGAGGGAATTAGATTAGGAAATGAGACACTTAAAGTAATAAAGGAGTTTTGCTATTTGGGGAGCAAAATAACTGATGATGGTCGAAGTAGAGAGGATATAAAATGTAGACTGGCAATGGCAAGGAAAGCGTTTCTGAAGAAGAAAAATTTGTTAACATCGAGTATAGATTTAAATGTCAGGAAGTCGTTTCTGAAAGTATTTGTGTGGAGTGTAGCCATGTATGGAAGTGAAATGTGGACGATAAATAGTGTAGACAAGAAGAGAATAGAAGCTTTCGAAATGTGGTGCTACAGAAGAATGCTGAAGATTAGATGGGTAGATCACATAACTAATGAGGAGGTATTGAATAGAATTGGGGAGAAGAGGAGCTTGTGGGACAACTTGACTAGAAGAAGGGATCGGTTGGTAGGACATGTTCTGAGACATCGAGGGGTCACCAATTTGGTATTGGAGGGCAGCGTGGAGGGTGAAAATCGTAGAGGGAGACCAAGAGATGACTACACTAAGCAGATTCAGAAGGATGTAGGCTGCAGTAGGTACTGGCAGATGAAGAAGCTTGCACAGGATAGAGTAGCATGGAGAGTTGCATCAAACCAGTCTCAGGACTGAAGACAACAACAACAAACAACAAGTTCTAGGGGACTGATGACCTCAGATGTTAAGTCCCATAGTGCTCAGCGTCATTCGAACCATTTTTTTTTTAGAAACATATACTGTCCAGTCAGAATAATGTGATTACTTGTGAAAAGTCTGAAAAACCACCTTTTGCATCGCCGACCGTGCAAGATGCGAAAGAATTGAGTCAGTGAGTTCTGGAAGGTACCAACACGGATGTGAAGCTATGCGACGCAATTGCGTTAGGCTTCTAGGTTGAGGACCATGGCGCCTACGGCCCGATTGAGGTGGTCCTACAGATCCTCGATTCGGTTAAAACCTCTTGTCAGCTTTTTTTACGCATTGACAAAGGCTTGCAAGTCCTTTGGTCTCGTTTTGGAAAAGTGAAGAGTGCATCAGGCTTAAAAAAAGTTATTCAGTTAACAAAACTGTAGTTATTGTAGCCTGATGTTTCTTTTATTTATTGTTGTGAAACACTAAACAACTGCAACAGTGTAAACAACGTTAAAGACACGTCATGGAATTTCTACAAAAGTCAAAGATAGCATTCCTTACATCCGAAATTGAAGTAAGTGTTCCTAACTGTACACAACAACGGGTCTTCCGTATAAACGCAGTAAAATTAAAAGGCAGTGAAACTTAAACATCGAAAAAATTATATTTAGTTGTCACTCTTCGCATTCTGTTTCGAAATCAACTTGTCCATTTAAACCATCGACGTTGTCTTCAACGTCACTTTCAAAAGACTAGTACGTTTGTATTGCATCTTTCGGGATCTGGTGTAGAAGGAACTTCATGTCTTCCACGTTTTTCTTTAGAAGTCGGTTTTCCGCCATGTCACAGTGGAGTTAAGTGTCACCCACTTTCGGTGGATGGGGAGAAGGTTTTCCTTTTTTTCCTTTTCTGAATGCTTATTTCAATTGCAGTCTCCTGGTGAAAGTTTTCTGTCGTAAAAATGCTTAGAGGTTTGTCCTTCCTCATTTCAGTTTTTCTAGTTTCCAGCCAATTTATATTGTTTATACGATATTGCAGTATCTGTGTTATTCAGAAGTACGATGGCAAGTTCCTTTGGTCATGCATGCGTGTCCGAAGGAAAAGGCATTACGGTGACTACAGCTGTTACTAAATAAATTAAAAGTATTCGCAGTTGCGTATATGGACAACCATCAGTAGCATAATAAACGTATTCGCAGTTGCGAATATGGACAACTATCAGATGTGTAATGGAATGACGAAAATGAAAATTTGTGGCGGACTGGGACTCGAACATGGATTGCACGCTTATCGTGAGTGGTCCCCTTATCGTTTGGCTATCTGAGCCCGACTTACGGCCAGACGCAAACGTCCATATGTTGTCGCCCATGTGACTACAGCCTGCAATCATACGTCCATTATGTATATTCCCGTACAGGTGAGACATTTTGCTTGAAAGTCGCTTGCTCGGTGTCGGCTCATAAAGAGGATGTTGCAAAAAAAGAAAAAGAAATCGCTCTGAGCACTATGAGACTTAACATCTGAGGTCATCAGTCCCCTAGAACTTAGAACTACTTAAACCTAACTAACCTAAGGACATCGCACACATCCATGCCCGAGGCAGCATTCGAACCTGCGACCGTAGCAGTCGCATGGTTCCAGACTGAAGCGCCTATAACCGCTCGGCCACACCGGTCCGCCTAGGATGTTGCAGTGCCTGTGATATTCAGAAATACGATGCAAGGTCCTTCGCTCATGCATGCATATCTGAAGGAACAGGAACTGCGGTGACTACAGCCATTATGAAATACATTGAATGTATTCGCAATTGAAAATATGGACTACCGTAAAATGCAATGACGACAATGACTCAACTATGTCTCACTTGTACGGGAATATACATCATGGATTACGAGTACAGGATGTGGACAGATGGTTGACGACATATGGAAGTTCGGGTCTGCCTGTAAGTCGTGCTCATATAGCGAAATGGTAACGCGACCGCTCGCGATAAGTGGGAACTCTGGGTTCGACTCCCAATTCGCCACAAATTTCCACAGTCGTCATTCCGTTATACGGCTGATGGTTTTCCATAATCGCAACTGCGAATACATTTCCTGTATTTTATATTGTATTTTCCTGATTCAACTTTGCCATTTGGTTTTTCGTGTATTTTATATTGTATTTTCCTGTCTCAACTTGCGATTTGTGATTTATTTTCCAGAATTTGTATTCCAACGAATTCTCTGTTTTAGATTCTGTGGACAACAAAAGCATTCTTTTTACGAAGTACAACTGTTGTTGTAGCTTCAGTGCACACTCTCTGTCTCCAAACTCACTGTTATTGGGCAAGAAGCTGCTCTAGGAGAACACAGCGAAAATAGTCTTTTCTAACGTGGGGTGATTTTCCAACAACGTTTCAAGTAACAGCACTGTTTTTATGTTACACTTTTGATCCCAACACGAGTCTGACCAAAGAATAAGGCTCTTATCAGCAACATTCTTCTGTATGTTTTTTGAGGCAGTTGCCACTCCGCTGAGCTCCAAGGTCAGCTTCACCCCCAACCCAAACAAAGCCTTTGCAGTCTTGGCCACTGTGAATACCTAAATTACACCCACACAACTGTGTTTTATAATACATAATGTTGGTGGGAAACTTAGCCAGAGGAAGCCTTTTTTGTACATCAAAACACAAGGTTTCGACATTAGGATTATTCTTGGTTACATACAACCTTTCGATTTTTTTAACGTTTGCAACCTCAGATTATATCACAATGTTTTCTTTCTACTTCTAATCTGTCACACATGTTACATGTATCTTTCTTAAATTTTTTCTTACGTACGTAGAATTTAGAGGAAAGCAACTTTTTATACAAAAGACAAGATTACAGGTTCAGTTACTTCTTCACAGTACAACTGATGCATTTTTTCTACAGTTGTATCTTTTGTAAGAAATTTTGTTTCTGTGTTTGCCCCTTCTAAAGTGTGAATTTTATTTGATGAATTTCGTAATATATTCAGCATCCTCGTGTGCAAGGGTCATTAGTTTTATTTTTTCCACCACCTACTCCACGACAATCACGAACTCCACGATGTTTCTGATTTTGCAAAGCGTTATTCACTTTACAACTTGATATCGTCAACCTTTGTAAAAATAGTTTTAAATACAATCATTCCACCCAGTTCGTATAACCTACTTAATTTTCTTTTGCTTGATGTTTTCACTCTTTTCTGTTGTGTTTCAAACTCAGAAATCATTGAGCAAATCAATGCACGCTGGGCATCATCAGATTCGACACTTTGTCAAATCCTTTCCTAATATTGTTATCTACCATCTTTTCCAAACATTTGCAGGGGCGGAGGTAATGTCTGAACTCTTCAGCTTCTCTTAAGACATTTCTTTCAGTAAAACGACCTTTATTTTGGATGGAACATATTTTCAAATGGTTCAAATGGGTCTAAGCACTATGGGACTTAACATCTGAGGTTATCAGTCCCCTAGACTTAGAACTACTTAAACCTAACTAACCTAAGGACATCACACACATCCATGTCCGAGGCAAGATTAAAAAAAAAATGTTCAAATGTGTGTGAAATCTTATGGGATTTAACTGCTAAGGTCATCAGTCCCTAAGCTTACACACTACGAGGTAAAATAATCGTTATGGCTATTTTCACTCAGGAAAAAATCTTTGGTCGGAATGTCCGCGCTTGAAGATGTACATTCTCCACAAAAAAACGTGATGCGTAAGGTTTTTGACATTTTGTTTAGATATTTTTGGAATAGTTTTGACGTCCCTTCAAAATAAATTTATGTTTTCGTTCCCGTAAAGATCCAGATCTATTCGACATCCTTGTAGCACATTCAATAATACGTTGTGTTCTTGTTTTGATAGCATCCATAATCGCAGCTGGTAATCATAATATTCAAGCCGTTACAACACGCGACCTATTATTAGGTTCGTAATCACCACAGAGCTCACAGACCAAGGAAAGAAGGCGGTTTGCTTGGTCTGTGCACAAAGCTGATGTTGTGAACCACCGTTTCCACATGATCCGTTAAGTGGTACTTGGTCAACTGTTTTGAGGAAGTGTGGTTCATCTGTAACGGAGACTGCATATAGGACGCTGGTGCGATCTGTTCTTAAGTACAGCTCGAATGTTTGGGGTCCACAGGATCCAAGTAGGATTTAAGGAACACATCGAAGCAACTCAAAATCGTGCTGCTTGATTTGTTCGACCGAGCGAGGTGGCGCAGTGGTTCAATCCCGCGTCCGGCCATCCTGATTTAGGTTTTCCGTGATTTCCCTAAATCGCTCCAGGCAAATGCTGGGATGGTTCCTTTGAAAGGGAACGGCCGCCTTCCTTCCCCATCCTTCCCTAATCCGATGAGACCGATGACCTCGCTGTTTGGTCTCTTCCCACAAACAACCCAACCCTAGATTTGTTTTAGGTGGCTTACACGTACGTAAAATCCTAGCCGTTTCCATCCTAATTACGTCAGCGGAGTGCTGTGGCAGCTGACGGATACCGGCCTCAATATTTGCTACAATATCCTCTGTGGGTACGTTTTGGGGCGTCACAGCGAAATTGCCTCCTTTCGCTAGTACAGAAATTTCAACTTTTGACAAATCTTTATCAGACAGGTTAATAACAGTTCGAGAATTGTCCTCAACTGAACCTCCAGAAATGTTGTTCTGTAAGTTATTGAACTTCTTCTTCTGCCTATTTGCTGACATTTCTGCACTAACTTCCATAGTTTTGAATGTTAGACAGTCAATCTTATTCCAATCACAACACTGCATAGTATTACTAAGAAACAAGTGGAGATGAAAAAGTTTACTGCTGGTTACCGCCAGTGTTCTCCGCGTCTGATGAATCCTCTCGCGTAGCACTGCAGACTCCATCCGGTTGTAAATACGATGTGCCTGGGCCGAGCGAAACATCCTCTTCACCTTCAGAAATTTCGGAACCGTCGAAGTGTCCCTGCAGCGTAATAGGAAGGTGAGGGTACACAGTTGTTGAGCTTTCTTCTTGCGCATTCCTTCAAATCGTCGAACCGATGCTGACATATCCTCCCCGTAAAGGCGTTTGATCATACAATGTAAGCTTTCACGGCCGGTATTGTCTTCACTTAAAAATTCCGGGCTGATAGGCCGTGGTCGAAGTATAAAACACTCTCCTGACGTTTCGTCTCCGACTGCGGGAGACATCCTCGGAGGTAAAGCGGCGAACTGCCGCTTTACCTCCGAGGATGTCTCCCGCAGTCGGAGACGAAACGTCAGGAGAGTGTTTTATACTTCGACCACGGCCTATCAGCCCGGAAGTTTTAAGTGAAGCCAACCCTAGATTTGTTCGAAAAACACACAAGTATTGCGAAGATACTTCGGGAACTCAAATGGGAATCCTTGGAGGGAAGGCGATGTTCTTTTCGAAGAACTCTATTAAGAAAATTTAGAGAACCGGAATTTGGTGCGCAAAAGACTCTCGTAGCGTTTAGCAGTGACGGTACACGTAACAGGACCCGCAGGACTCATCTCATCGAAAAAATACGGCCTTGCGTTAAACGATGCCGTCAAGCCGCACCACCCAGTCATCTTTGCAGAAAGAAGTGGTACCGGTTGATGTACGTGGTGATTTTCCGTGTCTCATATTCTGCAGTTATGCGTATTGACATGTCCTTGGAGATGGAAATGGGCTTCGTCTGTTCACAGAATGTTCCATGGCCGTTCATTGTCCATTTTCATGTAAGCAAGAAATTCCAGAGCGAAAGTTGTTTATCTTTCTGGCAGGTCATCAGGAAGCAAGTGTTGAACATGGGTCTTTTGCATGGGCAGCAGTACTGTCCAAAGTTCCAATGCTCCAATGTGTGTGAATTCCTAATGGACCAAACTGCCAGGGTCATCGGTCCCTAGACTTACATACTACTTAAACTAACTTAAACACACACATCCATGCCTCGGGAAGGACTCGAACATCCGGCGGGAGGGGCCGCGCAATCCGTGACATGGGGCCGTGACATGGGGCCTCCGTGACATGGGGCCTCGAGCAACTGCCCGTGCACTGCATATCTATACACAACGTCTCGACCCCTCCAGCAATACTGTGGCCACATCTTCTCGACATGTCAGATCAACTGCTTTCATCTCTCTGCTTCATTGCATTTCAAAAGAACCTGGTTTTTTGCGAATTTTGTAATCATTTCCTCTAGACTCTTAGCAGACGGCGGATGAATGCCTTTTTTCCTATCGCAGAGTGTCCGAAACTTCTGCAGTCGCCCTCCTGCTTTACTGCTAGTGTTACTTAAACATCGATAAACTATCAGTTAATCGATAGTGCATGCACTATCGTTACCATCGGTAGTCTGGTTTAACTACTGATAGTCATTTCGTTAATCATGTAATTCTTCTTTAATTGGCGCGCGAAAAATTGCAAGAGCCTATTACTTCCATAGCCTGCCGATGCAGTGTAAAAGTAGCTTGCATGAAACTATTTAATCAACACCTTAGGTGGTCTATGCTGTTCACAGACGTGTGTTGTTAGAAGGTTGGTCACGGTGGAAAATGGGAACTTCTTCGTTTGTCTTCCAGTGATGACAAATTCACGGTCTTGCTCATCTCGTACCGATCAGATGCTTATGGTAAAAATTACACACGTAAATAACGCGGATTCGTGAATGCGCATTATACAGATGGCCGGCCATCTGCAAATGTGGCACAATTGCTCGTAGCACGGAATACAAATGTAAATAAGGCTGCTGTATACGATGCAGGTAGTAGAGGAAAAAAATGACTTTTAAAGATTCCTTAAGCGTATGCGATTGTATTGCAAAATGTATTTTACAACAAATTCGATTGTTATCGTTATTACTTAAACACACCCACTCTGGTCCTCTTCAGTTTCTGAGTCCTCAAGGTGCGTAAGCACATGTACATGTTAATGTCTAAGGTGATTCGAAAGCACAAAACATCGACGGAGTCCTCGTGCCCCTGCCTCACTTCTGCTTTTGTAGAGCCACAAACATGGTTCATATGTTGGTTGCCTGCGTTGTGTTCGATTAGCGGAACTTGATCCTTCAACGACGCACCAGTTCCCGGAAAACTGAATACAGTAAAAGCGCAACCTGTCGACTATCAAGTTTTTTATTTGTTTTGTGGCTGTACAGCTGTATTTACAAGCTTCTTTCACAGTACTGCAATGCATATTCATAAATCATTCCGGCGAAATTTGAAAGTTTCATCGAATGTGAGACAAAATTAATCTCTCTTGCCAATAGGTGAGTGGGAATGTCTTGTAATGTTTTTGTAAAAACTCCTAATCCTGTAGATATTTCCTAAGCTCTTGCCTGTTAACGCTGAAACCCCTTGCTGAAACTTGTATAGCGGTTTAATTAGCTCACCATTATTTTTATTTTTTTTACTTTTCGAGTTTACTGCATTCTGCGACCTGATTAATCATTTTTCGAGCGTAATGAAGAAGAATGCGGCCGCTAAAGCTAGAAAGCTCTTCAGCGTATCGTAGGAGGCGACCTCAATGTGCCAATAGAATACGATCATTCAGAGAATACGACCAATATAAGAGACCACTTGAAAAGAAAGCATTATGAAAAACTAGAGTATCATGGATTAGTAATAGAACTGGAAGGTGAGGGAATAGCTTGTGTGCTGCATCAAGCGCGAAAAGTGTAACCAAAACAACTCTAGAAGCTGTATAAAAAATTATTTTAACAGAAGTCAGTTTTACGACGCCACTTGCAAAAGCCTAAAAGGAACTTGATTGTCTTTATGCATAAGTGATATGCTGCCATCCAGAACTTCCAACAAAGAAGGAGAACAAATCTGTTCAAGCCTTAGAGAACGATAAATCTACACTTAAATGTTCAGTGATGCCAAAAGTACGTGAGGAGAGTTCCGGTTCGGTTAATAGAGTCTATAGTTATAACTTGACATGATTAGCCTTTTTTGGAAAAAAATCATTAATATTAATGCCATTTTATAAGCACCAGAATCTTATAGCAACACAGTAATTGTAATGCGACGATCAGCTGATTTTGCTGTGCTGTATTAATTTTGGCTCAGACAGTGTTGGGGTTCACTTGCTACTCTGTTATGCTTGCAGTTCATCTTTCAAGTATAGACTTTGGGCGGTCCGCTATAAATGACACGCAGAAATAATGTTTTGAGAAAGACTAAAATCATTTTTTGAGTGCGCTACGAACACATGAACAAGAAGAACAAATGAAGGGATATTGGCGTTGACTTGCTGTTTTATAGTAGTCTAAAAATTAGTTTCACCTATTGTAAACGTGACAAAAGTTGCAAGTCACCACAACGCAGAATCTAACGCAGATGTATCATTTTAAGTCCCATAAGATTTCACACACATTTGAACATTTAAGTACAGCATGTCAAGTTTTTCTTGGTGGCTTCAGTTTCACCTTCCTCTCGACCCGTCCCCCTCTCCCCCACTTGTCGACAGAAATCTGAAGCCGCCATGTCATTTGTGTTCTCTTTGCGGATGCTGTCAACCTTAACAAATCGCTGAATAATTGTGTTGCAACAGGCTTAATTTATGTTCTTATTCATTATTACAAATAAGAAAGGCATTTGAACGTGGATGTCACTATAATGTGCTTTCTCAAAATGTTACTTCCGCGCGTCATTTATAGCGGACCGAAAAGTTTTCACTTGAGAGATGCCTTTTAAGTTCTTATGATAACAAAGTAACAAGTGAGAAACTAAAGCGAACCCCAACACTGCCTGAACAGAAATTAATACAGCGTAGCAAAATCAGTTGGTCGTGGCGTTAGAATCATTGTGTTGCTGGCTTCCTAGTATATAAACAACGTGCTTTGGCGTGCGATTTATACGGCAGCGTTTCCAGTTGTGTTAGCGAATCGGGAAAGAATTAAAACTTCTGCTGCCTATAAGATGGCGTAAATATTAAAACATATTTTTTGCCAAAAAAGGCTAATCTTATCAAGTTGTAAATATAGGTCATATTAACCGAATCATAACTTTTCAGTGGTAATGGAAAACTCTCAGCTATTGTGTTATGGAAGCTGTAGTATCGCAATCACAGTGAAGCCGGCGAATCACTATCTATCAGGATCTGTCAACTGCAAATTCTGAGCGTTCCGCGTGTATTATAGGAAAACATCGATATGATGGGTGAAGGTGCCAGTACTGCTGTCTCTCTCCGCACCTTTCCTTAGCCTTTATAACACTATTGCGTCCTTTATACAGTTCCGTGCACTTCCCTCGGCGGACGACGAAACTACCAAGAAAACTAACTTGTACGAGTTATACACTTTTATGCCTCTGCTTCAAGATCTCGAGTGCTGCCGACTTTAGTGACGTGGCAGCTGTAGCACTACCGTAAATAAAATGTGTGACTAGAGCCTCCCGTCGGGTAGACCGTTCGCCGTGTGCAAGTCTTTCGATTTGACGCCACTTCGGCGATTTGCGCGTCGATGGGGATGAAATGATGATGATTAGGACAACACAACACCCAGTCCCTGAGCGGAGAAAGTGTCCGACCTAGCCGGGAATCGAACCCGGGACCTTAGGATTGACATTCTGTCGCGCTGACCACTTTTTTTTGTTGTTGTTGTGGTTGGTCGTTTCGGACGTCACATGACATCCCTTAAAGGTCGTTTGTTGATCCTTCCACTCAGTTTTTTTATTACAGAGGCCAACCAGCTCTCTGACCGAACACGCTGAGCTACCGCGCCGGCTTCAGTCAGCTACCGGGGGCGGACAGCACTACCGTAGAGTTACAGCGTGTTGTTTTGTAATTTATGCCAATTCAGCCGAGAAAAAACATAATGAGCGACGAAGCCAGCCTTGGCCTCTTCAGTGTGCTTTCACTAAACCTTGTTACTCCCGTGTGCAGTTTTTTACCATATGTGCTGCACTTCATCAGTGAGCATGCACACCTAAGGTGGCAGCACTGCATGGCAGACCAGTAAAAATTTCCCCTCATGCATCCCTATTCCTCTTGGTTACCTTCTTCTTCCTCTTCCTCTGCCTGTTTTCCAGGTGCTTCTAAGAATTCTGAAGCTCAACTTAGCTTCGACAAGCAATATATTGGCCCGATTTTTATGATGATTAGTTTTTTATTATATGAGAGTAACTTTTCAGATAAGAAGACACTAAAAAAAATTCTTTGAGAATATTATACCCGGCCGCTGTGGCCGACCGGTTCTAGGCGCTTCAGTGCGAAAGCGCGCTGCTGCTACGGACGCAGGTTCGAATCCTGCCTCGGACATGGGTATGTGTGATGTCCTTAGGTTAGGTAGGTTTAAGTAGTTCTTAGTCTAGGAGACTGATGACCTCAGATGTTAAATCCCATAGTGCTTAGAGCCATTTGAATCATTTTTTTGAGAATATTATACAAAATTTCGAACATTGATTTTACCATTAGTTTTCTTCAGGTCATCGATCAAATCTTTCTAGACTTCAATATTCGTGATAAGACAGTAGTAGTGATTACAGACAATACTACAGCTATGAAAAAAAAACTGCCGAAATATTAAGGATTCTACGTTCACCTTCTTTTTTCCAACTGCATCAACATAACAGGTCAAGATTGTTACAAAGTAGAAACATTTTCCGATATTTTATTGAAAACTACGGCTGTTGTGACTGTCTTTCATTACTTCACTCTAACCGATAAGCAACTACGCAATGCTCGAAAAAGAGCGAACGACAAAGAAGTGAAAGCGACATAAGAGGTGCCAACTCGATAGAACAGCTCAAACTACATGGTGAAAAGAATTTTGGAAGTACGAAATGCGCTTGCGATTGCGATCAGTAAAAGTTCAAAAGCACCGCCTTCCCTCACAGCAGAAAATTACTTAGCTACACAAGAGATACGAGGCGTTCACGAACCTCCGGAAGTAGCAACAACAACGATCTCAGGGGAGCCATACGTCACTGCTTCCTTAGTTATACCTCTTCTGCAAATATGTGAGACTTGGAAAGCACCTTAATAACTAATGAAACGCAGTGAGTTCTGGAGTGCCCGCATCTCGTGGTCGTGCGGTAGCGTTCTCGCTTCCCACGCCCGGGCTCCCGGGTTCGATTCCCGGCGGGGTCAGGGATTTTCTCTGCCTCGTGATGGCTGGGTGTTGTGTGCTGTCCTTAGGTTAGTTAGGTTTAAGTAGTTCTAAGTTCTAGGGGACTGATGACTATAGCTGTTAAGTCCCATAGTGCTCCGAGCCATTTTTTTGAGTTCTGGAGTCCTTGATTAAATCAGTCAAAGAAAGACTGAAACCATTTAATGCACGGACTGTTAATATGCTTGCTACATTATTAGATCCTTGGTTTCAGGACATTTCAAGAGGCAGACAACGCTGCGCAATTAGTTCGGAAAGAATATGCTGCTCTTATCGCATCAAGATCAATATCTGAAACACAAGTATCCATGAGCTGTGGCTAATACATCTACTGATACTTCTACCAGTTTCAAAGCGGATTGTTACATTTTTTGCTCAATCAGCAACAGCGTAACACGTCATCGTTACATCAGTCAGCGATTCCATAAATGACCTACGTCAAGTTAGACTAGAATGTTTGTATATAATAATATTGGAAAAGACCTAATAGTAGTTGCGTGTAATGGCCACTAAATATTTGTGCTAGCCACTCACTTCATTTCCTGCAGAGAGGGTTTTCTGCAAGGCAAGAAAAATAATTAATGAAAAACGCAACAGATTAAAGGAAAGGTGTCTACTTTCTACTAAACAAATTTTGCGTACTTTGTAATGTTGTGTTTTAAACAATAAAAATTCTTATCAAGGTTTTTTCATTTGACATACCTGGCCAAAACAATCGAAGATTAATCCATAATCGATAGTTCATAGAAACACCACCGATAATATCGTATGTGTCAACTATCGATGTTTAAGTAACACTATTTACCAGCATTGTGCGAGCCTTCATGGAGACACTTAACGCTGGAAGTCGGACGCAAACTGAAGAGCAGCCGTGTGTCGCGTGTCTGTTGGTGTGCGTATTCTGACGCTTACAGGGCCATTTATTGGTCAGAGTTTCGTTAAAACGCTTTCTCCTGTGCCAATAATATCCTGTTCTAATTCAACGTCATTCTGAGCAGTGGGGTCTCTTTCTACAGCGTTCTGAAACTGGAACTTCAAACGGACATCCTGTATAGCGCAACGGATCACTTTGTTTCATCTATATTAGCAAGACAGACACTAAAATTTATGATTTCATGAACAAAGACGTTATGTTTCGTCGAAATGACCTCGAAAGGCAACAATAACGCAAAATAAGGGAATAAAATCTCTAGTAGTTGCTTGTCCTGAAGCTCACGAAGTCATTTACCTTATTTGATCCCAGAACAATTTATTAATCCAAAAGCTATTCTTTGTGAGCATGCAGTACGAGGAAAAATGATTTTTTGATTGGAAAAACTTACTTATATTGTTGTTGTTGTTGTTGTGGTCTTCAGTCCTGAGATTGGTTTGATGCAGCTCTCCATGTTACTCTATCATGTGCAAGCTCCTTCATCTCCCAGTACCTACTGCAGCCTACATCCTTCTGAATCTGCTTAGTGTATCCATCTCTTGGTCTCCCTCTATGATTTTTACCCTCCACGCTGCCCTCCAGTACTAAATTTGTGATCCCTTGATGCCTCAGAACATGTCCTACCAACCGGTTCCTTCTTCTTGTCAAGTTGTGCCACAAGCTCCTCTTCTCCCCTATCCTATTCAATACCTCCTCATTAGTTACGTGATCTACCCACCTAAACTTCAACATTAATCTGTAGCACCACATTTCGAAAGCTTCTATTCTCTTCCTGTCCAAACTATTTATTGTCCATGTTTCACTTCCATACAGGGCTACACTCCATACAAATACTTTCAGAAACGACTTCCTGACACATAAATCTATACTCGATGTTAACAAATTTTTGTTCTTCAGAAACGCTTTCCTTGCCATTGCCAGTCTACATTTTATATCCTCTCTACTTCGACCATCATCAGTTATTTTGCTCCCCAAATAGCAAAACTCCTTTACTACTTTAAGTGTCTCATTTCCTAATCTAATACCCTCAGCATCACCCGACTTAATTCGACTACATTCCATTATCCTCGTTTTGCTTTTGTTGATGTTCATCTTATATCTTCCTTTCAAGACACTGTCCATTCCGTTCAACTGCTCTTCCAAGTCCTTTGCTGTCTCTGACAGAATTACAATGTCTTCGGCGAACCTCAAAGTTTTTATTTCTTCTCCATGGATTTTAATACTTACTCCGAATTTTTCTCTTGTTCCCTTTACTGCTTGCTCAATATACAGATTGAATAACATCGGGGAGAGGCTACAACCCTGTCTTACTCCCTTCCCAACCACTGCTTCCCTTTCATGTCCCTCGACTCTTATAACTGCCATCTGGTTTCTGTACAAATTGTAAATAGCCTTTCGCTTCCAGTATTTTACGCCCGGCCACCTTCAGAATTTGAAAGAGAGTATTCCAGTCAACATTGTCAAAAGCTTTCTCTAAGTCTACAAATGCTAGAAACGTAGGTTTGCATTTCCTTAATTTTTCTTCTAAGATAAGTCGTAAGGTCAGTATTACCTCACGTGTTCCAACATTTCTACGGAATCCAAACTGATCTTCCCCGAGGTCGGCTTCTACCAGTTTTTCCATTCGTCTGTAAATAATTCGCGTTGGTATTTTGCACCTGTGACTTATTAAACTGATAGTTCGGTAATTTCCACATCTGTCAACACCTGCTTTCTTTGGGATTGGAATTTTTATATTCTTCTTTATATTCTTCTTTATATTCCGAGGGTATTTCACCTGTCTCATACATCTTGCTCACCAGATGGTAGAGTTTTGTCAGGACTGGCTCTCCCAAGGCCGTCAGTAGTTCTAATGGAATGTTGTCTACTCCCGGGGCCTTGTTTCGACTCAGGTCTTTCAGTGCTCTGTCAAACTCTTCACGCAGTATCATATCTCCCATTTCATCTTCATCTACATCCTCTTCCATTTCCATAATATTGTGTACATCGCCCTTGTATAGACCCTCTATATACTCATTCCACTTAGATTAGTTTAATTATTTCCACTTAGACACTGGGCAATGACTCAGGCTTGTTCTCTTCTACTATCTGATAGAGTTGATGCTTCAGTTAATTACGTGTACTAAAGGTGTGAATTTGAAATAAAAATGTGAGATTTGCACTAAGTTTTAATTATTATTGTCCTTCAATATCTAAAAAAGCATTACACAGTGCAACTGATTAATGTACAAACGGCAGATGCTCTCACCATACCGAAAGATCGATTCCTTAATACACGTTGGAAAATTGGATGAGAGGTGCAAGATCTACATTCATCACGAATTAAATGCCGGTCCGCTGTGGCAGAGCGGTTACAGGCACTTCAGTCTGGAACCACGCGGCTGCTACGGTCGCAGGCTCGAATCCTGCCTCGGGCATGGATGTATGTGATGTCCTTAGGTTAGTTAGGTTTACGTAGTTGTAAGTCTAGGTGACTGATGACCTCAGATGTTAAGTCCCATAGTGCTTAGAACCATTTGAACGAATTAAAAAAAATGGCTCTGAGCACTATGGGACTTAACATCTATGGTCATCAGTCCCCTAGAACTTACAACTACTTAAACCTAACTAACCTAAGGACATCACACAACACCCAGCCATCACGAGGCAGAGAAAATCCCTGACCCCGCCGGGAATCGAACCCGGGAACCCGAGCGTGGGAAGCGAGAACGCTACCGCACGACCACGAGATGCGGGCTGAACGAATTAAATTCAGTTCATAAGCAGAGAAAGACCTGAAACACATTGCTCGTAGCTGTTAGTGCCAGTCTGCTACACATTCAACAAGAAGACCTCAGCAACCACACTGTTCCAACGTAACATGTCAAGCGTGAGGAAAAAGTATACATTGCGTTGGGTTGATGAGCAGACAAGTACAGGAGAGCGATATGTGCTTGTTCTCAGCTCCATAATACGAACATAACGTAGCACGTCATTCTCAATGGAGAGAAGTCTTCCGAAGTAAGAGTGATTTCAGGTGTGCCGCAGGGGAGTGTCATAGGACCGTTGCTATTCACAATATACATAAATGACCTTGTGGATGACATCGGAAGTTCACTGAGGCTTTTTGCAGATGATGCTGTGGTGTATCGAGAGGTTGTAACAATGGAAAATTGTACTGAAATGCAGGAGGATCTGCAGCGAATTGACGCATGGTGCAGGGAATGGCAATTGAATCTCAATGTAGACAAGTGTAATGTGATGAGAAAGATAGATCCATTATCAGTTAGCTACAAAATAGCAGGTCAGCAACTGGAAGCAGTTAATACCATAAATTATCTGGGAGTACGCATTAGGAGTGATTTAAAATGGAATGATCATATAAAGTTGATCGTCGGTAAAGCAGATGCCAGACTGAGATTCATTGGGAGAATCCTAAGGAAATGCAATCCGAAAACAAAGGAAGTAGGTTACAGTACGCTTGTTCGCCCACTGCTTGAACACTGCTCAGCAGTGTGGGATCCGTACCAGATAGGGTTGATAGAAGATATAGAGAATATCCAACGGAGAGCAGCGCGCTTCGTTACAGGATCATTTAGTAATCGCGAAAGCGTTACGGAGATGCTAGATAAACTCCAGTGGAAGACTCTGCAGGAGAGACGCTCAGTAGCTCGGTACGGGCTTTTGTCAAAGTTTCGAGAACATACCTTCACCGAGGAGTCAAGCAGTATATTGCTCCCTCATACGTATATCTCGCGAAGGGACCATGAGGATAAAATCAGAGAGATTAGAGCCCACACAGAGGCATACCGACAATCCTTCTTTCCACGAACAATACGAGACTGGAATAGAAGGGAGAACCGATAGAGGTACTCAAGGTACCCTCCGCCACACACCGTCAGGTGGCTTGCGGAGTATGGATGTAGATGTAGATGTAGATTATTGCTCTCAAATATAGTTCTTTTTGTCGCTTTCAGTGCCTTTTGTTTAGCGACGCTCATTACTTCTCCATATCACTGTCACGCCTTCTATCTACAGTGGCGTCGAAACAGAATACACCAGGAAACTGTCCGACCATCACATACAACTGCTAGCCACCAACTCGTGCTCGCAATCAGAACAATAAACACTGTGTAACTGACTGAAACACTCTAGTCACTTCCTCCTTACAAAAACTAGCCTGCCTAAGAAAGATGATCACATCCTCGATATATATTGGCTGAACAACTAACTCGAAAGACCGCAGCCAAAGACCCAAGTGTAGCCGATGTAGCAGAGAAAATGCGGAAATCGATCGATGTGTTACTAATACAAACGCAAAAGTGCATGCCAATAATCGCCATGTAAATGAATGGAACAAATGAAAGATGGCTGATTAAAGTAGATACCTTTCAACTTTTCCAGAGTAGATTTGGATCTGTGACACCCTAATTTGGAGTTATGCAAAACTGGATAAGGTAGCAAAGTAAAGGTTGACTCATTTTTAAAATATTCCTTAACACACAAAAATCATGGAATATTGCCCCAATTTAACATGTACGAAATAGACATTATTGTCGGTGGTGTTGAGAGAAAGCTGAGATCATTTAAATAAAAAAAAAGCTCCAGGGCCCGATACAATACCTTCCAGATTCTATACCGAATTTTCGACTGAGTTCCCCCCTCTTTCAACCATAATTCACTGTCGGAGAAAACTGCAACACCAAAAAATAATTAACGTAGAGTTATGACATTTCGGGAATACATTTGTCTAGGTAACTTATTTAAGTGATTAACATTGCGAGATCACAGGTTAATATAAGCGTGAGATAAGCCATTGTAAATGTGAAATGTTGGTTCATTAATAACCAATGTAATCGTCAGAATGTTGAATGCATGAATTCTACAGGCGCCGGATGTCAGTTTGTTGGACGGAGTTCCATGCCTGTTGTATATGGTCACTCAGCACATGGTTGGTTAATGCTATTGTGGATGCCGCTGGCTTTGTCTTCCGATGATGTCCTCGATGTGCTCAATAGGAGACAGATCTGGTGATCGAGAAGGCCAAGGCAACATGTCGACATTCTGTAGACTATACTGGGTTACAACAGGGGTATTTGGGGGAACGTTATCCTGTTGGAAAACACCCCTGGAATGCTGTCCCTGAATGACAGTACAGCACGCCTAATCACCAGATTGAGGTACAAATTTGCAGTCAGGGTGCTTGGAATAGCCACGAGAGTGCTCCAGCTGTCTTATAAAATCGCACACCAGACCATCATTCAAGGTGTATGTCCAGTGTGTGTGTTGCAAACAGACAAGTTGGTTGCAGACCCTTAATTAGCCTCCTTCTAATCAACATAGGCCATCGCTGGCACCAAGCCAGAACTAGAAAAACCAAAAGACCTCGAACCTGCCCTACAACAGAGCTCTTGACTGCCATTACTGAAGCCGCAAAAGGCGATGGTTTGGGCCAGTGGGCATCTGACTCGGAACTGTCCTTGAAGTAACCCGTCCGTAACAGTTCTTTGTGTCACTGTGGTGCCAACTACTACTCACATTCCTGCTGCAGACGCCAGAGCCACACGTCGAACACAATGGGCTTCCCGCTCGGTAGTGCCAACTGGCCGTCCGGAACCCGGTCTTTCCGGAGTGGCCGAGCGGTTCTAGGCGCTACAGCCTGGAACCGCGCGACCGCTACGCTCGCAGGTTCGAACCCTACCTCGGGCATGGATGTGTGTGATGTCCTTAGGTTAGTTAGGTTTAAGTAGTTCTAAGTTCTACGGGACTGATGACCTCAGAGGTTAAGTCCAAATAGGGCTCAGAGCCATTTGAACCATTTTTTGAGCCCGGTCTTCATGCGACCGTACATTCTTGTGACAGACGCTGCTAGCAATCAAGTACAGTGGCTACCTCCTTGGCAAGTCTATCTGCACTATCGCAGAAGGAACATCCAGCTTCTCCTAGCTCTATTGCACGACCTCGTTCGAACTCAGTGACGTGTTGATAATGGCTTCTCTATCGTCTTAACGTCATTCTTGACTAATATTAACTCACCACGGCCAATGTCAATGCTGACGACCGTTACATCGTGTATTTAAAGTAAACCTTATTTCTGTACTCATAGTTACGCTAAGAGAGCCACTGTTATGCGACAGTGGTGAAATTTGAACAGACTAAATGTCTTTTTCCAAAGTTGTTTCACAGAGGAAGATTGCACTGTAGTTCCTTCTCTAGATTGTCGCACAGATGACAAAATGGTAGATATCGAAATAGACGACAGAGGGATAGAGAAACAATTAAATTCGCTCAAAAGAGGAAAGGCCTCTGGACCTGATGGGATACCAGTTCAATTTTACACAGAGTACGCGAAGGAACTTGCCCCCCTTCTTGTAGCGGTGTACCGTAGGTCTCTAGAAGAGCGTAGCGTTCCAAAGGATTGGAAAAGGGCACAGGTCATCCCCGTTTTCAAGAAGGGACGTCGAACACATGTGCAGAACTATAGACCTATATCTCTAACGTCGATCAGTTGTAGAATTTTGGAACACGTATTGTGTTCGAGTATAATGACTTTTCTGGAGACTAGAAATCTACTCTGTAGGAATCAGCATAGGTTTCGAAAAAGACGGTCATGTGAAACCCAGCTCGCGCTATTCGTCCACGAGACTCAGAGGGCCATAGACACGAGTTCACAGGTAGATGCCGTGTTTCTTGATTTCCGCAAGGCGTTCGATACAGTTCCCCACAGTCGTTTAATGAACAAAGTAAGAGCATATGGACTATCAGACCAATTGTGTGATTGGATTGAGGAGTTCCTAGATAACAGGACGCAGCATGTCATTCTCAATGGAGAGAAGTCTTCCGAAGTAAGAGTGATTTCAGGTGTGCCGCAGGGGAGTGTCATAGGACCGTTGCTATTCACAATATACATAAATGACCTTGTGGATGACATCGGAAGTTCACTGAGGCTTTTTGCAGATGATGCTGTGGTGTATCGAGAGGTTGTAACAATGGAAAATTGTACTGAAATGCAGGAGGATCTGCAGCGAATTGACGCATGGTGCAGGGAATGGCAATTGAATCTCAATGTAGACAAGTGTAATGTGATGAGAAAGATAGATCCATTATCAGTTAGCTACAAAATAGCAGGTCAGCAACTGGAAGCAGTTAATACCATAAATTATCTGGGAGTACGCATTAGGAGTGATTTAAAATGGAATGATCGTATAATGTTGATCGTCGGTAAAGCAGATGCCACACTGAGATTCATTGGAAGAATCCTAAGGAAATGGAATCCGAAAACAAAGGAAGTAGGTTACAGTACGCTTGTTCGCCCACTGCTTGAATACTGCTCAGCAGTGTGGGATCCGTACCAGATAGGGTTGATAGAAGATATAGAGAATATCCAACGGAGAGCAGCGCGCTTCGTTACAGGATCATTTAGTAATCGCGAAAGCGTTACGGAGATGCTAGATAAACTCCAGTGGAAGACTCTGCAGGAGAGACGCTCAGTAGCTCGGTACGGGCTTTTGTCAAAGTTTCGAGAACATACCTTCACCGAAGAGTCAAGCAGTATATTGCTCCCTCCTACGTATATCTCGCGAAGAGACCATGAGGATAAAATCAGAGAGATTAGAGCCCACACAGAGGCATACCGACAATCCTTCTTTCCACGAAGAATACGAGACTGGAATAGAAGGGAGAACCGATAGAGGTACTCAAGGTACTCTCCGCCACACACCGTCAGGTGGCTTGCGGAGTATGGATGTAGATGTAGATAGATGTAAACATCATGTTTCAGGTGTAGAAGCACGCCTACCAACTATCGTTTGTGTCGCACTTCTTCTTGGTGCTGTGATTTTTTTCCTTCAGTATATACTAAAAGCCCTCGAGAAAGAAAAAAAAAAGGTTTCTAGTGGTAGGAACAAAGCATGTTTCACTTCTGTCTACAGGAAATCTAGCAGATCCGTTCCACAAAACTGTCTTCCAGTATCCCTGACATCCAACTATTATATAATCATAGAACAAGTTCTGCACTCAAATGTAATGAGGTTATGCCGAACAAGATGACCTCTTCCATCCCAACCAGTACTCAATCTGAAAGCATCGATTATATGAAACCCATCTTCCGCTTTTCTCAAAAGACATCCTGAAAGCTATGGGTAAAGGCAGTCAGGCAGATGCTGTACTTCTTGTCTTCCAAAAAGCATTTGACTCAGTACCACAATAATCATCTGGTCCACAGTCCTGATTTAATATTACATGACCAAACACAGCTCACTCTTTTCTAAACTCCACTTAATCCTAACAGATTTCCAATGCTTCCCACTCTGAGTTCCATTCTATTCCACCATTTCCCTACATTTATTTATTTTATGTTGTGTTGCTATAATTGTCAGTTGTGTCGTCTATTCTGTTTCTGTAGCGTCTTTCGTATGTGGTGATACTCTTCAACCTGTTCGTCAGTAGTCTTGTCATATACAAATTTTATTTTATTGAGTTTATTCATTTAAATTGTTGCGCTGATTTTGCGAGTTTACTGCTGATGTTTTTCTTGTTTGTACCTCTTATAATTATTTACTATTTGACTTCAACATGTTTCATTTCATTACCACTGCACTGCGACACTGACTTTCACTCTGTTTTCGTACCTCACTCTCGACGTGTAACACGTTGTTCTTAAGTATTGTACCCTGTTTGACGACGATAGTCAGTTAAAGTCTGATGATGGTCTTCTAAGCCGAAAACCGATTAATGTACTAAATTAATACAGTTGACCTTTATAATTAAATCGGTTCAATTCCGCTCTTCAGTTACTGATCATAAGAATCAATGTGCTTAATCCTGCAATTACGTTGGGACTTACACATGGCGTTCCTCGCTAAGAACATCATGCAACAAGAGCGGTGCATTGTCGGAGGAGAGTACATGTTCTGCATTTCCTGTACACACAGTTCTGCTGTTGTAGGGATGAGATGTGTGGCGACGTCATTTATCCACTGCGCCAAAAACAGCGGGTGAAAGCTGCAGCTGATAGATATTTATCTTTGCCGTAGTCGGCTTGGTTACGAGTTGTTTATTCTTGTTAGTTTTTGATCTGTGCTTGGAAAATAAAATGTTTTCTCATCTCATGAAAAAGCTGTTACTTCATAAAATATAAAGGCTCCCATAGATGCATCACAGTGTGCGAGAGAAATGCTGGGGCAAATGGAAACATACTCCAAAACTGAAGTACGCAGAGCAGTAAGATTTTGGAACCTCCCTCGTAGTAAATACGAGAGCTATGTATTTGCTATTAACGATTCTGTAACTACGGAGTGGATGTCCATAGACGAGGAATTGAACGACTGGTGGAACGTTCCGACTAGTGTTTACATAGATTTGATGACTATGTTGAAAAATAGCGTCATGTATTTCTGCCACTATGAAGTGTAGTACCGCATTCAGTAACAGTTACTTGGCGCACCATAATAATAAGTTGCTTGCTTTCTGAAGTCAACTCATAGTAAATACGAGAGATATGTGTTTTAAATAACAAAGTTCAAGTTTTTTATGATTCGCCAATTGAGGTGACATCTAAATAAGAAAAGTATCTTGATTATAAGCTCATGTTTCATATACTCATTTACGTATTTCATAATATATTTGGAGGGCTTGATGTTAGCAGGACTTACGTCGTTCTCAAAGAATAAGTGAACTTAGAAATGAACTAATTTTGTAAGAAATAAAATTGTCATTAAACTCGATAACCAAGTGTTTAAAGACACTTTCATTTAATATCTAAAAGAGTTATATCTGTCAAAGATAGGTATATGTATTGATATTCTTTGCTTAAAGATATTAAGTCTTAGTATTTCTGCCTGTAACGTAGAACAACGAGGAACTACGTTTCGAGTGACGTGGCTGATAAATGGCTGCTGCGGTAAAGAGATGCTGTTCCGTGAGTTTCTGGTATATTCAAAACATTTCTGAAGTTGCAGTATTTTTTTCTGGCATAGATACAACAAGAACGGAATTTGCTGCGCATTTAATTCTTGTGCTTGTTCTTGTAGACATGCAGTTGTAGCTGCGCAACAGTCATATCCTAAATAATGGATATTATTACCAAAATGAAATATGTGAATATAATTAGTGGAGCAGCTTTTTCGCAAGAATGTATACATTGTTCAAATCCAGGCTTTCTAATACACGCTTCATGATAGTAACGGTAATGTAACACATTATATTCCCGTTACATTTTCTGCTTTTTCACTACACGAAGCAAGTGTTGTTACGAGAGCTACATATACACTCCTGGAAATTGAAATAAGAACACCGTGAATTCATTGTCCCAGGAAGGGGAAACTTTATTGACACATTCCTGGGGTCAGATACATCACATGATCACACTGACAGAACCACAGACACATAGACACAGGCAACAGAGCATGCACAATGTCAGCACTAGTACAGTGTATATCCACCTTTCGCAGCAATGCAGGCTGCTATTCTCCCATGGAGACGATCGTAGAGATGCTGGATGTAGTCCTGTGGAACGGCTTGCCATGCCATTTCCACCTGGCGCCTCAGTTGGACCAGCGTTCGTGCTGGACGTGCAGACCGCGTGAGACGACGCTTCATCCATTCCCAAACATGCTCAATGGGGGACAGATCCGGAGATCTTGCTGGCCAGGGTAGTTGACTTACACCTTCTAGAGCACGTTGGGTGGCACGGGATACATGCGGACGTGCATTGTCCTGTTGGAACAGCAAGTTCCCTTGCCGGTCTAGGAATGGTAGAACGATGGGTTCGATGACGGTTTGGATGTACCGTGCACTATTCAGTGTCCCCTCGACGATCACCAGTGGTGTACGGCCAGTGTAGGAGATCGCTCCCCACACCATGATGCCGGGTGTTGGCCCTGTGTGCCTCGGTCGTATGCAGTCCTGATTGTGGCGCTCACCTGCACGGCGCCAAACACGCATACGACCATCATTGGCACCAAGGCAGAAGCGACTCTCATCGCTGAAGACGACACGTCTCCATTCGTCCCTCCATTCACGCCTGTCGCGACACCACTGGAGGCGGGCTGCACGATGTTGGGGCGTGAGCGGAAGACGGCCTAACGGTGTGCGGGACCGTAGCCCAGCTTCATGGAGACGGTTGCGAATGGTCCTCGCCGATACCTCAGGAGCAACAGTGTCCCTAATTTGCTGGGAAGTGGCGGTGCGGTCCCCTACGGCACTGCGTAGGATCCTACGGTCTTGGCGTGCATCCGTGCGTCACTGCGGTCCGGTCCCAGGTCGACGGGCACGTGCACCTTCCGCCGACCACTGGTGACAACATCGATGTACTGTGGAGACCTCACGCCCCACGTGTTGAGCAATTCGGCGGTACGTCCACCCGGCCTCCCGCATGCCCACTATACGCCCTCGCTCAAAGTCCATCAACTGCACATACGGTTCACGTCCACGCTGTCGCGGCATGCTACCAGTGTTAAAGACTGCGATGGAGCTCCGTATGCCACGGCAAACTGGCTGACACTGACGGCGGCGGTGCACAAATGCTGCGCAGCTAGCGCCATTCGACGGCCAACACCGTGGTTCCTGGTGTGTCCGCTGTGCCCTGCGTGTGATCATTGCTTGTACAGCCCTCTCGCAGTGTCCGGAGCAAGTATGGTGGGTCTGACACACTGGTGTCAATGTGTTCTTTTTTCCATTTCCAGGAGTGTATGTTCCTTGGAGGAAAACGAGAACTGCTGACTAGATAGAAGCAACTGATAATATAATCCATTTAAGGAAAAAAACATTTTAAATAATATTATCTGCTCATATTATCTTGACTTTGTAATTTATATCTTTATCGTGATATAATAGTCGTCTTGAGCGTATTTATGCTAAAAGTGTCGAGAAATATGAGCGCTGTTATATCAAACTATCCTAAAACTTCATTTCGGTTCATAGAAGTGACAACAAGCGGTAACTTGAACTGCATACAGCTACCACAAGTCAATCAAAACACGACGGAAAAACACACTGCGTCTGTTGGCAACACAGACACAGAGCAAATACACGTTATAGAAACGTTTAATGTTCTGCCTAAAATGTTTCAGTGAGTGACTTTAGTAAACTGTAACAACCTCAACCTGATGTAAAGTAATTTTTCGAAAATTAACGTGATGAGACTGTGTCTGTATGGGAAGTAAAAACAACAATTAATTATTCTTCTCATTAACAGCCATTAATGTTACTCAAAATATAAGTATCACAGCTTGTTAACTCATGATACGTCGCTTTAGTAGTTAATACAAATGTAATAAATAAATACAAAATTTTAATAATGTCTTATAATGGGCGAAATTGCATCCACTGCAAAATTATATATATGCTGCGTTGTGTTTCATCATTTGTTCATCATAAAATATAAAATAACAGTGTAAGTGTAAAATTCACATTTGTCTTCGCAATCTAACGTAGTATACCCTGACACAATATACAGGGAGAGCTGTCTTTCATTAACTCCTCGTTTTAGTTTTAAAAAATGCTCTTCCAATACACACAGCATACATATATTTATTGCAATCCTCTGTAAAAAGTTACTACATCAGTTGTGTAATTCTAAGATACCAAACAGTTGCCTAATAATGCAGTTTTCAGAATAGGCTTTTAGTTATATTGTGCTCATAAATAATACAGAAGTCATTCAAAACCATTATGTAGAATGCGATGACGTATTGTTCAACCTATACGTGATCAGTAACATTTTGCAGCCTCCATGTCCCAATGTTTACGAGTATGTCGATGTTGTAACGAGTGTAATATTTTGTTTGCACTGTCGTACATGCACTCCAGTTAGTGAGGTGAGTGGGTGATATCCTTACGCTGTGTTTGTCACTAAAACTGAAAAACATGGATATTCTTATTTAATGATCCACGAAATGTGTCTTCCAATAGCAGTTATCAGTCCCGCAAAAATAATGTAGGAATTTCCACGGCAGCAACGGAAAATTTCGTTTTCCCATTCACAAAGTCATTTATGTCGACCTAGCCTATCACCAGATCTGTTAAAAATGAAACATAACTATTGCTTTTTACGATGTTGATCCTCACAGCAAGGCACCACCACCTGAAGAAACTTTCATAAATGCTACAAAATAAACGTGAATACCCATCTGAAGATGAACCTCTCGCTCCGAAACCGGCTTCGGTGTTTTCTTTTGAGGCAAACAGAATAATACAATGCCTGTTAGCCATTTCTGCTTTCAGTAAAAAGTACGAAACAGGAATATAATTGAAAGAAGAAGTGAATATTGCGAGCATTTCATTCTCCAAAACCCCATTTATGAATACGTATGGCTGCCATGATATACCGCATTTTGATATTAGCATACACTCTAGGGTGAACTTAATTATTTTACGTGATTTTTAGGTTGGGCAGCAAAAAATGTAAAGTTTTGTTAACTACTCAGTACTTGTTTATGGCAGGTTAAGTTAGGTGTTTACCAGCAGAAGTTTGACAATTATAATGCTCTCCTCTCAACTTCAGTAAGTCTTAACACATAATGCGATCCACAATCAACATAAATCCTGAACCTTGCAACTGAAAACTACACAGAGTTATGCAATCCTTGGCGGCAGGAGCGAAAACTCTACGAGTGTCTGGATTTTGTCAGGGGAGAGTTGACGTAATTTCAGCCACTAGTGCACTACGCGGAACGGTGTACTGATGGGAAATTCGCTGTCGGTCGCTCGGAATTCCCGATGTTTATAGGCTGCTGTAAAAGGCAATGAGCCATGCGTTTAGCTGCAGCTGCACGAGGTTATTAATGAACTAGTTTTCGCGGTTGCGGCCTTTTCATTGCAAAACACAACGTGCTCAGAAACCTATCTTCCGCTATGAGGCAACAACGCAGGGGATGGTTTGCCTTGTGCAAATACTTTTTGCACCGGAATATTGGTAATGAATCTGAGCGCCAATCACAGTGTTCAGGATTCTCTAGGAAACTTCTTTTTAATTTATTATAGCTTAGTCTGTTAAACTATACGTTACACATAAAATACACGAAAGGCAACCACTCACCTATAGCTGATTGATGCGTGGAGTCCAGAGACAAGTAACAAAAAACAGAATTTACACTAGCTTTCGGGGACTAGCTCCTTTTTAAGCAAAGTACACACGTTCACACACACAGACATGCAAACGCACACTTCGTTGCAACGGCAAGGCTCTTACCGTGGCCACGGAAGTCCGTGTTTGGGTGTCTGTATGACTGTGTGTAAGAATGTGTGTAACGTTGCTAGAACAAGAACTAGTGTTCGACAGCTATTGTAAATGCTGTTTTCTGTTATATGTTTTTATGCTCCACACATCAGTCCGCTATAGATGAGTGGTTTGACTTTCCCGCATTTTACGTATCGCTCCATCCAGAAATTTCCGTTATTGTTAAACTATACAGTTACTAGTCTGTCAAAGCATCAGACAGTAGGTATTACTTGTAGCAATATGGATTGCTAAACATCTAGATTTAGCTAAGTATTATGGTTCGCAGATATGATAAAACACAGTGTTACATTCACAGTTACGAAGGATTATTTTCATTTCACTTACTGGTCGTTACAGAATAGTTTCAAAACTTCATTTAAATCGTAAAATGAAATATGTCAGAGATGAATAGGATTTGAAAGTCTTAGGGATTGCACTGTTGTTGCAATGTAACAAATCAGTTGCTGAATTGGAGGATGTGACCTTTTATTTCCTTATACTCCTGCGCAGTTCGTCTTGCACCGAGTTTATATTGTTGCATGTAGTGTTGTGCTTGACGTTAGCCATTTGAGAAGCTGCTTAACGCTACATCCTTTATTCTGTTGAGGCGGCTCGGGTAACAGAAGCGCTCTTGGCGCATCCAAATGGTTGATGCAGGAATGCGCCATATTCCAAGACAGAAACACGAACATTTGGTTGTCAGTCTGGAAGAAGTACGGCAGTCTCAGAGCTCAGTGCTTCTACGCAGTAACGTTTATTTTTCGTGAAAGAGTTTAGTGGTATCGCTTTTACTGTTGTCCGAAAGAAACCAGGACTCGTTTTTATTTTCTCATCTTCCTTTTTACCGAGATTTGTGGAAGAGGCTCTGCCGGTGGCTATTGATCATACTGGGTGTATCCAACTGCAGAATGAAGCTCGTTTCGGCAAGAATGACGCCTATCACCAAAGTTCAGGGAACATCATCGGTTCATTTAGATGAGTGGCTGGTTTGGTGAAGATAATTAACCTCACAAGGAGAGGGAGCGGGAAGTAGAAACTCAACTCACTTCCCTGGGGAAAGCAGTGGGAGGCTTAACCTAGGGATCGTGCTCGTGATTTTCTTGAGGATTCTGACCTCCGTGTGCTGTAGCTTACAGCAGCTTTACTGCTTTTCCTACTTCGTTATGGGTATGATGCCTTTTTACTTCTTTTTGCGATACTTCCGGTTGTACTTTTATCTTGCTTTTTCTTCCTCTTGTTGCGTAGGCCGCTCACAGCTACTCACACTGCAGGTCCGGCCATCTCGTGGTCGTTAGCCAATGCACCTGGTTTCCCAGGGCACGGACAAGACGGTTGTCCGAATTACGCGCTGACGCGTAAAATTTACTCGCAGTTTACCGGAATCGGGCTTTTAGCATCAGAATTTCGGCTATCCACCCTTGAGGATGAGACATGTTTACGATGTTCTGAGGTGAGGAATTTTGGACTACTGCTCTCAGGTGGCAAATTGTAGGATCCTCATCGGTAGTTCTGGCGTGTACTACTCAGAGGAAACGGCTACTCGGGTAGAAGAGTCATGTGACGTACAAAAGGCTTTTTTTATTACAGGCAATATTTTATTGTCCACTCATTTTTAGTGTGTCCAGGCGTTTACTGAAGTTACATTTAGCACGTGGCAGAAAATCCTCATGTAGAGGAAAGTAGGGTAAACTCCTGATGCAGGTCTAATCGGGTAGCTTCAGATTCCCGTGACTAGTACTGTCATCAGTTCGGGAACACTCAGAATTACCACCAACCGCCATTCTTAGAGTTGTAAATAACCGTGATTAGCGCACACATATTGCTTTCCCTTCTAGAAATTTAAAAGTTATTCCTGAAATTTCCTCCGCTGTTGGCGCTTCTTGGAGCAGTGTCTCGTAGTGAAATAGGCAAATAACTACGTATTTTGATCAAGCGTATTTTAAGTCTATTTCAGTGTTTGTATAATGCACGTACTGTAGATACTAACTTCCCAACGATATGTTTTGTTCACTCATGCACTGTGTGGCAAAATAAAATACAATGAATGGGGCAAAATCAGGTTCTCCCGGTTTTGCCTCTCACTTTAAAGAATACGACACTAATAATATATTCCTCTTCTGACTTTTTAAAAGTTTCTTAAGTTTTTTCAAAATTTTGTTTGCCAGTCAACAATTTTTTAACTGGAACTTATTGTTTTTCAACTTGTCATGAAAGTGGCTGGATAACAGAAGAATCTTTCATATTATAGTTTGAGCAATTCATTTATCCTCAAATCCATCAGAGAACAAGTCAATATTTTTAATATAGGTTAGCTATTCATCAGATACAAAGAGCCCTGATGTTATTCAATTAGCCAGGAGAAGTATGTAATTATTTTTTGCTTTCCGCCCTACGCCAAACATTGTCTGCAACCGTTGGACGTAGCATTTATGGCGCCTTTGGACGCATATTATGAACAAAAAGTAATACAATGAATGGTCAGCAACCTTGGTCGAGCAGTCTCACTATATCAAGTTATTGTTGTTGTGGTCTTCAGTCCTGAGACTGGTTTGATGTAGCTCTCCATGCTACTCTATCTTGTGCAAGCTTCTTCATCTCCCAGTACCTACTGCAACCTACATCCTTCTGAATCTGCTTAGTGTATTTATCTCTTGGTCTCCCTCTACGATTTTTACCCTCCACGCTGCCCTCCAATACTAAATTGGTGATCCCTTGATGCCTCAAAACAAGTCCTACCAACGATCCCTTCTTCTGGTCAAGTTGTGCCACAAACTTCTCTTCTCCCCAATCCTATTCAATACTTCCTCATTAGTTATGTGATCTACCCATCTAATCTTCAGCATTCTTCTGTAGCACCACATTTCGAAAGCTTCTATTCTCTTCTTGTCCAAACTATTTATCGTCCATGTTTCACTTCCATACATGGCTACACTCCATACAAATACTTTCAGAAATGACTTCCTGACACTTAAATCTATACTCGATGATAACAAATTTCTCTTCTTCAGAAACCCTTTCCTTGCCATTGCCGGTCTACATTTTATATCCTCTCTACTTCGACCATCATCAGTTATTTTGCTCCCCAAATAGCAAATCTCGTTTACTACTTTAAGTGTCTCATTTCCTAATCTAATTCCCTCCGCAGCACCCGACTTAATTCGACTACATTCCATTATCCTTGTTTTGCTTTTGTTGATGTTCATCTTATATCCTCCTTTCATGACGCGATCCATTCCATTCAACTGCTCTTCCAAGTCCTTTGCTGCTTTAAGTAGCGAGCCCTTTTAGAGGTGCATTTGTTAGTGCTGCAATAGTGCAAACAGTCATGAAAGACTTTTAGGAAACAGGAACAAATCCAGTCAGTAACAGTCTTTTCCCAGATTACCTGTTTTCCTTAGCAGAAACCACGAACCGGCTTGCTCGTCAGCCTTCAGAAGCCATAAATCATAACAGATGAAGCCGTTGGCGTAGTGTCTCAAACTGAAGAACCACAAGGCAAAGTACCACAAGGAAATGTATCACACACCAGTGTGCTCCAAGACAACGTTTCTCAGTCTTCTACAACCGAAAAATTCCCAGAACCACAAATGGTCCTGTTCCTGTGACTTTGGATATGACATAGGGAGGCTGCTTGCGATTACTGGAATTTTTAGTACGCCATTGTCTGTGTCACCAAAGCTTGTAATGTCTCCTCCAAAGGTTTACTTGGCAGAAAGTGAAAAGAAAATCACCAACAGCAGAAACGCAAAGCAGTAATAGTGACCTCCTCTCCACACAAAAATGATTTGGAAGTTGAAGAAAAAAGCAGAAAAGTTAAGAAGAAAATAAAAACTAAAAAAAAAAGTTTTAATGGGGGAGAAACAAAAGGGTGAAGCTGTAAGGAAGGCGAAGGAGCAGAAAACGACAGTTGGAAAGACGAGACCAGCTCAAGAAATAACTGAAGAAACAAGATTCTTCTACTACGTCAAGGGATGAAGACTCAGACGAAGCATGGATATTTTGTAAAGCGCTATATTCAGACCCACTGTCAAAGGAGGGATGGATGCTGTGCCTATCTTGTTATGGTTGAGCTCAAGAATAGTATTGGAGTGCTGAGGAAGAAGATAACTTCTTCGTCTGTGACTTCTGTTCTTAATAAAATTATTTCAGTTTTTTTAGGACCAGGTAATGGTAACATTGCTTATATTAGTGAAATATTTTGTATTTTTGGAGGTTTTTTTTTCAAGAACCAGTTTTGGTACATAAAATAGATTTATCGTATTCCTTTGTGGTATATTTCTGGATTTTTATATGTTTTCATATATTTTTTAGTAGAAAAAAACCATTTCCTTGTTTTAAATTTTCTTCTTTTCATTGAAGTGGGTACTCCATTTTACCCCCCAGGTGGGGGAAAATGGGTGTTTTGTACCTAACTTGGTTCATTGTATTTTGTGCTGCAGTGGTTTATTTTTAGCTGAAACCTGACTAATATCATGTTGTTGAAAATATAAGAGATCTGAATAACCTTAATTAGCAGACTTATTGATGACTGAAAATAATTTATATCAATTGAAAGTTAAGGTACCCGGTTTTACTCTTCTTTCTACACGAGGTCTCTACGTTCTCTTCTGTAATGCGTAACTAGAAAATTTATTAGGTGAACCCCTCCCATGTTTCTTTCAAATTCCAATACAGTAGCGTCTTTTGATCTCTGCAAACTTATTTCGCTTTTGACTAAACCGGTTCGCTGTGCCTTCAGGCTCTGTTGCAGCATATGTCGATATAATGCTTAGAAGTGAACTGTCAGTCAATCTTTCTGTTGATGTAGCTGCTAATGAACTGCGACATACCTTGCGTAATTATTATGCCGGGTTTAGTTGTCTATCTGCTCCCTGCGGTCTGTTACTGAGAATGGTACCACATGTTTAACTCCGTCAGTTTTAGTACTATATGAAAGATACTGAAGAGAATGTCAGTATATACCTGTTGGATCTTTCCATAAATGGTGTGACGTAATCGGAGCACAACGTTTCGTGCTGCCCTACTTTCAGAGACATCATTGTTTCCCATTTTGAAGAAATACAGACTATCAGAAACACCAGATCTCACCCATATTTTGAACCTCCCCCCCCCTTTCTTCGGTTTCTTTGATTATCTCCCCCCTTTGAAAGGAATTACCGCCTCATCAATACTGTGAAGTTCTTCAGGTTCGAGAGCCTTGTGACCGTTACGATGCAGTGTTTCCAAAACTGGCCGTAATCGGATATCTTTGTCATTAGCGTCTTGACGAACTATAGAAACGTCTTTGAAATATGTGAAAGGGCGCTGTTCTTCGTTCTTCATATCTCCTACGAGACAAAGCATCTGCATTCAAGCTCTTGTTCAAGTCAGTTTCCTCAGAACAATATTGTCGTGTACTTGAATCTCGCAAGTAAGTCATTTCCATTGCTATTCGAAAATATATCTACAGTTTAGGGACAGAAGTGGAGAAATGCTCATTTCCATTATGGCACGCACAAATACCATTCCTTTTAGTAAAGTTTGCTATTATTGGCTGAAAATTCTCTCTTCGAACTTCAGTTTCAATCTCAGTGTTACTTGGTGCACTTTTGTCATTGTTGTGAATATCACTCTTTATATTACTTTTTTTTGTAGAGATATTACAAGTATCAGTGATGGGTAACACTTCAAATGACGGATCATTATCAGAATTATTACCCTAACCAGATTCATCTCAGCCTCAGGCTCCAAAATTTGTCGAATTTTTGCATCGCTTGTAACTTGGTTATAGTTCTTGCTACGTTCCTTGGTTTCGAGAATTCTACTGACTGCTCTAGAATAACTTGACTGATGAAGGTAGCCCGTCTGCCATCTCAAATGAAAGATATCTCTACTTGCTTTGAAAAGTAGCTATGCGAATATTATTCGTTGTGTTTGCACATAAAATTAATTTTTTGAGGTTCGGCTAAAATCCCCAGTTACATTTAGTAGATTGAGGAAATGACTACACAACGGAGGGCACCATACTGTAAAATACTGAATTATAAACGAATAAAGGGAAATAAAATCAAAGTTTCGTATGAAGCAGTGACAGAAGTGGCAAGTTACCTTGATGGGTAATATCCCGATATGAGTACACAGGTGATTACTACTGAAATCAATCTTCATACGGTTCAGATATTCTCAAACTTTATCAAATAATTCATTATAAGTATTAACAAACGTCTTGCAACAAATACTTATGCGAAGCTGTAGCGCTTTTCTCAATGTTCAACTTTCACAACAAAGCTTCGTCGCTCCACCAGGATGATAGCGACAAAACTAAGATGCGCAGCAAGTTACACTGCCCATAGTCTTGAAAATGTTATTTCTCCTAATCAAGGAATCTTTTCTTTCACGGTCACATGAGATAGAGAAACGAGCCGAAAATTACGTGGCCTCATTTGAAGACACGTCGCATGAGAAAGTTGAAGGCGTTACTTATAAATAAAAAAAAAAAAAAACTAACCTAGCGTTATACAACAGGCTAGAAACAGGATACGCCGAAAAGATTGACACACTACAGCAGCGCTAAAAGATTCTTCGTTGACAGTGTCGTTGGGAGCAAGAAATTATCGTCGTTGGCCTTTCATAGAAACACTTGGACTAAATATCCACTTGGTGTAATGAATATCATTTCTTTTTAAAATGTAAGATAATGCCTATGACAACGACAAAAGAACGATAGTGTCTGGTTGCGAGATTAGTTGTGAAAATCTTGAACAGATCACATCTTATACGTGTTTAGAGGTAAATTAAGAAACATTCTGAAATGGACGGATTCTGGGAAAATGCAAAGTATTGGTAAAGTAAATCGCATATAACACGGTAGTGCGACTAATTCTGGAGTATTGTTCCGATGAATTCAGGGACGCGCTACTAGTATGATAAGAGATTAATGTGGCCCTTACGAAAATGTAACAGAAATGCTCAGGTACTTACAAAGAATCTTTGGAACGAAGACGATTTCGTTGACGAGAAACCCTGTTGGTAAATATATGGAACGTGTATTCGAAGAAGACTGGGCTTCCCTTATGATACCCACGTGATGGCTGGGTGTTGTGTGCTGTCCTTAGGTTAGTTAGGTTTAAGTAGTTCTAAGTTATAGGGGACTGATGACCGTAGATGTTAAGTCCTATAGTGCTCAGAGCCATTTGAACCTTATGATACTACTGTCGTGTATGTCGCTTGGAGAACATCCTTTCCGGATACATGAATGGAACAGGAACGAAAATCAATGACATTGGTACGATGTCCCTCCGCCATGTACTGCTTGTGGCGTATACGTCTAGATACAGTGCAAACAGAAGCGCGTAACCATGGGCCCACATTCCTAATAATAATTCGTTACAGAGTCATGGAACTCATTTTATGTTCGCGGTTTGGAAACCTAAAATCGTCTCAGTAGGTATTTACATGGATTCCGCAAACAACGATCTTGTAAAATAAAGCTCGTATGCGACACCCATTAATCATTAGATTTTTCACAATAAAGGATGACAGCCAAAAACAGTTGGAGGATAAAATTTATTAAAATTCTTGACCAAGGTTTCGGTACATATAAACATACCTTCATCAGAAGTAAAACTACTAAAAATACATCATGTAATGGAGAACAATAAAAACAATTATGCCAAAGGCATACTTTTACTTCTGATGAAGGTATGTTTATATGTACCGAAACCTTGGTCAAGAATTTTAATAAATTTTATCCTGCAACTGTTTTTGGCTGTCATCCTTTATTGTGAAGAATTTTAACAGTTGCTGCCGCAGCCATGTTTAAAATCATGAAATCATTATATTCTAGTGCACAAGTTGATGCCGTGTTTCTTGACCTCCGGAAGGCTTTCGATACTCTTCTGCACTTCCGCCTAATACGAGCGAATGGAATATCAGAGTGTCTTTATGATTTGATTGAAGAGTCCGTAGAACACAGAATGCCGTCCTGAAGTTTTCAGACGTAAAAGTATACTCGATTGTACTCCACTGGATTGTTATCGTACTATTACTGTGCACAATATGTAAGTGACAATCGAAACCTCCCTGTGCTCTTTGCGGATGAGAAATTAGAGTAACAGGAAATTGCAGCAAAATGCGGGAAAACCTGCCGAGGACCGACACTATAGTGCAAAGTTAGACAATTGACCTGCAACATAAACAGGTGTAATGTATTGCTCAGAAATAGGCGGAAAGGCACTTTACTGTTTGATTACACAACTGCCAAACAATCATGGGACACAGATACATTCCTGAAATATCCGAGAGTAAACGCAGAGAGCCAGTTAAAAGTAATCGACGGAAAGGCAGGACGCAGACTGAGATTCGTTAGAAGAATCCTCAACAAGTGTAGTCCATATGCTAAGGATGTAGCTTACAAAACCCCCTTTGGATTCTCGAGTACTGGTCCTCAATCTGGAACCGATACCGCATAGAATTTATAGACGGAATAATAAAGATCCAATGGAGAGTAGAGCGTTTCGTGACGAGTTCGTTTAGTAAGCTCGAAAGTGTGACGGAAGTGCTTAACTACTTCCTGTGGCAGACGCTACAGCAGGCGTTGTTCCTGTCCAAATTCAGAGAGCGTACGTTCGTAGACGAGTTAACCAACATATTGCTTCCTCCTACTTATTCGTATATCTAGCGAAAAGACTATGAAGGTAAAATCAAAGAGATTTGAGCACATTCGGAAGCTAACCGTGAGCCCTTCTCCCTGCGCACCAGTCGGGCCTGGAAAAGGGTGGGGGAAGTGGTGCACGGTGTGCAACACACTGCAGTGTGGCTTGCAAAATGTAGCTGTAGATATAGATGTCTTTTACAGGCGAAACACCCAGGAATGTGCCTCGAGCGATTTTGGGAAACCAGGGAAAATCTAAATTTTAATTGCTGATCGGGGTTTCGATCGCAACTCCACCGTATTAACCGCTACACCATCTCACTCGGTAATAAGGACCCAACGGGCGGCACAGAGACTGTTAGTTATTTTGCTTCAGGTGTACTGAATCACTGATTACGTCTAGGTGGGATATTTAGTATAAGTTCAGAGACCATATATAATGATAGGGTAGAGCAGGTCTAATCGAATAGAAAGGCTGTATGAATACATGTAAGCTTTTGAACACGCGCCTTGACTACAGCAAAGAAGAAACGCCATTGTGTGAGTAATTGTTGTTGTCGCAAGTATTGCATGTCCAGTGAACACGTCTGTTTAGTTTTCTGTCCAGAAGTTTACTCATGATATTTATAAAGTGTAGTAAGTATAGTAAATGGCTCACAACTGGTCAATACATGGTTTGTAAAACTGACATGAGCCGGCCGGAGTGGCCGAGCGGTTCTAAGCGCTACAGTCTAGAACCGCGAAACCGCTACGGTCGCAGGTTCGAATCCTGCCTGGGGCGTGGATGTGTGTGATGTCCTTAGGTTAGTTAGGTTTAAGTAGTTCTAAGTTCTAGGGGACTCATGACCTCAGCAGTTAAGTTCCATAGTGCTCAGAGCCATTTGAAACTGACATGATATTCGCTAGGGATTTCCTGCAGTTCGTAACAAATGAAAGTCGTGAAAGAAGTTGCGGCACGATACTCGGTCCTTTATACGCCAAACAGCTGACTGATGTGTTAGAGTATTAGTGTATTGGGGAACTACTTCACACTAGTGATTAAATGTACTTCGGGGGTTAATGAATAACTAAGAACTGGCCTGTAAGAGTAGATAGTGGAAAACTGACTCAGTATTAGGTACAGTGCATTTACAAAATATTTTCTATTTTGTAATACTATTGTAATTATTCCTTCATCTCCAGATGATGAGGATCTATAAAAGGAAAGGAGGCAGAATGGAATGGGACGGGGCGTAGATGAAGGAGGCAGCGGAACAGCTAAAAAAGGACATCGGTATTAGATGCCAGTAAAACATATGAATAGCCGTTTACGAGTTTATACCGACGTTATCAAAAGGAAAGATATAACGTTAAGGGTATCAACAATCTTTTACCAAAAAATATGTTTTTGGTAGCCCTGATGGACATTCAAATATACACTACTGGCCATTAAAATTGCTACACTACGAAGATGACGTGCTACAGACGTGAAATTTAGCCGACAGGAAGAAGTTGCGGCATGATACTGGGTCCTTTCTGTGCCAAACAGCTAACTGGTGCTGCCATCTGTTAGGGTATTAGTATATTGGGAACTACTTCACAACAGTGATTAAATGTACTTTGGGGGTAAATGAATAACTAAAAACAGGGCTGTAAGAATAGATAGTGGAAAACTGACTCAGTATTAGGTACAGTGCATTTACAAAATATTTTCTATTTTGTAATACTATTGTAATGTAATGTAAATGATTAGCTTTTCAGAGCATTCACACAAGGTTGGCGCCGGTGGCGGCACCTACAACGTGCTGACATTAGGAAAGTTTCCAAACCGATTTCTCATACACAAACAGCAGTTGACTGGCGTTGCCTTGTGAGACGATGTTGTGATGCCTCGTGTAAGTAGGAGAAATGCGTACCATCACGTTTCCGACTTTGAAAAAAGGTCGGATTGTAGCCTATCGCGATTGCGGTTTATCGTATCGCGACACTGCTGCTAGCGTTGGTGACTGTTAGCAGAATATGGAATTGGTGGGTTCAGGAGGGTAATACGGAACGCCTTGCTGGACCCCAACGGCCTCGTATCACTAGCAGTCGAGATGACAGCCATCTTATCCGCATGGCTGTAGCGGATCGTGCAGCCACGTCTCGATCCCTGAGTCAACAGATGGGGTCGTTTGCAAGACAACAACCACCTGCACGAACAGTTCGACGACGTTTGCAGCAGCATGGACTATCAGCTCGGAGACCATGGCTGCGGTTACCCTTGACGCTGCATCACAGACCAGAGCGCCTGCGATGGTGTACTCAACGAAGAACCTGGGTGCACGAATGGCAAAACGTCATTTTTTTCGGATGAATCCAGGTTCTGTTTACAGCATCATGATGGTCGCATCCGTGTCTGGCGACACTGCGGTGAACGCACATTGGAAGCGTGTATACGTCATCGCCATACTGGCGTATCACCCGGCGTGACGGTATGGGGTTCCATTGGTTAGATGTCTCGGTCACCGCTCGTTCGCACTGACGGCACTTTGAACAGTGGACGTTACATTTCAGATGTGTTACGATCCGTGGCTCCACCCTTCATTCGATGCTTGCGAAACCCTACATTTCAGCAGAATAATGCACGACCGCATATTGCAGGTCCTGTACGAGCCTTTCTGGATACAGCAAATGTTCGACTGCTGCCCTGGACATCACATCCTCCAGATCTCTCGCCAATTGAAAACGTCTGGTCAATGGTGGCCGAGCAACTGGCCCGTCACAATACGCCAGTCACTACTCTTGATGAACTGTGGTATCGTGTTGAAGCTGCATGGGCAACTGTACCTGTACACGCCATCCAAGCTCTGTTTGACTCAATGCTGAGGCGTATCAAGGCCGTTATTACGGCCAGAGGTGGTTGTTCTGGGTACTGATTTCTCAGGATCTATGCACCCAAACTGCGTGAAAATGTAATCACATGTAAGTTCTAGTATAATATATTTGTCTAATGAATACCCGTTTATCATCTGATTTCTTCTTGGTGCAGCAATTTTAATGGCCAGTAGTTTATTTTCTAAAGATTTGGAATCCTCTCTTGCCATCAGAATAATATATTTGAGAAAAAGAGGATTTGGACTGGCACCGAAAGATGTGCATATTGCAGCCTTCAAACTAGCTGTGAGAACAACCTCAAACACCCCTGGAGAGAAACAGATGGAAACGACTGGTTTGTTACATTCCGTAAAAGAAACTACTGTATCTTTCGTTGAGAAAACAAGAAGGTTTTTTGAAAGCAAGAGCAGCTGCACTAAGCGGAGAGACAGTGAACAGCACTTCGAACTTTTAAATGAGCTTCTCACAAATCTTTCCCTGCACTACAAAACATCTCGTATACATAAAACATGGATGAAAAAGGGTTGCCACTCAACAATAGATCTCCGATGGTCATTGCATAGAAAGGAACAAAAGAGGTGCTTTCTTTAACCAGCGCTGAAAGAGGTGAGAACGTTACGATTATTGCTTGTTGCAACCCAGCAGGTGCATATTTACCACCTGTTATTATCTTCAGTCCGCAGCTCGTGGTATTGCGGTAGCGTTCTCGCTTCCCGCGCCCGGGATCCCTGGATTTTCCATACCTCGAGACGACTGAGTGTTGTGTCGTCTTCATCATCATCATTCATCCCTATTACGGTCGGAGGAAGGCAATGGCAAACCACCTCCGCTAGGATCTTGCCTATTCGGCGGTGCGGGTATCCCGCATCGTTCCCTACGCTCCTCGGAGTATGGGATCTCATCATCATCATTATCTTTAAGGGCCAAAGGCACAGGCCGGAGCCGACAGTAATCTTGCACAATGGCTACATTTCACGCAAGAGTCGAAGTGGATGGATAGATAAGGAAATATTTCTGAAATGGCTCCACATTTACAAGAAAACAGAGTGCCAGGAAAAGTACTTCTTATTTTGGATGGGCGTCTGTCACATTCTTCTCTATGTGCACTGGAATACTGCCGGGAGAATGAGATCGAAATGTTCTGTTTAGCGCTATCACTACCCACGTGCTACAGCCATTGGACAGATGTGTTTTTTAATACTCTTAAAATACATAACTTTGAGATGGCACCAAAAAAATCCCAACACCAAAATGTGCAAAGTTCATATCAGTGGGATATTCAACGAAGTATTGATGTCAGCTGCATCAGTCCAATAAGACGTAAGTGGATTTTCCTATTCAGAGATCTACCCATTTAACCCTAGATGCGATTGGCGGTTTGCTCCTTCTGAAGCCCTAAGAACAAACACGAAACAACCACAGAAAATGGTGCAACAATCCGTAATCCGTCAACAGGCACCCCACGAAACTGCACTCGGCATATCCTTCCTTCTCCACAGAAACAACTTGAAAGAAAAGCCTCCAGAGCTCTACGAAACGCGCATCACACAATCTCCACAGAATATTGCTGTAGTCAGGGCAAAGGAGTGTGTCCTTCTGATGCTGAAAGTAGCAAAACAGAAAGCTTCTTGAACCTAATGCGACGGAAAGAGTTGTGCCGGTACCAGTAACAGAGATAATGATGGCCTATTCAAGAAACAGCCAACAAAATTAAAAGAAAAATTTTAGACACCAATCCAGATAATAGTGTCGACGATCTTGTGCCCCTAAAAAAACTGAAGACGAAGCGGTGGAATGGAAATATGGATTCTGCCGAATGGATACAATCCCAAAAGTGTACCACCTGGTATCATGAACACTGTTTCGGTGCGAGAGGTCGTAAGCAATGTTTCTGCGGACGCTAAGAGGAGAACAGAAACACTTCACAAAGGCTACTTTCCATTAATGTGAAATTAGTACTGTAATTATTATTGTATTATTAGAAGTAAAGGCTTTGGAATAGAGATTACCGGATTTTCAGCTAACTTCCATGTAATATAATTTCGTACATGCCTGTAATTTGCCTTATTTAAACAGCCTCACTGATATGTACTTTTGTCCAATCCGGAGGGTGAATCGAATAACAACACAACATAAATGTTTGACAATCGTATACAACCACCTTTGACCAGTAGAACAGGTATACCCATAGAAGTAATACTACGTGCCTAAAAAGAAAAGTTACTTAATGATTTTCCGGAAAAATTGATGTAAGTTGAAATTATTCTTATTGCCCCGCTCTACCCTAATTTATTGCTTCATCAGCAGAGTAATTTTGAGATCCAGGTTCGATTAAGAGTATCAGATTTTCTGTGTCCATGAAGTATTAGGCTGGTGCATAAGTATACAGCGTTTTTGTTTTGCTTGTTGGTATTCCGGTTGCTGTGGGTTTATTTATCCATTGTCGTTTTTTATTTGTAGTTCACTGTTCCTATTTGCGTTTACATACTGTTATTTGGAGATAGTGAGTGGAGCTGTAAAGGCTAGAAAATGGAGTGCCACTTGGAGGAATCGGAACATTTCTGACATATTCTTCTGTTTGAGTTCAGTAGACGGGTGACAGCAACGTAAACAGCTAGAAACTACAGCTACTGGCAGCCAGGAACATTTACGCCATGTACAGAGATAAAATTATTAGACAGTGCACGGCAAGAAAATGGTTTTATCCTTTTAAGGAGGTTCATTTTGACGTTAGTGACTCTCCACGTTCAGGAAGACCTTCCGGGTTTAATGGAGATCTTTAAAACGCATTAATGCCCAATTATCCACGTCAAAGTACTCGAAGAAGGCAAGTGTGATGAACTGTGATAATTCCGCCAACGTGCGACATTTACATGCAATGGGGAATGTTAAAAAATCAGGTGTAAGGGTACCGCATGCTATATGCCAAAATCACAAAAACCAATCTACGCTTGCTCATCAGTGCTCATGAGCAACACCGATCAATATCCTGTATCGTTACCGTAGACAAGAAATAGCGTCTCTGTGTTTTTCATCTTTTCCACTCTCTGTCGAACAACCTTCAAGGAACTTCCGTTCTGGACGAAAATGCGCTCCAAACATGGCTCGACGACTTCTTCATCTCAAAACCACTTGGTTTCTACAGCCGCGGAGTCAAAAAGTTACCCCAGAGTTGGCAGACTGTTGTAAATAGTGAACGAGAATATATTATTGATGACTAAAGTCTCTGTTATGTGTATCTGTTACTAATGGGAAAACGCTACGAACATATGCACCAACACAATAGTGCAAAGACATAGTCTTCTATCAACACATTCTTCTTTATTTAGGAGGTTGAAAAATCAACCAAACAGTTGCAAATAATGGTTTATTAACCCTTGACCATGGTTTCGATATTTATAAAAATGTCTTCTTTAGAAGTAGTGGCCTTATTTTTACAAATATCGAAACCATAGTCAAGGGCTAATAAACCTTTATTCGCAATTGCTTATCAACCGGGCGATGGTGGGAGGCAGGAGGGGCAGTCGCACCCCTCCCCCCCCCCCCCCCCCACCTTGAAACTCTGGGATTGGGGTACGGTTTTTTTTTATCTTATGGGACTTAACTGCTAAGGTCATCAGTCCCTAAGCTTACACACTACTTAACCTAACTTATCCTAAGGACAAACACACACAACCATGCCCGAGGGAGGACTTGAACCTCCACCGGGACCAGCTGCACAGTCCATGACTGCTGCGCCCGAGACCGCTCGGCTAATCCCGCGCGGCGTACGGTTTCTGCCCCCCGCCCAAATTCACTTGGAGTTTTATTTGATCTATAGGCATAGCCAGTGAATAAACTATGCTGCCGCCAAGAAATATGGGATCAGTATTATTGTTGGCAGCGATTTTCGCTTTTGACTGAAGCATCTTATCACACCTACTATATTCAATCTTCTCCCTTCGTCCCGTTTTTCAGTGTATGACTCCTAATGGGGGACAGGCTCTGTATGCATATGCAACAAATTCTGCGTAGCACTTTCAGGGTCGGCTATGCCGTATAGGCGAACTATAGACTGGCCAGTGCACCGAATTTGGAGGAGCGCTAGACTTAAGGCAGAAATATTGACTCTAAAAAATTGATTTTACTGTCCCTTTACGTGGTTAACAGTTACACTCTGGGCGACAATGACCGCCGCATTTAACAAAATAAAAACAACGTGATAACCTAAATTTAAGGAGAGTCAGTATTCTAACACTCTCCCCTTTTCTTTCCCTTCACGATCACCATCCCTTCACGCTGTAGCTACATCGCTATCCATTGTTGTTCTGCTAACGAACCTGAAACGTGTGCAGTGTAGCCAGTGATTTTTCCCCAGTTTTCCTTATGGAGATAAGGACACACACACTTGATTTGCAGTCTCGTGGTGATATGAGTGAACCTTTGTGGTGTAAATAAGAAATTATTTTATGTCATTTATTTGTCCTAAATCGCCTAGCTCAAACTGACTGCTCTCAGTATTTCACTGAAGAACGTAAATGTGATTATATTTCCACACTTCTCTCTCCACACTTCTCAGTGAGACTTTTATGGGAAGGGGGGGTAGGCGGAGAGCTATGGCGTACCCGAAAGATGTCAGTTGTTTCCGATACAGTGGAAATGCATTTGAGTTAAAGGGGGCACCATGTGTCAATGCAAAAGTGACAAAACAGAGCCTGGATCTACACTGGAATACTCCGAACTTGCTAGACTATGCGTATCGGTGGCAAACAGCTCAGCTCCAAGGATTCAAGCACATCGTATCGAGAACTAAGATGGAATACTTCTTGTAAGTTGGAATAAAACTAGCAGTTGGACAAATGCGTCTGAGCTAGGTGTAGTGTTGCAAGAAAATTCCTCCCTAACCCACTGCAACTTGTCCAAAGACTAGGCATCATGGCAGTCGACTCAGATCATCCTTTTATAACACAGGAAGTTTTAGCCCACTGCTATTGCAGGATCAGAAACATGAGACTATGCTCCGAAACTTTACTATGTTATGAAGTTCATAATTCGTGACACGCAATACATTCACATTTCAGCATGAACATTTTAATTAATTTGACTAGTTACAAATATCCGTCATTATGTCACATAGGAATACGTAATACATTCATGAATGACACACGCTGCTTTGTTTAGGGTCCACATTTCTCATTGTCAACCCTGCGATAATAGTTAGGCAACGCACTCAATCGGTCGTGGAAATTATTGTTTATATAATGTCTTTCATGCTAAAAGCAGCCCTCAGTTTACTAAGGCATTATAGATCATTTGATCCTGAAGTGTAGTGCGCACTGATTTATTATCCAGACTCATTATCGCAATTCGTTATCCCTGGCTCAGTGACGCGGTATTATTGTAGCGGACTGTATGTGGAAAACTCTTTCTCGTTCTGCAACACAAAGGAACCGAAACGGAAACCGAATTTTCAGTCGTATGAATCATTGTTTTATACAAATGCGGCAAAGCTACATCCTTTTCTGAAATTAGTTTGCTCGGAAAACTTTTACTATTTGCGCAGAAAAATTAAAAAATATACTGTTTTTGGATTTGCGTGCGGCTTTTCTTTTCGCTAGGTAACGTTTCTCACGTGATTTCATAAAAAATATATATATTGCAGCTTGGCAGTGAAGTGGCTACCTTTTCGTTGTTAGTCATGGTTTTTACGATGTTTGTAAATGAAATACCATAACTCATTGAACGTAATTAGAAGAATATGCAGTGAAGAATGACCTCACTGGCTGTTTCACACTTTGTGCACTGTAGGTCATACACTACAGCGGACCTACTGAAGCTAGAGTACAGAAGTAATTTTTTTGTCGTGGTAGGAAGGCTGTATTTTTCCAGTGACGAGTAAATAAATAATATGTGTTGGTGATACGCCGCACATGGTAAGTTTCTGCACCTCACTGCACAGGAACAGTCGAAGATACTGAAACAAGGTTTTCAGCAAATAACAGTAAGCAAAAAAATGAGTAGTTCTCTGTACAATAAATACTGAGATGTTGTTATCTATCATGATGTGGAAATATTTTAATGCCATTTATTAGTTTATGAAAGGAAAAGTATGGTGCTACAATGCAAGTCAATGTTTACTATAAAACTTGTCGCAGAAACAGCAGTAAGTAAAAATACACAGTCGCTTCTGGCAAGAAGTTTCAATATACTGCGAGTACTACTTCATGCGTGCCTATTATACAGCCACTGGTACTCCACAACGTCACAAAAATCTATCAAGCAATTTTTTTGGAGGTAGTAGTAGCACTAAAAAATCTCAGCTCGTTTCTATTAGCGTTACCCATGACAGTGACCAGTCTCAGTCGGGTAGCAGTAATACTAGTCGAAGATATTTACAAGGAAGCACAAGCATTGATAGTTGTAAGCTAAATGTTTTACGGTCAATCATGACTGTTTCTTCCCTATGCTGGTGCTACTATACTATATGCTCACCATTAACATACTTTGCTCGTTGAAAGCTTTTGTTATGTTAGTGTGACGTCTGCGAGATGTTCCACGTTTTTATCCTTAACGATATCGGGTAGAGGCGATGGACATAAAAGTTGTGTCATAGGACTGTCGAAGAATGCAGTCACCCCATTCTCACATGAAAACACAATGGCCCTACTTCAGATACATCTGTTTTTGAAGCAAAATTTCACCCATCAGAAAAGCATAAATTTCCACGAAGGAATGGAAGATCTTGTAAATCGGAAAGGTTTTGTGGCTTATCCGTGGCTACATTACGAAGAAAGGAATAGAAGTGTTTTCTGCTATTACTGCATTCGGTCCATCCACTTAGTGAGCAACAGAAGACCACAGAAAGAGACGGCTTTTCTTACAGAAGGTTTCTGTAACTGGAAAAGAGCTATACGAAAAAGTTCAAGATACACGAGAAGAGGCTTTCTCATCGAGAGTCTCTCTCAATTATTCAGCAACTTGAAAATAGCACACCTGTGACTCCCCAAGTTGCGCGACATCTGCTGGGAGAAAGCTATAACCGCTTTACTAGTAATTATCAGTTCACTCAGGTTCCTGCGTCGAACAAGAAACGCACTGAGAGGCCATGAAACGGTCTCTGGGAACCTTATGACACTTCTTGGTTAGAGGAAGGATGAAGTGCCAGAGCTGAAGATATGGCTGAAACGCCGTGACACTGGTTGGCGCCAGCAATACATAACGAACTACTGGAAATTATGGCTCAGACGATCTAACCGAGCGAGGTGGCGCAGTGGTTAGCACACTGGACTCGCATTCGGGAGGACGACGGTTCAATCCCGTCTCCGGCCATCCTGATTTAGGTTTTCCGTGATTTCCCTAAATCGCTTCAGGCAAATGCCGGGATGGTTCCTTTGAAAGGGCACGGCCGATTTCCTTCCCCATCCTTCCCTCACCCGAGCTTGCGCTCCGTCTCTAATGACCTCGTTGTCGACGGGACGTTAAACACTAATCTCCTCCTCCTCCTCCTCAGATGATCTAGCGAGAAATTTTGCAGCAAATAAAAAATTTTCCATTTCACAGAATTATGGCCGATTCATAGATGCAAGTGGCTTGCCAGGAGTGTTACCAGCCAAACCCTAGGATAAACTAGTTTCGCCTAGATCAAACTCTTTCATCCTGTTACCGATAGGATAAAACAGTTTAGCCTAGGTAGAATCGGTTTATCCTAGTTAGAATTTACATACTTTAGGATAAACTGGTACATCCTAGTCTGAACTGATTTTGCATAGTCGGAACGCATGTCGCTGCTTGTACGAACGGGGAATCCCCGAATCATCTCCGGCTCGTCCCTCGCGCTTCTCAACCGCTCTTCGCTCGCACTGTTCTTTTGTTTTGAACGGTATTTTGCATCGATGAGTGCGCGTTTTAAGTTGCTCGTTGAGTTTAAAAGATTTTATTATAATTTGGAGATGACACTACAGGAAGTTTCAAGAAGCTGTGGTACATTGTGAAATGTACTGGTAACTGTTAAGGACGTCTCAAATATCGTTCTAGAATCCGTAAAATGGAAAAATGTGTATGCAGAGGATGTACTACCATCTGGTGTCGGTGAGACGATTCCAAACCCAGAAGCTCAACAATTGATTCCATTGTGTCCCACTCGATAGGCTGTGAGAGTAAAATCTTTGACCCGTTTCAGGGAGAACTTTGAGCGGTGACCGAAATATTGTGTTGTGTCTAGACAAGACAGCCTAGACACAATGAGAGGAAGCCGAAAGGCACGCGCTTAAACTCACGCAGGCTGGCGTGAGGTCTGAAACAGGATACGTAATGAATGCTACAAAGAAAAGTACGTAGCTTCTGGAATACTTGACTTTAATCCACATTTGTAGAACATCGCTCTTGATGATACATTAATAGAATCTCAATATCAATTGAATACGACGCCTTGCTAGGTCGTAGCAAATGTAGCTGAAGGCTATGCTAACTATCGTATCGGCAAATGAGAGCGTAATTCTCAGTGAACCATGGCTAGCAACGTCGGCTGTACAACTGGGGTGGATGCTAGGATCTGTCTCTAGACCTGCCGTGTGGCGGCGCTCGGTCTGCAATTACTGACAGTGGCGACACGCGGGTCCGACGTATACTAGCGGACCGCGGCCGATTTAAAAGCTACCACCTAGCAAGTGTGGTGTCTGGCGGTGACACCACATATTGAATGTACCGAGATCAGTTAGAGACGGAAGACAGTCCTGCGGGGCTATGCGAAGCGGCTCGAAAAGTTTGAAACTATTTTTTATATAACAGTAGCAACAGAAGTGTTTGAACTGTATGAGGAACCGGGTAGATCCCCACAGAATCCAAATTTTAATGCAGCCAGAGTGAAACATTCTGTAGAAGTTCTAAAAGCAGCTCTTGCAAATCTTAAGCCTACGGAAGCATTTGACACGCTGTTAGCTAAATCCAAAGATTATTCTAAAAACCTAAATATGAAAGACCCTAATATCTCACGGTCAAGAAAAATTCGAGCAACATTGCAAAACACAGAAATACTGTCTATTCCTAAAGAATTGTCTCATGAACGAAAATTTAGGAAAGATTTGTTTCAAATTCTTGATCTACTTCTGAATGAGATTGATCGAAGGTTCAACCAAGACTAAATCAACTACTCCATCTTGAAGAGATACTTATTACGTCCTCCTAAACACATCCTCCATCTACACGACGTTTGGAGTAATTGCTTGGAGTACATACAACAGACTAAACTGGACAGGCTTCATGCACAGCTCGAAATGCTGCAAACCATTACGACTGGTATACAACCATGTAATGCATCCTCCCTTGGAAGAAAACTTATTGCTGAACCTGGTAAGGTTAAAGAACTCTTTCAGGAGGTTATTCGTTTCATCATTCTGATTCTGGCAGTTCCAGCATCGTCAGCATCCTCTAAGAGTTCATTCAGCTTCTTTAGACGACTTGAAACTTGCCTCAGATCAACAATCACTCAGTCGAGACTCATCCATCGACTCCTCCTCCGTGTTCATCAAGACAGGGCTGGAAAAATTAATCTTGTGGCTGTCTGAAAGAATTTGTTTCCCGAACTCTCGAAAGGAAAACTACGTTTGGAAACACTGGTAATTTTTTTTAGTTTAAATAAAAACAAAATAAAAGCCTTCCCTGTTTTTGAAACAAAGTACGTTTTTCTTTTTTCCATTAAGACGTGATGCACAGTGTTTGTAAAATAGTAATAATAACAAAAGATTTCTCTCTGGCCGATTGATACTGCAGTAAATGGTCTCAAAACAAAGTAGGATCAATGCGATCCCAGATAAAAGATGTCTTTTTAAAAAGTAAAGCAACGAAACTGTTATCAAGAGCACGACCTATAAGATTATTAATGAGCAGTTTCTCTCTGTAGAACAACATAGCTCTGATTACGTAACACACGTTCCTACACTATCGGTATGCATATATTCTTAACTATTTTGCTGAAAGACGAAATCACGAGTAGGATTGCCAACCGCTCCGTGTGAGGCAGTACGTCCCGTTTGCACAGCTCAAATAATGCCTCCTGCGATGTGTGTCTGTGGGACGCTAATTGTCTCGCTTTACGGTAAACTTGGCCTAGATTAGAAAGAAACCCAATTCAAATGGAGAAAGGGGGGCGCATTGCGTACATGCAACGATGTTGAGAGCGGTGACAATGACAGCGGCTGCTAGCGCATGCGCCGCCCCTGGAAAGAGACGAATGAGTGTCGCACATGTTAGGTCGCTTGCTCACTCGATCCCCTCCCCCGCTGAGTACCGTACTCACTACTTGTTACAGTTTCGGTGCCTTTTATGCGATTCATTTTGCTATTGTTATTTTGAACAGTTTGCTTGGCTATGGGTCAAAGCGATAGCCGCGGAGTTGATAAAAGTTTACAATGGCGTAAACCATAACATGTACTAATTCTGCTGATTGCGATTCAAAGATGCCACCTGATATTGAATGGTTCCCAAATCGCATCAAAAATATCGCTCGGTAGATCTAAGTCGACCTCTTTAATTTACAGTATTCTGGCTCCAGCATCAATCCGCGTGGAGAAACTAAAAGGTCAGGAGTGTTTTACAGCACAGCCACAGATGTGTCAAATCAGGGACATTTAAAATTATTTCCAATAATCGTCAGATTTTACTCTCCAGAGAATGGAATCGGCACCTGTCTGCTCGATTTTTGTGAGGACCCGGATGAAAAAGATGGTTCAAAATGGTTCAAATGGCTCTGAGCACTATGGGACTTAACTTCTGAGGTCATCAGTTCCCTGGAACTTAGAACTACTTAAACCTAACTAACCTAAGGACATCACACACATCCATGCCCAATGGAGGATTCGAACCTACGACCATAGCGGTCGTGCAGTTCCAGACTGAGGCGCCTAGAACCGCTCGGCTATCTGCGGCCGGCTGATGAAAATAAGATCGATATTTATAATAATATAAAAAGACTCAAACCGCTGTATTTTGATTTCACAAATGTATTTGATTATTCAGCCGAAAACGCTATTTTAATTTTGGCGAAAATAATTCGGTTTACGAAGTACTTTCTCATGTTAATGCGAACATCTTGCCTGCGTGGAATTTAGCGCACATGGTACACAATGTCGTCCTTAATGCTATGGAGAAGTGCGAGTTTATCGTGGAGAATTTGGTACTTACAGTATATGTACACTTACCCTATTAAGCCCAGAGTGTCCAAATCTTAAAAGAACACTTTGCGAATGCTGGAATAGAATATCAAAATATTATAAGACACGTCAAAACAATGTGGCTGTCATGGCATCCTGTTATTTGGATAAATGTGCACGTGTTTCTAGCGGTGGAGTCATATTTAATAATTCTTTGAATAGCCGTCCAGTTGTACTAGGAAAATATTTTGATGAAGACCATGCTTTCTTGGATCTCCAAATGTTTCAAAAATATTTCCGAACGTCATCATGTTTTTGGATAAAGATAATGCTTTATCTTGTGAAACCTACAACATCCTCACAGATTTGCGCCTAGAAATAGAGGAAAGAATTAACGACAAATTCCTTGGATTTATTGCTCAAATGCCCTCACCAGTTTCACAATTGATGAAGAAGGGTCTGTCGAAATTGTGTTATTATATGGTTCAAAAATGCCTTGAAATACCTGGACGATCACTTCGATTTTTCGGAAGATAATAGTTTGGCAATAATGAGAATATTTACTTTGGAATTTACATTTGTTTACAAGGATCTGTCTATGTGGTGCGAAGAATTGTCACTCACAGATATGGGCAAACTTTGTAATGAGTTACGCTGTGTGAAGGAAATTGTAAATAAAATTACTGAGAAACGTAAGCAAACACCACTGTAAAATGAAAAAAAAAATCGATCTATGAAACTTGGCACGAACTATTTTAGCATTTGAACATTGAACATTCTACAGTGCATTGTGTCTGTTCCCTGTTCTAACACCGCTGTTGAGAGGTCATTTTCTGTTTCTGGAAACGCCTGGACTGATTCTAGAAACAGAATCAGTGCTGAACACGTAAAGGCGGAACTGCAAGTAAAAATTAACTTTCAGAATAATTGCAAAGGTTTTTATAATTACGTTTTGAAGGGCAAGAAAAGGCTCAAATGTGGCAAATAACAAGACACTTGCTTGATTGAGCAAAGAGGTTATTTACCTGGCCGGCAGCTGTGGCCGAGTGGTTCTAGGCGCTTCACTTCGGAACCACGCCGCTGCTACGGTCGCAGGTTCGAATCCTTCCTCGGGCATGGATGTGTGTGATGTCCTTAGGTTAGTTAGGTTTAAGTAGTTCTAAGTCTAGGGGACTGATGACCTCAGATTGTTAAGTCCCATAGTACTTAGAGCCATTTGAACCATCTGTATTTACTGATTTGTGTTCAAATTGTTTGTGATTAATATTTTGTAGTAGCGAACAGTTTATTTTGTTTCAAATTTTAAATACAACTGATAAAAAATAATTACAGTTGTTTTTCTCACGTTTCTGTACATTTGTAGGCAGGTTCCGCTTTTTTTTTGTCACGTCCCGCATATAAATTTCTGGTTCCCCGCATATCCATGTTGGCAACCCTAGCCACGATGCTTGTAATTCTTACGCACGTGTTTGTCGCTCTAAAGAGAGAGTGCCGGTGTTTACGATATCCGGGAATGCAAGTAAACAAGCGGAGAAGCCACTAGAAACAAGCTGTCTCCCTGTGAGAACTCGAATGTACAACTGGAGAATTCCCGTGCGAGAATTTACAACAGACGTGCGAGTGCACTTTCCGTACGTCACGGGGTGTGTTATTGGCGCGTATTCTAAGCAAGCATTACACCCTGCCCAAAGGTCAGCAGAAACGACCACTTTCCGTGCCACGACTCACACGACAAAAAGGTTAATTTGAGAAGCGGCGACCTGTACCGTTAGAAAACGTGTTTTGGCCTCTGCCATATCTGAAGGGAACAATGGCGTCTGCCGGCATTCGTAGTTAACCTTTGCATTAAACGACCTATTCTTAGCATTTTTGTCAGATGGACTCATCTCGTATATTATATTTCCTGAAACACGGCCACCGAAGGAATTTTGTTTTGATTTCGATGGTAGGCGAAGCGTGATATTCAGTGAAAGCGTTCCGTAAAAGTTGAGGATGGACTCACACCTACGATGCTCCCACGCATTGTAAACATTTCACAGCTGGAATTTAAGGTGAATCTGCATGCTATGGAATAACATGAGGAGTACTGAGCCTGACCGTGGTCGTCTGCGGAAATTTAACCAATGGGGTGGGGGAGGCGGAAGACTAAAAATTATCATTTTTTTCATAAAAATGAGTTTGGATATGTGTCATACCAAAGGGACTAAAAAAAGTTTATTATTTGGTAATGGACATGTTATTGTACACCATCATCCGTATTTCAGAAGTATTTATTTGACAGTATTTTACACGGGTGTGTATCACATCGTCAGTGCATCAGATACACAGGATAAAAAAAGGAATGTATTTATGTGGTTCTGTGCTTTTTACATCCACACCTTTTTTCCCATCATAAAGATTTTATACATGACAGTCACGTCGTTTGATGTTGACGAGCACAGTACATAGATAATCTTATGTTTCTACTTCAGTGTATACAGAATGTTCTTGTCTTATTGACGTGGCTACATTCGTTTGTTTTTCCTCTGTATAAAATGTCACTGGTGCTGGGCTTATGCCCGAATACCGGTCTGACAAATAAATACTTTTGAAGTGCAGCTCAAGGTGTCCACAGAGCAGTACCGAGAGCGTGCCGCGATAGAGCCCCGCCAAGGGTCCCGGCACAGATGGGCGCAAAAATAATCGTAAATAATAACAAAAGAAAGGTGGTTGAGGAATCAACCAGGAGATGTATATTGGCTCTCGTCCCCCTCGTATTCGTGTCTTCTGCCCTGGCCCACGGCTGTAAACGTACGCTGTTGTCACGGTGTCATTTCCAGAGTGTCACTTCGTCCAAGCAACGTCGTAAACGAACGAGTACTACCCAAAAGAACAACTACATGTAATAACAGTGCCCTCGCTTGAAAGAGCTGCCGCCTACATCGGCCGCTCATGTTCAACAGTGGACTTAACTGCTGCTACTTCGCTAAGCTGTCATACGATCTCAGCGGGTGCCGAAGTAAATACGCTGGTTGACCAAAGGCTTCCGAATTTCCTTGATTTCTGCCGACTGATGACAGCAGCGTCACACGACGGTAGGAGAACCAAGTAGAATTTGTGGTTGGTATAATTTCTGTAGTTTACTAGCACCTACAGCAAGCATGTTTGCTATGGGACTGGAGCTTCGCCCGGCGTATTGGCTGTTCATACAACTGAGGGAGCGCAATCGCATATCGCCCTCGCGAACCGCCGATATTTCGACAGGTGAACACGTCGTCATTATCGAGGCACAAATGAGACGAGAGGTCGCTGTACATGGCAACTGGTGCCAGTAGTATGTTTAAATAACTTTTCATTTTTATTAAACGTATTTACGAACTTATAAAATTTGCTAATCTGTAGGAAAAATAAATGTTCTATGAGTTAAATTGAGTGGAATGAATGAAGACATGAAATTTGTTATTTTTAGGGTTCCGTGCCTCAATCGATAAAAACGGGACCCTTATAGATCACTTTGTTGTCTTTCTGCCTGTCTGTCTGTCCGGCCAACTGTTCAGAACCCTTTCTTCTCATGAACTGGTATACGAGGCCAGATGAAATTTATGGCGCATACTAATGCCCTTGCTCCCTTTGTGTTATAATAAATGTTTGCTTCTAATAATGCAGTCAAAAGATACGCCCATTTATGTCACACGTTTTGATACTCGCAAACTCAGTCATCAAAATCTACAGTGTTATTCCCTTTGACCTAGAATCATGAAACTTGGTAAGAAGCAAGGTTTCACAGTATGACCAAAGGAAAAAAATCGGAAAACTGTTAATTTGTAATTGTATCACACGAAAAAAAAATTGTAATTTGTTATCCGACTGGTTGCCTGTCCGTCAATCTGTTAAAACCCCTTTTTCTCAGGAGCGCATAGATATATCACGTTGAACGCTATGTCACATAATGAGGTCTGTAGTCCTTTGGTGGTGTAAAAATATTAAGCTTATAAGTCAATGCAATCAAAAAATACGGCCATTTATGTCACATATTTTGATGTTCACAAACTCAATCATTAAAACCTATAGGGTACTTCCCATTGACGTAGCATCATGAGATTTGCGATAAGTAAGGTTCCACAGTACAAGTAAAGGAAAAGAATCAGAAAAATTTAATTTACAATAATATCTTAAAATAAAGTATTTCTTTTGTCATTTGTTATCTGACATCTAACTTGAAATTAAAACATTCACGAAAGTCTTGGAATCCTTTGGACCCATAACTTGCCAGTATCAATGTCGATATCAGACAAAAATCGTCGAGATACTCGATTCCCGGAATGAATGAACTGTGTACTACATACACAATTACGTTTTTATGGAACGTTCAGTGCGCGAGACCTACTGGCGCCCAGCCAATTTTTTTATTTTAATAATTCAAATTTTTAATTTAGTAAATTACATGTTGCTGTACTTCACTTTGTATCGGAAAAATGGGAGACAGAAATATAAAAAGAATCATCTGGTTTTATACTGACATGTTAAACGTAATACACTGTTTAACTGCGCAAGAAGAAATTCACCAGTAAGTAATCACATTTTAGAAAATTGCTCATGAAATTAGTCGATATTCGATTAACACTATGAAAATTTTTGCGCATGCAACTCAGACGAAAAACTCAAATTTATGTGTGATACGAAAGGAAATATTCTATTAATAAAGTCACATGTGGACCACCGTGGAATACTTCCTTTAACAGGTACGAGAGCACAGTAAATTGTAACTTGTATCGTGTTGAAGTAGTTTTGTATTTCTTATTGAGGTAGATCTTGACTGAAATTTGAGCCCTATTAGATGGGGACTACCTGGAAGCTTGCATTTCAAATGCATTGATGGTAGCTAGGACATTGCTTCACTCTGAAGTCAGTGGCAAGTCGTAACCACATATCCGGGTTTATTTAGCAAACGGCTCGTTTGCATATCCATATTTACTGGAACGTTTTTACTTCTATTATCGTTTTCGGTACTATCAACACCGTGTACACAAATTTTGCTCTTGGACACCTTGGCGACCCTTTCAGCTTGGCGCCTCAGTGACCGCTTGTGTTGTTTGCGCTTCAAAACAGCCCTGGAGAAAAGGGAGTGCACCTTTCGTAGTTCTGACAAGGGCGATGTATCACCTAGGTCCCGACCTGATAACAAGGATTCCTTTATCAAACATAGACAAGCTACGGATCACCCAACTGTAAAATCTTATTATATCCCAGAAAAAGGTACATAGGCGAGCACAAAAGATTCTTACTTCAGAACAATTACAAAATTTCGTTTTTGAAAACAATATTATCAAATTAAAGTTAGTTTGGTGACACAGAATATGTAAGTTTGGTGACACAGAATATGTAAGAAAGTGTTTATTACGATATTGTGACCTCAATTTTAATACAGGATCAGTCAGGAAGAAATGTGCATGCTTTGAGGGGTGATAGTATTGGTGATTCTGAATTAAAAACTTCAAATGAAACAGACATATGCCTTTTTTATCATATCCGGCTTACACCTGTTTGAAAATCGCGGGCGTCAGTTACATGTCATTCGCCGGCGCCGGCCAGTGTGGCCGAGTGGTTCTACGCGCTTCAGTCCGGAACCGCGCTGGTGCTACGGTCACAGGTTCCAATCCTGCCTCGGGCATGGATGTGTGTGATGTCCTTAGGTTAGTTAGGTTTAAGTAGTTAGATGTTAAGTCTCATAGTGCTCAGAGCCATTGAAGCATCTTCGCCGGCGCTCACATATGAATACAAGGAAGGCGACAGTAGGCTACGTAGTGTTGCCCTTATGGACCATTCCAATGTGCTTTTATTATTGATGAACAACTTATCGGTGAGTTGTTTCAGATAACTAACATAAGGGAGTACGGTATTTTTAAATTCTTCAGAATGTGTTAACAGAATACTTGCAGGCTATTCCTTTGGCAACACGATGTCGTATGTACATTCAGCATGACGAAGCCCCACACATTTCTTATGGCCAGTGACCACCGGTGTAGGACCGATGATTGAGGGGTCATTTCTTGGCCACCGAGGTCACCCCATCTTACTCCACTAATTTACTGTTAGCTTAAGAGCGAAGTCTACAAGCGTAGAGTGTACACAAAGTAGGAAGTTCGCGCTCGTATTTTACTCACATGTGCCCAAGTAAAGCACCACAGCCACAATGTATATCTACAAGAGCAGCAAAACACATTGCAGTTGACGGTGGCCTTTTTGAAAGTCTTTTGTGAGGAGACGCACAAAACTAAACACAATCTCAATCACAATGACTACATCACCTGGATTTGCCCTGTTTCCCGCTGTTTTCATTATTTTCCTTGGAAACTGTTAAGCACAGGACATACGATCATACTATGTTTTTTGGTCAGAATCACTAATACTACTAACCCTCAAGAGTATGTACCTTTCCTCCTGACTCACCGTGTATATGAAACACAGTGTCACAAATAAAGTTGTAATTTTCTTGAGTTTAAACAACGAACTTCAGTTTTAATGGACTTACAACATCGGTTCAGCTCAGTAATAGAAACACTGTGACACGTAATTACAGTACGTTCTTTGCATTTGTTGGCTGCCCGAGCATTTTATCTGTTTATGCATGTGAGCACGTGAAGAATTTTGGTTTTGGTTATCTTTCAGTTTCCGCAATCTTCGCCTGCTGGTTGTTACCTCCACAGCGTTCCATAGCTTGTAGAACATTATTTGGGAGGCGTATGTTATTGACCTGCTTCTCCTCATGAAGGCATCATTTCTTGCCCTTATTCCACGACGAGAATTCTTCTTTTATCAGATCGGGCTTTCTGTTAGTCGAGACGTTGCTGTGAAAATAAAGATAGGGCATTTGTGGCTGCTGCATCTAATTATTTATTCATTCTAAGACAAAATGTCTTCTTCTTGACTGTCTTTTCTATGTGTTTCTACGTGCCTTCTGGTTAACAGAATCAGCATCTGCTTTAACTTTATTAGAAAGTAAAACTATCTCTGGCTTCTTTTTCTGTCCATCTACTTAGGTGGTGGAGAGAGAAGAATGACACATTTGTTGTTTTGATCAGTTGTGGTCTACAGTCCTGAGACTGGTTTGATGCAGCTCTCCATGCTACTCTATCCTGCGCAAGCTTCTTCATCTTCCAGTAACTACTGCAACCTACATCCTTCTGAGTCTGCTTAGTGTATTCATCTCTTGGTCTCCCTCTACAATTTTTACCCTCCACGCTGCCCTCCAATACTAAATTGGTGATCCTCTGATACCTCAGAACACGTCCTACCAACCGGTCCCTTCTTCTTGTCAAGTTGTGCCACAAACTCCTCTTCCCCCCAATTCTATTCAATACCTCCTCCTTAGTTATGTGATCTACCCATCTAATCTTCAGCAGTCTTCTGTAGCAGCATATTTCAAAAGCTTCTATTCTCTTCTTGTCCAAACTATTTATAGTCTATGTTTCACTTCCATACATGGCTACACTCCATACAAATACTTTCAGAAACGACTTCCTGACACTTAAATCTATACTCGATTTTAACAAATTTCTCTTCTTCAGAAACGCTTTCCTTGCCATTGCCAGTCTACATTTTATATCCTCTCTACTTCGACCATCATCAGTTATCTTGCTCCACAAATAGCAAAACTCCTTTACTACATTAAGTGTCTCATTTCCTAATCTGATTCCCTCAGCATCCCCTGACTTAATTCGACTACATTCCATTATCCCCGTTTTGTTTTTGTTGGTCAGATAATTTATAATTGTCATAATATATAACAGTCTTTGAAAACAAATCACTACGGTAATATTTCTCTGGACTTGGATGCCTTCTTTTCTGGTGGAATTTCCTTTTTTTTGTCTCGAAGTTTCCACTGCTGTAATGTTTTATTGTAAAATATTTATCATTTGTTTTGTTTACTCTTTCAGTGGCCGAGTTTGCTGATAAAATAACTGGAAAAAAGGGAGATCCGCCTACTATGCAGATCACTGTTTTTTCATATAAACTCAAACATATTTCAACATCTGCCATCGTCAGTGGGTATTCTTTATTCAAGTGTGCGAAATGTGAACATGTTTTAAGGTTAATTATTCTACGAAAACCACGCCTAAAACAGTTTTTGCCTTTCTTGTCGTTACCTTAATCTTTATACATTAGTGAGGGCTATTCATTCGACTTTGACGGTGAAAAACAAATATTATATTTATTGGGTTGGGTTGAAGCTTCTGTACATTATCGGATGCAAGTAGCTTCTCATCTGCAATTAAATGCTTCTAGTGAAAGTTCTTCAAATAACGGGGCACTCAAGAAAAAAGTGTCCTTCGTAATAATTGTTTAGCCTTCTCTCAATGTCTGTACTTGCGTCTTCAGTGTAGTTTAAGCAACATTGGTTTCTTTTGTCTGATCAGAGACTTTGCCAGTCTACACTAAGTCATCTATGGCGTATGGCATTAAAGAAAATCAAAGAGCCAAAATACTTTGATTCTGTATTTCCCTAGTTTGTTGGCAATATACTAAATAAACTTGCAAACGGTCTCTGAATGGATAAGTTGTTCATCAGCTGTTAAACTTTCATCGGGAAGCATCTTTTGTCTGCTGGCTTGTATGAAAAGTTCGCATATGTAGCGAATTGGTACCATTTTGTCACTCTTGATCCTGGCCTTCATGATCCGGCTTTCATCGGGTCTCAAGGCCCTTCGTACATCTTAAAATCCGTTAACTGAAAATCTTGCCAAGCAAATAAGATTGGCGAAGTTATCGTGAAATACCTATCTGGTAGGCACACCCTAATTTCTACCTACACCTGCAATAATCAGGTGTCCAAAAGATGAATTCATTTCCTCAGGCGTAACGTTCTGCCAAATTTTCCTTGAATCTACCAAAGTACTACCTTCTAAATTCGTACAGTATATAGTAATATTCTTTGTGAGATAAAATAGTCACACGCGTTTTGGAATGACAGTTACGGTATCTCTTAGCGGACCAAGTGAAATTTTCACTTCTTTGATGTGTCTACTATGATTGTTTTCTGCTTTCTTCACTTGAGACTCCAGGAGATGTGGATTCATCCTGGGGACATCAGTTGGAAATTGTTGAATAAAAATTTTGCTCACCTGTGCTGACTCCAATGAGCTCTTTTGCTTCTGACTGGTAATACGGAATACATGCTGCAAGTAAAGTATAAAGGTATCCTGCATAATTATTCTGTTTATGAAACTGAACTTGAGCTCACCTGAAACAGTTGTCGTGTAAAGAATTCACTTATCTTTCAAAAGAATACCCGGTTGTAGCTTCCATGTTGCTTCAGATTTTTCAACAATAAGTGCAACTGTGCCGAACTGCTAATTGTTGTCAGTAATCTTGACAACGCAACTTGTCATTCAGACCAAAGATAAATGAACTGTTCGAAAGATGACTTGCTCGCTAAGAGACCTACAAAACTCGTATCATTGTAGGATTATAAAATTAATGAAAAAAATGAATTTGAGCTGCATCAAATAACGGAACTGTCAACTGTATTTCCAACGATTACACAGAATATAACCTAAAATAAATCATTTTTACGATATTTTATTGACAAAATGAAAGGCTGCCGGGTCTTAAAAAGTCCCTTTTAAGCATTCCAAGGGTTAAATATTTTTTGTAGATACATTAAAACGAATCTCATATCTAAAGAATGCATACGCAAGACCGACGAGAGGGGAAGAGTGGGGTGGGTGGACTGCAGAGGGACGTGACGTTCTACTCCGTAAGTTCGAAGTGCTCGAAAGGCCACGGACATCATACATTTATTAGACATTTTCTAATGTGTGAACAGAAGAGAGGCGAGTTTAATTCATAAAAGTTTCAATTTTTGGTGTGAAGAATAATTGTATTTTTCTGTCTTAGACTCGGTTATGGTGCGTACGTTTCGTTATGTAAGTGTTTTTGAGCTCACTGATGTATTGTACAACAAAGGAAGGCAGGAGAAAGCCGTTATTTTGTGGCACGCTGTCTTCCATTATTGTGTTCTTGGGCATACGATTCTGAAGTTGAGTGCGAGCGTAGCCCAACTTTTGGCGTAATAACAATTCCCGTACGGACGTTCATATATCATAGTGTGGATTGTAATATAGCCCTTACATGCTTTTATAAGGTGTGGATTGTTTGTTTGGTGTGCACGTGTTATAAGCTCACGCTAAGAAGATTCTCGGGGAGATGGCTGTTGGGAATACCTCAGTCGATAAAAGTCAAATGACATCGAGCAGTATTAACCGTTTTCTGGCCGCTGCTAACGTGAACTAGCAAACAAAACTGTTTTTGCGCTCTACATCTACAATAGCAGAAGTTGTGCATTGTGGTGACGATCACTGAAATGTTGTTGTGACTGATTTCTAGAATCACCAAAGATATGTTAAGTCCATTACACACAGTGCCTGCTGTTTAAAGTTGGTAGCGGTCGCAGAGGGGTCAGTACCGATCAGCGGGCTTCTATAACAATCTACACAGCTACTCCCATGTCACCTCGCTGAAAGTTTTCTTTTGTCGCACAAGCCATGGACAATGAGTCTTATACAAAAACCGTGTGTAGCAATGTCTCATGAATTATATCTCACATGCCAGGCGACTGATAATTTTGCACGTGGGAACGAAGGAGAAACAGACGAATAGTACTATATAACGTCCTGTCGACAGTGAAGTCATTAGAGACGAAGCATAAACTCGGAGCTTGGAAGGATATGGAAGGAAATCTGTCGTGCCCTTTCCGAAAAACCATCCCGGCATTTGCCTTACGCGATTTAGGGAAATCAAGGAAAACCTATATCGGGATGGCCCTAGGGGAATTTGAACCATAGTCCTCCCGAATGTGAGCCCAGTGCTAACCACTGCACCATCTCGGCCGGTGGGCCATTTGTGGTACAGTGAAACTGAATCAAATCGCTTGGGAATGAAATACTTTTACAAACTGGACAAGTTTCCGGATTACACAAAACTCACTGTGCTACGTAAAATTCGTGAGGTATCATGCACAAAAGTACAGTAAAAATTTCAATTATGCGTGTACTGAATTTCGTACCTTCACTTCTGTACAGCAGATGTTCACATACTGTATATTGGGCAATAGAATACTGCAATATTACATTAACTGATGACTAACACGGAATTTCTGTATTTTTACTCGTACTTTAAATTCGTTTATTGTTGTATGTATATACATATTATTGCCATCTTTATTTATTTCACATTTCACTTTTTTCGCCACATATCAAGGACAGAACGTTTTAATTTCCTGTTCGAAATTGGTTTCTCTAGGCAATTTTTTGCTCCAAACAATAGTTCCAACAAGTTGGGAGAATTTGTGTGTGCTACAAATTGCGTAACATCGTTTATGCATGCAATAGCTTCTTCAGGCGTATTTATTTTTCTAGGGACATCATTTTGCTCCACTTCTTCCTCCTTTGTTTCTTCTTCATCGTCGTCTGTGTTGCGAATTTCTATTAAATCTGTTGCTGAAGTGAAAGTGGGGTGATTTGACAGAAAGTCATCACTTCCACCGTAATCATCTGCTCTACATGAAATGTTTCGCACTTCCATTAATTCGGCAATTACTGCTGCATTTTCTTGCACTTCGATGACCACAGAAGCGTCATGTTCTTGACCCGCAAAACCCCGCTTTGTTGAAGCACTTGGTGACAGTTTCTGGTTTTATTTCCTTTACTGCCAAGCCAATCCAATTTACTGCATCCAGGACAGAAACTGACCGTGCAAGAGAAAACGCACATTCAGCTTCTTCAACACTAAGAATAAGAGATTGCATCAGTAATCGCCCTTAATGCGTAAATAACCCCCTGGTCCATGGGTTGTGTGAGGCTGGTTGAACCTGGAGGGAACCAAGCCAATTTCACGTTGGATAACGTTCCTTTCGGATGGCAGGTGGCATTGTCTAGGAAAAGGAGAACTTGGCCATTTCCTTTTTTCATTTTGGCATTGAAAGAGCCCAACCATTCGACCATAAGATCACTCACCATTCACGCCTTTTTATTGCTTCGTCATGTGACTGGAAGCTTACTGATGTATATGTTGTGAAACAATGTGGTTTCGCCGCCTTTCCGATCACCAGTGGTTTCTCCATTTCACCTAACATGTTTCCACATGGCAGTATAGTGAGTATTTCCTTGGACATGTTTCCACTGGTGCAGTTTCCACCTCGAATTGCTAGCGATTTTGAAGGCAGGATGCGTTAAAACAGTCCCGTTTCATCGGTATTGATCACATCTTTCGGGTCATGACTGACAATTAAATTGGACAGTATTTTCTTCCATTCTGTTGCTACACTTTTCCCATAATTAAGAATTAAGTTGGACAGTATTGTCTTCCATTCTGTTGCTACACTTTCCCGCACATCCTCAGCTTCCCCACACACTTCATTCCACACGATGTTGTGCCTAGCTTTGAAACCGCCCATCCATCCTGTAGATACCTTAAACTTTCACTCTACAACATGGGTCCATATGAAAGTAAGTTTTCCTCCCGCGCACTTACGAACCATTCCCACACTATTTCGTTAATTTCTTCATTTCCGGTCTTCGCCTTTCTTTTCATCTGCCTGTTTCCCTTCATCCAGTCGTCCCAAATCTTATCCTTGTTTCTTAAAGTCTCGTAAATTTATGTTTTACCGCAGTTGAAACGCAACGTACTTTCGCGCACAGAGAGTTTGTCTTTGTCACTCGCCTCTATTACATTAATGTTTTCATTAAGTGTTAACGACACATACCGTTTGTTCTACGTCATGTTCCTTCATCTTCTGAAGTGCTACTAGTCAACTGAAACTGGCTGAAAATAATGACCTTTCCGGCTAAATGCCGGCCGGTGTGGCCGTGCGGTTAAAGGCGCTTCAGTCTGGAACCGCGTGACCGCTACGGTCGCAGATTCGAATCCTGCCTCGGGCATGGATGTGTGTGATGTCCTTATGTTAGTTAGGTTTAATTAGTTCTAAGTTCTAGGCGACTGATGACCTCAGACGTTGAGTCGCATAGTGCTCAGAGCCATTTTCCGGTTAAATCCATTGTTTAACGGAACAATACCCACCTCTTTTCAATGCGCACATTGCAGCAGATTGTTGATAGATGCGCAGCAATGTTCCTGCATGCACCGGCGTGCGTCAGTAATGAGGAAAATGAGAAATCCGACAAATAGAGCACTGACGAACGAACCGTTTCCTTTGATATACTGTACCGACACTGAGCGTTAACTTCTTCGTTGTCGCACAGAGCGGCGCGGTTTTAGGTCCACCCAAGCAGCGCCGCGCTGCGAAGGACCTCTTTCCTTGGTTTTCCGCCCCTTAACAGAGGTGTTAAAAGTAACGTCCTCGTAGAGTCATGAATAACTAATGAACAGTACTGTATACACTCCTTGTAAACTAAACTCCGACCGAGCAGGCCTTGGAAGGCCCAGCGACACCGACCGACCGCCGTGTCATCCTCAGACCACAGGCTTCACTGTATGCGGGTAAGGAGGGGCATGTGGTCAGCACACCACTCTCCCGGCCGTATGTCAGTTTACGAGACCGGAGCCGCTACTTCTCAATCAAGTAGCTCCTCAGTTTGCCTCACAAGGGCTGAGTGCACCCCGCTTGCCAACAGCCCTCGGCAGACCCGATGGTCACCCATCCAAGTGCTATCTCAGCCCGACAGCGCTTAACTTCGGGGATCTGACGGGAACCGGTGTTACCGCTGCGGCAAGGCCGTTGGCTTTTCCGCGTTATACAATGCATTATTAAGTATGTTCTAAGTTTTGTTTTCAGTTTCTCCGTTACGCACGTTCCATTTTATACAAAAAATCAGCGTATAAAAGTGAACTGAATGAGTAGGGACTGAAATACTTGTACGGTTTGGGCAGATTTCCGAATTCTACACGTGCCGATTTGAGCAAGTTTTATTGTATTAACCTAAAGTACAGTATGTTTAAAAAAGAATCACTCGATTTACTGTACACGATTTAATAGAAACTGTGAATTGAATTTGAACTTAACACTCTGTTTTTGCTCAAAGACTGTACTGCGATTGAAACAAGCATACCTACTGTGTAACATGACCACGTTTTTTGGGGGCCAGTCCAATGATCCTCTGTGTAAAATCGAACAGTCTCCCCACCCCGGGTCTATCTATACCCCTATAGTAGCGGGTACGGGGAGTCGACAGAAAAAAAAAAGACGGTCAACTCGGTTTCAGCACCGCTGTGCAAACATTCGCATGCCTTTAGCTTAGATTGTGGCAACAACGCAGCTGTATATAAGTAAACTACTTAGTTTACCATTGAAACGTCCCCTTAGAAAAATTTATACAAGACTGTGCTTAAACTGACACACAATATTTTTAGCGCAACGCAATCTGACTTTCAATAATCCCTACAAAACGATGGCCCTGACTAACATTAACCTGTACCTTTCACAAATCACTTACCTCACAAAAATCTTCGTTACTCAAGATACTGCAATACAGCGAGCGCCACTACTGCCAGCTAAATAAAAGATTCAAACTACTGAAGGCACTAACTACTAATAGGCATAGTTTGCAAATGAAAGATTTTGATAGAGAACAAACAATGTATTTACCTTAATAGTCATAATATATATATCAGTTCATGACATCCATTCTGTACTCAAAAATCCGCCATCTCATTTCCCACATCCACCACTGCTGGCGGCTCACCTGCAACGCTATGCGCTGTTCACATCCAGCTGCCGCTGCCAAACACTACAATGGCAGACAACAATGCAAACTAGCCACAGACTGCACACAGCACAGCCAGTGATTTTCATACAGAGCGCTACGTAACGCTGCCAATAAGAAAACTAAACAGCCTACTTACACCATGAACATTGTGACAGCCAAACAAACATCGTTACATAGCGATTGCTAAAGAAATGATAATTTTCACTGTCATCGTCCACATTACAATAGAATTTTCTAAGCCTTCGGTTCAGTGGAATCATTTCCAAACGTCAATCATTTCTAATTATGCAAGTATCACACAAAACTGAGCTTAGAACAAGTTTGAAATGTGTAAACAGATATAGCGCAAGTAGCACCTGTGCAGTATAAGATTCCCCCGCGTAGAAATGAAGCATTATGGTTCATTAAGATGTCTAGGAAATGAATGCTATTCATCTTGCATAGATGGTCTCAGGGTTGCAAGGATTCGAAGAGGAGCACTGCAAGGTATCACATATATCCCTAACATGCCCTTGGAATTCAGGTTGCGGGTAAAGATGGCCGCTCCGAGCACTGAATTGCTCGTCACTGAAGACGTGCGCCCACGAGATGAGTACTTAGTTGTTGTTGACTTGCAGGATGGAATAATCATCTACTGCATCGGCGTAACGTCGTACATATGTGCTGAGAATCTACAGACTCATACAACCACGTGGAAAGATAGGTGTATCTGCATCAACTTAAATATTATTTATTTATTTTTCCTGAAAATCTGGCCTCTTGTGTTTCTAAAACAAACCGTAGAATATTTTCAGTATATCGAATATTCTCTGAATTTTGAATTTTTTAAAAAAATCTTAGCCCTTGTAATGGCTGGTTGGTTGAGGGAGGGGGAGGGGGTGGAGGGGACCTAACACCGGGGTCATCGATCTCATCGGATTAGGGAAGGTTGGGGAAGAAAGTCGGCCGTGTCATTTCAAAGGAACCATTCCGGAATTTGCCTGAAGCGATTTAGGGAAATGGCGGAAAACCTAAATCTGGATGGTCGGACGTGGGTTTTAACCGTCGTCCTCTTGAATGCCCTGAATGCGAGTCCAGTGTGCTAATCACTGCGCCACCTCGCTCGGTAGATGTTGTAATATAATACGTACAAAAGATATTAGTTTGCACAATTCAGTTTCAAAGTAAGTGCATAAAAAAGCAATTACACGTGAAATTGTGTTGTTGCCGTTTGTGACTTTTTGTATGAACAGCTACCTGGTTAGTGCGTAGCTCAATGAGACTTGATCCAACAGAATTCCTTACGGGTTTTACGCATTATGCTGTTTGCATTCTACTTATCTTTGTTATTATTCACATTAGGGTCTACTTCTAACTCTCTGGTTATTGTGCGACTAGGAAAAAACCAAATATCATAAAGCCTTGCAGAATAAACACACTGTACTATTACTGCCTATTAACGTATGTGTACTAAATTCCATGCTACTGTTGTGGAGGTGGTTTATGGAACACTTACTGATATAGTATTTCTTTGTTATTTGTTACACTTACCTTGTATATTCATGCACATATTTGTGGTTACCGTCACTAGCGTGTCGTATCACCCATACTCCCTCACGATGAACACTACTGCGGCTTACTCATACCTCCTGTGTCATTCACATCTACACTAACACACCTTCTCACTTCTAATAACATCTCTCAGATCCGTCTCTCTGGCACTGATGTTAATATCTCTTCTAAACTTACTTGATTTATTTTTAGACCAGTTGAGTACCCGGTATTGCTTGGTGTATATTTATCTCAATTCTATCAGCATCTCTTCCTTCCCCTCCCTCTGTCAGTCTTCGGTGCCCCCCTCTCTGTTCTTCTCTCACTTCCGTCTGTCCACCTCCCCCATCCCCCTCTCCAGTTTCTGTTCATCTCCTCCGGCTTTTCTCTCCGTCCATCTGCTACTTCCCCCCACCCCCCCTCTCTCTCTCTCTCTCTCATCTCCTCCTCGCACCCTCTCTGTCCATCTCCTCTTCTTCGAGGCACACCGTGGTAGCCACAAACGGCAACAACACAATTTCACATGTAATCTTCTCTTGCACCTCTCCCTATCCATTACCTCCTCTTCTTTTTCTCTCTCTGTCTCCTCCTCACCCCCTCTATATCCATCTCCTTCTTCTCACGTATCTCCTGAACAATGTGTCGTATGATGATATTATTTTGCAGGTGAATGTGAACAATGCAAAACGTGTCGCGGATACAATTATTAGTTAAAACAAGTAATAAATTAGACCGTCATACCTGATGCGAAAATGAACAGCGAACATGTAGTAAGCGATTAACTTTTTTCCTTTCATGATTATGTGGAGAGTGTCAGCGAGAAAAAGTTTCGTAATGGTTTGAAATTTTGTGTGAAGTTTTTTGCAAGCCACTAAGTGCTTTCGTTCTCGAATACTGGAGGAATAAAATCTGAGTATTCACGCGTCGTGGTATACGCTTCTTTTCCACTCTCAGCTCTACCCCTTCGATAGGTAGATGGTTCTTACCCTACAGCGATTCTTTCCAGACGTAAGTGATATGTGTACCAAGTTCGGTTGAAATCGGTCCAGTGGTTTCGGAGGAGATATGGAACATATAAGCAAAAATCTTTATAATATGTATGAATACCTTTCTTTCGTGATCCGATTTTAATGAAATATAGCCTATACGGTGCCCCTAGGTACTCTGAGGGTACCAGTGAAAATCCCGTAAAAATCCATCTAGTATTTTTGGAGATCAGCGTATTAAGACACACAGACGGAGAGAGAGAGACAAAAAAGTTTTAGTAAAACTTTAATTCACGATATATAGATCTAAAGTCTATACGGTGCCCCAAACTATGCTTAAGTTACCTCCGGAAACCCCATGAAAGTCCTTCCAGTAGGTTTGCAGATCAGCATGCTCAAAGCCTGACATGACTTTTACAGATTTGTTATTAATATAGATAATGGTGTTTGTTGTGAATGTTTCATTAACGTGAAAACCTCTACCCTTAATTAATAGCTGTAGGAATAGCCTGAAGGGATTCGTGCCCCCTAGCTTCCTCTACACATTCTGGTGTAAACATACATCAATAGCATTCAGCCAAGATAGCTACCCCAGCTATCTTTCTTCACTCTCACAGGAGCATCTACTGTCCCGTTTAGAAATACGAGGGTCGCTCAATAAATATTGCGCAGAAGTTTTTGTGAGATGGAATGTATTCTTTTAAAAGTCAGAAATTGGTGACTACATCAGTCAACATTCGTTTCCCGTGTAATATTTTTTTACAGTCTTCATTACATTCTACGATCTTATGTCAGCGTTGTGTAAGAGAAGGTATTACCTGTTGGTGAAAGCTCTTTTCCTGTTCTCGTAGTCATGTTTTAATGCGTCAGTTACGCTACATCATCTACAATGCGTGTCACACGTAGAGAATCCTTAAAGCGGCCCAAGCAAGTGCAAGTCCGAGGGAGCCAGCTCTGGTCTGTAGAGTGAATCAGGCAAAGATGTCCATCCAATTTCGGCGATTCTTGGGTTCTGAGCCTTGTGTCTGGGTATGAATTGCCGAACTGGAGCAATATTTCTTTTGGATTCTGGTCAGACCGGACACTTCGGACACGGTTCATGAATTTGGTCACAGACTTCTCGCAAGCCTCTGAATTAATGGTTGACCTTTTTGGAAACACGAGACTGACACCATCACTATCCTAAAGGACTGTCACTATGACTTTGCTAACTCAAGGAACTGCCCAGCTTTTTTTTTCTTTTCTGATGATTGTAGGTGGTATCACTCACGTGACTGCCTTTTTGTTTCCGGTTCATAGTGATACACACAGTTTTCGTCACCTGCAATGATCCTTGACGGAAGTCCACTCCATTGAGCTCAAACTGCTCCAACATTCAGACAGTGGATTTCCTTTTAATCTTTTAGCCTGTTGTGAGCATTCGTGGAACCATTCTTGGACATACCTCAGTCTTTGCGTGCGTAGTCCCAGCGTTCACGGGTAGCGTGATTCACCAAGTGTGGAGCAGTGACTGCGGAGCACATGCCGAACCAGGGACAGAGACTCTTGTGACATTATCCTGACTGCCTTGTCCGAGAATTACTTCGAGCAGATAGTTAGAGAACCAACTCGTGAAGCTAACGTTTTAGACCTCATAGCAACAAATAGACCGGAACTTTTCGACTCCGTGAATGTAGAAGAGGGTATCAGTGATCATAAGTCAGTGGTTGCATCAATGACTACAAGTGTAATAAGAAATGCCAAGAAAGGAAGGAAAATATATTTGCTTAACAAGAGTGATAGGGCACAAATCGCAGAATATCTGAGTGACCACCATCAAACGTTCATTTCTGAGGAAGAGGATGTGGAACAAAAATGGAAAAAATTCAGAAACATCGTCCAGTACGCCTTAGATAAGTTCGTACCGACTAAGGTCCAAAGCGAGGGGAAAGATCCACCGTGGTATAACAATCATGTACGAAAGGTACTACGGAAACAAAGAAAGCTTCATCATAGGTTTAAGAGTAGTCGAATCATAGCTGATAAGGAAAAGCTGAACGAAGCGAAAAAGAGCGTAAAGAGAGCAATGAGAGAAGCATTCAACGAATTCGAACATAAAACATTGGCAAACAATCTAAACAAGAACCCTAAAAAGTTTTGGTCATATGTAAAATCGGTAAGCGGATCTAAATCCCCTATTCAGTCACTCGTTGACCACGATGGCACCGAAACAGAGGACGACCGAAGAAAGGCAGAAATACTGAATTCAGTGTTCCGAAACTGTTTCACTGCGGAAAATCGTAACACGGTCCCTGACTTCAGCCGTCGCACGGACGCCAAAATGGAAAATATTGAAATAAACGATATCGGAACTGAAAAACAACTGCTATCACTTAGTAGCGGAAAAGCATCCGGACCAGACGAGATACCCTTAAGATTCTACAGTGATTATGCTAAAGAACTTGCCCCCTTTCTATCAGCAATTTATTGTAGATCGCTGGAAGAACGTAAAGTACCTAGCGACTGGAAGAAAGCGCAGGTCGTTCCCATTTTCAAGAAGGGTCATAAATCAGATGCGAATAATTATAGGCCTATTTCGCTTACGTCAATCTGTTGTAGAATAATGGAACATGTTTTGTGTTCTCGTATTATGACGTTCTTAGATAATACAAATCTCCTTCATCATAACCAACATGGATTCCGCAAACAGAGATCATGTGAAACTCAGCTCGCCCTATTTGCCCAAGAAATTCACAGTGCCGTAGACACTGGCGAGCAGATTGATGCCGTATTCCTGGACTTCAGGAAGGCATTTGATACGGTTCCGCACTTACGTTTAATGAAAAAAATACGAGCTTACGGAATATCGGACCAGGTTTGTGATTGGATTCAGGATTTCCTAGAAGAAAGAACTCAACATGTCATTCTTAACGGTTCAAAATCTGCAGATGTAGAGGTAATTTCGGGAGTACCGCAAGGAAGCGTGATAGGGCCTTTATTGTTTACAATATACATAAATGACTTAGTTGACAACATCGGTAGCTCCGTGAGGCTATTTGCAGATGACACGGTTGTCTACAAGAAAGTAGCAACATCAGAAGACTCGTACGTACTCCAGGAAGACCTGCAGAGGATTAATGCATGGTGCGACAGCTGGCAGCTTTCCCTAAACGTAGATAAATGTAATATAATGCGCATACATAGGGGCAGAAATCCATTCCAGTACGATTATGCCATAGGTGGTAAATCATTGGAAGCGGTAACGACCGTAAAATACTTAGGAGTTACTATCCGGAGCGATCTGAAGTGGAATGATCACATAAAACAAATAGTGGGAAAAGCAGGCGCCAGGTTGAGATTCATAGGAAGAATTCTAAGAAAATGTGACTCATCGACGAAAGAAGTAGCTTACAAAACGCTTGTTCGTCCGATTCTTGAGTATTGCTCATCAGTATGGGACCCTTACCAGGTTGGATTAATAGAAGAGATAGACATGATCCAGCGAAAAGCAGCGCGATTCGTCATGGGGACATTTAGTCAGCGCGAGAGCGTTACGGAGATGCTGAAAAAGCTCCAGTGGCGGACACTTCAAGAAAGGCGTTACGCAATACGGAGAGGTTTATTATCGAAATTACGAGAGAGCACATTCCGGGAAGAGATGGGCAACATATTACTACCGCCCACATATATCTCGCGTAATGATCACAACGAAAAGATCCGAGAAATTAGAGCAAATACGGAGACTTACAAGCAGTCGTTCTTCCCACGCACAATTCGTGAATGGAACAGGGAAGGGGGGATCAGATAGTGGTACAATAAGTACCCTCCGCCACACACCGTAAGGTGGCTCGCGGAGTATAGATGTAGATGTAGATGTAGATCATGGAGCTAAGTGCCCGCATTTCCTGACGCTTTAATTCTACTTACCATCCCAACAGCACTCCTACCAGCTAAATCATTACCATACAGTGCACCAAACTTTTATGGATATTCGCCACGATTTCCTTTTCGGCAACCAAGAATTGAATTACAACGCGTGTCTAGTAACCGGTTGTATTACGTAGACGCGATTTTGATAATTCACCTAAGTTCTGCCATCTATCAGAATTGTTCGATACTTCGCACCAGTACGATACTGGAGAAGCATCTTGACGGCTGTAAAAAAAAATTGGGACATTATTTATTGAACGACCCTTGTATGTAACGTAATATCACGAATATAAGTCGTACTGTTTCGCCAATCCGGCCACGAAAAACTAAGTTCGGCTTATCTGCGCAACCCAACTAATGGCGGTACATTTTCGCTTCGTAGAAACTAAAACTGTAGTGTTCCTTAGTTCGAAATAGAGCAACAATACCTCAGTACTTAGAAATTATTTATTGTATTTTCGATTGTTTACGTTTCATTTAGACAGTGTAAGCTATCGAGAACAGTTGCGTTATTTGAAATGACAACGACAGGTTTAGTTTTTCTCTAACTAAAAAGTAAAATTTACTTTTCACCGTGAGTGGTCCTGTCGGAATAAATCATCAACGAACCTCGAAATTCGGCGGAGTTACGGTACAAATTTCAAACTCACAATTGATGGTAATGCGAAGGCCACACCTGATAAAGAAGCTAGTATCAAATATGGTTTGTGCGAATCTAATGTGTGACGCGCGATAGCATTGTAGCATAAGCTGCAAGCTACCATTTGGTCAAGGAAATCCTAAAGAGGGAAAAAATCTTGATTTTAAAGCCAGGGTCATTTATATTGTACAAGATAAAATGAAAGATGAGATACTTATCTCTCTATAAATAATCCAGTTGAAGACTGCGAAACACTTAAAACATACCACAGACAAAATTCTATCAGAGTAATAGTAGGTGACGAAGACTTAGACGTAGAAGTGCCCTCTCTATCCGACAGTTTACTACACTAGTACAGATACTGCCTGAAGATGTCACCGAAAAACACATCAGCCTCCAGAGGCAGAATAAAAATGCGGTAGCGGCACTCTTACATTCGACATTAGGAGTGTACACACTTGCTAGTATAGCGGGCCGCATAGCCATCAAAGTGATTAGGTAAAGGCGAAGAAAAGAAAGAAACGTTCTAATGGGAAGGCTGATGAGGCTCACTCACGCAGGTTGATCAAAAGTACGGAAACACGATAAACACAACACATTACCGCGCCTAATACGGTGTGGGAAAAGAGTAGGCATTCAAAACAGCTTCCAGTCGTCTCTGAATGGATAAATACTGGTCAGTATGTATTGTATTGTATTGTATGTTAACCGGGGGCCTAGAAACGACGGAGAGGCTCCGTCCCCGCCGCAGCCGCAGTGGTCCACAACCCCACGACGACCACCGCAGTCCACTTCACCCCTCCGCCGCCCCACACTGAACCCAGGGTTGTTGCGCGGTTCGGCCCCCGGTAGACCCCCCAGGGAACGTCTCACACCAGACGAGTGTAACCCCATTCGCCGAGGCAGATGGAAAACCGCCTAATAATCATCCACAGACTGGCCGGTACATCGGACCTCGACGCAAATCCGCCGGACGGATTCGTGCCGGGGACCAGGCGCTCCTTCCCTCCCGGAAAGGCGTGTGTTAGACCGCACGGCCAACCGGGCGGGCGGTTCAGTATGGCTTTCTGGGGAATCTTATACCATTATTTCTGCAAAATAGTGTCAAGTAACGGCAAGGATGATCGAGGTTGAGGTTGATAGCGACCACGCTACATTCTCTTCAAAGCAAACCACAAAGGATCAATAATACAAAGAGGTGTGAATGTGATGTACAGGAGAGATGCGACAATTCATCCTCGTGCTCGCAAAACCAGTCATGGTCAATACGAGCCATGTGACTAGAGACGCCCTGTCGTCTTGGACCAACGTCACCATTATGGAACAAATATTTACCGCGGCATGGATCTGACCAGCCAACATGGTCACATTATCCTTGGCAGTAATGCGACCTTGCACAGTAACCATGGGGCCCATGGAATAGCACGATAAGGCTACCCAGATTAACACTGAACCCTCGCCATGTTTCTATCTTGGGACGTAAACTCGGCCAGAAGCTGGAAACAGTGTGAAACAAGACTCATCCGACCAATATCATTGTTCCATTGCTCTATAGTCCAGGGCTTATGGTTTCGTCACCATATTTTCCTGTTACGAGCAGTTGCATCACTGATGAGTAGTGTTATAAATCCAGCTCGCTCTGCAGTTCCCATCTTACAGACCTGCCTTCTGCTGTTTTGGTGCTGGAAGGCTGCGCAGATACTAAATTCAGTTCCGCAGTCACGACCACTCAACACACACTTTCGTCCGCGATGTGACTCAGCGGATGAAATTTTTCCGCTTTGCCTATGTACAGTATGAATCTTCAGTACGGCGCGTCTTGGAACACCAAGCATTTCTGCCAGCTTTGTTAGCAGCACCCGCAATACGAACACCAAGAATTTTCCCATGTTCTAATTCATTTCGCCGCTACGTAAGACACTCACAACTACGCAGAATACTCTTCTGACCACTACTGACACTTGCAACGTATTGAGGACACTGCACAGGTGCCGTTCATTGTGAAATACTGCAGGCTTGGCTAGTGTCTCCATTTATGTTCAAGGACGCATTCGCAGTTTTTCCATATTTTCGTCCACCCTCTGTACCTACTGCAGAATACACGAAACACTGACGACCATACAACGTCATTCCCTGCAGGCCCACGTACAGCTCTTGTTGTTGCTATTTCTTTTGAACTTTCACAGGAATGCAGTGTGTTGTGAGACAAGTAATTACTCCGATTTGAGATCCCCCTCGCCAAAGCCAGGCAGAGTGACAGACAAGTAATTATTCCGATTTGAGATCTCCTTCCCCAATGCCAGGCTGAGTGGCGTGGCTCAGAAGAACTAAATTCTACAAGACTCCACCGTCTCTTTTTTTGGTGGAAAAGAAAGATGAGTAAAAAATGGTACGAGAACGAACGTTGATGGTCGGACCGCCATCATATCAGTGGCGATCCGCGTGCGACCCGCAAGTCGGGATCTGGGCATTCCTGTCCTACAGGATTGGCTTATGTTCACTGTGGGCTGTTTTCGGACAAATACGACAGTTTTGCGCTAAGGTAAATTTGACGCAAACGGTTATAGCTCTGAATGGGATGGTTTTCTGCAGCTCACCGGTGGTGACAAAGTGTTCTACCTTCTATGGATTCCTTTATATTTTTTTGCGATTTCTTATTGCTTAGATTATTTTTTATATATATAATTCGTGGAGTACGTAAGTGATGACCTAACGAAAACGGTACTTTTTAAGTTATACAAAAGTCATGAATCATTTCATAGCCAGAGGTAAAGTGAGTTGCTACATATTTCGCACTACAGCTGGGAGCAGTGTGTGCTTTCTTCTATGGAATGTGTTGAGGTGGTAACAGGCTTAAGCGATTTCATCGCATCGCGCCAACACAATGCACACCCGTCCGCAGGTGACCTGTATAGGAAATCTTTGTATGCACTTCGTCTACGATTACACGTAGATTCTGTGCTAATGTTGCTAACAACCCTACATAACATCGCCGGTTAGTATGTGTTGCAACTATTGTCCGCACGCAGATTTATTGTCGACTTAATCCTACCTATTAACGTTCTTTATTTTCTGCTTATCTGTCATGTTACAATTCAGAGAACGTCTTATGCGCAGTTCTGATTTCGATCTTATATCGTTTCACACTTTGAGCCATATGCAAATTGCACAGCATTCAATTATCGCCCTCTTTGTGCGGTATGATTTGCCTAATTTGATACCCCCACTTGCAGTATGGACCAAACAGATGTTTGTCAGTTAATTGCTAGAACGTTTAATGATCTGATTTTATTTAGATTGTTATTACGCAATTGGCCCCTAAGTTTATTTTCTATTCACGTGATCACAATAATGTCACATACTCTATGTCGCAACAGAAAGGCAGCACACCGAGACCTTTTTTTCTAAATCCTCCATACATTTCTTTATTTTTACACGCAAACGTTGTAAAGACAGAAAAATGCGTGCGAATATATTGTACAAAGCATGCTGGTGTATTTGAAACAGAACCAGGAATTTAAAAAAGTATAGAGTGCTACCAAAAACGTGAACATATCTTCTAGCGTTATTGCGTGTATTTTGCTTCGATAATTTACTAGCGATATAGAGCGTAACAACATACTTCCGTCTGGTTTTCTTCTTTGGAGGAAAACACAAGTGAAACTGGTTCAAATTCTTTTCTTCGGTTACCTTCTTTTGTGTATAACAGAGGCTGCCAAAATGATGGCAACGGGCATTTGCATTTTCAGTTTCTAAAAATGCTTGATGTTTTACTAGAGAATGTCGAAGATTTACCTTTAATTTTATTTTAGAGCCGACGCCGTTTTCTAATTTTCTGATGTCACATCACAAAATACCAGTCCAATTATGCGATGCACTGACTGTTAGTAAATGATAAGAAAGAACCGACACATTTCATCCAGTTTCTATCTGACTATGAAAAGATTTTCCGTAAATGTTCTCCGGCAGCTGGAAACATTCATTCATTGTTTTCATGCAACCAAGCACTCACCTGAAAGAAATGTATATTGAACAAAATCAGAGCTATAGTTAGCATGCTCGATAACTTCTGCTTGGATGTCAGAATACTGCAGTACACTAGCATTAGACTTCTGGTCCAGCAGACAGTTTCAAGTTACTTCCTGTGTTCATCGCAGGACATACTCAGCCAAAGAGGCGTAAAATGTCATCTTGGGGATGCAATATTCATGAAAAATGATTTACGTATCTTCTTACTTTTAAATATCATGATCCATTAAAACGTTTTGTTGAAGATAATTGATACTATTAAAAATAAACGCACTTAGCAATTATATTTAGTCAGGACAGTCTTAAACCATGCAGGCTACACGCAGCATTGTTTGTGAAAATTGCAACATGTAAAGTAATCATTGTAAGTGAAGGAAATTTAGTCAGAATGGTATCTCTTGAATTAAAAGAACGGGGACAGGTGCCCCAGAATTTAGCACATTGGATTCGATAGAATGTTAGAATGATTTTTTGTAAAAGGACACGTCCGATTTTCTTCCCCATCCTTGCTGTACGAGGAGGTTGTGCTCCTTCTCTAATGACATCGTCGTCAACGGTTCACTGAAATCTAATCTTGTTTACTTTCTTCTAGTAATAGAAAACAACTACGGTGGAAACTGACTTTCAGAATATTCTTGGAGAGTTTCATTTTAGACTGCATCTGTCTAGTCTCAAACTTCAGCTATGTTAGCTACTGGACTGGATTTACAGGCAAGTCATAAGGTGTTGCCACAGGTTATTGTGGGATGTGTGGGCAGTCATTACATGCAGAAAGAACTGTCTAACTTTGTATACGAAGTTCATCTTGTTAGAGTTCAGCTCCAGGAGAGCACTGAAGGAAGAGTACGAATTTGGTTTCCGAAATATCCCAGTTGTATCAGCTGCTGTCTAGATTACCTGAGATTGTTCATGATGCCAAAAGGCGCCCTACACAATATAGTGGGCGTGCATTTGGAGTGAAATTGCATATTAGGGGATGGCGTTCTACCTCATAGCACCCAATGCTGATTCGACCAATACTATTTCCCACACAGAAGCAAGAAACAGAGAAGTGTCTTCAACGTTATTACAATGTGATATTTGATTTGTCTGCTTGTCGTCATTCAAGATGAGGTACACGTTTCTAATAAGGGGGATCTTCGAGCTCATTATTTCGAATGCTTGGTCATAGACTTCAAAAATGGTTCAAATGGCTCTGAGCACTATGGGACTCAACTTCTGAGGTCATTAGTCCCCTAGAACTTAGAACTAGTTACACCTAACTAACCTAAGGACATCACACACATCCATGCCCGAGGCAAGATTCGAACCTGCGACCGTAGCGGTCTCGCAGTTCCAGACTGCAGCGCCTAGAACCGCACGGCCACTTCGGCCGGCTATCATAGACTAATGCGAATATTATGCACTGCTCTGAGTTGGGCAAGATGACTTAATTCCTCGCACAATACTTCATTTCATTTTTTCCTTTTTTTTCCCCACTGATATTGCCCGTAAGGCACAGTGATATCAGTCAGCATCTACGCGAGTCTACCTTTTAGTAACAAACAACGTATTGAAGGATTCATGAACGGAAATTAATTGTGGTCTGGCGAATCCCCGAGAAACGTATGTTCCACACGTGAAGATATACTAAAGACCTTGTGGAACGTTTGACTTGTGGTACATATTTTCGGAACAGAGTTTTTTGGCTTGTGTCATTTATGTGCTTATCTGTCAGTGTAAAAATTGTAACGTATATTTCCTTTCGGTCAGGGATGAGTTTTCGGACATCGTGGGAGTCATTCTTAGAATCGGTGTTCTCCTGAGATAGTAATTTTATCTCCATTAATGACGGAGCGAGAAACAGACGTAGTCAACGAAACGAACACAAGAATCAACGAGACTTGGGAAGGTGGAAGAAATGTATTCACAGATGCGAATCTGATTAGAATTCTGGCGGACTATTAATTGGTGGACTCGAACCTGCGTTTCCAATTTTACGTGAGCCTCCCGGAGCAACCCAAATCCCCTGTGTCACCGTATGCCCACATGCAGCACTAGCACAGTTGTTGTTGTGATTTCCGTTTATTAATTATTGTCACGGGTTGTCTAGGTATGTAACGCTAGGTATTTTGCAGTGTCTGTATTTTACGGCGTGCTATGCAATGTTCCTTAAACTTGCCTGCGCATATGAAGGAACAGACACTGTTTCGATCTACAGCTGTATGAATAGTAGAAATATATTCACATATGAAAAAGAAGAACTGTATTCGCAACTGCGAATATTTTGGACTTAAATTGCACAATTTTTTGCTGACGTATGAGAATTTGGGCGGGACCAGTAAACTGTGCAGTTGAAGTCTAATCATATTCGCTATTGCGAATACATTTCTTTTGTTTTATGCAGCTGCATGTCTGAAGGACATTGCACAGTGTACCGTAAACACAGACAGTGCGAGTAGTATTTCGGAAGAAGTTGAACTGAGAGATAGTTGGTTTACTCCCTCTGTCGCTTTGTTGATAATATTAGGGGAATGAGATTAATATTCCCCAAAACCAAACTGCTCTGTAGTACTCACAAATATGTTCGAATCACAATGAATACTTTGCTGGAGTTTTGAGGCTGGCCCTAATATACTTGATATGACGTATAGTCTTGAGGACTACTCAATAGTTTGTAAAATCAGGTTACGAGTGGGTTCTACCAAAGTGTAAGCACCTAATGGAAGGTTGTTATTAGCCGTAGGGCCTGAGATTGTTCGCGGGCGAGAGCCAGTCGTTCTGTAGTCACAGCATTGATTGGCTAAAAGACGCAAATGTCCATCACAATCGCAGAAGGCGCAGCCTATTACAGCTGTATGTTGCAAGTCCGGTGGGCGTATTTTGGAATTTCTCTGGGAATAATCGGATCGCTACAAGCCACTTTTCAGCAGTGGTGACTATATAAAACATTGTCTCGCGGGGAAAAACGAGTGACGAGAGCCTCATAAAACTGTTTCACTTATGTATTAGTGCAGAGAATTGATCTGGATCCTATGATTAACAGTTTCTTCGTCTGCAGTGGAGCAGTCAGATCGCTTAGCGGATTGTGTGCGTCATAATGACCTGCGGCACGTGGTTTGCGACTCGGACGTGCTTTCCCAAATTCTAGCAGCTGAGAAAAAGAGAAGTGGTTTCTTAGGAGAGCATTTGTAGATACTTGGTACTATCAATGAACTTTTCCGGCTTTTTGTTTGATACCGTGATGGTTTCTCTGAAAAGACCAACGGCGATTTGCACACCCATCCTTGTTAAGTTCGACCTTTTCCTCCGTCTCTAGTGATTTCGTAGCCGATGTGATGTCAAACTACAGTCTTCCTTCCTTCTTTTCCTTTTTGAATAATATGACATTATTGACTTGCGAAAAACACGGTTTCCTCCCTTTTACTACTCCCAGGCTTGTTGCAGCTCTGTTATGCAATCACCTCTCAGTGGATCCTTCCTCCTTTTCCATTTTCCTAATCGTCATCATGCATGTACGCACGCAGTATATCCATGTCCACGACCCCGAACGCTTGTGGTGTAATCATACTATAGTACAGTACTGCATCATTGTTAAACCTCTATGTTTGAAGACATTAGGGAACAGATATTAACATCCTGGTAGTATGTATCTCTGCGTCCGCCTGTCAGTTTATAAGGCTCACTTAAAGATACACAGCAGCCCGTAATGTTTTGTATAGGGTTATTTATGTCAAGACGCCATACTGACCGATAGTGCAACCACATCGGCAGCATATTGGCGAGGCATTCGTCTTCATGGACGACAATTCACGCACCCATCGTGCACATCTTGTGAATGACTTCCTGCAGAATAACGACATCGCTCGACTAGAGTGGCCAGCATGTTCTCCAGACATGAACCCTATCGATGATGCCTGGGATAGATTGAAAAGGGCTGTTTATGGACGACGTGACCCACCAACCACTCTGAGGGATCTACGCCGAATCGCCGTTGAGAAGTGAGATAATCTGGACCAACAGTGTCTTGATGAACTTGTGCATAGTACGCCACGACAAATGCAGGCATGCATCAATGCAAGAGGACGTGCTACTGGGTGTTACAGATACCGGCGTGCACAGCAATCTGGACCACCACCTCTGAAGGTATCGCTGTATGGTGGTACAACATGCAATGTGTGGTTTTCATTAGCAATAAAAATGGCGGAAATGATGTTTATGTTGATCTCTATTCCAGCTTTCTGTAGAGGTTCTGGAACTCTCGGGACCGAGGTGATGCAAAACTTTTTTTGATGTGTGTGTATACTTGGTGAGGGCAAAGCGGTATCTTTTTGCCTTGGTCGAACCTCTTGTGTAAGCTGGCACAATGCGATAGCCCTGCTCTCTGGTCACTACCGTTGGAATGAAAAATCTAGTCGATAGTTTAGTTAATGTTTGAATTTGTGTAAGTTTTCAGTCTAACTGAAGCCCTAAAGCCTTTCGCCTTTCTCTCATAGCTTTATAGTTTATTGGTTTGCGTGATGAGTTTCATTTTAATATCGCGAGTCTTGAACACTTTAAAATTATGGTTATTTCGTAGGTTATTGTTTGATTCAACTATCTTGAATACGTCAAGGCGTGTTGAATGGGTAACGATTTAGTTCAGTCAGCTCCTCGTTTTTTAACAGCATGCGCGTGTGCATTATATGTTACCTCTGTGTTTGTCCACGTTCATAATTGCACGGCGTTAACTACAAAACCAGGGCTAAGAGTATTCAGGCCGCAGCCGCAACCTTACTTAACATTGCAACATCGTGTAACAAACGTAGCAACCTTTTACGAGGTTTCTCCCATCTTCAGTTGAGGTAATACATTTCTGCCTTCGTCAGTATGGCGATTTTGCAGACTGCATTTTGAACTCTATAATTGCCTATTGTCGTGAATTATGCAAAGCACGAATACTTTTCGGTTCACTGAACACTTATGCGACATGAAGATGAGTGAAAGCTGCCGATATGGTTGCACTATCGGTCAGAGGATGACATTCACATATCGTAGAATCGTTAGGCGTCTTACATGACCACCAGCGGCGTACGTAGGCCCCACCCCAAAACATCAGGGGACCTCCACCTTGCTGCACTCGCTGGACAGTGTGTCTAAGGTCTCCAAACCGGGTTGCCTCCAAACACGTCTCCGACGATTGTCTGGTTGAAGGCATATGCGACCTCATCGGTGAAGAGAATGTGAAGCCATTCCTGAGGGTTCGATTCGGCATGTTATTGGGCCTATCTGTACCGTTCTGCATGGTGTCGTGGTTGCAAAGATGGACCTTGCCCTGGACGTCGGAAGTGAAGTTGCTCATCATGCAGCCTATTGCGCACAGCTTCAGTCGTAACACGGCGTTCTGTGGCTGCACGAAAAGTATTATTCAACACCGTGGCGTTGCTGTCAGGGTTCTTCCTGTAGCGGTCATCCACTGCAGTAGTAGCCCTTGGGTGGCCTGAGCGAGGCATGTCTTCGATAGTTCCTGTCTCTCTGTATCTCCTCCATGTCCGAACAACGTCGCTTTGGTTCACTCCGAGACGCCTGGACACTTCCCTTGTTGAGACCCCTTCCTGACACAAAGTAGCAATGCGGACACGATCGCGGTATTGACCGTCTAGGCATGGTTGAACTACAGACAACACGAACCGTGTACCTCCTTCCTGGTGGAATGACTGGAACTGATCGGCTGTCGGACCCCCTCCGTCTAATAGGCGCTGTTCATCCATGGTTGTTTACATTTTTGGCGGGTTTAGTGACATCTCTTAACAGTCAAAGGGACTGTGATACAATATCCACAGTCAACGTCTATCTTCAGGAGTTCTGGGAACCGGAGTGAAGCAAAACTTTTTTGATGTGTGTATTAAAGTTGGCCATGCTGTCTCAGTAGTAGATTATGTTAACCCCCGCGGTTATGCACATAGAATCCATAACTGCACAGACACATTCATTCGTTTTTGTTATTCGATAAAGGAAAAGAAAGGACAACTTCAGTGGAATATGGTACTGAGGCATTGTCAACATAAGCAAGGGACTCAGAGGAGTTCAAAACTTAATGGAATTTCCACGAGCGCACCTGACTTATACAATTAGCAGACCAGTTTATAATAAAATATGAAAAATATGTGAACTGTGGCTGATATGAATGCATTCAGCTGCTTACTCTTTCCTATTGGAGGAAATTTACTGATTGTACTGTAAATTGTTGTGTTACAGATATTGTGATGGGGCTACTATGAATAAAATCTTATGAAAAGGCTCTTATAGACACTCTTCTTCCGAAATACATTTTGGCAAATAAAGCTATGAGAAAGTGACTGGTTGCTGTGTTTCATCACATAATTCCATTCGCACCATGGAATTCAGCCTACATCTACATCTCCATGAGATGATGATGTTTGGTTTGTGGGGCGCTCAACAGCGTTGTTATCAGCGCCCGTACAATTACCCAATCTTTGCTCAGTCCAAGTGCGCCACTTTCCTGGATGATGATGAAATGATGAGGACAACACAAACACCCAGTCATCTCGAGGCAGGTGAAAATCCCTGACCCCGCCGGGAATCGAACCCGGGACCCCGTGCTCGGGAAGCGAGAACGCTACCGCGAGACCACGAGCGGCGGACGTCTACATCTCCATGGCTACTCTGTAAATCACATTTAAGTGCCTGGTAGAGGGCTCATCGAACCACCTTCACAATTCTCTATTATTCCAATCTCTTATAGCGCGCGGAAAGAACGAACACCTAGAACTTCTGTACGAGCTCTGATTTCCCTTATTTTATCATGGTAATCGTTTCTCCCTATGTAGCTCGGTGTCATCAAAATATTTTCGCATTCGGAGGAGAAAGTTGGTGGTCGGAATTTCGTGAGAAGATTCCGCCGCAACGAAAAACGCCTTTGTTTTAGTGATGTCCACCCCAAATCCTGTATCATTTCAGTGACACCCTCTCTCCTATTTCGCGATAATACAAAACGTGCTGCTCTTTCTTTCAACTTTTACTCCCACGACAGCGTCATCTGCAATCAACCTAAGACGGCTACTCAGATTGTCTCCATAATCCTTTTATAGATAATGAACAGCAATGGTCTTATAACAGTACTTTGGGGAACAGAGTAGCCATGGAGATGTAGACGTCCGCCGCTCGTGGTCTCGCGGTAGCGTTCTCGCTTCCCGAGCACGGGGTCCCGGGTTCGATTCCCGGCGGAAACCCAGAAATAGGGAATCAATCTGAAATGCGAGTAAAGAGCTATGTGTGTTCCGCAAGACTGATGCTTTCTAAATCCATTTTGACCGTTTTCTTCGAGGTAATTCATAATGTTCGAAAACAATATATTTTCCAAAATCCTGCAGCATATCGACGTTAATGATATCGATCCAAGAGTCCTTCAAGTCTCACCCATTAAAATACCTGCACTCGATAGGACAAGGTCTTTTCTGAGTATGTTGTTCATTTCTGACAATAATACAGTAGTTTTTTTCTAGAGCTGAAGACGACTAAAAACCGGTAACCTCAATGATTAATTTGCAGTCTTGGCAAAATGTATGTTAACTTTCCATAAATTTGATTTCTATGACAATAGTATCCAAAATATTTCCCACTTGCAAATTAAAGTACGCACAAACTGTGTACTGCGCTATGCGTATGTGTACTAAACACTAGCAGCACATTCCGTTCAACGGTGAACGGTCTTCGTGTGTGATCTGTGATTATACTTTCGCTAACAGTTTTAAAATATGTTTGGGGTAGCTGGACGGGACTGAAGGGTCGCGCCGGAGAAAGTGTAAGCGCATCTCATCTGGCCACGGGCGCTGGCGCCGCGCCGGAGCGGACACTGACATAACGGCCCGCTGAAATGGAAAGTCCGCGCCGGCGGCGGTGTCGGCTTACCGCCAGGAGGATGCGTTTCCTGCTCCAGGAAGACCGCGTCCTGACCTTGGGCGGGAGAAAGTGATGACCTCGCCGCCGACGAACGCTGCCGGCGATCAGATGAGACCGATGGCTCGAGCGCGATACCGGGCCGGGGAAAACATTTACGTGAGCTTCCGCCCGGCTATCTTTGACCACAGCTTTCTTAGTTAGGGTATTCGACGTTCACTGGCCACACGGCGAGGACGCGGCTACTGGAAAAGCATCATTTCAACAAATTCAAATTAGCTAACAGACAGAGTGGGGCGTAAGTAGGGTGGGTTGCTACGATGGAAGCAAGATCAGTATTTTAACCAATAACCACATTCTTTGGGTAATGTATTATCCCACGCGTCATACTTTGTTTACAGTCCTGTTCCTGCTGCAACAATGCCACTCCGCTTCTATGTGATCTTAGAACCGGCTGTGCTTTTACATTGTGCGTGCGCGTGCTAACCGCGACCATTATTTCCGTAGTTGGAGTCGAAATCTACCCGATAAAGTTATAAAAATTACACTACTGGCCATTAAAATTGCTACACCAAGAAGAAATGCAGATGATAAACGGGTATTCATTGGACAAATATATTATAATAGAACAGACATGTGATTACATTTTCACGCAATTTGGGTGCATAGATCCTGAGAGATCAGTACCCAAAACAACCACCTCTGACCGTAATAACGGCCTTGATACACTTGGGCATTGAGTCAAACAGTGCTTGGATGGCGTGTACAGGTACAGCTGCCCATGCAGCTTCAACAGATACCACAGTTCCTCAATAGTGACTGGCGTATTGTGACGAACCAGTTGCTCGGCCACCATTGACCAGACGTTTTCAATTGGTGAGAGATCTGTAGAATGTTCTGGTCTGGGCAGCAGTCGAACATTTTCTGTATCCAGAAAGGCCCGTACAGGACCTGCAACATGCGATCGTGCATTATGCTGCTGAAATGTAAGGTTTCGCAGGGATCGAATGAAGTGTAGAGCCACGGGTCGTAACACATCTGAAATGTAACGTCCACTGTTCGAAGTGCCGTCAATGCGAACAAGAGGTGACCGTGACGTGTAAACAGTGGCACCCCATACCATCACGGCGGGTGATACGCGAGTATGGCGATGACGAATACACGCTTCCAATGTGCGTTCACTGCGATGTCGCCAAACACGGATGCGACCATCATGATGCTGTAAACAGAACCTGGGTTCATCCGAAAAAATGACGTTTTGCCATTCGTACACCTAGTTTCGTCGTTGAGTACACCATCGCAGGCGCTCCTGTCTGTGATGCAGCGTCAAGGGTAACTGCAGCCATGGTCTCCGAGCTGATAGTCCATGCTACTGCAAACGTCGTCGAACTGTTCGTGCTGATGGTTGTTGTCTTGCAAACGTACCCATCTGTCGACTCAGGGATCGAGACGTGGCTGCACGATCCGTTACAGCCATGTGGATAAGTTGCCTGTCATCTTGACTGCTAGTGATACGAGGCAGCAGGGCGTTCCGTATTACCCTCCTGAACCCACCGATTCCATACTCTGCTAACAGTCATTGGATCTCGACCAACGCGAGCAGCAATGTCGCGATACGATAAACCGCAATCGCGATAGGCTACAATCCGACCTTTATCAAAGTCGGAAAAGTGAAGGTACGCATTTCTCCTCCTTACTCGAGGCATCACAACAATGTTTCACCAGGCAACGCCGGTCAACTGCTGTTTGTGTGTGAGAAATCGGTTGGAAACTTTCCTCATCTCAGCACGTTGTAGGTGTCGCCACCGGCGCCAACCTTGTGTGAGTACTCTGAAAAGCTAATCATTTGCATATCACAGCATCTTCTTCCTGTCGATTAAATTTCGTGTCTGTAGCACGTCACCTTCGTGGTGTAGCAAATTTAATGGCCTTGATGTGCTATCGTTGCAACATTCCACCTCTTGCGCCACTCTTCTTTTATGTTTAACTTCTTACCGTCCCTTCCATTATGCCACTATAGATTTTAGGTGGTGTGGGGGAGGGTTGTTTAAGACTGTATGAATTGGGAGGTCTTGTGGGTAGTCGGGATGGTGTAGTTTCCTCCATTCTCTATTGTTTGCTTCTTGGCTTCGTAAATCAGGTGGTGGGAGTTGCTGAAAGTGTGCAGCCAGGGGATTGGGGTGGATTTTAATGTGTCCTTAATAATCCTCATTGACTCGTTCAGGTGTACGTCCAGCTATGTTGCCACACTGGAGCACAGTATTCGGTAACTGGGTACACCAGTGTAAGTACTGTAGTACGTAGAGTCGATACGTCGGGACCCCATGTTGTACCAGCTAGTTTCTTTACGATGTTATTTTGGGTCTTTAGTTTTTGGCTTGTTCTTTCTAAGTGTTTTTTATACGTCAGAGACCGATCTAGTGTGACACCAAGGTATTTAGGCTGGAAATTATGTGTAACCGTTTGTTGGCGAAAGCTCACATTCAGTTGCTGGTTTGCGGTTCTATTGTTTAGATGGAATGCGCATGGCATTTCATTTGTAGCAGGTTTTATTTGGTTGTCATCCGCGGAACCTTGGCAGCACAGCTCTACGTCGACGATATTCTACGCCCCGTTTTGTTGTCCTTCATGGCAAACTATCCTGGGCTTACATTTCAACAAGATAGCGCCCGCCTGCACAGGGCGAGGGTTTCTACTGCTTGTCTTCGTGTTTGCCAAACCCTGCCTCGGCCAGCATTGTCGCTGGATCTCTCCCAAATTGAGAACGTTTGGAGCATTAAGGGAAGGGCCTTCCAATCATCTCGAGATTTTGAAGATCTAAGCGCCAATTGGACAGAATTGGGCACGATATTCCTCAGGAGGACCTGCAACATCTCTGTCAATCAATGCCAAGCCGAATAACTACTTGCATGAGGGTCAGAGATGGACCAACGCATTACTGACGTACTCCATTTCTGAAGCTCTTTCTCTTGAATAAATCATCCAAATTTTTTGAAATTGTAATCATTTGTCTCTACATGTATATCTACGTATTCCCGTCCCAACCTTTATAATTCCTTCCTGGTGCATCTTCTTTTTTGTGTGTCTTACAGTGTATATATCATTACGAAATAGGATGGTTTTTTGAAAAGAAAATCGTATAGTCCTACGCGTAAACAAGAATTTATCCTAAGTTCCTATATTCATGCATTTAGGGGACAGTTTTTCGAAATCGGATGAGCGATTTGGAAACAGCCCGTGTTGCTGCAACACTGATGGTATTGAAATAAGTTCGATACGTGATAATGCTCATTGTACAGTCAGAGCTCGTAATTTTTTTCTCCTGCAACATTTTCGAGCAACTACACACTATTTTATTTTATTTTCTAGAGGATTAAAGGTATAAGACGCTTGTTATGGTTTAAACTGAAATTTTCACGAATCTGGCGAAATACTACAAGATATGAAGACCAAGACTGCTGGCGCAGTACAGACTCACCTGCTTTTTCGCTCAAATACCACGTGAAGAGCAGGAATGTGCGCTTTTTTATTTCAGTAGTCTTGGCTGTTTACTACATTTGCCTTATTTTTTCTTGCGAAACGTTGCACTGTAGACGATAAAAAACTGTTACTGTACCCTTCAATTAGAGGGCTTTCAAATTTCATTAAAATTACATTGCTTCCCTGAAAGAACAAAATTTTGATGGTCTCAGGGTATAAAATGTGAAGATTTATTATAGAGTAAAATATTTATCCGTTCGGTAATACAAGCATTGCCGATTGTCAATTAACATCCTATATGACTCACCCTTTTATTACTAGTAAAACCGAATAGTTAATCGGACCTACTACACCTACAACTGATTCACTATGGAGCATCTAAATCAAAGTAGACTCTTGAAAATGAAACTTTTTAACCGAACGCACAAAGGTTCCAATTAATTGACCTTACAGATGCTAGACACCATTGTACCATGGGAGTTATTGGCGTGTTAGAAGTATAATATCATCTTACCAAGATTCAATAACAAAGACCGAAATTTACTACTTCTCCAACAAACGCATTTAGTTAAACAAGAATGGAACCTGCGTGGATGTAATAATGTCAAACGCGAAACTAAAAATACAACTGAAGCGGCTCGGTGGAGAAGAGGTCACTGTATCTAATGAAAGGTGGAACAGATGTCCGTTGTTATAGCAACCGTTTGTTGTAGATCCTCGGAACGGTGGAGCTTCTTAAGTGATGGAATAGTATGGTCTTGTAAAAAGGGTTTGAGCGCAGCCACGGACAACCTGTTTTTGTTCATCTCCATGCATAAGGCTTTGTCTGTTATGCCAACTAATACGAATCATTTTAAATTATTCCATTTGGTTTTGGTTCTTCAAACGCTTCTTCGCCGTGACAACAACTAGTTGTAGGAGTGAATGAACAATATTCCTTCATAGACAAATTCCGGAAGCACCGATCGTGAAAAATCCTGATTGCTGTGTTCGTTTACGAGATCCAGAGAGTTGTACATAAGTATCTGATTTTGCATTTATTGACTTACAGAAATCCTTAGACAAAATTCCTTACCGTCAAGTAAACAAAATATATACGTAAAATATAATTTTCATAGGATGTAATTGTACATTATTCATAGCATTACACGCAGATAGATGTGTGGACTCACACACAATCAGCCAATAACCCATAACCATGCTCAAGACGGGGCTCTAACTGGCAACGTCCGATTTTCGAAGAAGCAATCTTAAGACGACGGAGGCCGACATTCGAACATGTATGTGATTTTTGTCAAACAAAACACAACGCATTTCAAATGGAACTGATCTTCAAGTGAGAAAATAGCACTCGGCATCCCTCAGGATAGAATGACGGGGAAGATAGTGTGCGAAAACTCTCTTAGGCTGTTCTCAAACGAGACAGTTCTTGGCAGGGAGGTTACTTCGTTAGGAAGTAGTTACGAAATGCTTTAACTCCTGCTGATGATCAACTTTTGGTGGAAAGACTGGTAGCTGAAGCTGAAGATAAATCTCTGTAGTGGAATACGCGTACATAGAAGAAACAACCCGATTTATTGTCAATATACGATCAGGCACTGGAAATACAGTATTCTCAGCCAACAAGTATTTAGATGTATTTACTCGGAGTGATGTAGCCGTTGGGAAGATGAATTACAGATTGATATTCGTCGAGAGAATCCTAAGAAGGTGTAACTGGCCCATTAAAGATGTAGGTTACAAAATCCACATTCAACCAGTACAAATATACACTCCTGGAAATGGAAAAAAGAACACATTGACACCGGTGTGTCAGACCCACCATACTTGCTCCGGACACTGCGAGAGGGCTGTACAAGCAATGATCACACGCACGGCACAGCGGACACACCAGGAACCGCGGTGTTGGCCGTCGAATGGCGCTAGCTGCGCAGCATTTGTGCACCACCGCCGTCAGTGTCAGCCAGTTTGCGGTGGCATACGGAGCTCCATCGCAGTCTTTAACACTGGTAGCATGCCACGACAGCGTGGACGTGAACCGTATGTGCAGTTGACGGACTTTGAGCGAGGGCGTATAGTGGGCATGCGGGAGGCCGCGTGGACGTACCGCCGAATTGCTCAACACGTGGGGCGTGAGGTCCCCACAGTACATCGATGTTGTCGCCAGTGGTCGGCGGAAGGTGCACGTGCCCGTCGACCTGGGACCGGACCGCAGCGACGCACGGATGCACGCCAAGACCGTAGGATCCTACACAGTGCCGTAGGGGACCACACCGCCACTTCCCAGCAAATTAGGGACACTGTTGCTCCTGGGGTATCGGCGAGGACCATTCGCAACCGTCTCCATGAAGCTGGGCTACGGTCCCGCACACCGTTAGGCCGTCTTCCGCTCACGCCCCAACATCGTGCAGCCCGCCTCCAGTGGTGTCGCGACAGGCGTGAATGGAGGGACGAATGGAGACGTGTCGTCTTCAGCGATGAGAGTCGCTTCTGCCTTGGTGCCAATGATGGTCGTATGCGTGTTTGGCGCCGTGCAGGTGAGCGCCACAATCAGGACTGCATACGACCGAGGCACACAGGGCCAACACCCGGCATCATGGTGTGGGGAGCGATCTCCTACACTGGCCGTACACCACTGGTGATCGTCGAGGGGACACTGAATAGTGCACGGTACATCCAAACCGTCATCGAACCCATCGTTCTACCATTCCTTGGCCCTCAAGGGAATTTGCTGTTCCAACAGGACAATGCACGTCCGCATGTATCCCGTGCCACCCAACGTGCTCTAGAAGGTGTAAGTCAACTACCCTGGGCAGCAAGATCTCCGGATCTGTCCCCCATTGAGCATGTTTGGGACTGGCTGAAGCGTCGTCTCACGCGGTCTGCACGTCCAGCACGAACGCTGGTCCAACTGAGGCGCCAGGTGGAAATGGCATGGCAAGCCGTTCCACAGGACTACATCCAGCATCTCTACGATCGTCTCCATGGGAGAATAGCAGCCTGCATTGCTGCGAAAGGTGGATATACACTGTACTAGTGCCGACATTGTGCATGCTCTGTTGCCTGTGTCTATGTGCCTGTGGTTCTGTCAGTGTGATCATGTGATGTATCTGACCCCAGGAATGTGTCAATAAAGTTTCCCCTTCCTGGGACAATGAATTCACGGTGTTCTTATTTCAATTTCCAGGAGTGTATATGCATATGTCGTCGGTCTGGGACCATTTTCCAATTGAATTAACAACCGCGAATGGTGTAGCTACTTACTCTCGGCTACACACCATTCGAACACATGTGAAATATAAATACAAAAGTAGGTGGAAACGTTCAGACTGTTGATGGATTTCTAATAACAGCGTATCGTAAAATTGCAACTGTGGCATCGTGAAAGTTCTCTCGAATTCAAGAAAAACTACCAGTCTTCATGAATTCATAGAGGAGAAGACGCTTTCCACTCAGTTCAAACATTTATATTCGGTGTGTTTCAAAAATTACTTAGTTTTTATCTTTATTAGACCTGACAATACTGGCAGTACCACATTTTCATCCTGTTAGACGACGTTTGTACCTCAGTGACATTATCCGTGGATGGACTGTGGCACTTTTAGTTAACTGGAGCGAGAAGTACAGGTAATGTCTTCTTTGGAGCTGAGTGTCAATAAAAGCAGATGTAGCGCAACTCGAATAAACAGATAAAAAATTATTGTATTGTTGCACTAGACCTTTAACGATGTCACTAGTCACTCAAATATTTTGTAAATCCTGATTGTGAAGGCCACCTCGGCTGCAATGTTCACCTTTGTTGTTCTTTGTTCGTGGGCTAAAATAACTTGTTTTGAGCAGCATACCTGTTATCAAGTGTCTTTGCCGGAATGTAAGCAATGTATGTACGTATGATTCAATTTCAGTAGGACATGACTGTGTGGACCGACCGCATTTTATAGGATCGTAGGCTAAAGGCACATTTCATAACGTCAGTTACAAGAACTAAATAGAAGGATTACGGTTCAGAAATGGAAAGACTGCGTGAGTCTAGTTTTCGCAGATACAAGGCAAATATGTATTAGACAAAATATCATAAATATCACTCATGCATGAAGAAGTCCCGTCGTGAAACATTCTTCAGAACTGTAGAAATGCTAGAAAAGAGAGAGGAGGCGCAAATAAGATCGGCGTGATTCGTTCGAGACCGCTTAGTGACACCGAGAGTGCTAAATAAATCTCAGTGGAAAACTCTAAAAGAGACTTGTAAATAGATCCCAGTGCAAGGCACTTGAACAGAGTGCTAAACAAATTCCAATGAGAGGCGTTAAAACAACATGGAGGAGAAATCATGGCACTCGTACTCCTCATCCGCCACTTTGCGTACAGTGGCTCGCGGAATACCAATGTAGTGGTCCTTAGATGTAGAGGGCACCGCTGGGAATGTGCATTACGTCGCTTAGGAACATTCCTGTGACCGTACTTCCTTGCAAGAACGTGAACCGGATTTCCGTAGCGAGTAAAGGAACATATTGAAGGTTGCTCTGGTGGATGAATTTACAAATACTTAACTTATCGATCAAGCATTCTATCACCGTCAAGTTCTCCCAGATGGTAATGTAAAACTAAGATGATTACCTCCCACGCCCCACTGAAAATGCTGCAGTTATATAACAAATTCATTGTCAAATATCACAGGTATGTTGTTATAGACCGAGTGAAAACTCATAATTTTTCTTTCATTCGATTTATGTGTCAAATTGAGAAATTGTTGACTCTATAAAGCCTGTAAGAATAACCCCTGCATTTACCACCTATGATTTGGAAAAACAAAAGTCACTATAACTGGATCACTCATTACACTAAATTTTATCTCCGCTTTTCGAATATCCTCTAATTCAAATTACCATCTGTAAGAACTGCATTTATTTAATCTTGAAGCAAAACTACTTTCTCCTACAGCTGGAAAGTATTAAGAAGACCAGTGCATATACAGAAAAGAAGTTTCTTTAGTTGCAGTACTAACATCAGACGCTAAATCTTTTCCTGTTACGCTCTGGTGTAAAACAGTCTTCTGCGCCCTGTTGGCCACATAAAACTGATTCCACAATGCCGTGGTAAATTAGAAACAATCCGTAGTCTACACTCCAAGAGTCTCCATTAAGTCACATAAGATGTCTATGAGTGTTCCTTTTATTAATACCTCCCACTGAATCTAGCAAGGAAGAACTGTGGTTTTTCAGTGAAATGTGGTTCAGAGAAAGAGGTAAAGGCTACTCTGTACATGTGTACATGGCCTTTTTCCAAATTTTCCGTACACTCACGCAGCAGCTACAGTCAGTAATTATCAGCATCACTTTTTTCTACGTCAACACCGAATATTGGTTCAAATGGCTCTGAGCACTGTGGGACTTAACATCAGTGGTCATCAGTCCCCTAGAACTCAGAACTACTTAAACCTAACTAACCTAAGGACATCACAAACATCCATGCGCGAGGCAGGATTCGAACCTGCGACCGTAGCAGTCGCGCCGAATATTGAAGTCTCTCTGGGGAGATACTATCTGAAATGTTATGCTACTTAAACAGCTAAGTATACTGTTAAGTTTGGTGCACAGACCTTCACTACCTATTTGATATCTGATTCTAATCACGTGAATCCATACATTTCGGTCTGCTAACAATTACCTTAGTTTCGTAGCTGTTTGCCTTTAGTATCTCCATTAACCTTCTAAGTGCACCACAATTTGGGTTTTTAAGTAGTGGAAGTACAGATTCAGCTATAATACCATTTAAAAAAGTGGTACTTAGAAGCTCTTGATAAAGATGAGTGGTTCACAGGCACATCATTAGCTCTATCTACGGCTTGCGGCACTGTTCACCGTTATGAGCCCACAGAATTAGCAAGAATCATTACATTTAAGAGGGGTACCCAGCAACTGTTTCCGACAATTCCTAGCAGACAGGATACCCGCAACAGACGTAACAGGCTAAACGTTTTGTGAAACGCTTATCAGAACCAAAATATATTTATATCCTCAGGGCGGTTTACAATCAATATCATTCATGATACTTTTCTTACAGCATTACTCATGGGGGAAAAATTCTCTTTATTGAAGATAAAAATATTGTACTTACTGAGAAAAAGAAGGAAAAAAGCAGGAGAACTAGTTGCAGAGAAACAAATCTAACTTCAAAGAGGTTTACAAATGGTCGGTATGCAACAAAGTTTCATCAAACATAGCTAAAACTAATTCCGTGAATTTGAGACTGAAAAGGGAAAATGACATTTTTGCATTATGTGTAGAAGGTACCTGTATGTAGTGTTGTCTTTTGTAAACAAACCAAACAGGATAAGATACGTAGTGAACTCTGAGTAGTTACGTCTTGAAGTCACAGTTTACGATCAAATGTCTGTATTAGTGATAGAAGACTGATAGTGCACAACAAGGGCAGACAACATTAAAAGTGGGAAGAGGAATGTACGATACATAAAAACATGCTTATGTTTCGTAAATGGAGCAGTAGTGCAACCTCCAGCATGTGACCAAATGAGAGGAAAAGCATATACCAACTAAAAACACAAAGGACTATCCCACTGACGATGCATTAAAGTGAGAAAAGGCGAAACGCGTCTGGGAGCATAAGTACACTGCAACAAGTGAAGTTGTTTTTTATTTACAAAACAAATATCTACAGGATGGCCAAGCAAACAAACTCGTTATTTACCACTCAGGTTACGTACGTAAAAAAAACTTTGATAAATACTGTACAAACAGCTCTTTCTGTGACCATAGAACATGATGTAGACTGAATATACTTATATCTACAAGGGATAAGCATAAAACTCAGAACGTTACATTCTACAAATGCACAAAATTGTACAGTAAACTCTATGAAGGGTTACTTGGGTTTTACAAAGCAGGGGTTTGACAAAAAACTGTAACGTAAGTAAATAGTAATGGAACGTCTCTGTCAGTTGACTGCACATTTTCCAGCTATAACGCTTTTCGTTCTCTTCTGGAAAACCTTACTCCAATCCTCTGCAACGGATAACCCTAAAACCTGGTTCTCTTTCTTAGCTCGGCATCTCACTCATTAAGGAGGGAAGCTGACTCAGATTTTCAGGCAAGCAAGTGGGAAGTTGCGGTGCACAAAATGGCTTCCAAACATCATTGTCAAGGTCCTGATGACGAGACAAATTTTGTAATGTGCACTGATCAGCCAGGAATTATGATCACCTACATAATAGCCGGTAGGTCCACCATTGGCGAGGATAACAGCGGCGACGCGTCGTGGCATGGAAGCAATGAGGCGTGGTAGGTCGCTGGAGAGAATGGCCACCACGTCTGCACACACAAGTCACCTAATCCCCGTAAATTCCGGGGAGGGGGGCGATGAACTCTGACGCAACGTTCAATCACCTCCCAGATGTGTTCGATCGGGTTCACTCCTGGCTATTTGGGGTACCAGCACACAAATTGAAACCCGCCACTGTTTTCCTCGAACCACTCCATTACACTCCTCGCCTTGAGACATGGCGCGTTATCTTGTTGAAAACTGCCACTGCTATGGGGAAATATGATCGTCATGTTGTGTACGTGGTATCAACCAGTGTACGATACTCCTTGGCCGTCATGGTGCCTTGCACGAGAACCACTGGACCCATGGATACTCATGTGTATGTTCCCTAGAGCATAATGGAGCGGCCGCACGCTTGTCTCCATCCCGCAGTACAGGTGCCAAGAAGCTGTTCCCCAGGAAGACGTCGTATTCGCACCCTCTCATCGGTGTGATGAAGAAGGTACCGGTTTTCATCAGACCATGCAGTGCTCTGCCACTGCGCTAACGTCCAGTGCTGATAATCACGTGCCCATTTCAGTCGCAGTTGCCGATGTCGTGGTTTTAACATTGGCACATGCACGATCGTCAGCTGCGGAGGCCCATCCTTAGGAGTGTTTGGTGCACCGTGTTTTCAGACGCACTTGTACACTGACCAGCGCTGATGTACACTCCTGGAAATTGAAATAAGAACACCGTGAATTCATTGTCCCAGGAAGGGGAAACTTTATTGACACATTCCTGGGGTCAGATACATCACATGATCACATTGACAGAACCACAGGCACATAGACACAGGCAACAGAGCATGCACAATGTCGGCACTAGTACAGTGTATATCCACCTTTCGCAGCAATGCAGGCTGCTATTCTCCCATGGAGACGATCGTAGAGATGCTGGATGTAGTCCTGTGGAACGGCTTGCCATGCCGTTTCCACCTAGCGCCTCAGTTGGACCAGCGTTCGTGCTGGACGTGCAGACCGCGTGAGACGACGCTCCATCCAGTCCCAAACATGCTCAATGGGGGACAGATCCGGAGATCTTGCTGGCCAGGGTAGTTGACTTACACCTTCTAGAGCACGTTGGGTGGCACGGGATACATGCGGACGTGCATTGTCCTGTTGGAACAGCAAGTTCCCTTGCCGGTCTAGGAATGGTAGAACGATGGGTTCAATGACGGTTTGGATGTACCGTGCACTATTCAGTGTCCCCTCGACGATCACCAGTGGTGTACGGCCAGTGTAGGAGATCGCTGCCCACACCATGATGTCGGTTGTTGGTCCTGTGTGCCTCGGTCGTATGCAGTCCTGATTGTGGCGCTCACCTGCACGGCGCCAAACACGCATACGACCATCATTGGCACCAAGGCAGAAGCGACTCTCATCGCTGAAGACGACACGTCTCCATTCGTCCCTCCATTCACGCCTGTCGCGACACCACTGGAGGCGGGCTGCACGATGTTGGGGCGTGAGCGGAAGACGGCCTAACGGTGTGCGGGACCGTAGCCCAGCTTCATGGAGACGGTTGCGAATGGTCCTCGCCGATACCCCAGGAGCAACAGTGTCCCTAATTTGCTGGGAAGTGGCGGTGCGGTCCCCTACGGCACTGCGTAGGATCCTACGGTCTTGGCGTGCATCCGTGCGTCGCTGCGGTCCGGTCCCAGGTCGACGGGCACGTGCACCTTCCGCCGACCACTGGCGACAACATCGATGTACTGTGGAGACCTCACGCCCCACGTGTTGAGCAATTCGGCGGTACGTCCACCCGGCCTTCCGCATGCCCACTACACGCCCTCGCTCAAAGTCCGTCAACTGCACATACGGTTCACGTCCACGCTGTCGCGGCATGCTACCAGTGTTAAAGACTGCGATGGAGCTCCGTATGCCACGGCAAACTGGCTGACACTGACGGCGGCGGTGCACAAATGCTGCGCAGCTAGCGCCATTCGACGGCCAACACCGCGGTTCCTGGTGTGTCCGCTGTGCCGTGCGTGTGATCATTGCTTGTACAGGCCTCTCGCAGTGTCCGGAGCAAGTATGGTGGGTCTGACACACCGGTGTCAATGTGTTCTTTTTTCCATTTCCAGGAGTGTATATTCCGCCACAGTTCGCCACCTGTCCTGTTTTACCAGTCTGCTCAGCCTACGATGGCCGACATCTGCAATGACGGGTGGCAGCCCAATCCCACGACGTGGTTTTACCTTGGTTTCGCCAAGTGTTGAAGACACTCTTCGAACACCTGACAAGTCGTGTAGTTTCCAAAATGCTCGTGCCGAGCCCCCGAGCCATCACACTCTGCTCTAGGTCAAACTCAGAAAAATCACGCCCTTTACCCATTCTACATAAGGACGGCATGCTCACTGATACTGCATGTCTACTCCGTGTGTCTGACTAGCAGTCATTCCTCACCACGTGACGTTGCTATCAGCTGGACTGACCTATATCGATAGTATGTCGGTGGTCAAAGCATTCTGGGTGATCTGCGTTTGTAGTGGCTGTGGCTGTGGCCGATCGGAACCGCGCTGCTGCTATGGTCTCAGGTTCGAATCCTGCCTCGGGCATGGATGTGTGTGATGTCCTTAGTTTAGGTAGGTTTAATAAGTCTACGGGGCTGATGACCCAAGATATTAAGATCCATTGTACTTAGAGCCATTTGAACCACTTTTGTTGTTAAGAAATGAATGAACAGTGTAGACTAGCTTTTTACATAATTAAACAACCTATTTGCGAGAAAGTATAAAGAAAACAGTATAATACAGGGGAGGAATCTCTAATCTCCATCCGGCCATCTTGATTTAGGTTTTCTATGGGTTTCCTAGATTACTTCTGACGAATGCTGCGATTCACCTTATTATAAGGCTATGGTCAACTAATTGCCTCATTCTTGTCAAACTGTACCTGTAAGTATGTAAAAGCAAGTATATTTGAATTAATTTGTTTTTGCTTTTAAACAATAATACTACGACTTGCCAAGCGGCCTTGTAAAAGCGATCATTTGTGAATAAAACTACTATTACTACTACTGCTACGAGTACTACTAATCTTCTTCTCTCAAAAATAATTTTGTTACTATCGCAGGCTGTAGAAAAACCATCTGATAATAAGGTTGGAACAGACGGTGAGGGATGCCGAATCGACCACAATTTTACAAATAACCATAGGTCGGAAAATCACTGATGAAGACCAATCAGTGACGAGTGCGCGGATATTTGTGCAGTTAAACTACCTTGCACTAGATAAAATTAGTTATGCTAAAAATGGCTCTAAGCACTTTGGGACTTAACATCTGAGGTCATTATTCCCCTAGACTTAGAACTACTTAAACCTAACTAACCAAAGGACATCAGACACACCCATGCCCGAGGCAGGACTCGAACCTGCGACCGTAGTAGCAGCGCGGTTCCGGACTGAAGCGCCTAGAACCGCTAGGTCACTACGGCCGGCTAGTTATGCTAAAGAGCGCATTTACGACTTAAATTAGCTGAAGAGAGTTGTTCTAAAGTATTTGATAGGCGAACATCAGCAACTGAGGAACATAGCGATACAATAAATAATCCAATATGCCCTTGGCCGGCCGTTGTGATCGAGCGATTCTAGGCGCTTCAGCCCTGAACCGCGCTGCTGCTGCGGTCGCAGGTTCGAATCCAGCCTCGGGCATGGATGTGTGTGATGTCCTTAGGTTAGTTAGGTTTAAGTAGTTCTAAGTCTAGGGGGCTGATGACCACAGATGTTCAGTCCCATAGTGCTTAGAGGCATTTGAACCATTTGAATATGCGCTTGTCATTATCAAATTATGGGGTGATCTTCGTTAACGTTGAAACATAGATTCAACTTCAAAACAGCCACGATCGATACTATACAGCGTTTACTGTGACGACCGGTTTCACTAAACTACATTGGTACCATCACTTCTGTAAAGCATCAGCATATTCAAGAACACTGGGTTCAGATGTAAAGGGCTGTTAGATACAATAAACAAGGACTATACAATGGAATATACCATACCTCCTGCAGTACATTTCACTGAATCTTGATCAGATACATATTATATAGTGTCATATCATAGAACGATACTTCATGAACGTTAGGAGAATAACATATCAGCAAGTCAAGCATAAAATAACTATTATATAAAACAACGTATATATTGCACTAATTATACATGGTCCTGTTCGCTCATTAGCAGAATGGAGACTGAGATTCTCAATTAATCATCATAGACACCGTGTACGTTTCAACCAGCCAACATGTGGCACTGTGGCTGTAGTTATAGTTTTAAACAAAAATACGTCGTATCGTATAAGGTACAGTGGCAAACCAACGATCCAGCAACGTTACACTGCAGACCTAAACGTCGAGTTACATGTTAATAGCGTCAATATTGTCATTTGTGTAAAGCAAGCTGAGTGATTTCATTATATCGTTGAAGTGCTTGTAATGATGTGTTTGTTGTAGTTATGAGTGGGGCACTTGATGTTCGCTATGTAGTCTCTTCATGCTTGGCGGGGTCGCCGCGCGGTTGGGGCTCCACCCGTCGGAAGTTCCAGTCCTCCCTCGGGCATGGCATGGGTGTGTGTGTTGTCCTTAGCATAAGTTAGTCTAAGTTAGATTAAGTAGTGTGTAAGCGCAGGGACCGATGACCTCAGCAGTCTGGTCCCATAGGAATTTACCATAAATTTCCAATTTTTTTTTCGTTCATCTTTGCTTAAATACACCGAGGTACCGAACAACAGTGTATGGTTGCCAAGGTTTTATGCTGTTTGCATATTGTGACATGTTTATTTTTATTGTATTTGTTTTTATAATAGGAACGTACTATATCAATGGCTTGACTACTGGTGTGTTACATGATATATTGATGGTACAGTGCTTCCTGTTATGTTTTAAAGTGATTTTAAATTTTATACAAATTAGTTTAAAATTATTATAACAAGTAAGTGTGACGTACTTTGATTTGTATTATTTAATGTATGTCTGCAGTGAAAAATTCTTGGATCGTTGGTTTGCCTTTATACTGCATACTACACGACTTTTTTTTTTTTTAGGAACTACTACCACATTGTTACCTGGTGGCTCGTTGCAACGTCCAAGGGAGTCTATGATGTATACTTGAGAAGCTCAGTCTTAGTTCTGCAAATGAGTGAGCAGGACTGTGTATAATCAGTGCAATGTATACGTTGTTTTATATAATAGTTATTTTATGCTTCACTTGGTAATATATTATTCTTCTCGTGTTCATGAAGTATCCTTCTGTGATATCACATTGTATAATTTGCATTTGATCAGGGTTCAGGGAAATGTATTGCAGAAAGTATGTCATATTCCATGGTGGTAAAATTGTATTACACCCCTTTACATCTGATCGCAGTGTGCTTGAATATGTAGATCTATGCTTTACAGATCTGGTGATGGCAACGTAGTTTGCTGTAACCGGTCATCACAATAAATGCTATACAATAGCGATCGTGGCTGTTTGAGGTTGTACTTCTGTTTCTACAATAAAAAATCCGCTTCAGTTGTCAGTATTTATTTATTGCAGGACCGGTTTCGAAGTGTAAAGCTCATCTTCTGGTACCACCAAATAATTATGGAGATATGAAATGTGTGGCCGTCGGACAGCCAGTCGTGGTGAGGGGTGGGCGGGGGGTGGTCACATCTACGTCAAACAAACACAATGGAATGTAGGACCACGAACCGTGGCGCCTGCTCCGAGAGCGCGACACCAGTTTAGAGGCACCTGAAAATGAAGCTTTTGGCTTTCAGATTGGTTATGTAATAAATACCAAATAACTGGCAGCTGAAACGGATTTTGTATTCTGTCAATAATGGTCCTAGGTGAACAGTCAAATTCGTAACCTTGGCTGGTTATGTTCACCACGAATTTCCTATTATGCTTGCGGGATACAGCTTGACTATTAAATCAACCACGCTGTAAGTATCGTAATTAATTTGTAAAAATAATAAGCTGTAATGAAGAAAGAGCACTGCGTCGACATATACACTCCTGGAAATTGAAATAAGAACACCGTGAATTCATTGTCCCAGGAAGGGGAAACTTTATTGACACATTCCTGGGGTCAGATACATCACATGATCACATTGACAGAACCACAGGCACATAGACACAGACAACAGAGCATGCACAATGTCGGCACTAGTACAGTGTATATCCACCTTTCGCAGCAATGCAGCTGCTATTCTCCCATGGAGACGATCGTAGAGATGCTGGATGTAGTCCTGTGGAACGGCTTGCCATGCCGTTTCCACCTGGCGCCTCAGCTGGACCAGCGTTCGTGCTGGACGTGCAGACCGCGTGAGACGACGCTCCATCCAGTCCCAAACATGCTCAATGGGGGACAGATCCGGAGATCTTGCTGGCCAGGGTAGTTGACTTACACCTTCTAGAGCACGTTGGGTGGCACGGGATACATGCGGACGTGCATTGTCCTGTTGGAACAGCAAGTTCCCTTGCCGGTCTAGGAATGGTAGAACGATGGGTTCAATGACGGTTTGGATGTACCGTGCACTATTCAGTGTCCCCTCAACGATCACCAGTGGTGTACGGCCAGTGTAGGAGATCGCTGCCCACACCATGATGTCGGTTGTTGGTCCTGTGTGCCTCGGTCGTATGCAGTCCTGATTGTGGCGCTCACCTGCACGGCGCCAAACACGCATACGACCATCATTGGCACCAAGGCAGAAGCGACTCTCATCGCTGAAGACGACACGTCTCCATTCGTCCCTCCATTCACGCCTGTCGCGACACCACTGGAGGCGGGCTGCACGATGTTGGGGCGTGAGCGGAAGACGGCCTAACGGTGTGCGGGACCGTAGCCCAGCTTCATGGAGACGGTTGCGAATGGTCCTCGCCGATACCCCAGGAGCAACAGTGTCCCTAATTTGCTGGGAAGTGGCGGTGCGGTCCCCTACGGCACTGCGTAGGATCCTACGGTCTTGGCGTGCATCCGTGCGTCGCTGCGGTCCGGTCCCAGGTCGACGGGCACGTGCACCTTCCGCCGACCACTGGCGACAACATCGATGTACTGTGGAGACCTCACGCCCCACGTGTTGAGCAATTCGGCGGTACGTCCACCCGGCCTCCCGCATGCCCACTATACGCCCTCGCTCAAAGTCCGTCAACTGCACATACGGTACACGTCCACGCTGTCGCGGCATGCTACCAGTGTTAAAGACTGCGATGGAGCTCCGTATGCCACGGCAAACCGGCTGACACTGACGGCGGCGGTACACAAATGCTGCGCAGCTAGCGCCATTCGACAACCAACACCGCGGTTCCTGGTGTGTCCGCTGTGCCGTGCGTGTGATCATTGCTTGTACAGCCCTCTCGCAGTGTCCGGAGCAAGTATGGTGGGTCTGACACACCGGTGTCAATGTGTTCTTTTTTCCATTTCCAGGAGTGTATTACTGTGAGTTACGATGTTGTTCACAATGAAATTTGATGGTCGTATGTTTTAAGTTTGAAGAGAGAATGAATGAATCTGTATTCTGAGTGCAGCAGCGACTTAATCGGACACAGCTGCCCTGCTAGTCACACCCAGACATGCTACCTTGCCGCGAAAACGTCAGCGCGCTCGTCTCTGATTGGCTGCCGTTTTATAGCCGTTGTTCACAATGGTGCAACTCCGATCCACGGCTAACTGGAAAAAATTTCTCCATATGACGCCCCCTAGTCCCTCTGTGACCTTGTTAGCGAGTTGTTGTTATCCAGCACGGTATTATACACTACTGGCCAATAAAATTTCTACACCACGAAGATGACGTGCTACAGACGCGAAATTAAACCGACAGGAAGAAGATGCTGTGATATGCAAATGATTAGCTTTCCAGAGCGTTCTTACAAGGTTGGCGCCGGTGGCGACACCTACAACGTGCTGACATGAGGAAAGCTTCCAACCGATTTCTCATACACAAACAGCAGTTGACCGGCGTTGCCTGGTGAAACGTTGTTGTGACGCCTCGTGTAAGGAGGAGAAATGCGTACCATCACGTTTCCGACTTTGATAAAGGTCGGATTGTAGCCTATCGCGATTGCGGTTTACCGTATCCCGACATTGCTGCTCGCGAAGGTCGAGATCCAATGACTGTTAGCAGAATATGGAATCGGTGGACTCTGGACGGTAATACGGAACGCCGTTCTTGATCCCAACGGCCTCATATCACTAGCAGTCGAGATGACAGGCATCTTATCCGCATGCCTGTAACGGATGGTGCAGCCACGTCTCGATCCCTGAGTCAACAGATGGGGACGTTGTAACATCCCCTTAGAAAATTTTATGAATGACTGTGATGGTAAACCTCTACGTTATTTGATTTTCAAACAGCTGAGCAGAACTGAACGTACTCAGACATTTCTCTCTTGACTTATTCTGATAAACACTAAACTGACACACAATATTTTTAGCACAACGCAATCTGACTTTCAAAAATCCCTACAAAAGAATGGCCCTGACTAACAATAACCTATACCTTTCATGAAACACTTACCTCACAAAAATCTTCGTTACTCGAACGACTGCAATACAGCGAGCGCCACTACTGCCAGCTAAATAAAAGATTCTAACTACTGAAAGCACTAACTACTGACAGGCATAGTTAGCAAATGAAACATTTTGATAGACAATAAACAATGTATTTACCTTAATAATGTTCTAAAGTCATAATATATATATATATATATATATATATATATCAGTTCATGATATCCAGTATTAGAAATTTACTGTTTCTGGCGGACACACGTCCAGATCGTCCGCTTTTAAAATTGTGCCATCTCTCTCCACACATCCACCACTGCTGGCGGCTAACCTCCAACTGCGCAACGCTACGCGCTGTTCACATCCAACTGCCCAACACTACAATAGCGAATATTCCCACAATGGAAACCAGCCACAGACTTCACACAGCACAGTCAGTGATTTTCATATAGGGCGCTACGTGGCGTTACCAACATAAAAGCCTAAACAGCCTACTTACAACGTTTGCAAGACAAGAACCATCTGCACGAACAGTTCGATGACGTTCGCAGCAGCAGCGACTATCAGTTGGGAGACCATGGCTGCGGTTACCCTTGTCGGTGCATCACAGACCGGAGGTCCTGCGATTGTGTACTCAACGACGAACCTGGGTGCACGAATGACAAAACGTCATTTTTTCGGACGAATCCAGGTTCTGTTTACAGCATCATGATGGTCGCATCCGTGTTTGGCGACATCGCGGTAAACGCACATTGGAAGCGTGTATACGTCATCGCCATACTGGCGTATCACCCGGCTTGATGGCATGGTGTGCCATTGGTTACTCGTCTCGGTCACACCTCGTTCGCTTTGACGGCACTTCGAACAGTGGGCGTTGCATTTCAGATGTGTTACGATCCGTGGCTCTACCCTTCATTCGATCCCTGCGAAACCCTACATTTCAGCAGGATAATGCACGACCGCATGATGCAGGTCCTGTACGGGCCTTTCTGTATACAGAAAATGTTCGGCTGCTGCCCTGGCCAGCACATTCTCCAGATCTCTCACCGACTGAAAACGTCTTATCAATGGTGGCCGAGCAACTGGCTCGTCACAATACGCCAGTCATTACTCTTGATGAACCGTGGTATCGTGTTGAAGCTGCATGGGCAGTTGTACCTGTACACGCCATCCAAGCTCTGTTTGACTCAATGCCCAGGTGTATCAAAGCCGTTCTTACGGCCAGAGGTGATTGTGCTGGGTACTGATTTATCAGGATCTATGCACCCAAATTGCGTGAAAATGTAATCACATGTCAGTCCTAGTGCAATACGTTTGTCCAATGAATACCCGTTTATCATCTGCATTTCTTCTTGGTGTAGCAAATTTAATGGCCAGTAGTGTATATTTTCCGTTATAAGTACGAAATTGATCTGAGAAACATCTTCAGAAGAATCCTTGTTATTACAAATGGACATCCGGCAGTGTGGGTTGCTTTGCATGTGGACGGTTGACTGGTGGCGAGGAGGCGGCGGAGTGGCAGGTGCGGTGCGTCGGCCGCTCACACTTTCTCGCGACACAGACGCAGCCCCGTCGCGGCCGCAGCCCAGCATCCCCGCTTTCTCCCTCCGCGCTGGAAACAGGACCCGCGCGCGCCACTTCCTAGTCCACGTCCTTCCTGCATAGGTCACCGAAGGCCAGCGCCGACTCGTCTGCCGCGGCGGCTCACTTTTTTTTTTTTAACACGAAGTCTCAAATTGCCATTGTATAGGTACCAAGTGTCGATCACGATAACGTCAATATTTCCTCGCGTCAACACAATGTACACGTGGACAGAGGGATCCGTACAAAGGAAGAAAGGAAGGAAAGAAAAGGATAATTTCAGTTTGCATTTACGACGAAATCATTAAGGTACGGTTACACTAGTCATACTTTTACGGTAGGGTGTGGCCGCAGTAGTGTTCTGCAATGTTGACACACTACATGGATACGTTTCTGTACGACCTGACAATATTGCTGACTGAGCAGGCTGTGGTAGGTAGTTGTCGAGGTGTTTCCGACGTGTTTCCGGTGTTGGATAGTGTCCGGTAAGATTGGGGCAATATCTGCCTCCCTCCTTACGGCAAATGATTCGCTCTTAGTCACTCTTGCTTCCTCTTCCTTAACGAGAGTTTACACACGTGCACCTTGTGCCTAGTTGCTATGCTGTTGTGCTTGCCCCCCGAGGCAAACGTGTAGGTGCATGCCTTTCGCACAACATCTGCGCAAGAGTGATTCCATTCACGCCTTTGTTCCCACTGGGTGCCTCTAGCTGTGTGTGGTGCTAGCACAACCCTAAGGGGAATGGCGGAAAGGCGCACGGGTGTAAATTCATTTTCACGCTGCCGGCGTTGGCGCTCATATCTAGGGGAGTTCGATTTATTTCTTTTTTCATACGTGGTCCAGCGAGGTTAATGTGTCCACCGCCTGTGTTCGATATCAAAGTAAAGTGCAATAACCACTCACAGACAGTAGGTTGCAGCACTAGCCACTAGCAGTGTAGAGTATATAAAGTGTTTTCCGGGTGGCGGTAGGGGGGGGGGGGAGGACGCGGAAAAGAGTGCAGTTATTGTCGTACAGCGGAAACGGAGCGATTTGTCTGTAGTGCAGAAGGATATGATCATTTTAATGCTTGGTTGTTTGGGGGGAGGGGACCAAACAGCGAAGTCATCGGTCCCATCGGTTCAGCGAAGGTGATCGGCTGTGCCCTTTCAAAGGAACCATCCCGGCATTTGCCTGAAACCATTTATGGAAATCACGGAAGACCTAAATCAGAATTGTCGGACGCGGGTTTGAACCGTCGTCCTCCCGAATGTGAGTCCACTGTGCTAACCAATGTGTCACCTCATCTGGTCATGATGGTTTGATTCGGAGTCAAGCATTTCAAGACAGCTAATTTTGCAAACTCTTCGCGTGCCGCTGTGGTTAAAAGTACCACGCACGACAAAATGGCAGCGATCCAAACCCGGCGCCGAGACAACGATGTTTCGCCACGGGCCATAGATGACAGGGGTGAACGACGGCTGTGCAGAAGTGTACGGGTGTATAGACGTGCAACTATTGAGCAGCTCACCACCCAGATGAACCAAAAGGCTACGAACAGTATCTTCTCAATGGTCGTTCAGCGAGTGATCATGCGCTCGTTCTGACTGCTGTCGAAATTTGCACGCCAGTACTGCAACTATGGCGGTTGGCGTGTAGGACGTGAAAATACATAGCAAGAATCGTCGGAACGCTTTAGTCCGGGAAATGTTTTCGTAGCATTCCCGGGATGATTTCATTATTCTGGAAGGCGCAGTGGATCGAAACAAGTATGCATCTATCCTTGGGGACCATGTCCACCCCTACAAAGAGTTTGTTTTTCTCGGCCAATGGCGTCTACCATCAGGACAGTGCAACGTGTCAGACAACGTGCAGTGTATGTGCTTGTTTCGAAGAGCAGCAGGACGAGTTTACCGTCCTCCCCTGGCGGCAAAACTCACTGGATTCAAACAATCGAGAATCGATCTGGCTGTTCGCACCATGGTGCCTGAACAGAGAAACCTAGCGGAGCTGGCCACGCCATTGGAGTCAGCATGGCTCCACATCCCAGAACGTCGTTGACTCTCTTCCTGCCCGTTTCGCAGCAGTTCGTGTTGCAAAACGTGGTTATTCAAGCTTTTGACAGGTGGTCACATTAATATGTGACTGGAAAATGCAGAAACGAAGAAGTGGCCAAACTAGAGTATCATGAATTTCAGAAACGTACACTACTGCCCATTAAAATTGCTACGCCACAAAGATGACTTGCTACAGACGCGATATTTAACCGACAGGAAGAAGATGCTGTGATATGCAAATGATTAGCTTTTCAGAGCATTCAGACAAGGTTGGCGCCGGTGGCGACACCTACAACGTGCCGAGATGAGGAAAGTTTCCAACCGATTTATCATACACAGACAGCAGTTGACCGGCGTTGCCTGGTGAAACGTTGTTGTGATGCCTCGTGTGAGGAGGAGAAATACGTACCATCACGTTTCAGACTTTGATAAAGGTCGGATTGTAGCCTATCGCGATTGCGAACCTGGGTGCACGAATGGCAAAACGTCATTTTTTCGGATGAATCCAGGTCATGTTTACAGCATCACGATGGTCGCATCCGTGTTTGGCGACATCGCGGTGAGCGCACATTGGAAGCGTGTATTCGTCATCGCCATAGTGGCGTATCACTCGGCGTGATGGTATGGGGTGCCATTGGTTACACGTCTCGGTCACCTCTTGTTCGCATAGACGGGCAATTTGAACAGTGGATGTTACATTTCAGATGTGTTACGACCCGTGGCTCTACCTTTCATTCGATCCCTGCCAAACCCTATATTTCAGCAGTATAATGCACGACCGCATGTTGCAGGTCCTGTACGGGCCTTTCTGGATACAGAAAATGTTCGACTGCTGCCCTGGCCAGCACGTTCTCCAGATCTCTCACCAATTGAAAACGTCTGGTCAATGGTAGCCGAGCAACTGGCTCGTCACAATACGCCAGTCATTACTCTTGATGAACCGTCGTATCGTGTTGAAGCTGCATGGGCAGCTGTACCTGTACACGCCATCCAAGCTCTGTTTGACTCAATGCCCAGGCGTATCAAGGCCGTTATTAGGGCCAGAGGTGGTTGTTCTGGGTACTGATTTCTCAGGATCTATGCACCCAAATTGCGTGAAAATGTAATCACATGTCTGTTCTAGTATAATATTTTTGTCCAATGAATACCAGTTTATCGTCTGTATTTCTTCTTGGTGTAGCAATTTTAATGGCGAGTACTGTAATATATGTACGACCATAGCACTGGGACATGGAATGGAGATTTCACAAAGAACGCAATCTTAAAAATAGCAGATTGTTGATGTTGGGAACAGAATCGCTCACAATGAAGCTTGCAATAAATTTCGTAGTCTTCGAACCTACGCAAAATGGGAGGCAAAAAAACAGCATTCTCGCTAATACCATATTGGAAGAAAATCTACGGCAGTGAATCATAATTCTATTCTACAAAAGTTCAAAGTCTTCTAATCTCTTTGAAGCTTAATGGCGTGTGTATCCTGATCACTCGCAGCAACTTGGCAAACGACCTTATTTTGATTACGGTGTTTTTAACTTGGGTTTCAACGTCTCATTTGGGTTTCAACGTCTCATAACTCTTCTTGTGGACGTATAGAATTTGTGATATTGATAGTTAACTCACTGTACTTGTGAATCAGTAGAATATTAACTTCAAAATCTGATTAATGTTCCAAATAAATTCAATTACTCTACCGGAAAAAAAATTAGTGCATCTGAAAAGACGACGTCGATTTTGATCCAATGACGGCCTATATCACCTGGGGGATAGTTGATGGACTGATAATGGCTCCAACGTCGTCCGCCAACGTATAGAATAGTGGCGTAGCTACCAGAATGCCATCTGTATCTAACCTTTAATAAAGAGTGCTGACAGTCAGAAGGATCAGTGTTGTGGAAACGTGTGAAGCAAGCAGGCAACCTTGCCACAGAGGCGTACTCGTGCTTCCTAGAGGCAGCTGAGCGAGTTTGAAAGGGGTCAGATTGTGGCCTTCCGAGTGGATGGGTTGATGGTCTTCTCGGAGAATTGCCACTCAAGTTGCACTTGCTGCATCCGCTGTGCAACAATGCTGGTGTCAGTGGCCACATGAATATTTCCAACATAGGCTATGAAACGTCTCCTTTGAAAAATTATGAATTACTGCGCTGGTAAACTTCTACGATATTTGATTTTCAAACAGCTGAGCAAAACTGAACATACTCAGACATTTCTCTCTTTACTTATTCTGATCATCACTAAACTGACACACAATATTTTTAGCGAAACGCAGTCTGACTTTCAATAATCCCTACAAAAGAATGGCCCTGACTAACAATAGCCTATACCTTTCATGAATCACTTACCTCACAAAAATCTGCGTTACTCGAACTATTGAAATGCAGCAAGCGCCAATACCGCCAGATAAATAAAAGATTCTAACTACTGAATGCACTAACTACTGATAAGCATAGTTAGCAAATGTTAGATTTTAATAGAGAACAAACAATGTATTTACCATATATATATATATATATATATATATATATATATGACCTCCATCTTTGCTGTGGTGTCACCGCCAGACACCACACTTGCTAGGTGGTAGCCTTTAAATCGGCCGCGGTCCGGTAGTATACGTCGGACCCGCGTGCCGCCACTATCAGTGATTGCAGACCGAGCTCCGCCACACAGCAGGTCTAGAGAGACTTCCTAGCACTTGCCCCACTTGTACAACCCACTTTGCTAGCTATGGTTCACTGACAAAATACGCTCTCATTTGCCGAGACGATAGTTTAGCATAGCCTTCAGCTACGTCATTTGCTACAACCTAGCAAGGTGCCATTATCAGTTACTGTTGATATTGTGAATCATGTACCGTCCAGACCGACGTTCACCATTAATGGATTAAAGTTAAGTAGTCCACCAGCTACGTCCGTTTTTCTAAATTCTAATTTCCTTGTCCTGTTCCAGACCTCATGCCAGCCTGCGTGAGCTAAAACGCGTGCCTTTCGGCCTCCTCTAGTAACACGGTGTTGGCTCTCCTGCCAACCAAAACATTGGCGACGAGGCAAAACCGCGTTCTTATCGATATTGCCCTGATTTACTTGTGTAATGGCTTCGCCACAATCTCCAGATGTACTGTCCGAATTTTATCGCTTACAGTATCAGCAGACGCAGGCCTTACTGGATGCCCTTGGACAGCTCGTCGAGGGTCAAGGGGCAATGCAAAACGATGCGGCAGCCGCCGCTCCACCGCTAACGCAGCCACAACACGCAGTTGCACCAACTTTTCAACCTTCTGATGCTGCACTGGAAAGCTGGTTGGAGTGGTCACGCCAATTTGGATTCCATCTCGCCACCTACAGAATTCAAGGTAACGAGCGGCAGCCTTTTTTGCTATCATCAGTCGGGGTGGACACGTACCGTGTGATAGTCAAATTATTTCCCCGACGCGACGTAGCAACTCTGTCCTACGACGAAATTTTGTCTGCATTAGATGCATATTTCAAAGAATCAGTCAATGTAGTTGCAAAAAGGTGTACTTTCTTTTGTACAAAATGTACGGCAGGTCAGACTAATCGGGAGTGGGTTGCAACCTTGCAAGGCCTTACTAGGGATTGTGCTTTTGAGTGTCACTGTGGACTCCCATATTCAGATACTATGGTATGTGATGCAATTGCACAGAACGTTTCTGATGTTCATATACGGGAACAGATTTTGAAACTAGTCAAGTCAACTCCCTTCAACAAGTGATGGACATATTGGATCGGCAGGACACACTTGACTTTGCTCAGGAATCATTTGAAACTTCACCAGCCATGTAACAGCCCTCGCGCCCGGCTGCGCCGCTGTCGCCAGGCTCTCAGCCACGTGTGTCGCGCAGGCAAGCCAATGCAGTGCTAAAATCATGCCCGCGGTGCGCTACTAGACATTCACGTGAGAATTGCCCGTCAGTCCAGGCTATTTGCTTTTTCTGTGATAAAAAAGGACATGTTCAGAATGTTTGCCAGAAAAAGCTCAGATCGGAAACTCACAACCATTCCAGGCCCTTTGCTTCGCGCCGAATTCGAACCAAGCATACTCAGGCTCGTGAAACTTCGCCCATGGAAATTCATGTAGTTCATTCCACTCCGCCCAGTGCTACTCTCTCTAACAGTGACTGTGTTCGTCCCACAAATAGTGTGCGTCGACATCGCAGGAAATCCCGTCAAGTCGCAAGTGATTATGTGCCAGTGTCAGTTCACGTTGCACGAGACAGTCACTCTTGTCGTCGGCAGGACAATAAACTTTTTGTAGACTTGGACATTAACGGCAAAGTGATACCATTCCAGCCCGATACCGGAGCTGCAGTTTCACTGATCAATCAAGACACGTACAAACAGCTGGGCACACCTCCGTTGCGTGCCGCAAATGTTAAGTTAACTAGTTATTCAGGTCAAGATATCCCTGTGTTAGGACAGTGCAGCCTTCTTGCAACTTACAAAGGACATACAAAACTTGTGTCATTTTACATCTTTCGTTCTTCTTCTGCAGTGAACTTGTTTGGTTTCGATTTATTTCAGTTGTTTAACTTGTCTATAGTAAGGTCCTATCAGTGAACCAGACTGTGCCTTCAGACAGTGTTTCTCGTGTATGTGAAGAATTTGCAGACATTTTTGCACCAGGCCTTGGTTGCGCTAAGAACTATAAAGCAGATTTGGAACTGAAAGTAAACGCGCAACCGAAATTTTTCAGAGCGCGCAATGTTCCCCACGCATTGCGTGATGAGGTCGCAAAAACATTACACGATTTGGAATCACAAGGTGTAATTGAACGTGTGCAGGCTTCTCTCTGGGCATCACCCTTAGTAATTTTGCCAAAACCTTCCGGAAAATTGAGACTTTGTGTGGACTTCAAGGTAACAGTGAATCTACAACTAGTGATTGCAACTTTTTCTTCACCCCGCCCGGAAGATCTTTTTGACAAACTGTGCCTGGGTAAATATTTTTCGAAGTTGGACCTAGCAGATGCGTACTTGCAAATACCGGTGGACGAAGAATTCCAGCGCGTTTTGGTGGTTAACACGCATCTTGGTTTGTATCAATTCAAACGACTGCCATTCGCGTGTGCATCCGCCCTTGCATTGCTTCAGCAATATCTACAAACTGTTTGTGCGTCGGTCCCTACTGCAGCAATCTATCTGGACGATATTGTGATCTCCGGAAAGACGGAAGAGAAACATTTAGCCAATCTAAGAACATTATTTCAGGTCTTGCGACAAAATGGTCTTCGCTTGCGGAAGGACAAATGTGTGTTTTTTGCTCGTGACTTGCCCTACCTAGGACATGTACTCAATGCCCAATGTATACATCCCAGTCCCGAGCACCTCCGTGCAATACAAGACTTGCCTTCGCCGCAGAATTTGAAGCAGCTACAGAGTGTTCTGGGAAAAACTAACTATTATCACAGATATGTTCCACATGCCTCTTCCATTACAGCTCCACTTCATCGCTTACGCCGTAAGGGTGTTCCGTTCGTCTGGACGACGGAATGCGAACGCGCCTTTCGCCAGTTGAAATCGGCGTTGCTTTCCAATACTTGCCTTACGCCATTCGATCCCCAGACGCCTCTTTTGTTGATGGTGGATGCATCGGATTTCGGGATCGGTGCTGTGCTTGCGCACAAAGATGGATCGCACGATCGCTCTATTGCCTTTGCGTCCAGATTGCTCTCGTCTGCGCAAAGAAATTATTCACAGATCGAGAAAGAAGCATTGGCTCTCGTATTTAGCGTTACAAAGTTTCATGATTTCTTGTATGGTCGTCACTTTACCATCATCACAGACCACAAACCTTTGACATCGCTTTTTCATCCGAAAAAGCCTGTACCTCCACGTACAGCGCCGAAATTCATTCGCTGGTCTATTTTCCTCTTGCAGTACCGCTACGATATCTTGTATCGGTCCACTGCTAAGCATGGAAACGACGATGCGTTGTCCCGTTTGCCTGTTGCTGAGGATAGAGCATTCGATTCCTCCGAACTTGCTTGCATGTTCATTGATTCGGAAACCGATGACGTGGTCGAATCGTTTCCGATTGATTTTCGTCGTGTAGCTACAGCCACAGCTGCCGACCCTGTCCTTGCAACCGTTCTGCGTTTTGTTGCAACGCAATGGCCCTTGCCAAAGTCACGGATCCGGGACCCGTTGGTTCGCCGATTTTTTGCTCACCAGGAGAGACTTTTTGTTCGACGTGGTGTTTTGCTGTTGCGTTCTGATAATGATCAGTCCAGGGTCGTGGTCCCACGTTCGTTACAGTCCCCTGTCTTACAGCTTCTCCACCAAGGACATTGGGGTATAGTGAGAATGAAACAACTTGCTCGTCAGCACTGTACTTGGTTCGGAATCGATGCCGCGATTACGAATATGTGTTCTTCTTGCATGGTGTGTGCCGAACAACCATCAGCACCACCGCGGAAATTCTTCGCATGGCCAAAAGCCACTTCCCCTTGGCAACGCTTACACATCGATTTTGCTGGTCCATTCTGGAATGCTCGATGGTTGGTTGTGGTAGATTCATTCAGTAATTTTCCTTTTGTTGTCCGGATGTCTTCCACGACGTCATCTGCCACCATCCAAGCGTTATCTGCTATCTTTTGCATTGAAGGTCTTCCACAGACTATTGTTTCCGACAATGGCCCACAATTCATGTCCGCAGAATTTCAGTCATTCTGCAAGGCCAATGGTATTCAACATCTGACATCCGCGCCGTTTTCGCCACAGTCAAACGGTGCCGCTGAACGATTGGTCAGGACTTTCAAGTTACAGATGTTGAAGTTAAAAGAGTCGCATTCTCGGGAGGACGCGTTATTGCTCTTTTTGTCCTCGTATCGCTCTCCGGCCCGAGATGGTCGCTCGCCGGCTGAGTTGCTCTACGGTCGTCATCATCGAACTTTGCACGTCTTTGCTACATCCGCCGCATCGGGTTCCTGTGCAGCGGCAGACACCTGCTTTTGCTCCAGGCGACGTTGTCTACTATCGTCACTACCGAGGTTCACGGCGTTGGCTCGAAGGGCGCATTCTTCGCTGCCTCGGACGCGGTATGTATCTGGTTTTGGGGGCCTCTGGTGAGGTGCGCCGGCATCTCAACCAGCTGCGCCTCTGTCGTCGCATGGGATCTGCCGCTCGCCGTCTGCTTTCAGCGACGGTGCCGTCCGGTCAGCGCCCTGGCGACCCATCTACTGGCTCGCCTCAGCCCCAGGTGTTACCGACGCTGCCTTCCATTTTGCCCCATGGCGACGCGCCGCCGCCACCGCCGCCGCCGCCTGTTCTCCCGCCGGCGACGCCCGCAGTGGACGCGTCGCTGCAACCGCCGGGCGCCTCCCTGGGTCACGCGCTGCCGATCGCTTCCCGTGACCAGTTGCCCTCCGACATGGAACTCTTGCCCGCTCCGGACCATATGTCGTCTTCGCCCGTCGGGTGCCCCGGCCCGATGGAGGTCGACCCTTCGGCCCCTCCTGTCTCTCTGCGGGCGCATACACCGCATGTTGGCGTGAACCGTGGAGCAGGTTTTCAGGCGTTTCCTAGCTCCCCGCGGTCCGAATGGCAGGGTGCGGGTGGCACAGCCTGGCCTGTTGTTAGGCTCCCCACCTCGTCGCATACGTCAACATGGGGTCCTCTCCACGGCGGGCGGAAGCCTTATGCCACAACCGTACGCCGATTTGCGGGGGAGGAATGTGGTGTCACCGCCAGACACCACACTTGCTAGGTGGTAGCCTTTAAATCGGCCGCGGTCCGTTAGTATACGTCGGACCCGCGTGTCGCCACTATCAGTGATTGCAGACCGAGCGCCGCCACACGGCAGGTCTAGGGAGACTTCCTAGCACTCGCCCCAGTTGTACAACCGACTTTGCTAGCAATGGTTCACTGACAAAATACGCTCTCATTTGCCGAGACGATAGTTTTGCATTCCCTTCAGCTACGTCACTTGCTACGACCTAGCAAGGCGCCATTACCAGTTACTATTGATACTGTGAATCATGTACTGTCCACACCGACGTTCACCATTAATGGATTGAAGTTAAGTATTCCACCAGCTACGTCCATTTTTCTAAATTCTAATTTCCTTGTCCTGTTCCAGACCTCACGCCAGCCTGCGTGAGCTAAAACGCGTGCCTTTCGGCCACGGTGTTGGCTCTCCTGCCAACCAAAACATTTACAAATTTCCTTTTTCTGGCGCACACACGTCCAGGTCGTCCGCTTATAGCAACCTCTCAAAACTCTGGCATCTCTCTCCCCGCATCCACCACTGCTAGCGGCTCACCTCCAACTGCGCAACGCTACGAGCTGTTCACACCCAACTGCCCAACACTGCAATAGCGAATATTCCAACAATGCCAACCAGCCACAGACTGCACACAGCACAGTCAGTGATTTTCATACAGAGCGCTACGTGGCGTCACCAACATAAAAACCTAAACAGCCTACAAACAGCCTACTTACAGCTAGACTGTGGACGTTCGCGCAGCACAGACGCCTGCCGGAATCGTCGGGTTGCAAGGGAAGTAGTGGCAGATCATACAGTTACCACAGCACCAACTGATGTGAACCGTTTATTAGCACAGGCACTACGGGCACCCACACCTCTAGCTAGCCTTCCAGTCATGCTACATCATCGACGTGCACCGGTCGACTGAAGCCGTCAGACGTTTACTTGGGGTAGAAGGTGGAATGGTACGTCCGTGGTCTTGAGTGCTGAAAGCAGATTCTGCCTCCACGCAAGTACGATAAAACTACAGCTCTCCTTCACCTTTGTTTTTTCTGGAGTCTTAGAACTAAGTGAACAGGTCGAGCGGGTATGGCATAACATATCCCAGCACAATATTCTCCATCTGTACGACTGACTAGGTGGCAGAGTCAGCGCCTGCATTGGCACACCCATGTAGGCTTCACCACGTACTAAAATGAGTGTTTCAGCATGGGTCGATACAGTCTACCTCAGAACCGCTTACGCTATTGTTCTCTAAACGTGATAATTCATGTACTCCATGTGTACCGTTGCGATTCTAGGCGCTGCAGTCTGGAACCGCGCGATCGCTACGGTCGCAGGTTCGAATCCTGCCTCGGGAATGGATGTGTGTGGTGTCCTTAGGTTAGTTAGGTTTAAATAGTTCTAAGTTCTATGGGCTGATGACCTCAGAAGTTAAGTCCCATAGTGCTCAGAGCCATTTGAACCATTTTTGTACTGTTGCGACAATAAATCTGAGTGAGTTGGAAACCTCTAAAAGAGTGTACTAATTTTTTTTTCGGTACTGTATTTCAGTGAATTTAATTACTTCAGTGAATTCCTTAAGTCTTTCTACGAAAGAGTTGCAAACGAATGGTACCAAGATGTACATCGATGGGAAGTTTCATGATACAGTACATCAAACTCTTATATGAACCGCTAATAGTCAAAAACCGAAGGATGTTTGTCAGTTAGACTGTAACTGCTGTACAGTCATTCATACTGATACTGGTCTAACAAATTCTTTGAGCCAGGTATTTTACAATATATTCGGAACTGCGCTTCGCTATTCTATTATAATTCATGATAAAAAAGAATGCATCCACAAAGCGCTAGTTCTCCCTTTTCTTGTCAAATTTTTTGGGCTATTGTGTCTCGGGGTAGAGAACCCTTACTGACTAGGAGACTGAATCTACTCTTTCTACATCTACATTTATACTCCGCAAGCCACCCAACGGTGTGTGGCGGAGGGCACTTTACGTGCCACTGTCATTATCTCCCTTTCCTGTTCCAGTCGCGTATGGTTCGCGGGAAGAACGACTGTCTGAAAGCCTCTGTGCGCGCTCTAATCTCTCTAATTTTACATTCGTGATCTCCTCGGGAGGTATAAGTAGGGGGAAGCAATATATTCGATACCTCATCCAGAAACGCACCCTCTCGAAACCTGGCGAGCAAGCTACACCGCGATGCAGAGCGCCTCTCTTGCAGAGTCTGCCATTTGAGTTTGTTAAACATCTCCGTAACGCTATCACGGTTACCAAATAACCCTGTGACGAAACGCGCCGCTCTTCTTTGGATCTTCTCTATCTCCTCCGTCAACCCGATCTGGTACGGATCCCACACTGATGAGCAATACTCAATATAGGTCGAACGAGTGTTTTGTAAGCCACCTCCTTTGTTGATGGACTACATTTTCTAAGGACTCTCCCAATGAATCTCAACCTGGTACCCGCCTTACCAACAATTAATTTTATATGATCATTCCACGTCAAATCGTTCCGCACGCATACTCCCAGATATTTTACAGAAGTAACTGCTACCAGTGTTTGTTCCGCTATCATATAATCATACAATAAAGGATCCTTCTTTCTATGTATTCGCAATACATTAGATTTGTCTATGTTAAGGGTCAGTTGCCACTCCCTGCACCAAGTGCCTATCCGCTGCAGATCTTCCTGCATTTCGCTACAATTTTCTAATGCTGCAACTTCTCTGTATACTACAGCATCATCCGCGAAAAGCCGCATGGAACTTCCGACACTATCTACTAGGTCATTTATATATATTGTGAAAAGCAATGGTCCCATAACACTCCCCTGTGGCACGCCAGAGGTTACTTTAATGTCTGTAGACGTCTCTCCGTTGATAACAACATGCTGTGTTCTGTTTGCTAAAAACTCTTCAATCCAGCCACACAGCTGGTCTGATATTCCGTAGGCTCTTACTTTGTTTATCAGGCGACAGTGCGGAACTGTATCGAACGCCTTCCGGAAGTCAAGAAAAATAGCATCTACCTGGGAGCCTGTATCTAATATTTTCTGGGTCTCATGAACAAATAAAGCGAGTTGGGTTTCACACGATCGCTGTTTCCGGAATCCATGTTGATTCCTACATAGTAGATTCTGAGTTTCCAAAAACGACATGATACTCGAGCAAAACACATGTTCTAAAATTCTACAACAGATCGACGTCAGAGATATAGGTCTATAGTTTTGCGCATCTGCTCGACGACCCTTCTTGAAGACTGGGACTACCTGTGCTCTTTTCCAATCATTTGGAACCTTCCGTTCCTCTAGAGACTTGCGGTACACGGCTGTTAGAAGGGGGGCAAGTTCTTTCGCGTACTCTGTGTAGAATCGAATTGGTATCCCGTCAGGTCCAGTGGACTTTCCTCTGTTGAGTGATTTCAGTTGCTTTTCTATTCCTTGGACACTTATTTCGATGTCAGCCATTTTTTCGTTTGTGCGAGGATTTAGAGAAGGAACTGCAGTGCGGTCTTCCTCTGTGAAACAGCTTTGGAAAAAGGTGTTTAGTATTTCAGCTTTACGCTTGTCATCCTCTGTTTCAATGCCATCATCATCCCGGAGTGTCTGGACATGATGTTTCGAGCCACTTACTGATTTAACGTAAGACCAGAACTTCCTAGGATTTTCTGTCAAGTCGGTACCTAGTATTTTACTTTCGAATTCACTGAACGCTTCACGCATAGCCCTCCTTACGCTAACTTTGACATCGTTTAGCTTCTGTTTGTCTGAGAGGTTTTGGCTGCGTTTAAACTTTGAGTGAAGCTCTCTTTGCTTTCGCAGTAGTTTCCTAACTTTGTTGTTGTACCACGGTGGGTTTTTCCCGTCCCTCACAGTTTTACTCGGCACGTACCTGTCTAAAACGCATTTTACGATTGCCTTGAACTTTTTCCATAAACACTCAACATTGTCAGTGTCGGAACAGAAATTTTCGTTTTGATCTGTCAGGTAGTCTGAAATCTGCCTTCTATTACTCTTGCTAAACAGTTAAACCTTCCTCCCTTTTTTTTATATTCCTATTAACTTCCATATTCAGGGATGCTGCAACGGCCTTATGATCACTGATTCCCTGTTCTGCACTTACAGAGTCGAAAAGTTCGGGTCTGTTTGTTATCAGTAGGTCCAAGATGTTATCTCCACGAGTCGGTTCTCTGTTTAATTGCTCGAGGTAATTTTCGGATAGTGCACTCAGTATAATGTCACTCGATGCTCTGTCCCTACCACCCGTCCTAAACATCTGAGTGTCCCAGTCTATATCTGGTAAATTGAAATCTCCACCTAAGACCATAACATGCTGAGAAAATTTATGTGAAATGTATTCCAAATTTTCTCTCAGTTGTTCTGCCACTAATGCTGCTGAGTCGGGGGGTCGGTAAAAGGAGCCAATTATTAACCTAGCTCGGTTGTCGAGTGTAACCTCCACCCATAATAATTCACAGGAACTATCCACTTCTACTTCACTACAGGATAAACTACTACTAACAGTGACGAACACTCCACCACCGGTTGCATGCAATCTATCCTTTCTAAACACCGTCTGTGCCTTTGTAAAAATTTCGGCAGAATTTATCTCTGGCTTCAGCCAGCTTTCTGTACCTATAACGATTTCAGGTTCGGTGCTTTCTATCAGCGCTTGAAGTTCCGGTACTTTACCAACGCAGCTTCGACAGTTTACAATTACAATACCGATTGCTGCTTGGTCCCCGCATGTCCTGACTTTGCCCCGCACCCGTTGAGGCTGTTGCCCTTTCTGCACTTGCCCGAGGCCATCTAACCTAAAAAACCGCCCAGCCCACGCCACACAACCCCTGCTACCCGTGTAGCCGCTTGTTGCGTGTAGTGGACTCCTGACCTATCCAGCGGAACCCGAAACCCCACCACCCTATGGCGCAAGTCGAGGAATCTGCAGCCCACACGATAGCAGAACCGTCTCAGCCTCTGATTCAGACCCTCCACTCGGCTCTGTACCAAAGGTCCGCAGTCAGTCCTGTCGACGATGCTGCAGATGGTGAGCTCTGCTTTCATCCCGCTAGCGAGACTGGCAGTCTTCACCAAATCAGATAGCCGCCGGAAGCCAGAGAGGATTTCCTCCGATCCATAGCGACACACATCATTGGTGCCGACCTGAGCGACCACCTGCAGATGGGTGCACCCTGTACCCTTCATGGCATCCGGAAGGACCCTTTCCACATCTGGAATGACTCCCCCCGGTATGCACACGGAGTGCACTTTGGTTTTCTTCCCCTCCCTTGCTGCCATATCCCTAAGGGGCCCCATTACGCGCCTGACGTTGGAGCTCCCAACTACCAGTAAGCCCACCCTCTGCGACTCTTTGCGGTCTCCAAGCAAACAATGCCTATAACATCTTCTTTTCAGTGCCTCAATTACTGAGAAGCGTTGCTCGGTTTGATATTTACATATCCTTCGCCGTCAGGTTAAAGTAATTAAATAATTATGTTAGTATCAGCCTAATAATCTTTCACAGCAACAGAACGAACTATTGTACTTTACGTGACAGATGTGTCACTCTAGGAAAGCTAATTAAAGTGCTAAAACACACGTGCATTTTCGGTGGTGGTCACTTCTATTCCCACGTATGAGACGGGTGGATTTCTGCGTCGTCACTCGGTTAATGGGTTCATAGTGCTTGGTTAAGTTTTTGGGTTTGTGCATGGAAGAGCACATATTTGACAAATAGGATAAAAATTCTAGGAAGCAAGAAAAGGAGAGTGGAGGATCATGCTGCACATTCACGAGTAACGTGTTTTTGGTAGCTTTCAACACAAGCAGAATAACGCCTATGTGCAGGGACAAGGAAGCAGACGATAAAGATCAGACACAGAGAATGGACGTATGTGATAAAGCCTGTTTTAGGTGCCCACATACTTCCGCTTGTAAAATTCCTGCCGAATCGAAAAGCACGAAATAGTGCCATGTGAGGAATTACCTCCGTTTACTGATACTTCATATACAGACGGATTAGGAGAAAGTTGGGTCAAATGGCTCTGAGCACTATGGGACTTAACTTCTAAGGTCATCAGTCCCCTAGAACTTAGAACTACTTAAACCTAACTATCCTAAGGACATCACACACATCCATGCCCGAGGCAGGATTCGAACCTGCGACCGTAGCGGTCGCGCGGTTCCAGACTGTAGCGCCTTTAACCGCTTGGCCACCCCGGCCGGCGGAGAAAGTTGATATGACGTTGCTACATTGGAGCCGTTCTGAGTTTACCAAGCTGGGCTTGCTCCTCTTCATCTCAGTTTATTTCACCAGATCATCATCATCATTTAAGACTGATTATGCCTTTCAGCGTTCAGTCTGGAGCATAGCCCACCTTATACAGTGCCTCCATGATCCCCTATTCAGTGCTAACATTGGTGCCTCTTCTGATGTTAAAACTATTACATCAAAATCATTCTTAACCGAATCCAGGTACCTTCTCCTCGGTCTGTCCCGACTCCTCCTACCCTCTACTGCTGAATCCATGAGTCTCTTGGGTAACCTTGCTTCTCCCATGCGTGTAGATGACCCCACCATCTAAGCCTGTTCGCCCTGACTGCTACATCTATAGAGTTCATTCCCAGTTTTTCTTTGATTTCCTCATTGTGGACACCCTCCTGCCATTGTTCCCATCTACTAGTACCTGCAATCATCCTAGCTACTTTCATATCCGTAACCTCAATCTTGTTGATAAAGTAACCTGAATCCACCCAGCTTTCGCTCCCATACAACAAAGTTGGTCGAAAGATTGAACGGTGCACAGATAACTTAGTCTTGGTACTGACTTCCTTCTTGCAGAACAGAGTAGATCGTAGCTGAGCGCTCACTGCATTAGCTTTGCTACACCTCGCTTCCAGTTCTTTCACTATGTTGCCATCCTGTGAGAATATGCATCCTAAGTACTTGAAACCGTCCACCTGTTCTAGCTTTGTTCCTCCTATTGGCACTCAATCCGTTTATATTTCTTTCCTACTGACATTACTTTCGTTTTGAAGATGCTAATCTTCATACCATAGTCCTTACATTTCTGATCTAGCTCTGAAATATTACTTTGCAAACTTTCAATCGAATCTGCCATCACAACTAAGTCATCCGCATATGCAAGACTGCTTATTTTGTGTTCACATATCTTAATCTCACCCAGCCAGTCTATTGTTTTCAACATATGATCCATGAATAATATGAACAACAGTGGAGACAGGTTGCAGCCTTGTCTTACCCCTGAAACTACTCTGAACCATGCACTCAATTTACCGTCAACTCTAACTGCTGCCTGACTATCCATGTAAAGACCTTTAATTGCTTGCAAAAGTTTGCCTCCTATTCCATAATCTTGTAGAACAGACAATAACTTCCTCCTAGGAACCCGGTCATATGCCTTTTCTAGATCTATAAAGCATAGATACAATTCCCTGTTCCACTCATAACACTTCTCCATTATTTGCCGTAAGCTAAAGATCTGGTCCTGACAACCTCTAAGAGGCCTAAACCCACACTGATTTTCATCCAATTGGTCCTCAACTAATACTCGCACTTTCCTTTCAACAATACCTGAGAAGATTTTACCCACAACGCTGATTAAAGAGATACCTCTGTAGTTGTTACACTCTTTTCTGTTTCCATGTTTAAAGATTGGTGTGATTACTGCTTTTGTCCAGTCTAATGGAACCTGTCCCGACTCCCAGGCCATTTCAATTATCCTGTGTAGCCATTTAAGACCTGACATTCCACTGTATTTGATGAGTTCCGACTTAATTTCATCCACCCCAGCCGCTTTATTGCACTGCAATCTATTGACCATTTTTTCCACTTCCTCAAATGTGATCCTATTTCCATCATCATTCCTATCCCATTCTACCTGGAAATCTGAAACATTACTGATCGCATTTTCACCTACATTGAGCAACTCTTCAAAATACTCCCTCCATCTTCCCAAGGCATCCACAGGATTCACCAGCAGTTTTCCTGACCTATCCAAAATACCTGTCATTTCCTTCTTACCTCCCTTTCGAAGACTGCTAATTACACTCCAGAATGGTTTTCCAGCAGCTTGACCCATAGTCTCCAACCTGTTTCCAAAGTCTTCCCACGATTTCTTCTTGGATGCTGCAATTATCTGTTTGGCTCTGTTTCTTTCTTCAACATAACTTTCTCTGTCTACCTGGGTTCTGGTATGTAGCCATTTTTGATACGCCTTCTTTTTCCTTTTACAGGCTGCCTTGACTGTATCATTCCACCAAGCTGTTTGCTTCATCCTACTTTTACACACTACTGTTCCAAGACATTCTTTAGCCACTTCTAGTACTGTGTCCCTGTACCTTGTCCATTCCTTTTCCAATGACTGTAATTGACTACATTCAACTAACTGGTACCTTTCTGAGATCGCTGTTATGTACTTGTGCCTGATTTCCTTATCCTGAAGTTTCTCCACTCTTATCCTCCTACATATGGACCTGACCTGCACTTTCGGCCTCACAATCCCAATTTCACAGCAGATTAAATAATGATCAGTGTCATCAAAGAATCCCCTGAATACACGTGTATCCCTCACAGCCTTCCTGAATTCCTGATCTGTTATTATATAGTCAATGACAGATCTGGTTCCCCTGCCATCCCAAGTATACCGGTGAATCTTCTTATGTTTAAAAAAGGAGTCTGTGATTACTAAGCCCATACTGGCACAGAAATCCAAGAGTTGTTTCCCGTTCCTGTTGGCCTCCATATCCTCTCCAAATTTACCCCTAACCTTTTCATACCCTTCTGTTCGATTTCAAATCCTGGCGTTAAAATCACCCATGAGCAGAACACTGTCCTTGTCCTTTACTCTAACAACTACATCACTGAGTGCCTCATAAAAACTATCCATCCTATCTTGATCTGTCCCTTCACAATGCGAATATACTGACACAATCCTAATTTTCTTGCTAGACACTGTCAAATCTATCCACATCAGTCGTTCGTTTACATACCTTATTGCAACTACGCTGGGTTCCATTTCTTTCCTTATGTAAAGCCCTACACCCCATTGTGCTATTCCTGCTTTGACTCCTGACAGGTAGACCTTGTATTCTCCCACTTCCTCTTCTTTCTCACCCCTTACCCGAATGTCACTAACAGCTAAAACGTCCAGCCCCATCTTACTTGCAGTCTCTGCCAGCTCTACCTTCTTCCCAGAGTAGCCCCCATTGATATTAATAGCTCCCCATCTCATTACCATTTGTTTGCCAAGGCGTATCTTAGGAGTCCAAGGTTTGTCAGTTAGAGGTGGGACTCCGTCACCTCCAAAGGTCCGAGGCATTTTGCTCTGATTGTTGCCAGCATCATATTTAAAGTACCAGGGAAGCAGGTTGCTAGCCTTACTTTCCCCGAGTCCCATTGGGTTTTACCCCTAACGGCTGAGGGACTAACCGGTGGATTTGGTAGTCTTTGCCGTATGATCACAAAGGTGACCACGACTCAGAATATGTCCGAGATGCCCAGCCTTATTCCAAAGTAACTGGTATCCCGACTGTCGGTTCCACTTACTTGGCCACTCATACGTTGCCCGTGGTTCATGAACTAAGACATGACTACAGGAACCCACAACATGAACCACTATTTCACCAGATACTGAATAAAATTTGAAAAATGGCAAGGGAAGTAATTTCGGTAAGGGAAGGTCGCAACTTACCTGCCGTCCACTCTGTTCATTAAGTGTTCCTGCATAAATATTGAACCGATCAGGTCTTTTTCACTGTGACATTGTTGGCTGTGATGTGTCCATCGGATGAAAGACGTGTTAAGCTTGATGATCACTTTAGTTTTATTCAAAAAGAATAAGCCGTATGCTGGCACGACGTCTCATTCTGTCATTTTGTTTCGTTTCCATAACCATCCACACAAAATTTAAACACTAACGATACCACAAAAGCACTTATCACATTTACACTTAACAGATACTTACTGACATACAACGCCGAGGAGTGGAGGTGGCCCTCAATATTGCGATATATCTCACAAAAACTCGTGAAACTGCGTCAAAACGTACGGCTGGAGGTAATGACTAAGCATTATTACATACATCACAAAAACCTCGTGGAAATAAATTTCATGTTTTTAGCAAAAGTTCGTTTTAGCTGCAGAGGAGGCACGGACTTATAGGAAACGGGTAAGATGAGGAGATGGCAGGACCTTCAACAGCATAACTTTTCATGGGGCATCAAACATAAAGCAAAAGCGTCTGCTCCGTATTGTCACTTTTTAGTGTAGATCCATATTCGTCACACGACCTAGGCAGCGAACATCGTCAGCTTTAGCAAATGAGAACGAAATTGCTTTCTAGGATTCCAGAAGTTCTATGCCACACTCAAGTGCAAATTTGACAATTAATACTTGTAATTAATATAAAATAGTTTCTCCATCTGGATAACAGGAAAGTCCATCACCACTTAATTAACACTTAGTGTTATCGTTAACAAATTACACACTACAAGATATGAGAAACAGTGTGTATAATTGAATGCGACAAAACATAATACGATGAAAGCGTAAGTACAGATAGTTTGCTACTGCTGTTCTCGGAAAAATTATGCAACATCACTTACTTTTTGAGCAAAGTGATATTTTATTTTTGATTGCTTTGCAGATGATATACTGTCGAACCATGAAGTTAATAACAGCAGGCCACTCTGTAATACTCAATCTTTAAACCTTTATGTGAGTCACCACAACATAATGGACACACGCGTTACAAATTTAGGCTACAAACATAATACGATTTTATATAAATAAAGAACGAGTCGCACACAAGACGATACATAGGTATCGGAACATATGTGAGTAAACAAAAAGTAAACGGTTTGTTCTTGGCGTAGTAAAGCTTGTGCAAAGGCTAAAAGTGACGCTATAGGTAGGAGGGGTGTTTATCGGAAGTCTTTATATTCCTGACAAATTACTGGACTGTAAACGCATCTTTAGCCGTGACTGAATGCAGGAGGAATGCAGGCGGCAGGGAGAGACTTTCATAGCCTCTCAGAGCGAAATGTCAGCGCCGCCTGGCGATGGTGTATTGTGCTGTCACAGGCGCCACTATGTAGAAAGCCGACGTCTCCCTCTGTGTAGAAGTTAGCTCAGCATCCCAAAGGTGTGCTGGTGGAACGATAGAAGTGTGATTAGCCAAGTGATTACCTTCTCGATTTTGAATATGGAAATTCAGAAAGGCAAATGATACATGGATCTAAGAAGCAACTGGTGCTAAAGTCCGCAGTATCAATTTTCTGCAGGTTGTGAACAAGCTGCAGAACACACGTGCTCTGCTACTCTTTTCTTAACAAAACCTACATGCGGAAAGCGGCATTTCCGTACAGTTAATGTACTACTAGCCTACTTGTTTCGTACAATATTACAAGCGTAAATACGTCCATCTTGTACCCGTGAATAAATTTTAAATAATTTAAATAACAAAATTACTGACTGACATACACAGAATGCCCAGTAATACATACAGAATTTTCTAACATTGTTGCAGAAATTTTTGTGTATAATGACCTCATATGAGAGGGAAAAGACGTAATCATCTATTCGAGAACTACTGGAAAGTCAGGACAACTCTTCCTGTGAATGAATTGTACTCGAGAACTTCACATCCATTCTGTACGATCTCTGAACCTCCATAGAAACTAGATTACCCCTGAGAGAAGCCGAGAATTTTGATGGATTTTTTAAATAAACATGTGAAGTAGGGGATTAATATACTTTGTTACAGTTTGAAAATGCAAATAGAGCTATATAGTGATGCCATAGTGCGTTTTTTAGGTTAACGGCTGGCAGTGACCTAGTTCTGACATTCTGCTTGCGAAAGTTAGGTCAGACTGTCAAGAAACCATTTAGGTATAATGCTACCTAGTGAAATCTCAGATGACTTAAGCAGAACACACAACATCTCAGACCACAGACTCGTATATTGTGTAAGGCACGATATAGTTAACAGAGGGGGAAAAAGTGCAAAATTAACAAAGAACAGTTTTTTTCACTGAAAGATCCGAACAGCACTGTAATTTCATTAAAAATAAATAAAACTCTATGCGGTAACATCTGGTGGAACCATTAACATAGCTTCTAAATTTTCGAGACCTAGGCCAACTAAAAAGGAAGTGAATTCAACAGAGACAACAAGACCAAAGAAATGTTCAAGGAGACACAAACACCAAAAATAAAGTACGATTCCAGGGAGAACTACTGAAACCTTTTGAGATGAAGACGACAGTGAGATGTGGCGACGAACTTTCACTATTGCTCAGTTAGTCTTCAAGATGAGTAGACAGTGCCAGCACAGGAATGGCTCATAAGATCAATCTGAACTTAGACTACATAGCCACCTCTATTGATATAGTGATCCTAAGTAAAAGAGAAGACCAGGGGATGATAATGCTGCAAAATATACAAGTATTAGTGCAGAAAACGGACCTAAAAGTCGTACTCAAGCAACGAGTATGGCGACGATTGGGAAACAGCACATGGAATAATCAAGAACGTGGACAAACATCTGGGGAATGGCAAACTGGACAAGATAGGACACGGAAGTATAGTGAGAAATGGATTTGGTTCACAAACTCACGCAACACATTTACAACAAAAAATCAGTATTTATGAAAATTGCACTGACGCACTATAAAAAGCCGACGTGGCATCTTGTACGCTATATGAATCCGAATAATTAACCCACAATAGGAAAACAGAAACTGAGAAGATGTGAAAAGTGGAAAGGAAAGTACTTGCTAGAAAGTAAGGAGACGTTTGGAACAGAAGGAGAAATCATTGGCTGAACTAACAGACCAATGAATTGTCAGATTCACTGAGGAAAAAACAGTAAGTTAGCTATGGTTTAAACTTACATATAATTACCGTGTAACGTAAAGTGTCTTATAATTTTACATAGGTGACAGTTGATAATGAAAGCAAAGTTTAAGACATGTCCAATACACTAAATAAAAGTATAAATTGTTGCTAATGCGTTGCAGACTGTGTTATTTATATAGTTCATTTATCATTATTCATAAAATGCTTAAAAAATTTCCTCGTCATTAGAAAACCTGGAAGAAGTTCACTCGTATTTGAGGATTTAACAGCTGTTTGGTAGAACCTTTGAACCTACATAGAAACTATGTTACTACTGAGAGGAGTCGAGATAAGTTAGAGATATACTTATAGACTTATCAGAATATGTTAAATAAAAAAGGAAAAACGCAAAACGAAAACGAAACCTCATACCTGCATGAGCCACTAAGCTTGGGAAGCTCTTGCACACCTGTTTTCAGGCGAAATTACTTCATAACTTGCTCATTCCTCTAGCAGCTTGTTTCTACTCTTCCAAGTGAATGGACATTTCACAGCATTCTTCCTCTGGTTCCTCATATCCACGTACTTTTAGATTCACTTCTGCGAACTGAGGAACGGTACACGGCGTGTTTATAAAAAAACTCAAATTTGGCAGGAAGGGTGTTCAGGATTTTTTAAATTTTTTGGTGACTTCAATTTCTAGTTGTCCGTCAGGGGCTTTGTGTTCAGTAGATTGCCACTTGCCGAGGTACAACAACAAACTACGAAGGCGATGCCAGAGTGTTTGACACTGACATGAATTTTGTTGGAGTCCGAGTCAAATACGGGTTTATTTCATACATACTGCCGTCGTCGTGGCTCGCCACAATGAATTTGGTATCGCCTGGAAACAGCAAATGACTCGACGAGTCCATAACTTATTCAACTTGCCTCTCCAGGAATTAGAGCATTTTCATGTGGTTAACCTTGTCCACCAAGGACTTTGTGCCGTGTAAGGTGACCGTTACACCCTTGGAATGGTTTCAGGGTGAACCTCTTGTATAGCTCAGATTCTGTCACCATTGCGAACGTTGGAGAACATTCTTTGAAACGCTTCTCCACGTGCCTAAAAATCGCAGTCGTGCGTCGATGTGTAGATACATGAAGCCGCGGTGGCAATACTTCAGTCGATTTTCTTTCACGATTCGCTCTGCAAGGCCTTTTTGGTGTAGTGAAGTGCCCCAGGCGACAATTGTCTCCTCCATCGCGTCCCATTTTCCTGGATGTCACTGACAAGATGTAGCGGATTTTTTTAAGAAATTTCAACTGTAATGCAATTTCTGCGTTGAGAACAGTTCTTTGAGGCGTCATCTTGCTCAAAAATTGGCATTCGAGTATTGAATTAGAAAAGGAGGACGTTTCATTTGTGAATGTCTTCACGGATATTAATAGTTGCAATCGCAGACTTTCCACATTGATTGAGGAGTATCGTGATATTCTTTCGTACCTTCTGGAGGCTAAAACTATTTTTTACATCTACCATAGGTTGACAAAAATTTTCTTTATACGGTGAACTTTATTAAATCGTATACTATATTACTGGTCAGACTAAAAAGATTCTGACAACCTAATGTGGACATAAAAATGGGTTTAGCGTTAATAAAGTACGTCGAGGCTATGGATCCACACATGAAGACACATCCATATCTTGTTAAAACATCAGATTAGCTCAAAAATTCGTAATTATCTTTCGATGCTGAGAAACGTAATGTACATTTAGGAAACTTAAATATGATAACATGATTAATGAGCCACAATTTTAGTAAGTCTACTTGTAAAAACGCCTGCAAGTTACAATACTTCGAAATATAAAATATATCGATGAATTTAGGTTGTAGGTAAAGCAAATGTCATGCTACGACTTACTGGTTAAATACAAGGAAATGGCAATTTTTCTAGGATGGAATTCCTTGCAGAACAGTTGTACGATATCCATTGAGGTAAAGAGTTAGTCAGACTCGTGTGTTAAGTATCAGGTTGACGTAACAGAGAGTATAACGGTGGTTTAAAAAAAAAAGGGTTACATTTTCCTACAGGAGGTCGTATTGATCAAAATTTGATGAGAAGTTCCTACAATGATATGTCCGGAAACCAACACCTGTAGAGACAAGGACCAATCTTTCTTCTCATTTCCATCTGTCCCTTACATAGGGGTATACTCCATAGGCTGTGTTGCATGTGGTTACCACGAATCCTGACACACTCTTCAGTCCTACGCAGTGAATCGCACTCTCTTACAAATAAACCTGGCTCTATTAGGACTGCGTCACACTCATTGATCGCACGCTCCTGTAACGTCTGCACGTCGTCGATGGGTTGGGCATAAACCAGTATCTTTAAATGTCCCCATTGCAAGAAATTCAACGGAGTCATGTCCATTGAACAGTGAAGCCATGCTACCGGATCTCCTCGACAAATCCATCGCCCACGAAACGTTGCTGTGCCGTACTGTCGCGTGATCCGTGGAAAATGAGGTTGTGTCCAGTCATGCATTGTTCAGTTTTTTGTGTTCCTGAAGAGTAACATTCTCCAGTAGCACTGGTATTTAAAATAGTGCAGAAATCTATGATGCACAACACATTTAATCTATTGGTGAAGTGTATGGTTTTATGAGTCTGTCGCGACGATTCCTGCCCGTACGTTGTTACTTAACCGATAGTTTTCTTCTGGTTTTGACCAATACTGCCTGCCGTAGGGATATTTTTTTAAGCAAACTGTATACAATGAAATATGTCGCAACTGGTCACAAGCTTTTTAATTTTTTATTTTTATTAGTTTATTTATTTATTTGGTTTTTGTGCGGCGAAGCATAGTAGAAACAACTTCTGGCAGACACCACATCTACTTATGCATTCGAAGAAGAGGTATTCATCGTGACTCTCTTATATATCGGTCACGAAGAAAATATGTTACTTTAAGAAATACTGTTTGTGAGAAACTTGACAGTCATTTACGTACAATAGTATAGCTAAAGAATGGAAGTTTCTGTATATTCGAATAATTCTGTAATGTGACACACGTTTGTTAACAGCTTACGAATAAAGAGCGTAAGAAATTTCCTGCTAAAAGTTCAACTAATTATGTAGCTCTAGAAGGGAGAGAGGTAACAATAATAACATTACAGTTATTGTGTACAAAACTCATAATGGCAGCAGACAGTGAAAACGCAGTATGTGTTGCACCTAATACGGTGCTATACACACTTTCTTACCGGAAAATGGAAAATATGGATACACCGCAATCACAATACAAGGCCACACCCGGTCGTAGTAAATTTCGAAACACCCAAAAAGAATAATACAGATCAAGTCAAGCAAATCCGTCAGTAACCTGTGTAACAGCGGTCCAGCCAGGTTACGAATGTACACTCTAAATCAGAGTAGAGTCTGTAGTGCAGCACGATTCAAAGGGTTTTACAGAGACCCAGCGGACGTAATTTATTTCCGTGTTGACATATTTGGTTCCTCTACAGGTGTGCCAGCATACAGATTGTAAGTTACTTATATTATTTTGGTTAAAAAAGTACGCTATCTTAAATTGAATGAAAACACGATTGGCTGTAGGAGGAGTCGTTGACAGCGGTCGTCGCAAGGTATCGGACTTCCTGTCGCGTGACAGAGATGTAGCAGTATGTACTTGTAGAAAAGAAAAGAAATCTGGTACAGTACGCTACCAACCGAAATTTTGTGGGGTCTGAAGAGATGGTAATACGGACCAAATACGATAGTGTCCAAAGGTAGATAAAATTTCTTTTTAACTGGTGTCCATACGATCATTATTCGAGATTTCTCTGGAGCCATTAATCATATTTTCAAAGGCTAATAGGATAGACTGAGGCTGGTCTCGCATGACACTGGTTTGGCGCTTGGGTGTACCGTTGCGCCAGATCATATAGGAAACTTATCTGGAGTGTTACCTTGCTTTGCCACTATACACACAACTGGTTAACTGCGCTCATAAATCCTGGCGTTTCCACGACGTCTTGTTACTATAATAATATTTAATGCAGTTATTAGTTGACTTCCAGACGATAAGAAAATACCGTTTACCAGAACCGAACATACTCGTCACCGGGACTTACCTGCGATTTTAATTTATATAAAATAAGCTTATTCTGTAGAAAGTGTCATGATGATGACCGAATGGAAACTGTGTAGGCGATTGTAGGTTACGTGCACAGGTAGCATCGCTAATTAAGTGTAACGCACGAGAACGTTTACGACAGGGTTTTTTCCAGCAGTGAAGGTGAAATGGCTGATAATGATGAAGCAAAATATTTACTATGTTTCTTCCTCTTTTTCAGAAAATTTTGATATTGCAGATACGAAAGTTCCGGTCAGTTCTTCTCGTTGCCGTGGGATAGCAAGGGAAATTTATGACTTATCGCAACGATACAATACATTACAGGTTTTGCTGCAGACGAGTGTTATGCCGTATAACTGCAGTACTGTAATTTTAGTTTTACACTGAGGGCTTGCATATAGACTACATTTAAGTCCGGATAGCAGTGTGTCAGTACGTCAGAAAGAATCGTTGTTTCACTGAACGGTCGTGTTCGCAGGATTAGACCTCAAGTACATAGGCTTACGTCAGTGTGCGGCGTTTTCTTAGTCACAGGCAGCTCTCAATGACACCTCCTATTGAAATAGGGGCCAGTACGTAATCTCCAATTCGCTAACGCGTCAGCTCCAGAGGCAAGAGTGTACGCATATTCCGGGAACGTTGGTAAAGCGCCGAGTCGAGTGAGTTTCAGGCCGAGGGGAAGTAGGCCAGCTGCCATGAGCTAACAGGCGCTGGGAAGTTCCTCGTGTCGCCAGGGCTTCCCGGCTACGTGCAAGGACGTGCGGACCAGTCAGCGCTGCGTTACGAAAATTGTGCTTTCTCCTCAACAGCACCGGCCAGGGTGGCCGAGCGGTTCTAGGCGCTACAGTCTGGAACTGCGCGATCGCTACGGTCGCAGGTTCGAATCCTGCCTCGGGCATGGATGTGTGTGATGTCCATGGGTTAGTTAGGTTTAAGTAGTTCTAAGTTCTAGGGGACTGATGACCTCAGAAGTTAAATCCCATAGTGCTCAGAGTCATTTGAACCATTTTTTCCTCAACAGCTTCACAACAGTAGCCAAGGTGCTCACCTCAGACCAGAAAGTCTCCGTAAAATGTGTGGTGCTTTCTCCTGAGTAGCTTCACAACAGGCCAAGGTGCACACTTCAGACCCTAAAGTCTCTGTAAAGTGTGTGCTCTGACGGAACGGTTCCTACCTCGAATGCCTCCGTTTTAATCCCATCGTGGTCAAAATGCGGGATGGCCCCTCAATCAAACCCACAACGAATATCACCGTCAGTGTCGTCAGTATTGTGGAACTAACTCAAAGTCCCCGCGTAATAAAGGGAAGGATTCGTAATGTTACTTTCACAGCTATTCTCTTAAAATAAATGTAGAATTATGATTTATAATTACATTAACTGTAGAGTTCTTTAAATGTGGTCAAAAGTTTTTTCAGTGAACTGGGAATACTTCTTGTAAGATGTCAGTAAAGTTGACTCAAAATTTTATGTTTGGCTGAGTATACTGCTATGCTGTATTTACTAGTAAGAGTTATTTTGCCCGCCCGGTTGGCCGAGCGGTATAACGCACGGCTTGCCGGGCGGGAAGGAGCGCCTGGTCCCCGGCACGAATCCGCGCGGCGGATTTATGTCGAGGTCCTGTGGACCGGCCAGTCTGTGGATGGTTTTTAGGCGGTTTTCCATCTGCCTCGGAGAATGCGGGCTGGTTCCCCTTATTCCGCCTCAGTTACACTAAGTCGGCGATTGCTGCGCAAACAATTTCTCTACGTCCGCGTACACCACCATTACTCTACCGCGCAAACATAGGGGTTACACTCGTCTGGTGTGAGACGTTCCCTGGGGGGTCCACCGGGGGCCGAACCGCACAATAACCCTGGGTTCGGTGTGGGGCGGCGGAGGGGTGAAGTGGACTGCGGTAGTCGTCGTGGTGTTGTGAACCACTGCGGCTGCGGCGGGGACGGAGCCTCTCCGTCGTTTCTAGGTCCCCGATTAACATACAATACAATACAAGAGCTATTTTCTATACCATATACAAATTTTTAACGGACATTTCGGGACGAATCTATTTAAACAAGTGCGCTTCTCTCTTCACGTGTATCGCGATTAATGCATTCTAGGACCACTGAACATCGAACTAGGTTTTTCAGACTGGGCGCTGAGATTATTGTGCGATAGAAAACTAATTTTCTGTGGACTTGAAGAGAATTCTGGAAACAAGTCCTTTCAAAAGCGCTATAAGGGTCACTCGTTACCCCTTACTTATCTTCAAATGTACGAAATTTTTCCTACAGTTCTGTCATGAAATCACTACCTCACTGGTTCTACATTTAAAGATCAAATCGTGCTATGTAAAATGCTTTTGTACACATTGTGGCCAACATTTCCCTGAGATCCACGTACATAATTTGTCGGGTCCGAAGGGACATGGCTGTAACGGCCCACACGTTGGAGGTTGTCGATAAAATTCACAGAAATTATGTCTACTCAGATTCACAGTCAGAGATTTCATTGTTTTGTGGAAATGTCATAAGATCTCTTAGCCCCCATCATCGTTACGGTAGGCGTAAGAAATTAGTTGGTGTGAAACGATGAAATTCTAACGCTTTCTGTACAAACTAGTAGTCATAAATTATTGCAGGGCGTTTGCGATTCAGCTTATATGCAGAGTTAGTGACAAGGAAATTCCTACAGTGCCAAAAGGTTTCTGTTTTCATGGTCATCATATTCCGCAGAAGCTACTGTTACAAGAACGGTAGATATGCTGGTATTTGGTTCCTCGAAGGAAAAATGAACACATGTATTTATGAAAACAATTTAGTTTGTAGCATGCTTCCCACACATCGCAGTCGTTAGTGTACTGGATATTTCTATATTAAGTTGATAAATCTGCTGTAGAAAAAATAAAGACAGTTGCATCGGAGTTCGAAGAGAATAATGTGGACTACACTACTCAAAGCCGCGACCTGAATGCCATTTATTGTCGTCGGTGTGAGCAGAGCGTGCCTAATCAGTACACCTAAACTCATTGTGACAACTGTTCACCTCGCTTCAGGAATAACAGAAAGATAATACGATCTTTGTTCTCGCAGAACATTGTAGGAAGTCTTACTCGAAGAAAAATCGCCGTTAAAGCAGCAAAAAGAGGTTATTCACGCTGTTACTTACGTTGCTAACTTGCTTGGAATAAAAGTAATGATCTTCTGCAGGCTTCTACAGTCTTACGTTCACGAAGCACGAGTAATACCTCTTCAGAAACTGATGGGTGCTGAGTTTCAAAAGAGCATGTCTACAATCCTTTTAGATGACACTCTACCATAGACAATTACCTTAGTGGGATGATTAACGAACAAATTAATTCAACAGGAAATGCTGCCGTTGCATGCTGAAAGGCTTCCCACCTTCTTTATGCTCTTCCTCAATTTCAAGATAAGTTTGCTCGTGTTAAGTGCGAAAATCGACGTTCATTGTGCCCATCAAATTAGCCTGATTAATAATGACAATAACAGATGTTTCCATTAAGTGGGATTCAGTTGGACAACAAGGATGACTGCCTCACAATACTTTTTCACAAGACTCTCAGCCTAAAATCCTCTCAGTGCCACACCACTTACATTTATCCTCTAATAGTAAATTTAAGATCAGATCCAACCTGTGTTGTACTGTGCCCCCAAAGGTCTATAAAGCAAGAAAGATTATAAAATTCTGCAACGGAGCTGTGCAATTCTAGAACCAGGAGCTATACACCCTCTACATCACCGCATCGTCACACCACCAACCAGTGTCCGTATGATACAGAAATTTACTTCATTTAAAAAGTCATTGGAGCATCCACAGCTATGACCATATTAATGTCTTCACTAAGAGGGCAACAATGACTTTTCTCGTGGTTAATCTACATGTGTAGATCACATTACATGAATAGTGAACTTATGGTCAAATGGCTCTGAGCACTATGGGACTTAACTTCTGAGGTCATCAGACCCCTAGAACTTAGAACTACTTAAACCTACCTGACCCATGGACATCACACACATTCATGCCCGAGGCAGGATTCGACCCTGCGACCGTAGCAGCAGCGCGCTTCCGGACTGAAGCGCCTAGAACCGCTCGGCCACAGCGGCCGGCCTGGGACGACTGAAACCAGGAAAAGTCCCCGTCGCTATCTGGGATTGAAACCGGGATCTTCACGGCAGGAGTCCAGTACTGCCAGCCAGACCACCACCGCCACACAAAGTGTCTTGTACCGTCACATAATTGTTAACCATACCACAGTCACAGATAATATCAAATTTTTTTTGCATTTTGTAATTCATTATCTTATCATGAAGTTAATATACACATGTCAAAAAAAGTTTTGCATCACTCCGGTTCCCAGACTCCTGAAGATAGACGTTGACTGTGGATATTGTATCACAGACAGCCCCTTTGACTGTTCAGAGATGTCACTAAACCCGCCTAAAGATGCAAACAACCATGCATGAACAGCGCCTATTAGACGGAGGGGGTCCGACAGCCGATCAGTTCCAGTCATTCCACCAGGAAGGAGGTACACGGTTCGTGTTGTCTGTAGTTCAACCATGCCTAGACGGTCAATACCGCGATCGTGTCCGCATTGTTACTTTGTGCCAGGAAGAGCTCTCAACAAGGGAAGTGTCCAGGTGTCTCGGAGTGAACCAAAGCGATGAGTTCGGACTTCAAGGAGATACAGAGAGACAGGAACTGTCGATGACATGCCTCGCTCAGGCCGCCCAAGGGCTACTACTGCAGTGGATGACCGCTACCTACGGATTATGGCTCGGAGGAACCCTGTCAGCAACGCCACCATGTTGAATAATGCTTTTCGTGCAGCCACAGGACGTCGTGTTACGACTCAAACTGTGCGCAATAGGCTGCATGATGCACAACTTCACTCCCGACGTCCACGGCGATGTCCATCTTTGAAATCACGGCACCATGCAGCGTGGTACAGATGGGCCCAACAACATTCCGAAAGGACCGCTCAGGATTGGTATCACGTTCTCTTCACCGATGAGTGTCGCATATGCCTTCAACCAGGCAATCGTCGGACGTGTTTGGAGGCAACCCGGTCAGACTAAACGCCTTAGACACACTGTCTAGTGAGTGCAGCAAGGTGGAGGTTCCCTAAGTTTTGGGATGGCGTTACATGGGGCCGACGTACGCCGCTGGTGGTCATGGAAGGTGCTGTAACGGCTATAAGATACGTGAATGCCATCCTCCAACCGATAGTGCAACCATATCGGCAGCATATTGGCTAGGCATTCGTCATGATGGACGACAATTCGCGTCTCCATCGTGCTCATCTTGTGAATGACTTCCTTCATGATAACGACATCGGTTGACTAGAGTGGCCAGCATGTTCTCCAGACATGAACCCTATCGAAGATGCCTGGGATAGATTGAAAAGGGCTGTTTATGGACGACGTGACCCACCAACCACTCTGAGGGATCTACGCCGAATCGCCGTTGAGGAGTGAGACAATCAGGACCAACAGTGCCTTGATGAACTTGTGGATGGTATGCCACGACGGATACAGGCATGCATCAATGTAAGAGGTATTAGTGGTAACGGTGTGTACAGCAATCTGGACCACCACCTCTGAAGGTCTCGCTGTGTGGTGGTACAGCATGCAATGTGTGGTTTTCATAAGCAATAAAAAGGGCGGAAGTGATGTTTATGTTGATCTTTATTCCAATTTTCTGTACAGGTTCCGGAACTCTCGGAACCGAGGTGACGCAAAACTTTTTTTGATGTGTGTATAATGTGTTTTAATGTTTGTGGAGCGTGGGAGTGCCGACGCCAAAGGAAGTTCGTCCGCTACGCGTCGTAATCTTGACGTTATTACGTCCAACACGCCGGCGAAAGACAATAAGAGGATTAACGTCAATATGTTGCGCAGCAGTTGTTCTTTGTTTCTTAACAATAACTTTTATTAATTTTGTTGTTGCACTGTTAAATGTTAGCAGAAAAGAGAATGATTACTTGTTAATTAGCTCCGTTAAGCAGAATATAATACTGATGAAGGATTTATGTTTATGGAGAGCGTTCCACGAGTAATGGTCCATATACAGGTATATGACAGGAACGATAATTCAAAGCAAAAAATAGTAAAGATGAGCTCTTAAAAGCATACTTTAATTGCTATGAGCTCTTCTTCATGTTTGGTACTGTGAAACTAGTCTCTTCTACTACAAGCCCTTTGCTTTTTATGTTTTGGTAGGAGTTACTGTGGACCAAAAGAAGATAAAAGTCCAGTAAACTTGTGCTGCAAAGTGCGTAACTTAAGAACTTTAAGCACTTGTTCATTTTCGATACTGTGATACTTCAAGCACTTGTTCGTCTTCGATACTATGAAACATATCTCTTCTATTGGACGAGTGTTCATAGCTGTTAAGGTATATACTTTGATCCCATGTTCACTAGACAATTATTTCTTGTTTTGGTCCATACTTCTTTCTCCCAAAATTCAAAATGCAAGAAGCCTTAGGTAGAAGAAATTTGTTAGACACTATCGAAGATAGGAAGTGCTCGTAGCTCTTAACGTGTGCGTTTAAGAGCAACTGCTTTCTGGCTTCGAATGATCTCTGTCATATATCTGAATACTGACTATTTCTCCTGAGACACCTGTATATCGGCAAAATTAGCGCGAACAGCATTTTGCGTCACAGCGACAAAAAAAAAATCAGAATCTAATTTTTTCTGAATTTGAATCATGGTGGTTCCTTTCGATCCATCAAAACATTTCTTTGCTCATACACGCCTGAATTGTATTATACTTCTGAATTTTCTCGATGCATATGGTTCAAATGGCTCTAAGCACTATGGCACTTAATATCTGAGGTCATCAGTCCTCTAGACTTAGAACTACTTAAACCTAACTAACCTAAGAACATCAAACACATCCATGCCCGAGACAGGATTCGAACCTGCGACCGTAGCAGCAGCGCGGTTCCGGACTGTAGCGCCTAGAACCGCTTGGCCACAGCGGTCGGCTTCTCGAAGCACACTCCCATATTAGCGCACAAAAACAAGTATTTAAGTATGTATAAAATTGATATGTTGACTCATCTCACCTCTTTCTTAATATTCCTTTTAAAACTCATGGTCGTAACTGTCATTGTGTTAGCGGTGTGCTGCAGTGCGTAATCGTGTTGCAGCACCTACTGATGCTATCTTCTCAAGTGCTATTCCTTCCCTTGCGGCCATAAACCGTCTGAGTTGTCGGAAATATATGTCAGCAGTTAACAATGACATTTCTGAGAAGCTATTCTTAGGAACTGATGCCTTCTATACCTACCAGATCCATACCATGATCCTCTGTGATGAACTGAAGCTATGTGCTGTGTTTATTACCTGTTAGGACTCAGCAATTCATCTTTTTTTACTGATAGAAGTAAATAATATTTTGTGGACTGTAGTAATTTTGGAGAGAAATGGTCTGTTCTGTGCATTTGAATGAAAACTTTCAGAAATGGGCCGGCCGTGGTGGTCTCGCGGTTCTAGGCGCTCAGTCCGGAATCGTGCGACTGCTACGGTCGCAGGTTCGAATCCTGCCTCGGGCATGGGTGTGTGTGATGTCCTTAGGTTAGTTAGGTTTAAGTAGTTCTAAGTTGTAGGGGACTGATGACCTAAGATATTGATTCCCATAGTGCTCAGAGCCGTTTGAACCATTTTTTTCAGAAATGGTCACCACTGATTCCTACTTAAAGGCTGCGGTACTGATGGACTTCTTTACTTTTATCCACTGGCAAATGATTGACCCATGCTGATGCCTTAAGTGGATCGTAATAAAGTATTTTCTTCATCAAAGTCCAACTGTCTTACTAATTGTGGTTCAGTAGTCCCGCGAAAGGACAGGTACATTCTTCTGCTGTGTTTACCCCAGAGACATTCTTCCAAATAAACGAATAAAATTTTCAGGCTGCAGTAGAAACATTGTCGACGGCCTTGCCACACTGGTTCACTCAGCCCTTGTGAGGCCAGCCGAGGAGCTAGTTGATAGATAAGTAGCGGCTATGGTTACGAAAGCTGACAATGGCGGGGAGAACAGTGTGCTAACCGCATGCCACGACCCTCCACATCCGCATCCAGTGACGCCTAACTGTTGACGATGACACGGCGGTCAGACGATACCGTTGGACTTTCCGAGGTCTGTTCGGACGGAGGTCAGTTTAGTTTTTGTTTAGCAGACACATTGATTTTCTATTAATGAAAACGCCTGGGTCACACATATTAGAAAATCACTGTAAATTTGAAAAATTCAGATCGTATTTACAAGTACGACAGTCATAATAATAAACTATAGATGATAGAAATGTTTTACATCTTAGCAACGCTTTGTTGTGATAACGAAGAGCTGCGCTATGAATTTATTCTTGCTTATGAAAATTATTAGCATTTCTGCACAGCCGCACGGAGTAGATAGGAGTAACGCCGTCTGCATTTTGTGCATAAGGAAAGATTACGTAGCCAATTTCTGTCAGATGACGCAGTTGAATGTGACTTGTTTGTAGGCAGACTGTGTTATGCGTCGAGTAAGAAGGTGAGTTAAAGGCACCAGTGAGGCAATACTGACGTTCCGATCGACAATGTGAACAAAACTGAAGAAAAATCAAGACATGTCCATAGGATTTGTCGACCTGCAAAAAGCGTTCTGCAATACAAAATGAAAACAGAAGTCTGCTATAAGGAAAGACAGGTTAAATAAAATACGAGTATGTACAAGAAACAAGAGGGAACAGTAGACTGAAAGACCAACAATGAAGTGTTCGGATTAACATGGATGTAAGACAGGGATATAGCCTTTCATCCCTACTGTTCAATTTATACATCGAAGAAGCAACAACGGAAACAGAAGAAAGGTTCAAGATTGATATTAAAATTTAACTTGAAACGGTATTAATTTTAAGACTCGCTGATGAATTTGCTATCCTCAGTGAAAGTGAAGAGGAATTACAGCATATGTTGAATGGAATAAACTGTCTGATGAGTACAGAACAAGGATTGAGAGTAAACGAAAGGAAAACGAAAGTAACGAGCAGTAGCAGAAATGAGAACAGGTGGAAACTTAACATCAGACTTGATGGTGACAAAGTAGATGAAATTATGGAATTCCGATACCTAGGGAGCAAAGTAACCCATGTAGCTGAGGACATTATAAGCAGACTAGCACCGGCAAAAAGGGCTTTCCTGGCCATGAGAAGTCTTCTATTACCAAACATAGGTGTTAATTTGAGAAAGGAATATCTGAAAATGTACGTTTGGAACACATCATTGTATGTTAGTGAAACACGGACTGTGGGGAAACCGGATCAGAAGAAAATCGAAGCATTTGAGACGTGGTGCTACAGACGACTGATGGTGCGAGGGTGAATCAAATGAAAACCTTAAATATTTTTTTAAATGTTATTTATTGTGCAGAAGTGGTACAAAGCTGTATCACTTTTCAATATAATCTCCCCCACGCTCAATGCAAGTCCTCCAGCGCTTACAAAGTGCGTAAATTCCTTTAGAAAAAAATTCTTTTGGTAGTCCGCACAACCACTCATGCAGTGCGTGGCGTACCTCTTCATCAGAACGGAACTTCTTTCCTCCCATTGCGTCTTTGAGTCGTCCAAACATATGGAAATCACTTGGGGCAAGGTCTGGTGATGGGGAATGGCGCCATTCCGTGCTCGCTCTCTTCGTTTCCGTTTGGTGGAAGTGAACCCAGGTTTCGTCCCCAGTAACGCTTCTTGCAAGGAAACCATCACCTCGTTTGTGAAACTGGAGCACATCATGCACAACGTGGTGTGCTGACCCAGGAGTAGTCGAGCGGTTCTATGCGCTACAGTCCAGAATCGCGCGACCGCTACGGTCGCAGGTTCGAATTTTGTTTCTGGCATGGATGTGTGTGATGTCCTTAGGTTACTTACGTTTAAATAATTCTAAGTTCTAGGGGACTGATGACCTCAGAAGTTAAGTCCCAAAGTTCTCAGAGCCATTTGAACCATTTGTGCTGACCCATGACTAATCTGTAAACATTCTGCAACGTCATTCAGTGTCACTTGGCGGTTTTCCTTCACTATGGCTTCAACTGCTGCAATGTTCTGTGGAGTCACAACTCGTTGTGCCTGACCTGGACGAGGAGCATCTTTCACGGAAGTCACACCATTTGCGAACTTCCTAGTCCATTCGTAGACTTGCTGCTGTGATAAACATGCATCACCGTACTGAATCTTCATTCGTCGATGGATTTCAGTAGGTTTCACACCTTCACTACACAAAAACCGAATAACAGAACGCTGTTCTTCCCTGGCGCGAGTCGCAAGTGGGGCGGCCATCTTTATACTGATACTGCGACGGTATGTGTGCATCTGCACTATGCTGCCACCTACAGGCCATTCTGCACGCTGTTTGTAGCACACTTACCAACTTGCAGGATAACGGCGCGAAATTTCAAAAAAAAAAAAAAAAAAAATGGCTCAGAGCACTATGGGACTCAACATCTTAGGTCATAAGTCCCCTAGAACTTAGAACTACTTAAACCTAACTAACCTTAGGACATCACACACACCCATGCCCGAGGCAGGATTCGAACCTGCGACCGTAGCAGTCCCGCGGTTCCGGACTGCAGCGCCAGAACCGCTAGACCTCCGCGGCCGGCCGCGAAATTTCGATTTGTTATTACAAATTTAAGGTTTTCATGTGACTCACCCTCGTAATTAGGTTGACTGATAAGCTAAAGAATGAGGAGGTATTCCGCAGAATCGACGAGGAAAGAAATATATAGGAAGTGAGAAGAAGAAGATATAGGATGATAGGACATCTGTTAACAAATCAAGGAAAAAATTTCATGGTACTAGAGGGAACTGTAAGGTTTAAAAATTGTAGAGGAAGACAAACTGAAATACATGTAGCAAAAAACTGAGGATGTTGGTTGCAAGTTCTACTCTGAGATGAAAAGACTGGCACAGGAGAGGAATTCCTGGCTGCATCAAACCAGTTAGAAGACTGATGGAAAAAATAGAGATACGTTTACCAGCACGTGTCGAAATCCGACAGCAGGAGGATCGCGTCCTATGGAGACCGCGGATTATCGGTACGCAATGTTGCTGCTAGCGTTTGTCGGGATCCCATCTACATCTACATGACTACTCTGCAGTTCACATTTAATTCACATTTAAGTGCTTGGCAGAGGGTTCATCGAACCACAATCATACTATCTCTCTACCATTCCACTCCCGAACAGCGCGCGGGAAAAACGAACATCTAAACCTTTCTGTTCGAGCTCTGATTTCTCTTATTTTATTTTGATGATCATTCCTGCCTATGTAGGTTGGGCTCAACAAAATATTTTCGCATTAGGAAGAGAAAGTTGGTGACTGAAATTTCGTAAATAGATCTCGCCGCGATGAAAAACGTCTTCGCTTTAATGACTTCCACCCCAGCTCGCGTATCATATCTGCCACACTCTCTCCCCTATTACGCGATAATAAAAAACGAGCTGCCGTTTTTTGCACCCTTTCGATAAGGATCCCACACCGCGCAGCAATATTCTAACAGAGGACGAATGAGTGTTGTGTAAGCTATCTCTTTAGTGGACTTGTTGCATCTTCTAAGTGTCCTGCCAATGAAACGCAACCTTTGGCTCGCCTTCCCCACAATATTATCTATGTGGTCTTTCCAACTGAAGTTGTTCGTGATTTTAACACCCAGGTACTTAGTTGAATTGACAGCCTTGAGAATTGTACTATTTATCGAGTAATCGAATTCCAACGGATTTCTTCTGGAACTCATGTGGATCACCTCACACTTTTCGTTATTTAGCGTCAAGTGCCACCTGCCACACCATACAGCAATCTTTTCTAAATCACTTTGCAACTGATACTGGTCTTCGGATGACCTTACTAGACGGTAAATTACAGTATCATCTGCTAACAATCTAAGAGAACTGCTCAGATTGTCACCCAGGTCATTTATATAGATCAGGAACAGCAGAGGTACCAGGACGCTTCCCTGTGGAACACCTGATGTCACTTCAGTTTTACTCGATGATTTTCCGTCTATTACTACGAACTGCGACTTTCCTGACAGGAAATCACGAATCCAGTCGCACAACTGAGACGATACCCCATAGGCCCGCAGCTTGATTAGAAGTCGCTTGTGAGGAACGGTGTCAAAAGCTTTCCGGAAATCCAGAAATACGGAATCAACCCGAGATCCCCTGTCGATAGCGTCCATTACTTCGTGCGAATAAAGAGCTAGCTGCGTTGCACAAGAATGCATGAGAATGTGGAAACGATGGATTCAGAAGGGCAATATTTAATGCCGTGCAGAATCTCAACGGCGCCACGCGAATAGCTCCTGAGAGGATAGCCATCGTTCACTCGGCTGAGCACGATTATGTAGCCACTTGACGTATCATGAATCAGAAAATAGGCTTGACTGTATCAAGAAAAATATCCAGACGCACAGTGGACTATCACGCAGTGACCTTTGTTGCGGCTTCCCTTGACGCAGTAGCAGAGTGAGGCACGCCGAGAGCGGTGCGACACTGACATGAGAGTCGCTCCCCGTCGTGTATTCGTGGCAGCGCCGGTTCTCTGTTCAGCGGGATGACGGACGTATCTACATCTACATCCATACCCCACAAGTCACCTGACGGTGTGTGGCGGAGGGTATCGTGAGTACCTCTATCGGTTCTCCCTTCTATTCCAGTCTCGTGTTGTTCGTGGAAAGAAAGATTGTCGGTATGCCTCTGTGTGGGCTCTAATCTCTCTGGTTTTATCCTCATGATCTCTTCGCGAGATATACGTAGGCGGGAGCAATATACTGCTCGGTGAAGGTATGTTCTCGAAACTTCAACAAAAGCCCGTACCGAGCTACTGAGCGTCTCTCCTGCAGAGTCCTCCACTGGAGTTTATCATCTTCGTAACGCTTTCGCGATTACTAAATGATCCTGTAACGAAGCGCGCTGCTCTCCGTTTGATCTTCTCTGTTTCTTCCATCAACCCTATTTGGTACGGATCCCACACTGGTGAGCAATATTTAAGCAGTGGGCGAACAAGTGTACTGTAACCTACTTCCTTTGTTTTCGGATTGCATTTCCTTAGGATTCTTCCAATGAATCTCAGTCTGGCATCTGCTTTACCGACGATCAACTTTATATGATCATTCCATTTTAAATCACTCCTAAAGCCTACTCCCAGATAATTTATGGAATTAACTGCTTCCAGTTGCTGACCTGCTATATTGTACTAAATGATAAGGGGTCTTTCTTTCTGTGTATTCACAGCACATTACACTTGTCTACATTGAGATTCAATTGCCATTCCCTGCACCATGCGTCAATTCGCTGCAGATCATCCTGCATTTCAGTACAATTTTCCATTGTTACGACCTCTCGACATACTACAGCATCATCCGCAAAAAGCCTTAGTGAACTTCCGATGTTGTCCGCAAGGTCATTTGTGTATATTGTGAATAGCAACTGGTTCGAATCCTGCCTTGGGCATGGATGTGTGTGATGTCCTTAGGTTAGTTAATTTTAAATGTTAAGTTCCATAGTGCTCAGAGCCATTTGAACCAATTTGAATAACAACGGTCCTACGACACTCCCCTGCGGCACACCTGAAATCACTCTTACTTCGGAAGACGTCTCTCCATTGAGAATGACATGCTGCGTTCTGTTATCTAGGAACTCTTCAATCCAATAACACAACTGGTCTGATAATCCATATGCTCTTACTTTGTTCATTAAACGACTGTGGGGAACTGTATCGAACGCCTTGTGTAAGTCAGGAAACACGGCATCCACCTGGGAACCCGTGTCTATGGCCCTCTGAGTGTCGTGGACAAATAGCGCGTGCTGGGTTTCACACGATCGTACCTGCCATTCCCATCCATATCGCTACTGATGACTGCAAACCGTGTCTTTATGCCAGCATCAGAAAAAGAGAGGAATGATTGAGCCCAAACAAAGTAGCAACCCCACGTACAAGGACCTGTGCGCATCTACAAGAAGATAATGTTATGCACATGGTGGAACAACAACGATGTGGTGTATTACGAACTGATTTCCCGAGGTGTAACCATCACTGTTGACATTTATTGTCGACAACTGAGACGTCTTTCAGACACAATCCAAGAAAAACGACGATCAAATATGCGTGAAGTGACGCTACTCCACAATGACATCCGCCCGCATTCCGCTCTACTGACAAAAAACACTTTACTGGAGCTGGGTGGGGAAGTCATTCCGCATCCACCTTATTCACCTTCCCTTGCGCTCTCATATTTTCACCTTTTACGCTCTCTGTGGAACAATGCTCAGAGGACTTCCTTTCAGGATGAAAATGCACTCCGAACATTGCTCAGCGAGTTCATCTCCTAAAAACCACGTGATTTCGACAGTCGCGGTTTCGAAAAGTTATCCCAGCGTTGGTAAGCTGTTGTAAACAGTGAGGGAGAATATATTATTGATAACTAAAGTCTCTGTTAGCTATATACGTTGTATTTATTAAAGTTACGGAAAAAACGCTACGAACTTATGCACTATCCTAATTGGAAAATTTGTTTGCAGTATAAATAAATAAAATCAGTGATTAGTGTGATAACGAAGGAAAAAGGTCTCATCTTGGTGGGCACACGCAGTAAAAAATTGTTGATTCAGCAACTGTTGTGTGGTTTCTTCATTTTACGAAATGAAAGGAAAAAATGAGGCACTCGTCCATACATTTGAAAGAGTAGATACCGGAAGGTTGTAGAATGGTTGCAGCTCTGTCGCGTATATTGAAGTGATTGAGGGTTTACTCAGGAAGTGACGTGGTTTCACATCAGCTTTCGTTTTCATCTGGTGGGGACAAAGTCCGAGCGAGTTGGCCCACAGCGCGACGCCGCCTTCGCGGGATGCGCCGGCCGCCGCCTTCCTGGAGAAGAGCGCTCAGCGGCCGCTTACGTAAATGAGGCGCGCTGCACACGGAGCGCATTAGTGACAGTCCCCCAAAGGTCTGCTTGCGCAACAGGTCACCGTTACTCCGCGGCGAGGGGGCGGGCGTCTCTTCTGCTTGCTGCGGCTCTCCGGGAAGCCGGCAATAAAGGCCGCGTAGGTAAAAGTCGCGGAATTAACTCGCACAATCCTGCCTCGGGCATGGATGTTTGTGATGTCCTTAGGTTAGTTAGGTTTAACTAGTTCTAAGTTCTAGGGGACTAATGACCTCAGAAGTTGAGTCCCATAGTGCTCAGAGCCATTTGAACCATTTTTGAACTCGCACTGTCACTACTGGGCAGGGATGGGAAAACCCTAGCAGATAAAACAGATACCAGTACTTTAATTCTGAATAACCGGTGTTTTTTGATATTTGTTAAAACCATTTACCAGTTAAATCGCATACATATTTCATTATTTAAAAAAGCCTGTTTCGACAAACTTTGCTGTCGTCTTCAGGTCTCGCAAAATCTTAAGACCTGAAGATGACACCAAAGTCTGTCAAAACTGCTTGTTTTAAATAGAGAAATATTTATGTAATCTTGGCTTTTGAATGCTTTTAGCAAGTAAAACAGATCGCTACTTCGGTCTTCTCAAAATGAGAAGAAAATTCAATCGGTTTGATATCTGTTTCGTCTCGGTTACAGCATGTTACTAATAACTGGGTAAAAAACTGAAAAATCAGTTAGCCATAGCAGCAGTGCTAAAATTTTTCGTTTTTAAATAAACCTTTTTTAAAGAACGAGTAATTTTTATTCCCAAAATTTAAATGCGTTGAAATATTGTGTTACTTTAGAAAAAAGAGCAGTGTTATTTTAATAACAATAATTCCGACAGAAATGAGCAACGAACACATGGCATAAGAACTGGTGCAGCTTTGCTGAGACAATAATATACCCTTTACCATATGGCATAACCTATTTGCTGGTACGCATATTCACACATTAAGCAAAACTTGCCCCTTCTTGTCTGCGTGATAGTTTCTCACCTGAAGTATTTTACGATGTGCGGTGTCAGTGAAGTACAATGTTCCATTTGCTTTGCTAGATTAAAAGCGGGGGAAGCCACAACAAACTTGGGGCGTGATATAAAGACAAAACTTAAAACTTAATAAGTCATTCATAGTTATAATAAAAGCAGAAACCGATGTGCTGCCTGTGTCTACATAACATACCTTCATCAGCTTGTTGCCGTTGAAAACGACAAATTAACGCGAAAAACAGAGTTCCCAGCCATTTGTGTGTGTACTGAACCGAGGACCTAGAAGCGACGGAGAGGCATCGTCCCACCGTAGCTCCCAGTGGTTCACAATCCCACAACAGGCCACAGCAGTCGACCCAACCAACCGCCGCCCAAAGCGAACCCAGGTCACATACCAGACGAGTGAACCCCAGATGTTTGCGTGGTAGAGTACTTATGGTGTACGCGTACGTGAAGACTGTTTGCGCAGCAATCACCGACATAGTGTAACTGAGGCGGAATAAGGGAAACCAGCCCGCATTCGCCGAGGCAGATGGAAAACCGCCTTAAAAACCATCCGCAGGCTGGCCGGTCCACAGGACCTCGACAAAAGTCCGTCGAGGGGATTGTCGGGGACTGGCACGCCTTCCCGCTCGGGAAGCAGTGCGTTAGACCGAGCGGCTAACCGGGCGGGCTTCTTCATCCATAGTTTTAACCTTTCAGCGCTGACTACCCGTAAAGCCCAAAGAGTGGTATGATCCCTGATCAAAACTTTGTGGTTGAGAAGTTTCAAAAAATTAATGTCGATAGGAGAATGCTGGAGATGTTTGTAGTGTTCAACCACTGATCACTTTTCGAGAAAAACAGCAAATGGTGGACGAGCTAAGTTCTCTTTTATTTGCCTATTGAATTTAGTATTCTGATTTTATTTCGAATCTGTTGAAACAGAGGCAGTCAAAATTTTGCAGTCTTTGCTTGATTTCTACGTTTATTACAGAAAAATAGCAATAAAAATCGAAAATCGGCTATTTCAGAAACGGTTATTTTGAGCAGTATTAACAATCCTGTTAAACTGACACTGAAGAAAGCAAGTGTAGCCGAAAACAGATTGTTTCAGCGATAACCGTCGTCCCTGCGACTGGGTAGCGGCAGAGGCGCAACTCGCTGCACAGCGCTAACTGATATCGCTCTCTGGTTCAAAGGACGCTTAGAACTATGAAAATACAGTACTGTCTCTCTCCATTTCTGGAACCGGTATAACTCTAAGGCCAACGCGGGACGTTGTCCTCGACGGCGAGTGTCCATGACAGACAATGTTATCGTAAGGAGTGCCCCAGGGAAGTGTGACAGGACCGCTATATACAGGGTGTTTCAAAAATGACCGGTATATTTGAAACGGTAATAAAAACTAAACGAGCAGCGATGTAAATACACCGTTCGTTGCAATATGCTTGGGACAACAGTACATTTTCAGGCAGACAAACTTTCGAAATTACAGTAGTTACAATTGTCAACAACAGATGGCGCTGCAGTCTGGGAAACTCTATAGTACGGTATTTTCCACATATCCACCATCCGTAGCAATAATGAATGAAATTACCCGAAATCTTTGACAACGTGTCTGGCGGAATGGCTTCACATGCAGATGAGATGTACTGCTTCAGCTGTTCAATTGTTTCTGGATTCTGGCGGTACACCTGGTCTTTCAAGTGTCCCCACAGAAAGAAGTCACAGGGGTTCGTGTCTGGCGAATAGGGAGGCCAATCCACGCCACCTCCTGTATGTTTCGGATAGCCCAAAGCAATCACACGATCATCGAAATATTCATTCAGGAAATTAAAGACGTCGGCCGTGCGATGTGGCCAGGCACCATCTTGCATAAACCACGAGGTGTTCGCAGTGTCGTCTAAGGCAGTTTGTACCGCCACAAATTCACGAAGAATGTCCAGATAGCGTGATGCAGTAATCGTTTCGGATCTGAAAAATGGGCCAATGATTCCTTTGGAAGAAATGGCAGCCCAGACCAGTACTTTTTAAGGATGCAGGGACGATGGGACTGCAACATGGGGCTTTTCAGTTCCCCATATGCGCCAGTTCTGTTTATTGACGAAGCCGTCCAGGTAAAAATAAGCTTCGTCAGTAAACCAAATGCTGCCCACATGCATATCGCCGTCATCAATCCTGTGCACTATATCGTTAGCGAATGTCTCTCGTGCAGCAATGGTAGCGGCGCTGAGGGGTTGCCGCGTTTGAATTTTGTATGGATAGAGGTGTAAACTCTGGCGCATGAGACGATACGTGGACGTTGGCGTCATTTGGACCGCAGCTGCAACACTGCGAACGGAAACCCGAGGCCGCTGTTGGATCACCTGCTGCACTAGCTGCGCGTTGCCCTCTGTGGTTGCCGTACGCGGTCGCCCTACCTTTCCAGCACGTTCATCCGTCACGTTCCCAGTCCGTTGAAATTTTTCAAACAGATCCTTTATTGTATCGCTTTTCGGTCCTTTGGTTATATTAAACCTCTGTTGAAAACTTCGTCTTGTTGCAACAACACTGTGTTCTAGGCGGTGGAATTCCAACACCAGAAAAATCCTCTGTTCTAAGGTATAAACCATGTTGTCCACAGCACACTTGCACGTTGTGAACAGCACACGCTTACAGCAGAAAGACGACGTACAGAATGGCGCACCCACAGACTGCGTTGTCTTCTATATCTTTCACATCACTTGCAGCGCCATCTGTTGTTGAAAATTGTAACTACTGTAATTTCGAAAGTTTGTCCGCCTGAAAATGTACTGTTGTCCCAAGCATATTGCAACAAACGGTGTATTTCCATCGCTGCTCGTTTAGTTTTTATTGCCGTTTCAAATATACCGGTCATTTTTGAAACACCCTGTATATGATCTGATGGGCAGAGTGAGCAGCAGTCTGCAGCTAAGGCTGATGACCCTATGATGTACGGGAAGGTGTTCTCGTTGAATGACTGTAGCAGTGTTTGTAGTTGTCATGGATGGCAGCTTCCTCTAAATGTAGAAGAATGTAAGTTAATGCAGATGAATAGGAAAAATAATCCCACAGTGTTCGAATACAGCATTAGTAGTGTACTAGTTGACACAGTCATGTCGATTAAATATCTAGGCGTAGCGTTGCAAAGCAATATGACCTGGAAAGAGCACGTTAGGACGGTGGTTGGGATGGCGAATGATTGACATTCGTTTATTGGGGGAATTCTAGGAAAGTGTGGTTCGTCTGTAAAGTAGGTCGCGTATAGAACACTAGTGCGATCGATTCTTGAGTACTATTCGAGGATTTGGGATCTCCATCAGGTCGAATCGACGAAAGAATCGAAGCAATTCAGAGACGGATTTGCAGATTTGTTACCAGTAGGTTCGCTCAAAACGGAAGTATTACGGAGATGCTTCGTGGACACATGTGGGAATCGCTGGAGGAATGACGACGTTTTTTTCACGGAACAGTTATGAGAAAATTCAGAGCACTGACATTTGAAGCCGGCTGCACAAGTATTCTAGTTCTGCCAACGTATATTTCGCACAATGACCACGAAGATAACTGAAATCCGTCCGAAGAGGCCTCGGAAGACCCGACGCACCGACCGACCGCCGCGTCATCTTAAGCCGATAGGCGTCACCGTGTGCGGATATGGAGGGGCGTGTGGGCAGCACACTGCTCTACCGGCCGTTGTGAGTTTCAGCACGAAGAAAAGATACGAGAAATTAGGACTTATACAGAGGCATATAGACATCCGTTTTTCCTCGCTTTGCGAGTGGAACAAGAAAGGAGATGACTAGTAGTGGTATAAAGTACCGTCCGCCACGCACAATACTGTGGCTTGCGGTATACGTATGTAGGTCTTGATGTACAGCAAAAGCTTTCACTCCAGTCACAATTTTTGGTCGGTGGTACAGCCAGTACCTCTGCTGTATCTTGTGTCCCAGGGATGATAATATGGTAGAGTTAGCTTGTTAACCTCAGTGGAGTTTGCAAGACCCCCGAGTCGATAGCAATAGCGTAACCGCAGAAGGAGGATTCAGCCTGTAAGCCGTCGATGGGCGACTTCTACCTCTACATCGTACTCCGCAAGCCACCTAATGATGTGTGGCGCAGGGTACTTTCGGTACCACTATCTGATCCGTCCAACCCTCCTTTACTCGCGAATAGTGCGTGGGAAGAATGATTGTGGGTAAGCCTCTGTATTGGCTCTGGTTTCTCTAATTTTCTCCTCATGGTCAGTATGCGAGATGTATGTGGCGGGAAGTAATATGTTATCCGACTCCTCCTGAAGAGTGCTGTCCCGAAATTTCAATAGTAAATCTATCCGCGATGCATAACGCCTCTCTTGTAACGTCTTCCAGTGGAGTTTGTTTAGCATCTCCGTAACGCTCTCTCCATCTAAACGATCCCGTGACGAAGCACACCGTTCTTCGTTGGATCTTCTGTATCTCCTCTATCAGTCCTATCTGACAGAGATCCCAGATAGATGAACAGTACTCAAGAGTTGAGAGAAACAAGCGCCTTATAAGCCACTTCTTTCGTGGATGAGTTACATTTCCTTAAGATAATTCTGATGAATCTGAGTCTTGTGTCTGCTTTTCCCAATATCGCTCTGGATAATTACGCCTAGATATTTTACGGCACACGCTGTCTCCAGCTGTTTGTCATCAATAGTGTAGCTTTACAGTAGTGGATTTCTTTTCCTGTGTGTGCGCAATATGTTACATTTATTTACGTTCAGAGTCAACTGACAGAGTCTGCACCATTCATCAGTTCTCAGCAGATCGTTCTGCAAATTCTTACTATCTTCTGGTGTTGCTGCTTAAGTATAAACAACTGCATCATCCGCGAATAGCCTTAAAGAGCATCCGACGCTTTCTACTAGATCTTTGATATATACTGTGTACAGCAACGGTCCTATCACACTTCCCTGTGGTACTCGGATATTACCTTTACATCTGTCGATTTAGTTCCGTTAAAAGCGATTTGTTGAGTTCTATCTACAAGAAAGCCTTGAATCCAATCGCAGGTGTGCTCCGATACTCCGTAAGCTCGTATGTTTTTCATTAAACGGCAGTGCGGGACGGTGTCAAATCCCTTACTGAAGTCAAGGAACACGGCACCAACCTGAGCGCCGTTGTCCACTGCGCTGTGGATCTCGTGGAGGAACAGAGCGACCTGAGTTTCGCAGGGTCTCTGTTTGCGGAATCTGGGATTAGTTTTAGTTGGACGGATTTTCTTCATATTATGCATAAAAGTGAAGCTAACCCAGCAGAAAATTCTGGTAGGGTTTCCAATAGGCCCTGGAGCTTTGTCCAGTTTTATTGATTTGAGATGTCTCTCAACGCCAATTCATAGAATTTCAGTCATTTTTGCAATGGTGCAAGAATAAATTGAAGGCAATACACCTGGGTTTTCTTTTTTAAAGAAACATCTGAAAGCTGAGTTTAGCATTTCTGCTTTTACCCTGCTGCCCTCAGTTTCATTTTCTGTCTCGTCCTCGAGTGCCTGAACACTAAAACTGGTGCCACTAACAGCCTTTACATACGACCAGAATTTCATCGGGTATTGTAAGAGATCTTTCGATCATATGCAGCTATGACATATCGCTGTGATTGTTCAGTTAATGGTGCGATTTCCGTATAGAGACGAACTTTGAAATGTAGAGATTCGGTAATGTAAGATAAAATACATTCTTCTCACATGGCTCAAACAAACAACAAATATGCGAGACTGAGTTGTTGAGATACCACGTACTGAGCGTTTCGCTAATACACAAGCGTTGCACTAATAACCTTCCCGAAAAGAAGAAGAGGGAAGGTAAGTGTCTGACGTCGCGTCGACATTGCGATCATTAGAAGCGGAGCACCAGCTTGCATGGAGAAAACTAGTTAAGAAAATCCGTTGTGATGGTATGAAAGGTGTTACAAGAAAAATTTAAGTATAGATGCCGGGATTCCCAATACAAAAGGGGCGCTGAGAATCAAAAGTGCCTAAAGCTCACTGTCGTTTATTTTGAGACTGTAGCATGCATGCATGTTCCTTACGTCTGTTAATCTTACGATGAACCAGCTATATGAGTGCTGCTTCCCTACCCTCTGTATACACTGAAGCGCCAAAGAAACAGGCATAGGCACGCGTAATCATATACAGAGACATGTAAACAGGTAGAATACGACGCTGCGGTGGGCAACGCCTATACAGGCTGTTACAAAAAGGTACGGCCAAACTTTCAGGAAACATTCCTCACACACAAAGAAAGAATATATATGTTATGTGGACATGTGTCCGGAAACGCTTACTTTCCATGTTAGAGCTCATTTTATTACTTCTCTTGAAATCACATTAATCATGGAATGGAAACACACAGCAACAGAACGTACCAGCGTGACTTCAAACACTTTGTTACAGGAAATATTCAAAATGTCCTCCGTTAGCGAGGATTCATGCATCGACCCTCCGTCGCATGGAATCCCTGAAGCGCTGATGCAGCCCTGGAGAATGGCGTATTGTATCACATCCGTCCACAATACGAGCACGAAGAGTCTCTACATTTGGTACCGGGGTTGCTTTCAAATGCCCCCATAAATAAAAGTCAAGAGGGTTGAGGTCAGGAGAGCGTGGAGGCCATGGAATTGGTCCGCCTCTACCAATCCATCGGTCACTCAATCTGTTGTTGAGAAGCGTACGAATACTTCGACTGAAATGTGCAGGAGCTCCGTCGTGCATGAACCACATGTTGTGTCGTAAAGGCACATGTTCTAGCAGCACATGCAGAGTATCCCGTATGAAATCATGATAACGTGCTCCATTGAGCGTAGGTGGAAGAACATGGGGCCCAATCAAGACATCACCAACAATGCCTGCCCAAACGTTCACAGAAAATCTGTGTTGATGACGTGATTGCACAATTGCGTGCGGATTCTCGTCAGCCCACACATTTTGATTGTGAAAATTTACAATTTGATCCCGTTGGAATGAAACTAAAATGAGCTCTAACATGGAAATTAAGCCTCATACGTAAAGAGAACATTTGCACTGAAATGAGTATTGACACATTGTTGGATGAACCATTCGCAGAAGTGTACCCGTGGAGGCCAATCAGCTGCTGATAATGCCTGCACACGCTGTACATGGTACGGAAACAACTGGTTCTCCCGTAGCACTCTCCACACAGTGACGTGGTCAACGTTACCTTGTACAGCAGCAGCTTCTCTGACGCTGACATTAGGGTTATCGTCAACTGCACGAAGAATTGCCTCGTCCATTGCAGGTGTCCTCGTCGTTCTAGGTCTTCTCCAGTCGCGAGTCATAGGCTGGAATGTTCGTGCTCCCTAAGACGCCGATCAATTGCTTCGAACGTCTTCCTGTCGGGTCACCTTCGTTCTGGAAATCTGTCTCGATACAAACGTACCGCGCCACGGCTATTGCCCCGTGCTAATCCATACATCAAATGGGCATCTGCCAACTCCGCATTTGTAAACATTGCACTGATTGCTAAACGACGTTCGTGATGAACACTAACCTGTTGATGCTACGTACTGATGTGCTTGATGCTAGTAGTGTAGAGCAATGAGTCGCATGTCAACACAAGCACCGAAGTCAACATTACCTTCCTTCAATTGGGCCAACTGGCGGTGAATCGAGGAAGTACAGTACATACTGACGAAACTAAAATGAGCTCTAACATGGAAATTACACGTTTCCGGACACATGTCCACATAACATCTTTTCTTTATTTGTGTGTGAGGAATGTTTCCTGAAAGTTTGGCCGTATCTTTGTGTAACACACTGTATAACAGGTTGTCAAGATTTAAATGAGTATGAACTGGTGTTATAGTCGGCTCACGGGCAATGGCACACAATATCTCCGAGGTAGCGATGAAGTGGCGATTTTCCCGTACGACCATTTCACGAGTGTACCGTGAATATGAGGGATCCGGTAAAACATCAAATCTCCGACATCGTTGCGGCGGGAAAAAGATCCTGCAAGAACGGGACTAACGACGGCTGCAGAGAATCTTTCAAAGTGACAGAAGTTCAACCATTCCGCAAATTGCTGCAGATTTCAATGCTGAGCCTTCAACAAGTGTCAGCGTGCGAACCATTCAACGAATTGAACATCTGCGAAAAACTGCCTCACCGATTTCCCTGATATTCACTTCCGAAGTTCCAAAAACACAAATTGTCTTTGCTGTAGGAACACTCACTGCCTACACTGACGCCCATTTCTTCATAAAAGATGGAATGGCCCTCCATAACCTCAAGTTCCATGATTACAGAATTCCAGTCAGGAAAATGGACTCTGTGGATTTCAGAACCTTTAAGAGTGTTAACGACGTCACTACCAAACCAAAATTCGATGTTCCTGGTATCAGTGTACATTTCAGACAAACTACAAAGATGAACTGTTCAACAGGTTGCCATGAATTGCGGTTAAAGTAACATATTCTTCATTCGAGCCGAGGGTGGCCACAATTTTCCTCAGTTCCCATCGAGGAAGAGCACAATTTGTCATTTCTACATTTTTCAGATGCCTTGCAAAATCTAGTGCCCAAATACATAGGTGGAAGGAAAATAACAGCCTTGAAACACGAAGACTTAACATAACGACTAGATCAAAGTTGATACACATAGATTTAACAAAACTACAAGATTTAATGCCTAAATTAAACAGAGAGTTTTACCTGAACCTCAAGCCAGAGAATGTGCTTCATGAAAATGATGATAACGAGGACCATGAATTGTTGGGATAGGGCGTAATAGTGTGAATGGTGCTTTTAATGCCTGCGTTTTACGTTCTGTTTCTTGTTTCATATAGATTACACACTGCACAACAATTAAATAGACGCTATTGCCACTAGTCTATATTTGAAAATTTTGTTGATTAACTAAAATTTAGCCTGCCGAAGTGGCCGAGCGGCTCTAGGCGCTACAGTCTGGAACCGCGCGACTGCTACGGTTGCAGGTTCGAATCCTGCCTCGGGCATGGATGTGTGTGATGTCGGTAGGTTGGTTAGGTTTAAGTAGTTCTAAGTTCTAGGAGACTGATGACCTCAGAAGTTAAGTCCCATAGTGCTCAGAGCCATTTGAACCATTTTTTGAACTAAAATTTAGTTATGTAAAATGGTTACTTGATTTTTTTATAGGAAGTATAAGTCGTTGAGGACTGATTAACGAACAAGTCAAACCTATGACACTGATAGTTTGCATAGATATTCGATTTTTACAAACATCTATTTTCCTCAAAACTTCGCATCTTTGCTTTGGGCCCTTAAGGTTCCCAGTGTCTCAAATACAGGGTCAGTGCTACCACATTCAGTCAGCACTTCATCGATTCACCTTTGGCACAGTGATTTCTGAGTAGAAAGCAGTTCCCTGGAAGAAATGGTTGAAATAATTCAAACAACAAAAATTTTGGAAAAATAAATCTGCTTACCGTCTGACCTGCGTGTTCGACTGAATGCTTCTCGCACGATCTTGAAATCACGTTCATACTTACAACTGCTCTGTAGTTTCGCATCTCGAAAGGGCGATATAGTGTATATGGATGATGGCATATGAATGCAAGATATGCCCGCTGACCGCTAGGGTGTATCTTTATTGCGCAGACGGCTATTCAGCAGTAAATGGCTTGAAATAGCTATAAAGCAAGAGTAAAAGCGTGGCACACTTCTTAAATTTTTCCGCGTTAAAGTCCTTGTGTTAAATTGAGTGGAAGACGCGGGCCGCGCGTTAGAGACGAGGAATGCAGATGACTGGACGGCCGCTCGGGCCCAGCGGGAACCGGTCCTCCTTGGGAGATCGTGACCGCGGCTCGCATCCTCTGCCAGCCGCGACGGACGCTCCGTCTGCAGCAGCGCACCGGGCCACATGGGCCCGCAGGCTACAGTGGCACTTGCAAATAGCCTGTTGTTGTTGTTGTCGTCGTCGTTGAGGTAGTGGTTTTCGGTATGAAGACTGGTTTAACGCAACTCTCCTCGCTGCTGTAGCCTACCCGAACCTCTTCGTCTCCGAATAACTACTGCAATCCAATTGGTCTTGCTTGCTGAAATTGAGCTTTAATCTCTCTCTACAATTTGTATTCCCCAAACTTCCTTCCATTATCAAATGGACGATTCCTTGATGCCTCTAAATGTGTCCTGTCAACTGATCCAATCTTTTTGTCAACTTTTACAATAAATTTCGTTTTTACTCTTGTCAGTTCAACACCTCCTCATTAGTTATCCGCTCTTCCCAACTAGCCTTTAGCCGTCTCTTGTAACACTAAATTTTGAAACCATGTGTTATCTTCTTGTCTGTACTGTGTATTGTCTACAATTCATTCCGTGCAACGCTACGCTCCAGCCAAGCAGCTCCAGTTAACGTATCCCAAATGTCTTATTTATAATTGATGTTAAGGTACGAAGGGCGTTCAACAAGTAATGCAACACATTGTTTTCTCGGCCAAGTTCCGTTGAAAATAAAAATGGCCGGCCGCTGTAGCCGAGCGGTTCTAGGCGCTTCAGTTCGGAACCGCGCTGCTGCTACGGTCGCAGTTTCGAATCCTGCCTCGGGCATGGATGTGTGTGATATCCATAGGTTTGTTAGGTTTAAGTAGGTCTAAGTGTAGGGGCCTGATGACCTCAGATGTTAAGTCCCATAGTGCTTAGAACCATCTGAACTATTTGAAAAAAATGCGGAATTTGTTGTGGGGCAACGTGAAATGTTGCCGCCACAGCCCATGTAGTTCCATGAAGTTCTGATAGGTGGCGTCGCTATACATGACCTTCAAAACAGTGTCTGAACCTGAGGTGCTTTCCAACCAGGGAACTGTCAACGAGTGTCTTTTCACGGCAAACCAGAGCATCACAGACGTGACAGTGAACAAAAGCACGGTGAGTCGTTGGGCTAGACGTTTGACTTCATCGCAAGGAAGTCGCGCGAACCTGGCCAGTCTCCCGCGTGCCGACTGGCCGCACACAGCTGTGACTCCTACAGTGTTGGGACGTTCGGACACTCTCACTCGAGGTGATGGACGGATCGCAGTCAAACACTTCGCTGCTTAACTGGATGTCTCTGTTGGTAGTGCTGCCATACAGGCGTATTGGTTGGCTTACTCAATGGTGTGTATCCGCCGGGTTCCTCGCCGCCTAAAAGAGGACCACAAAGAGCAACGAAGGACCCTCTGTGCGGAATTGCCTGCGCCTCGCTATGCTGACCGTGACAATCTTTTGTCGAACATCGTCACAGGCGATAGAACAAAGGTCCCGAGTTCGAGTCTCGGTTCGGCACACAGTTTTAATCTGCCAGGAAGTCTCATATCAGCGCACACTCCGCTATAGAGTGAAAATTTCGTTCTAGAAACACCCCTCCCCCCCCCCCCAGGCTGTGGCTAAGCCATGTCTCCGCAATATCCTTTCTTTCAGGAGTGCTAGTTCTGCAAAGTTCGCAGGAGAGCTTCTATGAAGTTTGGAAGGTAGGAGACGATGTACTGGCGGAATTAAAGCTGTAAGGACGGGGCGTGAGTCGTGCTTGGGTAGCTTAGTCAGTAGAGCACTTGCCCGCGAAAGGCAAAGGTCCCGAGTTCGAGTTTCGGTCCGGCACACAGTGTTAATCTGCCAGGAAGTTTCATATCAGCGCACATTCCGCTGTAGAGTGAAAATTTCATTCTAGGTTCATCAGTTCAAACCGGAAACAAAACCGTCCTGCGTGGAGTGGCGCCACTCCATATTCCCTCCGAAGAAAAAGTTCAAAGCAGCACTCTCAGCTGGTAAAGTCGTGGAGACAGTCTTTTATCACTCTGAAGGGGTTATTCTGTTTGATGTCCTTCCCCACGGTGCGACAGTCAACAAGTGTAATGTGCTTCTCTCGGTAAATTGAAGAAACTACTTCAGCATGTTCACTGCCGTAAAAATGAAAACGAACTTCTTCTCCATACAACGCAAGGCCTCACGTAAATCAGCGCACCCTAGAGGAGCTCACAAAACTTCACTGCACTGTTCTTCCTTATGTAGCCTACAGCACGGATCCCGCACCTTCCAACTCCCTCTGTGTGGCCAAGTGAAGGATGCACTTCGCAGGAAGCAGTACGTGGATGTTGCGGAGGTTATTGATGCAGCAAGGCGTTGGTTCCGACGTCGACTGGTAGAATGGCTCTGAGCACTATGGGACTTAACATCGGAGGTAATCAGTCCCCTAGAACTTAGAACTACTTAAACCTAACTAACCGAAGGACATCACACACATCCTTGCCCGAGGTAGGATACGAACCTGCGACAGTAGTAGTCGTGCGGTTTCGGACTGAAGCGCCTAGAACCGCTCGGCCACAGCGACCGGCCGACCGGTAGAGTGGTACGATGCGCGCATTCAGGCCCTCCCAGTAAGGTGGCGTGAGGCCGTCGCGTCGAACGGAGAAAATGTTGGAAAATATGGTTTTGTAGCCAAAAGGGTGGGGAGTGATATGGTGTATAGGAAACCTGAATAAAACGAACCAGCTTTCAGAAAAAAATGTGTTGTATTACTTCTCGAAAGCCTCTTGTATAAATGACATATTACCTGTTGGCTTTTTTCCCTTGGATCTGCGTCCAACGTATGTTTAATGAATTCCCAGAATATTAAACGAATGTCGACGGATGCCAATAGACAGTTCTTGAAGAAGTGTCCTCGAGAGCCTCAACATTTCTGTAAAATATTTATCTTTCTCAGAAAAGCCTATTCTTTTACTGCGAAACTCCGTTTTTCCCTTTCATTACTTCGGCCAGCGTCAGGTATTTTTGTAGCCGAATAGCAAAACTCATCTACTACTTTTACTAACTCGTCTAGTAATCCAATTCTTCAGAGTCACTTGATTTAAATCGAGTACATTCCATTATCCTTCTTCCACTTTTTTTAATATTCGTCTAAAATTTTCTGTCGTCGATAGATTTTAAAGTTTAGAGAAAGAATACATAAGGCAGAATTTCCTTCAGTTTAAAGCTCAGTTGCTTCATTGTTTTGCAAGAAATATACTGAGGTGTAACATGACTGAGAGCACACAAATGAGTTACTCAAGCGGTTTATTGTTACAGAAACACGCCATTAATTTACAAACGCTCACACTAAATTTATAAGGTGTACATGTCACTTTGATTTTTGTAAGTTATCGACGTGCACGTCAGAGAGAGAGAGAGAGCAGGTTACCATGCTGTTAAACAATCTCTGGTCTTCTTGTGGCACAGGCTTTGCCTCTGCGCAGTCTGATACACTCTTAGTTGGAGTGTGGTAGGTGATGGACGTATGCAGTAGTGCTGTGTTGTTTTGTGATTGTATCTGTTAGATGAAGAAAGATTTATTGTAAAGGACAGCAAGGATGAGTATGATGTACACATATTGGAAAGAGAAAAGAATATAAATTGTGAATAATGTTATTATTTCCGAAGAGAAGAAGTTTTAGGTAAGTCTGTAGCACAGGGCATCTAATTTTTTGGAATAATTATCAGCTTGCTCATAGCTGATAGAAAGATTGTTCATATGGCTCTGAGCACTATGGGACTTACGTTCTGAGGTCATCAGTCCCCTAGAACTTAGAACTAAACGAACCTAACTAACCTAAGGACATCACACACATCCATGGCCGACGCAGAATTCGAACCTGCGACCGTATCCGTCGCGCGGTTCCAGACTGTAGCGCCTAGAACCGCTCGGCCACCTCGGCCGGCGCTGATAGAAAGACCACCCTCTTTCCCCGAGGCATGTATTAACATATTAACTGATTAAGCTGTTTGGTTTTTATAGAAATTCCCTGGTTGCATCGTACCCTTTTCAAATCATTGTTCACTTTGTTAAGCATACCAATGTTATGTACCAAGATTACGCAAAACTTTGTTCTGTCTTTTTGAATATATACTTCATTCTAATATCGTTATCTGGGTATGTCATTTCGTAGCAATAGTTACTTTCCCCATTCCCAGAAGGTTTATCATTACGCATTACCACACTATACCATGTGATATGCAACAGTTCGAGTATTTGTTTAGAAATATAAATCTAGCTTAGCCGCTGCCTGTTTGCTATTTGCTTTTGCGCTTTCGAGAAATCTCCAACAGTAGTGTCATGTCGTGATGTAAGTGGAAATTTTGAGTAGGGCCAGATAATTGTTTTACTTCAGTTGCGTATTTAATAGAAAGACAAGCTGTACTCAGACCGATTATAATTACATTCAAATTAGGTTCTGTGTAGTCAAAGGGTAGCACACGAGTTTAAGTTGGATAACAGTTTGTTGATACATAGTTTTGGTAGTCCGTAGGAGGTAATATTCATTCGTTCTAAAAAATAACTTATGGGGTAAAGAAGTAGTGCCACTGATCCATAGGTTAGAAAATATGATATCTGGGATGACAGATACAATGCGGAGAGACTAGTTATAATAAAAGAACGTGTCCAGTCGCGTGTCTGAAGCAAGCACTTCAAAGAAAAGTGGAAACCCAGATAACTATTTATTGAACATTCTACGCTATACATTTATGGGTAAACAATTTTTTAAATGTCTCTCCACAATAACAAATACACTGACAGAAGAAAAATCGCAACACCAAGAAGGAGTTGCGCGACATAAATGAAAGTTGGTGCGTGTTTTTCTACATCTGAAACGTGATGTCTATTCAAATTTCGAGCCAGTTGCATAAGAGTGGCGCTAGTAGCGCCACTATGAATATGTAAATCAGGTTTCCTGTAAATACACGCTGAAACGGTTGTGAGACTGGACGTGGTGAGTTGCTGTTAGTCAAGAATGCCTTTATGGCGACAAAGACGGCATTGTCAACAGCCCTCTGAGTTTGAACGAGATCGTGTAATAGGGCTACGAAAAGCTGGATGTTCACTCTGCGATTCTGCAGAGTCTTGGCAGCAATGTAGCCACTGTACGTGATTGCTGGCAGTGATGGTCACGACAATGTACGGTCTCAAGAAGACCAGGCTCTAGACGGCCACTTGGCACTACCGAAAGGGAAGGCCATCGTGCTCGGCGTATGGTTCTGGTGCATCGTACTGCATTTGCTGCAGCAGTACGAGCAGCAGTTGGCACCACAGTGACACTACACACTGCACAAATGGGTTATTTCAACGACAATTCCGAGCCAGACGTCCTGTAGTGTGCATTCCACTGACCACAAACCACCGCTGTCTGCGACTTTAGTGGTGTCAAACGTGAGCTCATTGGCGGTGGTGGTGGTGGTGATTAGTGTTTAACGTCCCGTCGACAACGAGGTCATTAGAGACGGAGCGCAAGCTCGGGTTAGGGAAGGATTGGGAAGGAAATCGGCCGTGCCCTTTCAAAGGAACCATCCCGGCATTTGCCTGAAACGATTTAGGGAAATCACGGAAAACCTAAATCAGGATGGCTGGAGACGGGATTGAACCGTCGTCCTCCCGAATGCGAGTCCAGTGTGCTAACCACTGCGCCACCTCGCTCGGTAGGCTCATTGGCGAACACACGGTGGAGATCTGTTGCGTTTTCTGATGAGAGCTGGTTCTGCCTCGATGGCAGTGATGACTGTATGTTGGTTAGTAGGAGGCCAGCTGAGGGCATGCAATCAACCTGTCTATATGCTACACACATTGGACCTCCGCCTGGAGTAATGATCTGGGCCGCGATTTCGTATGATGGCGTGAGCACTGTAGTGGTTATCCCACACACCCCGAAAACAAATTTGTACGTCAATGTGGTGATTCGACCTGTTGTGCTGCCATTCATGTACAGCATTCCAGAGGATGTTTTCCGACAGGATAACGATCGCCTACATACCGCTGTCGTAAACCAGCATGCTCTACAGAGCGTCGATATGTTGCCTTGACCTGCTCGATCATCCGATCTGTCTCCAATCGAGCTCATAAGGGGCATCACTGGACGACAACTCCTGCGTCATCCACAAGCGTCATTAACCGTTCGTGTACTGATCGACCAAGCGCAACAGGCAAACACCTCTACCCCACAAAGTGACATTCAGCACCTGAAGAACACAATGCATGCACGTTTGCATTCAGAATTTTGGTGGTTATATTATTAATGTACCAGGGTTTCGCATTTTTCAATGCCTTATCTCATTTACCTGTGATCTTGCGATGTTAATCACTTTACCTAGCCATATGTATTCCCGAAATTTCATTACCCTACATTTATTATTTGTAGTTGCTGCGATTTTTTCCCGTCAGTGTAGATTTTTGTTGCATCACCTGTGTAAGCAAAGGGCATTATTAGCCCTGGATCACGTGATACCAGCAGCATTACCGTAGAATACGAATTAATTATGGAATTAGGTCCGCCTATTAGGCAAACAATTGTTTTGTAAATGCCCAAAAATGTCACAGCACTTTCCACCATCATCAGTGGGTGCTTTTATGCCGTTCTGTAAACCACAGACATCTTTTAATTACTAATGAGCCTAACGGAATGTGGGCCTAAATACAGTTTATGTCTGTAGTGGCTATTTATTCTTCTTCCTTGCTGAGTTTTTGGCGTAAACAGACACGGGGTGTCAGTATATTTGGCAAGTGTAAGAATTTGAGACAGTATTTAATTATTATGTATTTCCCCAGATACTCAGCTTAAAGATGCTGTCGCATTTGAGATATGAGAGTACCATCGGCCAGTCTGCGTATCCATTCCCCATGGCATTTCCTCATCTCACTAAGCTAATGGGGCAGTTTCGGCTCAGTGCAGAACTGATGCTACCTCGTCTGGGCCATGTTGCACGCAGTTACAGCACTGTCAACACATCGCTTTTTATATCGCATTTCTATGAAACTTATTGGCATGATTAGCTATTGCTACATACACTTTTGTCTTGAATTGGTATGAGGAATCGCAATCCAACTGGCAAATGTGGCATTTTTTCTTCACCCTGTATAAAGCAGCATGTATATGTGAATATCCAGGATCTCCTCCGAAACTCATAGAGCGACTGCAATCAAATTTGACACACAAATATTAAACTTCACGAGTATCAGCCAGGCAAAACTGTGTTTTCCTGAGCCCCTTCTGTGAGGGCTCCCCTGCATGACTGGTCTGTGTTATGGGAATAGCATTGTCCTGCCTTATCTAACTGCTTTGGGGGGCAACCTAGGACAAGAAACAGTTTTCAATGCCCTGACATGTAGGCTGCCCTGCACACCAGTCTTGTTGTAAGAATAGTATCAGCCTGCTTTAACGACCTGTTTTGCAGGGGCCACACGTGTGTGAAAGTTGAGATTGATAGAGAAGAGCGTTGGCAGAGAGAAGGTTCATGAGTGGATGGACACAGAGAGAGAGAGAGAGAGACAGACAGACAGACAGAGAGAGAGAGAGAGAGAGAGAGAGAGAGAGAGAGAGAGAGGGGGGGGAGGGAGGGAGCAGAGGGGCTGGAGAGGGAGCCAGAGCAGAAGGGTATGAGCAGAAAGATGGAAGGAGGGGAAGGACAGAGAGATGGGAGGAGGAAATGGAAAGGAGGAGGCTGAGATGGACTGAGAGGGGTGGCAGGACAGGGAGATGCTGGAGGAAGGTAGAATGTGTAGTGGGGTATTGTTCTGGTGGAAAAGGACGATGGGTAGAAGTAGATAAACCAAGAGAGGAGGAGGAGGATATGGGCAGATACGATCAGAGAGCAGGAGTGGAGGAGATGAAGGGACAGAGAAAGTGGGAAGAAGGAAACTGGCAGAGAGAGATGGTAGGATGAGACAGAGGGAGGAAGAGATGGACACACAGAGGAGGTGTAGGAATTGTTTATTGTTACCCATATGTGTCAAATGCGAACTTGGGTAAAGCCATGGTGAAAACACTAGTAGCTACACGGTAGTTTAATTTTATGAGGATAATTAATGCTGCACTATAACAAGATGTTTGATTAGTTCAGACACATGTCTTGTAACTGAAGTTTTACCCAGGAAAGACTTGGAACATTTTTCAGACTTTTACCCCTAGGCAGTCCTGTAACAGAAGTTTGGTATATTTTCTTATTCTGTTTTGATGCATTAGCATTCAATTTCTGTGCACTGCGATCTTTTTTCTGAAATTACAGAAATTACCCAGGAAAGTAAGATCTTTAAAAAGTCGAAAAACTGACCCATACCCAGGAACAAATTTGTGTTCTGTTCTTCTAATGGTTCAAATGGCTCTAAGCACTATGGGACTTAACATCTGAGATCATCAGTCCCCTAGACGTAGAACTGCTTAAGCCTAACTAACCTAAGGACATCACACTCATACATGCCCGAGACAGGATTCGAACCTGCAACCGTAGCAGCAGCGCAGTTCCGGACTGAAGCGCCTAGAACCGCTCGGTCACAGCGGCCGGCTGTTCTGATGTGTATGACTTCATACAGAGCAAGAAGGAGTGGTGCGTTACTGAGTGGAGCAGCAAATGTGTTTGTAAAAAATCTGGATAGTAACAGAAATGATTATCGAATACGTTACTATAGTAAACAGAAGATTTACTTAACTTGTATTTCTGCAAGTTATGAAACGTCCCCTTAGAGCAATTATACATGACTGTGCTTAATCTGACACACAATATTTTTAGCGCAACGCAATCTGACTTTCAAAAATCCCTACAAAAGAATGGCCCTGTCTAACATTAACCTACACGTTTCACAAATCACTTACCTCACCAAAAATCTTCGTTACTCGAACTACTGCAATACAGCGAGCGCCACTACTGCCAGCTAAATAAAAGATTCAAACTACGGAAGGCACTAACTACTAGTAGCAAATGAAAGATTTTAATAGAGAAAAAACAATGTATTTACCTTAATAGTCATCAAAAGTCATAATATATACAGCAGTTCATGACATCCATTTTTACAAATTTCAAAACTCCGCCATTTCTCTCCCCACATCCACCACGGCTGGCGGCTCACCTCCATCTGCGCAACGCTACGCGCTGTTCACATCCAGCTGCCGCTGCCCAACACTACAATGGCAGACAACAATGCAAACTAGCCAACGACTGCACACAGCACAGCCAGTGATTTTCATACAGAGCGCTACTTAACGTTGCCAAAAAGAAAACATAAACAGCCTACTTACAGTTACTATAGTAAACAGAAGATTTACTTAACTTGTATTTCTGCAAGTGTCTAAAGACTCATTACAAATAATGCAGCAAGTAACAGAGTCCAGCTAATACAACAGCGACAAGGATAAGGCTCTCTGAACTAAAGCACGAACAGTGGTGTCAGAGCCGCGCCTTGGTGGAGAACGCGTAACTTCACGTAGCGATGAGGCTCCATGTGCGGGTGAGCTGTGTGGCTGCCGCTGGCCATCCTGTATTACGGCGGCAGAGGGCGCTCGTGGCCCAGAGTCGCTGGGGACGTGGCTCGGTGGGCGTGCGCTATTGCGGCTGCCGGATCCTGCATCTACATCTACATCTACATCTACATTTATATTCCGCAAGCAACCCAACGGTGTGTGGCGGAGGGCACTTTACGTGCCACTGTCATTAACTCTCTTTACTGTTCCAGTCGCGTATGGATCGCGGGAAGACCGACTGCCGGAAAGCCTCCGTGCGCGCTCGAATCTCTCTAATGTTACATTCGTGATCTCCTCGGGAGGTATAAGTAAGGGGAAGCAATATAATCGATACCTCATGCTGAAACGCACCCTCTCGAAACCTGGACAGCAAGCTACATCGCGATGCAGAGCGACTCTCTTGCAGAGTCTGCCACTTGAGTTTGCTAAACATCTCCGTAACGCTATCACGCTTACCAAATAACCCTGTGACGAAACGCACCGCTCTTCTTTGGATCTTCTCTATCTCCTCTGTCAACCCGACCTGGTATGGATCCCACACTGATGAGCAATACTCAAGTATAGGTCGAACGAGTGTTTTGTAACCCTGTGACGAAACGCACCGCTCTTCTTTGGATCTTCTCTATCTCCTCTGTCAACCCGACCTGGTATGGATCCCACACTGATGAGCAATACTCAAGTATAGGTCGAACGAGTGTTCTGTAAGCCACCTCCTTTGTTGATGGACTACATTTTCTAAGGACTCTCCCAATGAATCTCAACCTGGTACCCGCCTTACCAACAATTAATTTTATGTGATAATTCCACTTCAAATCGTTCCGTACGCATACTTCCAGGTATTTTACAGAAGTAACTGCTACCAGTGTTTGTTTCGCTATCGTATAATCATACAATAAGGGATCCTTCGTTCTATGTATTCGCAATACATTAGATTTGTCTATGTCAAGGGTCAGTTTCCACTCCCTGCAGCAAGTGCCTATCCGCTGCAGATCTTCCCTCTGTATACTACAGCATCATCCGCGACACTTATATATATATATATATAGTGAAAAGCAATGATCCCATAACACTCCCCTGTGGCACGCCAGAGGTTACTTTAACGTCTGTAGACGTCTCTCCATTGAAAACAACATGCTGTGTTCTGTTTGCTAAACACTCTTCAATCCAGCCACACAGCTGGTCTGATATTCCGTAGGCTCTTACTTTGTTTATCAGGCGACAGTGCGGAATTGTATCGAACGCCTTCCGGAAGTCAAGGAAAATGACATCTACCTATGAGCCTGTATCCAATATTTTCTGGGTCTCATGAACAAATAAAGCGAGTTGGGTCTCACACGATCGTTGTTTCCGGAAACCATGTTGATTCCTACAGAGTAGATTCTGGGTTTCCAGAAATGACATGATATGCGAGCCGAAAACATGTTCTAAAATTCTACAACAGATCGATGTCAGAGATATAGGCGTATAGTTTTGCGCATCAGCTCGACGACCCTTCATGAAAACTTGAACTACCTGTGTTCTTTTCCAATCATTTGGAACCTTCCGTTCCTCTAGAGACCTGTGGTACACGGCTGTTAGAAGGGGGTCAAGTTCTTTCGCGTTCTCTGTGTAGAATCGAATTGGTATCCCGTCAGGTCTAGTGGACTTTCCTCTGTTGAGTGATTTCAGTTGCTTTTCTATTCCTTGGACACTTATTTCGATGTCAGCAATTTTTTGGTTCGTGCGAGGATTTAGAGAAGGAACTGCAGTACGGTCTTCCTCTGTGGAACAGCTTTGGAAAAAGGTATTTAGTAATTCAGCTTTACGTGTGTCATCCTCTGTTTCAATACCTTTATCATCCCAGAGTGTCTGGATATGCTCTCTTTGCTTTCGCAGTAGTTTCCTAACTTTGTTGTTGAACCATGGTGGGTTTTTCCCGTCTCTCACAGCTTTACTCGGCACGTACCTGTCTAAAACGCATTTTACGATTGCCTTGAACTTTTTCTTACACGACCTCTACCAGAGTCTGATGGAAAGTAGCAGTTTCATTGCCAACTTTGAGATGTTGTGGGGTTGTATCAATGTGTGATACCTCATATTCAAATAATAAAGCTTGCAGCCAAGAAAATCTTGTCAGTAGTGTATTTAATAGTCTGTCAGTTACATTATTAATCTGCAACACACCAATAATCAGTAGGTGAAATCAAATTAAGAAGAAGCATCATAAAAAAGTATGGATACAAGTTGAAAACATTTTGAAATAGAAGCTACTGATAACATAAATTTCCATTTTCAAGACTAGGAAAACACTTAAGACATTAAAGAAACGCCAGTCATTTGCAAATATCACATATTCCATGGCGTTCTTCCATTACAAGACACAAGACGGTGCACGACCAATGAAGAATGGCATAGCAGTTCAAATGTTAAGTAACTAGCTTTAAAAGTATGCTGCAGTTTAGGCACCATAGAACTCTGAAACTGGTGAATTAACAATATCCTCCAAATACCTTTAATATATTATATAGAACTTAAATGTGTAGAACTCATAATATTTACATATGTTGCATAATACACAACCAAGTGTCCCACAACAACAAAAATGGAGAAAATGCCGGAAATTCATTAAGGCGGTTACTAGCGTGCATTCCATCATGTGACTGAATCAGTCACAGACTGAAACACCGACCAGAAAGTATCACAAGTTCGTAGTTACACTGTCCTCCACGTACAACAGTCTCCCCTATTTATTACCCATTATTTCTAATAAGTGTGAGAGCGAAGTACCTACACAGTTAACATAAAAGTGCTCCGAGTGTAGCGACGTCTGATGTAAAAAATAGTTATCACCAACTTTCCGACCCTAGCTGCAGTAGCCTCCTTCTTTGTCTAGTGATGGTATTTCCTCACAGTATTAGGTCATGTCATTTTGTAAAAAATTTGTCACTAACGCTTGTGTTTCAGTTGCAATGGACGTCCTTTCTAGTAAGCCAGGAGGCCTAGTGGTGGGCCCGTACAAACCTGAATGAAACGTTGTTCACAGCAATTTTTTTGAGACACCCAGAAAACTGTATCAACTGACTGCCTACGCACTTAAATGGAATACGTATCTTGAGGCGCACGTGAGAATCAAATTATTATCTTTCATTTTTATATAAAATCTTGGTTTCTTTCTTCATTCAAGGGTGTTTAAAATATGTGTGATATCGTTACTATGAGTGCTTATCACTATCAAGTGGGGAAAATCAGGATAGATTTTTTTTTGCCTGAAAGATATAATACAGCTATCTCTGAGTGTTTTAGGGATTTTATGAAGTTTATGGAGTGCTAGAGTGTAATATTAAATTTATGAAAAAAATCCATTATTAGTATGAAAATTAATACTTTATTTTGATTAACGAGAGTTGGTATATTAGTGGTAACAACTGATGACATCTGATCAACTGTTTTATGATATCAGCTTGCCGGTTTGCATATATTTTACATCCTAAAAAAAGTGGTTGATATCTATCACCGTTACTCCATCACATTCACAGAAAGGATTGTCTCGAACATGTGTACGGTGAAGATGGCTGGAGACTGATCCATGATTAAATCTCCTACGAATTATGGAACATATAAACATTTTATTCGCCTCAATTGTGTCGATCCAGGCCTTTGAGAGAATGTTTGGCTATATTTGCCCATAACATTTCGCTTACTGCGTATTGATGGTTGATATTCATCCTCACATTGGCGCCTTGTGCTTCTGTATAAGGTAGTCTTCAAATCTGATGGTGGTAATAAGATGTTTTTAAATGTGCCATTCTGAGCGGCGGTCTTCTCTAAATCATGGACTATTTCATTATATTTAACGTTACAGTGTCTTTTGATCCACGCAAATTTTGTATTCTTCACAGAGTTTTTCGTTTTCCTTAATGACTTTCAAAATAGTCATTACTGGTGGATTAGTTTCCTTGAGAAGGGCTGGTGCCTGCATACCTTCGAGTAAGCTACAATACGTTACAATCAAAATGTTTTGCGCCGCAAGGGTCTGAAAGTAATGTAAAGCTGCAAGTATTGCTGTAGCTTTTGAAGAAAAACATTACATTTCACAGGCAACGAAATCAGTCGATTGTAACCTGTGCTTGGACACTGAGCGCGCAAAACTCCTGTGCTTTTGAAGCTATCGGAATGATCTCGAAATATTGCGGGAAATTACCAGCAATGTAAGTTTCCAATACTGCTCTGCTACATCTACATCTACATCTACATTCATACTCCGCAAGCCACCTGACGGTGTGTGGCGGAGGGTACCTTGAGTACTTCTATCGGTTTCCCTTCTATTCCAGTCTCGTATTGTTCGTGGAAAGGAAGATTGTCGGTATACCTCTGTGTGGGCTCTAATCTCTCTGATTTTATCCTCATGATCTCTTCGAGAGATATGCGTAGGAGGGAGCAATATACTGCTTGACTCCTCGGTAAAGGTATGTTCTCGAATCTTCAACAAAAGCCCATACCGAGCTACTGAGCGTCTCTCTTGCAGAGTCTTCCACTGGAGTTTATCTATCATCTCCGTAACGCTTTCGCGATTACTAAATGATCCTGTAACGAATCGCGCTGCTCTCCGTTGGATCCGGTGAATCAGTACTGTAGTTTGTAACATCAGTAGTGTTCATTGTTACTTCAGCTTATAGTCTGGTTCTCCCTTTGTTGATCTTGGCCACGTCGCGTCCGATAGCGGTCACTTCGAATTAAAAGGCTTGTACAACGGTGAGATCGATGGCTACGTGCCCGTCTCTGTTATGCAGTTGTAGTAAGGGAGACGCGTAACGGTAACGGTTCGCGATAGCCGAATTTTATGAGCTGCGTGTTGAATATTAATCAGAAGCGCTGCATAATTAATTAGAGAAGGGACTTTGATGTACAAGCTACAGCACGAGCCAACCCTTTGCGGAACTGAATCAAGTGATCTCATCAGTCCCTCTTACATCATATTTCAATACAGCGTAATTCTTTGCCTGCTGCATTCTGCAGAACATTGTGCGTTCTAGATATTCGAAAAGGAAGATAGCATATAATATCACACAGAATACACTCCGTTAGAAAAGACCGGAGGTTGAGATTGAACATTAAAGATTCCATCATCCACAGAAATTAAACTCTAATGTTCTTTTTCCTTTCATGTCGAACATGTCTGAGGAAGGAAATTGGCGGTGTTATTCTGAACGAAACTATCCCAGAGTTCGCTTTAGTGGATTTAGGAATATTTTGGAGAGCTAAGTTTATGTTGTTATACAATGGTCATCACTTTAATTAAGTACTGTCAGGGACAAATCAATCTTTCTGGCGACTTCTTTTCGAAAGAAGCAAACGACTTAGTTACCTGTTACATTACGAAATATATTTAACTTACGTCATATTGAACTGTAAAATAAGCTTTCTGATGGCTAAAGCTAAGTTTAGAAAGTTACATAATTCGATAAGGTACAGTTTTTCCCCCATAATTAAAATAAGAGCTCTTAGTCTTAGAGAAATTTTGTAAGTACTATCGGGGTTAGTACACTTGCTTAGCACAAGCACTGCATTTGAATTTACTGTCTCCGTGTTCTGAAGAATGCTCGGTAAAGTTACATTTGACGTTGTGTCGCGTGCTGTAGGAGCAATGGGATGTAGTGCGAAGGGATGATCAGGCATTATGCAACCAGTGCTAGGTTAATATCCGGAAACATGTTTTCTGGGAATACCTTCCACTCAGTAAATAGCTAGGGCTTCACGCTGTAACTAGCATAACAATTTCAGACGTGGTCAACTACGATTTATCCTTGAAAACATTTGAGACAGCACGAATCCTCACCCCTCAAGAACCACATTTGTTTTCTTCTCTGTTTTTAGTGCTGCACAAATGGTTTCTTTCTCTTCCATGAACTGTGTGGCTCTGTTACTTTCAGAAGACATACATATATATTCATAATGTGAGAGCTGTAAGAAACAAATCAAGTCTCCTGGAACTGGAGTCATTTTGTTTTATACCTTTCTCTAAAAGAAAAATCATAGAATATCATTGTTATGACAAGTTGAGATTTAGAAGAGCTAAAGTTGGAACGAGTGAGAGCACATGATTCCAGTTCCCATGCTGTGGAAATATATTCTGAAATTAGACGAGAGTAATTGTATCTGTACTAGGCAAAAATATTTTCAGCCCTGCTAAATTGCCGGCCGCGGTGGTCTCGCGGTTCTAGGCGCGCAGTCCGGAACCGCGCGACTGCTACGGTCGCAGGTTCGAATCCTGCCTCGGGCATGGATGTGTGTGATGTCCTTAGGTTAGTTAGGTTTAAGTAGTTCTAAGTTCTATGGGACTCATGACTACAGCTGTTAAGTCCCATAGTGCTCAGAGCCATTTTGAACCCCGCTAAATTGCTCGTTAAAATGTACACCTACATTCTTCAGAATTTTTATGATGCGTTGCTGGGGTACAGTGAAGACCAGTAAGGGGCAAATTCAGCTAATTTCTGATGGGAGAATAAAATTATTTGGAACGTCTTACTTAGCATTAGGACCAGATTTTGGTAACACCTGAACACTAAAGACGGTTCGTTATTCATTTGCCCATTGGAAGTATTGATATATTTAAGGCTGGAACTTAAGTAGAGCTGGAGGGCATCTGGGTACAAGTGGCATTTATAGAGCGATATGCTTCTGACACACAGAGAGATCAATAACGGGCCCCGACTGAGATCTGAGGCAGTTCTGAGAGAATTTTGTTGCAGGATACTTTTCATTCACACTGACAACTCGATGCTATCTATTCCATAAGTAGGTTTCAGCACTCAATCTGAAAATTTTAGTTTCTGCAGTTTTTTGCAGTTTGTCAAAACTGGCACTATAAATTCTAGTAACGTCAATATTACGATGCCGCAGTATTCTACTTCACATTTAAAGTCATCATTTACCCTCATTAGTTTAATGTTTGTGCTACGACGTTTATAAACACAGGATTCATATTTGTCATAACAAGTTGTATATGAGCAAATATTCAAAAGCTGATCGTAAACAGTACATTCTAGGGCCTTAAATGTAGGGCACAAAATCTTAATTTGCCATTAATCAGAAGGTGACTATGTGTTTTCCTCCTCAGGCATAGGTCGGACAAAGTTCCAGTTTCGGGGTATCTATCTCCTTCACAGGAGAAAGATTAAATATTTCGAATTTGGTATTATGCTCCCCGCAACACTCTTGTTCATACTTATGGCGAAACAGGCATTACATATTGCTTCAGAGGAGATTATTATTATTGCTTTTCTTGTTCTGTTCACTGTAACGTCTTTTAAGTGGACAGTGTTAATACATGATTTGTAAGCTCTGGATGGCGTTAGTTCATTGCAACGAGGAGGTTGACTGACGCGGAAGACTGAGATTTGATCAACAGTTACTACCCTCCAGACACCCACTTTACGGGTCTTGTTTCATTGAACAGTGGGGCTCGTTTCGATGCGAAAAACGGAAGGACTATGTCTGATTTTGGCGTTACGCTTTACTCTGTTTCGAAACTTTTTATACTCTGCGTAGCGTTTAGGTGCCGCACATTACTTAAACGTTTCTGAGAAGTATTTCTACTGCTCAGGTTTTGCACTAATTATCCACGGAACCACAGCTTTTGTCAATCGTATTGTTCCTATGGGGGAGTCCCTAAGCTTGCACACTACTTAACCTAAATTATCTCAAGGACAAACACACACACCCATGCCCAAGAGAGGACTCGAACCTCCGCCGGGACCAGCCGCACATTTCTAGGCGCACTGTTAGAACGATTATATTTTTATGGGGTATGAAAACAATATCTCTTACTTTGTCAATCCTTTCTTGTTGCCATTACACCTACGAGAGCGACGTGTGGCTTTTGGTTTCTAGTGGAAGACAGCTAATGTTGTCACTATAAACAATCTACTCAGGTTTATTGTTGAGGTGATTTCTCTCTAAAAGCCAGTGTTCATGTGTGCCATAAGTTGACGCGGTGTTACTGAGGCTGAAGAAAGTGTAATTTCGACATGCTAAAAGCCAGGAGCCAGCAATTACGCAAGCCTGGCTCTGTAGACTTATTTCGTTGAAAATCTATTTTCTTGTCTTTATTGATTATGATTCAACTTGCTTAATTAAGACTTAAGGATCAGATGGGATCGAAGAGAAGTCTCGGTTCTTCGTGATGTACGGACAGTGATAGCTTACCATCCGCGAGTAATATCTCCTACAGTGGAGTGTTTAGAGCAGACAAAAAGAAACGCTCTTTTTATGTGACGAAAATGTCACAGGTACACTGTTCCTTGATCGAAGCCCGTAAAGGATTTGATGCTAGTGATATACAAATTGCAATGTGATGAGTATTGTTTTAGATATGTTGATGAAAATATCGTCCCGCGGTAGTGGCATCTATGTACTGATAATTATCTAACACGCTTAGAACCACCAGTGTTTCACGAATAATGGTTTTAGCATCAGCTCTTCTGGAGTGTCTGTCGGTGTCCTGTGCACTTAACGCTTCATCAACCCGCACACAGATAATTTCATAAAATCTGGGAGAGGCCCGCCGCTCCAATCCAGCTGGGGAAAACATTGCCCACATGTTCTCTGACATCAGCGGCAATGTGTGATGAGGCCCCATCGTGCGGGAACCATGACTACCTAGAGGACATTATCCAACGTGTCCGGTAATGCTCGATGCAGAAAGAAAGCTTATATTCCTCAACAATCGCGCAGATCAGATGTCTCAGAATAATTAGCACGCAGATGGCAATTGCGCATTAATGTGAACAGACGACTTTTCAGCAACTTTATCACACAGCAATTTGAATCCCTTCTCTAAACATCGCTAGAAGCAAAACTCTCATTGATGCACCTGTGATAGATATATCAGGTGTAACCCGTATAAATGCAGGCATTTTTACGGTGACTGAAGATGGTGTACTGAACACATTATGTCAGTATTTACGCCATTTGCAGACTAATAATTATAGCTATTACAAGTCATATGTCTTAGGTTGGGTACTACCTCCAAGTACATGTTGCAAGAGCTAGTTATTAATGTTTATTTTCCCCTGGGCAATAGGTCAGGTGTCGAAGTGTGGACATGTGAACTCAAAACTGTTAGTCTTAATGACAGGCGTAATCCGGTTGGTGGTGAAGTTACGCTCGTGCAGAAAACGTCAGATAGTAAAGTTTTTTGACGTGTTTGCAGGAAGATCGTTCGACACAGAGGGAAAGCTACCAATACACTGGTGTGTGCAAGTGTTAAAGTACCACATATAAAAAATATGTAAAACGTCTTCACTTATACCCATGACACCCTGCATACATTCTGCCTGAAAAAAAAAGTGAAGCGTCCAGAATACATGGTCGAATGAAATGTAACGTCTTACACATACACACCATCGGCGGGTATGTAAATGATTAAGATTTGCAATTCTCTGCGACAGATATAATGGCAATGAGGTGATACGTTAGAACGATTGATATCGACTTTTAATATTGTTGTACCTATAGTTTTCACTATTACTAGCGTTATTAGTTCATTTCATTCCTAGGAGATTGATGGGGGTTGGGTTGGTTGGTTGGTTTGGGGAGTAAAGGGACGAAACTACGGGGTTGTGTCACGGGAGGATTTGTCAGTGTTCAGGGATATGGCAGGAAGGGTCATTCGAAACAAAAGAGCGTAGTAAACATGGGATCTAAAATGCATACCCTGAGAGCTATATGTTCAGTGGAAGAGATGTGTTCCACAGTTGTGAAGATGAACAAGTGCTCATAGCTCGAGCCCATGTTTCCCGGATTTTTTTTTTTTTTTTGTTTTTGTTTTGGTCCAGACTACAACCTCCCAAAATATTAAAATGAAAGAGATTTTAATAATAGTAGAAGAGATATTTTTCACACCATTGAAGATGAAGAAGTGTTCATATGCTCTCAAGCATTTCAGAGGCGACGTTTGATAGATATTTTTGCTTCGAATGATTAATCCTGTCATTTTCCTGAATACTGACCATTCGTTTGGGACACTCTGTATAAAGGTAAGTGCGGCGTGTGGAACAATTTCAACCAAACCTAGTAGGCAAATCACTTACTATCTGGAAAACTCTGGGGGTAATATTGCCCACTACAACAGCGTTGGTTGGGGGGGGGGGGGGGGGAGAGGAAGAGGAGAGGTGTGTGTGTGTGTGTGTGTGTGGTGGTGGAGGGGGGGGGTGACGTTGGAAACAATCGAGACTGAGTGATTCTGAAGAGTCAAAGAGCCTTTGGGTGACAGTCTAAATGTCATTAAATCCCAACTGGCGAGGTGCCCTAATGATAAATAACGCGTCAAGGCAGGGTAATCATTTAAATAATATTAAAAAACTCAGCACTATATTACATATTTCTCATTGTCTACTAAACGAAGGGCTGACTTCTTGGAAATAGCGAGTATCCAGATAAACTGGGAAAAAAGCGTTCAGCATGAAATTTATGTTTCCGAGACCAGCGAAAGAAGCTCTTAACAGAAGGGGAGATCTCGATTAGCGTTCTCCAGAAGAGCCGAAGTGTAGCTGGGACGATGCCGGTGCGGCACGTAGTGACGGCGAGGCATTTGGCTGCGGGGCGACGTGAGGGAACTTTGGCCTCTGACTTATTGCGGCTGAGCAGCCGTAACGGTGCCCAAGGACAGCCTGTCGCCGCAGCCGCGGCCGCAGCAGCCTCGCGGCCCGGCCGGCCTGTCCCTAGCCAGTCCGTATCGCGGCTCGCGATGCCGCCTCCGACGTCACCACACAGTTGCTGCAATATTGTTTTCATTTTCGCCTCCTCGCTCATCCACGGTTGGTTCCCTGCTGTAAATCGTACACCGCCATTCCGACCTACACAACACGACTTTCTTCGATTCAGCAATGGTCGCACTAATGTCTCGTTCGATACTGCATGTGCTAATAGGGGAGACTGCGGCACAGTGGCCACACTCTTTGTTTTTTAATATTTCGTGATGGAATTTATACTATTTGTGAATTAATTCAAGTCAGGTAGGAAGCTTATACCTTCTAGTACCTACACTACTGTCCATTAAAATTGCTACACCAAGAAGAAATGCAGATAATAAACCTGCATTCACTCGACAAATATTTTATACTAGGACTGACATGTTTTCTACATTTTCACGCAATGTAGGTGCATAGGTCCTGAGAAATCAGTACCCAGAAGAACCACGTCTGGTCGTAATAACGGCCTTGATACGCCTGGGCGTTGAGTCAAACAGAACTTGGATGGTGTGTGCAGGTACAGATGCCCATGAACCTTCAACACTATACCACAGTTCATCAAGAGTAGTGACTGCTGTATTGTGACGAGCCAGTTGCTTGGACACCATCGACCAGACGTTTTCACTTGGTGAGAGATCTGGAAATGTGCTGGTCAGGGCAGCCGTCGAACATTTTCTGTATCCAGAAAGGCCCGTACAGGACCTGCAACATGCGGTCGTGCATTATCCTGCTGAAATGTAGTGTTTCGCAGGGATCGAATGAAGGGTAGTGCCACGGGTCGTAACACATCTGAAATGTAACGTCCACTGTTCAAAGTGCCGTCAATGCGAACAAGAGGTGACTGAGACGTGTAACCAATGGCACCCCATACCATCACGCCGGGTGATACGCTAGTATGGCGATGACGAATACACGCTTCCAATGTGCGTTCACCGCGATGTCGCCAAACACGGATGAGACCATCATGATGCTGTATACAGAGCCTGGATTCATCCGAAAAAATGACGTTTTGTCATTCGTGCACCCAGGTTCGTCGTTGAGTACACCGTCGCAGGCGCTCCTGTCTGTGATGCAGCGTCAAGGGTAACCGCAGCCATGGTCTCCGAGCTGATAGTCCATACTGCTGCAAACGTCGTCGAACTTTTCTTGCAGATGGTTGTTGTGTTGCAAACCTCCCCATCTGTTGACTCAGGGATCGAGACGTGGCTGCACGATCCGTTACAGCCATGCGGATAAGATGCCTGTTATCTCGACTGCTAGTGATACGAGGCCGTTGGGATCGAGCAAAGCGTTCCGTATTACCCTCCTGAACCCACCGATTCCATATTCTGCTAACAGTCTTTGGATCTCGACTAACGCGAGCAGCAATGTCGCGATTCGATAAACCGCAATCGCTATAGGCTACAATCCGACCTTATCAAACTCGGGAACGTGATGGTACACATTTCTCCTCCTTACACGAGGCATCATAACAACGTTTCACCAGGCAACGCCGGCCAACTGCTGTTTGTGTATGAGAAATCGGTTGGAAACTTTCCTCATGTCAGCAAGTTGTAGGTGTCGCCACCGGCGCCAATCTTGTGTGAATGCTGTGAAAAGCTAATCATTTGCATATCACAACATCTGCTTCCTGTCGGTTAAATTTCGTGTCTGTAGCACGTCATCTTCGTGGTGAAGCAATTTTAATGGCCAGTAGTGTATATCAGTTTATATATTTACTATTATTACAGGATTAATTAATACAGAGATCAATTAATAACAACGATTTGTTGTATTCCTGTTATCTTCTGCCAAGCCTCTCTATTCAGTGTCTCCTCCTTGCGTATCCGCGATGCTCCATCATTCCGCTGATGTGGTCATTCCAAGAACGTCGTGGTCTCCCGTGTTTACGTCTGTCAAGTGGTTTCCATTCAAATTTTTTTTGGCCATGAATGTTCTGACATTGTCAGCAGATGTCCATACAACTTTAGTAATTTTCTTTCGATTCTGTCTGTCAGTGTTTCATCCGCCTTCATTCGAGCGCTCATTTCGTCATGGGGACATTTAGTCAGCGCGAGAGCGTTACGGAGATGCTGAACAAGCTCCAGTGGCGGACACTTCAAGAAAGGCGTTACGCAATACGGAGAGGTTTATTATCGAAATTACGAGAGAGCACATTCCGGGAAGAGATGGGCAACATATTACTACCGCCCACATATATCTCGCGTAATGATCACAACGAAAAGATCCGAGAAATTAGAGCAAATACGGAGACTTACAAGCAGTCGTTCTTCCCACGCACAATTCGTGAATGGAACAGGGAAGGGGGGATCAGATAGTGGTACAATAAGTATCCTCCGCCACACACCGTAAGGTGGCTCGCGGAGTATAGATGTAGATGTAGATGTAGATTCTTGATATTCTGGCACTCTTTCGTAAATAATCCATTTCCACAGCTGTTATTCTTCTTTTCAGGTCAGTACTTGAAATCCATAGTTCTGACTCATTGCACAGAACAGATTCAGGCATTAGCCTACCCAGTCTTTTCCAATTGTTGTTAGAGATCTTCTTGTCCCACCAAAAAGAATTCATACACCCTGTACCTTTTCTGCTTTGTTGTATTCTAATTTTTTTTTCTGTTGTACCCAGTCAATTTTTTTTTCAATATATTTCCCTAGATATGTAAATTTTTCTATCTGTTTCATAACTGCTCCGTCACTGAAGTGAACTTCAAATTTAGTGTCGCTATTCACTACCAGATATTCGGTTTTGGTCAGACTCATTTGCTGTCCCATTTATCATGTTCCTAATATATGCGCCATATCATGAACTCAAGATCGAATTCCCATTCCTCCACAGTTGTTCTATCACCTGTGAACAGCCATTTATAAGTACAAACTGTACAAGATGGGTGACATACTGCAATCTTGTCTCAGACCTTTTGTGACATTGATAACGTCTGGTAATTTTGACCCTCTTTTAATCCATACCTCATTATCTGTGAACATTTCAGTAATATTCTGTAAAAGACGGTTATCCATATCAAAGCGTTCCAAAACTTTCAAGTGTTTTGCTCTAGGAACTGTGTCATAGGCTTTAACTAAATTTAAAAAGGCGATGCGTAATTCCTTTCCTACTATTATGATTTTGTCGATTGGCTGCTGTAAAATAAAGGGGAGGTTATCTGTACAGGATTTTTCTGTCTGAACCTACTTTCGTCTTCTCCAGTATGGTGTCTAACATTCTGTCTTATCTTGTCGTAAATAATTTTGCCGGGTGGAGATGAAAATCTAATAGTCATGGGGGACTGCGATGCAGTTGTAGGGGGAGTAGAAGAAACGGTTACAGGAGAATAGGGGATTGGGACAAGGAATGAGAGAGGAGAAAGACTAATTGAGTTCAGTAATAAATTTCCGGTATTAATAACAAATACTCTGTTCAAGACTCATAAGAGGAGGAGGTATACTTGGGAAGAGCCGGGTGGTACGGGAAGATTTCAGTTAGATTACATCATGATCAGACAGAGATTCCGAAATCTGATACTGAATTGTAAGGCGTACCCAGGAGCAGATCGCAATTTAGTAATGATCATGACTAGGTTGAAGTTTAAGAGACTAGAAAGGAAGAATCAATAAGCAAAGAAGTGGGGTACGGAAGTACTAAGGAATGACGAGATACACTTGAAGTTCTCTAAGGCTATAATAGAGCAATAAGGAATAGCTCAGTAGGCAGCACAGTTGAAGAGAAATGGGCATCTCTAAAAAGGGCAATCACAGAAGTTGGAAAGAAAAGCATAGAAGTAAAGAAGGTAACTTGGAAGAAGTCTTGGGTAACAAAATAAGTACTTCAGTTGATCGATGAAAGAAGGAAGTACAAAAATGTTCAGGGAAATTCAGGAATAGAGAAATAGAAGTTGCTGAGGAATGAAATAAGAAGGAAATTCAAGGAAGCTAAGACGAAATGGCTCCAGGAAAAATGTCAAGAAATCGAAAAAGAAGTGATTGCCGAAATTACTGACTCAGCACATAGGTAAGTCAAAACAACCTTCGATGAAATTAAAAGCAAGGGTAGTTACATTAAGAGTACAAAGGAAATTCCACTGTTAAATGCAGAGGAGACAACGGATAGGTGGAAAGAGTACATTGAAGGCATCAATGAAGGTGAAGACTTCTCTAGCATGATAGAAGAAGAAACAGGAGTCGATTTAGAAGAGATAGAGGAACCCGTATTAGAATCAGGATTTAAGAGACCTTTCAAGGACTTAAGATCAAATAAGGCAGAAGAGATAGATAACATTCCATCAGAATTTCAAAAATTATTGGGGAAGTGGCAAGAAATCGACTATTCACTTTGGTGTGTAGGATGTATGAGTCTGGCTACATACCATTTGACTTTCGGAAAAATACCACCTACACAATTCCGAAGACTGCAGGAGCTGAGAAGTGCGATAATTATCGCACAATCAGCTTAACAGCTAATGCATCGAAGTTGCTGACAAGAATAATATACAGGAGAATGGAGAAGAAAATTGAAGCACTGTTAGATGATAATCAGAATATTGAAGATGTGTTAGATGATGATCAGTTGGGCTTTAGGAAAGGTAAAGGCACCAGAGAGGCAATTCTGACGTTGCGGTTGATAATAGGAGCAAGACTAAAGAAAAATCAAAAAAATTCCACAGGATTTGTCGATCTGGAAAAAGCGTTCGACAATGTAAAATGGTGCAAGATGTCGAAATTCTGAGAAAAATAGGGGTAAGAATAGGGAGAGACAGGTAAGATACAATACGTACAAGAGCCAAGAGGGAATAATAAGACTGGACGACCAAGAACGAAGTGCTCGTATTAAAAAGGGTGTAAGACAGCAATGTAGTCTTTCGTCCCTACTGTTCAGTCGGTACATGGAGGAAGCAATGATGGAAATAAATGAAAGGTTCAGGAGTGGGATTAAAATTCAAGGTGAAAGGATATCAATGATACGATTCGCAGATGACATTGCTATCCTGAGCGAAAGTGGACAAGAATTACATGGTCAGCTGAAGGGAATGAACAGTACAATGAGTACGATTGAAAGTAAATCGAAGAAAGATGAAAGTAATGAGAAGTAGCAGGAATGACAACAGCGAGAAATTTAACATCAGGACTGATGGTCACGAAGTAGGTAAAGTTAAGGAATTCTGCTACCTATGCAGCAAAATAACCAATGACGGACGGAGCAAGGAGGATATCAAAAGCAGACTAGCACTGGCGAAAAAGGCATTCCTGACCAAGAGAAGTCTACTAGTATCAAACATAGGTCTTAATTTGAGGAATAAATTTCTGAGAATGTACGTTTGGAGAATACCATTGCATGGCAGTGAAACATGGGCTGTGGGAAAACCGGAATCGAAGCATTTGAGATGTGGTGCTACAGACGAATGTTGAAAATTAGGTGGACTGATAAGGTAAGGAATGAGGAGGTTCTGCACAGAATCGGAGAGGAAAGGAATATGTGGAAAACACTAACAAGGATAAGGGACTGGTTGATAGGTCATCTGTTAGAACATCAGGGAATGACTTCCATGGTACTAGAGGGAGCTGTAGAGTGCAAAAACTGCAGAAGAAGAGACAGATTGGAATACATATAGCAAATAATTGAGGACGTAGATTGCAAGTGATACTTTGATATGAAGATGTTGGCACAGGAGAGGAATTCGTGGCGAGCCGCATCAAACCAGTGAGGTGACTGATGACTCAAAAATAAGCTGCTCATCATTCAGTTCACACTGATGGCTCTGCAGCAATTACTGCCTCTTGTATTTCCCTTCTTGAAAGTGGAGACTGTATACTATCTTCTCCGCTCCAATGGGATTTCAACCCGTTGACAGCAGTTGTTCATAGAGTGTAGTATTCTTTTCTTCAAGTGTTGTCCTCCCGTTTTCAATAATCCCACAGGAATATTTTCCGTACCACGTGATCGGCCATTCTTCATTTTAGCTAATGCGTTGTGTACTTCCTCTATCTTGATGGTTGTATTTCGAACTGTTTGTTAAGTCCTACCTTCTTCGTCTCCAGTGTACTGAGGTCTGTCTTCAGTTAGAAGATCCTTATAATGCTTTTTCCGTTCGCTTATATGAATTAAACTGGGCACTGCTTCGTTTACTGACGTTATCTTCATACCAGTGATTTGTCTCCATAGATTTGTCGTTTATGATCCACCTATTAAACTCTCAGTTGGGATGCATTTCTGTTCCCAATCGTGTTCATTCCTGATTTAATTCTTTTTCTTAAGTCCTGATTTATTATCTTAATTTTTTTTCTATCTTGAGGTGATTTAGTTGATGACCATTTTTGTATAAATTTTTCTTTCACTAAAGCAACTTCTTAATGCCATCTGATATCCATGGCGGATCCTATTTGTCTGCGTTCTTACTCTCAGTCCCCAGCATCTCTAGAGCAATTTCCCTGGCTGCTTGTTTAATATTGTCATATTCCCTTTCAACACTCTCATCTTCCGGCACCATTTTTAGTTCACAGTCTAATCGTCATTGAAATAAATCCTTGATGCGGAATTGCTTTAGGAGAAAGAGCTTGTACTGTGTCTGTTCCAGTTTCTCTTCATTATTCTGGATAGTCTCTTGTTCATTTTTTGATCATTTTCTTCCAAACGGATATGTCATCTTTGATAAAATGAAGTAGTAATCAGTTCCACAATTGCCTCCCCTCCATGGCTGTGCAGTCTTGAACTTCCACTTTGGATCTTTGCTTAGTAATGATGTAATCAATTAATTATTTCTTCTGTAAAGAGGGCCTTTCCCACGTATATATGTGAACATATTTATGTGAAAAATGAGTGTTCAAAATTCTTAAGTTTTACTGGTTACAGAATTCAGACTGGAAACATTTATTTCTCTTAGTAAATACATTCAATATGATACATTGAATTAATATATATAAAAAGTCATTGGATATTATAAGTATCCATGTCAAAAGGAAGCATAAACATTGCCACAATTTGTTTTGTGCCGCTGAGTGTGGAGTAGTCTGCATGTGATATCTGTGATGCTAATTTCACATGCTTCTGCATCTGCAGCAAGTGAAAAATATCTGTCAGACTTACATGACTTCTGCAGATAAGTAACAATTGCACTGCTTTCATTTTTACTAACTGAATTGATACGTGCTACGAAATGGGCAAATGTTACTGCTTTCCCTTTGTTTGCCACTTTCAAAATATAATAGATGTTCACTTAGAGCTCATCTTTCATGTTAAATTATTCTTTGTGTTGAAGACTCAGATTGTCATCACTGTCACTAATCTGAAGAACAGCAGAACCTTCGCGAACTGCTCTCTGGCTGGAGTTGTCTTCTTACATTTTTAGAAATGGGCTTGTTGGTTGTTTGATTTTATGAGTTTGGCCACTTGTTTTTCTCCCTATTTACAATTCTAGAAGCTCTTGCTTCTATGGCGTTTAAGTAAGAATTTTTTCCTTCCTCTTTTTCCTCTGTCCTACAGGTGCTTGCCTTTGGCAGAGGTCCAAGTTTCTTCTGTGATACCAAGCGTCTTGAGGTATTTAAACAGCTGGTAGTTGCAGGCAGACTTACAACTGGAGTAGCGCTTGTGTTGACGGTGTCTGTTATGTGAGCCCTCTTGGTATCATGATCAGTATTTTCTAGTTCACTTCCAATACTATACCTTTTTTACCATCATATTGCCAAGAAACTAACCTTTCAAGACTCTAAATAGGGATGTTTTGCTGCTGCCAGAACTTTCATGCTATCCTGAATTACACTATTTGCAGCTTTCTTCGTTTCTTCAGCAGGTGTTAGACAAACAGTAATTTTTCTTTCTCTGTAGTGAACCATTTTTGTTTTTGCATGTATTTTGACTGTGCCCCAGAAAAAATGCTCACTCTGTCCCACATCCCATCAAATCAATTACACACATATATTCAGTCACAAACAAATCTCATAATTTTTTATTTCATATGGTATGGAGATACAACAGCGATGATAACTGCTTACCTTCTCGATGGTTTCTACAAAAGTAAGAAGTACAAATCCTTACTACAGACATGTCAAAATTTGTAGATGAAGATAGTAAAACACAAGAGTCACACTTTCTGCAGTCCAGCAGCATTTAGCCATCTAGTTTTCAGTGTTATAAGTGCTCAGAGTGTAAGTTACTTGTATGTAGGCATCCTGACAATCATAGATTTTATGTAATCAGTTGCTCACTATACAAAATATATTTATTATGGTACATCATACACTTTGCACTGTTCCTCCTCTCCTGACGTCATCAGGTGGCCTTTGACGAATTTATTGAAGGATAAGGACTTTTATTTCTCGAACAGTTGCTGGTGTGATCGTGCGTCGCCGCGCTGCAGGTGCAAATCCCAGTATAGCCGAGACTCAGACGAACCTGAAATAATGTTGATATAAATCACATCTTCTTTTATTTAAACACGATTTTTATGTAGCAGATTCATTTTGCTAGCCAGGAACAGACTCATGGACGTTTTGGACGTATTATATTGAACGACGTTCGTGGGAAAAGTTTCTGATATTTTCTAGGAAAGAAAAACTTCATTCATCGATGTTTCAACAACACGATAATCTCTGTCATTGTCCTCTTTCATGCACTTTTGTAAAGAAAGTGTTTAACGATACGCCTTTCCTCGAGTACGTAAGCGTTTAAATAACTCACTTCAAATAATACCATCAATTGCTCCTCAGCAGTACAGAATAAATATCGACGTTTACGTCACTCATGAATCACAATCAAAGATAACACTCTTATTGATAATCGGAATACTGAGTGTTCAATTATCACTACGATATTTATTCTTATTGGCTTGCAAGACACCAGTAATCTATTAGAAATCACAATTAAATCGTATAAGTTCTTGTAAAACGCCAAGGTGCCATTCATAATTCTAATCGGTTCACTCGGAGTAAGATACATGCAGTAAATTCACAACCGTGGTAGTATCTTTCACTGAGTTTCCTCTAACCCTCAGATCACTATTAAGCTGTTTAAACAAGCGTTAATTGTTCGTAAAACGTCATTAGAGTTCTGTACGCCTTGATTACTGAAGAGCAAAATAATCAGTCTAAATCTTCGCAATATTAACTGTCGAGATATTGCCACCTTCCGATCCTATTTTGTGCGTAAAAAAACTTCTTTGTCATTCAACTGTCAATGTCTGGTTCTAGTAATTTCCAGTGAGCTCTAAGAATAGTCATTTTAAGTTGCATGGCTAATGTTCATGCAACTAGAATGTCTCAGAATTAAAAATTAGCGTATCAATCAATTCTCGCAACTGAACTATCTTAATATGTCTTCTCAGAATTACTAAGTACAACCAGTCACCAACACGTATAGGTCTGGTATATCACAATTTTTTAATGTTAGCAGTCGGACATGAGATACAAAAGTGAATACATTTTTAAGTTAATTAATTAGGTAGAAATTTCTAGAAATTCAGTTCAGTCTCAACGATGTCTTCCTGGTCGTCTAGCGCTAGCCGTCCGTCGTTTTTTTCCAACATTTTAGGCTTTAATGAAACAAATTGGTTACACATGTGTCATTCAAAGTATTTTTCATCGCTGGTCACTGCTTTCTCCCATGTTTCGGGCAGTGTACGAATCCCGCGTCGAAAAAATTGTTCATCTTTTGAAGCGATCCACGAATCGATCCAATCTGTGACTTCTTCATGAGATCGGAAGTGTTTGTCAGGCAGGCCATGCGCCATTGATCTAAACAGGTGATTGTCGGAGGGAACAATGTCTGGGGAATACGGCGGGTGGGGTAGGACTTCCCATTTTAACGTTTCCAAGTACGTTTTGACCTCTTTTGCAACGTGGGTTCGAGCGTTGTTGTGCTGCAAAATCACTTTATCGTGCCTCTCGCTGTATTGCGGCCGCTTGTCTCTTAATGCTCTTCTCAAACGCATTAGTTTCGTTCGATAACGGGCACCTGTGATTGTTTCACTTGGTTTCAACACCTCATGGTACACGACGCCGAGCTGGTCTTACCAAATGCAGAGCATGATCTTGGAGCCGTGAATATTCGGTTCGGCCGTCGACGTGGAAGCATGGCCGGGATATGCCACGATTTTTTGCGTTTAGGGTTATCATAATTAACCCATTTTTCACCCCCGGTCACAATGCTATGCAGAAATCCCTTCTGTTTTTGCCTCTGAAGCAAATATTCACAAACACTCAAACGCCGTTCAACTTCTCTTGGTTTCAGCTCACACCGGACCCAAGTTCCTTCTTTCTGAATAACGCCCATAGCCTTAAACGTTTTGAAATGGCTTGCTGTCTCATTCCCACTAATCGTGCCAATTCTTCTTGAGTCTGACGCGAGTCTTCACTCAGCAATGTCTCCAGTTCTGTATCTTCCACCACTATGCCGGTCTAGGACGTTAAAATCACCGTTCTTGAAGCGTTGAAACCATTCACGACACGTTCTTTCACTACTAGCGTCCTTACCATACGTACTTGAGAGCATTCGATGAGATTCAGCCGCTGTTTTCTTCATATTGAAACAAAACAGTAATACCTCCCGCAAATGACGAGAATTAGGATCGTAAACTGACATTTTCAATCAAGAACAACTTTAAGATGCAGACACAGATTGACTAGTGTTCGAATGAGGTTATGTTGGCCGAGGTCCAAGCTAACTGCCTGACGTCTGCGATCTGTTTCTTTCGACCTCTACTTACCGTTGTCGCCACCTATCGGCAAACGGCGGAAGCAAAGTTGTACACCTTATATTTAATGAGGAATTGACTACTATGTGTCCCGATAGGCGGAGCCGCAAGTATGAAAGTGGTATTTGGTTGTCAGTAGGGAAACAGCGACAACAGAATTCAACTACTTTGGAAGTGAAGTAGTGATTAGGTATTGCCTAAGTAACACATCCATCAGGGGCAGTTCAGCCCTTCCAAAGGCGCCACTGTCTGCTATTGGTGAGTGGAAACGCGAAAGAGCAACCACAGCAAACTCAAGACCATGCGGGCCACATGTAATGGCGGATAGGAAAGATCCATCTTTGCGAAGGGTGGGTGGAAAAAATAGCATAAAATCAGCGTAAGAAATCACTCGTCAGTTCCAAAGTGTGACCATCAGTCCTTTATGAGCAGCGAATCGCAAGAAACATTATAAACCCCGTGGAACGCTTCACCTACTAAGTTGGCAGTTTAAATAGTCATTTTTGCTCTTTATAAAAACAGCACTCGAATATAACTGTGTAATTACTTGCTAATCCGTCATGCGTAATAGATCTATCAAATTACATGTTTCCTCCTAGTGCAGAAACACACGTTGATGTCATAATCCCTTTAAATAGAGATGATTCGTATATCACTTGGTCGTAAAGGGAGAGTGAAGCCAGTAATGGTAGGATGCGCGACTGGTGTGCGAGGTGTTAAGCAGTAATTACATCGATAAGACTTTCGTCACAGTTTGAGATACCTAACGATCATTTATCACTTCTTGAAGTTCTTTGAGTCCCTGCGTCTACCGTGTCTGCCGTGCGGAAAACGGTGTTATTATTTAACACAGATTTTCCGAGATTCACTGAACTATTAAGGAGTTGTAGTTGTAGATACCAAACTGAACTTCTATTGATGTACCAAGTTTACTAACACATTGGCGAGATGTTAACATCACAGCTATGCTATGCTTCCTAGATAAATCTGATTGATTCTTTTACATCATAGCCTACAATATTAATCTCTATGGGAGTTTCCCCTTATCAGACCATCTGGAACGTTAATGGTGCGAGTGATTGGCTATTTTGGATAAATTTAACTGCAAAATTAATTAAGCTAATACATGAACGTTGCCGTCCTCAGTATGCTACTTGGATCGTTGCGCATTTTGTATCATATATAGACTTAAAGCTATAATACCTTCACATTTCCCTCCATTGCGGCTTTTGAGCGGTTTTCAAATTCGTCGCGTAAGCTGACTTGCCGTATTTTCTCATCAATACTCCGTTCAGGAATACGTGCAGATCTACTGATTTCTTTTAATTATATGCCGTCTCATGTTGCAAAGTAAATTCAGAATTTCGATCTCCTGTAATAGATGATCACTGATAAAGTTATTTTCATTTAGCAGCCGCGCTGCTACTAATAGCGTGGAAGTAAGAAACTCCTATATCACACTAGCCACTACTTTCTAATTCATCGGTAACGGCTATAATTAAACCGCTAGCATAGGAGCTATTCCGAAACACGCGTCGTCAGTGTCCACACCGCCATTTGATCACAACAGGGTAGGATATGATTAAATAAATGTAACAACACAACAACAATGCTAAGAAATGTAACAGAAGAGCAACAACAATACAAGGTATGGGAGCTATGAAAGTTCACCTAAATACAGGATGTACATAAAGTCCGGGAACATTTTCAATTATTTTTGCACAAGGATCAAACATTGTACAGATATCATACATATGTCATTTTGAAGAGAAACACTGAAAGTTTTTTTTTTGTCTTGTACACCGCCACAGCGTAGTTCGATAATCTGCCGATTGTCAGCGCTAGTCGCAAGCATAGCCGTGCTACAGATGGGGACAACTGTTTCATGAGCCGCGCGGGATTAGCAGAGCGGTCTCAGGCGCTGCAGTCATGGACTGTGCGGCTAATCCAGGCGGAGGTTCGAGTCCACCCGCGGGCATGGGTGTGTGTGTTTGTCCTTAAGATAATTTAGGTTAAGTAGTGTGTAAGCTTAGGGGCTGATGACCTTAGCAATTAAGTTCCATAAGATTTCACACACATTTTTGAACTGTTTCATGAAATGGCCTCCCCGACCACCAGATTTCACTCCGTGTGGGTTTTTTTCTGTGGGGACACATTAGGGATCTTGTGTACGTACCGCCTCTACCACGTGATGTAGCAGAGCTCCGGGAGAGAATGCGGGAAGCGACTGCTACAGTCGACGATGCCATGCAGGGACGCGTATGGCAAGAATTCGATTACCGTATTGACGTCTGCCGGGTCACTCATGGTTTGCATATCGAATGTTTGTAAAAGAAAAAAAAACTTTCCGAGTTTCTCTTCAAAATGCTATATGTATGACATCTGTGCAATGTTTAGTTCTTGTGCAATAAATAATTGAAAGTGTTCCCGGACTTTATGTACCCCCTGTATATGCAGAACGGGTAAGTATCAAAACGATTCTTCTGGTCCTTGCCTCTTAGCTACAATAGCGATGGGCGAAGAAGCACTCGCGGCTGCGGCAAGAATCTTCATACATTAAATGATCAAAATTAACCAGACGCGCCTGTGAACGGTTGATCACTGGATGTTACAAGAGGCGGACCCGCCAGTGTAAAAAGAAGCGGGTAGTTTTTTGTTGTGAGTAGAGACGCAGTAACAGCAGATTGGGTCGGACAGGAAATCTGACTGACTTCGAACGTGGTCTACTCACTGGGTGTCAGCTGAGTAACAAATCCATCAAGGACATGTCAACCCTCTAAAGGTGCTGAAGTCTGCTGTTAGTGCTGTGATGGTGGGAGAAACACGAGGGAACAATTGCAGCTAAATCTAGACTAGGCAGACCGTACGAATTGATGGACAAGCATCGTCGAGAGTTGAGGAGAGTGATTGTAAGAAACCCAATGAAATCAGCGGAAGATATCACTCCTTGAGTTCCAAAATGCTACTAGCAGTCCAGGTAGCACAATGACTGTTTGTAGAGAGTTAAATGATTGGCATACAACAGTCGAGCAGCTTCTTACAAGCCCCACATTTCTGTAGCAAATGTCAAGTGACGCTTGACGTGGCGTTAGCTGGAACGTCGACTTCGCTCCAGTCTCCAGCGTCCAACATGGTTTTTTCTCTTAAGAGAGAATGGGCTGCAATCCTCCACAGATATTCAGAAACTTCACTGGAAATGTTCCCAGCGAAGTTCAAATGGCTCTGAGCACTATGGGACTTATCATCTGAGGTCATCAGTCCCCTATAACTTAGAACTACTTAAACCTAACTAACCTAAGAACATCACACACATCCATGCCCGAGGCAGGATTCGAACCTGCGACCGTAGCGGTCGCGCGGTTCCAGACTGAAGCGCCTAGAACCGCTAGACCACAACGGCCGGTCGAAGTTCAAGCGGTCATAAGGCGAAGGGTGGACACATCCCATTTTAATGTTCATTATTAGGTGTCCAGATAGTTTTGACCAGATAGTCTACACTTAGCGCTGATCCACGCGCAAGCTATTTACGCTGCGTATGTCGCTGCAGACTCTTCCGGAACCTTTTGTTGGTGGACAAGGATTATTCTCATCATTGCTGCATACATACTGTCAGTCCAAATAAGGGTTGCCAAGCTCGTTCTGACTCTTTTGACAGGTTTATAATTGTCACTATTCCGATAACACTAACAAATTCCCTGTAGCAACCCAACTGTTTTCAAAAGATCTCAACTCTGACCACTAGACTGGAAAGAAAACACCACAAACAGTTATTACAACATCCCCCAGCGCTTTAGAGCATATCCTCCATATACAAGACAGGATAATAGCCTAAAGTTTAAAGGAGAGACAGCACAAGATCCCACTGAAACAAATAGAATTCATTGTCTTTTATGGTACCACACCGAGTCTGCCATGTTGTATCAAACGCTACTTCTAGATCATCGACGTCTTCTCGTTCTGATATGACACCACTGGCCACCTAGCAAGTACTCGCTAATGACGTTACATTCTTTCTCACAAAAACCGACAACCAGCTGTTCCCTCACACTTGTAACCTTCCTCTTACTAATCGGCCTACCCTGCTTGCGATATAAAATATGACCGTGGATCGCGTGTATGCGTAATGGATTTTTTCTAATTGTATAAGGCTATCTTTCCCGAAGAAGTGATACCGATAAATAGGAGGAAAGTGTAAAACCCACCCTTCTGATGGAAAGTCTACTAAAAATAAAAGTTATTAAACCGAACAGGGCTATAATTTGGAAAATGAAAGTTATTTTGTTCATTCACTCACGAACAACACTGGACAGAAAGGGGTACCACTGATCATGAATCCAAAAGTTACACTAATGAACGAAAAGGAAGTAATAAACGGTCGCCAGCCCGCTAGGGCAATTTACATCGGAAATCCTGTAAAAGATGATGGGAAAAATTTTAAGTAAGTATGTAATGATAAAGAAAACTGAGAAGTCAATCTTACGTTATGTTTGACGTTAAATTTTGAAAAAGACAATGGAGTAATGATTTGAAAATATGCAATTAAACTGTATGTTAGTAGTGAACTTCGTTACGTGAACAATGACATTCAGTGACCTCAGCATAACGTCATCAAAGAAATTTATAAAAAAAGGAAGCACTTTTTACTTTGCCATTACTTATTTTGCAAATTGGATTTCATATTATTGTCAGAACAACTGAGCCTTTTTTACTGATTTGAACACAATTAAATACTAGAATACATACCAAACCAAACAGCCATGTGCTCCAAGCTATATGTAAAATAAATAAAACTTCTGCGCTCTTAGTTTGTGCATTTCTTTAGATTTGGATTTTTTTCCAGTGATTGGAATCAAACTTTAAAATTGAAATTGCTTTCCTTTAGTCATATAGTAAAGCCTCTGTTGTACAACAGTTAGTAGAAAGTAGACTGAGGCTAAAATTCTTAAAAGAGAAATTATTCATTAATAAACGGGCTGTAACTATTCAATTTGTTTCTTATGACACTCAGTTAGCATATTAGGAAAAAAAGGAACAAGGATCCTGCTTGGTGACAATGTCTGGGGGCAATGAGGACACAATCGCCCTGAGTTTAACTGATTATTATTTAAATAAATCGTATCAATGAAATCACATTCAGTTGTGCTGCTGGGTTAGCCGTTAATACTTTCTACCAATGCACAGTCTTACTTCAGTGCTGTGCATACGGCGTAACTCGGAGCCGACGACGAAACTGTGTTTCCGGAACTGCTGTTGTTGTTGTTGAAGACGGTAGCATATTGTGGAGCTACGGCTAATTACCAGGAACGGGCAATCGTAATTAATACAGCCTCTTCTGCCCGTCCGCTGTCTGTACGCCTGCTCTAGACATCTGGCCGGCGCGCGTACATGATGCTGTCGAAAATGGTACCCTCCACTGCTAGAGCGTTAACACCACACCTTCGCACACTACATTCGCTGGAACCCGTCTCCCTCTCTCCGCGAGCTCTGCGCAACAACTCCCTACCCAAGATTTTACAATGCACAAGCACTGCCATTATCGTTGATAGTCGATACAAATAACAATTCCTTTGGCTTTTTCCCAGAGCTTATAAGTTTAACAGCAAAACACAGATAAATACAATGAAACGTCAACAAACTTCTACCTAAATGTACACATACAGTGAAGCAATGTCCTTACTTATTAAAAGAAAGCATTTGAATCACAAATATTTTCAAAAGTTATATATCGGTAGCAGGTGCCATGCATCCTGCATTTTCGGTGTTACACACTCATGCGTGGAAAACGCACTTGTCAGCTCTTTCAGCTTTCCGCAGCAGAAGATCGATCTTATTGATCACTGACCTTCACTCAGTTCCGACTGAACGCACGAAACCTTTTTAAAACCAGCTCCGACCCGCAGCACCTGTGACTCCCATCCTACCCTCACTACAGCTGCGCATGACACCCGAATTCGTGAATTCCGAAATATGCTCAATAAATTATTTTTAACATTCCGGCTTTTCGGTCAGTCACCCTCCAGAGCTGAATGTATACACTTCTCTAGACCACTTTCTGCTAACACTCATAGTACTAGCTGTTGTAAGGTGCTGCCGATACTTCCACGGAGTTTCTTTCCGAATGGGTGTTCCAATGCACTGAGCATCCTGTGGAAAACACACGCCTTTGGAAATAGCACAAGTGGTATAAATAACTAAAGCGATTCTAGCTCACTTTTGACCATAAGGCAGTCACTGACGCCAACTGCATTACGTCACATTCACCGTTTATATACGCAGAGGGGGAGGGCTGTAATATCATAATCCAAGAGGGCGGAATCCAAGATGGCAGTGGCAGGAAATTCAAAAAATTAAGATGATGGATCTAGCCCGGTTATGTTAATGGGAAATTAAAAGACGTCCAAGATTAATTAACCAGCACAGTTATGCTTTGCAACGCCTCTGACATCTCAATCGAAGATGGCGGAATTACGTAAATTTGCACCATCTCCCAAAGCGTCCAAAAGATCTAAATTACGTAAATTGTTGCCATGTTCAAAAGTATCCAAGCACTAGTAGCACATGTGTTTTTACTATTACAGAACAAATCGTTACATATTTTGCTAATTAATACAGACTGTTTTTGATTTTTTTAAATTGTGGTGCGAAGACTGTGTTATTCTCGTCGACAAGTAGACTTTAAACTGTACTTTCAATCAAATGTATTTTTTGTAATGTTACAGAAGAATTCTTTATAAATTTTGATAAATAATGCAATTTCTGGTTTCTGTGAATCTTGGTACAATGATCGAATTGTTATCATTGCCATATGCAGCTTAACCTGTAAATTAGACCAATAGTGCTTTTAAGTGAGACATTTATATTTTTTCTGTTATAGAGCAATTACATTGGTTAAAACCAACTGAGCTAAGTGTGTTTTGTAATGTTATATAACATAACTTCACGTCGAACAATTCTGCTGGAGGAACAGCTGCATCTGGGCGTTATAGTAAAGTCTGAAGACACCGGTTCACTTGTAAGGTTAGTTTTTTGATAAATAGTGCAAAAAATATTATTTTGGTGCAAAGATCGAATTTTCTTTCTTATTCGCAGATATGTGTGTAACCTTGTTCATCATTGTCTTTGACCAAGCAATGTTTACGAAGCTGACGCATTGTACTTGGTGCATATCGAAGTGATACTTAGCTGTTACTAAAATACAGTTTAAACGAAGCAACGCATGCATGTTTTCTTAAAAACGCACCACAAGCATTAGAAAATGTGACGTTGAAAAGCGCCGATCAATTGTTGGGCGTAAATGTTTCATAAGAAGGGTGTTATTAAACCTCCCTTTGCTTAAATCAAGTAAAATATGGAAGAACGATGGAAATTACTGACGCAGTAGGTAAATGGAACATGTATCTCGCTCCTTTCTGTCGTTAATAAACAACAGTAGTTTCAGCAGTCTATTAGTACCTTTCATAACCCTGCTCGTTTGCAAAGGACATAAGATGGAAAGTCTTTGGTTCTGTGGGTAGACAGGAAAATCGCTGGCCAGAGAGGGTAAACGGATTTAGCCACAGTGATTTGCATGGGATCACGTGTTCTGTGGTGGCCGTTAAAAGTTTGTCGAGCTGTGCACGCGGGGGAAGATGCTGCTGCGAGAAAAAAAAAAACAGAAAATCTTTTTTTCTGAAGGTGGTCAAGGTAAGGAGGTTTGACATATCTAGCTGGTACCTTGTCGGGTGTGTAAAAATGAAATTAAAAATTTATTTAATATAAGCACTTTTTATTTAGGACACAATTACGGGAAATTGTTGCTTCATAAGTAGTTGGTACACCATATTTTTCGGAAGATTTCACCTTTTTCAGCAAGTTCTTTTTTCCTTTTACGTATTTCAGTTATACTGGCACTGTAAAACTGATGCTACAATCCCTGGCAGCAATCTGTTTCTTTCATCAATCCACTGGGCTGATATCAGCGAAAATACTCTCTCCACAGTGCCTTGTGTTCGGGAATAGAAAACAAATACTCGTATAATTTTAACAGTTGGCATTTGCATTCAGGTTTTTCGGTTTCTTTAAGAAAGTAAATTCACCATTCTTCCACGGAGTGTTTACACTTTCATTCTTCCGAGTCACGCAGAGTTTCTATAAAGATCTAAAGATACATGTATTTCTAAAAACAATTGTCGCCTGAAATATTCATACCATTTTTAGTCAGGCATATAATAATGTTTTCAATCATCACCCAAAAAAAGCAATACAGGTCGTGTGGATACTTTTGAGCATAACGTCAATTTATACAATTCAGGTTGTTCAGATACTTTTGAGCGTGGTCAAGATGGCATCTCTGGACAACATCATAGTGGTTAGCGGGTTTGTTTATGCAATTCCGGCTGTCCAGATACTTTCGAACATAGTGCCAGTTTTCCGTCCGCGGTGGCCAAGCGGTTCTATGCGCTTCAGTCCGGAACCGTGTGACTGCTACGGTCGCAGGTTCGAATCCTGCCTCAGGCACGGATGTGTGTAATGTCCTTAGGTTAGTTAGGTTTAAATAGTTCTAAGTTCTAGGGGACTGATGACCGCAGATGTTAAGTCCGATAGTGCTCAGAGCCATTTGGCCCATAGCGCCAGTTTACGAAATTCAGGTCGTTCAGATATTTATGAACATTTGGGGGCTACATACTGATTGGCTGTTTTATTTATGCTGGTCACATCGTTTGAATATTTTGAACTTGCTGCCATATTGTCATCAGCACAATTGGGCTAGTTTTGCTGTCTTTGATTTTTTTCTTTAATTTCCTGATAGCACAACTGGGCTTCTTGCTCAGTCTTGGATTTTTTGAATTGCGCGCTACCACCATATTGGATTCCATTGACTGCAGCGTCGACTAGTGGAGGCTTCTTCAACCAATACAGTGGATAGTAGGTAGCTATACTACTAGCATGTTTGGCCCAGACCACCATCATTTAACTGAATTAAGGCAGGTTAAGGGAAAACAGACCCGTTATATCCAAACTGTAGAACAGTCTCTGCCCTTTGGAATCCGGAAAACCAGCACTACCGTTCACAATACCTACCAGCAGTAGCCGACGGGCGCGCCCAATGCATGATAGTTGTAGTATGTCGAGGTACAGTTTTCTGTAAATTATGTATACGGCGAATTTAATGACATATGTATTTGCTTGTATCTGATACAGTAGGACAGGCGTTTGTGGGCTTTTCTGATAGAGGAAGAGTTGACTGCGGCACCATTATCTCGTAGCTGTTTCGTAAACCTCCACACCTGTTGTTACAATGTTTTCCAAGGATCTCTCAAATACTACAGAAATAAGTATGTAGTTTCATTAAAGGAAAGAAGTCAGTGTCAGAATTCCATGATTATGAGTATTACAAATCAATTGCTTACGTCCGAGAATTCGCCATATTGTCACTTCGATATATTTTTTCTTTCTAGATGTATTTAGGATGGCCTGTCTTAGCTGTTTCCCACTGTACATCCTATCTCCGATGAAGGTTATTTGAACATAGGCGGAGACTTACAACTTCTTCTGACAATACAAACAGAGTAGTGCCAGATACATTGCGCTTATAAACAAACATACCAATACCTTTCTCTGTACATTTTTATCACTTATTTCAAAATCTCGAACATCAGCCTCTTTTTCTATCCACGAATTCTTTAGCAACTAGTCAAATTCCCATCTCTACTCACCAATGTACAACACCTACACGCATGCTATGAATCATGTAAACTCCGTTCCAACAAACTCACTATTAGCCACTTAGTGCTCCTGTATGCTGTCGCGTCTATTCCAGTACATACAGTTTATGCTGAAACGTCCCCTTTGAACAATTATACAAGACTGTGCTTCAACTGACACACAATATTTTTAGCGCAACGCAATCTGACTATCAAAGATCCCTGCAAAAGAATGGCCCTGAGTAACATTAAACTATACCTTTCAGAAATCACTTACCTCACAAAAATCTTCATTACTCGAACTACTGCAATACAGCGAGCGCCACTACTGCCAGCTAAATAAAAGATTCAAACTACGGAAGGCACTAACTACTGATAGGGATAGTTAGCAAATGAAAGATATTAATAGAGAACAAACAATGTATTTACCTTAATAGTCATAATATATATAGCAGTTCATGACAAATTACAAAACTCCGCCATCTCTCTCCCCACATCCACCACTGCTGGCGGCTCACCTCCAACTGCGCAACGCTACGCGCTGTTCACATCCAGCTGCCGCTGCCCAACACTACAATGGCAGACAACAATGCAAACTAGCCACAGACTGCACACAGCACAGCCAGTGATTTTCATATAGAGCGCTACGTAACGTTGCCAATAAGAAAACATAAACAGCCTACTTACAATGCTTCCTATGCAGTGCTACTTTAGTACACTCTCAGTCTTGTTCTGACATTTACTCCTCCACCAACTCCTCTTCTCATTCTCCTTTCCTCACATTCCTCTATCGGAGTCCCCTTCTAATAATTAATCTCCTTCCCCTTTCCTCAACCAGAATCAGACTCCAGCGCTGCCAAACTCAATTTATTCACTTCTCGTCGTAATTCATAACTAGAAATTCATCTACATAATAATTTAAATTTTTATAACCTCCTGCAACATCATTTCCATCATAGTATAACACTGTCAGTTTTATTAGCGCTATGATTATACATCTCTGGCGCAGTTTTCTCAGGACAATTTTTTCGCCGAGTAACACCACCACACTTAAGCACATCATCGTCTACAACAACGCGACCAGTAGCTCTGACATTAAGAACAAATCACATATAAGGTCACTTCATCTTACGAAACATCAACATGTAGCCCCGTGATGCACAATTCGTCTCTTGCAGGGTCCACCACTGTAGTTCGTTGTGCATCCTCGTAACGCTCTCACAACATCTGAACAATTGCGTGATGAAAGAAGCCTCTCTTCTATTAATCAAACTTCATAAGAGTCATAGACTGATGAATTACTCAAGAATCAGTCGAACAAGTATTTTGTAAGCCAGTCCTTTCGCAGTTGAATTCCATTTTCGGAAGATTCTACAAGGAATTTCAGCCTGGAATCTAATTTTCCACATTTGTTTCATATTGTCATCCCACTGCGGATGGCTACTCCTAGGTATTTTACGGCAGTTACGGTTTGCAGTGATCTATCGACAACAGTGTAATAGAGTAGTAGTGGCTCTCTTACCCTATTTACGTGCAGTGTGCTACATTTCTTTACGTCCAGGGTTACTGCCAGTTCCTGCAGCCATCTTCCGCAGGTCTTCCTGCATATCGCTAATGTATTTCCTTGGTGGTGCAGCCTTCCTGCAGACAACAACAGACACCGCGAACAGCCTTTCGGAGCTTCCATCTTGATAACAGTAACGATCCTAGGATGCTGCCTCGGAGTACGGGCCCACGATCTTGCAAACTGCAACCAACTTGTGACGTCATATTATTCAGCTTGTCCGCCGCTGTTCGCGAGCGCTCGTCTCCTTGCAGGATCCACCGAAATCGTTATGCAATTGGAAAGGTACCCACTAAAGGTAATAACTTTGTCGTGTGCTATCGACAGCTTGCATACATTTAAACATGGAGTCAATAATTATTAAATTCGTCTGATATAGTTACTCGCTCCTGCAGGAGACGGCTGCTGGCATTCGTAAGACCTGCAGTGTCACGTGCTGTGGCGTACCCGCCACGGTCTGTCTTTCTCGTGGGCCTTGCTTGGAGTGCTGCCGAGGTCTCCTTCACATCTCTGGATTTTGTTCTGTCAAGAACTTGTGTGTTCTGTCAGATAGTAACTCCAGGACCCAGTCTGAAATCTGGTCCGGTACTCAGCAGGCTCGTATTTTGTTCACTAAACGATATTGGGAATATGTTACAACTTACTTAATTATTTATCGAGTTAGTTTGTTTCCTGTTATTGTGATGTAATTGGGTTAAATTTTAAAATTTGTGAACTTAAACTTTGTATTAAAAAAATAAAAAAACAGCATCCTCTAAAAAACAGTACCCGCGAAAAGAAAGATATCAACCGTTTCACTTTTAATACTTTGAAGGAAACGTATTGCCAGCTGCAGTGAGGTCATCAATATTCCCATTCTCGTGCAATGCATTTGTGTTACCTTTCTTTTTTAATAGAGGTTGAGCCCCTCCACGCCCACACCGGCATGATGGCCAACTCAAAAGGTCTACTGCCATCTCTGCATAAGGGTTAGTATTCACTAAAGTGAGGTATCGCAGGATGTGGGTGCTGCGATGTTTGCATACGTCTGGTTAAGGTTAACCATTAATACGCGCTCATCTGGAGATAGATTGGGTCGAAATCGAACGAAGGGTAGCAGTTTGAAGGGCAGAGGAAAGAAAGTGCCAAGGCAAGAGCCAAGGAAAAAAAAAACCTCTGCGATAGTTAGGTCGGGTGGTAAGAGCAGTAGCGGATGTCTTGCTGCCTGCAATAGGTCGTGCAAGGATAGGCTTTGTTAGTAGTGGGTATCATGCATGTCGATACCTTGACGTTGTGCGGTTGTGTTGCTCGGAGGATGGCGCTGGGTGCCGGTGTAGAGTCCTCGTTCAGCGTCAGCAACCTGCAACAGTTAGGTTTATTATCGTTTTTGTGTCCAATAGGTCATATATCGGATGCACAGTGTAAGGTAATGTTGGCGGTTTGTTTGTGCGTCAGTGGGCGAGCTCGTCGGTGTCCCTGCTGTGGCCTGTTGGTCGGTTCTAATTGCAGCTGGTAATTACCAGTCAGTGTTGCTGATATGCAGCGGCTTGCCGACTTTTGTCGCTTGTTTGCGTATTTTAGTTTACCATAGGTGGCGATGCCCTAGCTAGCACTGTCTTTGGCCGCTTGTGTTTCCACCTATGGTTGTGATCGTAGTTTGCCGGAGTGAGGATGAAAGGATTGTTCGAGTGTCTCGAGTTCCTGTATAGTCGAATGGTTCAAATGGCTCTGAGCACTATGGGACTTAACATCTGTGGTCATCAGTCCCCTAGAACTTAGAACTACTTAAACCTAACTAACCTAACGACATCACACACATCCTTACCCGAGGCAGGATTCGAACCTGCGACCGTAGCGGCCACGCGGTTCCAGACTGAAGCGCCTAGAACCGCACGGCCACACCGGCCGGCCTCCTGTATAGTCGTGTGGGGTGTTTTTTGAATACTTCATTGATGTTATCAACGCGGTATTCATGGTGAAGATCCACGGTGCGCGTGTAGCGTGGAGCGTTGCTAATGATTCGTAGCACTTTGTTCTGTATGATCTGCAGGCGGCGCAGTCGTGTAGGAGCTGCATATCCCCAGACGGGAGCTGCGTACATCATCAGAGGTCTGATCAGTGTCATGTATATGGACCTCGACACCGTCCTATTCAGTGTGCTTTCCCTGTTGAGCATTGGGCAGAGCTGTTTGAGCCTCGCGTGCGCTCGGTTGCCAACGTACTCGATGTGGTCCCCCCATGTGAGTTTCCGGTCCAGCCTAGGTACCTGACTTTCTCTCGGAAACGTATTGGGCGTGTATGTAGTGTTATCGGTCTACAGTGTTTATGTTTGCGCAGTAGTTTCGGTCTACGTGTGAACAGAACTGCTTCGCACTTGTCGAGTTCTGAGTGTTGTCTGTATTCGTGAATTGATGTTCTACGGTTTCCAATCTTGCGCATGGATGGCGGTGTCATCCGCTTAAATGGCTAACGTCATGTTTTGTGTTGCTGGGAAGTCGTTAATGTACAAGTTAAACAAGATGTGCCCTAGGATGCTTCCTTGGGGTACTCCAGCTTGGATACCACGTTGTGTTGATTGTTTATCCTGCACGTTAGTGTTGAAACACCTGTTCGTGAAATATGAGTGTATGAGACGCACGAGTCCGTCCGGGAAACCAGCTTCGCTTAGTTTGCGTATGAGTCCGTTGTATTACCAGCAAACCTTAATTACTAATTTGGTGGCCATTAATCACCTCTAGCGTAATTCTATGAACCTTTCGTGGCAGTGCAATTGAGTTGTCCAGCAGCATAGATGATTGTTTCTTTGACGTAATCTCGTCACACTAGGGTAAGAAAGTGTTCAGGTACCAAAAGCACCGCTGTTGCTGAAGTACAAAGGAACAATAAGACATGCGTGCGTCAGAGCCGGCAGCGAGCGTACAGTGACGGGTAACTCATAAGGAAGAAGTGCGAAGTCAGAAGCAACGAGTACGAATCGTTCGATGAGGAACTTTTACCGTGCCAAGGTACTGATTAGGGGGTTCCCCCGCGGCGATAATAGACGAGTCAGCGCGGCAATTATTGGCGGCACTGCTCGTGGAAAGGTGAAACGCCAGCCCGACTGGATGTCAGAAATGAGGTACACATCGGACCGGAACTTTCAGCTCACGATCGGCGTGTAATTCGACGCTTCGCAATTATTAATCACGGATAACACTGGCTGCTCTCACTTATGATTCATCGCGCGAAGCCGGGGTTTCCATCTGGCGAAACCGGAGCGGCGGCGACGGCGACGGCGACCAGGGCGTGTTGTCGGCCCATATTGCCCTCCACCCCCGCCACCGCCCCCGCCGCCGGCCGCCTGTCACCGCCGGTCACGGCCGCCCCAGACGTCCGTGTCTCACAACCCGTCTGGCGCAGTGACTCATTGGTCCGGCAGTACAACACCGCAAGTTAACGGAACAACATGCCCCAACCTCTTCCCACTAAATATCAAACTGGCAGCCGAAAATAAGCCGCATCCTCAACTTTGAAATGGGTATTGGAGGGGGGGGGGGGGGGGGGGAAGGAGAGGAACACACTGGAGAAAAATGTAGCTCAGTTTACCTATTTACAAAAACTATTGAGATGTTTTTGTTAATTATGTTTATCAAGTCATGATACAATACCCTAATTAAACGCGCCGCTCTTTCATTAATCAGAGATCAAATTGAACCACTCGATCTATTCGTAGTGGACGTCTTCAGATGAAAACTTCTTTGTAAACTATAACCTAAAATTTTACGTAACCAATTTCGTTATGAATGTTGGGCTCCACAAGGTTCTCTTTCTGTGCAGCGACCGTGGAATATAAAATTATAAAGAATGTAGCAACCAGTCGCGGAATACTCCGCAAGCAACCCAACGGTGTGTGGCGGAGGGCACTTTACGTGCCACTGTCATTACCTCCCTTTCCTGTTCCAGTCGCGTATGGTTCGCGGGAAGAACGACTGCCGGAAAGCCTCCGTGAGCGTTAGAATCTCTCTAATATTACATTCGTTATCTCCTCGGGAGGTATAAGTAGGGGGAAGCAATATATTCGATAGCTCATCCAGAAACGCACCCTCTCGAAACCTGGACAGCAAGCTACACCGCTATGCAGAGCGCGTCTCTTGCACAGTCTGCCACTTGAGTTTGCTAAACATCCCCGTAACGCTATCACGCTTACCAAATAACCCTGTGACGAAACGCACCGCTCTTCTTTAGATCTTCTCTATCTCCTCTGTCAACCCGACCTGGTACGGATCCCACACTGAAGAGCAATACTCAAGTATAGGTCGAACTAGTGTTTTGTAAGCCACCTCCTTTGTTGATAGACTACATTTTCTAAGGACTCTCCCAACGAATCTCAACCTGGCACCCGCCTTACCAACAATTAATTTTATATGATCATTCCACTTCAAATCGTTCCGTACGCATACTCCCAGATATTTTACAGAAGTAACTGCTACCAGTGTTCGTTCTGCTATCATATAATCATACAATAAAGGATTCTTCTTTCTCTGTATTCGCAATACATTACATTTGTCTATGTTATTTGTCTTGTTGCAAATCGATTTCGACTGATATAAATTATTTTTCTAACCGATACAAGCCATAAGCAGAAGCTTCATAATAAAAATCTTCCAAGGACAGTACAGGGTTATTACAAATGATTGAAGCGATTTCACAGCTCTACAATAACTTTATTATTCGAGATATTTTCACAATGCTATGCACACACATACAAAAACTCAAAAAGTTTTTTTAGGCATTCACAAATGTTTGATATGTGCCCCTTTAGTGATTCGGCAAACATCAAGCCGATAATCAAGTTCCTCCCACACTCGGCGCAGCATATCCCCATCAATGAGTTCGAAAGCATCGTTGATGCGAGCTCGCAGTTCTGGCACGTTTCTTGGTAGAGGAGGTTTAAACACTGAACCTTTCACATAACCCCACAGAAAGAGATCACATGGGGTTAAGTCGGGAGAGCGTGGAGGCCATGACATGAATTGCTGATCATGATCTCCACCATGACCGATCCATCGGTTTTCCAATCTCCTGTTTAAGAAATGCCGAACATCATGATGGAAGTGCGGTGGAACACCATCCTGTTGAAAGATGAAGTCGGCACTGTCGGTCTCCAGTTGTGGCATGAGCCACGCGTGAAACTTGCCCGCACGCGTTCAAACGTTTCTTCGCTCACCGCAGGCCGACCTGTTGATTTCCCCTTACAGCGGCATCCAGAAGCTTTAAACTGCGCATACCATCGCCGAATGGAGTTAGCAGTTGGTGGATCTTTATTGAACTTCGTCCTGAAGTGTCATTGTACTGTTATGACTGACTGATGTGAGTGCATTTCAAGGACGACATACGCTTTCTCGGCTCCTGTCGCCATTTTGGCTCACAGCGCTCTCGAGCGCTCTGGCGGCAGAAACCTGAAGTGCGGCTTCAGCCGAACAAAACTTTATGAGTTTTTCTACGTATCTGTAGTGTGTCGTGACCATATGTCAATGAATGGGGCTACAGTGAATTTATGAAATCGCTTCAATCATTTGTAATAGCCCTGTACTTCTACTTATAGCACGTAGCAGTTAGAAAAATGCACCGATGATGACTGATATCAGTCGAAATCGATTTGCAACAAGATAAATAAATTATGTTTTCGCGACTGGTAGCTACATTCTTTATAATCTTAAATTTGGTTATGTTGTAACGTTGCAGACACATTCTACCACTACATAAAATTGCTTGAAATTATACGCGTCTTTTAATGTCGTTTTTTCTAGTTATATCTGCTTTAGCAGCTTTCTTCATGTGTTTCGAGTTATTGTATTTGGCTTCTCTTTTAGAAATTATACTCAGTTTTACTAACATGTATCAGTAGTCAGAACCGCCTCTTATTCTCGTTAACATTACACATTTTGTGGGGGATAGCTTCCATGAACCAATATTGCAAAGTCTGATGTGAGGGCAATGCTAATCTTGATTTTGACACTCATTACAAGCAATTATGATATTTCAATCGATCACAAGGACAAAATATCTCCATTATAATAACCAACTTTACTTAAAACACGATATTTTCATTTCCGAATTAAGAATTGTTTAAAACATAGAGATACGTCGAAAACCCTCTTAAAAAATCTGTTTCAGTTTCGTAATCCTCCGACAGAACGGAATCGTTTTTATACCTCACAGTAGCATTCTGTTTCATTTTTATTTAGGCATTTTTCTATTGATTTTTTTATCTTTATTTTTAGCCTTTCCGTTCCCCTTTACCTTTCAAGCTGACTCAGACAATATATTATAAACACGATTTGCATTTGCATGCGAACAGACCAGGCAGTTTGTGAGGGGCTCCAAATATCATTTAGATGCAGTGAGGCCGGCCGGTGTAGCCGTGCGGTTCTAGGCGCTTCAGTCTGGAACCGCGTTTCGCTACGGTCGCAGGTTCGAGTCCTGCCTCGGGCATGGATGTGTGTGTTGTCCTTAGGTTAGTTAGGTTTAAGTAGTTCTAAGTTCTAGGAGACTGATGACCATAGATGTTAAGTCCCATAGTGCTCAGAGCCATTTGAACCATTTTTTTGATGCAGTGAACTATCCATATAACTGGGCATCAGTATAGCGTAAAATTATTTGAAACTTGATTAGATTCGTAAGACACATCTTAGTTCTGACGTACGGCTTGTTTGACGGCATCGGAATGCCGTCAGAAACCATAAGATTAAAAGCAGGAGCTTCGGCTGTTAAGTGGACAGTTTTGGAGAGTGTTTTGTTAATTAGGCCAGCGATTTTGATTTTTTGATGTTATTAAATAATGTGTTGGCAACAGTGAATAAGCTAGATGCAGGATGTCGTTTTTTTGTGCTGAACAATAATAAACAAACATTACTCAACGTTTTGGGTTGTTACATGTGTGAAGGGGTTGGCACAGGAGATGAATTCGTAACGGGCCGCACCAAACCAGTCAGAAGACTGACGACATCACCCCAGACATAAAACTGATCCGTATACAAGCAAACGCAAACAACCAACGACCACAAGATAAGTGTACCCAGGGGAGCTGTTGATTTGATAATGTGCTTATGGGAGCTTGCTTTTCGTAAACTGGACAACGAAGTACAGGTCAGTCTCAAAGTGGATCAGAATAAATATTTTATAACTGAGTGCCAAGCTTGTTTTCAGCCAAAAATGTTTCACCTGTTCGTGATAGGCGTCATCAGTTTGCATAAAATAAAATAAAATAGTTTAATTATAAATATTTTATTATGGAGACACGTAGTGATGTAGTGTTTCTGGCAGCGTATTTAAGTTACCTTACGTTTTACAACTGTATCAGTGTACTGTTTACAAATATTACTTACTTTTATGTTTCCTATTCACTTCAAGTGTTGAAAACAAAATAACGTTGCAGTTACAAAAGACTAATAATATTATTTGTTATATACGTGATTAACATAACTGAAGCAGCAGCTGAAGAAGAATTTTTGCAAATATTAACAAGATATTTAGATGTTGTGACGTTGCTAAATTACTTGAAACTACGAGCCTTCTGATCGCATTCTTCGCTGATGTCACTGTTAACTTCGTTATTGGTATTTGATTTATCACTGTCCGTCTTCTCCTAAAGTTGACCAGGTCTCAGTCAAATCTTTTTGAAGTCTCTGTGCTATTAAAGCATTTCGTCAAATAGTACGACCATTTCTACGGATAAATCCTGTAATGTGCAGTTCTGCCGCTTTTTATTTCTTTTTTTATTTCGTTTGAGTGAATGTCTTTGGCTTTAGTCCCATGCAAAGATTTTTGTAAATTATTAGTAACTGTGTCGCCTACTTTATGGGACAAGGAATATTAGAAATATTTAATTTTCATGCCGTTCTTCTGCAGATGGGATTCTGGGAACATACAGAATTTTCTCGATTAGTGAAGTGTAGAAGACGCGAAATATAAGTTATCTTCTTTTCTGGTGATTTATTTTAAATTGAGCATTCATATACGTTCGGAGTATGCACTCATTTACAGCTTCTTCGTGTACGTTATATGTCAGTACACCACATTCTTTTCATGTTAATTATGTCGTATGTAGTGGCGGATATCAGTTAACGGTGGAGAGTGTCACAAAAGAGCGAGCGTGTGCTGGTTCTGTTAAACAGGAACTGAGCTTCTCCGGTGACGTTTCTTCCTGCAAAAAGATGGATATAAAAGAACACGCACAGAGTAAAGTAAATTTTTGATCTTTGCCCTAATTCATGTTAGGTGATAAGACCTATTTAATATTACCTATCCATATGAATTCTGCTACGGCAGAGGCATAAAATAAAACTGAGATGTTACAACCCACGGCCGTAATCGACACACCCACGGAATTCTGTCTGTGGTATAAGATCTTCTTAACTGGAGTATTATCGCTCAAAAGAGGAAAGGCCGCTGGACCTGATGGGATACCAGTTCGATTTTACACAGAGTACGCGAAAGAACTTGCCCCTCTTCTTGCAGCGGTGTACCGTAGGTCTCTAGAAGAGCGTAGCATTCCAAAGGATTGTAAAAGGGCACAGGTCATCCCCGTTTTCAAGAAGGGACGTCTAACAGATGCGCAGAACTATAGACCTATATCTCTAACGTCGATCAGTTGTAGAATTTTGGAACACGTATTATGTTCGAGTATAATGACTTTTCTGGAGACTAGAAATCTACTCTGTAGGAATCAGTATGGGTTTCGAAAAAGTCGGTCGTGTGAAACCCAGCTCGCGCTATTCGTCCACGAAACTCAGGGGGCCATAGATACGGGTTCACAGGTAGATGCCGTGTTTCTTGACTTCCGCAAGGCATTCGATACAGTTCCCCACAGTCGGTTAATGAACAAAGTAAGAGCATATGGACTATCAGACCAATTGTGTGATTGGATTGAAGAGTTGCTAGATAACAGAACGCAGCATGTCATTCTCAATGGAGAGAAGTCTTCCGAAGTAAGAGTGATTTCAGGTGTGCCGCAGGGTAGTGTCATAGGACAGTTGCTATTCACAATATACATAAACGACCTTGTGGATGACATCGGAAGTTCACCGAGGCTTTTTGCAGATGATGCTGTGGTGTATCGAGAGGTTGTAACAATGGAAAATTGTACTGAAATGCAGGAGGATCTGCAGCGAATTGACGCATGGTGCAGGGAATGGCAATTGAATCACAATGTAGACAAGTGTAATGTGCTGCGAATAGATAGAAAGATAGATCCCTTATCATTTAGCTACAAAATAGCAGGTCAGCAACTGGAAGCAGTTAATTCCATAAATTATCTGGGAGTACGCATTAGGAGTGATTTAAAATGGAATGATCATATAAAGTTGATCGTCTGTAAAGCAGAGGCCAGACTGAGATTCATTGGAAGAATCCTAAGGAAATGCAATCCGAAAACAAAGGAAGTAGGTTACAGTACGCTTGTTCGCCCACTGTTTGAATACTGCTCAGCGGTGTGGGATCCGTATCAGATAGGGTTGATAGAAGAGATAGAGAAGATCCAACGGAGAGCAGCGCGCTTTGTTACAGGATCATTTAATAATCGCGAAAGCGTTACGGAGATGATAGATAAACTCCAGTGGAAGACTCTGCAGGAGAGACGCTCAGTAGTTCGGTACGTGCTTTTGTTAACATACCTTCACCGAAGAGTCAAGCAGTGTATTGCTCCCTCCTATGTATATCTCGCGAAGAGACTATGAGGATAAAATCAGAGAGATTAAGCCCACACTGAAGCATACCGACAATCCTTCTTTCCACGAACAATACGAGACTGGAATCGAAGGGAGAACCGATAGAGGTACTCAATGTACCCACCGCCACACACCGTCAGGTGGCTTGCGGAGTATAGATGTAGGTGTAGATGTAGATATAAAATGTAGACTCGCTCTGGCAAGGAATGCGTTTCTGAAGAAGAGAAATTTGTTAACGTCGAGTATAGATTTAAGTGACAGGAAGTCTTTTCTGAAAGTATTTCTATGGAGTGTAGCCATGTATGAAAGTGAAACATGGACATAAATAGTTCAGACAAGAAGAGAATAGAAACATTCGGAATGGGGTGCAACAGAAGAATGATGTAGATTAGATGGGTAGATGTTGTAACTAATGAGGAGGAACTGAATAGAATTGGGGAGAAGAGGAATTTGTGGCACAACCTGACTAAATGAAGGTATCGGTTCGTAGGACACTTTCTGAGGCATCACGAGATCATCAATTTAGTATCGGAGAGAAGCGTGGAGGGTAAAAATCGTAGAGGGAGACAAAGGGATGAATACACTAAACAGATTCAGAAGGCTGTAGGTTGCAGTAGTTACTCGGAGATGAAGAAGCTTGCACCGGATAGAATGCACGGAGAGCTGCATCAAACCACTCTCTGGACTAAAGACCACATCAACAACAACAACAACACAGAAGGTCGGAACTTCCTGGCAGATTAAAACTGCGTGCCGGACCGAAATTCGAACTCGGGACCTTTGCCTTCCGCGGTCCGGCACACAGTTTTACTCTGCCAGGAAGTTCCATATCAGCGCACACTCCGCTGCAGAGTGAAAATCTCATTCTGGAAGCACAGAAGGTTAATTTCTAAACCTTAACGATGTTGTTGCTCCATTTAGAACTAAGGAACGAGGGAAAATATACTGGTACTTGGAGGCTGCGTACATAGGCTGCATCATTTAAGATCCTCACTGCTCCCAGTCCACCACCATACCATACTGTTGCTCGTCCGGCTACGTAACGCTTTTTCTCCAGGCATCCACAGGCAGTAAGCCCGTTTGGGATTCGCGTGAAGCGTGGCAAGTATAACCCCAAATACAGGGTATTAACTGACTTCCTCGTTGCTTACTGCAGAAACACAGAGAAATTTTATATTTAGCGCCATCCAGGAGATGCTGCGCTCCTGCATTTGTTTTTAATACATTATTTTAGTGTATTCACGGATGCGTGTAAACAGGGGAACTTCATTGGCTGTTGCGTTGTTTTCTTTGCTCGTGTCCTAAAGATCCGGTTACCTTATGAATTCACTGTCTCCGATGCCGAATTATATGCGATCTTGAGGGTGTTACAGCAGGTGAGATGTGTCGCGAGTGCTTAAGTCCTCGTCTGCTCCGGATACATGCGTGCCCTATACAACACCTGTACCCAGGAGATAAAATCGTCCAGAATAATCAGGACACCCTCGTCCACCTAAAAAGGCTTCTTTCTGCCGGGCGCAGGGGTACGCGGGTACTAAAGGCAGCGAAATGGCAGATGTAGGAGCAAAGGGGGCACGTCTCAGTATGCTGTTGAGCTGCAGACTGAATTCACTCGTCTTCGCATAGGACACAGCCCTATGACCCACGACTTCTTGCTCCGGCTCGACGGTCTTCCATTATGTTGTGCTTGTGACGTGCAGATAACGGTGAGCCAAGCTCATTTACCGAAAGGCTTGTACTCTATTTTAATTGACAATCGAACGAATGTGAATCGAGTTTTAAGGTTTTGTGAATTGTCCGGTTTGTTCCCTAACATTTTAGGGAGAAGTTTTTCATATGTTATCAGTGTGGCTGGCTGACCAATATTTTTGTAAGTGGTCAGCCATTCACGTTTTCCTATGCAGTTATTTTAGCTCTTTTCTTGTATGACTTGTGTTTTGGTTATCAGTTTTAGCACATTTCAACGATTTCATTTTATCGTAAGCGATGCTGAATAGAATGAACAGTCTAATGAGTACAGAATACGGATTGAGAGCAAATAGAAGAAAGACGAAAGCGATGAGAAGAAGCAGAGACGAGAACTGCGAGAAACTTAACATCAGAATTGGTGATCACGAAGTAGATTAAGTTAAGGAATTCTGCTACCTATGCAGCAAAATAATACATGACAGACGGAGCAAGGAGGACATAAAACACAGTCTAATGCTGGCAAAAACGGCATTTCTGGACAATAGAAGTCTACTGGTATCAAACGTAGGTCTCGACTTACGGAAGAAATTTCTGAGAATGTGCGTTTGGAGCACAGCATTATATGCCAGTGAAACGTGGACTGTGGGTAAACCGGAACGGAAAAGAATCGAGGCATTTGAGATGTGGTACCATAGAAGAATGTTAAAAAAATATTGTCTCATAACATAAGGAATGAGGAACTTCTGAACAGAATCGGTGAAGAAAGGAATTGAAAGTATCGTAGATAATTTTTATCTTTAAAAGTGAAAGTATGTAACCCAAAATTGTTTCCTTTTTAATTAGTGAAAGTATCAAAGATAAAATTATTCCAAATTAATTATTCAACAAACCTGCATTTGACTGCATATGCGAACTTGTTTCTTGCACTGCTCAATTTTTGCCAGTAATGAAACATGTATTTGACTCAGCAATCAAGTTCAAGAGAATAATGCCGTTTGTGCAATGGCACTAAGGTGGTACTGAAAAATTTACTTTTGGCCCTGATGTTTACTTAATGAAATCATATCTTGCCTTGAATAATGCCAGTTGTGCAAATGGCATTAAATTAGTTATTTGAAATAACTTTACTCTGATAACTTTAGTTATAACAAAATCGATTTCAAACCATGAACTGCACATATCTAATGCATAGAGGCCTCATTTTCTTTATGTTCTTTCATTAGTGGGTAACTTTACTTTACTACTCATTTTCATATTCAATACAAGCAAAGGATGTGAATTATGATTCAGGTTGTTAGATTTAAACACAATGTTGATCTCACTATATATATATATATATATTCATATTGTTAAAAATTTAAGTCATATACAAAAACTACCATTTCCAACATTTTTGTTGCACGAATCACTCTTACAAAAAAATTTACAAAACGCTTACTGCATCAAACCTTGGACATACAGATCATAACTATGAACATTATCTAACAAATACCATTTTGAAATCATTATATAGCTTCTCCTATTAACGTGCTTGAGTTTGGTCAGTGCAGATAAACTGCGTAGCGCGAATCCCACCTTAAAGGTGTCACTACACGTCTGCTTCCTCTGGGCACCTAGCTGCGACTCTCTGTGTTTTACTGCGCGCCCGGCTCTCTTAACCATCAAAGATCCTCCTACTCAAAGATATTATACTCATTCCACCTTGCAGTTGGGAACTATCGACTTCCCTGATAAGACCTTAGCACATACCTTTCAGAATAAATGGAAAATAGTGACAAGAAGGAGGGACAGAATGATAGGTTATGTGTTAAGACATCATTGAATAGCTTTCGTGGTACTAGAGGCAGCTGTGGAGGGTAAAAACTGTAGAGGAAGACAGACATCGAAATAAAAAAAAGGGAGGGCCTGTGAGGTAGTGCGATTGTGCAGATGACCGTGAGTGAGGTTGAGAGCGTGTGAGTGTTATTCTGTAATTCTGTTCTTCCTTATTTTACGGCTTTTATAATCACTTTAACCACATTCGTCGCTACTACTTTTCGTCTGGACGCTTGTAAGATATTGACGATGTATCGATTTGCAGAGACACAATGCTTACATTAGCATTTAAGTTACTGGAGGTAAGAAATAACACAACAGTTCTGCAAATTACAGGCATTCTGGACAGCTGTCCTAGGGTAGAAGTTTCACCTCAGAGAATTAACTGGTAACTCCATCCACCACTTAGACGCTGTTGTAAGCCTTCATAGTAGAAGGTGGTAAAAAAGTGGCACCTCTTAGCAAAGACAACCAGCTTGATACTTGCCCTGAGAACTGCAACGTCACTTGGTTTACACAGGTTAGGGTGCTACTCATGAGAGGCCTCAGTGTGGGGCCAAGTAACGTAAAACACTGTTTATATGGATACATGGTGCCTGGAGACACTAAAAGATATCAGATAGATTATATAATGGTAAAACAGAGATTTAGGAACCAGGTTTTAAATTGTAAGACATTTCCAGGGGCAGATGTGGACTCTGACCACAATCTATTGGTTATGACCTGTAGATTAAAACTGAAGAAACTGCAAAAAGGTGGGAACTTAAGGAGATGGGACCTGGGTAAACTGAAAGAACCAGAGGTTGTACAGAGTTTCAGGGAGAGCATAAGGGAACAATTGACAGGAATGGGGGAAAGAAATACAGTAGAAGAAGAATGGGTAGCTTTGAGGGATGAAGTAGTGAAGGCAGCAGAGGATCAAGTAGGTAAAAAGACGAGAGCTAGTAGAAATCCTTGGGTAACAGAAGAAATATTGAATTTAATTGATGAAAGGAGAAAATATAAAAATGCAGTAAATGAAGCAGGCAAAAAGGAATACAAACGTCTCAAAAATGAGAACGACAGGAAGTGCAAAAAGGCTAAGCAGGGATGGCTAGAGGACAAATGTAAGGATGTAGAGGCGTATCTCACTAGGGGTAAGATAGATACTGCCTACAGGAAAATTAAAGAGACTTTTGGAGATAAGAGAACCACTCGTATGAACCTCAAGAGCTCAGATGGAAACCCAGTTCTAAGCAAAGAAGAGAAAGCAGAAAGGTGGATGGAGTATATAGAGGGTCTATACAAGGGCGATGCACTTGAGGACAATATTATGGAAATGGAAGAGGATGTAGATGAAGATGAAATGGGAGATACGATACTGCGTGAAGAGTTTGACAGAGCACTGAAAGACCTGAGTCGAAACAAGGCCCCCGGAGTAGACAACATTCCATTGGAATTACTGACGGCCTTGGGAGAGCCTGTCCTGACAAAACTCTACCATCTGGTGAGCAAGATGTATGAAACAGGCGAAATACCCTCAGACTTCAAGAAGAATATAATAATTCCAATCCCAAAGAAAGCAGGTGTTGACAGATGTGAAAATTACCGAACAATCAGTTTAATAAGCCAAAGCTGCAAAATACTAACACGAATTCTTTACAGACGAATGGAAAAACTAGTAGAAGCCGACCTCGGGGAAGATCAGTTTGGATTCCGTAGAAATACTGGAACACATGAGGCAACACTGACCTTACGGCTTATCTTAGAAGAAAGATTAAGGAAAGGCAAACCTACGTTTCTAGCATTTGTAGACTTAGAGAAAGCTTTTGACAGTGTTGACTGGAATACTCTCTTTCAAATTCTAAAGGTGGCAGGGGTAAAATACAGGGAGCGAAAGGCTATTTACAATTTGTACAGAAACCAGATGGCAGTTATAAGAGTCGAGGGACATGAAAGGGAAGCAGTGGTTGGGAAGGGAGTAAGACAGGGTTGTAGCCTCTCCCCGATGTTATTCAATCTGTATATTGAGCAAGCAGTAAAGGAAACAAAAGAAAAATTCGGGGTAGGTATTAAAATCCATGGAGAAGAAATAAAAACTTTGAGGTTCGCCGATGACATTGTAATTCTGTCAGAGACAGCAAAGGACTTGGAAGAGCAGTTGAACGGAATGGGTGGTGTCTTGAAGGGAGGATATAAGATGAACATCAACAAAAACAAAACGAGAATAATGGAAAGTAGTCGAATTAAGTCGGGTGATGTTGAGGGTATTAGATTAGGAAATGAGACACTTAAAGTGGTAAAGGAGTTTTGCTATTTGGGGAGCAAAACAACTGATGATGGTAGAAGTAGAGAGGATATAAAATGTAGACTGGCAATGGCAAGGAAAGCGTTTCTGAAGAAGAGAAATTTGTTAACATCGAGTATAGATTTAAGTGTCAGGAAGTCGTTTCTGAAAGTATTTGTATGGAGTGTAGCCATGTACGGATGTGAAACATGGACAATAAATAGTTTGGACAAGAAGAGAATAGAAGCTTTCGAAATGTGGTGCTACAGAAGAATGCTGAAGATTAGATGGGTAGATCACATAACTAATGAGGAAGTATTGAATAGGATTGGGGAGAAGAGAAGTTTGTGGCACAACTTGACCAGAAGAAGGGATCGGTTGGTAGGACATGTTCTGAGGCATCAAGGGATCACCAGTTTAGTATTGGAGGGCAGCGTGGAGGGTAAAAATCGTAGGGGGAGACCAAGAGATGAATACACTAAGCAGATTCAGAAGGATGTAGGTTGCAGTAGGTATTGGGAGATGAAGAAGCTTGCACAGGATAGAGTAGCATGGAGAGCTGCATCAAACCAGTCTCAGGACTGAAGACCACAACAACAACAACAACATGGTGCCTGTTCTTTCGAACACACGCATTGATATAATTAATTCGCCTCGATGGCCAATGAATCTAAACTATTCAGTCTGGATGCACATTTCTGTCGACCTCCAGCGGGAATCTAAAATTAACGAGGAAGGAGGATATGGACGGGGACACCGGGTAGGTGGCACTAGGCGGGAATGTGAGTCGGCTGTGGAGCATTGCGATAACTGCTGTGTTCGGAGGACGGCGCAGTTATTAATGCAGCTGCCTAGTAAGCAGGCGATCCCGGGTTCGGCTTCCGGTCCGGCTCGCATTTTTACTCGTCGTCGCATAGAGTCCCAATGCAGCTGATATAATCAATTCCTACCATTTCCTTTCCTTTCTCCTTCCTTCCGTCTTCAACTTACGTAGTAAATCACTGTTTTTGCTAGCCATAAAAAGAAGGGCAGTGAATTTTAGTCTTCAGCTGAAAGCTGTTGCTACCAAACTTGTAATTTGTTAATACAAAGGTGAGAAACAGCCCTACCTGAAAGTGGATTACCACATGCGCGCTGGAAGTGCAGAGCCGCTCATCAACTGACCGAAGCCTGAAGAGTACCGGTGAACGGTGGACCGACTATAGGAAGGGAAAACTAGGGGGCCACCACAATCGTTTAAAAACCCTAGTGTATGTATTAGAAAGAGTTCTCAGTCAGATAGTTGGGGAGCCAACTCCGTGTCGCTTATCGACAGCCTCGGATAAGCTCCGACAAGTCTGTTTTTCTCACTTGGAATACTGCTATCGAAGTTCGTAATTTACATTGCTGCTACTGACTGCCATTTCTGTTCACTCTCACTCCCAGGGACTCAGACACTTGAAACTTCTTTATTTAAATGAGTGTGTCTGTACTTAAATTGCAGAATGACTGAGAAGATGGAACTTCTATGTTATTTGATGACTAACTGAACTGAAACCCTCAGCTGCCGACAGGTGTTGTTGATATACCTCGATGTGGAGAGCTGAAAATGTGTGCCCAGACCGGGACTCTATGTTATTTGATTCTGAACAGCTGAGTAAAACTGAACGTACTGAGCCTACTTTCTCCTTACTTTTTATTATCATGTCAACACTGACCCACAATATTCTAGCGCAACGCAATCTGACTGCTCAAAAAATTACAACCTTACTTCAAATAATTAATTCAAAAGAATGGTCCTGACTAAAAAGAAATCTTAACAATAACCTGTACATGTCATTAAGCACTTACCTCACAAAAATCTTCATTACGCGAACTACTGCAAGCAGTGTGCGTCAATACTGCCAGCTAAATAAAAGATTCTAACTACCAAAGCCACTAACTATTAATAGGTATGTGGTTAGCAAAGGAAAGATATTGTTGCAAACCAAATAATGTATCTTTTGCCTTAATAATGTGACATCCAGATCACACATGAATGTAAATGGTCATTGACATCTAGTACAAAGGTATATAATCATGAATAATATTCAATCTCCAAGTCGGATACTTCCTGAACGGTAGCCTACGCTAACACTTCAGACCTCCAATGCCGAACAGTACTTCCATCACTACTGGCGACTAACGTCCAACTGCCCAACAGTACTGGCGATAACTTCCAACGACGAGTCCAACCAGCCACAGAGTCTCTTACAAAGAAAGCGCAGTCAGAGATCCAATGCAAAGCGCTACACAGCGCTGCCAACACAGAAGCAGCTCACTTATACACTGACTTCTGTTGTGCAAACTGTTGCATCCTTTGTTTTTTCTAATGATTAGAGTTCGCCTTCAGTGTAGTAGTTAGCCTGATTGCAAATAAAACACACAAAAACACACACACACAAACACACTATCGGCCCCATCCCAAGTGTTCCTGGCCTGCTCTTAGGGAAAGTTACCCTTGCATTCAGGTCAATACCGTAGTACTTCACTGGAAGATGGAAAGAAAACACCTTAACGGATTTGACGTCAAGACACTTAAAGAAAGATAGCGAAACATCCATTCAACACTTCAGCACATTTGTTTGTTGTACAGCTTAAACACCACGTGTTTACATTATTCCAAAACAGAAAAGAATCCAGCATACTGTACGTACAGATTGTAATATTTTAAGTGAGCTTAAATGGTAAATGGATGTATCGTTATGTTTCCTTTCGAATTGTTACGTAATAACAGTGTTCCGTTACGCCCAATTCCTCAAGCAGAAGGGGGTGAGTTAAACATCTGAACTGAAACCGTAGTAGAACGGAAACGGCACATTTGCGGACATAGGTTCCTATTCATAATATTATATACTCACTTTCCTTTACAAGTCCTAGAAGTTTGTAACGGAAATTTTGTAACGCATGTGTAAATATAGATTTACACGAAATGCGCCGGCGTGACAGATTGTCACACTTGTAGAGGAGTAGTGATTTTAAAAGCAGTATGTGTGTATCCCTTTACATGTTTTGAGTTGCTGTGTAGCTGTCAAGTCACAAACTGTCTGTATCAAGCTGTTCCTGCTATGTGTTACTCGTTTTTCATGTTCAGTGCGCTCCTTACAAGTACCACAAGCATGCTATTTACACCCACTTGGGAGCAGGCTAGCGCAACCAGCGAACAGAGGTCTGCCGCCCAGGGGTGGAGCTTCCCGTGTCAGCTCGCGTCGCGAGGCGACGTAAGACACGACACTTTCACGCGTCGCGGTTGCAGCACCGCACCCAGGCGGGCGTGTCGCTGCGGGGTTGTTAGCCTCGTGCAGAGGCGTCTTCTGTGTCTGGGAGCACAGTGGCGGCGCGCGTGGGAAGGAAACCTCCACACCTCACTCCTCCTCTGCGGTGGCTGCTACAGAACTCAGGTGTCAAGTGCAGGGGTTGGACAAAACTAGGCAAACACTAAAAACTTAACACATTACATTGCCTAATACAGTGTAAGATTGGCTTTCAGAACAGCTTCCAGTCATATCGGAATGCTTAGACATAGGTCCTGTGTGGTTTCCAATGGAATCTTACACCATTCTTCCTGAAAAATAGTAGCAAGTTCACGTAATGTTGTTGCCGGCCGCTGTGGCCGAGCGGTTCTAGGCGCTTCAGTCCGGAAACGCGCAGTTGCTGAAGTCACAGGTTCGAATCCTGCCTCGGGCATGGATGTGTGTGATGTCCTTATGTTAGTTAGGTTTAAGTAGTTCTAAGTCTATGGGACTGATGTTCTCAGATGTTAAGTCCCATAGTGCTCAGAGCCATTTGGATCATTTTTGAACGTAACGTTGTTGAAGGAGGATACTGATCACGCACACTTCGCTCCAAAGTAGACAACAAAGGCTCAATAATAATGAGATGTGGCGACTGTGGTGGCCATCGGAGATGCAGCAATTCGTCCTCTTGTTCACAAAACAAATCCTGGACGATGCGGGCTGTGTCACCTGAGGGGCCTTGTCGTCCTGTAACACAGCATCACCATTCAGGAACGTCCGCAACTCGTGGTCTGGATCACGGGGTCCCTGGCTAGATTCCCGGCCAGGTTGGGGATTTTCTCTGCCCGGCGCCTGGGTGTTTGTGCTGTCCTCCTCATTTCATCATCATCATCATTCGTGACAGTGGCTAAATTGGACTGTATAAAAAATTGGAGTGTGAAAAATTGTTCAAATGGCTCTGAGTACTATGGGTCTTAACATCTGAGGTCATCAGTCCCCTAGACTTAGAACTACTTAAACCTAACTAACCTAAGGACATCACACACATCCATGCCCGAGGCAGGATTCTAACATGCGAACGTAGCGGTCGCACGGTTCCAGACTGTAGCGCCTAGAACCGCTCGGCCACACCGGGCGGCCTCTGATTGCATCTCGAGCTTACTTTTGCAGCCATTTCTCGTTTTTAAATACACCTTTTGTACAGAACGAGTATGCATGCATTGTATTGTATAGGTGACGGATGTCAGTTTGTGTTATGGCTTTGTTTGCAAATAATTTTTTTACTACCAGTTGGTTCAAATGGCTCTAAGCACTACGAGACTTAGCATCTGAGGTCATCAGTCCCGTAGACTTAGAACTATTTAAACCTAACTAGCCTAAGCACATCACACACATCCATGCCCGAGGTAAGATTCGAACCTGCGACCGTAGCGGTCGCGCGGTTGCAGACTGTAGCGTCTAGAACCGCTCGGCCACAGCGGCCGGGTGTGAAAAATTGGGGCTTTGTAAGGGAGCTGATGATTACGCAGTTGAGCGCCCCACAAACCAAACATCATCGTCAACCGTTGAGGAACAAACATTGTATCAAGAGTTGGACCTGATCAGGCAAAATGGTCACATAATCCTTAGCAGTGACTCAACGTTGTAGAGTAACCCTGGGGTCCATGGAATACCACAAAATCGCTATTCATATCATCACCGTACCCCCGCCATGTTTCACTCTTGGGACGTAAACTCAGTCAGAAGTGGGAAACTGTGTGAAACAAGACTCATACGACCAAATTAATTTGTCTCATTGCTCTATAGTCCAGGTTTTTATGTTTTCGGCATAACTTTTTCCTGTTACGGATATTTGCGTCACTGATGAATGGTTGCGGAATTCCAACTCGTCCTGAAATTCCCAGCTCATGAGACTCCCTTCGAGTTGTTTTGGTGCTGACAGGATTCGCAGTTCTGCACTGACTTTTGCAGCTGTCATCCTCTAATTTTTCGTCACGATCCTCTTCAATTTCTATCTGCCACTGTCGCTCAACATACACTTTCGTCCACGTTGTGCCTTGGCCGATGATGTTTTTTCGCTCTCCCTGTATGCGGTATAAATCTTCGATCGGTGCCTCTTGAAACACCAAACACTTCGTCTACCTTGGTTACGGAAGTCCCCACCATATTTGCAATAATTTGCCCTGGGTCGAAGTCACTTAACTGTGACATAATGCACTCATAGCTACACAGAATGACGACAAACACCTGCAACGCATTGAGCTCATTGCATAGGTGCCGTTCGTGGTCAAATACAACAGCGCGACCTGCAGACGTGGCTAGCATCTGCATTTATTTTCAAGTATGGACTTCTCGTGGTGTTTCCATAGTTTTGTGCAGCCTGTGTAAGAGGACGTTACAAATTTACCTGTCATCCATATTTAGTATAGACTTAAAAGGAAATTATAAGTACATGCTGCTATAGATTCATGTGAGTCACGTAGTGTGTTTATCAAACTACTATGCACGTTGTACACTTGAAAAGAAACAGATGAGCAGAAACAGCGCCATATTCAGCGCACTGGCGCGCGTAAATTAAGGCTGATCTGAACATATTATCTAGGACATGCGACGAATGTTAGAGGGAGAGAAGTTAGAGCTTGACATTCCGTCGACAGATCCATTGGACATAGAACAAAAGCTCAAAGAGTACAAAGGTAGGGAAGGGAAACCGGAATCTGATAGCTTGAAGGGGATCTGGAGTCGACTTTTGTAGAATTCGAGGCCAGTTCCTTGACCACTGTCGCACCTCACACGAAATGTACGTTCTATCCTTAGTGATGGTGCTATTTACATTTTTAGAGAGCAGCAGCAACGACAAGCTACCGTAATTTAAGTGATTTGTTGCTGAACCCACCATACATTTTAGTCATTATTTTATCTGCAAGGGCTTTAGAACACAGGAAACTTTTTCAGAAATAAAATTACAATGAAATGAATACCGTTAGCTGCTTACAGGCGTTGACATACGTCAACGGGGACAGATGAAAATGTGTGCCCCGACCGGGCCTCGAACCCGGGATCTCCTGCTTACATGGCAGATGCTCTATCCATGTTTTTTTATCTCATGTTGTTCGTTTTCGTTTGTTGTATCTGCTCGGGGCGGACGTCGCAAGACACCCGTTTCAGTTCGTCGTTGATCCATTAACTCTGTTTTTTTATTACAGAGGGCAGCCAACCCTCTTACCGAACACGCCGGCATTGTAATTTCATTCTAACGAGCTGCTTGGTCCGAAAGAACAGATACCCTCTTAGTAAATATATTTTCATAAATCTTGAAAGTCTCTCCTAACTGTCCCCCAGCTCGCAGGCTCATTTAGCAACGACCTTAATTCATACGATGAAATACAAAACAATTACTTGTCGTTTCTGTGCAGGGTAGGTAGCTCAATTTGTTACAGAAACGTGACATATGACAGTGGGAAAGGTAAGCTGTGGCTTACGGTAGATTGTGTGGAGGGTATAAGAAGACGAAAAAAGATACCAGAAGGGGTGTAGGAAACGAAATGAAACTTTCTGGGATGGGATGGTAGGTGATCAAAAAAATTCAGTCAGATTAACGAAGAATTTAGCATACAACCTGATTTGTCACTGTGACGTTGCATCCCCTCTGGCCCAGCTCCACTGATTCGCTGTCCTAAAGCCGTTGAATCCCCTTCTGGGACAATTTGGCCCCCGATTATTGTAACTGGTCATTGACACCCGGGTTAGTGGCTCTGAGGCCGAGTTGAAGTTCGAGCAAGTGCCAAACGTATTCTATTGCGAAATGATATAGGGATCTTGTTGACCATGAGAGTACTTCAGCGTCACGCAGAAACTTCATAGACATGTGTGGACATATGTGGACTGGCATTCTCCTGGTGATAAATGGCGCAACACTACTTTTGCATGAGAGGTAGCACATGAGGACGACGGATGGCCGTGGCATACAGCTGTATCTTCAGAAGTCCCTTAATTACCACCAGTTGTGACCTAAAGTCACACCATATCGCTTCCCACACCGTGACGCCTGGAGAAACACAGGAAGAATGGAACCTGTCACCAGGTCGCCGCAGTACTCGCCAATGATAATCATGCATGCTAGTGCAGACTGCGATTCATCGCTGAACACTGTGGATGCCATTCATCAGCAGTCCATGTTTCTCGGTCCGGGCACAACTACAAACGCAGCCGTTTGTGTTTTGTTTTTAACGGGAGCACACGCATTCCCTAGTGCGGTTGCTGCTAGTCTCCGACTAATGGGATGGCATGGTGCAGAATGTTGCTGGGAGTCCAATACTTGTTCTCGGAAGGCGGGCGCAGAAGGAAAAGAGGTACCTTGTACTCGGTGCACGATATGTCGATCCTCACTTGCGGTGAACAGACGTGATCGACCTGAACCTTGCGACAAGTATGCTTGCATTCCCGTTCCCATGCAATCCAAGATCGGCCACTGTCACATCCGAATGCCCCACAAATCTTTCGACATGCCGGCCAAACAAGAGACCCAGAATGAAGGCCCTTTCAAACTCTGTTAAGTACTGATGACACTGTCTCACACAAGCATGCAGCATCTCCGTGTCCTTCACAGTGACTATTCAACCTCTGACACTGTCCACGCCCCTTACATACCCTACCAGTTCTGGTAACAACACTAAACACGAACAACCCAAATACACTCGGTGGCTGTTCCACCTGTCACAGAGAACTGTAGCTTAGATCATTTACTTACTTGCCAGTAGTGTGTACGCGTACGAAGTCAAATTATTATCCGATCATGTTTTCTTGGTCCTTCACTTTTTTCGTCACCAGTCTATATTGAGACTTAAATATCAAACGCAGTGGGCTTTCGAGTCACTTTGTAATCTTGCCTGGCACACAAAGCGTGACCACATGTTACAGAGAATGCAAGCTTTGCAAATTCTTAAAGAGATCGTAATTAAAAAGAGAATTGCAAAAATATCGTGATTAGTTGTAAGGAAATATAAAGAAAGAGCAGGGGCAGCAAGGACGTCCATGTGAGCCCGAACATAGATGTAGTGACCAACTGATCGTTATGCAACTTAACTGAATTTCTACGACTGTAATGCGTCTAGAATGTGGCTTTAGTTTTAACGGATAGTGCAACTAATAGGATGATGAGAAGCATTTTCGAAATATGTATAAGAATAATGGAGAAATCGATATTCACCGTTTAGAGCACAGCTCATGATGAATACGTTCGCTCTTTCCCGAGGTCAATGGGAAAAATGTGTCCCTTCACACCAAAATCAGACCTGCGTCTACGCGTAGTCCGAAGTCAAGTGACATTCTCCCCACAACCGAACAAAGACGCACATGTTCTGATGCCCAAAGAGTTTCCTACTTTCGGAATATCGATTCCGAGGCTATATCTTTGCTTCAGCACGCATTCATCACAACATATGGAAATTGGAAGGGTTTTGCGTAGGCATCCCCAGAAGTTGTTGCCTCCACACTAAGACTCTCTCTCGAAGTCAAAAAAGTGATGTCAGTCAATCATTATGTGGACGGATTGGATAGAAAAGACACCGTATGTGTACTGTAATAAGCATCACAGTTGATAGTGGGTTCAATTTTAGCAATTTTACCAGTTTTTCCATAATTTTAATGCCAACCAGTGACACGGCATCATGTTTCCCAATTTCTGTATCATCGCTAAACCACCCCTCTACTACTTCATGGTTGAAACCCTTACAAACAGTATTTACAATGTGCTTTTTTTAACAACGTTCTACTGTACATCTGTTGAAGAAACAGTGACAAATGCAAGTAAATTGCTTTCTCTGAAAGCACTATCTGCCTCTAAACTGACTTAGGTCTGCGTTAAAGAATGACAGAAAGTGGACTGAGTGATGATTGAGATGGGGTTGTAACGAGGTATGATTTAATGGTAGAATGATGATGCATTGCCGGCCGGGTTGGCCGAGCGGTTTCCAGGCGCTTCAGTCTGGAACCGTCCTTCCTCGGGCATGGATGTGTGTGCTATCCTTGGGTTTGTTAGGTTTAAGTAGTTCTAAGTTCTAGGGGACTGATGACCTAAGATGTTAAGTCCCATAGTGCTCAGAGCCATTTTTTTGATGATACATTCTAGAGAGAGGGAGGTGTTGCTGCAGGCTATTTATCGCGCAATTAACCATTTTTGCCGTTGTGTTCTTGGAGTGTATCAGTCGTGTGGTGTAACCAGCGTTTGACTCATGTACTGTGTGTGTGACTTAGAGTGCTATCTAACTGTGCTCGTGAACGAGAATCCTCTCCATATCATAGTCATCAGAGAACTTCCAACTCATGCCTGGTGATGAAACATTTCCATTATAGAAAATCTGTTTTGGTGCCTTCCTCTAGACAAATGAAGATTTATGCAACGTACTCCATTCCTCTGTCCCATCTCGGGCATAAAATCGAGTCTTCAGTTTCATATCTGTGGTGATTCTAAATTAGTTGCAGGTGTTTGTGAGGTACTGGAATCCCTATATATACATCTTCCGGACAGATGTCCAGTTTGTGGAATTACCAGCATGTAATTTCACATGTCAAACACCGCTGCTAAGCGCTTGTCTGTTTCCTTGTAAGAGGCATTCTCTGTTCCTGACGATCATTTTATAGCACTAATGCGAGCATAGTAAAATTTCTGAACCGTGATCAGATGTGAACAATGGGCGCTATACACCTCCAGGAAGCTGTATTGTGCATGTATGAGAAAGACTCTACACCTTTCTTCTTTGTTTTATCTTCTTAAAATTTGTCACCATACTGAGTGGGAAAGAAAACTGCTTTAGCCTATCGTACAAGATCTTTAGTTTTTCGTATATGGGAGAACTATGGGCTATATCTTCTGTTCGTGCTACTTCTGCCGTTGTGTTTATTATTATTATTATTATTGTTGTTGTTGTTGATCTTGCTGCTGCTGATGCTGTTGCGCTGCAACGTCGCTATCTGGTCCGGAGATACTGCAAGCTAATGAACAAGTCCTTCCCGGCCGATCCACCGACTGCCAATAGTACGAGTTTTCAAGCTGTACGTACTGGTTCTACAAAGTGCACCGTGGCCCATCATACTAGATCAACATCCTCCCTCTGACATGTAGGGGTACCTTGTCCAGTAACGACGACATGTGCTCTTAAAAGAAAAGTTTGTATTTTGGCCACCTGAGTCAAGGAGGCAACATGCAGAGCCCATGCCAGGAGTCGCTTACGATACCGGTCCACATGATTGCTGGATATTGTCTCTAATGACCTTGTAGCGCTGTTGTAGGTGTGTTTCATTGCACTCATACATGCGATTTATGACAATTGTAGATGCGTCTGTAGTAAACTGAGCCTCATCCATAAACAGAGTTAACCTGTTGCAGAAACCACTGTACAGATTCAAGCCAAGGTGTATAATCGTCTGGTACCAGGGTCTGTATTCTGGTAGGCCGAGAAAGCTCAAGCAGCTGCTCACACAACGCATTCCATACTAAGCTACCGTGAACGAGGAGTCCAGCGGCAGTTGCTTGTGTACTTGCTTCGGCTTGTTCTTAAATCGTAACAGCACTTCTTTCCCAAAGGTGAGCTTGCGCAGCTTCAGTGATTTGCATGCACTGCTGCTGTGTACCATTAATATGCCGGTATTGCCTAGTCGAACGCGGAATGCAGTAAAGGTGCGATATCTTAAGACATCTTCATGCAGGTAAACGTCCGCGGTTCATTCGCTAAACACTTTGACTACTGCCTTTAGCTGCGTTATAAACGAAGTGCAGTCTCGCATTTCTTTCCGTGTGTAGCGTTCCATGTTATGTACTACGACTGTCAAGCAGGCTATACAGCGCTGCATGCTATTGACTAGTTCAGTGGGAATGTCAGGTCATCACAAAACTAAGAAACCGAGAGAAGTAGAGCAGTGGTTAGCACACTGCACTCGTATTCGGGATGACGACGGTTGAAACCCGCGTCTGACCACCCTAATTTGGGTTTTACGTGATTTCCCTAAATTGCTTAAGGCAAATGCCAGAATGGTTCCTTTGAAAGGGCACAGCAGATTTCCTTCTCCGTTCTTTCCTAATGCGAGCTTCTTCTCCACCTGTAATGATATCACTGTCGACAGGATGTTAAACATCAATCTCCTCATTCTGCTCCGCTTCTAACACTAAATACCTCAAATCAAACTTGTTCTGACGACGTTTGATGAAGGTACTTTCTGTTTACCTCCTTCGCCGCTGGCGTACTTATGCATGCTCAGTTATTCAACATGCGATGCCTAGTTACTTGGCGAAATATGCGTGTCGTTGGCCTCGTCGTAATATCTGTTAGTTCGGCCACTGAATTTTTGATCACGCTGCAATGATACAAATGTTTGCAATACTGTAAAAATATTAAAAAACAATATGAAGTAATCTCGCAATGGCCAGAAATGTTTTTTAACCTATTTGAAAACATTCCCATTAAAAACATACAATAAAACAACTCCTTCCGAAGTGCTAAACAAAAAAATATCAATTGAAACGCACTGGACGTTTAACATATTACACAAAACGTAATACAACGTTCAGCTGTACTGTAGTATAATAAACGTCTACTAAATTCCAGTCGGCAATGAAAGTAAGAGGAGATGAGTTAGAAACAACGGAGCTCTCAATCTCACCTCAAGAACAATCATTACAAGTTAAACAAACGGTAACTGCTTTTATCATACGCAGGTATCAAACCGCACGTTTACGTAAAAGACAATCTCTGTGCTGCTGCCGTATTAGTCGACAAGCAGCAAACTCAACCAAGATAACAAAGCTGCAGAGTAAGAGATCCAATGATGTTTCCACTTTAGACCTGGAGAACCATTTCGAGGCACTTTCAGCTGACTCGGCACTCGGTAGTTTTCGGTTTATTAATGCGTTTACATTATACGCGAAGTCAACGCGTTTTACTTACGGTACCGGAGTAAAAGCTTTATGTTATGTATTACGACATGAGACGTCTGCTTCATTGTTATGTGACGTGCTGAACCATGAGCCAGGCTAAGGAAAACATGGTAACCACATGTTTATATCTGCTGTGTTAACATTTGACGTCTTTCATTCAAGAAGCGTGTATTGCTGTAATTTTATTCTTCAGTTGTATTACAAGTTGGCTGTGTTATCTGTATGTACGCAACAAACATTAATCACTTACCACGCTTTAGTCCCCTGTCAGCCTTAAGCAGACTGAATGCGTGCTGAAGCAAAGATATAGCCTCAGAATCGATATTCCGAAAGTAGGAAACTCTTTGGGCATCAGAACATGTGCGTCTTTGTTCGGTTGTGGGGAGAATGTCACTTGACTTCGGACTACGCGTAGACGCAGGTGTGATTTTGGTGTGAAGGGACACATTTTTCCCATTGACCTCGGGAAAGAGCGAACGTATTCATCATGAGCTGTGCTGTAAACGGTGAATATCGATTTCTCCATTATTCTATACATATTTCGAAAATGCTGCTCATCATCCTATTAGTTGCACTATCCGTTAAAACTAAAGCCACATTCTAGACGCATTACAGTCGTAGAAATTCAGTTAAGTTGCATAACGATCAGTTGTTCACTACATCTATGTTCGGGCTCATATGGACGTCCTTGCTGCCCCTGCTCTTTCTTTATATTTCCTTACAACTAATCACGATATTTTTGCAATTCCCTTTTTAATTACGATCTCTTTAAGAATTTGCAAAGCTTGCATTCTCTGTAACATGTGGTCACGCTTTGTGTGCCTTTAGCATTCGGCCGTGGGTATACTTACAAAGTGACTCGAAAGCCCACTGCGTTTGATATTGAAGTCTCAATATAGACTGGTGACGAAAAAAGTGAAGGACCAAGAAAACATGATCGGATAATAATTTGACTTCGTACGCGTACACACTACTGGCAAGTAAGTAAATGATCTAAGCTACAGTTCTCTGTGACAGGTAGAACAGCCACCGAGTGTATTTGGGTTGTTCGTGTTTAGTGTTGTTACCAGAACTGGTAGGGTATGTAAGGGGCGTGAACAGTGTCAGAGGTTGAATAATCATTGCGAAGGACACGGAGATGCTGCATGCTTGTGTGAGACGGTGTCATCAGTACTTAACAGAGTTTGAAAGGGCCTTCATTCTGGGTCTCTTGTTTGGCCGGCATGTCGAAAGATTTGTGGGGCATTCGGATGTGACAGTGGCCGATCTTGGATTGCATGGGAACGGGAATGCAAGCATACTTGTCGCAAGGTTCTGGTGAAGATCGCTATATCATGCACCGAATAGATCGTACCTCTTTCCCTGCTGCGCCCGCCTTCCGAGCACAAGTAATGGACTCCTTGCAACATTCTGTACCATCCCATCCCATTAGTCAGAGACTAGCAGTAACCGCACTAGGGAATGCGTGTGCTCCCATTAACACCAAAACACAAACGGCTGCGTTTGTAGTTGTGTCCTGACCGAGAAACATTGACTACTGATATATAATAATGTCGTGTGGCTAGGGCCTCCCGTCGGGTACACCGTTCGCCTGGTACAAGTCTTTCGGTTTGACGCCACTTCGGCGACTTGCGCGTCGATGGGGATGAAATGATGATGATTAGGACAACACAACACCCAGTCCCTGAGCGGAGAAAATCTCCGACCCATCCGGGAATCGAACCCGGGCCCTTAGGATTGACAGTCAGTCGGGCTGACCACTCAGCTACCAGGGGGGGGGGGGGGGACATGGACTACTGATGAACGGAATCCACTGTGTTCAGCGATGAATCGCAGTCTGCACTAGCGTGCATGATTATTGTCGGCGAGTATTGCGGCGACCTGGTGACAGGTCCCATTCTTCCAGTGTTTCTCCACGCGTCACGGTGTGGGAAGCGATACGATGTTAAAAAAAGAAAAAAAAATTGGAAATTTGTGGTAAGAACTATGGGACCAAACTGCCGAGGTCATCGGTTCCTAGGATTACACCCTACTTCAACTAACTTACACAAAGGACAACACACACACCCATGCCCAAGGGAGAACTCGAACCTCCGACGGGGGGGGGGGGGGGGGGCAGCGCGAACCGTGGCACGGTTGAAAGGGTGTGACTTAAGGTCACATCTGGTGGTAATTATAGGAATTATGAAGACACAGCGTTATGCCACGGTCATCCGGCGTCCTCATGTGCTACCTCTCATGCAACAGTAGTGTTGTGCCATTTCTCACCAGGAGAATGCCAGTCCACAAATGTCCACACATGTCTGTGAAGTGTCTGCGTGATGCTGAAGTACTCTCACCGTCAACAAGATCCCTAGATCATTTCGCAATAGAATACGTTTGGCACCTGCTCGAACTTCATCTCGTCCTCAGTGCCAGTATCCCTGGTGTCAATGACCAGTTACAACAATCGGGGGCCAAATTGTCTGGCCACTCTGGCCGGTCATGATGTTTCTGCTTCAGCTGCTGTCATTGTGTTTTTCACCAGGCTTCTGACTGATTTGGTGCTCGTCACGAATTTATCTCGGTTTTTGGACCTCTTCATTTCACAGTAGCACTTGCATCCATTGTCCTCAGTTGTTTATTGGGTATTTTCCAATCCGTGTCTTCAACTACAGTTTTCTTGTCAATATTTCCCACGTGGTCCTCCTCCCACCAATTCTCTGAACAGTATCATTTCTTTTCTTATAAAGCAACATAATTTTCAACTTCAATCTGAGTCACCACATCTCAGACGCATCGAATCTCTTCTTTTCCGGTTTTCCACAGCCCACGAGTCACTTCCATACAGCTCTATGTCCCAAATGTACATTTTGAAAAATTTCTTTTTCAGTTTGATGCTAATGTTTGACTATAGTACACTTATTTTGGCCAGATTACTCTCTTTGCCTGTGCTAGTCTACTTTTTATGTTCTTGCTTCGTCAGTGACGTCATGCTTTTCTTCCAACCTAGCATACATCCCTGACTAATTCGTGGTTCCCAGTTACGATAAGTTCATCACTAATCTCATTTCTGCAACTTCAAATTACCTAAATATTTCTTCAATTTACGCTCATTCCACACTGTGCGCTCATTAGACAGTTCATTACTTTCAAAAGGTATTGCAGTGCTTTCTCCCTTTCACTGGAGATGGCAATGTCATCAACGAATCTTGTTATTTATATCCTTTCAACCTAAATTTTAATCCTTCTTCTGAATCTTTCGTTTATTTCCGCGGTGCTTCTTCGACTTATACGTTGAACGGTGGGAGCGAAAGACTACGTCCCTTATACTGTCTCTAATCCGAGCAATCCGTTCTTGGTATACGTCAGTTGTAATGCCCTTACTAGCGTACTTAAGTTTCCTTTCCGTTATGGCTTATAGTTCATCTACAATTAAAAAATCCATCTACAATTAAAAAATCCTAAATAAAACATCGAAAAAGTTCAATGAAAGGCAGCACGTTTTGTATTATCGCGAAATATGGGAGAGAGTGTCAGAAAAGATACAGGATTTGGGCTGGATATCATTAAAAGAAAGGCATTTTCGTTGCAAGGGAATCTTCTCACGAAATTCCAATCGCCAACTTTATCCTCCGAATGCGAAAATATTTTGTTGACACCGACCTACATAAGGAGGAACGATCACCAAGATAAAATAAGGGAAATCAGAACTCGTACGGAAAGATACAGGTGTTCATTCTTTCTGCGCGCTATACGAGATTGGAATAATAGAGAATTTTGAAGGTGGTTCGATGAACCCTCTGCCAGGCACTTAAATGTGATTTGCAGAGTATCCATGTAGATGTAGATGTAGATCTGTGTTGAGGAAACACGCTTAACCATTCAGAGTGGTTCATATGGCCTTAGATATGTGGTGTCTGAGCACTGAATGTTTACTGGTGGGCCTTTGGAAATTTTTTGTTTTCTTAACTTTGAAGATGATTCACTCAGCATGGACAGCATTTAAGATTTCCTGTGATTCTTTTCTTGTACTTATTTTCCTTGGCTGCTGAGTTCCTTCCACGCTACGTACTTCCCCTAATCACGGGCAAGACGAGGAGGTAGAAATGCCGCGCAGGTCTTCAGCAGGCGCGCACTTCAGGATAATGTGCGGCAGACACGCGGAAGCCGTGGAGATGCCGGTGTCGCAAGGCTTCAGGGCAGACAACTGTGCCGCGTTCATTACCCGGCGTGTTTCTATAATCATAAATTCGGCAGCCCTGCGCCTCTACAGCACCCATCGTTGCGCAGTCGTGCCCCTTGCTTACCCAACGTTGCTCGCAAATGCAAAGCACTTCGTGAATGAAACATTATCACCACGCAAACGGACAGTCTACCTCAGGCTGCTCCGTCTGTCTCAAAATCATCTGCTTCATACGCCCTGTATCTTCTATCTTTCCGCGCATTTCATACTGTACCACACTGGCAATGAAGAGATACTACACTTTCAGAAGATAAGCATAGTCAGTAAACGAAATCTTGTTTCCTGAATGAGAAATCTGAATAACTACAAAATAAGATAACATTTATTTACAAGAGAATTGGCTTACAGCCGTGTACAAAACTTGTAATTTACAAGTTTTCGACCAAAGATATACATTTTTTCGAAAATACACATTTAAGAATAACAAAACCAGGAAATAGTTTTTTCAAAATCAAAAAATCTCATTTGGGGTATGGGTTTACCATATTCTAGGGTTCAACAGGGAATTCTGTCCATGAGGTGCACTTTGGCATTCCATGCCATTTCTGGAAAAGTTTGTTGCCTTGGATACGTCCTTAGTGGTGGCTCCCTATCTTACACTTCCAAATGTTAAGCATTGTTAATAAATGAAATCTTATTTCCTGAATGAGAGGCCTAAATGACTACAAAACAGCACAACATTTATTTACAGAATAATTCGCTTACAACGGTGTCCAAAACCTGTAACTAAAAAGATGCTCAGACCAAAGACATACATCTTTTCGTAGATACGCGTTTAAAAATTACAACGCACAACTGGCAATAGCTTTTTCAAGAACAAAATATTATTGGTAACAACAGGGAATTCTGTCCATGAGGTGCCTCTTGACAGTCGATCTCATTCCTGAAAAAACTTGTTTGTTGGGTTGCAAAAGTCCTTGGTGGTGGCTCCCCATTGTCCATGCCCTAGATCTTGGGTGTCCAACTTTTAACTTACCTCGGCCACATTAGAAGAAGACGAATGTTTTTGGGCAGCAGCTGATGTACTTAACACATAAACACAAAAAAAGACCGTCCTAGATATACAAAATGATTCAAATGGCTCTGAGCACTATGCGACTTAACTTCTGAGGTCATCAGTCACCTAGAACTTAGAACTAATTAAACCTAACTAACCGAAGGACATCACACACATCCATGCCCGAGGCAGGATTCGAAGCTGCGACCGTAGCAGTCCCGCGGTTCCGGACTGAGCGCCTAGAACCGCTAGACCACCGCGGCCGGCTAGATATACAGTTAACACATTTAAGTAATTTAGAATTTATTAATTTATGATTCTTTATTCTAAAAAAGCAAGACTGAATTAATTTGACATTTTATATATGAGATTTAATTAATTATCTTATACATAAGTAATTACATATCAGAGAACTGATGTGACATTTGACTCTGAATCTGGGAAACTAACGTATCAGTATCAGCTTCGATAGAAGTGGCTCCGATCGATTCTCAGGATGTTCTCAAGGTGTTCATCTATTTGTGTGCCTTATTTACACTTGAAAATTACTGTTCACAAACGTATGTGTTTTCGAACTAAAATTACACATATAACACATGACTGCACAGAAAAGGATATCTTTAGGATTATGTTTCAGTTTACCATAACTTAACATAAAAGGAATTTAGTGGAATTTTTTTTGGATTGCGTCATAGATACTCACTTCTAGGGCAATATTGTTGCTTACTTTGCGTCGCATGCGATACGCTGGCCGCGGGCAGCGCGTTGGTGATCTACATCTTTATGTCATTACGTGGCAGCTTCACCAGGAAGTGGTCACAGTAAAAATGCTAACACTTATAGATCCAATGCTCCGTTTCCCGTTGTCTTTGAATCATGTGCGTTTCCGCTACAGACTGGCGGATAGAAAACTATGATTTGCGACCAAATGTTGACGGTAGTTTTCAGTGATTTCTCTCCTTTTCTGTATCTAATCTCCTTTACTCCCGCTTATTCTGAACGTTTGAAAACGAGAAGAATAAAATTGAATATCTTCACGGACATTCGGAAAAAAATTGAAAAATACAGGATAAATTGGGCAACACCTACTTAAAGTGGCATCATCTTTATTCATTGACAAAGTATCTGCAAGCAGTTTCTTTCTTCCAGTTTTTACACAGGTATACTACAAGCGTGTTTCGGCGTTTGTACCATTTTAAAGTGTTCCTGTCGACATGGCATTTATAAAGTATTTTATTCTACGTTTATGTAACAATACTACGAGGTTTTTTTATCTTATATTATACTTACAGCTAGATGGAGCGATGTCCATAAAACATCTTGGAAGTAATTTCTTTTATTTATTGCGGTGTTAATATAGGTCACAAATTTCGTGTTATTATTTGTCAGTTGTCAAATGACAAATCGTTCCACTGATGCGTTGTGCCTACAAGTAAATTATATCTTAGGTAGTCAGAGATGTTTTCCAGAGGTAATCTGCATTATGTAGATGTGCGAATTTTAGTGCTATCTATTACTTTTTGTCTATCGTGTTGCGCTCATCACTTTCCTTGTTCTGTTGCGTCAATAAAGTTTTCCAGATAATTTTTATGTTTGAGGTCCATTTGTTCGTTTAGGATGTCATTCGCATGTCTATTCGTGTATATAAATTTCTAGCTCATCCAAAGTGTTCCTTGTTTGACTTTCTGATATCTTATATAGAACTTTCAAAGCGTTTTCGATTAAGTTGGCTTTGAGGTTTTTATTTCTTAAGTATGGGTTAAAACTTGATTGGCTGCTTTCAAAATCTGTCGTGTATTCTTTAACTCTCACTTAAAACTGCGTCCTGTTTGACCAATGTACGAACTGTTACAGTCGTCACAGGAAATTTTGAATACACATGAATTAGAAAAGATTGGCACGTCGCTTTTTCCCGATCTCAGCTTTGTTTGTAAGTTGTTGGTAATTCGAAATGCTAGTTGTGTTTTGTATCCTTTAACAATTTATTTTGAGTGCTATGTTGCCTATATATACTATTGGCACATACTGTTTAGCGGCTTGGCTTTGGTATTATCACCTCTTATCAATGTTACGTGCTTACGTATGATGTCTGCTTTAAGTTTAGTATGATCTTGGAAGATATTTGGACCAAAATTATTTTGTTGTGCTATGTATTGTAGTGTTATAATTTCATTTTTATTATATTGCTGCCGCGCGGAGTGGCCGCGCGGTTTAGGGCGTCAGGTCATGGACTGCGCTGCCCCTCCCGCCGGAGGTTCGAGTCCTCCCTCGGACATGGGTGTGTGTGTTGTTCTTAGCATAAGTTAGTTTAAGTAGTGTGTGAGTCTAGGGACCGATGGCCTAAGCAGTTTAGTCCCTTAGGAATCCACACACATTTGAACATTTGTTATATTGCCATTTTCGTATGTCTGTCTAAAGCAACGTACGACAGCCATAACCATGGCAAAGAACTGACAACACGTGTTGATGGTTTACAAACAGTCGGTGAGCAGCATTAAGTTCATGGACTGTCTGTAATCCATACCTCCGATAACATTTTAGTGCTATTCGTAAGTGATCACGAACGGTGACACATCTTGTGAGTTCGCTGCCTTTGTCATGTCTGTGGCACTTTGGTTTGCGTAAACGCTCGCAAGTACCTATATAAGGACAAACTATTTGTATACGTAAAAGTAGCCTGACGGAAAAAATGTCGCCTCATTCAACAGATACACTGCAGTAGCGGAAGAAGAATTAATACCTGTATAATTTCGAGGTTACAGCAATGCACTGCGTGAAGGCCATATATCATCACATTTCATGTTTTCTCTTTATGTTAATAAATACCATGCTAATATGACTTGGACCATACCAATGAATCTCCTACGAATAAGCACGAGGGGACTCCGAAAAGTGAGTTATACATTATTTTCGTACTTCTTTTGAATGCGGCACCATTCGTCAAAATGTTTTTTCACCCTTGTCACCAGATCTCTATAACTAGGAGGAGGAGGAGATTAGTGTTTAACGTCCCGTCGACAACGAGGTCATTAGAGACGGAGCGCAAGCTCGGGTGAGGAAAGGATGGGGAAGGAAATCGGCCGTGCCCTTTCAAAGGAACCATCCCGGCATTTGCCTGAAGCGATTTATGGAAATCACGGAAAACCTAAATCAGGATGGCCGGAGACGGGATTGAACCGTCGTCCGCCCGAATACGAGTCCAGTGTGCTAACCACTGCGCCACCTCGCTCGGTTCTCTATAACTAACAGTCGGGACCTTCTTCCAATCAATCATTCAGTTCCTGCACCATGCACCATAGAAATCCGCTCGTTGGTCATGGCGCCTGTCGAGAATTGCTGTGTGAACATCTCCATCTTTGAGAAATCTCTTTCCGCCCAGATAGTCCTTGATCTTTCCGAAAAGATGGAAGTCGCGTAGTGCAAGTTCCGGACTGGCGATCAGCATCATCCACGTCTGTGCCTCCATGGTCAAACTGTTGGTACCAAATCACTACAACTGGACGTGACACTGGATTTGGTCCATATATCGCCACAATATCACGGTATACCTGTGTGAAAGTCAGATGTTTTGCCCACAATAATTGTACATCCATGTTCAGAAATAATATAATACTTGAACGACTAGAGACAGGACGTTTGTATTCACAGGACATGTACATTAGTATGTACTGCAGAAACATATTGAAGAGCCAAGGAACTGGTATACCTGCCTAATATCGTGTAGGGCCCCCGCGAGCACGCAGAAGTGCCGCAACACGACGTGGCATGGGCTCGACTAATGTCTGAAGTACTGCTGTAGGAAATTGACACAGTGAATCCTGCAGGGCTGTCCGTAAATCCTTAAGAGTACGAGGGGGTGCAGATCTCTTCAGAACAACACGTTACAAGGCACCCCAGTTGTGCTCAATAATGTTTATGTATTGGGAGACTAGTGGCCGGCAGAAGTGTTTAAACTCGGAAGAGTATTCCTGGAGCCACTCTGTAACAATTCGGGACGTGTGGGATGTCGCACTGTCCTCCTAGAATTGTCCAAGTCCGCCGGAATGCACAATGGACAGGAATGGATGCAGGTGACCAGACAGGGTGCTTACGTTCGTGTCACCTGTCAGAGTCGTATCTAGACGTATCAGGGGTCCTATATCACTCCAACGGCTCACGCCTCACACCACTACTGAGTCTCCACCAGCTTGAACAGCCCCTTGCTTACATGCAGGCTCCATGGATTCATGGGGTTGTCTCTGTATCAGTACACGTCCAATCGCTTGATACAATTTGAAACGAGACTCGTGCGACCAGGTAACATGTTTCCAGTCCTCAGTCCAATGTCGGTGTTGACTGGTCCAGGCAAAGCGTAAAGCTTTGTGTCGTGCAGTCATCTAGGGTACACGAGTGGACCTTCGGCTCCAAAAGCCCATATCCATGATGTTTCATTGAATGGTTTGCACGCTGACACTTGCTGATGGCCCAGCATTGAAATCTACAGAAGGTTGCGGATGGATTGCACGTGTGTCACGGTGAACGATTCTCTTCTGTCGTCGTTGGTGCCATTCTTCCAGGATCACTTTCCGGCCACAGCGATGTCGAAGATTTGAAGTTTTACCGGATTACTGATATTAGCGGCACACTCGTGAAATGGTCGTACTGGAAAATCCCCACTTCATCGCTACCTCGGAGATGGTGACCCATCGCTCGTGCGCCGTCTATGACACCACGTTCAGACTCACTTAAATCTTGATAACCCGCCATTGTAGCAGCAGAAACCGATCTAACAAGTGCGCCAGACACTTTTTGTCCTATACAGGCGTTGCCGACCGCAGCGCCGTATTCTGCCTGTTTACATACCTCTGTATGTGAATACGCATGCCTACACCAGTTTCTTGTGCTTCAGTGTAGCATTTCAGTCACCTAGGTTCAACTTGTATGCTGTTGCCTAATAGCGACAGGGTCCACCATGGGCCCTGTTATCCAGGAGTGATGGCATCGACGCGTATAAGGCGCGAATGGCGTCCTGTGGTGTAGGCATACATGCTGCAATCACCTGGTTCCAAAACTGATCTGTGATGGCTGGCATTGGGTCACAGTACTGCACCCATCGTTACACCATATCCCACACATTTTCGGTGGGCGACAAGTCTGGTGATCTGGCAGGTCAGGGAGAAGCCTGACATCCTGTGGCACCAGGAAATCACGTGTTCGTGCAGAAACATGTGGCCGTTCATTGTCTTCCTGAAAAATGGGGTCTGGGGTGTTGTGCGGAAAGAGTTTGGCTACAGGTCGCAAGATGTGATTCACGTAGGTCACACTTTTCACAGTGTCCTGGACATGCACCATATGTGATTTTTGGTTGTACCCAATAGCATCCCACACCATAAGACCTTGAGTCGGTGCTGTATGTCTTGTGTGATTACGGTCACTGTGATGCCATTCCCCCTGTCTGCAGCGAACCAAAATGCGGCCATCATTTTCAAACAAACAGAACCTGGATTCGTTCGAAAACACTATTGATGCCATTCCTGTTCCCAGTGACGTCGTTCCATACACCATTGCCATCTACCGTGTTTATGTACATTCGTCAAAAGTAGGTGGAGAAGTGGACGACGCGAACGTAGCCCATGCTGTAATAACGGCGACGGAGTGTCATCACTGATAGTGTACGATGTGTTTCACTGTTCCATGGTTGCACCAGAGCCGAGAAGGACGCAGATCTGTCCTGCAATGCCATTCCGTGAACCATTCTGCACACAACCGTTGCACTGTCAAAACACTTCGTCCCCCATGAGCAGCAATTTTCCGGATGGATGCATAACTTTCTCGCATGCGCCCTCTTTCAAACTCACTGATTTGACGCTACGGTTCGCGCATACGTCTTCGAGGCGTCCTGCACGTATGTTCAAGGTACACTGATCCGTTACCTTCGGTTTGTAGCGACAATGAGAGCCGCACGCACGTATTACCGGTAGGTGACGTTACGCAGCGATATCGATGATGCCCTTGAAACCGCATGCCGACATGGTTCAAATGGTAATCATAACTCCAGAACATACAAATGTACATGGCCTGTGAATGTGACAGTCCTATCTCTAATTGTTCAAGGTGTCTGTTTTAAGGAACGGAGTACGTTTCCAGTTACCGGTCCATTTCAGTCGCACTCTGTGACGCATCTGTTATCCGTACGGCATAGGAACCGTGTCTGCAGGGAACCCAGAACATATACTCTCTTCTGAAATGTCCCACTTTTGTTGCGCAGTGATCCTAGCGTTCGGGGACATGTGTAACTTACTTTCTGAAGTCTTTATGTATATCGTTATCCAGTTAGCAAGATAATGAATTCCGAAAAACATTCCGAAATGGAATACTCAGAAATCGTCAACCAGGTATCTTCCTAGAGGGTGCGTCAAACTGACAGTGTTCCAACTGCCAAGTTTGTCTCTGCCGGTTTTCGTTAGTTTATATGAATAATAATATGCACTTATATTATAGGTATATTATAATTTTACATGTAATTATATATAATAAGAACTTCCAGCCTTGAAATGAATACGAACTGCTGGTTTAGTAAAATGAAAGTTAAAAACAAGTAACGAATTGTAAATTACGTTATTATGTCTTGACTGTTCTGTCGATTAACTGTGCGTATTTTCCCATTTCACTACATCTGGTACGTAGGAAGATAATTTATACAGAATACTACTCCTTTTGTATAGCACTTCAGAACGGGTTTCTGGAAAGTATCGATGTGTGTTCATTTTATTTTAATGAAATTTGCTAATAAATGTCGCAGTTCCGTTAAAAATTATAATAGAGCTTCTGAGTGACAAATCACAACCTACATTGCATGGTTTCCAAAGAACACATCTTAGGAGTTTGTAATTTAACGCATAGGTTGACACACAGTTTGGTAACTAGCAGCTATAAACCTCCAAGTCCGCTTCGCAGCATTGTGACAGCACTTCCCGTTCGAAGTTGTGACAGCACGATTTAGATAGCACAGCTGGGTGAAGATGATTTAGTGTTTTTTGAAAATGATGGCGACTAGAAGATAAAGAGGTGAGACCAATTCTTGGGTTTTTGCTGCCGGAAGAGACGCCTGCGTGAACTTGAGATCGGTTCCTCGCGCTGCTGCCCCCGTCTATGCGAGGTATTCCTTTTCTTTTCCTCTGGGGAAGGGGAACAGAGCCAGGGCGGACGTTTCGTCCGAAAGCAGAAGCTGGAGGTCGCGCTGACCTTGACCGGCGCCTCTCATTGTGTTTTACGTAACGGGACGCACGACCTTGATCACCGGACCGCCTGCGTACCATCTTAGCCGCTTGCGTACGGGCATTTCCTCAGCTTTACGGAGTGGGTCGTAATTCCTATAAACAATTTTCTCGGATAATTTACTCTTGCTGTTCAATTTTTCTGTGAGAAGCTTCCAAACAGGTTTCCATCACATCTGACCAAAGCCGAACGCGGCATGGAAATCAACTGAAAATTGCCAGCAATACTGTATAAGATGTTGTTGTTGCTTATAATCAATTATTATTATTACTAGTATCGTAAGGTGTAATACAACACAAACATATACAGAATAATGATTTATATGTTATTATTTAAATTTGGCAACCAGATCACAGCACTGTAACTTAATGCAAGTCTTTCAGGTCTCCTTTCAAAGCGTGGAGCGATCACTGCTTCACAACATGTATTATTGTCTTATTTTATCGCTGCGCAGTGACACCCAGCACTCTCACACCCCAACTTCGGCGAGATGAACTACATTTCCTACGATCCGTTCGCTCGCGGTTGAGTCTCTATCATTAGCGACGGTGAAGACCGAAACCTGCTGCCTTCGTAACTTGTGTGATTGTGGGGTGGATATTCATTCTTGTCTTCATTTAACTTCTCGGTGATATCGAAATCGTCTGTGACCCGAAGATCGACCCAAAGTGGCTTGCGTGACTTCAGGTGTACAACTCACGCATTGAGGAATGCGATATTTAAAATTGAATTCTTATGCAACCCTATATTCTAAAGAATTAATGTCTTGGCAGCTTTTCTTCTGACAAGTGACATCTTTGACTTCAAACGCTCGGAACCGCAAGAAACCATGCTTACAACACTCGATCATAGAAAAACAGTGCTCTCTGTCATTTCCATGCAAAACGTTGCATTCTACAACAAGCGGCATTTTAATAGAGAGAAACAAAGTATCAAGTCGTCAATACAGTAGGAGTGAAATTATACGTAGTTCAGTGACGTCAGTGGATCATTACATCATCAGTCAGAAGTGCCAGAAACCATCTGCTTAAAGTAATTATAACAGCGCTAAACATACATATCCTACATACCTGATAGTCCTTGTGTTAGTGCTCATACCGCAGAGGTAGTATTTCAGTAAAGTGATTAGAAAAAAGCGGAAGAGTACAATGTGCACGTATCAGAGACGTTTTTACATTGAAAATGTAAACATCACATTAATTATATTTTCAGATGAAGGTATGGGTATGTCAGCGTCGTAACCTGCCCTTCGCCAAGCATATTGCACAATAGGCGTATACTCTGGTGCAGAAAATTGTCATTCACAGAATGAGGTATATATCTGAATTATGTTATACACTCCTGGAAATGGAAAAAAGAACACATTGACACCGGTGTGTCAGACTCACCATACTTGCTCCGGACACTGCGAGAAGGCTGTACAAGCAATGATCACACGCACGACACAGCGGACACACCAGGAACCGCGGAGTTGGCCGTCGAATGGCGCTAGCTGCGCAGCATTTGTGCACCGCCGCCGTCAGTGTCAGCCAGTTTGCCGTGGCATACGGAGCTCCATCGCAGTCTTTAACACTGGTAGCATGCCGCGACAGCGTGGACGTGAACCGTATGTGCAGGTGACGGACTTTGAGCGAGGGCGTATAGTGGGCATGCGGGAGGCCGGGTGGACGTACCGCCGAATTGCTCAACACGTGGGGCGTGAGGTCTCCACAGTACATCGATGTTGTCGCCAGTGGTCGGCGGAAGGTGCACGTGCCCGTCAACCTGGGACCGGACCGCAGCGACACACGGATGCACGCCAAGACCGTAGGATCCTACGCAGTGCCGTAGGGGACCGCACCGCCACTTCCCAGCAAATTAGGGACACTGTTGCTCCTGGGGTATCGGCGAGGACCATTCGCAACCGTCTCCATGAAGCTGGGCTACGGTCCCGCACACCGTTAGGCCGTCTTCCGCTCACGCCCCAACATCGTGCAGCCCGCCTCCAGTGGTGTCGCGACAGGCGTGAATGGAGGGACGAATGGAGACGTGTCGTCTTCAGCGATGAGAGTCGCTTCTGCCTTGGTGCCAATGATGGTCGTATGCGTGTTTGGCGCCGTGCAGGTGAGCGCCACAATCAGGACTGCATACGACCGAGGCACACAGGGCCAACACCCGGCATCATGGTGTGGGGAGCGATCTCCTACACTGGCCGTACACCACTGGTGATCGTCGAGGGGACACTGAATAGTGCACGGTACATCCAAACCGTCATCGAACCCATCGTTCTACCATTCCTAGACCGGCAAGGGAACGTGCTGTTCCAACAGGACAATGCACGTCCGCATGTATCCCGTGCCACCCAACGTGCTCTAGAAGGTGTAAGTCAACTACCCTGGCCAGCAAGATCTCCGGATCTGTCCCCCATTGAGCATGTTTGGGACTGGATGAAGCGTCGTCTCACGCGGTCTGCACGTCCAGCACGAACGCTGGTCCAGCTGAGGCGCCAGGTGGAAATGGCATGGCAAGCCGTTCCACAGGACTACATCCAGCATCTCTACGATCGTCTCCATGGGAGAATAGCAGCCTGCATTGCTGCGAAAGGTGGATATACACTGTACTAGTGCCGACATTGTGCATGCTCTGTTGCCTGTGTCTATGTGCCTGTGGTTCTGTCAGTGTGATCATGTGATGTATCTGACCCCAGGAATGTGTCAATAAAGTTTCCCCTTCCTGGGACAATGAATTCACGGTGTTCTTATTTCAATTTCCAGGAGTGTATAATATATCCACGAACTGTCCTCGACCACGATTTCACTTCCATATTCAGCACGTCGCAGTTTTGTCCCTAATATTAGGACCACTTCTGTAGGATTAATTCTCGCCGTGTATCACTGTACACTGTTTACACAATAACCTACATGTGAACACTCCAAGAGACACACCCACACTGCAGGTATACCATTCATGCAGCTCGAGCACTTGTTAGTGCAGCTACAAAATACCATTAATTGATGGCGCTAGCAAACATGTACGAAGATATACACAGAAATAAGACAGGTCACTGTTATTTTCATTACAGAGTGTTAGTTTAAGCATGGTTTCGTGCGTTCAAGGTCAAAGGTGTATGGTTTCATGCGTTCAAGGTAAAAGGTGTCCCTTGACAGATCTTTAGGGGTAATATTGAATAGAACAGGTAACCTCTGGACGGGAGTAGAGCTGAGAGTGGCCAGTAATGGTCCTCATGCCTTCATTGAGATGAGCTATCTTAGTTGTATGTACGATGTTTTCGCATGCAGAGTGAAGGAACAATGTGCAGCAGCTGAGTACAAAAGTGAAACTGCAGCATAGTGTAGTGTATCTGATATAGCTGCACCGCTGTTCCTGGCTGTTTTGTGGAGCGGCTTTATTTCTTGAGCTGAACTTCTTTGACGTGTTTATGCAGCGCTGCTTAAATTACAGTGTCCAGTCAAGGACGATACCTAGATGTTTACTGTTGTAGCATCAGCTTCAGGCAGGCCTTCACAACCGACCAAGGGGCAAGCGTGCCAGACACTGACGTAATTCTGTAACTGGTCGCTGCAATGGTGCCGGCTCAGTATCCTGCAACGCGGCATTCTACTGTTAAAGGCGGACTACGTTACTGCATTTTGTAGCACAATGCGGTCAGCTTCATAACGGACACGTAGCTCCTGTTATTTCACGCCCAGCCAGAGTGAATATAAATGTTCCCACCTAAAGTGGCAGCAGCATTCCTTTGGCGTCGTGCATTCGACAAGCACAGTGCCACGCCAGTCATCGTTCGAATGTATGGCTAAGCCACTCCAGGCTCATCCAGAAACAGCAACATCTAGAAGAAGCCACTGATCTAAATCCAATCCGCTAGCTCTAATGGTTATAGGATTCGAACTTCACCGACCAAGATGACCTGGTGAATACCATCGCCTGACACTCCAACCAGTGTCTGGGAGTCCTGATTTCAAGTTGGGGTGCCTGCACATTCCTGCTCTCGTCCTCGGGCCGAAGGCGGTGCTAGCTAACCCAGCCACCTAACCTCGCTGTGTCGCATAGCTGAAACTCAACTTCCGTCAGCAAGGCCGCTGTCGCCATCAGCTGCTGACGTGGCTGCGTTAGTATTCTGCTCTCTCAGCGTATGCCACTGGCTGCCCAATACCTCAGCACTTGTGTCATTATCGTCGGAGTGACGTATCAAGGGCAACTAATACACAACTGGCCATTAAAATTGCTACACCACGAACATGACGTGCTACAGACGTGAAATTTAACCGACAGGAAGAAGATGCGGTGATATGCAAATGATTAGCTTTTCAGAGCATTCACACAGGTTGGCGCCGGTGGCGACACCTACAATGTGCTGACATGAGGAAAGTTTCCAACCGATTTCTCATACACAAACAGCAGTTGACCGGCGTTGCGTGGTGGAACGTTGTTGTGATGCCTCGTGTAAGGAGGAGAAATGCGTACCATTACGTTTCCGACTTTGATAAAGGTCGGATTGTAGCCTATCGCGATTGCGGTTTATCGTATCGCGACCTTGCTGCCAGCGTTGGTCGAGATCCAATGACTGTTAGCAGAATATGGAATCGGTGGGTTCAGGAGGGTAATACAGAACGCCGTGCTGGATCCCAACGGCCTTTTATCACTAGCAGTCGAGATGACAGGCATCATATCCGCATGACTGTAACGGATCGTGCAGCCACGTCTCGATTCCTGAGTCAACAGATGGGGACGTTTGCAAGATGACAACCATCTGCACGAAAAGTTCGACGACGTTTGCAGCAGCATGAACTATCAGCTCGGAGACCATGGTTGCGGTTACCCTTGACGCTGAATCACAGACAGGAGCGCCTGCGATGGTGTACTCAACGACGAACCTGCGTGCAAGAATGGCAAAGCGTAATTTTTTTCGGATGAATCCAGGTTCTGTTTACAGCATCATGACAGTCGCATCTGTGTTTGGCGACATCGCGGTGAACGCACACTGGAAGCGTGTATTCGTCGTCGCCATACTGGCGTATCACCCTGCGTGTTGGTATGGGGTGCCGTTGGTTATACGTGTCGGTCACCTCTTGTTGGCATTGACGGCACTTTGAACAGTGGACGTTACATTTCAGATGTGTTACGACCCGTGGTTCTATCCTTCATCCGATCCCTGCGAAACCCTACATTTCTGCAGGATAATGCACGACCGCATGTTGCAGGTCCTGTACGGGCCTTTCTGGATACAGAAAATGTTCGACTGCTGCCCTGGCCAGCACATTGTCCAGATCTCTCACCAACTGAAAGGTCAGGTCAATGGTGGCCGAGCAACTGGCTCGTCACAATACGCCAGTCGCTACTCTTGATGAATTGTGGTATCGTGTTGAAGCTCTGTTTGACTCAATGCCCAGGCGTATCATGGCCGTTATTACAGCCAGAGGTGGTTGTTCTGGGTACTGATTCCTCGGGATCTATGCACCCAAACTGCGTGAAAATGTAATCACATGTCAGATCTAGTATAATATACTTGTCCAACGAATACCCGTTTATCATCTGCATTTCTGCTTGGTGTAGCAAATTTAATGGCTAATAGTGTAATAAAGAACATTAATCTTAAAAAAAAGCATTTTTGACTCTGCACTCGCTGTGTTGCTGGAGAACCCATTCTGCAAGTTCTCACACAGACCACCGTGAAGTCAAAAGTGGCCATATACCAACACAAGACTGGCGTTAGCCAGCGGTAGTACTGGTGTCAGAAGAGCCAGTCCTACGAGTGACATCGCTGAGCGAACATCTGTGGCATTACCTCAGCGTGGTGAGTGGAAATGAACTGTTTTGTACGTGATAGGGCTATGTAAACAATGTTTAATGACCTGAAAAAGAGGCTTGGACATTATGCCAGGGAAAGGATCGAATGCCAATGTTTATTACTCAGATGTAAGAGTTAGGCGTGTTCAGGAGCAGGAAATGCTACTATTGCGTTGGTGTTTGTTCCTTTTGAAGTTTTTCGTTTATTTCGGACACTGGCTTCGGAATGAATGAATCAGAGGCGGAGATGGTTACGAGTGCTTCTACATGTATATCTACGTGACTATCCTGCAATTCACAAGTAAGTGGCTAGCATAGGGTTCATCGAATCACTTTCACCTTATTTCTCTATCATTCCACTCTGGAAAAGCGCGTGAGAAAAACGAACACGTAAACATTTCCGTGCAAGCTGTACAAAATAAAGGCAGCTACAACATCCAATTTGCTACCGATGCTGTAGCTATACTGACTCAATACCCAAATATGTATTACGCCAACTGCAGAAGGGTGAAAGCACGAAATGCATACTAGCTTAAATAAAAATTCACTACAAAACGGCTGGTTGCTGTGTTTATTAAAATAAGAATATTCCACAGGCACGGAGCTCAACAGCTAGTAAAGTGTATAAATTATCTAGATTTGTAGTTTGCTGGTGGGTGGGTCTACGGTTTTCACGTGCATTCTAAGCAGGTATGCACTGCTCATGGCTAACAAACGTTTTGTTTATTGGGATTGAAATTTTGAGACTCCTCCAGTTCCAAGTAACTAAAAGAATACAATATGTCGGTTTTGTTCGTAATAAATATATGAATATAATATATATTTAGTGGGTTGAAAATGACTAATACTACAAATTCCAGTCGTAAGAAATAAAGATTTTGACAGGCCCGAGATACAATTATCAAGTTTAAAAATCCAATTTTCTTTTTCTGAGGAGACCTTTTCCATTTTGGTGAAGATGAGAATTTGATTTCCTTTTCTTAGAAGAAACCGTTTAATAAGGATATGAAATGACAGGATCACATGAGTACAACGTAGAACAAGGTTTTGGTTTGCAAAGACTGCTATTGATGTTAGAAACTGTATGACGTTTGACTGTGACCCAGTGCTGCTATACTTCGGTATCACGCGTAATGGATAAGTGAGCTCGTTATTATTGAGGATTGTTTTTTGGCGCATATGCATTCTTACTCATACTCGTCACTGGGAGAACTGAGGGCTTTTGTCACAGTCCTTGGACGTAACTGTAAACTTGGCACGAATCAGCTTGCGACCAACGAACGACCGCCACCTCGCAGAACAGTGGACCTCGGCCTTGTACCAAATAATAAATGTACCTGTCATCGGGAACCTGACTCGCAGCCATGGTCGTCTTGTTTCGCTCCGGAAATTTGACTCTGGTCCTCACGGAGAAGGACATCTTCAAGTGCCCTTGTATATTCAAATATACCATAATTGAGGACGATCCGTTAAATGCAAGTCCATTTTCTTGTTCTGACCGATATTCAATACATAATACAATCCCTTAAACATCTTATATGAGCGAATCTAGAATCGTTAAAGTACAGACCCTCCCGGGGAATGTGCCCTGACGACTCTTTGTTTTACATCAGCCGAAGCATGTGAGGAGTGGTTTTTGCAGGAAATCGTGGTAACCGCTTTATGGTTCAGGATGTATGTGGAGGATATTTACTACTCGAACAGAATCATTATGGATAGAGTACACACCTAAGGCTTCGTATTACTGTGCAGCAGTCGGTGGTTTACTACTTCCAAACTGCTTTAGTTTTGTAAGTAATACTTTCAATCAAAACGCATGGCAACAGTAGTATAGATAAGATCCTTTCAGTGCTAGTTTTCTGACAGATATCGATTCCTCCACAGTAATTATCGTTACGGGTGACCTTCACAGAGCAAGTCAACATTAGTAACGTCCTACTAAACGTAGGTATAAATAATACACTACACCCAATGAAGGAAATCTTGTCCCTGAAAAAAAAAGAATGGAAAGGATAGCAGAAGAAAGAAACACAAATTTTAGCTTACATCGATTAATATTGCTCAAAAATTGAGGAAGGAACTTATGAACAGTACGTTTGAAATGAAACTTAGCACGGATTCAGAAAATATCGTTCTTGCGAAACATAACTAGCTCTTTATACTCATGAAGTAATGAGTGCTATCGACAGGGGATGTCAAATTGATTCCATATTTTTAGATTTTCAGATGGCTTTCGACACCGTTCCTCACAAGCGTCTTCTAACCAAACTGCGTACCTATGGAATATCGCTTCAGTTGTGCGACTGGATTCGTGATTTCCAGTCTAGAAGGTCACACTTCGTAGTAATAGACGGAAAGTCATCGAGTAAAACAGAAGTAATATCCGGCGTTCCCCAAGGAAGTGTTATAGGCCCTCAATTGTTCCTTATGTATATTAACGACATAGGAGACAATCTGAGCAGCCGTCTTAGATTGTTTGGATATGATGCTGTCATTTACCGTCTTGTATAGTCATCAGATGACCAGAACGAATTGTAAAATGATTTAGATAAGATATTTAGTATTGGAGGGCAGCGTGGAGGGTAAAAATCGTAGAGGGAGACCAAGAGATGAATACACTAAGTAGATTCAGAAGGATGTAGGTTGCAGTAGGTACTGGGAGATGAAGAAGCTTACACAGGATAGAGTAGCATGGAGAGCTGCATCAAACCAGTCTCAGGACTGAAGACCACAACAACAACATCTGTATGGTGCAAAAAGTACCAACTGACCCTGAATAAAGAAAAGTGTGAAGTTAGCCACATGAGTACTAAAAGAAACACTAAATTTCGATTACGCGTAAGTCACACAAATCTGAAGGCTGTAAATTCAACTAAATACTTAGGGATTACAATTACAAGTATCCTAACATGGAACGATCACATAGATAATGTTGTGGATAGAGCAAACCAAAGATTGCGTTTCATTGGCAGAACACTTAGAAGATGCAACAGGTCTACTAAAGAGATTGCTTACACCACGCTTGTCCGCCCTATTCTGGAGTAGTGCTGTGCGGTGTGGGATCCGAATCAGATCGGACTGACGGATGACATCAAAAGAGTACAAAGAAGGGAAGCTCGTTTTTATTATCGCGAAATAGGAGAGATAGTGCCACAGATATGATAGGTAAATTGGAGAGGCAATCATTAAAACAAAGGCGTTTTTCGTTATGACGGGATCCTCTCATGAAATTTCAATTACCAGTTTTCTCCTCCGATTACGAAAACATTCTCTTGGCATCCATCTACATAGGGAGAAATGATCATCCCGATAAAATAAGAGAAATCGGGGCTCGCACAGAAAAAGTTTAGTGCTCGTTTTTTTAGCGCGCCGTTCGAGAGTGGAACGGTAGAGAGACAGCTTGAAGGTGGTCCATTGAACCCTTTGCCAGGAACTTTATTGTGAATAGCAGAGTACTCACGTAGACGTAGATGTAGAAGCAAAATGTCGACCACGAGAAGGAGACAGAGAAAATCTGAAAAATCTGGAAGCTTTTGGAGTTCAGTGGCATAGAAAGACCTAAAGAAATCAAAAGGGGAAGCAAACAGCAGAATGAAGAATTTTTATATGGAGAAGGTGACCAAAGAAATCTGTGGAAGGTTCTAACACGAACTGTGAAGTCGAATATACCCTAAGCAATCCAACAGCAGCTAAAGCATCATTTTTTATTTATCGTGTGACACGGAAAGCTTATACAAAAAGAAGAAAAAAAGTCACATCTATGTCCGACTAAAATTGAACGCATTAGTGAGGCTTCGTTATAGTTTGCAGTCAGTTTTTTCATCTGACCAATGTCAAGTGTAGCGTCGATGAAATCTGCTTGCTTGCCTGGATTTCTTCCGATGGCACAACTAAAGGCGATATGCTTGACAGACAGATTTTCAATTCCACAGTAATACGTAAATAATCTTTTAATACCCTACTTTATTTCTGAAGCAGCAAATCATCTGTGTTTGGACCTTCCCTCCTGACCGTGTCTAAGCATTCTGATAGATTGGGCACCACCGTGGAGATGATTTTAGAAGCCATCCCCGTTCCATTTGCTTTCCATTGTGAGTGAGTTTTCAAACTTAGTGAGTTCTTTAGATACTAGATAATTTAATAACATTTGTATTGCATATAAAATCCTACGGCCCACAATACCAACATGAATTGGAACTGTTTGTTAGTCACTACTGCCTTCTGTGATGTGGGCAGTATCGCAGAGTGTTTGTAGCTAGTGAAGCGTTCTTGTTGATTTATGACACCCGCCTCACTTTGTGGCTTAGTCGCACATCAGTGTTCTTCATATGACAGGTGTTCAAGCAAGCGGACGGAAGAGGGACGATGACTCTTTGCGGGATAGATGTGTGGATCCACGATTTCTGCTCCAAGCTGGAATTCCTCACCTTGCTGCCAGACAATCAACTCAGTCTGCTAGAAAACAAACAAAGCCAACCTCTGCGTCAAGTATACCTAGGGAGGTGATGTTATGGTAAGACGATGGACTAGGATATGGCAGGCATGGTGATCAGACTTCAGTTCAGCCATTCCGATATAAGTTGTCCGTTGTTCTCCTACATTGCTTCGCTTAGTACTGGACTTGTTTATTAAACACAGACGTGGCAAATTTCGTTTCCAATTCATAACTAATTCATGCTAGTTGTCTCTAATAATCTCGATGTCTACAGGAGGTTAAATCTCTAACGTTTGTTTCTTGTCATACCAGTCAGACAATAGGCTTAGAAGTCAATAAAAGAAATCTGTGCATCTCAATGCCGGAGCTTTCAAGACTAGACTATTCCTTGTAAGACCTGTTGAAAAGTTTGGGAATATAGAGTGGGTCGTTAGAAAGTAGGAAGGCACGCCGGGACAATGTGGAGGCCTCAACGGCCCGAGCACGACTGCTTCTAATAGCTGCTCGACTGCGCCGTTTCCGCGACGTGAAGTACGGCTTGATGCAGAGCACTTTGTTTGTGCTTTCTCCAAGGGCAATTACCGCGAGTGAGAGACGTTCCGCACTGAGGCCAATTCACAACGCCGCCTCTGCTGAGGACTGACTACCAAGATCCGTCACACGCCGTGAAAGCCTCATTCGAGTATTGCTGTTGTACTTTTTCAAAGATAGAACTGGACATACAATGGCCGAAAAAAAAATCCCAATACCAAAAAATAATTGATGTAGAGTAACAAATTTTCTGGAATAGATTTACCTAGGTAACTTTCTAAAGGTGGAAGGGATAAAATACAGGGAGCGAAAGGCTATTTACAATTTGTACAGAAACCAGATGGCAGTTTTTTTTTTTTTTTTTTTTTTTTTTTTTTTTTTGCATGAAAGGGAAGCAGTGGTTTCGAAGGGAGTGAGAAGGGTTGTAGCCTCTCCCCGATGTTATTCAATCTGTATATTGAACAAGCAGTAAAGGAAACAAAAGAAAAATTCGGAGTAGGTATTAAAATCCATGGGGAAGAAATAAAAACTTTGAGGTTCGCCGACGACATTGTAATTCTGTCAGAGACAACAATGGACTTGGAAGAGCAGTTGAATGGAATGGACAGTCTCTTGAAAGGAGGATATAAGATGAACATAAACAAAAGCAAAACGAGGATAATGGAATGTAGTCGAATTAAGTCGGGTGATGCTGAGGGAATTAGATTAGGAAATGAGACACTTAAAGTAGTAAAGGAGGTTTGCTATTTGGGGAGCAAAATAACTGATGATGGTCGAAGTAGAGAAGATATAAAATTTAGACTGGCAATGACAAGGAAAGCGTTTCTGAAGAAGAGAAATTTGTTATCATTGAGTATAGATTTAAGTGTCAGGAAGTCGTTTCTGAAAGTATTTGAATAGAGTGTAGCCATGTATGGAAGTGAAACGTGGACGATAAATAGTTTGGACAAGAAGAGAATAGAAACTTTTGAAATGTGGTGCTACAGAAGAATGCTGAAGATTAGATGGGTAGATCACATAACTAATGAGGAGGTATTGAATAGAATTGGGGAGAAGAGGAGTTTGCGGCACAACCTGACAAGAAGTAGGGACCAGTTGGTAGGACATGTTCTGAGGCATCAAGGGATCAAAAATTTAGCATTGGAGGGCAGCGTGGAGGGTAAAAATCGTAGAGGGAGACCAAGAGATGAATATACTAATCACATACAGAAGGATGTAGTTTGCAGTAGGTACTGGGAGATGAAGAAGCTTGCACAGGATAGAGTAGCATGGAGAGCTGCATCAAACCAGTCTCTGGACTGAAGACCACAACAACAACAACAGGTAACATGATAATGTCGCAATTCCACAGGTTAATGTAGGCTCGAGAGAAACCATTGCAACTGCGAAATGCTGCTACACTAATAACTGGTGTAATCGCCAGAATGTTGAAAGCAGGCTTCCAAACGTGCATGCATTGTGTCGTCCAGATGCTGGGTGCCAGTTTGTGGGACGCCTGTTGCACTTGATCGGTTAATACATGGACGGTTAATGCAGGTTGCGGACGACACTGGTGTTATCGTTCGATGATGTCCTATACGTGATCACTTGTAGACAGACCTGGTGATCGAGCAGGCAAGTCAAACTGTCGACCCTCTGTAGAGCATGTTGGGCTACAGCTGCGGTATGTGGGCGTGCGTTATCTTGTTGGAAGACACCCCATGGAATGCAGTTCATGAATGACAGTTCGAATCACCAAACTGTCGTACGGATTTGCAGTCAGGGTGCATGCGGTAACGACGAGAGTGCTCCTGGTGTCATACGAAATCGCCCAGGCCGTAACTCGAGATGTAACTCCAGTGTGTGTAGGCCGCAGACAGGTTTGTCAGAGGCCCTCACTGGCTTCCTTCTAACCAACACATGACCATCACTGGCACTGGCGCAAAAGCGGCTTTCATCAGATAGCATAACAAACCTCCACTCCACCCTCCAACGAGCTCTCGCTTGACACCATTGTCGTAACGGCGGTGGTTTGGGGTCAGTAGAAAGCACGCTACAGGACGTCTGTCTCGGAGCTATCCTTGAAGTAACCGTTTGTAACAGTCGTTGTATCACTGTAGTGCCAACTATTTCTCAAATTGCTGCTGAAATGCAGTGCGATGCACCACAGCTGGACGTCCAAAACGACGGTCTTCCCTCTCGGTAGCGCCGCGTGGCCGCCCAGAGGACGGTCGCCTCGCGACAGTAGCCTTCCCGTGACCGGCGCTACCAGCAGTCATGTACAGTGGTTACAGTCCTGCTAAGTCTTTATGAAGTGTCGCGGAAGGAACTGCCAGCTTCTCGTATCCCTATCACACGATCTCGTCCGAACTCGGTGAGCTGTTTATAATGCCGTCTTCATCGTCTTAAAGGCATTCCTGACTAACGTCAATTCACTACGTCCAATCTCAAAGGTGTGTAAATCCCACTACCGTTACAGCGTGTACTTAAAGCAAACCTGATTTGCATCCTCACAGTGGCGCTACTTGCGCCACTCTTATGCGACTGGCGCAGAATCTGAATAGACGTCACGTTTCAAATGTAGAAACACGCCTAACAAATTTCGTTTATCTCGGAAAACTCCTTCTTATTACTGTAATTTTCTTTTCGGTCAGTGTATCTTCATTTGACTCGAAAATCTGATACGTGTATATTGATAGTCACAGAAGGGCAAGGCAGAAGAAGTAGAATACCGCACTGTGAAATAATGAACACAGGAGAAAAGCTTTTGACGTTTTGCGATGAGTTTCACCTACTTATGGCAAAGTTACGCTTAAAAGTCACAAGCCAACTAAAATTTTTGTACGTGAACAACAACTACATTTATGCTCTTAACTAAAAAATGAGATGTAGCTGCCGGAGATAGGCCAGTATTTAAAAAATCAATGAGTTGGAAAACGTACTAAAAATTTGGTCATAGAGAATTTACAAGATAAATTCAACATTCTCAGAGATAGTAATTATTTGTCTACTTCGCTTAGGAAAGAATAATCAGCAGGTAATGTGAATGAAAGAGTGGGAAGGTACAGCACAATGGGTGAGTGTGACTTATATAAAAGCTTATGGTATTGTCACGGTATCAGCCTCACTGTGTAAGACTGTCCCCCTAATCTCTATTAATACGGAAACAAGTACTGCAATTATTTTCAGTTACCTCACAGAATAAAAAAAATTGAATGGTTTGAAAAAATTATGTTTCAAATTCGTATTTGTCACCTAGAAATTTCTCATCCTTAACCGAAAAATAACTGTAGCTAAGTCGTGAACAGTATCTCCTACTGTCGAGTAGATACTCAAAACATTTCTAACACTTTCACAAAGCATGAGGAGTCACTCTCATATAAAATGGTCAAATACAGTGATAATAATGACCTATCCCTGAACCACTAAAACTTCCTACCAACATCCAAAAACCCCTAAACATACAACTGATCGCTATTATGGCACATTTACGAGGATAAAACAAAATCACGTAAACGTGCTATGTGGACGCATGTTCATAGCTGTCAATGTTGAAAGTAGCGTCAAGTAGCAACTGCTACTGCTCACAGCCAGTAGCAGCAGGTGGAAAAATTCAGTAGCTTCAGTGGCGGAACTCGCGAGGATTTACCAAAAATTTCGAAATTATTCATGAATCTATACTATAAGATACAACCGAAAATGCGGCAGAAAGGCAACCAATATGGCTGAGATTTGCCAGAAAAAGTCTAAAAGAATGCTTATTTCGAAGAAAAGGAATATACACAATTTGAAGTAAATTTATAATTTCTCTCTCATGATCAAGGCCAGAAAACAGTAAACTTTCAACTTTGGGTTAACATTCAAACAATAAGATAAGTGAAAAGTATTAAAAGGTAAATATTGTCATTGCGTTAATTGGGCTTCCGGTTTCATAGAAAATTCCATGTTTGTGGGTTACAAAACAATTAAAAAGAAAATTAGTTTGAAGGCTTTACGGTAAAATACATATAGTGTTCAAGAAAAGGTTTTAAATGCGACGACAATGAATTCACCGTACACAGCTTATTATGATTGTCAGTTTTACTGTATACATTTATTGATAACCGAGAGCATTTTTGACGTTACGAGCGTGTGTAACAGCTTGAAATTATCTCAACAGTTATACTATTTACTGTGGCGCTATGGGTTACAGTCAAGCTGTAGTTAATTGTTCGATTACCACCAGGTACCCTAGGTGCAGTAGCCGATGTACGGGTGGATCGCTGGTAGTTAATGCTTTGTGTTGGTCCGTTGACAGTGAGCATTAACGAGCTGTCCTCCTTCGGTCGATTGTGCTGCAGTATTACAGCGAAAGTTGGGAGGTGTATAAATGAAGTAGCAACATGCAACTTAGTTGTAGACTAAGCACAGGTGTGGTGAAAACTGTTTTACTTTGCCGCACAAGCTAAATACAAGTCACAGCACGTGTGACTTTCTTCCCTTATTAAAACTTCGTTGGCATACATCGCGTCGCATTTCCACTGACAAATAATACTTTGTTATTCCGCCGGGCGCAAAAGTAGATGAAGCGAGCCGGAAAACTCGTCAACATCCTCCGCAGTTCTGCTGTTCAGAAAACGATTTATTCGATAGTTAGGCTCTCTCGCACAAAGGTCAATATTATGCAGTATACAGTACCTTTCAATTTTAAAAATTACCAAAAAATGAATTTAATTTATTATACAACAGATATTAAATTACAACTCTTAAAATAAGAACTATCACACAGACTGAGGCTGTAAGGACTATACCGTTAGATGTACATCTATGCTGTGCAAGCCACCGTGAAGTGCATGGCAGAGCATATATCCCGCTGTACCCCTTATTGGGGCGCGGGAAGCATGATTGACTAAATGCCTCTGTGAGCGCTGTAATTTGTGTTGTCTTGTCTTCGGGATCACCACGAGAGCGACACATAGGGTGTTGTAACAAGTTGCTATATTCCACCCTTAAAAATTGTTCTACAAATTTTCTAAGTGGGTAAGTGATAATTTGCATCTGTCTTCAATAGTTTGTCACTTCAGTTCATTAGCCGGCCGGTGTGGCCGAGCGATTCTAGGCGCCACAGTTTGGAACCACGCGACCGCAACGGTCGCAGGTTCGAATCCTGCCTCTGGCATGGATGTGTGTGATGTCCTTAGGTTAGTTAGGTTTAAGTAGTTCTAAGTTCTAGGGGACTGATGACCTCAGAAGTTAAGTCCTATAGTGCTCAGAGCCATTTGAATCATTTTGTACTTCAGTTCATTCAGTATCTCCGTGAGACTGTTTCAAGGGTCAAACGAACCTGTGAGTATTCATCCTGCCTTTTTTTGTATCTGTTTAATATTTCCTGTTAGTCACATTTGGTGCGGGTCCCACATACTTGAGCAATATTTTTGTTTTGTATGTAGTCTGCTACATACGACTAGAAGTGAACAATTATTACTGAACATTTGCAGCGAGTTGCCAACGTTTGCACCATTTTGAAATCTTATGAAGAGCTCTCTGACTATTTGTGCAGATTCTTGTATACGGAACTTCTTTATACACTCCTGGAAGTTGAAATAAGAACACCGTGACTTCATTGTCCCAGAAAGGGGAAACTTTATTGACACATTCCTGGGGTCAGATACATCACATGATCACACTGACAGAACCACAGGCACATAGACACAGACAACAGAGCATGCACAATGTCGGCACTAGTACAGTGTATATCCACCTTTCGCAGCAATGCAGGCTGCTATTTTCCCATGGAGACGATCGTAGAGATGCTGGATGTAGTCCTGTGGAACGGCTTGCCATGCCATTTCCACCTGGCGCCTCAGTTGGACCAGCGTTCGTGCTGGACGTGCAGACCGCGTGAGACGACGCTTCATCCAGTCCCAAACATGCTCAATGGGGGACAGATCCGGAAATCTTGCTGGCCAGAGTAGTTGACTTACACCTTCTAGAGCACGTTGGGTGGCACGGGATACATGCGGACGTGCATTGTCCTGTTGGAACAGCAAGTTCCCTTGCCGGTCTAGGAATGGTAGAACGATGGGTTCGATGACGGTTTGGATGTACCGTGCACTATTCAGTGTCCCCTCGACGATCACCAGTGGTGTACGGCCAGTGTAGGAGATCGCTCCCCACACCATGATGCCGAGTGTTGGCCCTGTGTGCCTCGGTCGTATGCAGTCCTGATTGTGGCGCTCACCTGCACGGCGCCAAACACGCATACGACCATCATTGGTACCAAGGCAGAAGCGACTCTCATCGCTGAAGACGACACGTCTCCATTCGTCCCTCCATTCACGCCTGTCGCGACACCACTGGAGGCGGGCTGCACGATGTTGGGGCGTGAGCGGAAGACGGCCTAACGGTGTGCGGGACCGTAGCCCAGCTTCATGGAGACGGTTGCGAATGGTCCTCGCCGATACCCCAGGAGCAACAGTGTCCCTAATTTGCTGGGAAGTGGCGGTGCGGTCCCCTACGGCACTGCGTAGGATCCTACGGTCTTGGCGTGCATCCGTGCGTCGCTGCGGTCCGGTCCCAGGTCGACGGGCACGTGCACCTTCCGCCGACCACTGGCGACAACATCGATGTACTGTGGAGACCTCACGCCCCACGTGTTGAGCAATTCGGCGGTACGTCCACCCGGCCTCCCGCATGTCCACTATACGCCCTCGCTCAAAGTCCGTCAACTGCACATACGGTTCACGTCCACGCTGTCGCGGCATGCTACCAGTGTTAAAGACTGCGATGGAGCTCCGTATGCCACGGCAAACTGGCTGACACTGACGGCGGCGGTGCACAAATGCTGCGCAGCTAGCGCCATTCGACGGCCAACACCGCGGTTCCTGGTGTGTCCGCTGTGCCGTGCGTGTGATCATTGCTTGTACAGCCCTCTCGCAGTGTCCGGAGCAAGTATGGTGAGTCTGACACACCAGTGTCAATGTGTTCTTTTTTCCATTTCCAGGAGTGTAGATAACTGCATCATCTGCGAAGAGTCTGAGGTTCCTGTTAAAATTGCCCCCAAGATCATTAATCTACGACTTTAACAGCAAGAGCTCGAACCCATTTCGATATTGGACACTGACTTTGGTACACTAACAGATTCTGCATACGGCCAGAATATTTGTGGGTTTCGTGAAACAGTATCCTGTTATGGCAGTCACTGAAGGCATCACACATTGCTCTGTTGATACTCAAATGCGTTTCATCCAACATCTCTTTATCTATAGCCCTACGCTTTGTTTTACACCTATTATGCAGTAAGTAGTGTTCGATTGTTTAGGAGTTCCTTTACAGTGACTGTATACCATGGAGGTTCCCTCTCATTACGATCTGTTCTACTCGGTAGATATCTATCCAGCGCGTGGTCAGCTACTCTTTTGAACTTGAGCTGCAGCTCTTCTACATGCTCCTGTCCTTTTACATAGGTTATAGAAAAATACAGTGTCTTTTCAAATGTACTTTACTACTTTGGTGTCGTATAACTAGACTTGTAATTGACTTAGAGGAAAAAAGTAAAGTTTGTTTGATGGACGAACTCAGGTTTTTTATGTAAGGTTAATGAATAAATATTTTGCCTTCCCAGGTAAGAAGACCAACAGAACAGAAAAAAAGCGTTTTTTATATTTTGTTGCAGAGGTCTAGCAGCACCTTAAATCAACAGAAGAAAGAGTCTGGACAGGTATAGGTACAATTTGTTGCCTAGTTTATTGAAACGAAGTCAGACACCCAAGTTCATAGAAATTTCAGAACGCGATACAGGAAACCAGTACCCTCCCGCCTATCTATAAGAAAATGGCACAGGGAGTGTGTATTTGAAACTTCATGTAGGCAGGAAAATAAGTGGCGAAGATATGAAAACAGTTCGACAGGTTTTTCAGCGTTCTCACAGCAGTCTTTTCGTAAGGCATCAAAAGAACGGCGAATACCATGTACGACAGTGCACCGGATAATCCGAAAGAGTCTATATCTGTTTTCGCACAGACTGAAGTTGTTACAGGGAGCCAAACCAGATGTGAACCCAAAACGTGCAAACGTAACGTTAAGTCTGTAGAATCTGATTAAAGATTCAGGAGAAACTTATTGAGTTGATGCTTCAGGCAAACTTTTAAGTTAATTGCAAGTCGAATTACATGACACTGAAATTGTTAAGTACTTTTTAGGCCTCCTTTGTAAAGAATCCAAAGAAGGACTCATGCAGCGTGCTTAAAAATTATGTGCAGCTCCGGAGTAAAGAAGAGATAATATTTTATGGGATAATGGGAAACCATCGCAAGATATGTGTCTATGAAAAGCAGATTTACTTGATTGTTGGTAGCAGAGGAAGTCCATAAAGGTTCGAGTGTGAAACTTCGCAAATCTATAGCTGGAACAAGTCGGAACCTCGGTCCCGTTGAAATTACGTTACTTGCGTCGATTGTGCAACAGATTCCGAGGGCAGCCGCTGAGTGAGTCAGGCGGCGCCGGTCGTCACAGCCGGATACCGCCCTGCTTTTCTGACTCTGCTCCCCGTGAATCACGCAGCAAGCGCCAGCTATTTTGGCATCGGCCGTGGCCACAGAACACGTCGCACTTCTCTGGAATAAGAGGCGCAGTAGTGTTGCAAATCTCCAGAATCATTGCACTACATAACGACTGAAATTTTTGTGATTCATCGATCATAACATGAACTCAGTTGCACACCTACGTATACACCTATACACCGAAAGCCAACTTGTACTGTGTGGTGGAGCGTACATTCTGTACCACAGTTAGTTAGTTAGTTACATTTGAACAATTCTTTTATCGGAACGCTGTTGAACAAGTCAGGTTACACGATATGTGTACATGATTAGCGTTGACATTAAGGAACACATTTTTTGTCATACTCATGAAGCTACACTTAACGGCTTTTTTCTTCTCTTTCTTTCTTTTTTCTGTACTGACTACTAATTTTTAAGCAGAAATGCGTCAGTGGACCAGAAGAAGTTGTCCAGAAGCAATTAGTTTAAACTAAATTGAAAACATGCTTCGCCACCATTCGGACTTTTATCTTATGGGGCAAATGGTTAAAAATTTTTGATACTGGATACTGAACTCCTTTCTGATCCACTGACAGCTTTAACAATAGCTAATAAAGGTCTTTTTCTCTCCAGTGTTGTAGGTATGGACATCACCGTTCTTTTCAAACTGTGATGGGTTGTTTATGAAGAATTTCAGTAACGAATATATGTATTGTGAGGGTGCAGTTAAAATGCCTAGCTCCTTGAAGAGGTGCCTACATGACGTCCGCGGGTGAACACCACATATTATTCTTACTACTCGCTACGTGCGATCAATACTTTGTTTCTAAATGATGAGTTATCCCCTAAAATTATTCCGTACGACATTAATTATGGAAATGTGGAAAATATGTCATGAGATTGATACGTTTGTTTCCAAAATTAGCAATTATTTGAAGAGCAAAAGTAGCTGAACTGCAGTGTTGAGAAGCTCAGTAATATGCTTCTTCCAATTCAAGTTTTCATCAGTATGTGCACCCCAAAATTTATAGCATCTACCCACAGGACTCATGCTCTTATGCAACATCAATTGTTGATATGACTCTATTTGTCGTACAGGAATGAATGTAGTGTGCTTTTTCAACATTTAGGGAGAGCCCATTTTCAGAGAACCAACTAATAATCTTCTGTTGCTTTCTCTCTAATAGGCTTTATTATGACGTTCGTATTGTCCTCAAAAAGTACCAATTTTGCTTACTGAATGTTAAGCGGGTAGTCATTCACATATATAAGGAATAGGAGTGGACCCAAAATTGAATCCAGTGGGACTTCCGTTGTGATTTCTCCCCATTCACTAAAATATTCTATTTTTACAATATTGCGTGAATTCTTCAGCTCAAGCTTTTGGAATCTGTTGGTGAAGTATGATTCAAACCAATTGTGTCCAAAGCAATCAGTTCCATAAAACTTGAGTTTTCCTAAGAAAGTAATCAGACGCCTTGGAAAGATCACAAAAAATACCAGCTAGCGATATATTATTATTTAAGGCATGTATCATCTGATAGGCAACCAACCCTTCTGGAATTCAAGTTGTGATGTGCTAAGTAAATTGTTACTATTTAAGTGTGCAACTACTCTTGAGAACTTACTTTTTCGAATAATTTGGAAAAGATGTCACTAAGAAAATCAGATGAAAATTGTTTATGTTTGTCTTGTCGCCGTTCTTATGAAATGGTTCGACAATTACATATTATAACCTGTCTGGAAAAATTCTATGTGCCAGTAATGTGTTGCATGTATCTCTAAATGACATTACTTATTAGGTAATTTGCATCTTTTGCTTTTCCAGTCGGTAGTTTTGCGCGGGAAGAGCGATTGTTGATAAGCCTCTGTCTGAGCTCGAATCTCTCTAATTAAGAAATACACGTAGGAACAGCCACATATTTGGATAAAAAATTTTGAGTATTGGGTCGCGTCGTTGTAAAATACTAAAACAACTAAATTGTCGAAGTTGCGACCGACTTGCTGTGCGGTCCTTTTCAGTGCGGTCGGTGGAAACGTCGGCTGCTTATTGTATTAGTAGTCTTCAGTGACGCGGCCCAATATTCTAAATTATTTTCTCCAAAATGGCTCCAGCCGAGGAAGCCTACGAACTTATGTCAGTCATATATTTGTTGACCCTTGTGGGAACATGCGCTCTCGGAATTTTAACGGTAAACTACGTTGAGATGCACAACGCCTTTCATGGAGTTGCATGACCATTACTGTGACGCCTTCGCGCTTGCTAAACAAACATGTGACAAACGCGTTGCTCTTCTTTGTATCTTCTCTATTTCCTCTATCAGTGCTATATGGGACGGATCCCAGACTGACGAGCAATATTCAAATTGTGGTCGAATGACTATTTTGTAAGCTACCTCCGTTGTGGGTGGACTACACTCCCTGCGGATTCTTCCTGTGAATCTCACTCTGCTATCTGACTTCTCCGCAATTAGTTTTATTTAGCCGTTACATTTTAAATCGCTCCATACCCATGATACCGCGTAATCATAAATGTTGGGGTTTGCTGTCTATTTATGAGGAGTTCGTTACATTTGTTTACGTTGCGGGTCAAGTGCAAATCGCACCAAGTGTCGTTCATCTGCAGGTATTACCGAGTTTCGCTATGGCGATGTAGCGTAGTAAGTTCTTTATGTATAACAGCATCATTCGCAAACAACTTCGTGGAGCTTCCGATATTATACATCCAGCCATTTACTGTTTTTAAACCTACAGACTATTGTAGTGAATCCTTCCATCATAGCAACACACTAAATAATATTGGATTGCCAGCTGCCACTTCTATCTACGAATATTTCTTATTTAAGAAACAGAACGTTTATGGGTTCCATCATTGACCCACTATTGTTCTTGCTTTGTGTTAATGATCTGCCACTTTATTTGAAGCATGAGGCAGAATGAGTCCTGTTTGGAGATGATACAAGTATTGTTGTAAAGCCAAGCGAAGAATCATCACCAGAAAAAATATTAAGTGATGTTTTAGTAAAAGTCACTGAATGGTTTCGCCCAAATGAGTTAGCTTTCAACTTTGAAATAATGCAGTTCACCTAGTTTTGTACTGTCAAAAATATGCTACCTAGATATAATCTAATATATCAACAACAAATAATAAACGGGTTAGAAAACAGTAATTTCTTAAATGTGCATACTGATGAAAAGCTGGCAAAGCAATATAGTAAAACTGCTAAAACGTTTAGCTTTGGCTACTTTTGCTGTAGGAAAAGCTGCCACCTTCGAGGATATATAAGTCAGTAAGTTAACTTATTTTCATTCATGGACGTCTTATGGGATGATATTCTGGGGCAACACCTCGCTTATGGAAAAAGTATTCATTACACAAAAGGAAGTTACTAGAATTTTGTGTGGAGTTCACACACATTCATCTTACAGGTATATCTGTGAACATTAACTACATCTTCACAGTAAGTTTATTCCCTTACGAAATTTTGTATCAACAACCCATTGGAGTTTGAGTGTGAGAGAGATATCACACGTACAACCAGAGAAGGTAAAATGATCTGAATTACCCTTTAACGACTATAGCTGTAGCACAGAAAGGGGTGAAATATGCAGCTGTAAGATTCTTTGACAATGTCCCTACAGAATTAAAATGTCTGCAGATTGTAGAAACGTTTTCAAATATAGTTAAAAAGCTTTCTCCTTAACCACTTCTTCTACACAATAGAGGAATTCTTGAATCATTTAAAACAAAAAACCTATAGATGGCTAGCATGCAGATCTATAAAGGTATTTTTTTAGTTAGTCATATATTTAGTCATATAAAGGGTGCTACAAAACGGTACTGCCAAACTTTCAGGAATCATTCTTCACACACAAATAAAGAAAAGCTGTTATGTGGACATGTGTCCGGAAACGCTTAATTTCCATGTTAGAGCTCATTTTAGTTTCGTCAGTATGTACTGTACTTCCTCGACTCACCGCCAGTTGGCCCAACTGAAGGCAGGTAATGTTGACTTCGGTGCTTGTGTTGACATGCGACTCATTGCTCTACAGTACTAGCATCAAGCACATCAGTACGTAGCATCAACAGGCTAGTGTTCATCACGAACGTGGTTTTGCAGTCAGTGCAATGTTTACAAATACGGAGTTGGCAGATGCCCATTTGATGTATGGATTAGCACGGGGCAATAGCCGTGGCGCGGTACGTTTGTATCGAGACAGATTTCCAGAACGAAGGTGTCCCGACAGGAAGACGTTCGAAGCAATTGACCGGCGTCTTAGGGAGCACGGAATATTCCAGCCTATGACTCGCGACTGGGGAAAACCTAGAACGACGAGGACACCTGCAATGGACGAGGCAATTTTTCGTGCAGTTGACGATAACCCTAATGTCAGCGTCAGAGAAGTTGTTGCTGTACAAGGTAACGTTGACCACGTCACTGTATGGAGAGTGCTACGGGAGAACCAGTTGTTTCCGTGCCATGTACAGCGTGTGCAGGCACTATCAGCAGCTGATTGGCCTCCACGGGTACACTTCTGCGAATGGTTCATCCAACAATGTGTCAATCCTCATTTCAGTGCAAATGTTCTCTTTACGGATGAGGCTTCATTCCAACGTGATCAAATTGTAAATTTTCACAATCAGCATTTGTGGACTGACGTGAATCCGCACGCAATTGTGCAATAACGTCATCAACACAAATTTTCTGTGAACGTTTGGGCAGGCATTGTTGGTGATGTCTTGATTGGGCCCCATGTTCTTCCACCTACGCTCAATGGAGCACGTTATCATGATTTCATATGGGGTACTCTACCTGTTCTGCTAGAACTTGTGCCTTTACAAGCACGACACAACATGTGGTTCATGCACGATGGAGCTCCTACACATTTCAGTCGAAGTGTTCGTACGCTTCTCAACAACAGATTCGGTGACCGATGGATTGGTAGAGGCGGACCAATTCCTTAGCCTCCACGCTCTCCTGACCTCAACCCTCTTGACTTTCATTTATGGGCGCATTTGAAAGCTCTTGTCTACGCAACCCCGATACCAAATGTAGAGACTCTTCGTGCTCGTGTTGTGGACGGCTGTGATACAATACGCCATTCTCCAGGGCTGCATCAGCGCATCTGGCATTCCATGCGACGGAGGGTGGATGCGTGTATCCTCGCTAACGGAGGACATTTTGAACATTTCCTGTAACAAAAGGTTTGAAGTCACGCTGGTACGTTCTGTTGCTGTGTGTTACCATTCCATGATTAATGTGATTTGAAGAGAAGTAGTAAAATGAGCTCTAACATGGAAATTAAGCGTTTCCGGACACATGTCCACATAACATATTTTCTTTCTTTGTGTGTGAGGAATGTTTCCTGAAAGTTTGGCCGTACCTTTTTGTAACAGCCTGTATAAGTGTTCTGTGTTTGTTCTGTTGACACGTCCCACATCATAATGCTTATCGTGAATCTGATGTGTTGAAACTCTAGCGTGGTTTCGTGTGAGCAGGGCTGCATAGCTCAGCTTTTTGCTGGTGGAAGATGTAGCGGGAAGATCGGTAATAGGCACTGGACCAAGCGCGCCCATCACGAGGGAGGCCAGAGACGCACTGATGCTTCTCCACAATAGCCCCTACATCAGCAAAATGATCATTTTCGACAACGTTGGACGTTCTCTCAAATGGCAAGCAGCGGTAACACGTAATGCACCTAGGAACTTGCCGAACGTGATCGTTTTGGTGGTCCATGTGTTATGATGTGGGGACATATGATGTTGCGTGAGTGTATTGATCACAAAATCTTTGATCACAGTACACTCACTGGTCAACGTCATGCACCCCTTCCCTATTTGCGTTTTTTCAGGTATGCATTCGGCCCTGACTTCATTTTTGTGGAAGACAGTGTGCGACCGCATGAAACAGCCCGTGTGGAGCAGCTCTTGGAAAGAGAGGATATTCGGTGAATACAGTGGCCTCCCCGTTCCCATGACTTAAATCCCATCGAGTACGTGAGGGTACTTTGGGGAGACATATAACAGCACGTCCACTTGCACCAATGACCATCGAGCATTGTCAATCGCGCTGGTGGAGGAATAGAACGCCCTACCACAAGAACTTACTAATCTTGTGGCCAGCATGGAAGCACGTTGGAAAGCGATCACTGCCGTCCGTGGTGATCATAAACCCTGTCAAGAATCATGTCCTTCCTTTTGATTTTCCCAGGGCACCATGATAAATCATGGTGTAAATATTGTCTCTGAATAAAAGTGTAATTTATGTTCATGTGACTGCATATTTCTTTCATATACCTTTTGTAATATACTGTTGCAGTTCTTAATATGTATAATCCAAGTTTCATCGAGCTGTGTTACTTAGCAGTGAGATATTCACATGATAGTTACTTTCGTTCTTATGTTTTGGACACCAGTCTACATTGCCGTAGCAGAATACAGAACGAAACCACTAATATACGCGTCGAATCTCTTGGACTCTGCCCGCAGCTTGCCTCCATACCCTCATCCCGTCGTCAGGCTCAGAAGACTCCACCCCTTCCCTCTGACGTTTCGCTGAATATAAGTTGTGTGTGGATAATGGAATGTAGTCAAATTAAGTCGGGTGATGCTGAGGGAATTAGATTAGGAAATGAGACACTTAAAGTAGTAAAGGAGTTTTGCTATTTAGGGAGTAAAATAACCGATGATGGTCGAAGTAGAGAGGATATAAAATGTAGACTGGCAATGGCAAGGAAAGCGTTTCTCAAAAAGAGAATTTTGTTAACATCGAATATAGATTTAGGTGTCAGGAAGTCGTTTCTGAAAGTATTTGTATGGAGTGTAACCATGTATGGAAGTGAGACATGGACGATAATTAGTTTGGACAAAAAGAGAATAGAAGCTTTCGAAATGTGGTGCTACAGAAGAATGCTGAAGATAAGGTGGGTAGATCACGTAACTAATGAGGAGGTATTGAATAGGATTAGGGAGAAGAGAAGTTTGTGGCACAACTTGACTAGACGAAGGGATCGGTTGGTAGGACATGTTCTGAGGCATCGAGGGATCACAAATTTAGCATTGGAGGGCAGCGTGGAGGGTAAAAATCGTAGAGGGAGACCAAGAGATCAATACACTAAGCAGATTCAGAAGGATGTAGGTTGCAGTAGGTACTGGGAGATGAAGAAGCTTGCACAGGATAGAGTAGCATGGAGAGCTGCATCAAACCAGTCTCAGGACTGAAGACCACAACAACAACAAAGTTGTGTGTGGAGTTGGGGAAAAAACTTAAGACGCAATAGATTGGCAAGGATGAAAAAATAAAAATTGTGGAAAGAGGCCAAGACTTGTTGAAACTGATGTTGGATGCAGTCGTTATGAAGAGCCCAACTCTGAGTAGACTAGCGTGGAGGGGTGCATGAAGCCAGTCTTGTAACTGAAGTTCACATCAGATTAAAAATACGAAAGCCCGAAAGGAAGAGACATTTTGCAATGTTTTAACAACTGTCTTGAAAAAAGCCAAGGAAAGTTTCAATGGTTGTCAATGGCTGTACTACAGGTTACGAAGTCCTGCTAGATGTTTTGCGTATGCACAATGCAGCTTTAATGTCAATCACCTTACAGCCAGCATTTAGTAACCTTAACGACAGATCAGGTAGGATTCTGTTCTTCTAAGATTGATGAGTTTACAGAAAACTAACTGAGGCCACATTTGCGGAGCCTGTTTCACAAGACCTTAAGGTAGTGGCTGGATCTTGGTTATTGCGATAAAAATATCACACTATGAATTCACGAGAATTAGATACAGATATAAAGATAACCTAAAACTGAAAAATGAAAAAAATTTGAGTGTGGACGACTATACAGAATGTCAAAGAAAGATTCAAACTAAGACGTGTCATTCAACTTACAGGGCAAATGCAATGCTCTGTGTGTCCGATTTGTACAAGTTCGTTTATAGAAGTTGGGAAGAAGGTAGTATTACTATCAAACAGCCTTGTAGAAAATTACTAATACCGCTGAAGAAAACAGGACTGATGGAAAATAATTCGTCATTATCGTACACGCCAGTGATTAAATGAACTGATTCTTTCAGGGATTTCGAAAGATAATGTTACGTCTCAGCCGAGGAGTCACCCAAACATGTAACGTATACAAAGAATTATTAACAGGTTAAATGCTACCCGTTAAGTAGCAAAGCGTAACACCAACAACATCGACAGGCCTGTCCAATTTCTGTGTACATAAAGAGTGAGCATATGGCTGTGTCACCTTCATGCAATATATATGTACCAAAGAACGCGGGCAGAACTGAGGGGGTCCACTATCAAGCGAACGATAACGTTGTTGCGTTTCCTACTGACGCGTAGCATACAACATTCTACTTTTGATTGCTTCATTTTTTGTTTCTCAAATGCTCGAACATTTTTTAGAAAGCTGTTAATGTGCCGTCTAAATTACGACATGTGTATCTGCAGCTAAAATGTCAACGTCATGTGTATCCGTTGTGCTATCGAAATCAGCCACCTGGTTATCGTCAACTGAAATGAGTCACGAAATTGCGCGTTAGCTATATTAGCACACTGTCGTTCATTCACTTAAGAACAATTAGTTTTCGGTTTTATCTTCGGTAGTTGCTATTGTTTCATACCTGAACTCGTTAATAATGTTAATTTGACGGCTGTAATCTTTGCGTTCCCATCTACTGAGCTACAGAAGGATTTGCTAAATGTGTTGCGCTATACAGAATTACTGACACACTTCCACAAGATCAGTCCGTAATGTAAAGTGATTTTAAAGTTTTAAGTTTTATTTCATTTTTTGGTTTGAAAATATATAAATGTGGTAGGCGATTAGCTAAGTATAGTCCAGCCTTACAGTTACGACTAATTACAATGTCTGATTAGAACGCTAAACGCTACAAATAGAGAGTTGCGAAGTTGTTGTTGTGTACAAAAGGCATTACAATTTTAAGAGCCTTTTTTGCGTGCAAAATGTCGCGCTTTGCGTAGACTGTAAAAATTGGGAGAACGTTCAGGTAGTTTGATGAACGCAGAGTTTGCGCTCCTCTACGATGCCAATACAACTATTTTTATTAAAAGTGCTTCCGAAACTGTCGCCCGCAGCCTGAGGAACCTCCTTTCGTTTTCTTCATTTTCCTTCTTTTATGCTACGATATTGTGTTTGCAGCATTTAATTACAACAGTCCTCGTTACAAAAGAAAGTAGAATGTGCGGACATTCAACTTCATAGCAGTTAAGTGTCACAGTCTCATACTATCTTACTCTGGATCAGTATCTCTATTGTTGTGGTGGTTAGGTGCTGTGTCACACTGCAGCCGCTTTTCTTCCCGTGTATTCCGCTGAGTAGGAATGTTCTCACATTTTCACAGTACTGGAAACTGAGTCTTAACTTTCACGTACGGTTTCATCCTGCACGTAATTTCCTGTTAGTACGTCCGAACATTTGGTAGTCGTTACCTTTGCCAAAGTGAACACGGAAATCACAAGTAGACTACCGAAAGTTTTAGTAGGCTACAGTGATGATTATTAGCATTACTTTTTTTATAACTGAATGGACTTTGTGGTTCTTAACTCTAAGAATCTGTTTCATTCGCCGATTACTCCTTTAACCTAGGCTAACAAAGTCTTTTCTTTTGAGCACCCATTTCATCCCTACGGCTCGGCACAGTCCTTAGATACTGATGGCCCAGTAGGAGACCATCGTTATGGTCGGAGTTTCATGCATATCTTAATCACAGATGCCACTGGTATCAATGAATTGGACAGTTTTAAACTCATTTTGCCCAGTGTTTGTTGCTTTCTCAGTGGAGGCAGTGTGTAAGATTCCTGAGACGAACATACGGCATTCCATCTCGGACTAGAATATTAGTCTCCGATTTCTGTTTTGGTGTCCTCTACTGTAGTGTTAAGTTCTTCATTGTTACTCATTTGTACCTGCGTCGTTCTGTAATATGAGCACGACAATTTTCACCTTCCATTTATTTAAGTTGCCTCTTTTGAGCCTTATTTAGATGTATTGAGATACACTGTTGGAATTTCACAATCATAGACCAGAAGCTTAGACATTATAAATCATTAAAACAGCGACGCAAAAAACATTATAAATAGCTAAAATAGGCAACGAAAGCCACCACAGAGCAAGTTTCTTTATACCCATTTATTAACTACATAGCACACACACTCAGAATATTGGGCGCTAATGACCATAGAAGTTTTGCGCCCTAAAACCACAAACCAAAAAAAAAAAAAAAAAACACTCAGAATATTTATGTTATCATCGAGTTGCATTATATTTTAAACATAACTTTAAGGTTCCAAACAAAATGATAATTTACTCTACAGAAAAATGAACGTGTTTCTTGAAAGCCTATGAATTACAATCGAGTTACTGGTTGCGCATGTTAGGCAAATGCTTCTTGAACTTTTCCGGACTCATGTTGAGACGCCAGTCAGTTAACACTTCTTTCACCTCAGAAAATAACCTCTCAGCATCTGTGCAGCTAATTGGAACAGACTTAAAAAACAATGAAATATTATGTGGACCATTTCTACTGTAAGAGAACTATGTCACCCTGCAGAATTTTTAAAAATGTTTCTAAGTTTTTTAAGACCGGGATTTATTGAAAATTCCCTTTTACACTTCCTATTTTCCTGGCACACTTTCCAATCTTCGCTCTGCACCGTCCACAATTTTCACTGACTTCCTCAGAGACTGTCCTATTTTTTTAAGCTGGCAGAGCACTTGTAGCAGGAAACAGAACTTCATAGCAATGAAAGTTAAGTCATTTCTCACTTCCGAAGATTCAAGAAGTTCTTTTGTTGTAACAATTGAAGATGATTTATGCTCCAGAGCGATTACACCTTAGTTATACTCGGGAAATGTGAACTGCAGTAAACTGCTGCTGAGATCCATGTCTCCATTCCGTGTTGACAGGTTTAGAGGGCGGAGGTAATATGTAACACAATGTCTTCAAATGTTGTTGTCCTTGCCGGTGCTTCCACAAACATCTTCTTAATACTAGAAATCAATTTGTCGCCCTCCGGAAACAAGCTTCATATGTCTTCTGACACCCTGCGAAAATCATGTGTTACATAGGTCAAGTGAAACGCGTCTGAAAATAGCACTTTTAAAGTTTTCCCAGACTCAAGTTTTCATCAATACATACATTCAAATATTTGGAGCTTTCTACTCTATTTTGCCCATGTGCTACACTAGTTTCTGGCATGAATATTTTTGTTATACAGAATTGAGTGCAGTATGTTTTTCTCAAAATTTAGAGAGTCCATTTTCAGAGAATCACTTAACATTTGTTTGAAAAATATCATTTAGTAATTTTTCTTCTGCTTTCTCTTTAATGGTACTTTTTATGACACTAGTATCGTGTGCAGAAAGTACAGGTAAAATAAACGCATAAGAAAATAAAGTAGAATGGCTATGCCGAGTTTAGATCATTTTGTTTACGTTCGTGTCGTCACCTGTGCAGGTCATTATCCTACCTATAACGTCACAAGCAACTCCCGAGTTTCTATGACATAAACATCATGACGTCACAAAGCAGGCCGTCTTTCCATGGCGTCACAATGGTATTATACTGGCCATTAAAACGAAACAGCCAATCACAAACCAAAATTTTACCAACCATTAAAACGTAACAGGCCAGTTGTATGTAGCTGCCATCTTGACTGTGTTCAGAAGTATTTGATCGCTCGAATCTTGTGCCATCTTTAAAAATATTCAGTTATCTATCAAAAGTAAAGACAGTAGTGTAACTTGGTACTAGTTACGTGCCTTACATGTTAAGTTACTTTTGTCAATTTGTGTAGTTAGATCTCTGTATCACTATTGGAGTAAGGTAGAATGGAGTCCTAAATTAAATATTTCCACATCCAGATTGCTGTATTACATATCAAAAATATATCAGCACACACATGCATGCACGCACGCACACACACACACACACACACACACACACACACACACACAATTATTATACTGAGTGTCACAGTGTTAATTCCACATCTAACAAGTCAGTTGAAATATTTAAATGTTAAAAACTTACAGTATTTCCATGTCTACGATGTGCCTCAAAAATACATCACCAACAGAAACAACATTTATATCAAGTGTCATATGTTACTTTAGAGACTAAAATGTCTTTCAAAATACATAAAGAGTTTAACTTACACTAACTCCACCTCTAAAATGAACGTCAGAAGCACACCAGCATCATATATAATGCTTGTGTCAAGTGCCACAGTGTTAATACCAAGTCTAACATAAAGATACATAAAGATATTGACAAGCAGTGGTGTAACTCAAAGTATTTATACGCTTAAAATGTCTGTATGATTGTTCTATAAAGCACATGTTAACTAAAACAATGTCAACTAATAAAAGAGTACAGTTTTTGTGCAACTTACACTTTATGCATAAAACACGACTTTGGACTCTCAAATTAACTGCCACAATACTATTTCCATATCTAAATTGTTATGTAACACTACAAAACACATGTCAGCTGAAATAAAATGCTTCAGTAATAGTTACACTTTATACCTAAACTAGGCTATATTACAAAAATGAATTGACCTAGCACTGTTTTAGGCAGGCAGACGGTAATCAATAAAGAAAAATATTGTTATTATATGTCTGAAATGCCTGTATGATCTGTAATATGTGTTGTATCTATAAAGTAGAATGTATGCATATATGTATATGTCTGGGATCTCCTCTCAAAGATCTGGATCGATTACAGCCAAATCTGACTCAGAATCAGGCAGACACATTGTGGGGTTTACAACCTCCTAGCTCCAACAAGAGTGGGGATATGGGAAAAAACGTGTTTTTTCGATTCCCTGGCGAGTGGGCTGCCCTGCACAACAGGTTTATTGTGTGGGAACAGCATCAGCCTGCCAAATCAAACTGCAGTGCAGTGCAATCTACAGGTCAGGCGCATTTATTTATTTAATTATTTACACGTCAAGTTCTGTAGGACCAAATTGAAGAGCAAATCTCCAAGGTCATGGAACGTGTCAGTACATGAAATTACAACATAAAAGTAATAACAGATAAAAAGAAATGTTCATGAACCTGAAAAAAGTCAGTCCATAAGTTTAAGTAAACGCTATCAGCAATACAATAAGAATCAGCTTAAGTTTTCAAGGAACTCCTCGACAGAATAGAAGGAGTGACCCATGAGGAAACTCTTCAGTTTCGATTTGAAAGCGCATGGATTACTGCTAAGATTTTTGAATTCGAGTGGTAGCTTAAACAATTCTTCAGGCCCCTCCATTAGGTTGCCCCACATGACAGGTGATAAAGTGAGGTGGCGCAGTGGTTAGCACACTAGACTCAAATTTGGGAGGAAAATCGTTCAAACCCACATATGGCCATCTGATTTAGGTTTTCCATGATTTCCCTAAATCACTTCAAGCAAATGCTAGGATGGTTCCTTTGAAAGTGCATGGCCAACTTCCTTCTCCATCCTTCCCTAACCCAAAGGGACAAATGACCTCACTGTTTGGTCCCCTCCCCCAAATCAAGCAATGAACCACATGATGAGTAAGTTGTGGGAGTGGACAGCGTGAGAGGGACACAGAAATGGAGAGAGAAAGGAGGGAAGGGGATGAGAGGTGTGAGGCAGGTGGAAGGTGTAGAGGGGTGTTGGACAAATGGAAAAGGAAGATGGGGAGGTGAAAATAGGAAGGGAAAAGGATATGATCATATGGAGGGGGGAGAAAGATATGGTCCAAGTGAGGGGGTGGACAAATATAGAGGGAGAAGGAGGTGAAGAGCAATGAGGGGGAAGGGGAGATAGATAGACAGAGGAGAAAGGATGAGGTGGACAGACGGAAGGAGGAAGAGGTGTGTTCAATATACGTATCAAATGCACACCTGGGCCAAGCTGTGGGAAAAAGTCTAGTTATTCTATGAAACACATTAGCGAAAATACCGCATCAGATACAGAAAAAGTCCAGTTTTTGTTTAATTTAGACTAGATGCCTAAAACAAGGCCATGGATTATCACATTAAGTGCCCCAATGCTAGTTGCACGTCTAAATTTTTCTTCAACAGTACAAAATGCAAGTACTCTGCTAAAATAACTTGTTACAGTAATAACTGACACTTGATCTGACGTACCACCATGTTAGGGCAGAGGAAGCCCATGCATAAAAAATATAGTTAACATTGTGTGGCTAATACAGCCTTTTTAATTACTTCTGATCTTGAACCTACCAGTAGTAACATGTTTATTCACAATATTACTTTTCTGACACTTTGGCACAATAAACAATACTAAAAATGGTGCATTTTGATAACATCTTTAATGTATTACATCACACTACATACTTTTGCAGTATGCAAGTATAACCTTATAATGCGCCAAATACAAAAGGTATACACAGTGTGTGTCAGCTACAAAGTTTCACAGAGAGGAAAGTTTCATCCCTCAAACATCCGATCTTTAAGCAAAATAAAGACTTCCAATGCAAAACACATGCAGGTCACTTATCATGATACGCAAGTGTAACTCTAGATCTCTGATTATGAACGAAAATTCAGTCTTTGCATCAAAATAAAATTTACACTATTGTTTATCTACATTCCGATTACAAGTCACATGTGGCTCAGTTAGTTGATAACAAGTAAAAATGCAAATGGCTTGCACTTTGGCACTAATAATATAACTTACAGGTTAAACTACATATGGCAATGAGCATAGTTCGATTATTATATCACACTTTAATGAAACCAAAAATTGTCCGTATTATTTAACGAAGTACATAAATATTTCCTCTACCAAACTGCAAAACACATAAGGTACTACTGATGATCTAATTTACAGCTTAAACTGCACTTGTTGATGAGAATAGTTCGATCATTGTAGCACACTTCAAAGAAACCAAATATTATCTGTATTATTTATCAAAACACACGTGGCTCGCTAATTAGCTCTACTGATCGAGGTTATAGCTTACTGTGCACTTGTTAAGTACTGATTTATGCTGGCACAGAGTGCAAACTATATGACTCTTTGATGAAATGCCATACTGAACAGTAGTAAAACATATTTGTGTAGGTAAGAAATGAGGGTTGCTATGCTTTCAAATACCCATGCTCAATTAGTTTTCATAGTCAGCTAAACATAATGGCTCAATGGGAGGATAGAAATTTATCTTGCAGTACAAAACGTTTGTCATCTTCTGCTGATAACACTAACTTATGCTGTCACATAGTGGAGACTATATGACACTTTGATAAAACAGCATACTGAACAGTAGTACTCCATGCTTGGGTATTAAATTCATCTTATATTCCAAAATGTTTACCTATATGACACTATGTCCCCCATACATCACCATATTACACAAACATCAAAACAAATTGCCCCATACATCGCGATATTACAGCAAAATTGTAATAAGGTACCCCATACATTGTGCCATGTAATATGACAATTTTAATAGATTGCCCCATACTTTACCCTTCTACATCAAATTGTGACTAGGATCCCTATATGCACACTCATTGTCATGTTACAGCAAGAATGTAACAGATTGCTCTGCACGTCACAACACTCGCCTGAGTGGGGTTTGTGGAGATACTACGGTGTCATGACCATCTCTGCGTTAATACAGATATCAGCCATGTAAAAAAGAGCTGAGTTGATTTTTTTTTCACTTAAAAAAAGTTTCATATCGGTCCTGTACCTGTTACTACAATTGGAAGATGGGGACATGCAAATCATCACCCAGCTGAACATCTGGCAAAAGTCTAAAGAAGGCCACAATCACAAATTGAAAAATCCTTGTGATCACTGGCGACAGAAGGGAGCATGTTTAGGTTAAAGTCAGGTTCTAGGCAGACAGTCTTAAAAGAAATTAGAACAGAATAGGACCTTAATGTACATAACAGTTTCCAGATAAGTGTAATAAGTTTGTTTTATCAGAAGATTGGAGGGGGGCTGAAAACCAAAGGTAGATGAGCTTCTTGTATGTCTAGGAGATGTGGAAATTTCTGAAGGGTTAGATATTGTGTGCCACTCTGAACAGCAGGTAAGCACAATGGTAGAGAAGTTAAATAAAAGGGATTAAAGACTAGTATCATTCTCCTGTAGAGTTAACTTAGAAAAAGGAGGAGTTGCAACATATGTAAAAGTTTGGAAGGAAGCCAAAAATATTGAAACAAGCAGTTTTTCTCTAGATCAGAACCTAGAACCACATGCTTGTGAGTTATTATCGCAGAATACTTCTCTTGTAACTGTAACAGTCTAGACTTCTTGTAGGAAACTTTCACCTATTTATGAGACATATAGATGTATTGTTGAGCTACACTTCAGAAAGAAATTTCTAGAGATTTCAATGTAGATTTTTTAAAACGTTCTGACAGGAAAAAATGAACTGGAATCATTATTTGCATGTTTCAGTCAGATTTCTGTGGACAATTTTCCAACTCACATGCATCAAAATATGAGGACACTGATTGATGACAGTATTATAGACAGTGCTCAGGCTGAAAGAAAGTGTACCCAAACATTAATGAACTATCTGTTTAGGATGCACAGTTAATGGAAATAAAACGTAGCACCACTTAGCCCTGGGGCATATTCATACAGTGTTTTAAGAGTGAGTTAAATGAGGTGGTTAAGAATGAGGTACACACAGAAAGACATGCTAATGTGAGATTCAATTTATTCCATTATAAATTTGTGTAAATATTTGAAAGTTACTTTCCTCAAAAATTATTTAGAAAATTTAGTAAAAATACATAAGCCACAGATAACTAAAGGAATAAAATATCACTTAAGAGCAAGAGGCCAGAATAAATCAAGATCCAACATTACTCACATTCTACAAAAATACTGTAATACTTACAGGAAAATCATTGCAATGTTGCAGCTAAAACACGATGAAATGGCCCTTGAAGCAGTAAGAGAATATATTAAAAACGTCATTTCCCAAAACTAAAATAAACTAGGAGTAGCATCAACATCCTTCACTGAAATTGATAGATTTATAAAAATTCCACAAAACTGTAGGTCACATGTTCTTGATAGAATTTCAAACACAGTTCTGGAAAGTAGTTCCACATAAAAAAGTAATGTCCTTCGTAAATTGATCACTGGCACGTGGAAATTTTTCCAGAGATTAAAAAAAGGGGACAAGTTTGACTTAAATAATTATAGCCTAGTTTCCTTACTGAGATGTTTTTCCAGTGTATTCCAAAAGTAATGTACTAAACAGTAGCCTTGTTTAAGTAGAAACGGTTTACTGAGCACATCACAGTGTTGATTCCAGGATTGCTCAATTGAGGATGCTATTTACACATTTACTCACAAAATATTACAAACCTTATTATAAAATGACTTTCAGAAAATGCACTCTCCCTAAATTTTGAAAAAAAACGCAATTTATTCTGTTCTGTAAATCAGATACTGTCACGCCAACAATTGATGTAGTATATAAACAGGAGCCATAAATAGAGTATAATGGTCAAATTTTTTGGATATATTGATGAAAATTTGAACTAGATGAAGCATATTACTGAGCTTCTTAAACAATAAAGTTCAGCCACTTTTGCTCTTCATATAACTGCTAATCTTGAAAACAAATGTATCAACCTCCTGACATATTTTGCACATTTCCCCTTAGTAATGTCTTCAGGAATTATTTTCTGGGATGACTCATCAGTTAGAAAGAAAATATTCATCGCACAAAAGTGACCAGTAGTGTATGTCACTAGTCGTCTTGTAGGTGCCTCTTTGAAGAGTGAGGAATTTTAATGACAACATCACAATACATTATTCACTAATAAAATTCTTCATAAGCCATTCATATGAATTTAAAAAGAATAGGGATTTCTGTTACTACAACATTAAACGAAAAAATGACCTTTATTGCCCTTTATCAAAGCTGTCAGTGGCTCACAAATAAACTCAATACAGGAACAAAAGTTTCTGTTCATTTGTTGAATAACAGAAAATGGCTGCCAGATGACAAATCAAGATTTAACATAACCTAAAATCATTTCTCTCTAACAACTCCTTCTGCTCCATGGATGAAATTGTCTTAGAATCATCCTGCATAACAAATCTAGCTTTTATATGTAGTTACATCAGTAGAACTAAGAAATAATGTAGTCATTGATATTAACATTAATCACGTATAGATATCCTGTAAACTAAGTCGTTCTATACATATGTTTTTAGGAGGGGTCCACCTTCAGCAAAACACAGTTTTTTTGTCCCAGACATGTTTTGCGGCAGTTGCAGCATCATCAGTCTTTTTTTTATTTATTTTTAACATAGGGAATGTTCTTTACTGTCTATATACATGTAAATATTAGTTTTTAAATCGTAATTACAGATTTTAGAAGAACACATAAAATTATGTAATCAGACCTTCTTATCACATGGTGTGGTTTTACTGCTATATTACGTTTTTTACAGTATCTGTTTTTCTTTACAGTTTGTTATCTGCAACCATATACAACGTAATGTGGGCAAAATATTTGTGCAAAAATTACGATTTCTAAACTGTATGGCTATGCCTGAAATTAGTTAATTTTATGTGAAAGGTTGTGTGTGTGTGTGTGTGTGTGTGTGTGTGTCTGTGTGTGTGAAAGAAAGAGAGAGACAAAGTTTGAGAATTAATCATTATTATTATAATTATATGTCTATTTATTATATACCTAGTAGATCCTTTGTGGATCACATGAAGCTTCTACAATTCTTCTTGCGGTTTTTCCATGAGACCTTCATATTCTCGCTCATGGCTTTCTTTCTTTCATCCGTCCACTTTATACCAGTCTTTTTGGCTCTTGTCTCTGCCTGGACTTCCCACTGATCTATTTTGCTTCTGTAGATGTTACGGCCTGCAGTGTCCTGAATGGTAAGTTGAGCATCAGTAAGGTCTCTGCGTACTTGTTCGGCCCATGTCACACCTTTAAGGTTTTTAGTGGCTGTGAGTATCTGGCGTGTGAGTCTATACTCAGGGAGACTGTGTCTGTGTCCATAGAATTTAATGCGTCTTTTTCTAGTGTCAGCAGCAATATTTGAAATTTCCTCTGTAGTTCTGTTGGTTTGCAGTCTGTATCCAGCTTCAGTTTTTCGTGGACCAAGGATTTACCTAATGATCTTCCGTTCTTGTTTTTGTAGATTTTGTAGTAGCATCTTGTTATGGAGTGACAAGGTTTCTGCTGCGTACAGCACCTCGGGTTTAATGCCTGATTTTGGCATCCATGGACATGCACTTTTTGTTGTAAATTTTGTGTAGGCTCTCTTTAGTTTCTGTGTTCGAGTTTCTTGAGATTTTTTTTCTGGTCCAATGGATTCCAAAATTTCCCCCAGGTATTTAAAATGTGGAACTCTCTTTATCCGTCCATATTTTGTGGTGAGATTCTGTATGTTTAAGAGTGTACACATAAATTTCGTTTTCTTACAAGAAATTTGCAAGCCAATCTTCTCGAGGCATTCCTTCAGTATTTCTATTTGATGTATTGCATTTTGTTCACTGTCTGTCAAAATTGCAAGATCAACGGCAAAGGCTTCGCAGGTGACATCAGTTTTCCTTCCAATCTTCATTGCTTTGCATAGGCCACGTTTTCTAATCTCACTCTCCCATTCCCTTATGACCTTGTCCAAAACGATATGGAACAGAATTGGAGATTGTCCGTCTCCTTCTCTTACTCCTGATCTCAAAACATTCCGCGATTCCCCCCATGAATTTTACTTTAGACGTTGCGTTCGAGAGTGTCTGTTCAATGAGATTACGTGTTTTCTGGACAAGTGGCAGTTCTATTAGAGTTTTGACAAGGGATTTACGGTCGAGACGGCCGGTGTGGCCGTGCGGTTTTAGGCGCTTCAGTCTGGAACCGCGTGGCCGCTACAGTCGCAGGTTCGAATCCTGCCTCGGGCATGGATGTGTGTGATGTCCTTAGGTTAGTTAGGTTTAAGTAGTTCTAAGTTCTAGGGGACTGATGACCACAGATGTTAAGTCCCATAGTGCTCTGAGCCATTTGAACCATTTTTTTACGGTCGACTGAGTCATACGCCTTCTTGAAGTCGAAGAATGTACATATGGTGGGCTTCTGTGTAATAGCTCTGTATTTCAACGTTGTTTTTAGATTTAAAATTTGTTCAGGGCAGGAACGTCCGGGTCAGAAACCCGCTTGATACTACCCAATGTTGTGTTCAATTTCTTCCCGTGTTCTCTGCAATAGGCATGAAGAGAAGATCTTGTAGGTAACTGGTAGTAGTGAAATGCCTCGGTAATTGTTGACATCCGTTCTGTGCGATTTTTTTTGCAGAGGGTGGACAAGTGCACACTTCCAATTGTTAGGTGATTCTTCTGTCGTCCAAATTTCTTTGATAATTTCCGTGGGCTTGTAACCTCCCCCTCACTTATCGACCTTAATGACAGTGAAAAATTAAACCGCGTGTACCTAATGGAAATTTGGGAAAAGCAATCGTCACCGAAGTTAAGCTGTCGGTAAAGAGGGAGGAAAGGGTTACATCTAAATGAAAGGAAAAATGCTAATGAAACTAGTGGAAATTAATTTTGAAAAGGGGTAAATTTAATAAAGAAAGTAAATGTGCGGCCGTTACGTTAACAATTAACTAGCGGTAATTAGATATTTGAGATTTGGGGGAAATTACGGTCGCCAGTCCTAAGGACGATTACTATAGTAACTGAAAAAGAAAGGTTATTACATATATAATTAGCACTAGAAGCGTGGCAACTGAAGGTTGACACGTGTGGTGTGAAAACTGAAAGTTTGTCAGAAGTAATAAATTTCGCTACACTCTGACTTAATTTAGCAAAAGAATTAATAAAACCGGAATATCGAAAGTTAATTTAGTGACTGAAGTTAATAGTGATTTTTCTTTCTGAAGCACATCTAAATTCAGTAAAATACGGTTAGTCTTGGACTACCTCAACAATCATTTCAAAAGCTACTTGAATCTACGCAATTTAGAAATAAGAGATTTAACTATGAACTTGAATTAAATGATTCTGAACAATTAACAATAGTAAAATTTAGTACATACCAAGCTGAGCTGCAGTCACAGGTAAGCTAAAATACGGTAACAAAACTCGCACTCTTAATTTGTGCTTGTGTAATCTAAATATTGTAGCCAGCTATGAATACCTTAACTGAACTTTGAAATTAAAGCAGTGAAATCGAATGATGCTGGCGTTTGAATTTCAACGACACGGGTTCATTTCGGAAAAGGAACGGACCCTGCTTGGTAATGCAATTGGGACAATAAGCAATAAAGGTTCATGCTAAGTCGCTGTAATTTTGTGATGCAACAATTTTAGAAGTTTGAAAAGCTGAGGTCTGCCATACAGTTCTAAAACTTTACGTGTTTCCAGTCTTCCTTGTTGGTTGATTGAAGGTTTGAAGACGTCGCTCGAGGAGGTGGCGACAGTCACTCATTGTCGGCCGTCGCTGTTGCAGAAGCTGGATGTTGGCGCGCCTTCTTCTCGACACGGTCACCAGACGAAACGGGCTCTTGATGTGCGCCAGCTAATGCTTCCCGTCCCCGACACCATGTCAGAAACTATCATAGCAAGTCGAGCGCAATTACATGCTGCCAAACCCCGAAAGCGCGGCAACTCGCGGGAGCTTCACACAACACACCTGCTCCACTGCACCACCCCAGCCAGACTCCCTCTCTGCCCGCGCCCCACGCGACAGAGTTCACGCTACTAAAGATCCTAAACACTTTGGTTCTCCACACAACCTATCGATTTAATGGTTCGATAGCATAGTTTTCCCTAGGCCAGACCCAGCGTAAAAACACAAATAATCTTTACACAACAAACCAATTATACATCTACATAAAAGCATATATATACAAATAGTAAAACAATTAGAATATATAAAGACACAGAGACGTCATATATTCGGGTAACAAAATAAGGAAAAAAATTATAGTACAATAGATGGAAATACGAGGATATGCATTTCCGGCGTTACAGGCTCCTCAAGTGATTTAGGGTCTAAATTTTTCAGTAGTTCTGCTACTATGTTGTCTTCACCAGCCGCTTTGTTGTTTTTGAGATGGGGGATGTGCTTGAGGATTTCTTCTTTTGAGGATCGTATTGAGTCTTGGTTGGCGTGTGCGGGTTCAATAAGTGGTAATCTTTCTGTGGGTTCTGGACAATTTAGTAAATAGGCGAAGTAAACTGCGAGTTCTTTGCAATGTTTTCATTAGTAAGTGCTAATTTTCATTTTGTTCTTTAAAGCAGACATTTTGTGATGTGTATCCTCGTATCGTATTTGCAAATGTCCTAAAGAAATCTCTTATATTGTAATTCCGAAAGTCACTCTGCACTTGTTCCAGTTGTTCGTTTAGGTATCTTCTCTTGGTCTGTCTGAAGGTTCTGGCTGTTTCTTTCCGTACGTTGAAGAAATTGTGTTGTGTTTCTGGCGTTTTGTTGCTGCTCTATTTCTGGAGGGCCAATTTAGGTGCTTTAAGGGCGTTTTCATAATTGTCATTCCACCATGCATGTTTTTTCTTTTTTCTCAGCGGTAGTAGTTCTTGTGATTTACGTATAATTTTGTTTTTGAACTCTTCCAATGTGTTTACGTCCTCTTTCTCCCATTCGTCCTTTATGTTTGTTTTGTGGAGACTGTTTACGTCGAATCTCTGCAGATGCGATTTCTTTGGATTGTACTTTCGTGGAGTGAATTTTACTTTGACTCATGTAAGGTAGTAGTGGTCTGAGCCAATACTGGCCCCTCTTAGGACTTGTAAATCATGAATTTCTCGTTGCTGTGTATGGATGATTGCTATATGGTCAATCTGGAATTTCCCAAGTTCTTGAATAGGAGAGCGCCAAATTTTTTGCTTTGTGGGGCGCTTTCGTAAAGATACCGACATTATCTTCATGTTGAACAGTTGCCAGAGATAAACTAGTCGCCTTCCATTTCTGTTGGTAAATTTGTGCTCAGGATATCTGCCTATAGTCTTCCCGTGTTCTTTCTCTCTGCCCAGATGTGCATTAAAGTCACCAAGGAGTAAGATGGTGTCCTTCTTCAGGATCTTCACAATAGTCTCCTACAGTTGGTTCCAGAAATTCTCCACTTCGGTAGGGTCCTTGTTGGTTGGGGCCTAAGCGTTGACAAGTGTATAATTTTTGTTGGCGCGCTGTATACGTGCTGTTATAAGTCTGTTGTGGACGGGAGCGACTTCCTTGACGGAGTTTATGATATTATTGTGTGCAAGTAGCTCCATTCCCAGCAAGGAGGCGCGTTTGCCACTTTGTCTATCACTCTTGCTCTTGAATATGCGGTAGTTACCATAATCTGTGGGTATCATCGTCAGTATATCGTGTTTCCTGACGTGCTAGTAACAGGATTTTTTGTCTGTCGAGTTCTGTAGTAAGAGTGAGTAGCTTTCCAGGTTGCTTTAGTGTATTGATATTTAGTGCGCCAATGAATGTTGATGTTTTAGTGGGTAGTTTGCCAGAGAACTTCGACTATCTCTGAGTTCGTGGTTGCCCGGGTCCCCCTGAATCCGTTGTAGCAGCCGCACGCACTGGATGAACAGTCGCTGACCAAGTTGCCGGTGGTTTCCAAAAAGACGCCGCTTGGGTTTTGAGAAGAGAAATCTTCTGCCTTCTCTGCCAGTGGGATCTTCATCTTCATTCGCCTTCAAAGCCGTTTATCCTCTTCACCTGTACCCTGGTAAGGGGCTCCACAATCTATTACCAGCTGGGCCAGTTGGACCAAGGTTTTTTTTACTAGGTTTTACTCCTCCACCTCCTCCTTTCTCAACCGGTCTTGGGACCGGCTTTGGCGAAGTTAATTATAGATATATATTTATTTATTTTAGTTTTGTGTGTGTGTGTGTGTATGTATGTATGTATGTATGTATGTATGTATGTGTGTGTGTGTGTTTATGTGTGTGTGTGTGTGTGTGTGTGTGTATGTGTGTGTTTGTGTGTGTGTGTATGTGTGGAGGGGAGGGGGTTCTGTAGGTTGGTATTATCTAATAATTCTTTGAGGACAGAGAACAGAGCTCCATTGCAGAGAGCTACGTATTCATTTATTACTTGTTTTCCTTCAACTATGGCTTTTTGTATTTCATAATTTTCTTCAATTATTAGTTTTTGTGGGGGACTGTTTTTTCCATTTGAGAATTTTCAAATCAATATTGATGTCTGTTGGGCTATATTTCTTGTCCATAAGGTGTTTAGCAAATGTGGAATGACAGCTGTTACTTTTTAATGCTCTTCTGTGTTCTGTGTACCTGGCATAAAAGTTTATACGTGTCTGTCCTATATAAACTGATTTGCAGTCCTGAAACGTTAGTTGGTAAATACCAGATGTGTTGTGCTTGTCTGTGCTTGTGTTGGTTGTCCTTTGTTTCCTCTGTGTTGAGTTGTCTGTCCTGTAGGCTATTTTTAGCCCGTGTTTTTTGAGTATATCGCCTATTCTGTGGGCTGCTTTATTGTTGAGGGTAAGAGTAAACTACTTGTTTGTTGTTATTGGTGCTTCTTGTCCATGTGTTTCTTGCTCATATGTGTGTTCTGTGTGTTCGTGAGTTAGTGAGAAGGCTTTTGTTTTTGTGTGTTGGGTGTATTTTTTAATTTTGTTTGAATTTTGTAGCTCAGTTTATCTATAGTCTTTGCATCATTTCCATTCACTACAGTTATTTGTATGTAATTCATTGTTATAGTTGTTTTCAGTGAGTGGAGTTTTGTTCAGTCTGTGTAGCATGCATTGGAAACTGGCTAGTTTGTGTGCAATCGGATGATTATAATGTTTGTAAAGGCTGTGCTGGTGGTAGTTATTTTTCTGAATATGGAGAATTGGTGTTCGTTGTTGTGTCTGTATATTGTGAGGTCAAGGAAATTTAACATTTTGTCGTTTTCTGTTTCTATGGTGAATTTTATTTGTGGGTGAACTTTGTTCATATCAGTGTGGAGTTGTTGGATGCGACTGGGTGTTTCATCTAGAAGGCATATGATGTCATCTACATAACGATACCAATATATTATCCGGTATTGTTTGATTTTTACTATTGTTTCAAATATTTTATTTTCAATGCGATCGATGAAAATATTGGCTAGAATTCCATTGACTGGTGACCCTATTGGAAGTCCGTCTTCTTGTGAGTAGAAGTGATTGTCAGATGAGAAATAGTTTTGCTCTATGATTAGTTTTAGAATGCTAGTTATTTCTTTCGTGTGGGGTTTGGGAATTTCTGCCTATTCTTATAATTGTTGTTGGATGATGTTGATGGTTTTTGTGTTGGGGATGATGGTGTACATGGATGTGATATCAAATTATGTGAATGTGGCCATTGTGGGTACATTGATGTCTTTGATTTTTAGGTGTTGTGTATGCTTCTGTTGTTTCTGTATATGTAATGTTTCTGTAAGTACATGTGCATTTCTCTGGCAAAGTGATATGTTGGCGCACTTCTGAAATTGACAGCGGGGCGTACCGGAATACCCTCCTTGTGGAGCTTTAGTAGACTGTTCAGTGTGGGTGCTTGGGGATTCTTTTGTTTCAGCCATTTCGCTTTCTGTTTTGTGAATATGTGTGAGATATTTTTAGAAGTGTTTGTGTGTTTTTCTGGTATCCTTGTGTTGGGGCGCTGATTAGTTTTGTTATGTTCTTGTCTTCTAGAAATTTTAAGGTTTTATCCTTGTATTCATCCTGTTTTATTATTATCATAGTGATGTCATTGTCTGATCATATAATGAGTGCCTCGTTATTTTTAAGTTTGCTCTTTATTTTTTGCATGTTTTTTTCTTCTTTAGTTTTTGTTCTTGTCAATATGTTGCTCTTGTTTTCTTTTATTACGTATTGTATTTCTTCTGCAACTAATTGTCTTGTCATACCTGCATTGAAGTTTGGGTTGACATTGTATTTTGGGCCTTTTCTTAGAAAATCTATTTCTTGGTTAGTTAGTTGTATGTCAGTAAGGTTGACCAGACTTTTGTGGAATGTGTGGTTTGTTTGCTTTTTCTTTTTATGTGTAATGATTTCATTTTGTTTTAAAAGAGCGTTTAGTTTTTATGTTGCTTATTCCATTTTCTTCTTATTTGTGTTTCTGTGTTTTGTTTGACTGTATTCATGATATCATTAAATACTTCAGAGATTTTGGTGTGATTTCCTAGTTCCAAGTGAATCTTGAATAGTTCAGCATTGTTAGGTTAGGTTAGTGTTTAACGTCCCGTCGACAACGAGGTCATTAGAGACGGAGCGCAAGCTCGGTTTAGGGAAGGATTGGGAAGGAAATCGGCCGTGCCCTTTCAAAGGAACCATCCCGGCATTTGCCTGAAACGATTTAGGGAAATCACGGAAAACCTAAATCAGGATGGCTGGAGACGGGATTGAACCGTCGTCCTCCCGAATGCGAGTCCAGTGTGCTACCACTGCGCCACCTCGCTCGGTAGTTCAGCATTGAGTTCCTGCTTTTTTCAGCGTACCACCTTCAACCTGTTTCTCTACCGTTCAACTCTCGAAGAGCGTGCGAGAAAAATGAACACTTAAATCTTCCTGAGCGAGCTCTGATTTCTCTTGTTTTATTACGGCGATCATTCCTGATTATGTAGGTGGGCGCCAACAAAACATTTTCACACTCTGAGGAGAAAGTGGGTGATTGAAATTTAAAGAGAAGATCTTGCCGCAACGAAAAACGCCTTTGTTATAATGATTGCCTCCCCAATTCACGTATCGTATCCGTACGCTCCCTCCATTATTTCGCGATATAACAGAACGACCTGTCTTTCTTTGAACTTTTTCGATTTCTTCCGTCGATGTTATCCGATGCGGATCGCACACCGCGCATCAATACTCCAGAAGAGAACGTACAGGTGTACAGTACACCAGTGTCGTGAATATCTTTACGCATTTAGCTATGAAAATAATGTAGTGTATACAATCCCTATGGAACTGGTTGGTTGGCGGGTTCGTTTTAGGTGTAAATAGACCAAACTAGAGGGTAATCAGTCCCAAAACGCTACTCAATCCCCCAACTGGAGGACACTATGGAACTGGAAGTATGTAACTTATGGTCCCATTGTACCACACAGGGAATGTGGTACCAGAACTGTGCAAAAGACGTCACAAATGTAAGCAAAGTGTTGCAAAGTCTGCATAGCAATTCTTGTAAATAAAAGAATTATTCTTTTGTCTTCAGTTTTGTGTATATCCAATAAGTACCAATAAGGTATTTTTCTCCGTTTCTGTTATTGAAGAAATATGTAGATATGTTATGTATAAAAAGCTAGTACATGATGTGTCTTTTTCTTTCACCTATTCTGCCAATTGCAGCTCTTTTTTATCAGTCTCTATTACATACTCCCATTATTGACATCGCCGAAAATTTGTGACACTGCTGGTTACGCAATATCGAAACAAGCTAATCCAAAAAATGAAACAACATCCTGTTCTTCCATTTAGCGACAACTATCAATACGTTTCGATACACGGATTTTGTAACTAATTCTTCCCCACGTGACTTTAATTATTGTTCTTTAGAGTCTCATTTCAAATGATTTCAATGTCTTCTACTCTAGTTTCTCAACTGCGTGCACGCTAATCTAAGTGCTTCAGAAATATCATTGATTGCAGGCTGTGACCGAGCGGTTCTAGGCGCTTCAGTCCGGAACCGCGCTGCTGCTACGATCGCAGGTTCGAATCCTGCTTCGGGCATGGATGTGTATGCTGTCCTTCGGTTAGTTAGGTCTAAGTAGGTCTAAATCTAACGGACTGCTGAGCTCAGATGTTAAGTCCCATAGTGCTTAGAGCCATTTGAACCATTTTTTGATTGTAGGCCGTCACGTAACTCGTTGAATGTCTTCTGGTCGAAGACGGCTTTCTTCACCGATCAAGTCTACTCATGTCCTTCTTTTCTCAATCGTCTTGCTTCATTAACATCATCACATATTTTGATGTTGAGTGTATTCCTGATCTAAAGGTTTCGGCTTAAATTCCTATAGCTCTCAGAGTTATTAATAAAATCCATACGATTTAGCGACCAAAGACTTCCGTTAAATCAGTCTCTCTCATGCTGCTAATGACGCTTACAAAATACAGTTGAGGTTTCTCATTTCCACTTCTGATGTGTAGATTTTCCTTACAGCTGAACTGTCACCAATAATGAACAGCATGGCTATGTAGAATGCAATGAAATAACTACATTAAAACAAAAAGAAAATACATTTTTCCTAAAATAATCCCCTGATAAGCTCTACGTTTGCAAAAATATGTGGGTATAAACTAGTCCCTTTCAAGTTTTTGTTAGTGAGGACTGTTCAGAACAGAGCTATCTGGAAGCTGATGTATAAGGCTAACGACTACAAGTGGAAACGTGAGCTGTTACAGGAATGTAGGGCACATTGTGAGTTATTGCAAGAAGCACAATACTGAATATTTCTTTCAAGAAGTAAAACTAAGTCAGATGCAGTCACTGCTATACATATTTATCACCACGCCACTATAATAGAGCCAAGTCATCTCCTTTGACTGTAAACAAGAAAACGCTTTGAAGAATTTTCATAGCCCCAAATCATCTCCCTTTGTCATCGTGTGTCGCCCAATGTTACCGTTATCATTATATTGATGAATGCAGATTAGTGCTAGATTTATTAACCAAATATGTAATCCAATTCTAAGCTTCTTCTTTCACTAACTGACACGTATCAGTTTGTAGCATCTGAATGTACAGGTATTATCGGAGACCTATCAGTTGGTTTGAGTGTTTTCTTTGCTTAAAGTCACATTGTCTCAATTTTCTCTGGGCATATTTGTATTCCTACGTAATGTGTTGGAAACATAATTATTTATTTCTGATGTCCTTGAAGCCTTTGAGGGATGCGTGATCAGACCGAAAATGCTAGTGCGAAAACGAGTTCTGTAGAACACAGCGGAAGATTTATTGAAGTAGGTGTACCATACTTCACCAGCGTCACCGACTGACTAAGTTCACATTTGCCAGCGTGCAGTGGCTCGTAGCAATCGCCGGCCACTGGCCAAGCGGTATCTGTAGATCGGACAATTTATCGGTGCTCAAGGCGTCAGACGTCCGCAGGTGTGTGTGTGTGTGTTTGTGTGTGTGTATTGGGGGCGGAGGCGAGAGGGAGGCGGAGCTGTCAGTGGTTAGTGATGCAGGCCGCTGACGGAGATTGGGTCCAAGAGTGACTGCGATTCGCTTTCATGAACTAGATGTTTGCAGGTCGCTCGAAAGGGCCGTACAATTCGTTACGGCATCCGATCAGCGTCTGGAGTTACAAAGAACTAGCGTCTGCTTGTCAGGAAAGAGCGGTACCAACGGGCTATTGGCAGAAATGAAAACGATATTATTGTGAAAGCATGTTTACCTGATATTTTTCCTTCTTAATACTTGAATTTTGGAGTTAGATGAACTGATGTGACAGTGAATACTGATGTTGTGTTGTTGTGCCCTACAATTCTAATACTGTTTGATGCAGCTAACAACAATTGTTTATCCTGAGCAAACCTTTCGTCTCTTTGTAACTTCTGCAACCTACGCCCACTTCAATCTGCTTGTTCTAGTTAAATCATGTGGGCTTTGTCTATGCTCTTGTCCTTGTCTCTCCCACGCACAGACTTTCCCCCATTATAGTACTGACGATTTCTTGACGCTTCAGCATGTCCCTTATCAACAGATCGCTCCTTTTAGTAAAGTTGTGCCATAAATTTTTTTCCCAAATTCGGTTCAGTATCTCCTCATTAGTTATTCGATCTGCCCAGCTACACTGAAGTGAGAGGATACCTGCTAATATCGTGTCAGACTTCCTTTGCCCGGCGTAGCGCAGTAACTCGATTTGGGTGGACTCAACAAGTCGCTGGAAGTGCCCTGCAGAAATATTGAGCCATGCTTTGCTTTGTAGCCGTCCGTAATTGCAAAAGTTGGCGGTGCTGGATTTTGTGCACGAATTGACTTCCCGAATATGTCCCACAAAATTTAGAAGGTATTCATGTCAGGTGATCTTGGCGGCCAAATTATTCGCTCGAGTTGTCCAGAATGTTCTTCAAAAAAATCACGAACAATTGCGGCCCGGTGACATGGTTCATTGTCGTCCACAAAAACTCTATCGTCGTTTGAGAACATCAAGCCCATCAATGGCTGAAGATGAATAGTGATCGATTCAGTTGGACCATAGACCCAGTCCACTCCAGATAAACGCAGCCCACATCGTTATGGAGCCACCATCAGCTTGCACTGTGCCTTGTTGACAAGGTGGGCCCATGGCGTCGAGTGGTTTGTGCCACACCGATGAGCATGACTGATCTGACCATGCCATGGTTTTCCATTACTCTAGAGTCCAACAGATACACTATATCATCATAATTATCCGGACTCCCCCCCAAAACATACGTTTTTCATATTAGTTGCATTATGCTGCACCTACTGACAGATACTCTGTGCCAGCGACCTCAGTAGTCATTAGACATCGTGAGAGAGCAGAATGGGGCGCTCCGCAGAACTCACGGACTTCGTACGTGCTCAGGTGATTGGGTGTCACTTGTGTCATACATCTGTACACGAGATTTACACACTCCTAAACATTTACTTTCTTTATTAACTTTACCCCTTTTCAAAATTAATTTCCACCAGTTTCACTTGCATTTTTCCTTTCATTTAGATGTAACACTTTCCTCCCTCTTTACCGACAAATTGACTTCGGTGACGATTGCTTTTCCCAAATTTCCATTAGGTACACGCGGTTTAATTTTTCACTGTCATTAAGGTCGATAAGTGAGGGGGAGGTTACAGATGGCGATCTGGTGACAGGACAATCTTCGTATTTGAGGTTGTTCTGGACACGAATTTTGCATTGTGCAAATCTCGTAACAAAGTACTTGTTACGAACAGGTCTTCACGTCAGCGAGAATAAGTAGTGGGAAGAACTTTGAGATTTGGTATTTATATTGAAAATTATTAAAATGAGTGAAGGCAACAATTACCAAAATTTGGTAGACTTGGATACGGAACAATCGGTCGAACAGTGGGAAACGCGCACCGCGGAACCCATTGTTCACGGGTAGGCGGCTAGCATGAAAGACGCGACCGCCGAAACGCAACAAAGAGCAGAAATGGAATTCCAAACTTTAGAAAATGTTTCGGAATCGGAAGTGAAAATCAAATCTGAATCCCTTGATGAGGAATACGGGGGGCAATTAAAGAGGAAGCCGCTACGGAAGTAAAACCGGTAGTTTCCGGGAACTTAACTGATTTATTGAATGTTTTGATTAACGATATCAAGAGTCAATCGGCAGAAATTAAAGCTCTGTCTGCCAAGCAAGAAGATCAGGCTGCCAAGCAACAAGCTCAGGCTGCCAAGCAAGAAGCAATGTTGGAGTTGTTAACACAAAAGTTGATAAAATCAAAGAAGATATTGTTGTGATTAATACCGAAATCGGTAATCTTAAACAGGAAATGATAGGCGTTCAGGCGGAAATTGCGAGCATAAATACTCGTTTTTATTCCGAAATTAGCAGAATCGAGAAAAGTGTAGGAGAAGCAGTTGCTCCGATCATCGAGAATAAGGTGACGGAACAAATTCAATTAGTGAAAAAAGAGGATCAAAAGAAGGTGGAAACTTTAAAGGCTTTAGTATCCGAAGTAGATACCAAAGTGTCGAAGCAGGCTAATACCTACGAAGAAAAAAAAGGGGAAGTAGAAACGCTTGCGACAACCACTTGCCAAGTAATTACGAGAGTATCGGAATTAGAAAAGAAACTTGACGAAAAACAGAGCTATGTGCCAATCTGTGCACATAGTTTGGAATTGTTGACGAAAGAGGAGCGGTTCGACCCCTTGAGAAAAGGCGGTATACACGCGACGGATTTCATTAAAAATTGTGAAAGAGTTTTACCCAGATCATGGACTAATGAGAGAAAAATTAATGCGGTTATTGATATGCTGGCAGGTGGTGCCAAGCGTTGGGGCTTAAACCTCAACATTACGAACCTGACTTTTGAAGAGTTTAAAAATTTGTTTCTGGCTGAATACTGGTCAGAGCAAAAATAGCAAAGTGTATGGCGCGAATTTGTCGTATCGAGACCTTTCGATGCGAATTCACGCGGCTCGATGAAGGAGTTTTGTGAGGGCTGGATCCGCAAGTTGGAATATTTGCGTGATCGCCGCACGGAATCCGAAATAGTCTGGGAACTCTACAAGAAGCTTCCAGATGATACAAAACGCTACGTAGGAAGCAATTACAAGACAATCAATGATTTCCTGGAAAGAGTTGAGGACGAGGACAATTGGCGCAATAATCGCGACAGTGGCAGAGGCCGTGGTAACAACAATGGGAACCACAACAATGATAACCATGGGAATAATGCATACCGCAACCATTGGAGCAATATCAATAGTGGTTCGGGCCGTAATGACAATTGGTACAATGCAAATAATAACAGGAATGACGGAAACCAGTATCATACTAACGTGATACCGGCTTCGCAGAATAGTAATAACGCCAGAGGGTGTGATCAGCCGCCTCAGCAGCATCCGGGGAGCGTATCTGCTGGGACGAGACAGGGAAACCATTAGCCGCGCCGGTGAGGGGCCGACCGGGCGTGGACAAATTTTGGAGGCCCAATAACAAGAGAAAAGCCAGGTGTCGTCGTTATGAAAATTCCGTATGGAGTAATCAACGGCGGGAGAGTGTGCCAGTGTTAAGAGAAAGGAGTGCGCCCACAAGTAGTAGATCAGCTGTAGACACGGCAGTAGAAAATACATTCACTGTCAGTGAGAACAATTTAAGTAGTGTTCCGGAAATCGAATATAAAGTGGCAGCTGTAATACCCACAGCGGAACTGGAGATTGAGTTTAAGAATGATTCGCAAGTGTTGAGAGAAGATCAGATGTCGGATAAAACGTCCGTCATCGAGCGAGGGGCTGCAGAGAGGGATGAGGTCTGGTTAAGGCAGTTCGGTCGCTTATACGACGAACTAAGAGATTATAGGGGCCTGTATGGGAGAAGTGTTTATGGGGAGCGCGTGCAGGATTTTCCGCGTGTCGTCCCGCAGGAAGATAATGTTTGTGAAATGATAGAAAGCTCTGGCCCTAACCGGCAGACTTTACCAGAAACAGTTGATGTTAATGGGGAGCACGAGCAAGATTCGTCGTGTTTCGTCCCGCAGGAGTTAGATGTTGAAGTAGTAACGGAAAGTTCTGCCCCTAACCGGCAGACCTTACCGAAAGTTGTAGTGGTAGAAGTAGCCGACCCATCCGACACAAACCTCCAGTTTAAACATTGCGAGAGTATTAAGGAGAAAGATTACAAAAATTTTAGTGATAGCCGGACACGATTGGTAGAAAAGCACGTAGATTACAGCGTGTATGAGGTTAGAGCTGACGTTATACGGTCAGACGGTAGCAGTGTGGGTTGCGCAGATCCAGAGGAAGTAATTGCAGATACTACTGGGCACATTCCTCCAGGTAGATTGGCAGATGAGATCAATCTGACCAAAGTGGAATCAACGAAGATGACAATTAGTGAATTGATAGCAAAGCAACACTCACTAGTTGACGAGTTACAGGAAAAGGTTTCGGTACTGGAGGCGAAGCTACAGACTAAGCCTCAGGACAAACGTGTTTAAATTAAAACTGTATGTGAACAGAGGCTGAAAAAGCCGCCAGATAAGCCGGATTTAGGATCAAAGCCAGATGGTTTTTTCTGGAGTGACCTGGATATAGACGAGGATTTACTGTGGGAAAATAAAGAAACAGACGAGGACAAGTGTAGACAGATAGTAGTGTCTGTTAATATGCACGTCCTACAACTAAACGTGTTGATTGACACCGGTGCAGAATTGAGTGCTGTATCTTGGAAAATATTTGAGTTACTGAAAGACAGATCTGACATCGTAGTAATGCCAGTAACAGGAGTGAAAATTATCGGTGCTACTGGGAAGGCCAGTACACCGGTCACAAAACAGATTTTTGTCAACTTCGAGATATGTGGGGCACGATTTGAACAAGAGTTTTTCGTCGTGCCAGACTTAACTACGGAAGTAATTATCGGGTTAGATTGCCTATTAAAGTACCGTGCAGTGATTAATTGCGAAAGCAAAACTTTGACATGTACGTCACAAGATAAATCAATAGTAGTTAGTTTTGACGAGGCAGGAGACGGTGTGCATAGGCAATACCAGCCTATACACAGTGTTAACTGGCCACATGACGTAGACATGAATTTGAACTGCCGTAACGTGAGGAATCTCGACATTGACAAAAGTGTAGAAAGTGAATTGGAAGAGATAATCAAATTCCCTCCACGGATTGACATTAGTATTGGTGTGAAAAAAGATCGTTTGCGAGAAGTAATGAAGCAAAAAGCCGATGCTTGCATATGTCGTCATGACGCTAAAGCGCGTTTTGCTAAGTTTGCAATCGGAGACTTAATACTTGTAAAAGCTCATGAGAAATCGAGCGAGATAGACAATGAAATCTCTAAATTTGTTTATAATGGACCATATAAAGTCATTGGTGTACCTCACACATATGCTTATTGCTTAGAGTATCCAAGCTCTGGAAAACTATTAGGTATACGGAACATTGTAGACTTGAAATTGTACCAACCTAGGATTGATTAATACCACAGAATGGGTAATTTGTGCAGTATGTAAATATAGAGTGTAAGATTTAAACGATTTGCTAGATTGCCATGCTTTTGCCTGACCAAGGGAACATTAATGAAGTTGTAATTAATAAGTAATTAATTTTTACTAAATGATTTAAGAGAAACTGATTATCAATCTACTGAAAAATCCAAGGTGCTAGTTTAAGTTTCCAGCTGAGTCACAGTAGATTAAGGAATGGAAATATGATTTTGTAACAAGCTGTAAGATTTCATGAATATGTGTTTTACTAGTCATTGCCGATGTACTTAGACGATGTTTTAAGTTTCAGCCTTGTACATGTGTGATGATGGACAGTGTTGAGTTATCCACTGTGATAGTGTTAATGGACTCCTTGAGATTACCCGGGAGTGAGTTTTTTCGAAAGAATTCAGTGAAACGGACGTTCTGGAAATGCCGTTACACAGGCGAGTGAGATCAAGCGTGCCGCAAAGGCGGGCGCAACAATACTGGCGAGGCTGAGCCGCTGTCGGCTCATGTGCCGCTGTCGGCAGTCTTTGCACTTGGGAGTACGGAAGGCGGAATTGTTTTTCTTCCCGGCCAGCTGAAAGAATTCTGCTGTCAATATTTATGGTTTTTTCGATCTGCTGAATATTATTTTCTTGTTTAGCGTTAAGTGGACACTCATGGCGAGAGTATTAATTATGAAAAGGTAATATAAAATGTGTATTCTATGCAATTAATTATTAATTTGTGTATTTTGATCTACCTGTTTTTATGACCATGTACTCTGATTAATTTTGTAAATGGTATTCCATTTCTTGATAGTGTTACGAATTTTGACGATTTTGGAATAGCTAACCCATTTTCTATGTTTTCTATGAATTTTAATATGTTGTCAACCTGTTTTATTTTGTGCATGATGACAGAGTGGAATAAGATTAGGAGTGTCTCCACTGAATTATTATGGTCTAAAAACTGATTTATGGTTAATTAGACGAATGCTAAATTTTGTTGATGTTTTGAGCATATGCATTTCCGCTGTTTCTATTTTGGGACATTTTCTGAGTCTGTTTACGTTACACGAACATCCTCAGACAATGTGGGGCATGTGTAACGCCGGAAATGCATATCCTCCTATTTCCATCTATTGTACTATAGATTTTTCCTTATTTTGTTACCTGAAGATATAACATTTCTGTGTCTTTGTATATTGTAGTTGTTTTACTATTTGTATATACACTCCTGGAAATGGAAAAAAGAACACATTGACACCGGTGTGTCAGACCCACCATACTTGCTCTGGACACTGCGAGAGGGCTGTACAAGCAATGATCACACGCACGGCACAGCGGACACACCAGGAACCGCGGTGTTGGCCGTCGAATGGCGCTAGCTGCGCAGCATTTGTGCACCGCCGCCGTCAGTGTCAGCCAGTTTGCCGTGGCATACGGAGCTCCATCGCAGTCTTTAACACTGGTAGCATGCCGCGGCAGCGTGGACGTGAACCGTATGTGCAGTTGACGGACTTTGAGCGAGGGCGTATAGTGGGCATGCGAGAGGCCGGGTGGACGTACCGCCGAATTGCTCAACACGTGGGGCGTGAGGTCTCCACAGTACATCGATGTTGTCGCCAGTGGTCGGCGGAAGGTGCACGTGCCCGTCGACCTGGGACCGGACCGCAGCGACGCACGGATGCACGCCAAGACCGTAGGATCCTACGCAGTGCCGTGGGGGACCGCACCGCCACTTCCCAGCAAATTAGGGACACTGTTGCTCCTGGGGTATCGGCGAGGACCATTCGCAACCGTCTCCATGAAGCTGGGCTACGGTCCCGCACACCGTTAGGCCGTCTTCCGCTCACGCCCCAACATCGTGCAGCCCGCCTCCAGTGGTGTCGCGACAGGCGTGAATGGAGGGACGAATGGAGACGTGTCGTCTTCAGCGATGAGAGTCGCTTCTGCCTTGGTGCCAATGATGGTCGTATGCGTGTTTGGCGCCGTGCAGGTGAGCGCCACAATCAGGACTGCATACGACCGAGGCACACAGGGCCAACACCCGGCATCATGGTGTGGGGAGCGATCTCCTACACTGGCCGTACACCACTGGTGATCGTCGAGGGGACACTGAATAGTGCACGGTACATCCAAACCGTCATCGAACCCATTGTTCTACCATTCCTAGACCGGCAAGGGAACTTGCTGTTCCAACAGGACAATGCACGTCCGCATGTATCCCGTGCCACCCAATGTGCTCTAGAAGGTGTAAGTCAACTACCCTGGTCAGCAAGATCTCCGGATCTGTCCCCCATTGAGCATGCTTGGGACTGGATGAAGCGTCGTCTCACGCGGTCTGCACGTCCAGCACGAACGCTGGTCCAACTGAGGCGCCAGGTGGAAATGGCATGGCAAGCCGTTCCACAGGACTACATCCAGCATCTCTACGATCGTCTCCATGGGAGAATAGCAGCCTGCATTGCTGCGAAAGGTGGATATACACTGTACTAGTGCTGACATTGTGCATGCTCTGTTGCCTGTGTCTATGTGCCTGTGGTTCTGTCAGTGTGATCATGTGATGTATCTGACCCCAGGAATGTGTCAATAAAGTTTCCCCTTCCTGGGACAATGAATTCACGGTGTTCTTATTTCAATTTCCAGGAGTGTATATGCATTTATGTCGATGTATAATTGGTTTGTTTTGTGAATATTATTTGTATTTATACGCTGGGTCTGGCCTAGGGAAAACTATGCTATCGAACGAATACATCGATAGGTCGAGTGGAGAACCAAAGTGTTTAGGATCTTTGGTAGTGTTAACTCTTGTCGCGTGGAGCGCGGGCAGAGAGGGTCTCGCTGGGGTGGGGCAGTGGAGCAGGTGTGTTGTGTGACGCTCCCGCGAGTTGCCGCGCTTTCGGGTTTTGGCAGCATGTAATTGCGCTCGACTTGCTATGATAGTTTCTGACACGGTGTCGCGGACGGGAAGTATTAGCTGGCGCACATCAAGAGCCCGTTTCGTCTGGTGACCGTGTCGAGAAGAAGGCGCGCCAACATCCAGCTTCTGCAACAGCGACGGCCGACAATGAGTGACTGTCGCCACCTCCTCCATCGACGGCTTCAAACCTTCAATCAACCAACAAGGAAGACTGGAAGCACGTAAAGTTTTAGAACCGTATGGCAGACCTCAGCTTTTCAAACTTCTAAAATTGTTGCATCCCAAAATTACAGCAACTTAGCATGAACCTTTGTTGGTCATTGTCCCAATTGCATTACCAAGCAGGGTCCCTTCCTTTTCCGAAATGAACCCGAGTGTCGTTGAAATTCAAACGCCAGCATCATTCGATTTCACTGCTTTAATTTCAAAGTTCAGTTAAGGTATTCATAGCTGGCTACAATATTTAGATTACACAAGCACAAATTAAGAGTGCGAGTTTTGTTACCGTATTTGAGCTTACTTGTGACTGCAGCTCAGCTTGGTACGTACTAAATTTTACTATTGTTAATTGTTCAGAATCATTTAATTCAAGTTCAAAGTTAAATCTCTTATTTCTAAATTGCATAGATTCAAGTAGCTTTTGAAATGATTGTTGAGGTAGTCCAAGACTAACCGTGTTTTACTGAATTTCGATGTGCTTCAGAAAGAAAACTCACTATTAACTTCAGTCACTAAATTAACTTTCGATTTTCCGGTTTCATTAATTCTTTTGCTAAATTAAGTCAGAGTGTAGCGAAATTTATTACTTCTGACAAACTTTCAGTTTTCACACTACACGTGTCAACCTTCAGTTGCCACACTTCTAGTGCTAATTATATATGTAATAACCTTTCTTTTTCAGTTACTATAGTAATTGTCCTTAGACTGGCGACTGTAATTTCTCCCAAATCTCAAATACCCAATTACCGCTAGTTAATTGTTAACGTAACGGCCGCACATTTACTTTCTTTATTAACTTTACCCCTTTTCAAAATTAATTTCCACCAGTTTCTTTTGCATTTTTCCTTTCATTTAGATGTAACCCTTTCCTCCCTCTTTACCGACAAATTGACTTCGGTGACGATTGCTTTTCCCAAATTTCCATTAGGTACACGCGGTTTAATTTTTCACTGTCATTAAGGTCGATAAGTGAGGGGGAGGTTACAAGTAAAATTCGGAGGCGGTGGTGTTATGGTGTGGTCGAGTTTTTCATGGAGGGGGCTTGCACCCCTTGTTGTTTTGCGTGGCACTTTGACAGCGCAGGCTTACACTGACGTTTTAAGCACCTTCTTGCTTCCCACTGTAGAAGAGCAATTCGGGCAAGGCAACTGCATCTTTCAACACGATCGAGCAACTGCTGGTAATACACGGCCTCTGGCAGAGTGGTTACACGACAATAAATCTCTATAATAGACTGGCCTTCACAGAGTCCTGACCTGAATCCTATAGAACACCTTAGGGATGTTTTGGAACGCCGACTCCGTGCCAGGCCTCACCGTCCGACATCCATACCGCTACTCAGTGCCGCTCTGAGGAGAGGCACCGCGGGCAACGTCTCGCGTTAGCTGAGGCATTCCCGTCGGTCGTTTGCTTCCGTGGGGCAGTAATACCAAGTTTTGCCACACTGTCATAACGGATACTTCATCGTATGTCCTGCGTTGATTTCTGCGGACACTTCATGCAGTATTCCTTGTTAGTCAACACTGATAACCCTTGCAAACACCACTGTTCTCGATAGTTACGTGAAGGCCGTCGGCTGCTGCGTTGTCCGTGGTGAGAGGTGATGCCCGAACACTCTTGACGCTGTGGATCTTGGAATATTGAATTCCCTAACTATTTCCCAAATGGAATGGCCCATTCGTCTACCTCCAACAACCATTCCACGTTCAGAGTCTGCTAATTCTGGTCGTGCTGACATAATCACGTCGGACACCTTTTCACATGAATGACCTCAGTACCAATGACAGCCCACCAACGCACTGCCCTTTGTACCTTGTGTACGCGATACTACCACGACCCGCTCAGTCCGGAACCGCGCGACTGCTACGGTCGCAGGTTCGAATCCTGCCTCGGCCATGGATGTGTGTGATGTCCTTAGGTTAGTTTGGTTTAAGTAGTTCTAAGTTCTAGGGGACTGATGACCACAGATGTTAAGTCCCATAGTGCTCAGAGCCATTTGAACCATTTGAACTACCACGACCTGTATAAGAGCGCGCTGCTGTCCCATGACTTTTCTCACCTCAGTGCAATCTTCAGCATTCTCCTGCAGCATCATATTTCAAAAGCTTCTATTCTCTTGTTGTCTGAACTGTTCATCATTTCACAGTTCACTTCAGTGCAAGGCTACAGTCCTGGTAAATACCTTCATAAAAGACTTCCTAACATTTAAGCATATATTCGATATGAACAAATTACTTTTCGTCAGAAAGATTGGTCTAAATTTCGTGTCCTCTCTGCTTCGGCAGTCGTCACTGTTTTCCTCTACATATCACAAAACCTATCTACTACTTTTAGTGTATCTTTCCGTAATTTAATTCTCTCACCGTCACCTGATTTAATTCGACTACATACCATTACCCTTGTTCTACTCTTTTTGTTTCCATTTTATAACGTCTTTTCAAGAAATCTGTTCATTCAAACGCTCAGCCAAGAACATTATGCCGGACGTATGACGGTCTGTCGTTTATTATGTCACGTACCGTCTAGTGGGGTTAACAAAATTATACGAACACATGTGTAACAACAGTGCTTAAATAAAACATATCTTATATTCCCGCACTTTACAGTTGGATCGTACCACCTAGCGGATGATAATGTGTACACAACAGTGTATTACTAGCAGATAATTTTAAAACATGTTGAACTACAACTAAAATAGTTATACATGGTTGCTTGACACTTCACACAGTGAACAGTTTTTTTTAAAAATACAGGCGTTGAGACTAGTTAGTTTTCACGTCTGTATTTAAAAAAAACTGTTCACTGTATGAAGTGTCAACCACTGATCTATTATTAGCAGTCTGGCAGTAATACCCCTATTCTGCGGTGCTGTAACTTGTTTCTATCTAATCTGTCAGATTTCAAAATAGGTATGATTACTGCGGGAGACTCAGAAATGGAAACATCCACTCTTATTGCTGTCAGGAGAAACACCGTGTTGACTTTAATGAAAGTCTACGTAAAACAAAATCATTAGCCGAGCACTTCATCGACGAAGGTAGAGGAGCTTTGTATGAACTACAGCATTAATCACAAGACAAAAGTATTCCATGTAACATATGACATTAACACATTTACAGGAAGCCGCATCTTTGAAATCTGTTAGCCATGATGTATATCCGGGAAACATTCACGGTAGAACGAATATTTAAAAACAGCTGATTCAACCATTCTTCGAAATGACGAAGCTGGTGTCGCCAACATGCAAATGAGACACAACAATAATGAGAGAAGGTCATCTGGATCAGACGAATCGTCGTTCACATTAATCTCGACCATTGGACGTGTTTACTTTTGGAGAACGCTCGCCGAACTCTACCATGGTGATTTTGGAAAATGGCGTGGATTCAGTAACGCCGTGGGGCGCGATATCGAACTGCGGTCGTGATCGGCTTCTTGTCTTGCATTTGCGGGTTGCGGGAAGGAGCATGTCAGTCTTATGGGTGACCCTCTTTGTGCAGTGTTGCTCACTGCGTTTTGTTGTGACCGAGCTCAACACTTCTAGAATTTTTTGAGACTGGTTTAATGAACCTGATAATGAAACACGAGAGCTCGTCTGTTCCTCTCACTCCTCTGATCTAAATATAACTTAACCTTTTTGGGATATATTGGTGGATAAGCTACTTAGTCAATTCGCTTCTCCTAGGACAGTTTTTGAGTCAGTGACCTTTTTTGCAATAGCAGTGGGTTCGTGTTCTTTTTACTGTTGTGCACATTTTGTATTCGTCCATCCTATGTCGGATACAAGCTGTCACCCATGTAAAATACTAATAAAGATTTTATCTATTTTCACTGATATCACTATCATTTTGTCCAACTTCTTTACGAGGAAACTCAGTACTGTGTGCAGATAGCCACCGGACGGAGCAGTGAATCTTGTGTATTGCATTCTAGGGAGACTGAGCAGTGATATATTCAGGTCACTGGACCATAAACTCCTTCCACTATCGTCAGAAGGCAAGAAAACGTCTGCAAGAACAGATTATCCATCTTTATCTAAGCACTTTTGACGTGACGAGTTCATTGTTTGTAATTGTATATCGAAAGCTAAATTTGGTAGCTAAAAGAGGGAATTGCAGGGAAAAAAGTGTTAACACCAGTATAAACTACTGTCAAGAGGATTCATAAATCCGCATTTTACTATGGGTATAGGAAAACTGCTTCACACAGGACTGATTCAATGACGACAAAAAATAATAACATCTCAGTAGGGTTTACCCACCTTGAAACAGATCTCAGACATAACTTCTCAACAGCGAATGTATAGAGAAATAGAATTTCGGAACTTTGTTGACGATTGCGAAAAAAAATGGCTCTGAGCAGTATGGGACTTAACATCTGAGGTCATCAGTCCCGTAGAACTTCGAACTACATAAACCTAAGGACATCTCACACATCCATGCGCAAGCCAGGATTCGAACCTGCGACCGTAGCGGTCGCGTGGTTCCAGACTGAAGCGCATAGAACCGCTCGGCCATTGCGGCCGGTGACGATTGCGAGATGCAGGAGTGTGTTACAGGGCAGTAACAACAAAAAAAAACTCAGTTAGTAATAGAGAATACACTGTTCAAAAATCACAAGAGGAGCAGGTGCACTTGCAAAAGGCTTGGAGACAATTGGAGATACCGACTGGATTACGTCACAGCGAAACAGAGATTCTGTAATCGCATACTGGGTTGTAAGGCGTACCCTGGAGCAGATATAGACTCGGATCAAAATGCACGAGGGACCTTCAACAGGTAAAGCAACACATCTTTTCTGAAAGCAGGTTAGTTTTATTCAGGATTCCAATACACCATATTATTTCTCACTCTTTTGCCTACAAAACTCTATTTTTCAAAATAATCTCCTTGCAATGCGACTGCCTTACGCCACGTTACTGGAGAGGCCTGTATGCACGCATGGTACCACTCTACTAGTCGACGACGGAGCCAACGTCTCACTGCGTCGATAACCTCCCAGTCATCCGCGTACTGCTTTCCGCGGAATGCGCCCTTCATTGGGTCAAACAGGTGGAACTGAAAAGGCGCTAGATTTGGGCTGTAGGGCGAATGAATAAGAACAGTCCAATGAAGTTTTGTGAGCTCCTCTTGCGTGCACAGATTTGTATAAGGCCTCGCATTGCCATGGAGAAGGAGAAGCTTGTTTGCATTCCTGTGACGAGGAACACGCTGAAGTCGTTTCTGTAATTTCTTTGAGCTTTTTCTTCGGAGGAGTGATGGTGTAGCACCACTCCACGGGCTGCCATTTTGTTTCCGGTTCGAAGTGACGAACCCATCTTTCATCGCCTGTGACAAACTTCGAAAAAAAAATTGCCACTATCAGCCCAGCAGTTCCGCACAGACGTTCCTTCGTTGCTTTTTATGGTCGTCTATTAGGCGGCGAGGAATCTGGCTGCCACACGCCTTTGGGCACCCAACTGGTGGACGAGTGTGTCAGTAGTACCAACAGAGACGTCCAATTGAGCAGCGTGGTGTTTGATTGTGGTCCGCCTCACCTCGAATGAGAGTGGCTGAAGCGGGAATACTCCACTATGTCCCACAAAACACTCTGCATTTTTTCAACCGAAATTGGCTGAGAAAATAAATGTGTCGCATTACTTATTGAGCGCATCCCGTAGGTATGATGAGCAGGCAGGAGTTTAAGAGAATCGTCAGGAAGAACCGGTGTATAAAGAAGTGGGGAAATGAAGCACTAATTAATGGTGGAGCCTGATTGAAGATCTCTGTCGCTGTGAATACTGCGATAAAGAATTCCACAGAAGACAGTTCCGTGGAGGATGAATGGACATTCCTAAACAGGGCAACCATAGAACATTGACAGACAAAAATACAGGAACAAGAAAGCTGACTGCGAAGAAACCCTGGTAAGCGAAGGTGTAACTCTATTGATCAACGAAAGAAGAAAATAGAAAAATGTTGTGGAAAGGATAGAAAAGAAATAACTAAAGTTATTTAGGAATGAAATCGATGGGAAATGTAAGGAAGCTAAGAGAAAATCTGAAAAATCAGAAAGGAAGTGATCGTTGGAAGGACATATTCGGCCTACAAAAAAGTCAAAATTACATACAGTGTAATTCAGAGAAAGGCTTCAACACTAAGAGTGCAAATGAATTTCTCATTTAAACGCAGAAGATGATGCAGATTGGTGGAAAGAGTACACTGACAGCCTGTACAATGTGGCGGAAGGAGATACAAATATTTGTGTGGAAGACATAGGAATCCAGAATTAGTCAGCGTAAAATAGAGCATTCAAAGGATTCTGATAAAACAAGGCAGAACAATTCATCACAATTTCTAAAAATCGTTGGCGGAAGTTGTAACCAAATGATTACTTAAGTGTGTAGCTGCTTGGATGGAGTTATGGAATTTCTCTCTCTCGCTCTCTCCCTCTCTCTCTGTCTGTCTCCCTTTTCTAGGGTAAGTATTTGTGATACACAGGCTGTTGGTAGCATAAATAAATGTGTTATTCACGGTGACAGCATATACTGTTCACAAGAATCCTCAGATCTCACGTGTCTCTGCTATCAGCATGTATCGCAACGTCGCCACTCGGCCGCAAGTCGAGCTGGCATCTTAGCGGCACACGTCCGCTGGTGAAACCTGGAACGTTGCCCGCCAACGGTCCTACGTAATTGCCGTAATTCTGCAGCGTAACAGGCTGCGATTCTTCCCACATTCTGATTACCTCCTGGCCGCCGATTAGCGACGCCGCTTGTCCTTGATGTATCCTCCTGCTGAAACGGTTTATGCTTTGCGAAACAGCACCCTGTAAATGATAAAAGAGGAAGGTACACGGAAGGAAGTACTGGGAGCAGTTGGGGTACTCTGGGCCGGGCGAGGGCAACCAACAAAATAGGCATTTTTTCTATGAGAGCCCGAGGTAGTATACATAATGCTTGTTCAAATGTACTGTCTCCGATGTAACTAAATTCAAGTATTTTTTGTGCACAGTATTTTTAGACAATTTATTCCCTTCAAAAGCTGTTTTATAAAAGCAGCCAGGAATTCAAGAGCATTCTGTAATGAATAAACTAGGCTGTACCCGGAGTCTAAGATACCTGTGTGTATACAGCTTTTGTAGCTAACTCTAGCTCCTTTTCCCATCTAACATTTGAGTTGACAAAAAAGTCACTAATATTATGTATTATCTTTGTTGACATGTCATCTTATTGGCGATAAAGAGGAGACTTGATTTTGTAATGAACATTTGTAAACCTGGCATTTCCTCATTGAATAATAAGCTTAACTGCCGTAATCAATTTCTACAAGCGTAGTTTATCAACGCCATTATGGCTCTTCAAGAAATTATTTTCATATGTACCTGTACATTTTAATTGTTTTAGGGGTTTTGCAAGATAACGCCGTTTATCCTGTATTTTCATTACGCTGACTCATAGAATGTAGTTGGTAAACAGTACCACGTGGTGCCAACATTGTAATTTATCTTGTTAACTAGTCTTGCCAATGGTTGTATTGTAGATCTTCTTACGTTCGTACTCTGTGATATCAGACTCTTTAGTCTCCTGAGCGTAACAGGTCTGAAATGGCAGACGCCTGTTGACTGTCAGGAGCGTATACGGAACTTACTTAAGCTTTACGAGATATTTTCAAAATCTTATTATGTTGCATATACAATTATGTAAGCTGAAAAAGATATTGTCAAAATCCGGTTATGTTGCACTCCAAGTTTTATCATTGTTACATTTGCTGTATGAAAATGTCTTCTATGAGGAACAAGCATTTTTAACGCAACAAATGTTATAGTTTTGTAAGCACTGTATGTGATGCCGATGTTCATAGTTAGAACTCTAACTTTTCAATTTGTGTCTGTGTATATTACACATGTTTTTCTTTTATTTGTCCAGTCTTCAAGCTGATGATGGTTGAAGCAACCGAAACCGCACATAAATAAATGTAATTTACACAGCCGATAGCAAAGAAATGCATTTCGATAAATATTCACAGCTCTAGCCAGCTACCTACACAAAATTTTAATTCTATTTCACCTGACTTTTATTATTGTTCTTTAGCGACTCATTGCAAATTCTATAGAATAGTCTACTCTTTAGATCGTACTGCAGATAATATTTTTCTGATAATTTTCTGTATGTTGTCTGCCCGGTATATCTATTTTCCAAAACTCTTACTCCTTGGTTCTGAAGTAGTAATTCTCCTAGTTGAGAGTTTCAGTCTGGCTTCGACGATTTAGGTATTTCTGATACTTAATATACAATTAATTTAAGTTATTAAATCTAAGAGAAGTATTAGTTTATCCCGTGTAGTATTTATTCGTTTTAAGTGCTCATTTCATGTCTCAATTCCTGGAGAGACAGAAAAATCGCAAGGATTTTCCAGTACAAACAAATAAATTGCCGTTGCTTCAACCATAATAGTCGACCAAGAATCATTTATCGTATTTCCATAATTACAGAAAAGCTCCTCGTAAATGAAGGCCGTTGACCTTTAACATTCACTTTCCTTTTGGTACAGAGGTTCCGTTGACTTACCTCTGCAACACAGAAAATGGCAAGTAGTATGTGGGCTGGTGCATAAGAATGCGGAAATTTAGGAATAGTCAAAAATTTTTGCCAACGAAATATCAAAAATGTACGAAGCAGATGTCGCTAGCTACTAATTTCAAACTTCTGTGCATTCTGCTACGCCGCATAGTTTTAGATCCATATGTGTGATTTAAATGTGGTAATGTATCCGTGCATCCCAAGACATCTGAGTTTTTTATTCCACCGAAATCGCTTTAAAATTGAAATTTCTCTCCATTTCTGTCGGAGTCATGGCTCAACAAGTATTCTTCGTAACGCTGCTGTAAGTGAGAGAAGCAGATGGCATTTTCTGCCTTCCATCTATTACTTGAAATCTCACCAGTGGCTGCACTTGCAGAAACTGTGTTGTACTGCTATGCAACCGATGTTACTTGCGTTCCAGCCCTGGGTCTAAACAGAACGTTTCGTAATGCAGTTCGACGTGTGTCTGCCTGGCGAGTGTGATTTAAATGAATGAAAATGTTGTAAGGTATTGCCTGTTCGTTAACAGTCAGTGCTTGCAACTACAAAATGCTGTTTCATGATTTATACCCTTCCATACAACAATTGTATTGTCTCTCGTAACCTGTTTTCAACACCAGCAACAGTAACTGTAAATCTTTCCTGAAGCGGCTCGTTATATAACAGCTCTGAGATCTGCAATGGAAGCTGCAGTGCAGCACATTTCACCCAAGTGCAACCGAAAGGCAAGAAGTGTAGCCAAAGGCCGCTTTGTTGGCAAAAGGCTCAGGCCGGAAAGTCCAGTGTGCGCGCTAGGCTATAAAGTTATCGAGGTTGTATTAGACAAGTAGCGATATCACCTTAAGCAAGAATTTAACATAAACAAATGGCGTACTACAAGGAGACACGACCATTCCCACACTGTTTAACATAATGTCAGCAGACACCACGAGGATCGTCATGGACAACCCAGCAACACTCATACTTTACGCGAGTGACGTGGTAACAGGTTCAGAAGACAAAGAAGAGCTACAAAATGTGCTAAACACACTCACGTCATGGGCTGTGGAAAATACCTACAAATAAACCATCCCAAAACCAAACAGCTGATTTTCAGAAGAGGTGTAAACTCTCACCAAAGACACGCTGGCCCTTCAAAAAAAGACCAGTAGAAAAATGGTTCAAATGGCTCTGAGCACTATGGGACTCAACATCTTAGGTCATAAGTCCCCTAGAACTTAAAACTACTTAAACCTAACTAACCTAAGGACATCAGACACACCCATGCCCGAGGCAGGATTCGAACCTGCGACCGTAGCAGTCCCGCGGTTCCGGACTGCAGCGCCAGAACCGCGCGGCCACCGCGGCCGGCAGACCAGTAGAAGGGGTACCAAAATACAAATATCTCGGAATCACTTTGCAAACAACATTGGTATCATCCAACGCCCACGTGAAAGAAAGTACAACAGCAGCAACAGAAGCAGTTTACAGCATCCAACAGCCTCAAAAAGTCTCAATAAAAACGGCACTGAGACTATTTAAAACGGACGTAGCACCAACAGAAACTTACAGGATCAAAATTATCTGGGACAAACTAAAAGTCAATGCATCCTAATACTAGAGAAAGTCAAAACCCGCTATATGAAACGAATAATGGGGGTACGGAAGACAGCGCCTTCAAGACTGGCTTACGGCTTAATGAAAGAAACTTTCTTCATAGACGACACAGATACTCCTGTCCAACACCAAAACCTACGAAAGCACACACCAGATACTCATAAAAAAACCACAACCCCACCTGAAACACCTTCTGTTCAGCCAACGCCATAATGACAGAAGAGTGGAAACAGGCAAACTACGAACTCCGACACGTGGTAACATGATACGCAGCACATGGATTTCACAAGTAATGCCAAAACAAGGGATTCCACAAGCCGAACGAAGACTGTATGTCTAAACTGGGCAACGAACACTGTGAAAGATACCATGCGAAAAACTGCAGAAAAAAACAATGTCAATAATAAAACTAGGACTTTAATGTAACTCACCTTTCTATTTCTATTGCTACTTGTATTTGTTTGTATTTGCACTTTGTGCGCATTTTAATAAATAATAAAACTAAGAAAGGTTTTTGAAATTATGAGACACTGAAAAAAAAGCATGTGAACACATTTCCAAAAACTGCATCTCTTTGGGGCGTCAGTAAGAGGGGTAGTCATAAAGTTGTAATTATAGATTTGAAAAACAAAAATTACGTACTTCCATTTCGAGTTGATGGTTAAGTTTTATAATGCCCTTCGTATCAAAGTAATTTATGAAGTTCTTAAGTAGAAAAACCATTACAAACTTTCAAAATGGCCCCGCCCTCCCACTACATTTGTGGTACGTGCTACAATTCAGAGGAGACACCAGCAGAAGTGAAAGATTAATGTGTGTGGCATAAATTGTAGGTGGGTGTCTGATAGCTCTATTTGCTCTCCCACCACATATTCCGGGTCTTCTGAATATATTCAGAACTCTTCCAGACTTTCTGTACCATGTGTCGCTGCAAACGAGAGGAAACGTGGTGCTTACATGATTTGGCTCTCGCACATTTCAGTGTCATTGTTCGAGGAGCATTGAATGATACCTGATGTAGAACGGTAGGTAATGGGCAGAGACCGTGTTTATGGCTTGTGAGTTACCCCGACCTCTATCGTTCTACGATGTTACCGACGGTAACTGGGTTATGCTGCAGAATTTTCTGCTGGAGAGATACTTAGCGTGTCATTGAAGCGGAAATATTCGACAATGATCAGGTCTACGAGGGCTTTCTGAAACGTAATGACTACGAATTTTTTTCACGTGAAAACTTTTAAAGCTTTTTACGTAAAACAAACGTTATTAACATTCTACATCTTTACTCTTAGTGCCTACATATTTGAAACATCCCCTTTCAACAATTATACATGACTGTGCTTAAACTAACACACAATATTTTTTTAGCGCAACGCAATATGACTTTCAGAAATCCCTACAAAGGAATGGCCCTGACTAACATTAACCTGTACCTTTCACAAATCACTTACCTCACCAAAAATCTTCGTTACTCGAACTACTGCAATACAGCGAGCGTCAGCTAAATAAAAGATTCAAACTACAGAAGGCACTAACTACTGATAGGCATAGTTAGCAAATGAAAGATTTTAATAGAGAACAAACAATGTATTTACCTTAATAGTCATAATTGACATCCAGTCTTACAAATTTCAAAACTCCGCCATTTTTCTCCCCACATCCACCACTGCTGGCGGCTCACCTCCTACTGCGCAACGCTACGCGCTGTTCACATCCAGCTGCCCAACACTACAATGGCAGACAACAATGCAAACTAGCCACAGACTGCACACAGCACAGCCAGTGTTTTTCATACAGAGCGCTACGTAACGTTGCCAATAAGAAAACATAAACAGCCTACTTACATAGCCCCCATGCTCCCCACAAAAAATTTTACAAATTGTTTTGGGCAGTGGCCAATAATGATTTGATAAAATTTTTCATAATTACAATAACAAAGATATCAAATGCACACACTTATTGATACAATGTTGGTCAAAAGCTAAAATTTTCTCACAGTCCATAAAGATAGTCCTGATCATTCATCACAATAGTAATTACAGTTTTTTTCACAAAGTCTCATTAGTAAAAGAAATTGCACACAGAAGTAGTGGATTTCCATGCAGTCTTGAAGAAGTAGTATTGTCCTTCCAACGGAAAGACAATGCTGACTCTCGACATGCAGACAGGTAATGGGCCACAACAGAGCAAACCCACAGCAGAGTCATTCGACGTTTTGAAGAATATTGGTAGGTAGGTCATCACAGAGCAGACCCACTGTAGTCCCGGTAGAGATTACGGTATTGGTGGGCCACCAGAGGTGCAGACACACTACAGTCCTTGTAGAAATAATGGTATTGGTGGGCCATCAAAGATGCAGACCCACTGTAGTCCATGTAGAAATAATGGTATTGGTGGGTCATCAAAGATGCAGACCCACTGTAGTCCATGTAGAAATAATAGTATTGGTGGGTCATCAAAGGTCTGCTGGCGGCTCACCTCCTACTGCGCAACGCTACGCGCTGTTCACATCCAGCTGCCGCTGCCCAACACTACAATGGCAGACAACAATGCAAACTAGCCACAGACTGCACACAGCACAGCCAGTGATTTTCATACAGAGCGCTATGTAACGTTGCCAATAAGAAAACATAAACAGCCTACTTACGTATTTACTTATCAATATAGTCACCCTGGCGACGAACACATTTTTCCCAACGAGAGAACAATTTGTTGATACTGTTACTTTAGAATGTTTGACTGCGGTGACGAAGCCATAACCTCAACTCTGCACAACTTCAGCACTACCAAAGTGAAGTCCTCGAAGGGGTTCTTTAAGTTTGGAAACAGATAAACATCAAATGGGGCCAAGTCGGGAATGTATGGAGGACGATCGATGACAGTGAATCTCAGTTGTCGTAACGCTCGCGTGTAATCTGGCATTGCTGTTCTGAAGGAGAGAGTGCTCCATTTGTGGAAGAACTCATCGAGTTCTAAACTCGACTACAGCACGTTATTTCTCACACACCGAAATTGTTACGTTACATGCCGCCACATTAACACGCTACGATTCGGAGCGTTCTAGCGGTAGAGGGTTGCAGATACGTAGACATGAAGAATAAGGATATAGAAGCTTGACATTTGTCTTACTTAAAAATCTTTAAGAATTTTCACTTAAGAAATTCGGAGGCATTACTTTTGAGCACGCCTTCACAATTCTTCCAGTAACATCTTGCATAATGGCTGTGACTGTAAAATCAGATTAATTCGAGCCTACACGAAAGACACGGACAGTCGTCTTGTCCTTTCATCGTCGGAGAATCATACACCTGAGGAGAGATTGATGATACTTCTGTAGTACAAGGGAAGTCTTACGGGGCAAAGATTAGATTAAAGTTAAGCAATTTCAGAAAGAGAGCAGTCCCCATCATCAGAAATTTGTAACATGCTGTTTCTTTCCTCATGAATGTCTCATTCTCAAATAATCCGAGCGCTGGCTGCTATCTGTTATGGTGGTACACTATTAACTGATAATAAAATGAAAAATTGAAGAAATCAGCAGCAGTCAACGCCGTGGAAATGTTACCGCGGATTATACACTACTGGCCATTAAAATTGCTACACCACGAAGATGACGTGCTACAGGCGCGAAATTTAGTGGACAGGAAGAAGATGTGTGGAAATGATTACCTTTTCAGAGCATTCACACAAGGTTGGCGCCGGTGGCGACACCTAAAACGTGCTGACATGAGGAAAGTTTCCAACCTATTTCTCATACACACACAGCAGTTGACCGGCGTTGGCTGGTGAAACGTTGTTGTGATGCCTCGTGTAAGGAGGAGAAATGCGTACCATCACGTTTCCGACTTTGATAAAGGTCAGATTGTAGCATATCACGATCGCGTTTATCGTATCGCGACATTGCTGCTCTCGTTGGTCGAGATCCAATGACTATTAGCAGAATATGGAATCGGTGGGTTCAGGAGGGTAATACGGAACGCCGTGCTGGATCCCAACGGCCTCTTATCACTAGCAGTCGAGATGACAGGCATCGTCTCCACATGGCTGTAAAGGATCGTTCAGCCACGTCTCGATCCCTGAGTCAACAGATGGGGACGTTTGCACGACAACAACCATCTGCACGAACACTTCGACAACGTTTGCAGCAGCACGGACTATCAGCTCTGAGACCATGGCTGCGGTTACTCTTGACGCTCCATCACAGACAGGAGCGCCTGCGATGGTGTACTCAACGACGAACCTGGGTGCACGAATGGCAAAACGTCATTTTTTCGGATGAATCCAGGTTCTGTTTACAGCATCATAATGGTCGCATCCGTGTTTGGCGACATCACGGTGAACACACGTTGGAAGCGTGTATTCGTCATAGCCATACTAGAGCATCACCCGGCGTCATGGTATGGGGTGCCATTGGTTACACGTCTCGGTCACCTCTTGTTCGCATACGCGGCACTTTGTACAGTGGACGTTACATTTCAGATGCGTTACGACCCGTGGCTCTACCCTTCATTCGATCCCTGCGAAACCCTACATTTCAGCAGGATAATGCACGACCGCATGTTGCAGGTCCTGTAGGGGTGTTTCTGGATACAGAAAAGGTTCGACTGCTGCCCTGGCCAGCACATTCTCCAGATCTCTCACCAACTGAAAAAGTCTGGTCAATGGTAGCCGAACAATTGGCTCGTCACAATACGCCAGCCACTACTCTTGATGAACTGTGGTATCGTGTTGAATCTGCAAGGACAGCTGTAGCTGTACACGCCATCCAAGCTGTGACCGAATGCCGAGGCGTATCAAGGCCGTTATTACGGCCAGATGTGGTTGTTCTGGGTATTGATTTCTCAGGATCTATGCACCCAAATTGCGTGAAAATGTAATCATATGTCAGTTCTAGTATAACATATTTGTCCAATGAATACCCTTGTATCATCTGCATTTATTCTTGTTGTAGCAATTTTAATGGCCAGTAGTGTAGAACCGGAAATCAAATGTAGGAGACTGGTCCTTACTCTTCGAGCCAAAGGTTCTGCCTCTCCCACACAGCTAGAAAGATCGACCTTTTTGTGCAACCTGTCCCGCGGTATAAAAATAGGGAAAACACGACACTGGGGAAAATGAATACGAAGGCCGGGGGGAGTACACGGCTGGCGGGGGAGTGAATGACGACTGTTTCGGTGAAGGACGAGCGAGGATGAAAGTAGGAAGACGAGCAGGAGGAGTGAGTAGGTGGAGGAGGAGGAGGAGGAGGAGACGGCGCGAGGCGACCGCGCTGCCGAGTTGTGCAACGGCGGCGGGAAGATGGCTCAACTTTAACATTAGTGAGTGTGTAAATGTCACAGCGGCCAGGCAGGCGCGATGGCCCGCCGGCTGGAGGTGGCGCTGTTGCCCGCTCCCCGTGAAAAGGGAAAGCTGGCCGGCCGGCTGCTGTTGCCACTGCCGGTGGCTCTGGCCGCGGCTGCGGCTGCCTCTGCGGCTGTGGCGGCCCGCCTGCCTGGCCTTGCGCTGCGGCGAGAAAGTCCCCAGCCAGCGCCAGCGTCGGCATCTGCCCGCCCTGCTCCCTTATAACCTGCCGCTGCCCCCTGTTCGCACTACCGGCGAGAGACACCCTTTACGTCACAGCTCTTAATAAATTTAATGTGTACTGATGGAAATGGAAAGTACACCATGAAGGACTAGTCCGACACATATCAAACTTTGTGGAGATATTCATCGCACAAATTACTGAGTATTCATTCCATTCGGAATCGGTCAACATCAGTACGAGGTGTGACCCCCTTCACAAACTGTGTCAGTTCGTGAAGGTTGTTGGATGTATGAAAGTATACATCTCCCCATCACATCCCAAATATACCGGGTAATCAAAAAGTCAGTATAAATTTGAAAACTTAATAAACCACGGAATAATGTAAATAGAGACGTAACAAGTGACACAAATGCTTGGAATGACATGGGGTTTTATTAGAACAAATAAATAAATAAATAAATAAATAAAATAAAAAAATAAAAAAATTCACAGAATGTCCGACAGATGGCGCTGGACAGCAAAACGTCAATGACTGCGCAGGACAATCGTGTATAAAAGGAGCTGTAATGAGAGAGAGAATCAGATGTGCCAGCAGTCGCAGCATGTTGACGCGACTTGAAAAGACGCTTTTAGTGAAGCTGTATTATCAGAATGGGGAATGTGCTAGTTCAGCGTTACGATTCTATCGCCATAGGAAGGGGATTCGAACGGGTAAAGGTCCGTTGATAAATGCAGCTGTGGCGAGAGTGATTTCAAAGTTCAAAGCCACGGGTTGTTTAGACGATAGATCGCGTAGTGGCCGACCGAGCACAAGGCGTAATGCTGCTGAGACAGCAGACTGTAGCAGACTGTAGCGGGATCGTCTATGCACGGGGAAGTCAGCACAGGCACGTCGCACCGGCATTCCATACACTACTGTTTGGTTGGCACTGAGGCGTACCCTCCGATGCTATCCGTACAAAATCCATCGGCATCATGAACTGTTACCTGGCGATTTAGTGAAGCGGAAGGCATTTGCGGTGTGGGCGTTTCAAACGATGGTGGAAGATGACGATTGGTTGAGTAATGTGTTGTGGACCGACGAAGCTCATTTCACGCTCCGAGGGTCTGTCAACGCCCACAACTGCAGAATGTCGGCTACCGAAAAAATCCTAGAACTGTCATGGAAACTCCATTGCACGACCAGAAAGTCACGGTATGAGTTGGATTTACCACATCTACCGTTATGGGGCCTTTTTTCTTCGAGGAAAAGCGTGAGTCTGCTTTTGTAACCGCTACCGTGACGGGTAAGAGATACGCCGATATGTTACAGAATCGCATCATCCCCAGCCTGGCTGATAAACACATGCTGGAACATACGATGTTTATGCAGGATGGCGCTCCACCCCATATTACTAGACGCTTGAAAGATCTCTTGCGCGCGTAGTTTGGTGATGATCGTGTGCTCAGCCGCCACTTTCATCATGCTTGGCCTCCCAGGTCCCCAGACCTCAGTCCGTGCAATTATTGGCTTTGGGGTATCGACCGACATCTCTAGGGATGCTGAAAGACAACATCCGACGCCAGTGCCTCACCATAACACCGGACATCCTTTACAGTGCTGTTCACAACATTATTCCTCGACTACAGCTATTGTTGAGGAATGATGGTGGACATATTGAGCATTTCCTGTAACTAACATCATCTTTGTATTTTTTTGGTTCTGGTAAAACCCTATGTCATTCCAAGCATGTGTGTCAATTTGTATCTCTCTATCTACATTATTCCGTGATTTATTCAGTTTTCAAATTTATACTGAATTTTTGATCACCCGGTACTTTATAGGTGAAAAACCAGGACACCGGATGGGTCACTTGAGGATCTGTACATTCCTCGAGGTATAAAGCAAGGAATTAAGACTGCCTTTAACGTCCCGTCGACATCGAAGTCATTAGAAACGGAACACAAGCTCAGATTGCGTCCAGGATGGGGAAGGAAATCGGACGTGCCCTTTCAAAGGAACCATCCCGGCATTCACCTGGGCTGATTTGGGAAAATCACGTGAAACCTAAATCAGGATTGCCAGATGTTCGTTTGAACCGTCGTCCTCCCGAATGCGAGTCCAGTGTGCTAACCACTGCGCTACCTCCCTCGGTCCTCAAGGTATCTGTGGTGCGAACGGTATTGTGGGCCTTTCATTACCCTATTGTCATAACCAATAACGTTCTACAGCACGGCTCTAGCCGTTCGAGGGGTGTGGGTCTTGAGGACCACTGTTTCCTATAACCTCCCACCAGGTTATACAGGGTGGTCCATTGATCGTGACCGGGCAAAATATCTCACGAAATAGGTGTCAAACAAAAAACTACAAAGAACGAAAATCGTCTAGCTTGAAGGGGGAAAACAGATGGCACTTATGAAAGGAAGCAACTGATTTTTCTTTTGCAATAATAGGAATGATCATGGATTGAAGAAATTAGTAAATTCTTTAAATTGAAATGAATGCTTGTTAGAAATTACTTTATATCGCAAAGATTATTATTAGGACATCTTTTTTTTAAGATTTAAATGGTAGTTAACATAACATTACTCAATATGCGCGAGGCTGCTTTTTACCTTATACAATAATACTCAGGCTCCGGCATCGCTGCACCGCGACCGGCCCAGCCAACAAGATACACCAGACCAGTCCAGAGCAGACTCCAGACAAGCGCAGACTAGCGACTACTTACTGCTACAGCTACACAGTTCGTATTCAGTCAACACTGCTCTCTGGTCAGCGATTCTCTTATACCTTGCATATCGCAGGCAGCGCATGAGCAATACATCGAAATTACATCTGCTCGGACCTCTTACATAAAATTACATCTGCTCGGACCTCTTACAACAAACAAACCAGAAAAAAGTTATATACTAGATAATGAGGCTGTAGTGTCACACTGAAAGGAGAAACTCGAAATATTCCACTCTGGAAAAGGGTATGTAGAGGATCTGCGGCTGAAGTTCGGATGAATAGTTGCCTAAACAGTGAATAAATATGTACTTCGTACAACGATTCGTGATGATAGGAATCCTCTATGGTACACAAGCTTTGTAGAATATATTCTAAAGAAAGAGTGACTTTACTTTGTTTTAAAACACAGCATTGGGGTAAAAGAAACGCAGTAGCTTGTCAAAAGGGTTTCATGCGTGAAACTTTAAACAACTACAGTAGCTGAAGATTATCGAAACATCTCTTTGTAACATGCGAAGACACTGCTAATACTGAGTGATATTACTCTTTTCTCTTTTTTCCTTTCCTTCTCTCTTTTGCATTACTACATTACAGGGTCATTATAAATATTTTTGCTTGTCCACATACCACTTTGTAGAGTAAGGTATGACTGCGTATTATTTTTATTGCGTTACGCTAAGTATTTATTATTAAAATTTCTGGTTTTGGGTGTGAAATGTATTTTAATTTTATGGAATTTTTTGTAATAACTATATTCAATGTTATGTGTAAAACGGAACTGCTACACAGAAGAGATGGAGCGGGTGCTATGTTGGTAATCAGAGAACTGAACAGTGAGTGTGAGGTGGGAATTCGAGAGTACGTAGTGAGCTGCGGGTCTGTTAGTGTCGGAATAAACCATATGCCACGTACTGCCGAAAACTTTGTATACGGTTTGGACGTAACATTGCTACGGACATCGTATATATAGAGAGTTGCAGACTAATTCAAATTGTGAGAGCACTGTGAAACGCCACAGACCGTACTGATAACGCGTACGCGGGTAAGCAGTGTCTTCTTTTACTGGAATAAATTGTTTAGTATGAGGTGAGTTGGAAAATCCTATATTTTCCGCAAATTTTCTCATGCAGCCTAACGGTATTCCACGCTCGTTAAAACAATACAAGAAGCTATAAAAACAAGTGAACAGTTTTTTACAAGTGAAAGTTATTCGCTGTCCTGTGAGTTCGCGGGGGTGACACCTGTGACAAAAACGGAAGCACTGTAATTTTATAATCAGAAAGTTGACGGTAATTTTGCACATTTTGTAAAACTGTGAACTGGCGGTATTCGTCCACGAGACTCAGAGGGCCATAGATACGGGTTCCCAGGTAGCTGCCGTGTTTCTTGACTTCCGCAAGGGGTTTGATACAGTTCCCCACAGTCGTTTAATGAACAAAGTAAGAGCAAATGGACTATCAGACCAATTGTGTGATTGGATTGAAGAGTTCCTAGATAACAGAACGCAACATGTCATTCTCAACGAAGAGAAGTCTCCGAAGTAAGAGTGATTTCAGGTGTGCCGCAGGGGAGTGTCGTGGGACCGTTGCTGTTCACAATTTATGTAAATGACCTTGTGGATAACATTGGAAGTCCACTGAGGCTTTTTGCGGATGATGCTGTAGTATATCGAGAGGTTGTAACAATGGGAAATTGTACTGAAATGCAGGAGGATCTGCAACGAATTGACGCATGGTGCAAGGAATGGCAATTGAACTCAATGCAGACAAGTGTAATGTGGTGCGAATACATAGAAAGAAAGATCCTTTATCATTTAGCTACAATATAGCAGGTCAGCAGCTGGAAGCAGTTAATTCCATAAATTATCTTGGAGTAGGCATTAGGAGTTATTTAAAATGGAATGACCATATAAAATTAATCATCGGTAAAGCAGATGCCAGACTGAGATTCATTGGAAGAATCCTATGGAAATGCAGTCCGAAAACAAAGGAAGTAGGTTACAGTACACTTGTTCGCCCACTGCTTGAATACTGCTCACCGGTGTGGGATCCGTACCAGATAGGGTTGAGAGAAGAGATAGCGCGCTTCGTTACAGGATCATTTCGTAAACCTGAAAGCTTTACGGAGATGATAGATAACCTCCAGTGGAAGACTCTGCAAGAGAGACGCTCAATAGCTCGGTACGGGTTTTTGTTGAAGTTTCGAGAACATACCTTCACCGAGGAGTCAAGCAGTATATTGCTCCTTGCAACGTATATCACGCGAAGAGCCCATGAGGATAAGATCATAGAGATTGGAGCCCACACAGAGGCACACTGACAATCTTTCTTTCCACGAACAATACGTGAGTGGAATAGAAGGGAGAACCGATAGAGGTACTCAAGGTACCCTCCACCACACACCGTCAGGTGGCTTGCGGAGTATGGATGTAGATGTAGATGTAGAACTTGACGTTAAAAACTATATCTTATTGTAGAAACGTTACTTTCGAGCATATATGAATTACGATAAAGTACTAGTTGCTACTGACAAGTATACACTAACGGATCAAAAGAATCCGGACACCCATAAGCACTGCGGGATCGATTCCTAGACGTCACGATAGGCGTACCCACCGCTGTATTGTGTTGTAAGTAGAGGGCCGGTAACAGCAGCATGACTCGGTCACGTGAGCTCTGTGACTTCGAACGTGGACCAGTCATTGGATGTGACTCTTAGTGCAAATCCATCAAGGAAATTTTAACCCTTCTATAGCTCCCAAAGTCGACTGTTGGTGATCTGATTATGATGCGCAAATGCAAATGAACAACAACAGTTAAACCAAGACCAGGCAGACCTGACGTACGGGCGGACTGGAGTTGTCGATCATTTCGAAGAGTGGTTGTAAGAATTCGCATTAAATCTGCGAAAGGATTCAGTCGTTAAGTTCCACTAATAGTCGAGTTAGCACAATATTTATGTGCAAGGAGTTAAAAAATCCAGTACAAACTCGACTATCTCCTCGGAAGCCATACATTTACGTATTCATTGCTAAGCGACACTTGAAGTGGTGTAAAGAGCGACGTCATTGAACAGTGGATGACAAGAAACACATGACTGGGAGTGGTGAATCACGCTATACAATGTGGCAATCCAATGGAAGCGCCTAGATTTTCCGAATTACTGGAGAACATTACCTGTCATTACGTGTAACGCCGACAGTGAAGTACGAAGGAGGTGGTGTTAGCGTATGGGGAAGTTTTCGTGGTTATGGTGCGCTTATAAAGACGCTACGTGACGAATAATACACTACTGGCCATTAAAATTGCTACACCAAAAAGAAATGCAGATGATAAACAGGTATTCATTGGACAAATATATTATACTAGAATTGACATGTGATTACATTTTCACGCAGTTTGTGTGCATAAATCCTGAGAAATCAGCACCCAGAACAACCACCTCTGGCCGTAATAATGGCCTTGATGCCCCTGGGCATTGGATGGCGTGTAGAGGTACAGCTGCCCATGCAGCTTCAACACGATACCACAGTTCATCAAGAGTAGTGACTGGCGTACTTTGACGAGCCAGTTGCTCGGCCACCATTGACCAGACTTTTCAATTGGTGAGAGATCTGGAGAATGTGCTGGCCATTTTCTGTGTCCAGAAAGGTCCGTACAAGACCTACAACATGCGGTCGTGCTTTATCCTGCTCAAATGTAGGGTTTCGCAGAGATCGAATGAAGGATAGAGCCACTGGTCGTAACACATCTGAAATGTAACGTCCACTGTACAAAGCGCCGTCAATGCGAACAAGAGGTGACCGAGACATGTAACCAATGACACCCCATACTATCAAGCCGTCAATGCGAACAAGAGGTGACCGAGACATGTAACCAATGACACCCCATACTATCAAGCCGGGTGATACGCCAGTATGGCTATAACGAATACACGCTTCCAATGTGCCTTCACCGCGATGTCGCCAAACAGGGATGTGACAGTGATGTTGCTGTAAACAGAACATGGATTCATCCGAAAAAATGACGTTTTGCCATGCGTGCACCCAGGTTCGTCGTCGAGTACACCATCGCAGGCGCTCCTGTCTGTGATGCAGCGTCAAGGGTAACCGCAGCCACGGTCTCCCAGCTGATAGTCCATGCTGCTGCAAACGTCGTCGAACTGTTTGTGCAGATGGTTATTGTCTTGCAAACGTCCCCATCTGTTCACTCAGGGATCGAGACGCGGCTGCACGATCCGTTACAACCATGCAGATAAGATACCTGTCATCTCGACTGCCAGTGATACGAGGTCGTTGGGATCCAGCAAGGCGTTCCGTATTACCCTCCTGAACCCACCGATTCCATATTCTGCTAACAATCATTGGATCTCGACCAACGCGAGCAGTAATGTCGCGATTCGATAAACCGCAATCGCGATAGGCTACAATCCGACCTTTATCAAAGTCGGAAACGTGATGGTACGCATTCCTCCTCCTTACACGGGGCATCACAACAACGTTTCACCAGGCAACGCCGGTCAACTGCTGTTTGTGTATGAGGAATCGGTTGGAAACTTTCCTCATGTCAGCACGTTGTAGATGTCGCCACCGGCGCCAACATTGTGTGAGTGCTCTGAAAAGCTAATCATTTGCATATCACAGCATCTTCTTCCTGTCTGTTAAATTTCGAAATGGGATTTTGATATCAATTAAATACTGAAATGCTATCTCCTTACCTTTCTGAGCTAAAATTTAGGTACATTCGCTGTCCTAAGTCAACATTTTAATATCTTCAGAGCCGATTAAGTTGCGAACGTCCTGTGAAGAAGGGATAATACAAATACGGGCTTCCGACGAAGATATAAAATTCGCTTTTCTTCAGTTCTATAGCGTTTCCTTACATATTTTTACATTCAAACGCTTTTTCTGAAGATTAGATCTGCCACAAAATGGCTTTTAACTTCGATTTATTAGTCTTATTTTTCTTCTGCAGCATTATTTATTCAAAGCACCTTTTTATTTATTTTTTTGTGTGTGTCAGAGTGGAAGTGAGGAGAGGAAGAAGATGAAAAATGGGATGAGATAAGCGTGGACAGGACCATAGGATCTGGCAATAACTAGCAGAGAGCATTTGAGTGGTGATAACATGGTTTTGATCGAATCGCAGGATGACTGGAAATGGTGTGTACCAAGTGAACGTGGTCCATCATTCTACATGGAGATCGTAGCAGAAAACAGTTATCTCGGTGTACAGTAGGACATTATCGCCAATGGAAGTGCTCTCAGTTGGCAGATAATTTGTTTCGCGCCGCAGGGTGACACATCAGGCGCAAAGCTGTTCCGAGAATCATCCATGGAGGACTGTTCGTCAAAATCATGGCATCGTGCTACAGCCTACTGAGCGATTCTGTTTTGACAGTTCGTGTAACGGGAGTCAGGGTCGTAAGTCCAGCGTAGAGGTGAAGCTGGGTGGCTCAGTGATCAAGACATTAGACTAGTATTTTCAAATCGCCGACCTGTATTCCATATGCTCATTTTTCGTGCTTTCCCTACGTCGTCCAGGGCAAATACCGGAATGGTATCTTTAAAATGACACAGTTGATTCCCTTTCGCATCCTCCTTCTCCGTGAGTTTATGCTTCGTGTCTAATTATCCCTAACGCCCGTCGGAGATGGTTACAATATGATGTATGCTTGCATCGTAATTCATGATAAAAAGTTTTTCTCTTTATTGGACACAAAATCCTACTTACACTTTTTCGAAATCTTTGTGGAGCAGTTGGATGGTCCCATAGTCCATGTACATGGACGATAATTCGCAGTCACTCTGTATTCTCGTATGTCTACCTGTAGAGCAAAGACATCAACCATATCGAACTGTCTTCAAGCCGCTCATGATTTATGAATAAGGAAATACGAAACTAATTACTGGCTAAAGAAGCGGAACCACTATAAAGTACAAACATAATGCAAGATCATCTGAACTCATTCAACGAAATTAAGTGACAGATTGTTACATTCTAGCAAGTACTACGGGACGAACCGGATACTTCTAAATCTACACCGGATGTTTCCCTCAATTATGAAAACAATTTTCAGTGCTGTTGGAGAGGGGCATATCTTTTTTTTATTGTCTCATCAGTCTTTTTGTAAGTAGGCTGTTTAGGTTTTTATGTTGGTAACGCCACGTAGCGCTCTGTAATCACTGACTGTGCTGCGTGCAGTCTGTGGCTGGTTTGCATTGTTGAAATATTTGCTATTGTAGTGTTGGGCAGGTGAATGTGAACAGCGCACAGCATTGCGCGTCATGATGACGTGCTGCATTGAGCGTAGGTCGAAGAACATGGGACCCAATAAAGACATCACGCACAATGCTTGCCCAAACGTTCACAGAAAATCTGTGTTGATGACGTGATTGCACAATTGCGTGCGGATTCTCGTCAGCCCACACATGTTGATTGTGAAAATTTACAATTTGATCACGTTGGAATGAAGCCTCATCCGTAAAGAGAACATTTCAACTGAAATGAGGATTGACACATTGTTGGATGAACCATTCGCTGAACTGTACCCGTGGAGGCCAATCAGCTGCTGATAGTGCCTGCACACGCTGTGCATGGTACGGAAACAACTGGTTCTCCCGTAGCACTCTCCATACAGTGACGTGGTCAACGTTACCTTGTACCCCAGCAACTTCTCTGACGCTGACATTAGGGTTATCGTCAACTGCACGAAGAACTGCCTCGTCCATTGCAGGTGTCCTCGTCGTTCTAGGTCTTCCCAGTCACGAGTCATAGGCTGGAATGTTCCGTGCTCCCTAAGACGCCGATCAATTGCTTCGACAGGGTGTATACGACCCGGGATAACCGGGAGATCCGGGAAAAACCCGGGAATTTTTCCATCCGGGAGAAAACCGGGAAAAACCCGGGAATTGTTTAGAATTCCGAGAGTTTTTCATTGTTTTAGTTTTCAGTTAAATTTTTGTGATTTTGAGTGGTAACAACCAATACTCTAACAAAGGAATTATTGTATCCCGCTACTGCAGAATGATAATGCAGCAACAAAAAACATGAACGGGAGAAAAAAAAAACGAAAATAAAACTTAAGTTGCAAAGGAAATGCGCCGTATACAACAACAAAACAGTGCTCGTACAAGCGTCTGCCAACAGTAAAGTGTGTCAAAGGCTTTAGAAACACTATGGAATGCTTTATAACAACAAATTGCCACCGATGAGCGTGACGTGACAACTGTTTAAATTAGATTCGTTTGAGCAGTTGCGGGCGGGCTCTTGCGCATGCGCAGTTGAGTCGCGTATGAGTAGTGTACCTTCTCCCGCTTCTGGTTACGGAAGTGTGGCTGGGGGCCACTACTTAATATTGCCCCGGTTCGGAAATATCATAGATCCGGGGCTGATGCACAGAACAGTCAGAGTTGTGGTGGGGAGGTGGGTCGTGGCCTGTGTTTACATTCAGTGATTTTGTTGTTTCCTCTTCGTTTATTGCTCTCACGTTAAATGATGTTGTTGTTGTGGTCTTCAGTCCTGAGACTGGTTTGATGCAGCTCTCCATGCTACTCTATCCTGTGCAAGCTTCTTCATCTCCCAGTACCTACTGCAACCTACATCCTTCTGAATCTGCTTAGTGTATTCATCTCTTGGTCTCCCCCTATGATTTTTACCCTCCACGCTGCCCTCCAATACTAAATTGGTGATCCCTTCATGCCTCAGAACATGTCCTACCAACCGATCCCTTCTTCTGGTCAAGTTGTGTCACAAACGTCTCTTCTCCCAATCCTATTCAATACTTCCTCATTAGTTATGTCATCTACCCATCTAATCTTCAGCATTCTTCTGTAGCACCACATTTCAAAAGCTTCTATTCTCTTCGTGTCCAAACTAGTTACCGTCCATGTTTCACTTCCATACATGGCTACACTCCATACAAATACTTTCAGAAATGACTTCCTGACACTTAAATCTATACTCGATGTTAACAAATTTCTCTTCTTCAGAAACGCTTTCCTTGCCATTGCCAGTCTACGTTTTATATCCTCTCTACTTCGACCATCATCAGTTATTTTGCTCCCCTTACTACTTTAAGTGTCTCATTTCCTAATCTAATACCCTCAGCATCACCCCAGCATCATCCATTATCCGCGTTTTGCTTTTGTTGATGTTCATCTTATATCCTCCCTTCAAGACACCATCCATTCCGTTCAACTGCTCTTCCAAGTCCTTTGCTGTCTCTGACAGAATTACAATGTCATCGGCGAACCTCAAAGTTTTTATCTCTTCTCCAGGGATTTTAATACCTACTCCGAATTTTTCTTTTGTTTCCTTTACTGCTTGCTCAATATACAGATTGAATAACATTGGGGAGAGGCTACAACCCTGTCTCACTCCCTTCCCAACCATTGCTTCCCTTTCATGTCCCTCGACTCTTGTAACTGCCATCTGGTTTCTGTACAAATTGTAAATAGCCTTTCGCTCCCTGTATTTTACCCCTGCCACCTTTAGAATTTGAAAGAGAGTATTCCAGTCAACATTGTCAAAAGCTTTCTCTAAGTCTACAAATGCTAGAAACGTAGGTTTGCCTTTCCTTAATCTTTCTTCTAAGATAAGTCGTAAGGTCAGTATTGCCTCACGTGTTCCAGTATTTCTACGGAATCCAAACTGATCTTCCCCGAGGTCGGCTTCTACTAGTTTTTCCATTCGTCTGTAAAGAAGTCGTGTTAGTATTTTGCAGCTGTGGCTTATTAAACTGATTGTTCGGTAATTTTCACATCTGTCAACACCTGCTTTCTTTGGGATTGGAATTATTATATTCTTCTTGAAGTCTGAGGGTATTTCGCCTGTTTCATACATCTTGGTCACCAGATGGTAGAGTTTTGTCAGGACTGGTTCTCCCAAGGCCGTCAGTAGTTCCAATGGAATGTTGTCTACTCCAGGGGCCTTGATTCGACTCAGGTCTTTCAGTGCTCTGTCAAACTCTTCACGCAGTATCATATCTCCCATTTCATCTTCATCTACATCCTCTTCCATTTCCATAATATTGTCCTCAAGTACATCGCCCTTGTATAGACCCTCTATATACTCCTTCCACCTTTCTGCTTTCCCTTCTTTGCTTAGAACTGGGTTTCCATATGAGCTCTTGATGTTCATACAAGTGGTTCTCTTATCTCCAAAGGTCTCTTTAATTTTCCTGTACGCAGTATCTATCTTACCCCTAGTGAGATAAGCCTCTACATCCTTACATTTGTCCTCTAGCCATCCCTGCTTAGCCATTTTGCACTTCCTGTCGATCTCATTTTTGAGACGTTTGTATTCCTTTTTGCCTGCTTTATTTACTGCATTTTTATATTTTCTCCTTTCATCAATTAAATTCAATATTTCTTCTGTTACCCAAGGATTTCTACTAGCCCTCGTCTTTTTACCTACTTGATCCTCTGCTGCCTTCACTACTTCATCCCTCAAAGCTACCCATTCTTCTTTTACCGTATTTCTTTCCCCCATTCCAGTCAATTGTTCCCTTATGCTCTCCCTGAAACTCTGTACAACCTGTGGTTCTTTCAGTTTATCCAGGTCCCATCTCCTTAAATTCCCACCTTTTTGCAGTTTCTTCAGTTTTAATCTACAGGTCATAACCAATAGATTGTGGTCAGAGTCCACATCTGCCCCTGGAAATGTCTTACAATTTAAAACCTGGTTCCTAAATCTCTGTCTTACCATTATATAATCTATCTGATACCTTTTAGTATCTCCAGGGTTCTTCCATGTATACAACCTTCTATCATGATTCTTAAACCAAGTCTTAGCTATGATTAAGTTGTGCTCTGTGCAAAATTCTACCAGGCGGCTTCCTCTTTCATTTCTTAGCCCCAATCCATATTCACCTACTACGTTTCCTTATCTCTCCTTTCCTACACTCGAATTCCAGTCACCCATGACTATTAAATTTTCGTCTCCCTTCACTATCTGAATAATTTCTTTTATTTCATCATACATTTTTTCAATTTCTTCGTCATCTGCAGAGCTAGTTGGCATATAAACTTGTACTTCTGTAGTAGGTGTGGGCTTCGTATCTATCTTGGCCACAATAATGCGTTCATTATGCTGTTTGTAGTAGCTTGCCCGCATTCCTATTTTCCTATTCGTTATTAAACCTACTCCTGCATTACCCCTATTTGACTTTGTGTTTATAACCCTGTAGTCACCTGACCAGAAGTCTTGTTCCTCCTGCCACCGAACTTCACTAATTCCCACTATATCTAACTTTAACCTATCCATTTCCCTTTTTAAATTTTCTGACCTACCTGCCCGATTAAGGGATCTGACATTCCACGCTCCGATCCGTAGAACGCCAGTTTTCTTTCTCCTGATAACGACGTCCTCTTGAGTAGTCCCCGCCCGGAGATCCGAATGGGGGACTATTTTACCTCCGGAATATTTTACCCAAGAGGACGCCATCATCATTTAATCATACAGTAAAGCTGCATGCCCTCGGGAAAAATTACGGCCGTAGTTTCCCCTTGCTTTCAGCCGTTCGCAGTACCAGCACAGCAAGGCCGTTTTGGTTATTGTTGCAAGGCCAGATCAGTCAATCATCCAGACCGTTGCCCTTGCAACTACTGAAAAGGCTGCTGCCCCTCTTCAGGAACCACACGTTTGTCTGGCCTCTCAACAGATACCCTTCCGTTGTGGTTGTACCTACGGTACGGCTATCTGTATCGCTGAGGCACGCAAGCCTCCCCACCAACGGCAAGGTCCATGGTTCATGGGGAGGGACGTTAAATGATAACAAATCTGATTTTTGTGTTCGGGAGCTATCAAATGATTTAAAATTTGTTCGCATAATTACGGCAGGCTAAAATATTTTAATAATTTCAGATTTTTTTCCACCTTTGACAGTCAAGCATTAATCGCCTTGCAGAACAATGAAGTTATTTTTGCTGGTTTGCTAAAGAGATTTGGCTTTTATTAATCCTTTCTACTGAGGTAGTAAATTTATTTGAAACGAAGTGTTTAATTTCACACTGTTGGCTAGTTTCAACTGTTCGCTTCATTTCAAGTGCACTTGTGGCATTATGATATAATAAAGAACCAAACTTGAGTACTGGTACTCCAAGAAAATTTACATACGAATGTGCATTTTAAGCTGAATTATGCACTTTAGTAGGGTTCGCGAAATCCCGACGATCTTGAAGTATCCTTTGATGTCTTGTTTCTTTTATGACATAAGTAAGATCTTTTAATGTTTTACACGTACGAACATATGGGCTTCCTGCGTCATCGTGGCTGCGCAAGCGCGGTGACGCGAGTTATCTGGCGCTTTCTTGCAACTGCTGAAACGAACCTATTTCTAACAGGTAGCGGGAAAATTTTGCGAATGGTGGTTTGAAAAGCGTTACATTCAAAGCAGATTTCCTTTTACGCAAGATGAATTATGTGCGAGAATGTACAATGAATTTCTTAAAACACAAAGCATTTGAATCTCATTTAAAAATCAACTCTTTGAGGACGACCATTTAGAAGTATTTCGAGTCCAGAAGATGAGACATTTGCGTCGTTATTAAAAATTTTACTGGCACATTTGTGTGTGTATCTTAAAGTGCAACAACCGCAAAAAAGATCAACATTATATGTGGAAGCTTAGCTTCTCTTCCAACTTATTAATCTTCGAGACCAATATTATATGTGAATGCTATGTATATATATTTAAGCCATTAACTTTTCTTATTTGTGTATTCGCGCTACTTAAGAGTGATCTTGCTATTGGCTGACTACATCACGTGTCCTATTGCTGTCATCATCACGTGAATAAGCTATGACGCTTACAAAAGCGCATCGCAGTCTCAGTTTCAATGCTTCGGAAAGTGACATGCGTTATTTGGTGGAATTCAAATTTATACCTTCGTAATACGAAAATATGCAGCGTACATGTTGCTGCACATCAAAGGTCTTTCAGAATGTGTTTTTCCTCCTACGTTTCGTTTTCTAAAGTGCCGGGAAATTATACGTCGGTATATAAAACTATAAACATTCAAAGGATTGATGACTTTTACAGTGCTGAGGAAGAGTATACTGTCACTTAACACGGAAAAAGTGTGTTTTCATCCGGGAGAAAGTGTATTTTTAACCGGGAAATCCGGGAAAAATCAGAGAATTTCTTTTCTTGTCCACGTATACACCCTGTTCGAACGTCTTCCTGTCGGGACACCTTCGTTCTGGAAATCTGTCTCGATACAAACGTACCGCGCCACGGCTATTGCCCCGTGCTAATCCATACAACAAGTGGGCATCTGCCAACTCCGCATTTGTAAACATTGCACTGACTGCAAAACCACGTTCGTGATGAACACTAACCTGTTGATGCTACGTACTGATGTGCTTGATGCTAGTACTGTAGAGCAATGAGTCGCATGTCAACACAAACATCGAAGTCAACATTACCTTTCTTCAATTGGGCCAACTGGCGGTGAATCGAGGAAGTACAGTACATACTGACGAAACTAAAATGAGCTCTAACATGGAAATTAAGCGTTTCCGGACACATGTCCACATATCATCTTTCCTTTATTTGTGTGTGCGGAATGTTTCCTGAAAGTTTGGCCGTACCTTTTTGTAACACCCTATATATATATATATATGATCAGTTTTGAACATTATTAAGGTAAATACATTGTTTGTTCTTTCATTTGATAACTATGCCTATCAGTAGTTAGTGCCTTCAGTAGTTAGAATCGTTTGCCGGCCGCGGTGGTCTAGCGGTTCTAGGCGCTCAGTCCGGAACCGCGCGACTGCTACGATCGCAGGTTCGAATCCTGCCTCGGGCATGGATGTGTGTGATGTCCTTAGGTTAGTTAGGTTTAAGTAGTTATAAGGTCTAGGGGACTGATGACCACAGATGTTAAGTCCCATAGTGCTCAGAGCCAGTTAGAATCGTTTATTTAGCTGGAAGTATTGGCTCTCGCTGTATTGAAGTAGTTCGAGTAACGAAAATTTTTGTGAGGTAAGTGATTTTTAAAACGTATAGGTTATTGTTAGTCAGTGCCATTCTTTTGTAGGGATTATTGAAAGTCAGATTGCGTTGCGCTAAAAATATTGTGTGTCAGTTTAATATTGATCAGAATAAGTAAAGAGAGAAATGTCTGAGTACGTTCAGTTCTGCTCAGCTGCTTGAAAATCAAATAACGTAAGAGGTTTATCAGCACAGTCTTTCATAAATTTTTCTAAGGGAACGTTTCATCCTGACTGGTTTGGTGCGATCTGCCACGAATTGTTGTGCCAACCTCTTCATCTCAGAGTAGCACGTGCAACCTACGTCCTCAGTTCTTTGCTGGAACTATTCCAATCTCTGTTTTATTCTACAGTTTTTACCCTCTACGGCTTCCTCTAGTACCATGGAAGTTATTCTGCACTGTCTTAACAGATGTCCTACCATCCTGCCCCTTCTTTTTGTCAGTGTTTTGCATATATTTAATTCTTTGCCGATTTATTACCTCATCAATCCACCTAACTTTCAACATTCTTCTGTAGCGCCATACCTCTAATGCTTCGATTCTCTCCTCTTCCGGTGTTCCCATAGCTCAGGTTTCACTACCATGCAGTTCTGTGCTCCAAACGTACATTCTAAGAAATTTCTTCCTCAAATTAAGACCTACATTTGATACTAGTAGACTTCTTTTGGTCAGGAATGCCCTTTTTGCGAGTGATAGTCTGCTTTTTATGTCCCACTTGCTCCGTCCGTCATGGGTTATTTTGCTGCCTAGGTAGCAAAATTCCTTAACTTCATTTACTTCGTGGTCACCAATTCTGACGTTAAGTTTATCGCTATTCTCATTTTCGTTACTTCTCATTACTGTCGTCTTTCTTTGATTTACTCTCAATTCATGTTCTGTACTCATCAGACTGTTCACTGCGTTCAGCCTATCTTTCAGTACTTCTCCAGCGAATCTTACCATTGATATCCTTTCACCTTGAATTTTAATTCCACTACTGAACCTTTCTTTTACTTCCGCCATGTCTTCTTCGAGGTATAAACTGAACAATAGGGGCGAAAGACTTAATCTGTGTCTTACACCATTTTTAATCCGAACACTTCGTTCTTGTTCTTCCACTCTTACTGTTCCCTCTTGGCTCTTGGATGTTTATCACCCACGATTCCCTATAGCTTGTCCCTATTTTTCTCAAAATTTCGATCATCGTGAGCCATTTGACATTGTCGATTGCTAGATCCAAGTCGACAAATCCTATGAACGTTTCTTGATTTTTCTTTAGCCTTGCTTCCATTATAAACGGCAACGTCAGAATTTCCTCTCTGGTGCCTTTACCTTTCCTAAAACAAGGCTTATCGTCATCTAACACTTCCGCAGTTTTCTTTGCGTTCTTCTGCATATTATTCTTATCAGCAAGTTAAATGCATGAGCTATTAGACTGATTTCGCGATAATTCTCGCACTTTCCAGCTCTTGCAATCTTCGGAACTGTGCGGATGATGTTTCTCCAAAAGTCACATGATATGTCGCCAGACTCATACATTCTACATACCAATGCGAATAGTCGTTTTATTGCCACTTCCTCCAATGATTTTAGAAATTCCGCTGGAATGTTATCTATCCTTTCTTCCTTATTCGGTATTAAGTCTTCCAAACCTCTTTTGAATTCTAATACTGGATGCGCTATCTCTTGTATATCGACTCGTGTTTCTTCTTCCATCACGTCAGCAGGCAAACCTTCCCCCTCATTAGAGCAGATTAATCAAGTCGCGTGGCTCTTTGCTGTCTCCGCTGGCGCGCCACTACAGACGCGCCATTGGAAAGGATTGCATTCAGTTGCATTAAAGCAGTGCCACTGGACAGGAGGTCGGCTTGCGTCGCCATAGCTGCCGCATTAGAATCGCACCATTATCAAACATTTTGCGCTAAAAATATTTTTATGAGCTTGAAGAGAGCCCAACGAATTGCAGATTTCAACCATTCTGTTACGAATGCCGGTATTTTTGCAAATGTTTTCCTTTGTACTACTCTCTAATGTCGCGTAGTAGGTTTGGCCAACTGGAGATCTGAAACTAGATAGCCGTGGCACTTTCTTCTCACCGTGAAAACCGTCCCGCAGAAAAGCAACTGCGGGCACACGAAAGCTGGACATGTGTCCGGCTGCGCCCAATGGGACGGAAGCGAGGAGAGCCAGAGAAAGTATGTGCTAACACGTCCAGAGGCGCGCGTCCGCAGGTGCTTTCGACGGATGAGCCACCCGCCACTTCACGTTGCCAAGGGCCTAAATCGCTGCCACTGGCTTTACCGTTAGTCCTTATGGTGAGCTCAAATACTGCCGAGGTCAAGTGCACATCTAGTGAGGTGAGAGTAGAGGTCAGTAGAGGGGCTTCAAAGTAAGGAAGGAAAGAAGGAGAGAATATTAGTGATTAACGCACCGCCGATGTGAAGTCATTAGAGACGAGGCTTCAAAAGAGCACTGTGATGTAAATTTCATCCTGTTTTATTTTGTGTAGTACTTGATGTTTAAGGTGGTGAGTGTCACAAATCCAAAGATTAGAACTTTACTGTTTGGTCGATCCTAGGATGATACACTGCCGGCTACTAAAACTGCAATTCTGTGAGATTGCAGTTAATGAGAAGTGTACTACGTGCCTGGATATGCAAATTATTAGCATTCCTTGTACAAACATACACAGTAGATAGCAGCAACGCCACCTATATTCTGCATTTCCGAAAAATAACACAGGTGTTCCTCCTTATGTAGTCGAATTTCAGTGTTGTTTGGTTGTGAGAAGATCTTTTGTACCCAGTGTATTAAGGAGAAACGCCTGCCAGCGGCAGCATCGTGACCTATCGAGACTGCGAGCTATCGATCCGCGGCATTCCTCCTCTCGTTGGTCGGGATTCTACAACCGTCATGTGGGTATTGAGTCTTTGGGTTCAGGAGGGCCACACTTAACACCACACGCGATTAACGCCAGAGAGGGCAGATATATTGTTTTCTCGCCCATGCGGCATGGTACAGCCAACTAATGTATCTCGAGTCGGATGTGTTTGCCACAACAGAAATATCTACACGGACAATGCACCTGTTGGAACGGTGCTTCCATTCCCTTTATATGCACAAAATCACTAGCTGCAAGTTGGGTACAAATTGAGACTCCAGTGTGCAAAGCCAACTGCTGTCTGGCTGTGGGGGCTTAAAGAACGAATAGTGTGAAATACTGCAGGTCCGCATTACAATGAAAATAACAGGCAAATATCAGTGTCCAGGCTCACAGCGTAGGTTGTCAACTACATTACAAAATGAATGCGACACTGCCTTGTTTTTATTGTGCGCACAGCTTTACACCACTCTCGACACGTGACGTGCAGTGGCGGAGGAAGTCGTTTGTAAGTTTGGACAAAATGGTCCAGAGAAGTGATAGCAAAGTGATCTAGATCGAATGCCACCGTGGCAACAGTCTCTCCTCTAGTACTTACTAGTATCACTAGAGAGTACTGTGCAATAGTTATACACTGATCTTTTAATATTTTTATTACTCTTTTACTAAATACATGGCTTGTTAGTGTATTATGCGCAATGTAACGCCAATACATAAAGATATTCTGTTAATATCTGTTATTTACCAAAGAATACGCCGTCATGTGGTAATTATGTTTTTCAGTTTTCCAGCAATCTGTATCGTGGGTCGTCAACGCAAGGGTCTTTGAAGATATCGGCTTGCGCTGTTAGCATGACTAAAGTCGGCGTCCCTGCGCGAACTTCTTTGATTTCTTAGCTGCCATCTTGGTCTCTATGTTACCTTGGTAACGGGGTCACTTCGAGTACGCACTAGACGGTAATTCTGTGCAGTAATACGGCGATGTCTGTATATTTTAGTATTTTCACTATTTAATACAGTTATTTGCTGCTTTTATGCCACGTTATGCCAGCACGTATATAAAAAAATATTTTTTTTTTGAACTTTCTCTTATTGGCTGTAAACTATTAAGAAGATTTCATTGTAAGTCGTACCAATGTCACTAGGTGGCGCTTCAACTCCTTTCAGTCTATCAAATGGTTCAAATGGCTCTGAGCACTATGGGACTTAACATCTGAGGTCCTCAGTCCCCTAGAACTTAGAACTAGTTAAACCTAACTGTCCTAAGGACATCGCACAGATCCATGCCCGAGGCATGATTCGAACCTGTGACTGTAGCAGTCGCGCGGTTCCGGACTGAAGCGCCTAGAACCGCTCGGCCACGCGGCCGGTTCAGTCTATTAGTTCACTAATTTTAAGATAACAAAGACTACTTGTCTGATGATCTGTAACTATTTACCTATTTATATATTCGTACCTAGTTTACTATAACTTATTTTGTAAATTACATATAACATCAATATCTCACACTTTGTGAAGTGTTTACCAGTGGCTAGCGCTGATGTAATCAGCTTTCGACGCGAAATTTGCCCACTATTTAACTCGTGGTTCTGCAACCATCAGTCAGCATTTTACCATAGTTTTGCTGCGTGAGCATCTGTGGATCCGCCAGCTGTAGTCAGATGTGTAGTTTCTACATCGCTGCTTCATTATACTGTACTTTCCTCTGACACCATACTCGCGAAACCTTCTGTAATTCTGCTGTTCTTGTTCTAACAGTGCTCATTTGCTGAAGATGACTTCTACATGAAGTCGCAAACAGGTCACTGATACAGTATTTTTATGATCTAGATCGTTGTTTCAACCCCAGAGGCGGTTGTGCCTCCAGCCTATCGTGGTGCGCTCGCCGCCTCTGCGCGCGTGAATCGCCGCCGGTTGTCGGTTCGAGTAAATAGTCTCGCTGAGAACGGACAACCTCGGACGGACTATCAGCAATGTGGCCATTGCCGCGGCAGCAGAGAAGATCAGCCTACAGTAATGCGCGAAACGACAGCACTGGACACAAGAGTGTCAAGTACAGGGTGTTTCAAAATGAACGTACCGGTTTTGGGGTGTTGTAACATTTATTACATTCAACTTACAATTGGAAATAATACACCAAATGAAAGAGCAACTCAAACAGTTTTGTTTGTATACCTGTGAGAAATGGGAAGAGTATGGAATTACAAAGAGTGACTCAGAAACTTGTTGAACGAGTCCGATTCTTTCACGCTTAGCCCCAAGAAATATCCCCACGGGAAGTTTATGGACCTTTCTTTTTCGGTATGTTCACAATGTATGTGAAATTTTATGGGACTTAACTGCTAAGGTCATCAGTCCCTAAGCTTACACACTGATTAACCTAAATTAACCTAAGGACAAACACACACACCCATGCCCAAGGGAGGACTCGAACCTACGCCGGGATCAGCCGCACAGTCCATGACTGTAGCGCCCTGGACCGCTCGGTTAATCCCGCGCGGCTTTTTCGGTATGGAAATGGCGTGTGGCTAGGGCCTCGCGTCGGGTAGAGTGTTCGCCAGGTGCAAGTCTGTCGAGTTGACGCCACTTCGGCGACTTGCGTGCCGACGGGGATGAAATTATGATGATAAGTACAACACAACACCCAATCCCTGAGCGGAGAAAACCTCCGACCCAGCCGGGAATCGAACCCGGGCCGTTAGGTATGACATTCCGTCGCGCTGACCACTCGGCTACCAGGGGCAGACTTCTTTTTCTGTGAACCAAGTGTAACTGATGTTTCTTATCTTGATGTGCTGCAGCTATGGCCCGTGCATCAATGGGAAGAAGCTGAACAACACATCTTTATTTGGGAGCAAGATGGTGCGCCGCCTCACTGGTCTAACTCAGTTCGCGGACTGGTTAAACGACGTTGTATCCGACCGGTGGATTGGGCACAAGGGCCGGTTGACACAGCATTTTACGCATGACCTCTACGTTCACACACGATCTGACGGGATCATGTGTAGGTGCCTCCGATACCAGCTGATCTATCCGACTTTAGAAACAGTATTATTTGCAACAGTTACTCCTGACACATTAATCAAGGTTTCGGAATAACTCGCCTATCGACTCAATGTGTGATAGGTGTTCACACTGAATAATTGCAGGAAAAACTGTTTGTGTTTCTCTTTCATTTGGTGTATTGGTTGGTTGTTTGGGGGAAGAGACCAAACTGCGAGGTCATCGGTCTCATCAGATTAGGGAAGGAAGTCGGCCGTGCCCTTTCAAAGGACCCATCCCAGCATTTGCCTGGAGTGATTTAGGGAAATCACGAAAAACCTAAATCAGGATGGCCGGACACGGGATCGAACCGTCGTCCTCCCGAATGCGAGTCCAGTGTGCTAACCACTGCGCCACCTCGCTCGGTTTTGGTATATTATTTATAATTGTAAGGTGAACGTAATATGTGGTACAAAGCCTTAAAACCCGTTTATTGATTTTGAAACACCCTGTGTTTTCAGACAAGTTGCGGTACTGCGAACAGCATCGCAGTTGACGTATCTGAGGAGAAAGAAGTCGGATTGCATTTGACATTGTCATTTGCGCCCAGCACCTGGAAAGGTGGTATGGGGTGCCATTTGGGTTCACGACTTGATCACCTCTGGCTCACATGCTGGGTGGTAGAGATAAAAGTGCAGCTGGGCTGCCCAGTAGTACATCGCCTCTCGCCAGCCACTACGAGTGGGTATGTATTATACAAGGTTAGCTCGACTTGATACTCAGCTGGTTTGGAGTCATTTTTGATGCTAAATTTCACATCCTGTATACCCCCAAATCACCAAATGATTTATGCATGGCCTCCACGTTTACACACGACCTAACGCGATCATGTGCAGGTGCCACCAATACCAGCTGATCTATCCGACTTTAGAAACAGTATTATTGCAACAGTTACTCCTGACACATTGATCAAGGTTTCAATGATGCATTTTTATTACTATACTATACAAGCACAAGAATTTTGTTATTTGCTACTCTTCCTAGTTTGCATTTTTAATAGTCAGTAGTGCATCTGTCACCTGTCGCTTCTTTCACTTCTACCGATCAATCGTGTATTAGGAAAACGCCGACCTGCGCCGTGATTCGGAGTCCACGTTAAGTCCTAGGTCCTGGCTGAGGACCATACCTAGTAAAGCTGCGCGGTGTTCATACCGACCGTCACATTCAAGAGAGCGTTACCTTCTATAATGGGTGTCCTATACTGTTGTGCCTAAGAAGAAGAAAAAAAAAAAAAAAAAAAAAAACAGATGGTCCTAACTAAATACGCTCATGTTCAGAAACAGCAGAACACCTTGAGCGACTAGAGAAAGGATGTTCATACTCACAGGACATGTACATTAGTATGTTCGGCAGAAATGATCAGCATTTAAACAATGTGGGCCTGCGGTTTCAGGGTCAACATCAGTATAGCGGCGCAACACCATCCACCGGTAAAATGTGTCCGTGGCTCTCTTTGTCACTGCAACCGAAGATTCAAATGGTTCAAATGGCTCTGAGCACTATGGGACTTAACTGCTGAGGTCATCAGTCCCCTAGAACTTAGAACTACTTAAACCTAACTAAGCTAAGGACATCACACACATCCATGCCCGAGGCAGGATTCGAACCTGCGACCGTAGTGGTCGGCCGGCTGGAGTGGCCGTGCGGTTCTCGGCGCTGCAGTCTGGAGCCGAGCGACCGTTACGCTCGCAGGTTCGAATCCTGCCTCGGGCATGGATGTGTGTGATGTCCTTAGGTTAGTTGGGTTTAATTAGTTCTAAGTTCTAGGCGACTGATGACCTCAGAAGTTAAGTCGCATAGTGCTCAGAACCATTTGAACCATTTTTGAACCGTAGTGGTCGCGCGGTTCCAGACTATAGTGCCTAGAACCGCTCGGCCACATTGTCCGGCTAACCGAAGCTAATGGATCAGTGTAACGTGAGCAGATGTGCAGCATACCTCGCAGACGTATGTGCGAATCGTACTGACGAATCAATGAATTTGAAATAGGGCGGACTGTTGGCCTGCGAGAAAGTGATGCATCCATCCGGTAAATTGCTACTCATGTGGGAAGACGTGTTTCGGCAGTGCAATGGCTGTGTGCCGAATGGTTCACGGAAGGCCGTAGAACATTACGAGACGGGTCAGGTCGCAACACCCAGATCAACCCCCGAGAAGAAGGACACCGCATGCGAATGGCATTGCATGGCAGATCTGCCTCCTCCTCGGCTCTGGTGCAGCAATGGAACAGTGTAACACGTCGTACACTGTCAGGTGTGACAGGCCGTCGCCGTTATTACACGTGGGTTACGTGCGCGTCGTCCACTTCTCCGCCTACTTTTGACGAATGTGCATAAACACGCTAGATGGCAATGGTGTAGGGAGCGACGTCACTGGGGACAGGAATGCCATCAAACAGTTCTTTTGAATGAATCTAGGTTCTGTTTATTGGAAATGGATGGCCGTATTTGGTTCGCCCAAGACGGGGGGAGCGGCACCACAGTGACTGCATTTGCACAAGACATACAGCGCCAGTTCGAGGTCATACGGTGTGGGGTGCTATTGGCTACAACCACAAATCACAGTTGGTGCGTGACCAGGGCACTGTGACCAGTGTGATCTACGTGGATGACATCCTGTGATCCTTAGACACACCCCAGACACCATGTTTCAGTAAGTCAATGCACGACCACATGTTGCTGCACGAGCACGAGTCTCCTTGGTGTCACAGGATGTCAGCCGTTTGCCCTGGCCCGACAGATCACCAGACTTGTCACCGACAGAAAATATGTGGGATATGGTGAAACAAAAGATGCAGCGCTGTGACCTAATGCCAACCACCTCAGATGAACTTTGGAACCAGGTGAAGGCAGCATGGATGGCTATATCACTGGACGCCATTCGCGTCTTTACCGAGCGGTGTGGCGCAGTGGTTAGACACTCGACTCGCATTCGGGAGGACGACGGTTCAATCACGCGTCCGGCCATCCTGATTTAGGTTTTCCGTGATTTCACTAAATCACTCCAGGCAAATGCCGGGGTGGTTCCTCTGAAAGGGCACGGCCGACTTCCTTCCCAATCCTTCCCTAATCCGATGAGACCGATGACCACGTTGTCTGGTCTCCTTCCCCAAACCAACCAACCATTCGCGTCTTTTACGCGTCGATGCCATCACGCATGGAACAAGCTATCACGGCCCATGGTGGACCGTGTGCCTACTAAGCAACAGGACACATGCTGAAGCGAGGTGACTGAAATGCTAATCATTTCTGTAGAAAATACTAATGCACATGTCCTGTGAATATGAATGTCCTATTCTGGTCCTGCAAGATATTCTGTTTTTTCTGAACATTAGTGTATTTGTGCGTAAAAGATCAATGGTTAGAAATGAATATTTCGACCGGTGCAAGGTCTCGAATCAACAGTGTTAGTGAGACACGTAACTGTACACTGTTTAATTTCTGTGTTGACATATAAATATAAATGTTTGTGTTACTCCCTGACCTTTCGAATTTGACACCATTTCGGCGTTTACTACTTATTTTTAACAAGAAGTTTCTCTGTTGACCTCACGAGGTAGTGAGAGACCCTTCCCTTTTAACTACAGAAGAAATTTAGTTGCTTACCAGAAGTAGTGCTTGCAACCTTCACGACAGAAGCCATCAACACTAATTATGAGGCCATGGAGGCATGGGTGGCCCTGGCTCGAAAATGAATAGACAATCATCTGGGATATTTTCGCAGTGAAATTCTTCATTTGGGTTTGTTGTACTCTTTGGTGTATGAAAAGTCAGTAGAAACTGAAATGGAATTTTCATGGCGATGCCCTAGCTCCTTGTTCCACTTCACACGAGAGAGAGAGAGAGAGAGAGAGAGAGAGAGAGAGAATGAATGAAACATTCCACATTTCACTGTAATGTGTGCATTGAGGCTGGTGGGCATCACTTTGAACAGTCGCTATAAGGTGTAAAATGTTTTTATTGAACGTAAGAAGTTTACGTATTTCAATAAAAAACTAATTGTCAGTTTGAGACCATTAGGTTCCAGTCTCAAAGTATGCAATTCTGGATCCTCTATTTTCTGTAAAATTTTGATCCTAAAGACTTGGGACACCACGCGTTTTTATCGCAATCAGAGCACCGTCTTTACCTAACCTTCGTATTTTCAATTGACGCAAGATGATTGGTAGCGTCCTGAGTCTTCCACGTACGAACATCCGTGATGAACCAAGGTTTTGCTCCTGCCTGCGCAGGACTTCTTCGGCGGAATTAAACGTTAGCTGTCACAAAAAACTCCTTTTGATATATCACAATATTACTTTTAACGTTCTCGAAATTAAAAGCTTGCGTTTGTGATGTTCTCAGGTCTAACTATGTTTTACATTAACGTTTTACTGCTCTAGACGTTGCTCCTCGCCCCAGGTGTTTCAGACTTGTTTAAGGGTGCCAGTATTCCTTCTACGAGGTGCTATAGACGTGTGGGGAAGAGCTGTCCTTCAGATAACTGTCTGCGTCGGAAATGTTGGCAACATTCGACTGAGGGAGGTGGCGCAGTGGTTAGCACGCTGGACTCGCATTTGGGGGGCACGACGAGTCAAACCCCTGTCCGGCCATCCTGATTTACATTTTCCGTGATTTCCCTAGATCGCTTCAGGCAAATGCCTGGATGATTCCTTTGAAACGGAACGGCCGATTTCCTTCTCCGTCCTTCCATAATCCGATAGGACTGATGACTTCGCAGGTTGGTCTCCTCTCCCAAACCAACCAACCAACGGCATTCGCTAGGTCTTGTGATGTTTGCAGTGACATAAAGCTTGTCAGTGTTCTGAGCCACACTTTTCTCCACGACAACTAAGCAACATGCTGAAAGGCCAAGACTAACAGATAAACGTAGTTGCACATCCATTTTCGTGTAAGCGTGTATTTACCGTAGATTGAGGCACCAAAGTTAGCACATTTTCTGCACTTACCGGAAAACTTTCACTGTAAAAGTTGTAACTTTGCAATATTCTTATTAATAGCTACCAAACATAATGAAAAAGAAGATGGAACTACTAAAAACAAATTTACTTCAAAAGCTTAGTAGATGAAATAACGTTACGTCTATTAATCAAGTATCAACGTATTCAGCCCTTTGCTTACTAAGATTTACGAAACCAATTTTCGTTGCGGTGTCGGGAGGCAAAATGTTGCATGCGCATACTGTTCCAAATCCTTGAACACGGTACATTCACAGGTCACCGTTATTGTGACGCTGTATTTGTTCCCCATGTGTGTCTTTCCAAGGGTGCATTGGGCCCTGTCTTCATTTTTATTGATAGCAATGGGCCGCCGCATCCAACAGTGCAAGAGCAAGAGCTCTTGCAACAAGAGGATATTCGTCGGGTGGACTGGCCTGCTCTTAGGCCCCCCTCTCCCCACGACTTAAATTCCATCGAGCACGGACCGGTTGCGTTGGGGAGAGGTATTCCGTTCTTCTATATGCACCAACAACCATCCAGCAGTTATCATCAGCGCTGGTGGTAAAATGGAACCTACTGCTCTTTACCAGCCTTGTCACCAATGTGGGAACACGTTGCGGAGCATGCATTGCATCCAAGGTTATCTCACACAATAGTAAGATCCATGTTCCGCCTTTTGTAGTATCCAGCGAACATCATGAGTCGCGGTGACTTCAATGTAATAATTGTCTTTGAAGAAAAGTGTTTTTCTGTTCGTCTCATTGTGCATTTCTTTTCAATTACCGTCAGTACTATACTGTAGTAGTACTTTCTATGTATGTTCCAAGTTTCATCACGTAATATTACTTGGAAGTGACACACAATGCGAACGTTATTTCCGTCCTTAAGTTTCGCACTCAGTTGTTTAACGGTAGTTTCAAACTAATGCTACTGTATTAATAACAAAAAGAGATATCTCGTGACGTAACCCCAAATGGTATTAACTTTTCCATGGGGAATAATACCACAGACGCGTCTGATGAGTTTTTGGCATATTGATTGCTGGGGTCATTCGACTGAGATAAAGTTCATTGGTAGTGGCTTGAAATGACGGGACCATGCTAGTCAGCCTCATGTCAGACCATATAAACAGGCCGGAGAAGAAACGGCATCTCGTCTGCTGTAAGGTGTGTTCGAACATTGCAGATGACATTTAATAGATCGTTGTCTCGACAGAAAGAATGTTCAAGAGAGTGTTGAAGGGAGAGTGTCACTTTACTCTTACTGCTTTTCACACGTAGCGGTTGCTACTATAATAGTCGCGATTCGTTTAGGCTCTGAGGTACATGAGGGAACCGTGTCTAATTTTAAGACTCGTCGACTGTGACTCCCCAAAATGTATCACGTTATTTATTTACTTATGTAGCAGACAGTCTACAGGATAAAGTAGATCATATTTCATAACTTAGTTTGTCAGTTTTGGGGGATGCTGCGTAACAGATGTCTGGATATATTTAACAACACTCATCTACACACTATAACCGTGAAGAACGATCACTACACTTCGTCTTACACATACAGGTGATACGTATTCGTACTTCTTGAAAATGTAATTTAAAACAGTACACGGGAGATACTGTTGTTTATCTCGTAATGGTGTTGCAATAAATGTTTCGAAATCAGCTTTAACATGGAGAAGGTCAAAAGTTCGAGTAATAGGCGGTTACTGGCCTTAAAGACCATCCAAACAAGAGCAATATGATGCGACTAAATAGAGGAAAGGTCACGATGCTGTTTGCCTACATCAGTACTCAATTACTCCGTGAAGTCAAGTACCTCATGGCGACCTTTAAGCGAGATTTAAAGTAGAATTAACACACGAAGCCATTAGCGGGGAAGACAAATGGCAAATAGGATTTCTACGAGACTTTTAAGAGGACGTCAATTCACCACAAGGCAGTTTGCTTACAAAAGTCTCGTGCAATCCACTGTAAGCACAACCCAGATATGTAAGGTGGCATTCGTTTATTACTTAAATGTCTTGTAGACAGTGTGTTATGGGTTTATTCATTTCTCGCGGCAATATCACACCGCTGGTAAGCCGGATAAAATGAGTACAGTCAGAGATGGCGAAAGGAAGTTTCTATCTTCCCAGCGGCGGTGACGGAACAATTTGTCCTCCTCAATGAAAGTAAAAAAAGAATAACATCATAAAAAATGGATAAGAAGGCGATAAAATATTACCGTTGCAAGAGACCTTGAACAGTACATCATAAAATGGTTTACGTCATTTAATATTAAATTTTGAGGTTCACAAATTGTTTGGTCAGGATCTTTACGAAGTTAAATGGGATCTCGATGTTGACAACATGCTGCAACCGAGCAAATGGTTAGGTGATGTACCACCACTAGCAACATACCACGCAGAGTATGTCAAGAAGTCAACGTTTTCAAATAAATGAATGTCTCTTGACGTTAAATTAAAATTCCGGAAGCCTGTAACAGAAATCCAGCGATTCACGACCCTGAGGTGATTACATCAAAATTCAGGTGACTTGATCAGCCTAGAGGAGCCTGAAACATTTCAGGGTCAGCTGTGAAGTAAGTAACTGACAACAGTAAAATGCCAAGTGTTGCACAAGTAAGCCTGGAAGGCTTTCAGTTGTCTCTCCAGTATCGACCCCAGTGAAACCTTTTGAGATTTCGATGGCGATTAAACTTTCATGCCCATAAACATGCGAAGGGAAACTGGCATCCACAAATAAATATTCCCTTTTCTTATTTGTCTGGTGTCCACATGGGCTAAGCTTAGAATTTTGTTCGAGTGTTTGGAGTCCTTATCGTGTGCTCATAGCAACAGACATCAAACGAAATCAGAAACGCTCTTCCAGGATCGTAAGAGGTCAGTGCAGCTCATAAGGAAGTGTATCAGAAATGTTCAAGGAGCTTAACTGGGAATCGTGCAAGGAGAAATTACGCAATTTTCGCGACATTTTGCTGGGTAAATTTAGAGAACTGATATTTCAGAAAACTATGTGACCATTCTGCTGCCACCATCGCTTACCGGGCGTAAGTAGTGAAAAAAAAAAAATAGAAAATTGATAGTATTGGTACAAAGTACCCTCCGCCATGAAATGACTTGCAGAGAATAACTGCAAATGTAGATATAGATTAGACCTGATTCTGAGCACTGAATTTAGGCACAAACAATTCTTTGATTACAGCCAATCATTCAAAACAAATTGTGCTACGATTTTCTACAGCACTCTCACACGTGCTCCTTAAATAGTTCGAAAATTAATATGAAATGTCCCTTCTTAATAACCTACTACCGATAAAAAGACTGGCTCTAGAGAAACGTTACAACCGTTAACGGGAGTAACAAGACCGATGATGGGGATGCGTGTTACTTGCTTGCATCCTGTTTTGGGGAAAAGCTCACAGATGATATCTTTTAATTGAATTTGTAATTTAACTTCCGAAAGCTGTAGGCGTCTAGTTCCCAAGTGCCTTTGATGTATTTATCTCCGTCGAGTTAGGAAGATTTTCTACGTGAAGGAGCAAATGGTCAAAGGAAGAAGCCTATACGATTTTTTAAAAACAGAAAGGAGTGCGGAGGCATCTAGTATTACAGCAAGAGAACTCGGAAAACTCTTTACTGCGCCATCAGAGACTGTTCCGTAAACATAAAATTGTCACCAGTTCCATATACTATTCCGAGCATGAATACAGGCGTTATTTATGTCGTGATCAGCTGCTTTTACTCATTATGTCCATATTAATTAATCATGCAAAATATTTATTGTACGTAAAGCACAGTCATTAACCTGCAGGTCAGTTTTGTCAATAGTTTTGATTTGGTTCACAAACCATACTAACAAGAAAGGCACAGCTGGTAGCTCAGAGATAAGAAATTCGAATAGTCTCATTGCAGTACCAGTCCCTAAATTGCCACCTGACACTACTACGACCGACACAAGTGGCAACAGTAAGGCTTTTCACGTGTATTGCTGTGACCAGGCGAAACCACTTTCGTCCTGGCATAATTCTGTGTTCTTTGATTGTTGTGGGACAAGGCTCAGCAGACTAGAACACATGAAATATAAATGTACTTTATTACATAACTGATTAAAAGATCTAATTAACTTTGACACACTTCTTTGCTACGGGACTGTGGTATAATTTACAATTGTCATTGACGAGCGAAGCATCACTCGATGCACTTATTACCAAACTGTTCTCTTGCAGTACAAAATGCAACATTTACGAAAGTAGATTTCATCAGAAACTTTAACGCCTCTCGTTGTCCTACACGATGGTGATGATGATAACGCCTGTAGCTGAGGTCACGAACGGGGCAAAGCTCCTGCATGCTCGACGCTATATTGACCTCAGTGTGAGGGCGCTGCTATGCTGAGGGAGGTGGGGCTTCTGGAGTGCCTCACATTGCTTGGCAGATTGCAGCGAGCCCTCACTAACGTCTGTAGTATCGATTCGCATCGCCGATTCTGGTGTGGCACAGCAGTGTCTGGACTATACTACATGTACGAGAGCTATTCGGAAAGTGAGGAACTACAGGTCGCGAAATGGAAACCACAGCGAAAATCAAAACTGTTTTATTTGCAATGGTTAGTTACACCTTCCAGCTACTTCTCTACACAGTCGCCGCTCAAACTTAGACATCTGTCGTAGCGTTGTGCCAACTTTACAATTCCCTCGTTATAGTAGACATCCGCCAGTGCTTTTCGACAATTTTCTGCTCTGGACTGCAGCTCGTTGTCTGTGTCAAAATATTGTCTTCATAGCCAGTGGTTCATTTGAGCAGAGATGAACCTCAGGGGTAGCCAATTACGGGTTGTATTGTGGGTGATGTGAACCTCAGGGGTAGCCAATTACGGGTTGTATTGTGGGTGATGAAACACTTCCCATCGAAAACGCTGCAGGAGCATCTTCATTGCTCCTGCAGAGGTGGTCGAGAATTATCGTGTAGAATGAACCGCATGACAGTTACGTTATGTGGATTGCATACATTCAGGGGAACTCTTTCGCCAGGCCCTCATACTTGGCGGGAGACGCTAGTGTCTAGCCATCTTTAGGTTCTCACTGTGAGCTCAGAAGCGAAAAGAGCGACATGATGCTGTCGACGTGCGTTCTGGACACAGTGCCCAACTCATCTGTGCAAAGCTTCATCAGATTTTCACTCTGTTTTCCATTTCGCGACCGATCGTTCTTTACTTTCCGAATAACCCTCGTATAATACTAACTATTCCAGGATTTCAAATCCAGATGGGCCTAATGACATCGGTTCACTGAATCATGTTGCGTAATACATGAAATCGAGACTGAAACAGTGTGTTATTGAAAGTAGATATCACTTGGCCTACCAACTCCAAAAAATTGAATATAAAATAAAACGACTTTTTGCATTGTATTCATTGTTCTTCCGAATTTCGCCACTATCTACTTATAAAAACTGGTGACTAACTAAAAATTGGGTTTTTTACATACTGCAGTAAAGTCAACAAAACAAAGCAGAACCTCACACATCGAAAACATTACATAAAAATGGCATAGCACAAAGAGGAAACACACTT